>NC_084830.1:98793608-100208608 GCF_033115175.1 Lepus europaeus | reverse complement strand
ATTGTGGGCTGGACATCTTCAGGTGGGCCTGCTGCATGTGGAAGCTGGAGGCCGCGGTGAAGGGGCTGACGGTGCTGCTTCCCGGGCTCTGGCCACTCAAGTTTGGCATTCCCTGATGCTGCCACGAGGGATTCTGGCCTCCCATGGCTGCTGACACCCGTGGGACCTGCGGCTTACTTAAGCCAGAGTTCAGGGTTCCCTTATTGTGCTGCTGGGAGAGGCCCGAGTTCCCCATAGAGTTCTGTCCATAGGCAGCTGAGACAGAGGCATTCTGGCCCACGCCAGTCTGCCGTGCGATGTGGCCGTGTCCATTGGTGGCTTGGGGCGGGGGTGGGGCGACGATCTGGGTGATGCCAGAGGCCATGCCGTAGAGGCTGCTGGGAGGCATGCCCTGTGAGCTGGCGAACGGGGCCACCCCCCGCTCCTGCTGGCCTGGGTTTGAGGGGAGAGAGGACACGGCAGTGTGTCCAGCTCCCATTGGCATCAGATTCCCAGCCTGCGGGAACACTCGAGGGCAGCTGGAGCTGGATGGGCCCAGGTTGTTCATGCCGGGCGCGGCCGCGGAGGGCCCTGGAAGACACAGAGGACTGTCACTCGGGCTGGCGTCTCACCACCGCCAGGGAGATGAGATGCCTCCAGGTGTTACCCGTGGCACCCCCATCCCCACCCCATCCCCAGGCTGAAGACAACACCTTAACAACAACGTTCAGTGCTACACTGGTGAAGAAAACCCTGAGAGCTTGGGGGCTGGAGGAGGGGAGGGGACGGAGTCCCTGTCCTCGGAGAACTGCTGCCTAGGGCTTCAGGCTAGGGACACATTAACTGAGAAAGTCACTGTGCCACCACTGGCTGTGCCGTAATACTCAGTGTTTCCTCTTCTCTCCTCTAGGTCTGGGTGGAGGAGAAGGGAGCTGAGTCTCTCTCTCCCTTCCACTAACAATCCACATAGTGTCAGAGGGACTGGAGGCAGCAACGTGGGCCAGACTCACGAGACATCCGCAAACTTAAAATGCCTCGCTTTGTCTCCTCCAGGACGTGGGATGTGCTGTTTCTTTGGGACATTTTCCAGTGAGGGCACTGACTATGGCAAGACACAGGTTTCCAAGATGTTCTGGGGAGAGGTATAGGCAGGCAGGGGTCAGCTGTAAAAGCACCCCGTCACCTGAGGGCTTCTGGGAGCAGCAGCCTAGGCAAGGTCCCCAGCACGTCAGAGGGAACAGCTGACACTCGTGGGATTCCTCCCTTTGCTGGTCAAACATCTGCTGTAATGCCGCCGCGGGGACACACAGTGAGCAGGCCACAGAGTGCATTTCTCCTTTCCTTATCTGAAACAGGTCAGCTTTTGAAGGGACACACAGAAGCAGAGGCGAAGGATTTTCCAAAGAATTACAGGAGTTGTTTCCTGTTGACAAGATGTCCTCCAGCGAGACTTGATTTTCAAGATGCCTCAGCCAAGAGACCCAGCAAAGGTATGCCAGGTGGTCTGCCTCTCTGTGTGCTCAGAGGAGCAGCGAGGCAGGCAGGCTTCCACGCTAAGTCACCTGCTAGCACCTGGCACAGAGCCGGGCAGAGGGCGGGATCCACCAGTGCTCACCTGTGAACTGCCCCACCTGCTGTGGGAAGGGGCTCTGCGTTGGGTCTTGGTACTGGGGTGGTGGGCGGGTCAGATGGCGCTGAAACTGCTGCTTCTCCTAGAAAACAAGAACAGCAGAACCCACAGAAAAACAACCGCGTCAGGCCAGGCTTGAACTCACAGACGGGCTCCTGTGAAAACACACTAGTGACCTCATCTCGGGAGGCCTCAACAAACGGCACGCAACAGAAGGATGGCGCAAATCTAAGGCACAGGGAATTAAAGACTAAGTGTGGGGTGGCGTAGTAGGTAAAGCTGCCACACGCAATGCTGGCATTCCATATGGGTGCCAGTTCGAGTCCTGGCTGCTCCACTTCTGATCCAGCTCTCTGCTGTGGCCTGGGAAAGCAGAGGAGGATGGCCCAAGAGTTTGGGCCCCTGCACCTGCATGGGAGACCAAGAGGAAGCTCTGTCCATTGCAGCCATTTGGGGAGTGAGCCAGTGGATGGAAGACATCTCTCTCTGCCTCTGTGTAACTCTGCCTTTCAAATAAACAAATAAATCTTTAAAAAACAAACAAACAAAAAAACTCTGCTGCTCCACTTCCAATCCAGCTCCTTGTAAATGGCTTGGGAAAGCAGCAGAAGTGCTTGGGCCCCTGCACCTATGTGGGAGACCTGGAAGAAGCTCTTGGCTCCTGGCTTCAGCTTGGCCCAGCCTGGCTGTCACGGTCATTTGGGGAGTCTCTCTCTCTGACACTCTTTCAAATAAATCTTTAAAAAAAAATAAGACGAGTTTTTTTCTTTTTATTTATGATAGGCAGAGAGAGACAGACAGACAGACATGCATCTTCCATCAGTTGGTTCAGTCTCCAAATGCCTGCCCACAACAGCTGGGGCTAGGCCAGGCCAAAGGAAGAGGCTGGAACTCCATCTGGATCTCCCCCTTGGGCCATTACCTGCTGTCTCTCAGGGCGTGCGTTACCAGGAAGCTGGATGTAAACCCAGGCACTCCAGTGTGGAATGTGAGAACTCCCACCTGTAGCACTTAGTAGCTGCATGTGACCAACTAAATTGTGCACTGATTCTAGAACCTCAGGGATAGTGTCACACTTGACTTACAACAAACTGCATTTACAACAAAGCTGGGCCCCACAGGGCTGGATGACAGTGGTTTAGAAGCCATTACCATACATGGGAAGATGCCCACTTTTTAATTTTATATCATTTACTTATTGAAAGGCAAATATATGGAGAGAGAAATACATACACACACACACACACACATAGAGAGAGAGAGACACAAAGACAGAGAGACAGACAGAGCTCGATCATCTACTGCTGGTTCACTCCCCAAATGGCCACATCAGCCAGGTCTGGCCCAGGTGGAAGTCAGGAGCCTGGAACTCCATCTGGGTCTCACACGTGGGTGCAGAGACCCAAGCACTCGGGCCATATGCTGTTGCTTTCCCAGGAGTATTAGCAAGGAGTTGGATTGGAAGTGGAGCAGCCGGGACTTGAACGGGAGGTTGGGACCAGTGTCGCAGGTGGCCACAGTTCCAGCCCCAACCAACCACTTTGTAACTGCTACAACAAATGCCTGGCCTTCATCTAGTTTTTAGCTGCAGGTCCCATCCTCGCTCTCCCTCACTAGGTGACACAAAGCAGCTCTGACACGGGCCTCCCCTGCTGCAGAAATGCCAGGCTCCTGGAAGGGGCTTCTAAGGGGTGAAGTACCCTAAGGCCGGGCACGCAGAGCAGTGCATGTTCACGGGCCCAGGTGGGACTCGCGGGGTGGGGAAGGGGGCAGGCTTCTCCCTCCTCGTCCCTTACTTGTTCTGCCAGGAGCTGCTGCTGCCTCTGCAGGAACTGCTGCTGCTGCTGCAGATGCTTCTGCTGCTGCTCCCTCTGCTTCTGCTGGTCCAGAAGCAGCTGGTGCTGCTTCATCACAGCGGCCTGCTGCTGGCTGCTGAGATACTGGGAGCTGCTGTGGGTGCTGGCCACAGACACGGCAGGCTGCTGGGTCCCGACGCCGGGGGCCTGGGCTGGCACGGGCACGCTGGAAGGGTTCTGCTCCTGTCAAAACAAATCAGGCGGGCCCAGTCAGGCGGGATGGGGGAAGTCTTTAAGCTCTGATCAGATGAGGTGAGCCCCGAGAGTGAGAACGCTCCCCGATAACCTTCAGGAACAGCCATCCACGGGGCTGGGGCCGAGGCCAAAAGCACTGCTGCGAGCACACACAGGCAACTTGGCAATGAACCGCCTGGCCTGTGTTAGTTTTGCTCCCCACAACACCCCAGCGGGAAAGGTATGCTTTCACATTGGGCATATTCAAGCGCTCACGTTTGTACATGATGGTTCCGGTAGGCACTTGAGGCTTTCAAACACTTGCTTATCAGAATGTGGGAGTTCAGAAGAGACCCAGAGAGGAAGAACACTCTGAAGGAGCCTCTGGTCAGTGGAGACACTTCTTCCTGTGGGTGTGAACCTTGTGTTTGGGGCTAGCCCTAAACTGCCTGATGGCCATCCACGCACACACACGCACGTGTCTTGAAGAGACTGCTTAGCTTCTGTCAGATATCAATGCTCAAAAAATACTGAGTATCAACAAGAACGTTTTTAGACAGAGATTCTCTGTTAACATATTGACCAAAAATGAGCTGTGTCAAAAGCAACCAGAACATCATCCAAGTATTACTGTTACTTATGTTGATTATTTATTTATTTTCACTTTCACTTGGAAGGCAGGGAGACAGGGACAGAGAGGTATCTCCCATCCACTTTCACTCCCCAAATGCTTTCAGCGGCCAGGACTGGGCCAGGCTGAAGCCAAGAGCCTGGAACCCAAGTACTAGAGTCATTCCTGCTGCCTTCCAGGGGGCTTATTAGCAGCAGCTGCAGTGAGGAAAGGAGCCAGAACTTGAACCCAGGTACTCCAATATGGGCTGTAGGCGTCCGAAACAGTATCTCAACATCTGGGCCGAATGCCCACCCCTCATTGCTTATATTTAGAAGAAAAAGGGAAAACAACATGGAAAAAAGGCAATTATTGTTTAAACGAGTTCAATAATGTGAGTCCTTTCTGGATCTTTATCTGTATGTTGGATCTTCTGAGTCTAACCTCAGGCAGATTCTGATGATTTAATTCCTCATGTGACCCACTCTGGGACTGTATTGGCAGTCACTGGGCTGCTCTGCCTTTCCTAAGGTCGTATCTGATGGTGTGTAGCAGGTTTTTGTTGTTTAAATGTGTTTTATTTATTTGAAAGGCAGAGGGACAGAGACAGAGGGAAAGATACACATACACACACTGAGAGAGAGAGAGAGAGGTGTAGAGATCTTCCATCTGCTGGTTCACTTCCCAAATGGCCACAACAGCTGGGGCTGGAGAAAGATCAAAGCCAGGGTCTAGGAAGTCCATCTGGGTCTCCTGCATGGGTGGCAGGGACCCATGATTTTTGAGTCATCTTCCACTGCCTTCTGAGGTACATGAGCAGGAAGCTGGATCTGAAGTGGAGCAGCTGGGACTTGAGGCAGTGCTCTGACATGGGACACCTTGACAGGAGATGCTGGTGTTGCCAGCAGCAGCTCGCCCACTGCTCCACGCTGTCGGCCCCAGCCATGCAGCAATCTGATGGGCGAAATATGCAGGAGCACATGGAAGCCATTACTGGGGCATATGCCGCTTCCAGTCTTTGGCTATCACAAGTGAGCACACAGAGTACCTGGTATACAACTTTCTTGGGTATTGTGGACAACTTCTCTAAGCTTGCAGGGCATGTGTCGTGGTTTACGAGCATTTTTATGGCTTGTGAACATTACACGATGCCCGTCACTTCCCCAGAGTATGCCCATCTTCCATACCCTCACTGGTATGAGCTTGTCAATTTCCTCAAAGTACCACTGTAGCCCCTCTGTGGTAAACTTTGGTCCCAACATACTAAACAGAGAATTGCAGAAGCAAACAATTCATCAGCATGATGAAATCTTGCACCAGCTGCTGCTGTTGCACTCTGTCCCCCCAGGACATGAGACATCCCTTACCCAGTGCATCTGTGCTATATCTGCTACATGTCTGTTACTCACTCAGTAGCCACGTCGGTTAAAATATCAACTATTGTGATTTCACAGTGATCATGTTCAAATAACCCTTACCTTATTTAACAAGGTTTCCAAAGGCACGGAAGTCTAAAACTGTGGAAGTAGAAATCCCCTCTGCTCTATGTGGCCATGCTAAAGGGTGAGTAGGTAAAGCACATGGTGTCTGTGGCTGTAGGCACCCATCAGGAACCCTGGAACACATCCTCTAAGTGGTGGTGGTGGTGGGGAACGACTATGGAGGTTTTTTTTGTTGTTTTTTGTTTTTTGTTTTTGACAGGCAGAGTGGACAGTGAGAGAGAGAGAGAGACAGAGAGAAAGGTCTTCCTTTTTCCGTTGGGTCACCCCCCAATGGCCGCTGTGGTCAGCGCACTGCGCAGATCTGAAGCCAGGAGCCAGGTGCTTCTCCTGGTCTCCCAGGCGGGTGCAGGGCCAAAGGACTTGGGCCATCCTCCACTGCACTCCTGGGCCACAGCAGAGAGCTGGACAGGAAGAGGAGCGACTGGGACAGAATCTGGCGCTCCGACCAGGACTAGAACCCAGTGTGCCGGTGCTGCAGGTGGAGGCTAGCTTATTGAGCCGTGGTGCCGGCCCAGTGTTGGAGTTTCAACATTTTTGATTTTTAGAAAAGATTCCTTTTTTTTATTTATTTGAAAGGCAGAGCAATACAGAGGAGAGACACAGAGAGAATCTTTCATCTGCCAGTTTACTCCTCAAATGCCTACAACAGCCAGGTCTGGGCCAGGCTGAAGCCAGGAGCCAAGAACTCCAGTTGGGTCACCCATGTGGGTGGCAGGGATCCAAGTGCTTGGATCATCTGCTGCTGCCTTTCCAACTGTATCAGTAGGAAGCTGGATTGGAAGTGGAGCCACCAGTGCATGAACTGGTGCTTTGATATGGGAAGCCCAGGTTGCAAACAGCGGCTTAATCCACTGTGCCGTAACAGTGGCCCACTGAAGTTTTAACTTTTCAAATGTGAGCGTATATTTCAAGTCCACAAAGACGCACACTGCAGTCGTATGGCACTCCAAGCGCCGTCTTCTATTCTGCACAGCAGTTTATTTAGCTGGGCTCAAGTCTTGAGGAAACAAGCACGGAGCCCACTGTGTTAGGAAGCAGCACACGCGCAGAACGATCCAGGCTTACCCAAAGTGAAGGACGGCCAAGAGCAAGGCCTCTAGGAAGCACGTTAAACGTGATCTTTCCTGGAAAGCACAGCCACAGAAGCCTGAATGTACATGCTGAGGCACAGGAGATGCGTGCAGGCGGTGCCGCAAAACTCTGTGTCATCAACATCAGGGTATGCTGGGGAATTTTCTTGGGTTAGGAAGAAATCAACCCTGGTTAATTTTCTAAATTTTCATTCCCAAGGGAGTCAAAGGGCACCAGCTCCTTCCTCTCTTTGTTTCCTCAATTCCCTCAGCCTCGACTGACTTCCAGGGCGAGACACGGGGAGAGAAGCCACACACTCACCTGGCTGGGTGGAACCAGCGATCGGAAGGGCATACTTCCTGGCTTTGGTTTCATCATAAACAAAGGGTTCTGCTCATTATTCAGATGAGGCAGCTGCTGGGGCAGGTAAGCCATGAGTGCTGGCTTGCTCTGGCCACACCCGGGGCCGCCCTGCCCGCAGTCCGCCTTGTAGTGAGAAAGGGGCTTTGTGTTGCCGTAGTCTAGCACTGACCCCTGGTTATTCACTGAGTTCTGATTCAAGTTGTTTGGTGGCTGGTGACTCAGCAGGTTTCCGTGGCCGGGCTGGAGGAAGGGGCCTCCGGGCCGAGGGGAGCTCTTGTTCACACCCGGCATCATGAGCAGTTTGGGGTTGGTGAAGTCTTGCTTGTAGCTGGGAGGGCTGGCGGGCTTCTCCATGGGGTAAGTGACATCTAAGGGACTGTGGGAGGGCCCTGTCTGCTGCCATGTGGACATCTGGCCTGGGGCTGGGGCCGGAGTGGCTTGCTGCGGGGTGGGGAGCATCTGTTCCCGCTTCTGCTTGGCAGCGATCTGCTGGAGCTGGTGGGCGGACGACAGCTCGGAGCCACCTCCCGGCCCCTGACCAGGTAACACCACACTCGCCAGGGCTCTCTGTGCATTCTGGGCCTGGGCTGATGCCGGCAGCAGGTTTGGACTGGGAGTGTCCACCCCGGGCTGAGCAGAAGTGTGGAACAGGGGCTGCGAGCCCCCGAGGCTGGAGGGATCTGTGCTCACAGGGGCAGACGAAGGCCCCAGGAAGGTCTGTCCAGCAGACCCGGCCCTCACTTGCGGAGAGCCTAACTGCTCCTGCTCGAAGGCTGCCGGGGAGAATTCTGTCTTAATACTGATGTCTTGGGCCAGGGCGGTCTGAGGGGCGGAACCTGAAGCCTCTGGGTCCTTCTTCTCCTCAAAGTCCTCATTGAACAGGTCCTTCATGTCCTCGTCAGGCACAGACCTGTTCAGCTCCTCGATGAGCTCCTTCCACTCCTGCTCGTTCAGGTTGAGGTCGGGCATGAGGTTGCTCTGCGATATGGAGCCCCCAGCCCCCGTGATCATGCAGGGCAGGTCGTCCACAGGCTCCTGCTTCAGTTCTTTGCCCAGGCTCAGGGGAAACGGCTCACTGGGGTTACCGCCTCCATTCAAGTGGAGGCTCGCGTCCGCCAGACACTTCTTGTTGATGGCATCCAGCCCCAGGGAGTGCTTCCCGGCGGTCGACAGGGCATCACCCCCGGAGGGCTTGTCAGGCTGGCCCAGAGGGGAGGCTGGGGGCAGTCCGTTGGCAGAGACGGTGACGCCCAGGGGGGCCTCCCGGCGGGTCTTCTTGTGCCCGGGAAAGAGGTCCCCGTAGCCATTCTGCTGGTCTCCGTTCTGCGGGGAGGCGGCGCTGTCGAGGTTCCTCTTCACCGTGTCGTGAAGATGCTGGAAAACATCACAAAGGGGTGACTCATGATTCAGGCCACTGGCCCACAGCCCTGCAGCACTCTCCTGTGCACTCCGCTTGCCCGGTATCCACACCCACCCCCACCTCCCCTCACAGCGCAGCCTCCCTCACCAGGTCTGTACCTGGCTGTTTAGAAGCCACATCCCGCTCTCCTGTGGGAAGCTACACGCCTGTCCCTACACTTTGGCAGTGGGCTCTTTTCAGGAAACAAGCCCGGTGTCAGACCCACGGAAGGCTTCATTCCCTAAAGCAGCAGTGTGGAAGGGAGTTTGGGTCCAGGGGCGGAGCCCTTGCGGGTGGATGGATGCTGTGTCCTGGGAGTGAACTGTTGCACTCATAGGACTGAATTAGTTGCCACGACAGCAGGCTGTGGAGAAACAAGGTCACCCCGTGTGTGTGTGTGTGTGTTTTAAGATTTATTTATGGGGCCGGTGCTGTGGTGCAGCAGGTTAAAGCCCTGGCCTGAAGCGCCGGCATCCCATATGGGTGCCAGTTCTAGTCCCGGCTGCCCCTCTTCTGATCCAGCTCTCTGCTGTGGCCCGGGAAAACAGAAGATTGCCCAAGTCCTTGGGCCCCTGCACCCATGTGGAAGACCTGCACGAAGTTCCTGGCTTTGTATTGGCGCAGCTCTGGCCATTGTGGCCATCTGGGGAGTGAACCAGCATATGGAAGACCTTTCTCTCTGTCTCTACGTCTCTCTGTAACTCTTTCAAAAAATTAAAAATTAAGATTTATTCATGTCTTTGAAAGGCAGAGGCAGAGAGAGAGAGAGAGGTCCGCCATCAGCTGGTTCACCCCTAAATGGCTGCAGTGGCTGGAGCTGAGCCGATCCAAAGCCAGGAGCCAGGAGCTTCTTCCAGGTCTCCCATGTGGGTGCAGGAGCCCAAGGACTTGGGCCATCCTTCACTGCTTTCCCAGGCCACAGCAGAGAGCTGGATTGGAAGTAGAGCAGCTGGGACTTGAACCAGTGCCCATATGTGATGCTGGCACGGCAGGCAGAGGCTTAACCTACTACACTACAGCACCAGCCCCACTCCTTGGGTTTTACCTCCTTGGTACATGCCCTTCCACACTTCCACAATGCAAGAAGCAGTACCCTCACCTAAAGCGGAGCAGACGTGTCCTAAACGACAAGCTAAATAGACCTCTTTTCTTTATGAATGACCAGTCTTGGGTGTCCTGTCACGGCAAGGGAAATGGACTGAGGCCCTGCGGCAGTCCCCACCCGGTGTGAGAGCATGCTCAGAGGACAGCCAGTACCACGGAGCCAGAGGACCATCGTTGTGAAGTCACTGCAGGAGGTAAGATGTCTGCATACCTGAAACCGGCCATTTCCCTGGACTTCCCACTGGAGAAACCAGTAGAGTCCTCGCATTCAGGCCAGAGTGTCTGACTCCAAGTGCCCTCTGCTGATGACGCCTGGCTAACACAGTCTTGTCTTTGTTTTCTTTCTTTCTTTCTTTCTTTCTTTCTTTCTTTCTTTCTTTCTTTCTTTCTTTCTCTCTCTCTCTCTCTCTCTCTCTCTCTCTCTTCTTTTTAAGGTTTATTTATTGATTTGAAAGAGAGTTACAGAGAGAAAGACAGGGACAGAGTGAGAGATTATCTACTCACTGGTTCACTCCCCAGATGGCCATAACAGCCTGGGCTGGGCCAGGCTGAAGCCAGGAGCCAGGAGCTTTCTCCAGATCTCCCATGTGGGTAGCAGGAGCCCAAGCACTTGGGCCATCTTCTGCTGCTTTTCCCAGGGCATTAGCAGGGAGTTGGATCGGAAGTAGAGCAGTCAGGACACTAACTGGTGCTCATATGGGATGCTGGCATTACATGTGGCAGCTTTACCTGCTATGCCACAGTGTCGGTCTTTTCTTAGGTCTTGGTGGGTGCTGACCCCAAGGCCGAGGACTCCACCTGAGCCCATGGGTCCCTCTTCTCCCCAGGCTAGGATGCTTTCTCTCAGGTCATACAGGCTCCAGCCTTTCTTTCTTTCCTTTTTTTTTTGACAGGCAGAGTGGACAGTGGGAGAGAGACAGAGAGAAAGGTCTTCCTTTTCCGTTGGTTCACCCCGCAATGGCCGCTGCGGCCGGTGCACTGAGGCTCCAGCCTTTCAACTTCTGTTCCCTCTCCTCCTCACCAACTCCTAAGAGTCTTCCGATGCCTGCCCACAATCTCCCCCTCACAGACTTCGCTCTGCTCACCAAGACCATTCAGTTAAACACCCAAGTGTGCACTGGCACCGCTCTTCTCTGCGGCCCCATTTTCTCCTCCACTAGGCTCGTTCAACTAACTTCGCCAAGAGTCTACCTGGTGCTAGGGACAGTGCCGTGGGGAACAGAAAGAACAGTAAGGTGGTCGCTCCCTTCGAAGGGCTTCCAGGCTTCTCAGACACGGGACATGCACAGATGAGGCTACAAGGCAGCAGAGCAGTGAGTGCCGGGGACATAAGGGCAGGAGTTCTGTGACAGTGAGGACACGACAGGGGGGAGGTGGGAGAGGGTGGTACCCTTCCACCCTGGCTCCAGCCTCTTTTCCCACCATCAGAACTCCCCTCTTCCACTTGGTTCAGCCTCAGACACCTGATCCTTTCCTACGCTTCCTCTTCTTACATTTTTGTCTTTGATACCCCACCCCCAGTACCATCCTGCCTCCCAAGAATCCTACATGTGGGTGTGCTATTAAACAAAGCTCCAAGTCATGGCTCTAATTACTCTCTGTAGATTTCCAAGCATGCTGAGCTGGGCCACCCTGACCTGGGACACCTGTAGGCAGCCTCCCACCTCTGTGTCTTGCAGGAAGCACAGCTCTTATGTCAGACTGTCTGCTGACTCTAAGGAGGACCATTTTCTAACCTCAAAGTCCCAATTCGATTGCTCCCATTCTTTCCTCACACACCATGTCAAGATTTTCTCATTTCTTAACTGTCAAGGCTGACCACACAGTGCTCGATAAATTCCAGTTGACTCGTGTTTTTCTAAAGCCATATATGGGTAATTGAGCTTTTCTGAAAAAAAAAAAAAAAAAAAAAAAAAAAAAAAACCAGCAATGTCCAGTAAATGGGAGTGTAGGGCAGAGGTAAGCTGCAGAGTCCCGGGACTCACTTCAAACACACAGCTCTTTTGCCTTTGCTGGCCTTTCAGGAGGGTTCTTCTGCTCCCCACTGCCACCTAGGGGCTGGAGGAGGGATAGGACTCACGTTTTTGTGGTTTTTTTTTTTTTTTTTTTTTTTTTTGACAGGCAGAGTGGATAGTGAGAGAGACAGAAAGAAAGGTCTTCCTTTTTGCCGTTGGTTCACCCTCCAATGGCCGCTGCGGCCGGCGTATCACGCTGATCCGAAGCCAGGAGCCAGGTGCTTCTCCTGGTCTCCAATGCGGGTGCAGGGCCCAAGCACTTGGGCCATCCTCCACTGCCTTCCCGGGCCATAGCAGAGAGCTGGCCTGGAAGAGGGGCAACCGGGATAGAATCTGGCGCCCCAACCGGGACTAGAACCCGGTGTGCCGGCGCTGCAAGGCGGAGGATTAGCCTGTTAAGCCACGGTGCCCGCCAGGACTCACACTTCTAAGATGGACCCTTCACAGTCTACTGTTTGAAGTTTCTTTGGGGATAACCTTCATACCTATCTAACTAGTCACAAGAAATAAAAACAAGGAGATAATATTTCTTGGATCATTTTGCTATTTACTTTGTTGCACAGCATCAGGTCTTGGCTTTCCATAAACCCACGATGGAAAGCAAGGGGTCCCAGGCGCTTGATGAGTCAGCTGGCTGACTAGATTGGAAACAGAAATCTTCCTTTGCGCTAACAATTATAACAGCCACCACTCCCTTTTTCAATATCCACACACAAACAGCTGTAAACAAGTTCCAAAGCAACGATTCAATTTGGTAATACAGGTTGCTTTTAGCCAAAAGAAACACTAGGTTGTTTTCAAAACTACTCACAAAATTAACTGGAATGATACAGGCAGCGATGGGGAGTGTAGGATGTGGTGGCCCTGGCAGATTTTTAGGCTGTGAGCATTTGTGGGAGTGTCTGACATGCACAGGGCACTGGAGGGTGAGTAAGCCTGGAGCCTAATCCTCAGGAATTTACAGCAGAGACAGGAAAACCGCCTGAACAGGTTACAGTTAGGTAAGCACACACATTGCAGGGGCCATGAAGTGATAAGGGAGGCCTGCCAGACCAGACGTCACCACACACGCCCTCCCAGCCTGCCGCTGGTGCTCGCTCAGAGCTTCCTGCTTTAACTCCCTGAGACCCCAGCAGTGTGCAGGTCCCAGGAGGATCCCATTCTGGGAGGCAATGTGTTGGGCATTTCTGATCCGCTGAAGAGCAGTGCAGGCTCACCGAGCTGGCCTTCTGCCAAGACACCCCACAGGCCGGGCTCACACCTGGCCTGTGCCAGCCTGTGCCCTCCTCACTGCGAGGCCTTGCTCTCCAGGGGCCAGCACCGTCTTCTGCTCTGGGAGAGGGGTTCTAGGCTCTCATGCTGCTCACAACACAGCTGCTGGCCACACCATGTGGACATCCAATCACAGCATTCTGTCTACCCCACCAAGCAGCTTCCAGGGAGGGCGGCCCTAGCCTAGGCTCCCTTCTGTCTCTTCCATTACCCACTGCTGCAATCCCAGCATGCTCTGTGGTCAAACTCATGGAAAAAACAGCACCTGTCCCCTACCACTGTGGGTCAGAAGTGGCCATGGGACACAGGGGCAGTTCTGTCGGTGTTCACTGGGCACTCACTTCTTCTCCCCTTTCTCCTTTCATCACCCTCCTACCTGCCACCCTCAGCCATCCCCACTCCCAGAGCAGTACCTGGTCACCGCACTGGGACTCCCAGACCTCACAGCCCTGGGAATGGACAGGCTGTGGGCAGACTCAGCAGGGACCTACGTGCTGTGAGTTCTGCCTTTCCTTCTCCCTACAGCACCTGCCACTTAGTGACTCCCTCCACCTTTCAAGGTGTCTTTTCATACTTTTTAAAAATCCCATTCTCTTGCCCTGCCTTGTACTCTTCTGAACGCTTCTTCTCAGTCTGCCCTCCTGCCCTGTGATCAAATCCTAAGTCCTCTCCCCTCTTCCCTGCAAGCAGTCTCCTGAATGACCTCACTGCTTCCCAAGTGCCCGTGTTCCTAGGTCTGAACATCACACTCAGAGCAAACCCACCTGCCCAGGGATCAGATGCCGGGTTGTCCAGCCCACTCTAGGCACCGGGCCTCACGCTGCTCACTCCTGCCCCGGGGCCTTAGGACTTGCCCTTCTCTGCCCAGAACACTTCTTCCCTCTGCCTTTGCCAGGGATGACTCATCTCTTAATTCGCCACACCTGTCACCTTGCTGTGGTCACCCGCTATCTTATTTCCTGGCTGAGTCCCCCTAATGGTCCTGGCTACCCCACCCAAATGGCGAGCAGAGACTTGGAGAGCAAGCACAGTGCCAGCACTGAGCAGGTACCTCTGTGGAGCTGACTCTTGTTTCTCCACCCACATACCTAGTTCGCCTTGCTGTGGGCCTGCACAGACAGTGAAGGAGGAATCTTGTCAATGGCAAAGCCAGCTGCTCCCCAGTCCTGTTTTCTTTTCCTCTGTTCCTGTCCCAGAAGGTCACTGTGAGCCACCAAGTCAGAGTCCCCTGAGCCACCTCCTTTGCTCCTGCACCCGACCAGCACCATGTCCTATCGAGTCTCCCACCTCGGGCATCACTGGGTGTACCTACTTCTCCACCTACCAGCATCAATCCCTCTCACTTGAATTATTTTATCATGCTAAAGAATATTTTTTTAAAAATTAATTTTTTACTTGAAAAGCAGAAACAGAGGGACAGAAATAGGGAGCTTCTGCCCGCTGGTTCACTCCCCAAATGCCCACAACAGCCAGGGCTGGGCCACGCTGAAGCCAGGATACTGGAACTAAATCCAGGTCCCCCACGTGGGTGCCAAGGGCCCAAGTACTTGAGCCATCATCTGCTGCCTCCCAGGGAGTGCACCAGAGGGAAGCTGGACAGAAAGTGGAGCAGCTGGGACTCTAACCAGGCACTCTCGATGTGGGATGCGAGTGCCACAGGCGGCAACTTCAACTGCTGTGCAAACACCCACCTCCCTAAGGCTGATCTGGGCAACTCCGTCCGCCTGTCCTGCACACCCAGGTGAGAGGGATGGTGCTGACGCACGGGTCTAGCAGTCACTCTGCTTCCCAAAGCCCTTCAGTGGCTCCTGGTTGCTATCATGTCTTCAGGCATGAGCTTGCTGGCTCACCTTGAATCCCAAGGCTCTGGCCCAGTTGAACGCCCCACTAGTTCTCCCATCATGTCCACTCTGCACTCCAGTGGTGCAGTTCACTGGGAGTCTGCAAAAGTATAAGGTGGAGGGTCTGGTGCTGTGGCGTAGCGGGTAAAGACGCTGCCTACATTGCTGGCATCTCATATTGGCGCTGGTTCAAGTCCTGGCTGCTCCGCTTCCCATTCAGCTCTCTGCAATAGCCTGGGAGAACAGAAGATGGTCCCAGTGCATGGACCCCTGCACCCACATGGGAGACCTAGAAAAAGCTCCTGGCTTTGGATCGGCCCAGTACTGATCATTCTGGCTATTTGGGGACAGAACCAGCAGATGGAACATTTCTCTCTGCCTCTGTCTCTCTGTAACTCTGCCTTTCAAATAAATAAATAAATAAATAAATAAATAATTTAAAGTATAGGGTGGTACACAGAAAACCAGAATTCCAAAATTTAGTATCAGCAACTTCAAGCTAACACCACGCTGAAAGAGGAGCGTGCCTGTGGAGCAGCCCCAGCAGCAGCCCAGCAGGTGAAGTCAGCATCTCAAAGTGTCCCCTCCCATAGGCAGGCACACAGCACAACGGTGTCCTTGCCAGAGACATGGGCTGTGCGACCATGAAACCCCACGTGCCAGGGCCAAAATGACTCTTCAGAGAACATTTAAAGGAAGAAAAGTCACAGAACCATCTATAACCTGTGACTAAAACTCCCTATGTTATCCGTCTGAATGGTTTGGCATAATCCCTGAGATAGACTGGAACAGCCCAGCAGGGTGAGCACCAAAAATCCTGCCTGTGGTGGAGGCCTCGTCAGGGACCTATGAAGATGAAAAGCTCCGGGAAATGAATCCCCCAGAAAACTTCACGGTTTTGAGTCTGAACATTTTTTACCATCATCTTCCTTAAAAAGTTCAAGCTGAATTAACTGCAGGTGTACAGGAGCCTGCCGACAGCACAGGAGGTGTGCCCTCCACTATTTCTTCCCAGGCTGCATTTCATGATTACAGCACAGTATCAGAAATTCCATGTCACCTCTGTTTAATAAAGAGTCATCTAATAAAGCACAGCTATATAAGTTTGTACATAATATAATCTCTTTTTGTATGTTTATAATTAAGAAGGTGAGAATTTCCTGAGAAGCAAAGTTGTTAAGAGGGCCGATTCTTGTACTGGGCAGGCACTCTACATCATCCTTTCTGTAGAAAAACCAACTTAGAGTACAAAATGAGGTTGCCCGGGAGCCGTGAAAACAAAGCAAGCTGTCACTAACTGGCTATGTGGCCCTAGTTAAGATATAACCTACTGAGGATCTGCTGTCTTGATCTACAAAATAAAAATGCTTGGGTTAAATGACCAAAGGTTCCACTGGCTTAAAAATCCCCAGTGCTGTACCCCTGGTGTCACTCGTTTACCCTGCACAGGGAGATGCTCTCAGGGGTTCAGGCAATACTTATGTACTGAGATCCTGCTATGTGCCAGACACTGTCCTACACACACCATGCATAAAATAAGGTAAAGAGTATACTTTAGGGGTGTAACAGGTTAAGCTGCCACCTGCAGCTCCAGCATCCCACATGGGCGCTGGTTTGAGTACCAGCTGCTCCACTCCCAATCCAGCTCCCTGCTAGTGTGCCTGGGAAAATAGTGGAGAATGGCCGGAAGGCTTGGGCCCCTACCACCTATGTGGGAGACCCAGATGAAGCTCCTGGCTCCTGGCTTCAGCTTGGCCCATCCCTGGCCATTGTGGTCATTTGGGCAGCAAACTAGTGAATGTAAAATCTTTCAAGATTCTCTCTCCCCTCATCTCTTTCCCTCTGCCTCTCTCTTTGTAACTCTGCCATATATATATATATATATATATATAATTATTTTTTTTGACAGATAGAGTTAGGCAGTGAGAGACAGACAGAAAGGTCTTCCGTTGGTTCACTCCCCAAATGGCTGCCACGGCCGGTGCTGTGCCGATCCAAAGTCAGGAGACAGGTGCTTCCTCCTGGTCTCCCATGCGGGTGCAGGCGCCCAAGCACTTGGGCCATCCTCCACTGTCCTCCCGGGCCACAGCAGAGAGTTGGATCAGAAGAGGAGCAAACGGGACTAGAACCCGGCGCCCATATGGGATGCTGGTGCCGCAGGCAGAGGATTAACCAAGTGAGCCATGGCACTGGCCTGATAAATACATATATATATTTTTTTTGACAGGCAGAGTGGACAGTGAGAGAGAGACAGAGAGAAAGGTCTTCCTTTTGCCATTGGTTCACCCTCCAATGGCCGCCGTGGCAGGCGCACTGCGGCTGGCGCACCGTGCTGATCCAATGGCAGGAGCCAGGTGCTTCTCCTGGTCTCCCATGGGGTGCAGGGCCCAAGGACTTGGGCCATCCTCCACTGCACTCCCTGGCCACAGCAGAGAGCTGGCCTGGAAGAGGGGCAACCGGGATAGAATCCGGCGCCCCAACCGGGACTAGAACCCGGTGTGCTGGCGCCGTAAGGCGGAGGATTAGCCTAGTGAGCCGCGGCGCCGGCCAAATACATATATTTTTGAAAACCACACTTCATCATTCAAAATTCACTCGGTTTTTCCTATATTCTAAGTAGGGCACTAGGTACTGGGAGAAGAAATCTCTAAGACATAGTTCCTGCACCCTTCCGGGATGCCAGGGAGGCAAGCCAGAGCAGCATGGGAGGAAGGGTGGGCAGCCCCATGTGGGAGGTAGGGAAGATGCCCCAAAGAAGTTAGGCACCAGAGGAGCAGAGGGGACTGCATTCTGGGGTGAGAAGAGGCCAATGCAGACACACAACTGGGCCCTGAGCAGGAGCTGGGGAGGGAGCCACAGAGGAGGGAAGAAGGGTGGTTCGTCTGAAGCTGGTGCAGTGTCAGGACACAGGGTGGGTATGGGCGGCGGGGTAGGGGGAAGAAAGAGGCTGGGTGGGTGAGTTGAGGCCTGTGCTGCAGTGTGGCAGTGCAGGCATCCCATGTGGGCGCTGGTTTGGATCCCAGCTGCTCCACTTCCCATCCAGTTCTCTGCTGTGGCCTGGATGGGCGGAGGACAGTCCAAGTCTTTGGGCCCCTGCACCCATGTGGGAGACCCAGAGGAGGCTCCTGGCTTCAGATCAGCATGGCTGTGGCCACCGCGGCCAATTGGGGAGTGGACCAGCAGATGGAAGGCCTCTCTCTCTCTCCCTCTCCTTCTCTCTCTGTGTAACTCTTTCAGGTAAGTAAATAAATGTTTAAAAAAAAAAAAAAAAAAGAGGCTGGGTGGGGGTCACGATGGCCCCCAAAAGCCGCTGAAAGGAAAATCCCAAATCACACACAAAAAAGAAGAGTATGACAAAGCCCCAGGCAACCATCACCCAACTTCAACAGGACCAGTGTTTGGCCAAGTTTCTTTCCTTCTTCCCTCCCTCCCTGCCAACTGGATCATGTGACAAAGAAGCCCTAGGCATCACATCATTCAGCCACAGCCACTTCTCTGTAAGTTACGAACACTCCAACATGGGTGAGTGTAACAACACACTCGAGACAGCAACAGTTAATTCCTGACTGTCACTATTTCTCATACCCCTTAGGATGGCCATGACTGTAACACAAAAGCCAGGCAATGACAAGTGCTGGTGAGTATGTAGAGAAACTGGGCAGGGACACAAAATGGTGCAGCTGCTGTGAAAAACAGTACAGTGGTTCCTCAAAAGATTAAAAAAAAAAAAAAAAAAGTGGGATCACCACCTGGCCCAGCAACTCTACCTCTGAGTAGAAACCCAAATGGACTGACAGGAGGACTTGAGGGGACATTTATCCACCCATCAGAGCAGACAAACGTAAAGCCAGGTCAAGTGTCCACACACACATGAATGAACAAAAAAACAAGGCGTGGCTACACGATGGACTGCCACTAAACCTTTATTTATTTTTAAAGATGTATTTTATTTACTTGAAAGAGTTAGAGAGAGAGAGGTCTTCCATCCACTGGTTCACTCCCCAGATTGCCGCAACGGCCGGAGCTGCGCTGATCAGAAGCCAGAAGCCAGGAGCTTCCTCTGGGTCTCCCACGTGGGTGCAGGGGCCCAAGAACTTGGACCATCCTCTATTGCTATCCCAGGCCATAGCAAAGAGCTGAATCGGAAGAGGAACACCTGGGACTAGAACTGGCGCCCATATGGGATGCTGGCGCTTCAGGACAGGGCATTAACTCACTGTGCCACAGCGCTGGCCCCTCCACTAAATCTTTAAAGGAAGGAAATTCTAACACATAATGACAACATGAATGAACCCTGAGGACACCAGGCTAGTGAAATCAGTCAGCCAAAAAGGACAAGGACTATGGAGTCCACTTCCCTGAGGTCCCCAGATGAGGGAGCAGAGAGTTAGTGTGTAATGGACACAGAGTTTCAGTTTTGCAAGATGAAAGGAGTTCTAGAGAAGGAGGTTGCACAACAGTGTCCATGTGCTTAATCACACTTAAGTATGGTTAGGATGGTCAATTTTATGTTATGTGCACTTAACCACAATAAAAAAATTAAAAATAGTTCTGTATTATCCTATAGCCTATCGGTATTCAAATTCCCCTGTATCATCAAACACAAACAACTCCTTCACCATGGAAGATTTAAACACACACAGAGCAATATAATGAGCTCACATTCTCATGCCCAGGTAATACCTGCCTGATCCTGCCTCACATGCACCTTGCCCATTCCCTGGCTAACTCAGGAATCACATTTTCCCCTAAATACTTCTCTAAAACATAAAAGCTCTCTGAAAAATAACCACAACATCATTACTGAATGCTAAAAACCCAGGGGCAGATGTTCACCTTAACAACTCTCATTCTGGAACACCTGGGTTTGAAACCAGGTCCAGCCCCAACTTTAGCTTCCTGCTAATGCAGACCCTGGGAGGCGTGGTGATGGCAAGAAGTTGGGTTCCGGCCACCCATGTGGGAGACCTAGATTGAGCTCCTAGCTCCTAGCTTTGGCCCCGGTTCAGGCTTGCTTGTCACAGGCAGACATCTGGGAAGTGAACCAGGAGATGGGAGCTCTCTTTGCCTCTCCAACAAATAAACAGCAAATAAAAAAAGTCAAAAGATGTTAGAGAGACATGCTAAATCAGTGGTTACCTCAGACTGAAGAGAATGCAGAAGTGGTGGGTGATGGCCGAGAAATAGAGGGTTTCCTTCTGGTAGGATGAAAATGTTCTAAAGCCACAATGCCAATGGTCACACAACTTTATATTTTAAGTGGGTGAATTGTATGGCGTATGAATTATATCTCAATAAAGCTGCTATTAAAAAAGCAAGAGAGAGGCCGGCGCCGCGGCTCACTAGGCTAATCCTCCGCCTGCGGCGCCAGCACCCGGGGTTCTAGTCCCAGTTGGGGCGCTGGGTTCTCGTCCCGGCTGCTCCTCTTTCAGTCCAGCTCTCTGTTGTGGCCCAGGAAGGCAGTGGAGGATGGCCCAAGTGCTTGGGCCCTGCACCCGCATGGGAGACCAGGAGGAAGCACCTGGCTCCTGGCTTCATATTGGCGCAGCGCGCCGGCTGTATCAGCCATTCAGGGGTGAACCAACAGAGGGAAGACCTTTCTCTCTCTCACTCTGCCTGTCAAAAAAAAAAAAAAAAAAAAAAAAAAAAAGGAAGAGAGAAGGGGCTAGTGTTACACTGCCAGCATCCCACATCAGAGTGCCAGTTTAAGTCCTGGCTACTCCACTTCCAATCTAGCTTCCTGGTAATGTGCTTGGGAAAGCAGCGGATGATGGCCCAAGTACTTGGACCCCCACCACCCAGATGGAGCTCCTGGCTTCAGCTTGGCCCAGACCTGGCTGTTGAGGTCATTTGGGGAGTAAACCAGCAGATGGAAGATGTCTCTCTATCTCTTTCAAATTAATTAATTAATTAATTAATCTTTAAAATAAACAAACAAAAACCAAGTAGATTTAAAAAAAAAAAAAAAAAGCAAGAAGGGAGAGATTGGTGGCAGCCAGGGAGGGTCGGGGAGGCTTATTTTGAAATGACAGACTCAAGTCCACTTGAAGAATAGCACACAATTACTCACTGATTCCATGAATGTCATCAGAAAGACATGTGTCATGACAGCTCTGCCAGCGTGAGCACCACAAACATCCTTATGGGGGACAGCTGCACTAACTGAGGGCCCGTCTGCACGTGAGAGCAATGTCCACCCTGTCCAGAGCCAGCCCTGGCAAGGTCCTTGCTCATCCAGACACCAGCACTTTCTGCCAGCCATTCACTCTCTCTTCACTAGCTTTGCCCACCCCGGAAGCACTGGCCAAATGATCAAAATACCTCCCCTCATTTTTTTTCTTTTTGAGAGAGAGAGAGAGGGAGAGAGGGAGAGAGGGAGAGAGAGAGAGAGAGAAAGAGCGCGCACATGTAAGCTCCCATCCACAGGTTCACCTCTCTGAATGCCCACATTAGCCAGTGCTGGGCCAAAGCCAGAAGCCAAGAATTCAATTCAGGTCTGCCACATGGGATGCAAGAACCCAATTACTTTATCACTGCCTCCCAGGGTCTATATTAGCAGGAAGCTGGGTCAAGAGCCAGAGCTGGGAATTAAATCCAGGTGCTCCAATATGGGACATGGGTATCTGAAGTGTTAGGCCCAATGCTGGCCCCATGCCTCCCATCTTTTAACCCCCATCCTACTCTACCCTTTAACACAGTACTCAGCTGGACCTTGTTTGGAATTTTAACCAACGTGTGCTCACAGGCAAATTACTTAACATGTAGGCCAGTGTTGGTTCCTCATTTACGGGTGAGGTGGAGAGGTGAGGAGAGGGTTGGGGAGGGGAGGTGGCTGTGAGGCACTTCAAAGGCAGGAACTGAGCACCTGCTAACATTCTTATTGTCCAGCTTATCCTCTTCCTCCCCTTCTGAGCATTTCCAAACACCAGTCCCTGCCATATTCACCCAGGTGATCACCTGGCTCTTAAACCCAAGGATCCGTTTCCAGTCTGCATCCCAATTACCCAAGCTCTGATGGCTGCTCCTCCCTTCTCTGCATGTCCTCCTCCTTTAACACCCATGCAGCCGCTCTTGCCTCCAAGGTCATTCCTGGAGGCTGCCCCTGCACAGGCTTGTTCCTTCTTGGATGCTGCCTGCAGGTCCTTCACCCCCTTCACCGAGGTCATCTCCCCAGGCAACTTGCCCCACACACAGGGCTTAGCTGTTGCCTGACGCTGCGGCCCAGAGCAGGCACACAGGTATTCACGGAACGTACAGTTCCCAGATCTTGATCTCCCGTGCCTCGCCCTCTCTAGTCTGCTGCAGACTCACACGCTTGGCCGTTAACTGGGATCTCCTCGTGGGTATCAGAGGAGACGACACTCCAATCTGCCCCTTGCTGTCACTGGGTGCCTGGCTTACGGTCTGCTGATCCCACTCTTCAATCTCTCCTTGGGGAGGAACCTACATCCCACCCTCATCTTAACATACGTCACTGAATCACTTTGTGCTCATTTCTGTTCTTACTCTAACACACCCTTCCAAGGCCCTTATTTCCCCATCACCTACAGTAAAACTCAAACTCCTCAGGGACTATCTGATCCAACTCTGATCAATTCCATCCACTCCTTGCCATCCCTGGAGGCCCCACCCGACACTGAATCACTCCCAGGACTGAGAATATATCCCCCAAGCCTGGCCACCTCCTCCTAATATTTTATTTACTATTTTTATTTACTTAAAGATTTATCTTTATTTATTCAAAACGCAGATTGACAGAGATAGGGACTTCCATCTTCTGGTTCCCTCACCAAATGGCCACAACAGCTGGAGCTGGCCAGGCTGAAGCCAGGGGCCAAGAACTACATCGATTTCTCACATGAGTGGCAGGCGCCCAGGTCCTTGGGCCATTTTTGCAGCTTTGCCAGGCTCATTAGCGGGAGCTGGATTGGAAGTAGAGCAGCTGGGACTCATGTGGGATACTAGTGTCTCAGGCAGCAGCTTAACCTGCTGTACCACAACACCAGCCCCCTCCTACTCTTTTCAACATCAATTGTTGACATGTATTTTTCCTGGATCACTTGCCCTACACTGATCAAGTTCTAACAAACACTAGAGCACAACACTCATCTCTCACATTCAAAGCACAGTGCCTCATGTCAGACAGTAAATACTAACTGACCTGATGCACACCGCACCCCTCTTGCTGGAGGACAAGGGCCTTGCCCTCTGCACCCCCAATGCCAAGTTCAAAGCTCAGCTAGTTACAGGTACCCAGTGGATGCTCAGGGCATTAACTCTGCCACCTCCCCATTACACAACCCTTCCTGGTCACTCTGTCTTTAGCTTTGTGAACACCTGTCTTGTTTGACAGGTTCGCTCTCTGGTCAGGAAGAGGCGGTACTGGCTCACTTAACCTGCACAGAAATCTAGAGGGTCAGTGCTATCCTGCTGTCCCCAGTTTCAAGAAAGACACAAAGGCTTAGAGAAGTTAGACAACTTAGAATGTGAGTGCGAAGCCATGATTTGAATGATTCCCAAGTCCAGCCGATGGGACTTCTTTAAATATACGTTTTCATACCCAAACTTCTTGAAGAGCCTTAGACTCTTAAGATGGAAACATCATGGCCAGCGCCACGGCTCAATAGGCTAATCCTCCACCTGCGGCGCCGGCATACTGGGTTCTAGACCTGGTCAGGGTGCCGGATTCTGTCCTGGTTGCCCCTCTTCCAGTCCAGCTCTGCTGTGGCCCGGGAGTGCAGTGGAGGATGGCCTAAGTGCTTGGGCCCTGCACCCCATGGCAGACCAGGAGAATCACCTGGCTCCTGGCTTCAGATCAGCGTGGTGCGCTGGCCGCGGCAGCCATTGGAGGGTGAACCAACGGCAAAGGAAGACCTATCTCTCTGTCTCTCTCTCTCTCACTGTCCACTCTGTCAAAAAAAAAAAAAAAAAAGAAAGAAAAAAAAAAAGATGGAAACATCTCCTCTTGCATCTCTCTTCAGTTGAACCTTCTCATTCCCTCGAACCTGCTTTCAAATTCTTCCCCTCCCCACCTAAGAAATAATGTGTCCGTTCTGTTCTAGGACAGTAGTTCTCAAAATGTGGTCCAGACCAGGAAATCTATCAGCAAAACTGGGCAGGGCCCAGTGATCGGTGTCCACAGGCTCATGTTTGAGAACTATGGCTGTGTCGCTTCTTTCTTCAGAGTCACACTCGATTTCCCATCCCCAGCAAAGACACTTCTCTCTCCCATCACGCACATCGGCTGCCCACTCCACCCTCTCTGAGCGCTTTCAGAAGAGCATCAGGTCAGTCCACAGTATTCACTCACCTCTCAAGCTCTCCCATTGGCTGGGCACCCCTATCTCCCTTACACACAAGAAAATCCACTCTTGAGAGAGTTGAAATGACTTCTCCAAATGGATCCAGGAGTTACGCTCTGCAATTTTTCTATCATACATTGAGAAAAATTCCAGATGTCATCAAATGCCGCCCAGAGAGTAATAAAACATACTGATGATGTCAAGATTGAGTGGTTTAATAGGAGCAGTGAAGACAGAAGGCAGAGTCCTAGAGGCCAGAGAGGAAGCAAAGGCAGGACGCCTCCCCAGGCTCCCTATGTTCTAATAAAGAACGTAACATTTAAGGTTTAGGAGAGCACACATCAACTGTAAGGACGTTCTTTCCCGTTCCTGTGACAGTGAGATGAGAGTGCCACGGAAGCAGGACATGGATGGCTAATGAAATGTTAGACTCAGTACAGTGAGAACCTGCTTGCTCCTGGGCCATAACAGAAGTATGTCAGCCACAGACGTGAGCCAAACTTTACATTTTCCAGTAGTCATGGGTAAGAAGAAACAGGTGGGGCTAACTTTAACAATGTATTTTATGTAACCATATATATTATCATTTTAACATGCAATAATTTTAATTATTTATAAAATATTAATCCAGAAGTGTTTTTTTTACAGACCTCAACCTGTACTAGGCAAATGTCAAGTGCTTAAGAGCCACCTGGCTGGTCACTCCTTAAAGGACAGTGCAGCTCTAGAAACTCACCCTGGACATGGGGTGGGTGTCAGGACAGTGCTGAAGACAAAAAGAAGTGCCCCAGAACCTGCCAGCTGCACAGGAGGCTCAACACACCTGGCCCCTCTGCCCTTTGCACAAGCTGCTTCCTCACTCAAATATTCAACCCTGCCCCACTTGTCCCTTTCTTGCGAACTCTTCATTATCTCATTCAACTTCCTCAATTAAGATCTACTGGGAGCTGACGGAGCCAGCCACCCTCTGAGCCCTGGGGACACCGCAGGGAACAACACAGGCATAGCCCTTGTCCTCCAGGGCCAGTCTACATCCTAGCAAGGGGAATACTTTCCAAGACAGTAAAGTGCAGATAGAGAGGGAGTTTGTGGGGCTTCCAATTTTAAATAAGGCACTCAGGCAAGGTCTCTGAGGGTGAAGTGGGAAGAGGAACCTGCAGGAGATAGGAGTGAGCCACATCCACACTTCTGGAAGACCCAGGCTGAGACACTAGTACATAGGCCAGTGTGGAAGCCTGGTGTCTGAGCATCAGTGTGGAGGCCAGGGCAGCTGGCTCAGGGGGAGTGGACAAGAGCATGAAGACGCAGCATCAGAGAGCAGGGAGGGACAGGTGTACCAGACTGCACAGGGATGGGTGGCCTCTGGCAAAGGACCAGCTGCCCCTTGGGTGAGATAGAAAAGCTGTGCAGGGGTCTGAGTGGAGGGACAAGATCATTCTGGGCAGACAGCAGACTGTAAGAGGGTAATGGCCAACAGGGAGATGGATCAGGATGCAATAATTCAGGTAGAAGAAATGAGGGCTTGGACCAGGCAATGGCAGAATGGTGAGAAGGAGCCAGCCTCTAGGGCGAGTTGAAGGAGGAGCTGGAGAAGTTAAAACAGGCAGGGTTGGCGGGGTGTCCTAGAGGGGTGTGTCTCTAGCGGCTCATGTGGTTAGGGTGCAGCAGTAGAGGCCTTGCCCATATGCATGGTCCTGGAGAGACATGGCATTAAGGGAGGAGGGCAAAGAGAGGTGGTTCTGCCCAAACAGGAAGCTCTGCAGGCATGTCCAACACGCAACAGCAGAGCATACAGGGCCCACAGTGAAGTCTCCCTCAATGTCCAGAGGGGATTGCAGAGTTTGCCACTGGCTGTCTTAGGTGCCAATAGCTTTTTGGGCCACCTTCCCATGTGACACCTAAAACCACAGCACATCTGTGGCCCATCTCTGTTACTTGTCTTCGCCAGCTAAAGCACAGGGAGCAACCTCATTCACCGCTCTTTCCAGCACCAGACTTGATTCACCATCACCAACAGTAAGACCTCAAATGTAGCCTTTCTGGTTGGGACTGGCCACTTTGCCAGATCACAGAGGACCCTGTGGTTGGTCAGCTCATACCTACCTAACAAAGGAAAAATAACAAGTCAACAGACATTTCAAAAGAAAACTCAGTTGGTAAGAATTACTTTTTTAAAAAATAATTTTACTTATATTTCATTTTAAAGGCAGAAAAAGAGAGATATTTCATCTGCTGGTTCACTCCCGAAATGCCTGTAACATCCAAGGCTGGGCTAGACTGAAGCCAGGAGCCAAGAACTCCATCCTGGTCTCCCATATGATGTCAGGGAACCATGTACTTGGGCCATCATTTGCTGCCTCCCAGGATGCATTCAGCAGTAAGGTGTCACAAATAAAATAGCTGGCACTCAAACCAGACACTCCAATTCAGGACGCAGGCATCCCGAATGGTAGCCTAACCACCATACCAGAAGCCTACCCTGGGTCTATCATTTACTAAGCACTGAATCTGTGCCAGCCAGGAAGAACCACCTTGCGAAGGAGCAACTGTTGCCTCCATTTCACAGGAAGGAAACCAAGGCTTAGTGAGAACAGAGGCTAAAGGAAGATAATATAGCCAAGTGTAGCCCAGAAGCAATGTCAGTGTCTGACATCCCTTTTTAAAGATTTATTTATCTAAATATCTATTTACTTATTTATAAGGCAGAGTTACAAAAAGAGAGAAAGAGAGAGATTTTCCACTGGCTGCTCCACTCTGCAAATTGCTACAACAGCTAGGGTTGCGCCAGGCTGAAGCCAGGAACCAAGAACTCCATCCAGGTCTCCTACGTGGGTAGAGGGGCCCAAGGATTTGGGCCATCTTCTGCTGCTTCCCCGGGCATATTAGCAGGGAGCTGGATGCCTAGCAGGGATGCTGGTATTGCAGGCAGCAGCTTAACATGCTGCTCCACAATGCTGGCCCCAGCCAGTCATGTCTTAGCAATGTCAGAGGGCACATGGCATGGGCTCTCCTGAGCAGAGTTAAATAACTGGAATCTCAAAAAACAAGAAACTAGGGGCAGGTGGTAGGCAAGTTAAGGTGCCACTTGGGACACCTACAACTCACACTGGAATGCCTGGTTTCAGTCCCCACTAGTACACACACAATTCAGAGTCCTGCGAATGAGTATATTAGGAAGTAGCAGCTTATGGCTCAACCACTTGAGTCCCTATCACCCGTGTAGGGAGACCCAGGTGCAGTTCTAGGTTCCTGGCTTCAGCCTGGCCCAGCCCTGGCTGTTGTTGTGGGCATTTAGGGAGTGAACCAGCAGGTGCAAGATCTCTTTCAAATAAAATGAAAACAAAATTTCAAAAATCAGAAACTCTTGATTTAACCCTAACTCCACCTACTTCCCATAAATTTCCAATTAATCACCATATCCTATTCATTTTTCCATATAAGTAACTCTGGAGTCCGGCCTTTTCCTCTGTTCCCACACTCTCATTAAGTTCCTCGTTGTCCTTTTGTTGTGTTTGACACCTTATATTAAACTGACATAATAGCTGTATGCACTATATGGTACAGTCTGCCTTTCTTGCCTAAATCAATAAAACAGCATTTTAATTGGTCTCATTACTGCCAGTCCTTCTCCACCACCCATTTTTTAAAATTTTTATTTATTTATTTTTTTGACAGAGTGGATAGTGAGACAGAGAGACAGAGAGAAAGGTCTTCCTTTTTGCCATTGGTTCACCCTCCAATGGCCGCTGCAGCCAGTGCATCATGCTGATCCGAAGCCAGGAGCCAGGTGCTTCTCCTGGTCTCCCATGCGGGTGCAGGGCCCAAGCACTTGGGCCATCCTCCACTGCCTTCCCCGGCCACAGCAGAGAGCTGGCCTGGAAGAGGGGCAACCGGGATAGAATCCGGCGCCCCGACCGGGACTAGAACCCGGTGTGCCAGCGCCGCAAGGCGGAGAATTAGCCTGTTAAGCCACGGCGCCGGCTTATTTTTAATTTTTAAAAAGACTTATTTAGGCCGGCGCCGTGGCTCAACAGGCTAATCCTCCGCCTTGCGGCGCCGGCACACCAGGTTCTAGTCCCGGTCGGGGCACCGATCCTGTCCCGGTTGCCCCTCTTCCAGGCCAGCTCTCTGCTGTGGCCAGGGAGTGCAGTGGAGGATGGCCCAAGTGCTTGGGCCCTGCACCCATGTCGGAGACCAGGAGAAGCACCTGGCTCCTGCCATCGGAACAGCGCGGTGCGCCGGCCACAGCGCGCTACCGCGGCGGCCATTGGAGGGTGAACCAACGGCAAAAGGAAGACCTTTCTCTCTGTCTCTCTCTCTCACTGTCCACTCTGCCTGTCAAAAAAAAACAACAACAACAACAAAAAAAAAACGACTTATTTACTTATTTGAAAGGCAGAGAGAAAACAGAGGGAGGTCTTCCATCCACTGGTTCACTCCCCAAATAGCCACAACAGCTGAAACTGGGCTGATCTGAAGCCAGGAACCAGGAGCTTCTTTCAGGTCTCCCACATGGGAGCAGGGGCCCAAGGACTTGGGCCATCTTCCACTGCTTTCCCAGGCCATAGCAGAGAGCTGGATTGGAAGAGCAGCAGCCAGACTCTGGATGCCCGCACTGCAGGTGGCGGTTTTACCTCTATACCACAGCGCTGGCCTCAACTACCATCCATCTTCATCTCAATCTACCCTCTACACCAACAGTGAAGATAATATCTAATGCACAAATTTACTCATGTCACCATTACTTAAACCTTTTATGTGGCTCCACAGTGCATGGAGTGGAATGCCAGCTCCTTGCCGTGGGATGTGATGGCTGGCTTTTATGTCCACTTCCCTGGGCCACGGTATGCCAGATATTTGGTCAAATGTGACTTTAGACATGCCTGTGAGGGGTCTCTGGATAAATTAACATCTGAATTACTCTGCCAGGTGGATCTCATTAGTCACTGGGCCCCAAGCAGAAAAACAGGTGAGAGGGAGCTCCTCTTTGCCTGACTGTCTTGAGCCCGGAGCTGCGGATTCCACGGAGACCACACTGCAGGCTCTCCAGCTCGCCAACTGTGTATTTGGGACTTATTAGCCTCCAGAACCGTGTGCGCTACTTCATTACATATGTTATTAGGATGCACATGCGTATTTCTGGAATTGTCCTCTGGAATGCCATAGATAACAAATTCCTCAGATGCTCAAATCCCCTATATAAAATAGCATAGTACTGGGGGATGGCATTGTTGCAGGGCAGGTTAAACTGCCACCTGAGATGCTCTGCTTTTGATCAAGTTCCTTGCTAACACATCTGGGAAAGCAATGGAAGATGGCCCAAGTACTTGGGTCTCTGCCACCCACATAGGAGAGCTGGAGTTTCAGGCGCCTTGCTTCAGACTGACCCAGCCCCGGCTACTGCAGCCATTTGGGGAGTGAACCAGCAAACAGAAGAGATTCCTCCTCTCCAACTCTGCCTTTCAAATAAATAAAATAAATCTTTAAAAAAAAATAAAACCTAGTATTGTATTTGCATAAAACCCATGCCCATCCATCCTTCACATTTTAAAATCGCCTTTAGATGACATATCTAACACAATGTAAACAGCTATATTGTGTAGGGAACAGTGATTAAAAAAAAAAAAAACCTGTACATATCCAATACAGATGCAACATGTTTTCCAGAATATTTCCAGCTTGTGGGAAATTGAATCATGGATGCATAGCTGGGGGATACTCAGAGGTTTCTCTGGAGAACTCTTAACACAGTATGCAAGGCTTGCACATTTTGACATGTTTACCTCTTCAGGTTTATTACACATCCTTCTCACACGAAATTTTCCTTTGCAATTATATTTTTGTGTTAAAAGTGCCACATATACAAGCACAAGTAACAGTGCCAACAGTAATGACAAATCAACACCATGTCCCCAGTGTTCAAGTTAAGAAGCAATGGCCTCAACACCTTAAAACTCTGAAGTTCAATATACAGCCCCAGGACCTCTGGAGCTGGCTTTACCTTGAAGGTTAAATGCTCAGTCTCAGCCTCCCCACCTTGCTTTGAAGTCTGCATGCTAACAAGTACTCCAGACAACACATGTGCAAATGAAATCTGAGAGGCCTCCTTAGTCCCTGCCTCTCCTCTCTGACCTTCTCCCAGAGGTACCCAACAACCTGGTTTTGTCATAAGTGCTTCTCTTTCTACTTCTACCAATCTTGTATTACCTATCCCCAAATAACATACTGCCTGGTTTGGGAAAGGGAGGCTCTAGGAGGAGGGGAGCAGAGGAGTCCTCGAGTTGTGGCCTGCCATCTGCATCTCTGGGAGTTGACCAGGCCCCTTCTGGGGACGTCATGAGCAAGATTACGAAGTGAATCTTGGGAAGCACAGGGCCCAGGGTAGGTGAGCACCAGGTGCTGGGTGTGTAGCAGAAACACAGCCAGAGGGAGGGGGCAGCTCTGCACCTTCTGCTTCCTGGCTCAAGTGGCCGAGCTGCAGCTCTGGGGGAGCTGAGAGCCGTGAGTGTCTGCACAGCAGGAGGAAGAGCCCCTCCCTGCACACGGCCAGGACAGGCCAACACTGCTGGGCACCTGGGCCAGCCTCTCCCAAGTCAGGAAGATGGCCCGAGGGGAGTGGGCTCTGGGAGATGACCGTCTGCCTCTTGGGGGCACAGCTGCAGTGAGGCCCAACAGCCTCCACACCTGGTGCAGAGCTGCCATGCAGGGATCTCCCTTCATCAGCCTCCAAGGGACGCCCTTGTCATTTCTTCTGTGTTGGGCTCCTGGGTTTCCCGTTATCTTTTTCTTCCCTGATTTTGTCTTCCAACTTGGTGGAACACATCTTTAAGTATCTTAAGAGTGCATGACAGTTAAATGTTTACACCTTTAATCCCTGAGAGTGACTTTATTTTGCTCATTCTTGTTTGGTTAGGTATACATTTTTGGTCGCTATCAGCTCCTTTAACATCTTGAAGTTATTGCTCTGTTCTCTTGCTCCCTATCTTGCTGCCACAAGGCCCACAGACTATGATTCCTGATTTGTGACCTGGTATCCCCCACCTTGGAAACAACCCAAGGTTCAGAAATCTCATGACTGTTGTGGGTTTTTTTCACCTAGTGCTGGGCACTCACATACACTCCCCCCCACCTTTTTAAAAAGATTTATCCATTAGAAAGGCAGTGCTAGAGAGAAAAAGAGGGAAGGGGAGAAGGGGGGAGGGGGAGAGGGAGAAAGAAACTTCCATCTGCTGGTTCACTCTCCACATGGCCTGGGCCAAAGCCAGGAGCCAGCAGCCAGGAACCAGGAACTTCATCCAGGTCTCCCAGTGGGTACAGGGAACCAAGCACTGGGGCCATCATCCTCGGCTCTTCCCAGATGCATTAGCAGGGATCAGGATCAGAAGTGGGGCAGCCGAGATTTGAACAGGTGCCCAATGGGATGATGGCATTGTAGTTGGTGGCTTAACCCATTATATATAACAAGGGCCCCTCACATACCCCCCCCCCCGTTTTTTTAAAGATTTATTTATTTATTTGAGAGTCAGAGTTATACAGAGAGAGGAGAGAGGTCTTCCATCCGCTGGTTCACTCCCAAATTGGCTGCAATGGCAGGAGCTGCACAGATCTGAAGCCAGGAGTCAGGAGCCTCTCCTGGGTCTCCCGTGTGGGTGCAGGAGCCTAATGACTTGGGCCATCTTCTACTGCTTTCCTAGGCCATCACAGAGAGCTGGATCAGAAGAGGAGCAGCTGGGACTAGAACCGGCAACCATATGGGATGCCGGCGCTTTAGGCCAGGGTGTTAACCCGCTGTGCTACACAGCTGGCCCCACATACCCTTTTAATCTGGAAACTCATGCCCTTCAGTCCTCAAACAATTTTACTAATCATTTCCTACTCTGTGTTGTTTCTGTTAACTTGTTATTCAGATGTTGGGCTTCCGCTTCCTATACTACCCTCCCTTCCTTCCTCCCTCCTTTCCTCCCTTCCTTCCTTTTTTTGACAGGCAGAGTAGATAGTGAGAGAGAGAGAGACAGAGAGAAAGGTCTTCCTTTTGCCGTTGGTTCACCCTCCAATGGCCGCTGCGGCCGGCGCATCTTGCTGATCTGAAGCTTGGAGCCAGGTGCTTCTCCTGGTCTCCCATGCGGGTGCAGGGCCCAAGCACTTGGGCCATCCTCCACTGCCTTCCCGGGCCATAGCAGAGAGCTGGCCTGGAAGAGGGGCAACCGGGATAGAATCCGGCGCCCCAACCGGGACTAGAACCCGGTGTGCTGGCGCCGCAAGGCGGAGGATTAGCCTATTGAGCCACGGCGCCGGCCCAATTTTCTTTTATATTTTCTATCACCTGCTTGTTTTTCCTTTACTTTTTGGGAGAGTTACTCATTTTTCATATATATATATATTTTTTATACACATATATTTCACAATTAAAAAAATTCTAAGATTTTTGCTTTCTGGATTTAAAAAATTCTTTTCTAGGCCGGTGCTGTGGCTCACTAGGCTAATCCTCCACCTGCGGCGCCGGCACCCTGGGTTCTGGTCCCACTCGGGGCGCCGGTTCTGTCCCGGTTGCTCCTCTTCCAGTCCAGCTCTCTGCTGTGGCCCGGGAGTGCAGTGGAGGATGGCCCAAGTTCTTGGGTCCTGCACCCGCATGGGAGACCAGGAGGAAGCACCTGGCTCCTGGCTTCCGATTGGCGCAGCACGCCGGCCACAGCTGCCATTTGGGGGGTGAACCAACAGAAGGAAGACCTTTCTCTCTCTCTCTCTCTCACTGTCTAATTCTGCCTGTCAAAAAAAAATTCTTTTCTATCAATAACTTATATTTTCCTCTCTCTTGTTGGCCAAAGCGAGGCATTCAGTAAAGCCACAAATCAAGGGCGGGGGAAACACGCTCCGTCTGCCGTGAAGCCACAGCAAGGGCAGGTATACTAAATGATCTGGAAAGAAGAACCGAGGCCAGCAATTCAGCCCGCCATGACACAACAGCTGGCTCCGACAGTCCCATCAGTAACGGTGACTCATTTTCGTAGCAGTAGGGGACAGAAGTGAGGGGGAGAGCTGGAGGAGGGAGGGCAGCAGCAGGCCAGGATGTGAACAGTTAAGAGAGCAACCTAGGCAATTCTGACATACACACGCCCCTCTGACATGGAGAGCATCTCTGGCTGAAAAATCACTGATCTATACTAAATACTACAACCAGCAACTAGCTTCTTAAAACACCTTCTAGTCTCTATAAAGTTCTTTCCCATATGTGACCTCATCTGCAGAGGCACAGCAGGAAAACAAAGAGCTGTGGTATTGTACTCTGGTCTGAATTCTGGTTCTACCACTTAGCTGGCAATCTCGGCCAGTTAACCCGTGAGGCTGTTTCCTGACGTGTCAAACTGGGCATGATACTGACCACGTGAGACTGACAACTGACAACAAAACAAGAGTCTGGTCCTTGTGTAAATTTGTTGAACTGACGAGCTGGGTTACTTATACCTACACGCATCCAGTTGAAATCCATGATCCCTGGCACATATGTGTGAGTAACAGAGCCAGCTGCCCCCACGACCACAATAGACTACCCTCAGCCAGCTCAGGGCTTCCTTAATGGAAAAGTCCTGACATCATTAGTAGTCAGCAACACCCAGAGGCTTTGCTTTCCCAATAAGGAAAGACATGGTTTGTGGTCTATTGACTTTAAAAGAAAGATTCACCCTCTGTTTTCCTCCCCTAAACCACATCCCTAAAGAGCCTAGACTGGGTTCCTTGCTTGCATTTTTTCTATCTAGCTGTCAATCTCTGGTCTCTCAGTTTTTTTTTTTTTTTACCTTAATACCTTTCAAAGATGGGGAGATTGGAGCTGAGAATAAGTACTACAATTAATCATACAATTAATTTAGGTCAGAACTCTCAGGTTTTCTTGATTCCTGGCCCCTAACTACCTCAATCTCTGACTGATAGTGATAAATTACTATGTAGGGGCCAGCACTGTAGTATAGCAGGTAAAGCCTCCGCCTACAGTGTTGGCATTCCATATGGGCGCTGGTTTGAGTCCTGGCTATTCCACTTCCGATCTAGCTCTCTGCTATGGCCTGGGAAAGAAGCAGAGGTTGGCCCAAGTCCTTGGGCCCCTGCAACCATGTGGGAGACTTAGAAGAAGCTCCTGGCTCCCAGCTTTGGATTGGTGCAGCTCCGGCTGTTGCAGGCAATTGGGGAGTGAACCAGTGGATGGAAGACCTCTCTCTCCCTCTCTCTCTCTCTGCTTCCTTCTCTATGTAGCTCTTTCAAATAAATAAATCTTAAAAAAAATTACTATATAGCAACAGAGAAATGTGTAAGAATTTTCCTTTTCATATTAAGATGGAGAATCATAGAATTTATCACTTTTTTTTTTTTTTTTGACAGGCAGAGTTAGTGAGACAGAGACAGAGACAGAGAGAAAGGTCTTCCTTTTTTCCGTTGGTTCACCACCCAAATGGCTGCCACAGCCGGCACGCTGCGCCAATCTGAAGCCAGGAGCCAGGTGCTTCCTCCTGGTCTCCCATGCAGGTGCAAGGCCCAAGCACTTGGGCCATCCTCCACTGCCCTCCTGGGCCACAGCAGAGAGCTGGACTGGAGGAGCAACCAGGACAGAATCCAGTGCCCCAACCGGGACTAGAACCCAGGGTGCCGGCACTGCAGGCGGAGGATTAGCCAAGTGAGCCGTGGCGCCGGCCAGAATTTATCACATTTTTAACTTTAAAATTGCTCTAGTCTCTAATTTCATTATATGCCTCTACTAATTAGCCCTTATAATAGAGAAAACTTTTTCAGCATGTAGTTTGTAAAATCAGTTCCTTATTTCTAAAACAAAATTTTAAAAAGTTCTCTTGGGGCTGGTGCTATTGTGTGGCAGGTAAAGCCACCACCTGCATGCCATCATCCTATATGGGCGCCAGTTCAAGTCCTGGCTGCTCCACTTTCGGTCCAGCTCTCTGCTATGGCCTGGGAAAGCAGCAGAGGATGGCCCAAGTTTTTGGGCCCCTGCACTGGCGTGGGAGACCCAGAAGTTCCAGGCTCCTGGCTTCAGATCCACCCAGCTCTGGCCATTGCGGCCATCAGGGGAGTGAACCGGCAGATGGAAGACCTCTCTCTCTCTCTCTCTGCCTCTCTGTAACTCTGCCTTTCAAACTTTTTTTTAAAGTTCTTCTAACAAGACTACTGAACTATTTTAAAAAATATCATGGTCAGCCGGCGCTGCAGCTCAATAGGCTAATCCTCCACCTGTAGCACCGGCACACCGGGTTCTAGTCCTGGTTGGGGCGCTGGATTCTGTCCCAGTCGCTCCTCTTCCAGTCCAGCTCTCTGCTGTGACCCGGGAAGGCAGTGGAGGATGGCCCAAGTCCTTGGGCCCTGTGCTCGCATGGGAGACCAGGAGAAGCACCTGGCTCCCGGCAATGCGCTGGCCACCACACAGCGGCCATTGGAGAGTGAACCAACGGCAAAGGAAGACCTTTCTCTCTCTCTCCCTCTCACTGTCCACTCTGCCTGACAAAAAATAAAAAAACACAATGTAGTTTTGCACAAATATTTTTACATTTTGATCATTCAATTTTGTCACTGCAATCTGTCAGGAAAAATGATGAAATGATAGGGGATGCTGTAAACTTTTGTAATATTTTAAATTCTGTTTAAATTGTGAGCTATTTATTTTCTGCTGAGACACTGCAACACTGAGCTTTGGTGGGAGGGGTGGCACTTACATTCAGGGATGCTTTAATCTGTATAGAAGACAGAACTTATTTCTCTCTGTAAATCATTTAATACATTGAACTTCTAATTAATTGTCCAAAGAGAGAAGATGTTCCCCAAAACAACAATCCTAATGTTAAAAAGAATTAGTCATTAAAGGGTCCGTCTGTGTGACACTTAATGGGTAGTTTCCTTTAATTACCTCTGAGGTGTACATCTTTCCTTTCCTATCCTATCATTACTACTTTTCTTTCTTTTCTTTTTTTAAAAGATTTATATGTTTGTTTGAAAGTCATAGTACACAGAGAGAGAAGAAGCAGAGAGAGGTCTTCCATCCACTGGTTCACTGCCCAAATGGCCGTAACAGCCGGAGCTGCATCAATCTGAAGCCAGGAGCCAGAAGCCTCCTCTGGGTCTTCCCATGCGGGTACAGGGACCCAAGGACTGGGGCCATCCTCTACTGCTTTCCCAGGCCATAGCAGAGAGCTGGATCAGAAGTGGAGCAGCCAGGACTCAAACTGGCACCCACGTGGGATGCTGGCACTGCAAGTGGTGGCTTTACCTGCTACGTCACAGCACTGGCCCCTATTTCTAAATCTGTAGATTGATTTTTCAACATTGTGCCTGTTAATGCCTACAAAATTATCTCTAAGTGTACAAATGAACCAAAATTGTTGGCCACAGTTTTGATCATGCCTTTACTTCTCCTTTCATGGGGAAACAAAAAGGAGTGTCATTTTGACATTAGATTATCTTTCAATATCTACTTTAAATGTTAAAATTCGGTGCTATTTTGTTATACTATCAATAGCTTATTAAAAAGAACTAAATATTTCTAGTTAAAAGAAGTCCATGTCCCACAATGGAGTACCTTGGTTTGATACTTAGCTCCAGCTCTGCTTCCTGACTCCAGCTTCCTGCTAATCTAGGCCCTGGGAGGCTGCAGTGATGGCTCAAGTAATTTTGTTTCTTAAAGACTTGGATTGAGGTACCAGCTCCCTGCTTCAGTCTCAGCCCAGTCTTGGCTGTTTTGGGCACTTGGAAAGTGAACCAATGGATGGCAGTTCTGTCTGTCTCTTTGCCTCTTAAAAAAACGAGTAAGGGCCAGTGGTGTGGCATAGCAGATAAAGCCTCCGCCTGTAGTGCCGGCACCTATACGGGTCCCACCTGCTCCACTTCCAATCCAGCTATCTGCTATGGCCTGGGAATGTAGCAAAAGATGGCCCAAGTCCTTGGGCCCCTGCACCTGCGTGGGAGACCTGGATGAGGCTGCTGGCTCGGGGAATGGCACAGCTCTGGCTGTTGTGGCCATCTGGGGAGTGAACCAGCGGATGGAAGACCTCTCTCTCTCTCTGTAACTCTGCTTTTCAAATACATACATATTTAAGGCTGGCGCCACAGCTCGATAGGCTAATCCTGCACCTGTGGTGGGTTCTAGTCCCGGTCGGGGCGCTAGATTCTGTCCTGGTTGCTCCTCTTCCAGTCCAGCTCTCTGCTGTGGCCCGGGAAGGTAGTGGAGGATGGCTCAGGTCCTTGGGCCCTGTACCCACATGGGAGACCAGGAGGAAGCACCTGGCTCCTGGCTTCAGATTGGCGTAGCTCCAGCTGCAGCAGCCATTTGGGGGGTGAACCAATGGAAAAAGGAAGACCTTTCTCTGTCTCTCTCGCTCTAACTCTACCTGTCAAAAAACAAACAAACAAACAAAAAAAACCACATATTTAAAAAAACAGGCCGGCGCCGCGGCTCACTAGGCTAATCCTCCGCCTTGCGGCGCCGGCACACCGGGTTCTAGTCCCGGTCGGGGCACCGATCCTGTCCCGGTTGCCCCTCTTCCAGGCCAGCTCTCTGCTGTGGCCTGGGAAGGCAGTGGAGGATGGCCCAAGTGCTTGGGCCCTGCACCCGCATGGGTGACCAGGAGAAGCACCTGGCTCCTGGCTTCGGATCAGCGCGGTGCGCCGGCTGCAGCACGCCTACTGCGGCGGCCATTGGAGGGTGAACCAACGGCAAAAGGAAGACCTTTCTCTCTGTCTCTCTCTCACTGTCCACTCTGCCTGTCAAAAAAAATAAATAAAGAGTAAACTGCATGTACATCGTTATGCAACAAATTGCTAGAAATTTTTCGTTCTGTAAAACTGATCCATTGAACAACGTCCCTCTCCCTCTTCCCTTAGTCCCTGGTAACTACATGCCATTTTTGTTTCAATGAGTCTATTTTATTTTAAAGACATTTATTTATTTGAAAGGCACAGCTATAGGGAGAGGAAGAGACTAAGAAAATTCCATATTCCACCCACTGGTTCACTCCCCAAATGGCCACAATAGCCACCGGTGGGCCAGACCAAACCCAGAAGGAGCCAGGAGCTTCTCCCAGGTCTTCTACGTGGGTGCAGGGCCCTAAGGACTTGGGCCATCTTCCACTGCTTTCTCAGGCATATCAGTAGGGAGGTAGATTGGAAGTGGAGCAGCTGGGACTTGAACTGGCACCCACATGAGATCCCGTCACTGCAGATAGAGGCTTAACCTGTTTTTTTTTTTTTTTTAACCTAGAAACCATTTATTTAAGGTATACAAACTTCATGCATGTCATATATACAAATTTAGGAACATGGTGATTCTTCCCACCCTACCCTCCCTCCCACCTGCACTCTGACCCTTCTTTCTCCTCCCTCTCCTATTTCCATTCTTATTTTTTCACAAAGATCTATTCTAATTAATTTTATACACATAAGATTAACCCTATATAAGAGTTCAACAAATAGTCTCTGCCTCTTCCAAAGGTAGAGACAAGGGCTGTTCAGAATCACTGCATCCAAAGTGTCAATTTTACTTCTGTAGATTATCCTTTAGGTATTCTGTTACCACAGATCAGGGAGAACACAGGTATTTGTCTTTTTGTGACTTATTTCCCTTAGTCTAATGCCCTCAAGGTTCATCCACATTGTGGCAAATGGCAGGGCTTCCTTCTTTTTCAGACTGAACATTTCACTGTGTACATCATATGGTGATGGCTTTAGGCTGCTCCCACCCCCTGGCTAGTGTAAACAAAGGCTGCCAGGAACACGGGTGTGCAAATCAGGGCCTATGGTTCTACCTGTATCAACTCCACTTCTGAAATGGTCCTGGCCAAAAACCATGTAGCTTCTGACCCTGTGGTGGAATCAGAAGGCCATGTCAAGATGGCCGCTGGCAAGCGAGCATCAGTTACTCAGGAATGCCTTTGAAACCCACCTGGCAACAGAGCCTGCCTGGCAACAGGCTGTGATTGGATGGCTTTGGAAACCGCCTAGCAACAGGTTGTGATTAGTTGGGGCATAGACCGCCCCTTGACCGGATTGGCTGGTCTTGGCTATATAAGCTGTTGTACTACCTGAAATAAACGAGTCTGCGGGTTGCTTGCCTAAGGCCTGCTTTCTTTTTTTCTTTTTTCTTTCTTTCTTTTTTATTTCATAAATGTGAATTTACAAAGTGCAACTTTTGTATTGTTGTGGCTTCCCCCCACAACCTTCCTCCCTCCCGTGGCCCTCCCCTCTCCCTCTCCCATCCCGCCCTTTATCGAGTTTCATTTTCAATTACCTTCATATACTGAAGATCAACTCAGTATATACTAAGCAAGGATTTCAACAGGCTGCATTCACAGCACAAGGTATAGGGTATTGTTCGACTAGTAGTGTTTTTACGTTTCATAGTAAAACACATTAAGGACAGAGATCCTACGTGGGGAGCATGTACCCAGTGACTCCCGTTGTTGATTTAACAATTGGCACTCTTATTTATGACATCAGCAATCACCCGAGACTCTTGCTATGAGCTGTCTAGGCTATGGCAGTCCCTTGAGTTCACCGACTCTGAACTTGTTTAGTCAAGGCCATGTCACAGTGGAGGTTCCTTCCTCCCTTCAGAGAAAGGCGCCTCTCTTAAGGCCTGCTTTCAACCCACTCCCGGGGTCTGTGTGGTGGCTCCTGGCCTCCTGCCCCCACCATGCGCCTCTTGCCCCCACCATGCTCCTCCTCTCAGAAACAATCCACTGCAACATTGTTGAGAAATCAACTGCAACATGACCCCAAGTTCACAGTGCCATTAACATTCACTCTGCGGATGTGACAGGTGTGCTAGATTCTCAGTCTTGTTCCCAAGTTGTTCGTGGTCTAACAGAGAGCAGCAGAACCTCACTAATTAAAGCTCGGTGTGGTCCCAACAGAGGCTAGGCATCTGGCTGCTGGAGGAACCAACCTAGGAAGATATCCTGGAGGAGATGGCCTATGAACAGAGCTTTGAGTGGTGAGAAGAGGTCGATGTTCTAAGTCTGAGGGAGGGCTGTGAACATAGGAAGGCACAGGAGAAATCAGGCCATCTGGTGTCTGGGATCCTAGAATGGATCTCACGAGGGTTTCATCCTGTGCAACCAGACGGCACCCCAAGAACATGCTGTTTTGCCAGGTGTGGAGGTATGGATGCCGCTTCAAATGTTCGGCCGTGTACCACAGTCCCTCCTGCTGCTCTGCTCTACCAGACACAAGAGCACTCACTGACTTTACAGGCCTCGAGTCCTTCAGTCACCAAAGTTTCACTTGTAGGCTGGGATGCTCTGAATTCAGATATTCCAGAGTGGGCAATAGAGGGTTTCTTCAAAGGAGTGCTCCTCAAGAGGGCAACAAGAACACGGGTGAGAAACAAGAAAGCAATGCACCTCATGGAATGCGGGTGATACCTCAGGCCAAGGCAGCGCATGCCTTAACTAGTGGTCAGAAATGAGACAGTCATCGCGGGGACAAACAATACTAAGTGTATTTGAAAAACTAGAACTAATGATGCTCATTAGGTGACCCAGCAGGCATTTTCCATAGAAGGTTTTAACCAAAAACCCCTGTATTGGTAAAAGTATAGTGAGGGGCCTGTGTTGTGGTGTAGCAGATTAAGCCTCCGCCTGCAGTGCTGGCATCCCATATGGGTGTTGGTTCGAGTCCCGGCTGCTCTACTTCCAATCCAGCTCCCTGCAACGCGCCTGAGAAGAGCAGAGATGTCCCAAGTGCTTGTGCCCCTGCACCCACGTGGTAACCCAGAAGCGAAATCTGGCTTCTAGCTTTGGCCTGCCCAGCCCCAGCTGTTGTGGCCATCTGGAGAGTAAACCAGGAGATGGAGGATTCTCTCTCTCTCTCCTCTTCCCTCCATCTCTCCTCATCTCTGTAACCCTGCCTTTCAAATAAACAAAAATAAATCTTAAAAAAAGTATATTGAAATGAAAAGTTTTTATTTTCCAATGAATTTTAAATATATTAAGTTAGACAAAGTGCTCCTAAGTGAAAGAATAAGAGATGAAATCAACCAATTGCTAAGACTCAGTAAAGAGTTTTTGTTCTATTTCTCAGTAATTGAGAAAGTGAATGACTAGACAAATCCTTCTGTGAGTCAGATGGTTTCTGTTTTCAGTAACATTGATGGATTACAAAACTGCATAACCAGCTAAGAGTAAGCTGATTTGGACACGACATAAAACATGACTTCAAGCATATAAACCAGGTCTCAGAACATGGAATAACATTGCCGTAACCATACTTCCTTTCCTCTATGGTGATTTATATGTACAAAGACTTCTAGAACTTACAATGATCAAAAACAAGAAATAAAAACTGGGGGCATGGTTGTGGCTCAGCGTGTTAAGCTGCTTCTTGCAACGCTGGCATCCCACATCAGAGTTTGAGTGGCGGCTGCTCCGTTACCAGTCCATCTCCCTGCCAATGTGCCTGGGAAGGCAAGTGGAAGATGGCCAAGTCCTTGGGCTCCTGCCATACATGCGGGAGATCTGCATGGAGTTTGTGATGCCTGGCTTTGGCCTGGCTCAGTCCCTGCTGTTGTGGCCATTTGGGAAGTGAACCAGCAGATGGAAGAAACCTCTGTCTCTTCTTTTTTCTCTGTCAACCTTGCCTTTCAAATAACTAAATCTTCATTAAAAAAAAAGAACTGTACTGAAAAATCTCCATACATGTCCATGGTTACATGAACAAATGGGGGGTGCCTCATACACCTGATTATGGGTAAATGTACCCTTTTTGCTTAGAAATTACTCAAAAACTATAATAAATTTGTTTGTTGTATACTAAATTATTGTAACTCAACTTACTGAAATAAGAAATGAATGTAACACATGGGGTTTAATAAACGCTACATATATTCTTTTGTATGAGTCAACTTCAAAGAGCAAAAAGATGCATATAAGTTTATGCTCAAAGTAAATTGAAGAATTTTATTTTAAATTAAAATGTTTAAAAAAGATTTTTTTAAATTTGAAAGGCAGCGTGAGAGAGAGAGAGAGAGAGAGAGAGATCGATCTTCCATCTGCTGGTTCACTCCACAAACAGCCACAATGGCTGGGACTGGGATAACTGATATAAGGAGCCTGGGTGTGGAGGCCCAAGCACTTGGGCCATTTTCCACTGCTTTCCCAGGAAGATTAGTAAGGAGCTGGAACAGAAGTGGAACAGACAGGACTTGAACTGGTACCCATATGGGATGCTGGTTTTGCACAAAGCAGCTCAACCTGCTGTACCAACACTGGCTCCTCAATTAAATTTTTAAAAAATTATTTGAGAGGCAGAGAGCCAGAAAGAGACAGACAGAGAGCGAGCTCCCACCCACTGATTCACTCCCCAAATGCCTGCAATGGCTGTGGTTGGACCAAGGCTGAAGCTGGGAGCCAGGAACTCAATCAAGTCTCTCAGGTGGGTGGCAGGAACATGATCTCTGAGCCATCACTGCAACCTTCCAGGTCTGCATTAGTACACCTAGCAGTCAGAAGCCAGAGTGGGGACTTGAAGGCAGGTACTCCAATGCACAATGCAGGCATCTTAATTGGTAGAATAATATCTTCCCCTCATTCCAATTTTTATATCTATTTTTGTCGTGGAAGAATATGCTAGAGTGAGTAATAAAAATACTTTCAAGCATGCACTATGTTCAAATAAAACATGTTATTTGAGGTAAATAACAGAAATGCAAGTTCTGAGAGAAAAAGTAAATTCAAAATCTGTTAAAAGAAAAGTAGTCTTTAAGTGGCTGATGAAAGCACTGCAGAGATACTCACTGGCTGCATTTTAAAAACTGATGTAACTGTTTTATTTTTAAATGTTAATATTTATAATTCTCTGGAAATTACATCCCCTCCAACTATAAATAGCATTTTTTGCCCTTTCGTTGTTTTAAAATAGTTGCTTGCTATTAAGCATATGTATCACTTATAAGGCTGTGTTACATAATAAACTAAATTATAATTAAGTATCCAATTGACAAACACAATAAATGTGCTATAATTTTTGATAACCTTAAAACCTCAGGATGAAACTTTTAGATGTCAACTTACAAAGTGTAAGGGGCCTCACAGTATTTCAAAGTTCATTGTTGTATGACATTTAACAGTGTTCTGGTCAATGATGCACCCCATATAATAATGGTAGACCCACAAGAGTCTAAATCACCTCGCGATGTTGAGGACCTCTTAGCTTGTGTAAGTTCACTCTATGATGTTCCAACAACAAAACTGCCTAAGGATGCATTTCTCAGTCAGCAAGCCACATGCAGTGTGCAAGGCTTCTCATGATCTTTCCACCTTTACCTTACAGCCTCTGGCACTTTAGAACTACTCCCTATCTTAATTTTGAGTGTTTGCTAGTTTTCCAAAGGAATCAAAGTCCTATTAGATGCCCTTAATAAGATAAGAGTTCAAGTCCTCATGCATATCAGCATATTAAAGGTGTGGAAATGTCCTAAATAAAGGACATTTGTTCAAATTTGTTTAGCCCAGTGTCTCCTAAATTTGTTCCATTCTAGAAATTTCTTAACAGCCCATGAAATTAGTGTTTGGTGAAACACTCTTTGGGAAAAGCTTCTAGAAACCTATAACCCATCCCGAAAGTCAATTGGCCAGAGCTACGTCAATCCAAAGCCAGAAGCCAGGAGCCTCCTCTGGGTCTCCCATGCTGGCGCAGGGGCCCGGGACCCAAGGACTTGGGCCATCTTCCACAGCTTTCCCAGGCCACAGCAGAGAGCTGGACCAGAAGTGGAGCAGCCGGGACACAAACTGGTGCCCATTTGGGACGCTGGCACTGCAGGCGGCAGCCTTACCTGCTAACGCCTCAGCGCTGGCCCCAAAAGTCAATCCTTTAAATCTTTCCAAATCCATCCAAGAGGCATCTCTTCCCCTGTATTCTCAAAGGCTTTATAGCCCTTAACTTGGCTTTGCAAAGTCCCACTGATCACCTGCCCCAACCAGACTCTGTGATACAAGTCCGCTATCCACAGGATTCCAGGCTCCTAGAAACCTCAACTGAGAGCTGGAAGAAACAGACAGGTTCCCAGGTTTCCACTCTGGATAACTGGACTTGGCAAAATGCTAAGAAGAAATATAAGACCTGGTAGGAAAAAGGGAGAAAATATCTTGGAATGTGGGGAATGAAAATGTGGATCTGGACTGGAGATCAGGAGACTTGTTGTAGATGAGAGATGCAGCCTAATAGCATCAGTGACACTGCCCAGAAAGAAACATTAAGACAAAGATGTGAGGCCAGTGCTGTGGCGGCTGGCATCCCACATGGGTGATGGATCAAGTCTCGGCTACTCCACTTCCGACCCAGCTCCCTGCTAATGTGCCTGGGAAAGCAGCAGAAGATGGCCCAAGTGCTTGGACCCCTGTACCCGCATGAGACCTGGAGGAAGCTCTTGGCTTCTGACTTCGGATCGGCTTAGCTCCAGCCATTGTGGCTATCTGAGGAGTGAACCAGTGGATGGAAGGTCTCTCTCTCTCTCTCTGCATATGCTTCTCTGTATGTATGCTTCTCTGTATGCCTTTCAAATAAATAAATCTTAAAAAACAAACAAAAAGATGAAAGATGTGGATGAGTACAATGTTGCCCAGGGGACACAGATATTTAAAGGAATTTTGTCAAGCTAGTGAATCAGGAATCTTCTCTTTTCCCTCTCCTCTCTCACCCCCACATCCAAGCCAGCCAGACAGCAACCACGTTCTGTCACCTCTGTCTTCAGGTGTCTAAAATTCATCTCCTCCTCCACTACCACCACTCCTAGGAGCTTGGAACACTACAAAAACTACATCTACTCTTACCCACACTAATCGCATACATCCTCCACTTACCAACAGACTGATCTTTAAAAATTTAAGTTATGGGGTGAGCATCTAGCATAGTGGTTAAGTCCACACTTGAGAAACTTACATCTCATATGGGAGTTCAAGTCCTGGCTCCTCTATTTTTTTTTTTTTTTAAATATTTATTAGAAAGGCAGAGGCAAACAGAGACAGAGAGAGGTCTTCCATTCCACTGGTTCACTTCCTAAATGGCTGCAACAGCCGGAGCTGCGTAAATCCGAAGCCAGGAGCCAGGAGGTTCTTCCAGGTCTCCCACGCAGGTCAAAGGACTTGGGCCATCTTCTACTGCTTTCCCAGGCCATAGCAGAGAGCTGGATGGGAAGTGGAGCAGCCAGGACTCGAACCAGTGCCCATATGGGATGCCTGCACTACAGGCTGGAGCTTTAACCCACTGGGTCACAGCACTGGCCCCTTCCTCTGCATCTGATCCAGCTTCTTGCTAAGGCACACCCTGGAAGGCAGCAGATGATGGCTCAAGTACTTGGTTGAGTTCCTGCCACCCACATGGGAAGCCTGGATTGAGTTCTGAGTCCCAGCTTCAGCCTGACCCTGCTCTGGGTGTTGCAGGTTTTCAAGGAGTGAACTAATGAATGCAAGCTCTCCCTCTGCCTTCCAAATAAAATGAAAACAAACCAAAATAAAAAGTTGGATTATGTCATGTTCCTTTTTCAAATCCTGCTGCTGCTTCCTCCTTCACTCATTCTGGTCTTGCTCATCCACCTCTCACACCGGCCATGCACTTGCCATGCTGCTCTAGACATAGCAATCTTTCTGTTCGTCACTAAGCTCCCCATGTCTCTGCCAAAGAGGCCATTCAAAGGTGGGTCTAACTGGAATGTTCTTTCCTGAGGCTTTCAGCAGACTGATGGCCTCTTGTTGTTCAGACCCTATCTTTTTCTTTGTAATAATTTTTTATTAATATAAAGGGAACAAATTTCTTATATCAGACCTTAATCTTAAGCTGCTACTGTCGATCACTTGGTATCATGTTACTCTTAATTTTTGCTTAGCACTTAATATTAACTTTTGAAATTACTGATCCTCTCTTGCTCTGTGAGAACAGAGTTTTAAATTTTCTTGTTCGCTGTGGCATTCCTCATGCCTAGGTGCTCAAATATTTGCTGCATAAATTACTGAGGGAAAGTAGGAAGAATGAGGGAAAACAAACAATCAAAAACCTAAAAAGAAAGTGAGAAGAGAGCAGAAGCTGAGAGAAAAGTCTTATGAAGCAGGAAGTCAAGAAGAACGATGACTAAGATGCCACTGCATTTGGCGCCTGCATCCTTGATATCCTTTAAGGAGGCAATTCAGAACAACAAAAGAGGCAGAGAAGGCAGACTACCAAGGGCAAACAAGCAAGTGGGACGTTCAAGTGGAAAGGGTAAGGACAGGAAGAACAGGGAACACTCAGAAAGAGAAGATACAAAAGAAAGGACCCTTCACTGTGCAGGGTATTTGCTCATGTCTTCAAGCTGAAGGGAGGACCCAGGGCATAGGGAGATATTGAAGATGAAAAAGGAAAGACAGTATCAGGACAAGGCCCCAGATGTTAAAGGAAAAAATAAGATCCTAAAGACAAACTGGTGTTCTTTTTTTTTTTTTTTTTTAAAGATTGATTTATTTATTTAAAAGTCAGAGTTACAGAGAGGCAGAGGCAGAGGGAGAGAGAGAGAGAAAGGTCTTCCATCCACTGGTTCACTTCCCAGATGGCTACAATGGCCAGAGCTGCACCAGGAGCCAAGAACTTCCTCTGGGTCTCCCACGTGGGTGCAGGGGCTCAAGGACTTGGGTCACCTTCCACTGCTTTCCCAGGCCACAGCAAGAGAGCTGGATCAGAAGTGGAGCAGCTGGGACTTTAACCAGTGCCCATATGGGATGCTGGTGCTGCAGACCACAGCTTTAACCCACTGCGCCATAGTGCCGGCCCCTGGTGTTCTTCTGAAGAAAACTACCCACAATCCCATACCTGTTTTATGTTTGGAAATAGCTACTCTTGGAAATAATGCTATCTGTATAATTTTTTAAAAGATTTATTTATTTACTTGAAAGGCAGAGTTACAGAGAGACAGAAGGGGAGAGAGAGGGGTCTTCCATCCACTGGTTCACTCCCTAAATGGCCACAACAGCCGGAGCTGGTCCAGGCTGAAGCCAGAAGCCAGGAGCTTTTGCTGGATCTCCCACACAGGTGCAGGGGCTCAAGCACTCAGGCCATCCTCTGCTGCTTTCCCAAGTACACTAACAGGGAGCTGGATCAGAAGTGGAGCAGCTGGAACTCAAACCATTGCCCATACAGGATGCTGGCACCACGGGCAGTGGCTTTACCTGCTACACCACAGTACTGGTCCCTGCATAATTCTTAAGAGTTTGATTTATAAAATCATTACTAAAATTTTACACATCTTTTTTAACACCTAGAAGGCATATGCTGCAGTGTCTAAAGGCAGTGAGTCAGGTGGTTCCAAGAACAAAAGTAGGTGGGGAAAGGACTGCCCATGCAAATGATACAACAGATGAAGCTAGGTTAAGGTTTGTACTATCTGTGCAGCTTTTCAGCAAGTCTGAAATTATTTACAAACAGGCTGAGACAGAGAGAGCGCACGCGCCACAGTGGGATTAAGCCTCATCTTGCAAAGCTAGCATCTGAGTGCTAGTCTGAGTCCTAGCTAGTCTGCTTCTAATTCAGTTCCCTGCTAAGGCTCCTGGGAAGCAGCTGGTGATGCCCCCAAATAGTTGGGTCCCTGCCACGCACATGGGAAACCGAGAGAGTTCCTGGCTCCTGGCTTGGCCCAACCCTGGCTGTTGCAGCCGTTTGGGGGATGGATTAGTAGATGGAAGATTCTCTCTCTCTCTCTCTCTCTCTCTCTCTCTCTCTCTCTCTGTTGCTCTGCTTTTCAAATAAATAAATCTTAAAAGAGAGGGAAAGAGAAATTTCACACATCTCAAGTTAAGTTGGGAAGGCAACTCCAGTGATGAAAGGTTGGCATGCAACTGTCACATTTCTTCTCAAAGTATCACAAACACACAACTTCCTCTCTGCTCAGCAGCTACAGTGTAACAGTGGGCTAGGGAAAGGGAATGAACCTGAAGAGTATTTTACTACAGAAAGAAAATGGTCAAGCTACTATAAAAGACTGTTTTACTAACAGAGTGAATGTTTGTATAGAGCGAGTGGATAATTCTCCACAACCCAGCACTGCTAGTAAAAACAAGTCAATCCTGTCATTAGAGCCCCGCGACTTGTTTTTAAAGAGCACAGAGTATAAAGAAAACCTCCTGGGCTCATTCCCTGACGAGGAGAGAAATGAGCCTGAAGCTCTGTCCCTGCTTCATCTCCAGCAGATGGTGGTCAAGACTTTGCGGCAGGGGTATCCCAAGAAGAAAGCCAGTAACCTCAAGTGAAGGTGAACGCAACAGTGTGTCTGCACCCTTTTCAGGCACACAGATGCTTTGCTGGTTCAGTACCTGCCTGTGACATGACTACCGCACACTTGGGAAAAACAAATCAGAACTTCCTTATGAAAGAATATTGATTAGATCAGTTACAGAAGAGAATGGCGGCTGAAAGGGGAACCTTCTCTTTCCCACCTCTCTGCACAAAGCTGTGCTCTCCAAGCTAAGACCCTACTTGGTCAAGGACTCTCCTCCCTGGCTCTGAACTGAAGGAGCCAGCAAGATGGAAAATGCCACTGTTTCCTCTGCAATAGTTATCTTCTGTTCCTACAACCCCATTCCAAGGCCAAAGAGCTCAGCTATAATCAGTGGGAGCCTGCAAAGAAAAAGAGCCCTCTTCCTAGCAGAGACTCACAACAGCAATTCCTACTCTAGGGTTTACAACGAGGCAGTCGAGAGTCAGGGCTTACTGTGGTCACACAGTAAGCTAACACCCAAAAGGATGACCAGCAAGCCAGACATACAGTCTAACACACTCAGGGTTCACCTCTCCTCAAACAGCACACACCTAGGTTCCCTTCAGGGTCCATGATTTAAAAAAAATCATTTGACCCCGCCTTCAAACAGAAGTTGAATCACTACTACTAAACTTTTAAGGGGAGGTTCAAGGCAACTGTTTGCACATAAAACTATCATTTTTATGAGCTTTTATTATTTCCTTCACCACTCTTAGGGCTTTCCTTAAAACAAGAACTGTCAGTATAGGTGGGTCATTAAGTTAAGTCATTTTGCTTTTTGAGGCTAGCGGACTGGCGGCGGGATTAGGGAGTAAACCACCACCAAGTTTAAGGTGATTCACTCAGCATGTGCTGGGTCGCTCCCCGTACGCCTTCAGGAGCTTACAGTCTAGTTGCAAGCTGTGACCTAAATATGTGGCTATGAGCTAAAAATAAATATCCCAGACCAGCTTCCGAAATGTTCTGACAAAGGAGATCCTGAATGCTGTGGGCCAGGGTGGTCAGAATCCACTTTGAAAGCAGGAAGGGGATGAGATGGGCCCGGCAGGATGGCGGGATTCTGAAAAGTGCAGAGAAGAAATCGACAGCAGCCGGTCAGTGTTGGAAATACTTTCACATCCTTACTCATTTATTTCGAATTTAGCAAGACCCTTTGGGGAAATAAGAAGCCCAACAGACTCCCAGTTTACAAGAGAGCAAATCGAGGGCGAGACAACTTGGCCAATGGATACAACAAGCAAACGAAGTGGGGGTGCGAACTCAGGATTCTGTCTTCAAGCTCAGCAGCCCCGCTGGTGCTGGAGAGGAGGAGCGCAAGAGCACCCAAAACAGAAGCTCTGCAGGGGACACCACAGGCTGGTCAGGACAGACTGGGCCTGAAAGACACGCCAAACAGTTTGCCCTCTCCCCCTCCAGCAAAAGAAGTCTCCAGAATTTAAAGAGGAAGGGAGAAAGAGCCTGAAGACTCGCACAGGGAAGAGTGGCACCACAGTCCCCCTGAGATAATAAAGATGTGAACTGAACACGCTGAACTGGTAACATTTGTCTTAAACTGTCAATGACCAAGAAAAGCACGAACAAAAATGCCCTTCTCTCCCTTTATGTAAATCCGTTTCAGGGAGGAAAACAGAACAAACCTCCAACTCAGAAACTTCACGAACACCTACTGGGAAACCAACCAATCTATCAACAACTATGTAACAGAGAGATTTAAAACAGGCCTCCTAAGTTAAAACTGGAGTTGTCAACAGTTCCGCAGGAATCTTAGGTACACAGTGAAATTTCAGGGTGGTCTAAAAGCAAGTCAATGAAAGATTTTCTGATTTCCCATTCAGAAGCAGTTTGGTAAACTGAAGGCCGACCGATTTCCATATTAAAGCCCTGACCCTGCTTACAGCTCGGGACCTTGCAAAGCCCAAGGACTCAATCAACATCTGAAGAATAAATGCAGCCAGGCCTGCTGTGCTTCGAGAACCTGACTGCCAGTCGGTTCCAAAATAAACCAACCCTTCAGCTGCCCGGGCCTCACGCAAAGGGCGACAGTGAGGCCACAGGGCCACTTCCCGGAGATGACAACCGCCCGGCTCCCCGCCGCGTCCTCTCCCCTCCAGCCGGCCTTACTCACCGCGCCCGGGCGGCCGAGCTCAGGGCCGTCGGCGGCATCCAAGCGCGCGGCCGGGGCAGGCGCCGGGGCCGGGGCGGGCGCCGGGGCCGGGGCGGGCGGCTGCCGGTGCTTGCCGGCGCGCTTGGCCTTGGCCTGGATGCAGCGCTGGTGCAGGGCGAAGGTGTGCTGGCGCTCGAGCTCCAGGCGCTCGGGCGACACGGCCTCGTAGCGGGCCTCGCAGGTGCTGTGGTGGCGCCGGCACAGCTCGATGCGCCGGCGGAGGCGCTCCATGACCGCGCTGTGCCGTGGCAGCGCGAACTCCGCCATGGGGCAGGTGGGCAGCACCATGAGCCGCGGGCTGCTCGGGCCGGGCCCAGGGCCCGGCCTCTCGGGGCCGGCTGGCACTGCGCGCTGCGCTCCCCGCCGCGGCCCCTGTCTGCCTCACGGCCGCGCCATGCTCCTGCGGCCTGCGGAGCGGGCTCGCGCGCAGCGGCGGACCGTCCTCCTGCCCGCTCCGCCCGACCCCTGGCCGATGCTCGCTGCCCACCTCAGGCCGCGGCCTGTCCCCGCCGCCCCGACCCCATTGTTTTCCGCGCTGCCGCCGCCGCCATCTTAAAATTGTTTTCGGGGCTCTCGGAAGAGGGCGGGCCGCTGCCGGCGACCTCGCGCGTCACGGCTGACGGACAGAGGCTCTGGCCAATGAGGGGAGGAGGAGCCGGCCGCCCGGGGGCGTGGAGATGAGCACGTAAGGGTTCCCGAGTGGTATTTAAAAGGAACTCCAGCGCGAGGGGCGGGCCGGATGGCTCGGGCGGGCCTGCGACCTGGAGGCCAAGCCGAGTGTGACTGACGGGCGTCGGTCCTAGCGGTGACCAGAGGTTTCTTGAACGCCGCCCCCGAAGGCAGGCCCTTCCGGGTCCCCCGGGGGAAGCGGGGTGGACGCCGAGCGGCGTAGCCGGCTGCCTGGCGGGCAGCGCTTCTCCATTCCCCTCCGCCTTCCGGGATCCGGCCGGGGAGCGCAGAGCAGCCACGCTGTTCCAATGCCGGCCGGTTTCCTGTCCTTCGCTCTCGCATCCAGCCCAGGAGCGAGCTGGTAGAGGGTTCGTCTTGCACTGTTTCGTCACTGGGCCTGCCACCGTCCACTTATGTACAAAGTCTGAACAACTTTCCGAAGTTGAGTTACTTCCGAAAAAAAAAAAAAAAAAAAAAAAGACCGGCAGATGGGCGGAAGTGTGTGCAGTCCAACTCTGAGCCTGGACTGCGAGCGTAGTCTGTTGGGTAAAAACCGCTCTAAAACTGCTATAGATACCAGGAAAAAGTAAAACTAAATGGTGTAGCAGGGGGTCGGGCAGGCAACACTAGGAACACATGAAAAGGTAAGGTAAAATGAGGAGATACCAGGAGGCCGCACTTTGAGAAACACTCAGCAGCTCATCAAGGTTTTATTTTTAAAGCCCAGGCACTTGGCTCTGGCCCCGCCCAGCCACGCCGTTGCGGCATTTGGGGAGCAGATGGGAGCCCTGTAAAAATAATAAAGTCTTAATTACATTTTCATAGAAATGCATAGACAAATACAAATTCTAACTTTTTGGTGGAGGAGGGACACAAAAGCAAGAGTGCCTAGGATTAAAGAAAGCCCTATGGAGCCCCATTACCAGTCTTCAAACATTTACATTCTACACGGTGAGACTATTTAAATAGAGTAATAGTAACTTAAGAGTGCTGCATTTTGTGTACTTAGGTAAGTAATCCAAAAGCCTGCTAGTACATTAACTCTTGGGGGATAACTTTCGATATTACCACTGAAATGCGTAAGTATATGTGTAGTCCTAAACAAAGATTACTTTCTGGCAATTTTCAAAGTTCAGTGAGAGCGGAAGTTTGGTATTACAGCTTCAGTCGCTTCTTGGGACTCCTGGATCAGGAGTGCCTAGCCTGAGTCCCCTGTCCTCTGCTGAGGCAGCTTCAGACTGATGCAGCCTGGAAGGCAGCACAGAGCTAGCTGTGGCCTGGCCCAGCCTTGGCTGTTGCAGACATTTGGGGGAGTGAACCAGCAGTTGGAAGATATTTCTGTGTCTTGCAAATAAAATGGAAAAAAAAGTGTCCAACGAATCCCTAAGTCTTAATGTTACCCATAAATTCCCTCCCTTTCTAGGCCATCCCTAGGAAGAGGCAAGATTATGAAAGACTGACTCAAACACATGTGGCGACAGTTATTTTGCTGTCCCTAACAGTTTCTGCATATCAGCACATTCTCAGGTAGTGGCCCATTAAAGATGAATCAATTACTGAAACAGCTAGACATATGCACTGAAGCTTACTATGAGAAGGTTCAGTCAAAAGTAGGTCACACCGGGCTTTAATCCACCACCACTCAGTAATGTGACAATCTGAACATTCTTTTGTGGTTAAGAAAAATCAGGGAATATAAGCTGCTGGAGAGTGGACCAGTAACCATCAGGTAACATTCTAAATGTAAGAGCCTGTTTAAGAGCTGAAAACTGCTATCCATGATGTGTCAGATGTTCAATCAGGAGGCCATACCGTCAACAACTCAAAAAGACAACCAAGCAAATGGGTTGTTTTTGTTTGTTTTGAACCAACTTTGCTAAAGAACCCTGGGAAGACAACAAACACTTTTTTCACATCTCAGCTAGAAGCAAGGAATGAAATGCAACGTAAGAGGAAAGTGAAGAACACAATTTCTGGAAATGCAATGCTTTCACCAGTTTGCTTCAAGGAGAAACCTGCAGACAATACTTCAGGTCTTGCTAAGTAACTGTTTATTTGCACTCAATACATTTGGGAAAGTTTGCTACATAGCTAAGGTCACTGTGACCACAAAACAACAAATGAAAAGGATAAAGCACTGAACAGCAAGAAAAATGCATCCCACCCTCAGAGAATTTAAGTGAACCAGTTTAAAAAAAAATATAAATGGATACAACCTTCATCTTTTACAAATATACTTCCTCCCCCAAACCTCCCCAATATAAACACTGTGGCGTGTTTATATATTCAGTGCAAGAAGCAGTTTCATCCATACATTTGAAATGCTCTGAAGAAAGACGAAAACTAAAATCCCATCTAATTCTGAATACATTTCAGTGTGGTGTGATAATTACTGCAGTGATGGGGGAGAGGCTTGGATAGCACCCATCTGCATTCTACATGAAAACACAAACCTAAAATCACTTTAAAAAAATTCTACAAGCCACATTAAAAAAAAAAATAACAGGACTGCTTTATTATGTAAATTTAAGATCCAACTGTTACATGAATTGCAAATGAAGACTTAAAATATTTAGCAGCTACAAAATCTGATAATTCATGCTATATGTCACTCCTCCCATAAATACTTTTATCCTGTGTTCAATTACAGTCAATTCTGAATTGGCTGACCTCTGGATCAGACTTCTAAAGTCTTTCCACAAAGTAAAAGAAATGGAAAATATGTATTCTATCCTGTACTTTGACCCTGGAAAGGTGTGGGTCTGCTTTAAAAAAAAAAAAAAAAGAAACATACACGTAATCACAATAAAGCTTAACACTATGCAGAGCTTATAATCATTTTCAGCAACGGACTGGAAGCTGCGCTGTGAAGAAAATGCATAGCAGAGGAGAAAGCTGGGAATCTGGGGAAATAGGCAAGGAAAACAGTGTCAACACAGTGAAGAGTGATGAGAACATCTACTCCGGAGCTCACATGCCCTGCTGCATCTGCTCCAGACAGGAGCCTAGAACACCCCTGTGTGTGAAGGACAAATGCTCAAAATGCCCAAGGCACTAAGCCACCTCCCTCCACCCACTGCTGTCCAGGAACCGAGCAGTCCCAAGGGTAACACACACACACACACTTCATGGTCTCACCAACATCAAGTGAAAAGATTTTTTCTTTTTATATGTCTATTTTTAATACAACTTAAACGGAACCTTTATATAAATTTGGGCTTCCATCCAATCCCTCTCCTCAATTTCCATAGGAGGAACTGAGCAATGGAAGCAAGCAAAACAAGATTATAACCACAGATGGCTGCACTCTGACATGATCATCAATCCTGAGGGACAGAGACACTTGAATGTTTTAATACCAAACTTAAAAAAAAGTTATAAAAACTGCAATTCACCCCCCTAGCATTCTAAAGTTGGTGTTATTTCTGCATTGACAGATTAATATATTAAATTAAGCCAAAGTTTTAAAGACTGGCAAAGTTCTATCATTCTATTTTAAAAAACAAAGATGTTTAAAAACAAAAACAAAAATACAAGTTAGTTGCTTCATGTTACATCTCTCAACCATTATGTTCAATGTTTTCTTTTCTACAGAAACAGGGTCCTTTGTGTCACAACTGCAATTATTTACTGCTAGATGTTTAAAATCACACGGACTAGTGTTCGACTGGGACCTGTTGATGGTGACGTCTTGAGGTTTTCTGAGTGTCAACCTAAGGTGTGCTGGGTCCTCTCCTGGGACCCCACTTGCAAGGGAAGGGGAGGGAGAGGAGATCACAGATCAAGTTCTTAAGATTGTTTCACTCTCTTCGTGGCTTTCTGTTTCTTGGTGATCTGTTCAAAATTTCATCCTCCTATTGGTGGGAAAGAAAATTCATGAATTAGCACCTCTAAAAAAATTCCACACATTTTCAAGATCAAGACTGAGGGTAACTCATTTGAGAGAAAAACTACAGAATAATTAAGGAAAATGTACCAAAACCAATGGTTGTCTCAAAGGTGGTATTCTAATTTAGTCATTCATTTTCCAAAAACATATTTTTATCAATCTAACCCATATTCTCATAAAAAGGAAATTGCTTTACTATACAATCTACCAGGCCTGTGAACATCTCAGCCACATTGAGAAGAAAACTGAAGACCACTCCAACAGACAAATTTACAGGTTTTTTTTCTATCACAAAGCTTAAGACTATAAAATATCCCATGAAAATTCTGCCTTTACTTACACATATTACATCTTTTTTTTTTTTTTTTTAATGTGAGGCTGTTTGGGGGATATAAAAAATATGTAAGACACAGTCCCTATGTTCAATACTTGCATTCTAGTTAAGGTATAACATATCCACTGAAAATACGAAGAGTCCTTGAAGTTCATGGGAAAATGGGGATGGGGGTGGGAGGACAAATGTTTGAACACAGCACTTATGTGCCTCTTGAGATGCTGGCATCGCATACATATCCAAATGCCTCTGCTTCCCATCCAAGAGTTCTAGGCTCTAGCCTGGCCTAGGCCTGCCTGTTGTGGACGTCTGGGGAATGAAGTGGTGGGTAGAAATCTTTCAAATAAAATGAAAATACATAGAAAGTAGTGAAAAGTACTTTAGTGCAAAAAAAATTTTTAAATCTAGGTTTTTTTCCAGAATATACTTTCACAAGCTTTCTGAATGCTCCTTGTATAAATAAGATACAAATATCATTGACTTTTATCAGTGGGAAGGCAGAGTTGTGGTAACAGGAAGTGGAACCTCAGGAGAGCTTCAGTCTTAGAAGGAACAGACTCAGACTTGCTGGAAAAGGGACAGATGCCAGCAAAGGCATGGGAGTGGACATAGATGCTTTCCTTCCTCTCACACCCCACAGAGCCAACCTAGCTCAAAACCTCCTCTCCTACCATCGTGCTCTAATGGAGACTCCTGCACAGCCCTCTCGCAGGCTGTTCACTCTGCCTGGAATGTTCTCCTGGTGCCATCCTCAAGAAAAATTCTTTTAATCTCTTTTCCAAGTCTTCACTCAAATGTCATCTTTCCAACCGCATCAACAACAATCTGTTTTGTTTTCTAACATACTGTGTCCTTATAAAGGCTATTGCATATTGTCTGTCTGGCCTGCTGTCTAGAATTGAAGCCACCAGAGGCAAGGCATCTTTGCCTATCTTGCTCACTGATAATGCCTGGTGCATGATGGGCACTAAACAAGTATTTATTAAATGAATGACTTACTGCATGGACAATAGGAACAAAACATTTACTAGGCAAGGGGACAGGCAGTTAGATAGTGAGTGAGAGACAGACAGAGAAAGGTCTTCCTTTTCCACTGGTTCACCCCTCAATGGCCGCTGTAGCTGGCGCACCGCGCTGTTCCAAAGCCAGGAGCCAGGTGCTTCTCCTGGTCTCCCATGCGGGTGCAGGGCCCAAGGACTTGAGCCATCCTCCACTGCACTCCCGGGTCACAGCAGAGAGCTGGACTGAAAGAGGAGCAACCAGGACAGAATCTGGTGCCCTGTCTGGGACTAGAACCTGGTGTGCCAGTGCCGCAGGCAGAGAATTAGCCTATTGAGCCGTGGCGCCGGTCCTGAAGTTTCAATCTTAGCATTTTATTACATTCTTTCTAAAACCTTCCACTTAGCCCAGAAAACCATTTTCAGCATAGAAAAATACTTGAGATTATGATGTAGCTTAAAGTTAGCAAATAGGGGACAGTGCTGTGGGTTAAGGAACCACCTGTGATGCTGGCATCCCATGAGGGCCAGTTCAAGTCCCAGCTCCCTGTTAATGAGCCTGGGAAAGCAGTGGAAAATGGCCCAACTGCTTGGATCCCTGCCACCCACGTGGGAGACCAGTTGGAGTTCTAGGCTCTTGGCTTTGGCTTGACCCAGCCCCAGGCATTGCAGCTATTTAGGGAAGGAACGAGCAGATGGAATCTCTCTCTCTCTTCCTCCTTGCTCTATAACACTGCCTTTCAAATATAATCAAGAAAAAAACTTTTTTAAAAATTAGCAAATAAAAAATGCTGACCTGTATCACTAAGAATCCCACTTTAACAAAATTGGCTCTAATAGAGTTTTTACTGTCGTAGGCATTGTATACTATCCCATGAATATATTCTCTTTACTTAAATGTACCTTCAATTTACTGCTTGAAATATAAAAGAATTGCCCGTTGCTTTACCTCTGCTTTAGGTTTCCTATCTTCCTCCTCTTGGCTGACAGTCCCACCATCTTCTTCAGCATCACTCTTTTGTTTCTCCTCTAAAACAGAAATTAAAGTCAAACACGTGAGCAAAACTTTCCATTTGTTTCAGCGTCATTACACAACTCTAGGTCTAAAACAAGCCATTGTCTTAGGGTGTTGGCTTAAGCAGCATTTCAGGGGTCTACTTCTTACCAAGCTTCTCTTCCGCCTCCTCCTCTTCATCTCCCTTGTCCTTCTCCTCCTCCTTCTCTTCTTCCTCCTTCACATCTGGTTGAGGAGCATCAGTCTTTTTGTACTCCATAGCATTGGACTGTTTCTGAAACATTACCCAAAGTGCAATGGTTTCTATCATGTTTTCATTACTACATCACCATGGCATCATTGAATACCTACAGGCAAAGTGCTGAAGCATAGTGGATAAAGCTGCCACCTGTGGCATCAGCATCCCATATGTGCGCTGGCTGGAGTCCCAGATGCTCTACTTCTGATCCAGCTCCCTGGTAATGTGCCTGGGAAAGCAGCAGATAATGGCCCAAGTGATTGGGCCCCCTGCACTCACAAGGGGGACCTGGATGGAGTTCCAGGCTCCTGGCTTTAGCCTGGCCCAGCCCTGGCTGTTGCAGCTATTTGGGGAGTGAACCAGTGAGCTGAAGATCTCTCTGTGTAACTCTGTGCCAAGGGTAGATCATAAACCTCATTTAGAAGCAGGAAGCCCAAAGATGATTTTCTCTATATGATTGCATGAAACAAGAGCTAGCCAACAGAAACAGAAAGGCTGGTACCTTCACATGTACTGTTTGGGGAGGGCGGGACTGGTGAGGTAGGAAAGGCCAATGAAAAGTCAGATACTAAGTCAAGTGGTGATACTAGAAAGAAAAGCTGGGCTGCACCCAGATGGTGCTTTCACATCTAAATTATCTTTGTTTTTTTAGAAAGCTGCTTCTAAATTTTACAAAGAATAAAAAGAGTGGTGCTATAGATCTGACCCTGATCTGGGCACAGTAAATAAAGTTTCAGAAGCCAAATGGGCCCAGTCATTACTGAGTACTACATCTTAGTCACATAAAAAAACTTTTTTTAATTTACTTGAGAAGTAGAGAAAAGAGGGAGAGCAAAAAACAGATGGAAAGCGCTCCCATCTTCTGATTCACTCCCCAAATGACAGCAACAGCTAGAGTCAAAGCAAGAACTATGAAATCAATCCAGGTTTCCCAGGTGGGTAGCAGGGACCCAACCCTACTACATGAGCCATCACCACTGCCTCCCAGAGTCAACATTAGCAGGAAGATGGAGTCAGAAGCCAAAAGCCAGGACTTGAAACCAGGTACCCGAATATGGAATGTGGATGTCTTAACTACTAAGTCAAATGCCTGCCCCATCTTAGACATTTTTTTAATGTTTGTTTATTTATTTGAGAGGCAGAGTTACAGGCAGTGAGAGGGAGACACAGTGAAGGGTCTTCTAATCGCTGGTTCACTCCCCAAATGGCCGCAATGGTTGGAGCTGGGCCGGTCCAAAGCCAGGAGCCAGGAGCCAATTCCAGGTCTCCCACATAGCTGCAGGGGCCCAAACACTTGGGCCATCGGTCCGTTGCTTTCCCAGGCCATAGCAGAGAGCTGCATTGGAAGAGGAGCGGCTGGGATGGATGTCGCTGCACAGGCAGAGGATTAACTTACTGTGCCATAACACTGGCCCATCAGAGTCATTTTTAACATCATAAGAGGTCTTTGTAAAAGTGATTCCAAGGGGCCAGTGCTGTGGTGTAGCAGGTAAAGCCACCGCCTGCAAGGCCGGCATCCCATATGGGTGCCAGTTCGACTCCCGGCTACTCTACTTCCGATCCAGCTCTCTGCTATAGCCTAGGAAAGCAGTGGAAGATGGCCCAAGTCCTTGGGCCCCTGCACCCACATGGGAGACCCGGAAGAGGCTCCTGGCTCTGGATTGGCACAGCTCCAGCCTTTAAGGCCAATTGCGGAGTGAACCAGTGGATGGAAGACCTCTCTCTCTCTGCTTCTCCTTCTCTCTCTGTGTAACTTGACTTTCAAATAAATAAATAAACCTTAAAAAAAAAAAAAAAAAAGTGATTCCAAGAGGCCAGTGCTGTGGCACAGCAGGTTAAAGCCTTGGCCTGCAGAGCAGGCATCCCATATGGGCGCTGCCAGTTCAAGTCCCAGCTACTCCACTTCTGATACAGCTCCTTGCTAATACACCTGGGAAAGCGCCAGAAGTGAGTGCTTGGGCCCCTGAATCCATGTGGGAGACCTGGAAGAAGCTCCTGGCTTTGGATCAGCTCAGCTCTGGCCATTACTCTCTGTCTCTACCTCTCTAATTCTTACAGATAAATGAATAATAATAATAAAAAAAAAACCACCATGATTCCAAAACAAATTCTTACCTTTCCAGAACAGCAAAAGAGGATAACAAGGAACACGGGCAGAGCCACAGTCAGAATGTAGACCACCCAGAGCCATGGGCGCTCCTCTGCTGCCTCGATCATCTGCCCCACCACACCTGGCTGAAAAACAAAATACAGGGCTGATGCATACCAAACACAGACTGCATTGTTGTTTCCACTGTTAAGGCCTACAGCTCTACTCAGGCTCCACTTTTTTCAAAAGGAAATGAAGAGAAAAGCTTCGATTTTCCTGCCCCCCTTTTCAGCACAGTGCTGTCACTTTCGTAACTACAAACGCTGGCTTGTTAATCACCTGACGATCAGAGAATGAAGAACTACTTGATCTCACTATCTCTGGCTCTCCAATTCCCACTTTGGCTACATGACCACGTTTGAAAAATCTATATGTTGAGCAAACCAAGATTCAACATTTAAGAGTACATTAAAACATAGCCTAAATGGCAAACTGAGATATACACATAGGCAAACTGAAAAGTGACCTTCACATAACGGACAGAATCTAAGTCGCTACATTAGGCGAATGAAATCATGTCTAAAACTGCAGCACTCACAGGCATATGAGGGTGCTATAAAACGTTCATGGAAAGTGAATATTCTGTTTATTCTGATGCAGAAAGCACTTTGAAATCCATTTAGTTTTTTATAAAATGCACTTTCCAATAAATTTCTGCAGTAGCCTCCTATGCTTGTACTTTTAATGCCAATATTACCAAATAAGGGAAAAGATACACCCTAGAAAAGACAGCTTTTCACAAAGGAACAAGTATTTCCTTACAACAGAATTAAACGTACAGAAGACAATCCAGCAAGCACAAACCTCAGCAGCCCCGTCAGCAGCTTTCTTCAGGCCCCACCCGTCGTTGGCCCAGTCATCAACCACCCTCCGATCAGCAGAAATGATGAAGTTGTCAAAAAAGATGTCAGAGGTCATGGACCACAGCTCCAAACCAATAGCGCTGAAAGGAGTCATTCTGAAAGGTTCCAGATCTTCAAAGAAATCTGGATTTGGTATTTTCCTGGGTTTCCAGATTCCCTAAGGGGGACAAGAGGAATGTTTTCAAGAAAAACTGTTTCAGATAATGACTAACAATTTATAGCAAACCTGTAAGATGAATTCTGCATAATCAATAAAGATTAAATACTAACTTTGGGAAACATCAATGAACAACGGGAAGAAATGATAAATGCTACTGGTGTTTCACACACTCTGTCTCTAAGATTTCTAGACTCTATTCTCAATCTCTACCGTCCTTGACATCATCTCCACAGTGAACTGGCACGTCACTACTACACGATTTGTATTCTTACCATCTCATTTGGACCTTAATCTTTTACAGCTGACATCAAGCAAGGAGCTATTTTGACATGCTGGAAGCATCAACTCCTACCCCAGTCCTCTACCCACCACATGACACACATCACCAAACTTGAGATTCAGATCCTGTGGCTAAAGCACCCTCCTTTCAAACATAAGTCATAAAGCAAATCTAACAGCGATTCTCTCTAGCTTCTAGGTCTCCCTCTGCAACTCTCAACCCACTAAGCTCTCTCTCACCTTAGGAAGTTTACCTTCTGATCTTCATTCAATAATTTGAACAGAGTGATCAACCTGGGATCACACAGCCTAGTGAATACAGACAGATCAAGGAGAACAACGGAACTATAAGAGGCACAAACCTGGTAGTTAGGATTGTCAATCATGGGAGGCTTCCATTTGCCTTTATAACTGGGGTTGTCAATCATGGGTCGCTGCCAGACACCACAGCCAGGGGCTGACTCGCATTTAGGGTTGGCAATCTGAGGAGCCTCCCATTCACCATCCATATCTTCATCCCTGTGGAGATATTCAACAAGGAACAAGTAATACGGGGCTCTGTGATGCTGTCACGGGGCCACAATATGTTAATACCATCTTCTCTTGCGTTTCTATTTCCAGTAACAGCTTTTCACGATACATTAAAAAAAAAAAAAAAAAGGTCATTAAATTTGGTGAACTTGGCTTAAGTATTAGTTTCATTTAAATTAACACATACACACGCATGCACACACGTGTGCGAGTGGGGTGGGCCTGCATTCCACATCAGAGTGCCTGGGTTTGAGTCCCAACTCCTCCAGCTCCTTACTCAAGCTTCCTGCTACAGAAGACTCCAGGAGGCAAAGGCAATGGTTCAAGTTATGTGGTTCCTGCCTCCACATGGGAGACCTAGGCAGATCTGCACTGAATTCCCTGGCTTCGGCCCTAGCTCAGCTCAGGCTGTTGCAGGCCTTTGAGGAGAGAATCAGCAGAAGGGAGCTCTCTGTTGCCACTACTGCTATCTCCCAAATAAACAATAAAACAAAACAGGTCATTTAAAAAGTTAGCTGAAACTTTTACCAATCCTCTGGCTTCTCTGCATCAGGGTCAGGCACATATTCAGGCTCATCATCTAGCCAGCCTTCAGGTTTTGTGGCCTCCTCATCTGGAATCTTAGCAGGGGCATCTTCATCCCTTAAACACGAAAGAAAATGTCAGTGATAACACCAGCAGGAGAATCACACTGTAATCCCATTCTGACTCTGAAACAGAATTCTGAAAATATTTAGGTCTTACTTAATCTGGAAATTTTAAATAATCTTACAAGAAAATATTTATAAATCATGTATCTGAAAAGGGCCTAGTATCCAAAATATACAAAGACCTCTACAACTCAATGAAAACACAACATCAAAGGATTTCAATAAACAATTCTCCAAAGACAACAGTAACAACCATGTGAAGAGATGCTCAACATCATTACCTATCAGGGAAATGCAAACAGAGCGATACCACTTTATATCCACTAGGATGGCTACAATAAAAAAGATGGAATAAAAACAAGTGTTTGAGGGGCTGGTGCTGTGGCACAGTGGGTTAATGTCCTGGCCTGAAACGCTGGCATCCCATATGGGTGCGGTTCAAGTCCCGGCTGTGCCACTTCCGATTCAGCTCTCTGCTGTCGCCTGGGAAAGCAGTAGAGGATGGACCAAGTCCTTGGGCCCTTGCACCCAAATGGGAGACCTGGAAGAGGCTCCTGGCTTTGGATCAGTGCAGCTCCAGCCGTTGCAGCCAGCTGGGGAGTGAACCATCAGATGGACGACCTCTCTCTCTCTCTGCCTCTCCTCTCTCTGTGTAACTCTGACTTTCAAATAAATAAATTAATTTTAAAAAAAACACACAAGTGTTCGGGAAGCACGCATTTAACACAGAAGTTAAAGATGCTACCTGGGATGCCCACACCCCAGTGCCGGATTCAAGTCCCAGCTCTGCTTCTGATTCTTGCTTCCTACTAATGCAGACCCCAGGAGACAGCAGATGATGGCTCAAGTATTTGGGTCCCTACCAAATACACGGGAGACTTAGAATGAGATCCCAGCTCCTGGCCTCAGTCCTGGCTGTTCCTAGCATTTAGGGAGTGAACTAGCAGAGATGGGAGAGCTCTGTCTCTGCCCCTCCAATAAGTATTTTTAAAAAGTATTGGTGAGCGCCTTGCGGCACCGGCACACCGGGTTCTAGTCCCGGTCGGGGCGCCGGATTCTGTCCCGGTTGCCCCTCTTCCAGGCCAGCTCTCTGCTGTGGCCAGGGAGTGCAGTGGAGGATGGTCCAAGTGCTTGGGCCCTGCACCCCATGGGAGACCAGGAGAAGCACCTGGCTCCTGCCATCGGATCAGCGCGGTGTGCCGGCCACAGTGCGCCAGCTGCGGCCGCCATTGGAGGGTGAACCAACGGTAAAGGAAGACCTTTCTCTGTCTCTCTGTCTACTCTGCCTGTCAAAAAAAAAAAAAAAAAAGTATTGGTGAGGATATAGCAAACTGGAACCTCATACATTGTTTGTGGGAAAATTAAATGGTGCAGCTGTTTTGGAAATGTTTGGCAATTCCTTAAAAACTTAAACAGTTACAATGTGATCCAGCAACTTTGCTTTTAGCCATGTACTAAAGAGAACTGAAAATACACATTCACACAAAAACCAGTATGTAATTTTTCATATCGCTACTCAACACCGAAAAAATAAAATGCAATATTCACTACACAATTCAGTAGTATTCTGTCATGAAAAGAACTGAAGTACTGAACTGCACCCTCTTCAACATGGATGAACTCTGAACATTTACCCTAAGTGAAAGAAGCCAGATACCAAAAAAACACATTCTAGATAATTCCATTTACAAGAAATCTCCAGAAGAAGTAAAGAGCAAATCTGGAGTTATGAGAGGCTACAGGAAGGGAGAAATAGGGATGACCACATAACACTATGAAGATGTTAATAGCCACTGAATTATATACTTGCTACAAAAATTACTCCTCAAATAAAAGTTCACCAGCAGCTACCCAATTTCAAAGTTTTACACAGTTTGCTATACAAATGCCACTTTAGTTTACAATCAAAAATATCCTTCTGTCCTTGGTCAGAATCTGTTTTACCAACCTCTGGCTTGAGATATAAATTAACTGTATGAGCTCAGCCAGCTCTTTTAAGCCGAACACTCTCACCTTAATTAAGGAATAAAATACAGAACAAGGTTGACTCTAACTTATATTGCCACATACATATGTGTACATACCACACATACAAATAAACTTAACACTTGTATAATGGAAAGGCACTATAATGAAAATCAAGTATGGCTATATACTACACATTAGAGTTCATTTCTCTTCACTCTAATTCTCACCCTACACAAAAAGTCACAATGGTTCTCACCCATGTCAAGTTCATTCCTCCTCTTATGGAACACAATGGTCTTCCACTTAGTTAATTCTCATCCTACTTTCTTTCAAGTCTCAATTTGATTTGCCCTGCTCCAGGAAACCAGGCCTGGGTTAGGTACACCTGGCACTCTGGTCACTAAGTAGTACCTTCTCAGACTACTTACCATACTACATGCTGAGTTCCTTTACCTGCCTTATAGCTGGACTGAAGCACTGGGTAGGGATATGTCCTTCTGGTTTAGTATTCTATGACCCAGTACAGAGCAGAGATTGGTTAAATGGAAAAAGACTATTTTTCAAACTAAAATTTAATATTTCAGGACATCAAATATAAATGTGAATTCAAGGGCACATTTGGAATGGCCAAGTCAAGAGCTCTGGGGTCTTGCCACAAACTATCTGTGTCACCACAGGCAAACACGGTCATCCATTTTGGCAGTTCTGAAATACTGTCCTGACTCTAAACAGAAAGCTCCCCGAGACTCACCAGTCATCAGGCTTGACAGCATCTGGATCTGGTATTTTTGGTCTTTCATCCCAATCCTCAGGTTTCCGGTCTTCCGGATCCTCAATTTCACGTGAAGGATTTACTGCAGGAGTCATGTCATTTAGTAGATTTCCGCTGTTCACAACAGACTGGTCAACCAGTATTTCAAAACTATTATCTGGATTCAAGACTGGAAGCAATTAAACGCAATGAAAAACAGTTAATTAACCACTTATTGCAAAGTTCCCTTCACCACGTGACTTGTAACAAAAAGCTGCAGCATAAAAGCATGAGAAAGACCACAGGCACTGAAGTCAGAACATGACCCACCATGCTAGGCTGCTGGGGGCCCTGGTCAAAGGGACCCCTTTTCCTTATCTGCAGAATATAAATGCTACTTCCTTTGGTTTCTAGGAATCACAAATAATAGCAGGCAAGTTACATTTACTTACTATAACCACCTTCTAATAATCAAAGCCCATGTATTTATTTTTCCCAGGACTGGTATTGCCACCATTTGTGTTACCAAAATCACAAATTACACAAACCTTTTCCAATGCAGCTCTCTGCTAATGAACCTGAGAGAGCAGCAGCAGATGACCCACATGCCTGGACCCCTGCACCCACATGGGAGACCTGGAAAAAGCTCCTGGCACAGCTCTGCCACTGCGGCCATTTGGGGAGTAAATCAGCAGATGGAAGACCTCTCTCTGTGTCTCTCCCTTTGTCTCAAATAAATAAAAAAACTTTAAAAAAATCTTTGGCTGGCGCCGCGGCTCACTAGGCTAATCCTCCGCCTTGCGGCACCGGCACACCGGGTTCTAGTCCCGGTCGGGGCACCGATCCTGTCCCGGTTGCCCCTCTTCCAGGCCAGCTCTCTGCTGTGGCCAGGGAGTGCAGTGGAGGATGGCCCAAGTGCTTGGGCCCTGCACCCCATGGGAGACCAGGAGAAGCACCTGGCTCCTGCCATCGGATCAGCGCGGTGTGCCGGCCGCAGCGCACCTACCGCGGCGGCCATTGGAGGGTGAACCAACGGCAAAAGGAAGACCTTTCTCTCTCTCTCTCTCTCTCTCTCTCACTGTCCACTCTGCCTGTCAAAAAAAAAAAATCTTTAAAAAAAGTCCAAATCCTTAAAAACATTTTAAGTGGGGGGGCTGGCACTGTGGTATAGTGGGTAAAGCCTCAGCCTGCAGTGTCAGCATCCCATATGAGCGCCGGTTTAAATCCTGGCTGCTCCACTTCCAATCCAGCTCTCTGCTATGGCCTGGAAAGGCAGCAGAAGATGGCACAAGTCCTTGGGCCCCTTGTACCCACGAGCGAGACCTGGAGGAAGCTCCTGGCTTCGGACTGGCATAGCTCCAGCAATTGCGGCCATCTGGGGAGTGAACCAGTAGATGGAGCACCTGTGTCTCTCTCTGCCTCTCCTTCTCTCTCTGTGTAACTCTTTCAAGTAAATATAAATCATTAAAAAAAAAAAAAAACATTTTAGGTGGGATTTATGCTACAGCCTGGATCATACAATTCAATGATGTAAGAGGCAAAGCAGATGACAGGATCCTATGCTGCAGTTATCAATGATAATGAAGATACTGTCAGGAAAGACTCTCACACTCTTACATAGTTAAGAAAGCAAGTTAAATATAGCAAATGTAATTTCTACAAAAGTTAAATGTGTTTATATGCAAACACATAGCACAATGCTGATTTTTCAGATAATTTAAAAATGTTTATTTGTTGTTCATTCATTTACTTATTTGACAAAGAGAAGATGAAACCTGACAGAGCTGCCATCCACTGGCTTACTCAGAATTGCCCACAACCGCCAGGGCTGGGCTAGGCAGAAGCTCAGAGCCAGGAACTCTATCTAGGTTTCCCGCAAGGGTGGGAGGACCCCAATTACTCAGGCTATCACCACTGATTCCCAGAGTCTGCTAGCAGAAAGCTGTAGCTAAGAGCCAGAGCTGAGTACCAAATTCAAGTACTCCTACATGGGATGTCGGTATCTTAACCACCAGGCCAAATGCCTGTAAATATTTAGATAATTAAGTATCTTCATTTTGCTTATTGTTATCTTCTGAACTGCAATACCCTGAAAACATATTATTTTTATAATAAAGATTATTATACTCTGTAGGGAAGAGTCACATCTATTTATGATCCCAAACCAGCAGAAGTGTCTTCATTAAAATAACAAAAACCAGGGTGGGTGTTTGGCCAAGCAGTTAAGATGTCAATTAAGATGCCCAACAACCCTTGGGGCTGGCGCTGTGGCATAGCAGGTGAAGCTGCCGTCTGCAGTGTTGACATCTCACATGGGTGCCAGTTCAAGTCCCGGCTGCTTCACTTCCAATCCAGCTTTCTGCTATGGCCTGGGAAAGCAGCAGAGGATGGCCCAAGTGCTTGGGACCCTGCACCCACGTGGGAGACTGGGAAGAAGCTCCTGGCTCCTGGCTTTGGATCGGCACAGCTCTGGCTCTTGCGGCCAATTGGGGAGTGAACCAGTGGATGGAACATCTCTCTTTCTTTGCCTTTCCTTCTCAGTGTAACGCTGACTTTTAAATAAATAAATAAATCTTTAAAAAAAAAAAGATGCCCACAACCCATACTAGAGCTGCCTGGGTTGTAGTCACAGCTCCACTCCTGATTCCAACTTTTTGCTAATGGGCACTCTAGGAAGCAACAGGCTCAAGTGGTTGGGTCCCTGCCACCACATGGGGAGGCCATGAACTGAGTTCTCAGCTCCTCATTTGTTGGAGGCATTTGAGAAATGAACCAGTGGTCTACAGCTTTCTGTGTGTGTCTTTCAAATAAACAAAAATAAATTTTAATAACAAAATAAAAAAAACCTATTCCAATATCCTACTCAACTGTTCAGGCATTAGTGCATCCAAAAAAGTTCAAATAAGCAATAACTTTGAAGATCTGCATATGTATTTCTATCATATGTCTTATTCTTTAACACTTTAACAGTAAGAAAGTAAACGAAGGGAGGAAATGAGAAGACCAGCCAAGAAGTTCTTTACAAGACACAGAGCTAATTCTTAAAATAGTCCCAAGCCTCAGCTTTCAAGTCAACCTACAGACAAGAAGCTTCTTCCAGTGCTGACACATTCGGCTCATTCTCTATTAAGATAACTCAAAAGGCTTGCTTAGCAAGCATGGGTATTCTCTAAATTACTGTTACCAGGCATTCTTACTTAATGTATAGAGATGTGTCTTCTTATCAGTGAAATAGGTCTTCAGATCTGCGTCCGGCCGCTTAGCATGCTTTTCTTCATACACCCCTGTTTTGGGGTTTTTGTGGCGGAAGATGAAGTGCAGTTTATAGTCCTCGCCACATTTATCTGGTCCAAACATAATCGTGTAAGGGGTCTTGTCGTGGAACTGATCCTTCAGAAACAAAAACACATTTTTTATGTTCAGTAACTCTAGTCAGACTAAAGTGTTCAAAAGCAGCCTTTCAAAAATGTACTTCTTCTCGGCCGGTGCCGTGGCTTAACAGGCTAATCTTCTGCCTTGCGGCGCCGGCACACTGGGTTCTAGTCCCGGTTGGGGCGCCAGATTCTATTCCGGTTGCCCCTCTTCCAGGCCAGCTCTCTGCTATGGCCCGGGAAGGCAGTGGAGGATGGCCCAAGTCCTTGGGCCCTGCACTCGCATGGGAGACCAGGATAAGCACCTGGCTCCTGGCTTCAGATCAGCGAGATGCGCCGGCAGCAGCGGCCATTGGAGGGTGAACCAATGGCAAAAAGGAAGACCTTTCTCTCTGTCTCTCTCTCTCACTATCCACTCTGCCTGTCAAAAAAAAGAAAAAAAAAAAAAAAGTACTTCTTCTCAAAAACTCTAAATAAGTCATAATTAAAAGAAAAGCTGATTATTTTATAAGGTTTGTTTTAGATACCACTGAAAAATACTAACTAAAAACTATCAGGAAATTTAAAATCACAGTGCTGAAAAAACAGTAATGCATGTATCTAGTTATTTCCTAAAATAGAAATACACTTCTAAAACTAAAAGTTATACAAAACAGAAGCTAAAAAGTCGATAGCTTTAAATTTCATATTTCAAATAAAAAGCACATTATTGTCACAGTCAATATTCGCAACCAAACCAAAGACTTAAACAACAGAGGAGGAGGCCTTTATCTTACAGGCATTATTATAAAACCTCCTTCTCTGTTCTCTAAGATTCTTGTCAAATAACTGTGGGTGGCCAGCCACATGAGCAGTACCTACCAGGTTGAGTTCTGGTGTCTTAGAAAGCAGTTTCACATAGGCACCACCACATTCTATTCCATTCTGGAAATTAACCTCATACCTAATTTCAGAAAAATAAACAAATAAATAAAATAGCAGAAGAAGCCCTATGGCATTCTGAAAGCTCCATTAGTTCCCTCCCCTTCCTACCAACTCGCTCACCTGTTTCCACATTTTATGCTCATCTCTAAGAAAGATTTCATTTCCATTGCTTTTGAATGGCTACCGAATCTCACAAAAATAACTAAAATAAAAATTAGACCTTACTATAGAGTCCCAGTAAATGCTTTTTGCAAAATCCAGAAGCTTATTATCAAAAGAAAAGGATGAATGAACAGTGTGTTTCAAAATGTGTCACGCAGGAAAATGATATTACAGGATGCTTAAATTAATTCAGAAATCCTCACTGTAATTTTTCTAAGAATACTTCTAAAAGTGTGTGGAAAAATGCAATGAAAAGATAAGTTTATTTTGGTGCAAAAGTATGCTGAAATCCAAGCAAAGTTTTTTTAAAATACGCATTTTTTCGGTAGACTTTATAATCTCATTATCTCACTTTTTTTTGACAGTCATTAATTTTTAAAGAAAGCTTTTATCAAACAGGCATTCCACTTACTGAACAATGAGAGGCTTGGTGTCAAACAGGAAGGGCTTGTTCAGTTTAGCAGAGATGGCATGATGCTTGGCCCGGGACATCAACACCAGTCCTTTATCGCCTGGAAGCTTTGTTTCCTTCATTTCGTCAACCTCCCACTTTCCTACAAACACCACAAAAGAGCTTCACTCCTTAAATACATCTTTAAGTTGTCCATCATACAGATGAATTTTTGACATTTCTTGTTCATCATAGCACTGCCTGGAAAAGACTTTCCATTCCTAACAGACAGCAACACAGGTGATTAAGTAGGTCTAATCCTATCAAATATATTGAAGGCAAAACTCAAAAATGGTGAAACTCCCAAGGAAAAATTTTAAAACACAGATCTCCCCTTGAAGTAGTCTTAAGAGATGCCATGGACTTTGTGGCAGAGCAGGTAAAGCTGCTGCCTGCATGCTGACATCTCATATGGGGCTGGTTTGTGTCCCAGCTGCTCCACTTCTGATTCAGCTTCCTGCTAATAGTCTGGGAAAAGCAGTGGAAGATGGCCAAGTGCTTGGGTCCCTGCACCCATGCAGGAGACCTGGAAGAAGTCTTGGCTTCAGTCTGCCCCATTGCTGGTGTTGTGGCCATCTGAGGAGTCAACCAGCAGGTGGAAGACCTCTCTCTTTTTTTCAAATAAATAAATCATTCTTTAAAAAACAAAAAAGAGGTACCATGGAGACAACATGTCAAACCTCAACCTGCTTTGATATCCAAACCAACTATAATTCTCACCATCATATTTAGCAATTTCATCATCGGTGTCATCTTTTTTGGCTTTGGATAAAATCCACCTGTAATTAAAACAAAGCCACAAATTAAGATTCAAATGACCTGTGGAGACAGTATATTTTCACAAAGCCAGATTTATCTTCTTAGCATTCTTAACCACTCTACTTTCAACTGTAAAATGTCACTCAAGTAGTGATAATATAGTATTCAATCTATAAGAAAAGGTACCAAACTCTTTTTTTTTTTTTTAAGATTTTAAAGAGAAAAAACTTGGGACTGACACTGTGGAGTAGCGGGTCAAAGCCCCAGTCTTCAGCATCAGCATCCCAAATGGGCACCAGTTTGGTCCCAGCCACTCCACTTCTGATCCAGCTCCCTGCCAATGTACCTGGGAGAGTGGCAGAGATGGCCCAAGTCCTTGGGTCCCTGCACCCACGTGGAAGACCTAGAAGAAACTCCTGGCTCCTGACTTCAGATCGGCCCAGCTCCAGCTGTTGCAGCCACATGGGGAGTGAGCCAGTGGATGACCTCTCTGTCTCTCCCTCTGTTTATAACCCTACCTTTTAAATAAATAAATAAAATCTTAAAAAAAAAAAAAACTATCTGAAAATCTTTTGTGAACATGAACACAAGATACAAGAGATACAAGAGCCATATCACTACATAAAATGCTATCTAAAAGGGATCCACTGTGATGTTTGCTTTCTAGATTTTCCTCTCCTAGGAAATACTTACCCTGAAAGAGTTCCCCTGTCAAAGGAATCAGCAAAATACACTTCCCCTGTTGGAACTGGAGCTTTGTAGGTAACCTGTGTTAAACACAACATGAATTAACAATCAAAATTCTCAACAACACTCCTTTCTTAGTTAACATTCCTTGCTTACCAGAATGTTTTGATTGCTTTCAATTGTCATAAAATTCTTATAGATGGCCCTCAAATTCAAGCCACACAGATGTTTGTCAAGATGTAACAAAAGCTACCAGAGAAATCATTAGGTATTACAGCAAACTGGCTTTCCCTTTGAAAATAATTCAAATTGACCACAAACTTATCTCAAATGCTAAAAGAAAAAGACCATGTCAAACCTTTGGAGATGGAGGAGGAGTGCTGGTATCCGGTTTTGATTTTGAGTCTTCTACCTCTTCAATGACATCATCAAGGTCATCCTCAATATCAATCATATCGTCATCATGTCCATCATGACCTTGAATGACAGCCGTTCCAAGGACCAGCAACATACACAGTAACCACTTCCTTTCCATGATCTACATATAAAAATAAAGCTCAACGTGTTATCTCTTTAAATTTTATAAAGAATATTAAACCTCTTATTTAAAATTAAGGCTTTCAATATTAGCTGGAAAAGGCGAGTCCAGTCTCAAAATGGAGTCAAAACCACTGCTTGGTCCACCACAGCCCAACTCCAACCCCCTCACTGCCACTGGGGGGCAGAGGAGAGGCCATGATCCCAAGGAATCACAGAAACTATTGGCAGTCTGAGTTCTGAAACTACAGATAGCTTTAAGAGAACATTTTGAGAAATGGAGCAGGCACACTCACAGATTGTATGGTAATGAGACTCCCCAAACAAGAGTCCCAGGTGCTTTGGTTTTGTGACTTTTGTGCTGAAGAGGTGGAGATAGCAACGTATCCTTGACCACACCAGGTCGAGTTGTTTCTACAGGACTGGTAAACCCTGGTACTCACCTAACAGTGAGGGAGATTTTTGTTGGTGGTGCTAAAGAAGATACAGAGGAATATAATTTGAGACTACTCTGAAAAGTATTGCAAGACTGAAAACATAGAAGCTATGGAAGACAGGCAGGGTGGGAAAAAGAGGATTTGCTTTTGTATCTTTTGATGATCATGACAGAGTTGATAAAATTGTTCAGAAATAACACATTATTAGTGGGCACAGTTGTAAAGTGACAAAGATCCTTTTTAAACAAGAGATGCAGTCTGCTGCTGGATCAACGATGGCAACTATGGCAGTGGCTTTGATTATAATAGCAGAAGAGGCTATTGTGGTGGACCAAGGCATGGAAACTAGGGTGGTAGATATGAAGGAGGAGGAGAAGATGATGGTTACAATGAAGACATTTAAGAGAGAAATATGGTGGTGGCATACATTGTAATTATTTTGGAAATTATGGTAGAAAACAGCAATCAAATTATGGGTCCACAAAAGGGGACAATTTCGGAAGAAGTTCAGGCAGTCTGTGTGGTGATGGATATAAATCTGGTGGTGGAAGTGGTGAAGGGGCAATAGGTCTTAGCAGGCAATACGTCAAGGAGTTGTTAGGAAAGCTAGTCATCCCAAGTGCATTAGAGGAACTCTAAAAATCTGTCACAGAAGGAACAAAGATCCATAGTCAGGAAAGTGACTGCAGCTTAACACAGGAAATCCTTCTTGTTCAGGACTGTCATAGCTTAAGTTTGCAAAAAGTCCAACTATTGATTAATGCAATGCAATAATTAGATGAATACTCCTGAGGTCTTAAAAAAAAAAACTGTTTTCAAATAAAAGTTAAAAGGAACTTTACTGCATTTCATTTTATATATAAAGCACAGTAAGCCCAAAGAGATGAAGGGGTTTTCCAGATATCAATTAAGAGATCTGGTTTCAAGAAAATTTCAAAATCAAATTCAAACATGCACAATTTTCCCCATAAAGAATATCATACTGGTCACACAGACCTAGGCATTCAATTTCCAATGAACTTCTTACATTTGAGAAGTGTTGTAGATGGACAAATACCCTTTCACATACTAATTCAGGATTCATGCTGATTAAAACATTATAATGAGAGGCCTGCACTGTGGCACAGCGGGAAAAGCTGCAACCTGCAGTGCCAGCATCCCATATGGGTGCAGGTTCAAGTCTCAGCTGCTTAATTTCTGATTCAGCTCTCTGCTAAGGCCTGGGAAAGCAGTAGAAGATGGCCCACATCCTTGGGCCCCTGCTCCCATGTGGGAGACCTAGAAGAAGCTCCTTGCTCCTGGTTTAGGATAGGCCAAGCTTTGGCGGTTGTGGCTATTTGGAGAGTGAACCAGAGGATGGAAGATCTCTCTCTGCCTCTGTTAATTCTGCTTTTTTTTTTTTTGACAGGCAGTTAGACAGTGAGAGAGAGAGACAGAGAGAAAGGTCTTCCTTCCGTTGGTTCACCCCTCAAATGGCCGCCAAGGCCGGCGTACTGCGCCAATCCGAAGCCAGGAGCCAGTTGCTCCTGGTCTCCCATGCAGGGGCAGGGCCCAAGCACTTGGGCCATCCTCCACTGCCTCCCCAGGCCACAGCAGAGAGCTGGACTGGAAGAGGAGCAACTGGCACAGAACCGGTACCCCAACCAGGACTAGAATCTGGAGTGCCAGCGCCGCAGGTGGAGGATTAGCCTAGTGAGCCATGGCGCCGGACCAATTCTGCCTTTCAAATAAATATTTTTTAAAAAACATTAAAATGAATGGTAACAGGGGATAAATCACGGTAAAGCTAAATGTGGATTCTGCTGCTGATAAAAAAATCAATTGTTGACATCTTTTCAAATCATAGTGTTTGAAGATTCAATAGCAAAAATATTAAACCAAAGACTAGCGACTTTTATTATTCTAAGCACTTACATGCCTTGTTTATTAATGTCATGGGTAATATAGGCCTTCTTTCCAAGGGCTATAGATCTAAAGACATAAAAACTGAGACATGGGGCTGGCACTGTGGCACAGTGTGTTAAGCAGCTGCTTGCAAATCCAATATCCTATGTGGGCACTGGTTCAAGTCCCAGTTGCTCCACTTCCAATCCAGCTCACTGCTAATGCACCTGGGAAAGCAGCAGAAGATGGCACAAGTCCTTGGGGCCCTGCACCCATGAGGGAGGCCTACGTAGAGTTCCAGGCTCCTGGCTTCAGCCTGGCCCAGCTCTGGGTGTTGTAGCCATTAGGAAGTCAATCAGCAGATGGAAGACTTCTTTTTCTCTGTCCTTCCCTAATTCTGCCTTTCAAGTAAATAAATCTTAAAACCAAACAAAACAAAAACACTGAGCCACATGGACACACAAAATGGTTTGGTAGTTACACATGTGTGTACACACACACAGTGTATCCTCTCTCCTATCTCCTCTCTCCAGTCAGCCAGTCAACCCCTTCGTGTCACTGCTCTCCAGCAACCAACATCTTCCTTTTTGAAGCCATCCTGCACCCTGACAATAGACTAATAACCAAAATCTGTCATGAACGTACAAGTCTGCAAAGCTCTCAGAGCCCTCTTCCTCATGCTGCTCTGCACTGGGGCATGACCTCTCTCAGTCATCTTGGGACTGCGTTTGCATAATGCACGAGGGTAAAACTCACTGTATTCCTAAATGCTCAGCATTTGAGCAGCACAGAAAATAAAGTGCTAATAAAGTCATTCATAACTTACCCAGGAAAGGTACTGGTTTTTAGGAGACAACTTCATTATCTGCTATGGTTTCTTATATACTTAAGAAATAGCAGTAATCACTTATTTATTCGTTGGAAAGAACTTTTTTCCTTTGCCATTAAAATATATGATATGAAAACTGGTTTAATTCAGAAGTTTATCTAAATTAACTCTATACAACTCCTAAATTATCTCTCAGAAAAACAATGCTATAAATGGTGTTGAGTCCCAAGGATAGGCTATGAAATAAAAATTAGCATAAAACAATATGTACTACATAGTTGCAACTTTTTAAAAGCAAAATGTGGTGACACTAGTAGTATTTAAGAAAGCACAAAATCAATGGATTAAAATTAGGGCCAGGTATTGGTGCTGAAATATTATCCAAGGAAAAGCTAAATAGATGGTTCAGTTACCTTTAAAAAGGGTAGAACTGATTTTCTTTTCTCAACAACTTTGAATTTGTTAGAGGTAACTTTTATTGCCTGAATTGTTACTCACCCCACCACACACACACCCTAAATCCATAAACTGAAGCCACAGCCTCCAATGTAACTATTTTTTGTAACTATTATTTGCAGAGAGGAACTTCAAGATCATTGAGGCTAAATGAGGTCATAAGGATCCCAAAGTACTGGTGACCACAGGAAGAAGTCCACACAGAGGAAAGGCCTTGTAAGGACATGAGGAGACCAAGGCAAGCTACTAAGAGACCCCACAGAAACCAACCCTGCCAGCACCTTGGTATTGATCTTACATGCAGGGCACTGTGATGGCAGCCACAGCTGACCAAAACAACCCTCTTTAGGTTATATAGAACAAAGTAGGAAAGTGCTTTTTTTTTTTTTTTAAAGATTCATTTATTTTTTGAAAGGCATAGTTGCAGAGAGAGAGAGAGAGAGAGAGAGGAGAGAGAGAAAGTCTTCCATCAGTTGGTTTACTCCCCAAATGGCTGCAATGGTTGCAGTTGGGACCAGCTAAAGCTAGGAGCCAGGAACTTCTCCCAAAGTCCCCTACATGGATGCAGGGGTCCAAGGACTTGGGCCATCTTTCACTGCTTTCCCAGGCCATAGCAGAGAGCTGGATCTGAAGCGGAGCAGCCAGGACTCAAACTGGTACGTATATGGGATGCCAGCACTGCTTCTTAAAGTTGGGTGTCCAGCCCCATCACCCAGAGGGCTGGTTAAAACAAGCCTGCTGGGCCAGCGCTGTGGCTCAATAGGCTAATCCTCTGCCTTGCGGCGCCGGCACACTGGGTTCTAGTCCCGGTCGCCCCTCTTCCAGGCCAGCTCTCTGCTATGGCTCGGGAGTGCAGTGGAGGATGGCCCAAGTCCTTGGGCCCTGCACCCGCATGGGAGACCAGGATAAGCACCTGGCTCCTGGCTTCGGATCAGCGCGGTGCGCCGGCCACAGTGCACCAGCTGTGGTGGCCATTGGAAGGTGAACCAATGGCGAAGGAAGACCTTTCTGTCTCTCTCTCTCACTATCCACTCTGTCAAAAAAAAAAAAAAAAAAAAAAAGCCTGCTGAGCCCTGATTTGTCAGGGGAGGGCAGAGCAAGGCTGGCCAGGTGAGCTAAGATTTCATATTTCTAACGAGTACCCAGGGAATGTGTCAAGGCTGCTGGCCCAGGATCCACACTTTGAGAACTACTGATCAAGGCTTATGAATAAGCTTTGTGTGCTTTGATTCTCACTTTATAAAAAGTGCATATATATATATTATTTCATCTATGCCTTCTGTAAGGTTCTCATTTTCTTTTACACATTCAGAAAACATGAAATTAAAATAACTTAATTCGGGGCCGATGCTGTGGCGTAGAGGGTAAATAAGCAATAATCAAAGAATCCAGGGGCCGGTGCTGTGGCTCACTTGGTTAATACTCCGCCTGTGGCACCGGCATCCCATATGGGCACCAGGTTCTAGTATGCTTGCTCCTCTTCCAGTCCAGCTCTCTGCTGTGGCCCGGGAGGGCAGTGGAGGATGGCCCAAGAGCTTGGGCCCCTGCACCCGCGTGGGAGACCGGGAAGAAGCTCCTGGCTTTGGATCGGCACAGCGCCAGCCATAGCGGCCATTTTGGGGGTGAACCAACGGAAGGAAGACCTTTCTCTCTGTCTCTCTCTCTCACTGTATATAACTCTGCCTGTCAAATTTTTTTAAAAAAGAATCCATACTCCCTATTTGTCCCTGGCTGCCTGACCAAGAGACCTGGAGCGTAGAAGGCATATACATGGGAGAAGCAGAACCACTCTAGTGGAAGAACTTTTTTTCTTCCACTAGAGTGGTTCTGCTTCTCCCATGTATAACTGAAACCTTCCAAAATTCCAAAGAAAATGCTACAGTCAATAGTTTTAGTCTAGTTCTATAAGCCATGTTAAGTGGACTTATTTTCAAGTTCTGTTAAAGACTGGTCCACATCTGCAAACAACTGAAGACAATATATTTTAAGGTGGCCCTAATTATCTATAAATGAAACCTAGGGGTTGGCACTGTGGCATAGGGGGCTAAGCCTCCACCTGCAGCGCCACCATCCCATACAGGCACCAGTTCATGTCCTGGCTGCTCCTCTTCCAATTCAGCTCTCCGCTTATGCCCTGGGAAAGCAGTGGAAGATGGCCGTCCTTGGGCCCCTGCAGCCACATGGGAGCCCTAGAAGAAGCTCCTGGCTTCAGATCGGCATAGCTCCTACCAATGCGGCCATTTGGGGAGTGAATCAGCAGATGGAAGACCTTTCTCTCTGTCTGTCTGTCTCTCTCTGTTTGTAACTCTGCCTCTCAAATACATAAATAAACTCTTAAAAAAAAACAAAAACAAAAACAAAAAAAACAAAACCCTGACATTACCAAGAAACCATCCCCTCCTCAACTCAGTTCCCTCTCACACTCCTTTACCAAGTCTTATGTTCACCTACTGAAAAGAACATAGTTGGGGCCGGCAGCGTGGTGCACTAGGTTAATCCTCTGCCTGCAGTGTCAGCATCCCATATGGGTGCCAGTACTAGTCCCGGTTGCTCTTTTCCAGTCCAGCTCTCTGCTGTGGCCTGGGAAAGCAGTAGAAGATGGCCCAAGCGCTTGGGCCCCTGCACCCGCATGGGAGACCAGGAAGAAGCTCCTGGCTTCGGATCGGCGTAGCTCCAGCTGTTGCAGCCATTTGGGGGGTGAACCAGTGGAAGGAAGACCTTTCTGTTTCTCTCTCTCTCTCACTGTAACTCTACCTGTCAAATAAATAAATAAAATCTTAAAAAAAAGAAAGAAGAAAGCAGTAACTCTGCTTCCAAACCACCTTCCTGCTAATGCACCTGGGAAGACAGCACAAAATGGCCCAAGTACTTGGGTCCCTGCTCCCTATGTGGGAGACACAGATAGAGTCCCTGGCTCCTGGTTTCAGCCTGGCCCAAACCTGGTTGTTACTGCCATTTGAGGAGTGAACCAGCAGATGTAAGATCTGTCTCTCTCCCTCTCTCTCTGTTGCTCTGCCTTTCAAATAAGCAAACAAAAAAAAGTCAAAAAAAAAAAAAAAAAAAAAACACTAGGTGTGGGGTCCATGATAACCCTATGTACTATCATTGGTTCATTGTTATTTTTTCCATAAATCTCTGTCATAGTTGGTCCCCAATCTCCCCTGCCAAAATCCTATGGCTGAAATGTACTATTAGGAATCTAGTCTCATTCTCCTTCATGAGGAACAACTGAAGTCTAGAGAGTGACTTCCAAAAACCCAACAGCCACAGGCAGAATCAGGATCAGAAGCCAAGGTTCCCAACACCCAGAGGTCCTCACTTGCTATCTGTACATTCCTTAAGACATATAAGGTTTCACGTCTTTACATTTTAAGAGGATGTCTCAAGCTTTCCCCCCTTTAAAGTTCTTCATTTATCCTTAGAGCGTCAAACGCCTAGGCAAAAAAAGGGCATACTTCTGTGTTGTCACCAGTTTCTAAAATTATCCAAAGGAAATATTTAACAAGCAGCTCAAGAACAAAGCAATAATGCTCTTGTAACACAATAGCACAGTCCTTCTACTGCAAACCCAGAGAGTAAGCAGCCCCTGGACTGGAATGCTGAGAAAGAAAACAGAATAAATCACTCTTTACACTGGCAGCCTTTTCCTGTAGTAAAGAATCCCATTTCCTGTAATTCTCTCCTATTTCATAGCTTGTGCTCATTCAAGGGCAAGGTTCCTCACATACCTGAGATTTTGCAGTTTCTCTCATAGTGTAAGCTTCAAAGCCATCACTTTCTTTCTCAGAGCATTTCATTTTCTTTTAAAGGTTGGCTCGCTCTCTCTTGCTCTCTCTCTCTCTCTCTCTCACTCTCTCTCTCACACACACACACACACACACTGATAATTTCTGTCACTGTAAGACTGTTACCCCAAATGCTACAGTTGTGATTCTGTATGACAAATGCTAGGTGGCTGTATAACTCAAAACTGGGCTTCTAGTTGTAAGTTACTTATAGAGCTGTTCTGACAAAATTATCTATTACTACAGGCATGGACCCTCAGAAAATCCAGCAATTTAAAATCAAAACCACAGGGGCAGGTGTTTGGCCTAGTGGTTACGTCACAAGTTAGGATGTCCACACATCCCATTTCAGAGTGCCCAGCTCTGCTCCCAGGACCACCTGCATGTTAATGAGCTTGCTGGGAGGCAGCAAATGACGGCTCAAGTACTTAGGTCCCTGCATGGAAGATCTGGATGAAGTTCCTAGCTTCTGGCTTTGGCTTGATCCAGCTCTGGCTGTTGCATGCATCTGGGGAATATAACAACAAATGAGAGTTCTCTCTCTTAAGAAGAACACTTGAGGGCAGGTCTTGTGGTGCAGTGAATTAAGCTGCCCACCCACAGCCCACATTGGACTGCCAGCTGCCCCACTTCCAGTCCAGCTTCTTGCTAATGTGCCTGGGAAGGCAGTAGATAATGGCCCAAGTGTTTGGGTTCCGGGCTTCTGACATTGATCTGGCCCAGCCCGGCTCTTACAAGCACTTGGGGAGTGAACCAGCAGATGAAGTTCCTTCTCTATGTACCCCGCCCTCTTAAACAAAAAAAGCAAACAGGAAAATATTTAAGTATCTGAGTCCCCTGTCACTCTTAAATCTTAAAAAAAAAAAAAAAAAAAAAAAGCAAACAGGAAAATGTTTAACTATTTGAGTCTACAGAAGCGACAACTTTCAAAAACAGCCTTAAGTGATGTGCAAATGTTAGTTCTGTGTGGCTTCATTTTATGATACCCCTTAATGTAAGCAAATAATTACTCAATAAAACCAATACTATGAGGTCAACACTGTATGGTCCAAGTTCTGATTTATATCCAAAACTAGCTGAACAGACAATCTGTCTTCTAGCAGTCACAAGTTTGGACTGCAAGAATTCTGCTACATAGAGTGGGTATTTGGCCTAGGGGTTAAGATGCTGGATAAGACACCCACTTTCCACATGGGGTACTTGGGCTCAGTACCCATCTCTAGCTCCTGACTCCAGCTTCCTGCTAAAGCAAACCCTTGGAGGCAGCAAGCGAATGGGTTCTGGCAGGCTTTATAGGAAACCTGGACTGAATTCCCAGATCCTGGCTTCAGACCATGCTAGTCCCAGGTGTTACAGCGATATGGGTAGTGAACCAAAGGACAGAACACCCTCTCTCTTGCCTTAAAAAAATAAAAAATAAAAAAATTTCAATGTTAAAATTAGAGGAGAAAACCTATCTGATACCTAGCTGAGAGCCTGGTACACAGCAGACACCAAACAAGATTTGCTGACAGCTTTCAACTCCAGGGACACCAATCAGATACCAAGAACTAGGGGCAAAAAATAGGGGGGTTAGGGGGTACTTCTGACCTGTAAGAGCTGTATGTACATAGGACATCCATAAAGTCCAGAAGTTTATTTTTTTTTTATTTTTATTTTTTGACAGGCAGAGTGGACAGTGAGAGAGAGACAGAGAGGAATGTCTTCCTTTTTGCCGTTGGTTCACCTTCCAATGGCTGCCGCGGTAGGCACACTGCGGCCAGCGCACCGCGCTGATCCGATGGCAGGAGCCAGGTGCTTCTCCTGGTCTCCCATGGGGTGCAGGGCCCAAACACTTGGGCCATCCTCCACTGCACTCCTGGGCCACAGCAGAGAGCTGGCCTGGAAGAGGGGCAACCGGGACAGGATTGGTGCCCCGACCGGGACTAGAACCCGGTGTGGCGGCGCCGCAAGGCGGAGGATTAGCCTGTTGAGCCACGGCGCCGGCCCAGAAGTTTATTTTTTAATAGACTGAAGGAAGTCTGTCCACCCATGATTTCAGAGATCATGAATAAACTACATTTACAGCTCTACTAATTACGTTTTTGGGAGTTAATATCAAAATAAACTCATAATCTACCTTTATCTAACTTGCAAAAGTGCGCATATGGGTGACAGGGACCCAATTACTTCAGCTCCCAGGGTATACATTAACAGAAAGCTAGAATCAGAAGCCATAGCCAGGAATCAAACCCAGGCATTCCATTGACACAAAAGCCTGCCCCTATTCTTAACTTTTAGAGGAGTGAATTTATCTTTAAATTCTAGCAATGTAAGTTTCCTATTTTAGAGTTAATGATTTGGCACAGGTGTTTGTCATATGGTTAATGCTGCTTGTGACACTTGCATCCCGAAAATCCCAGCTCCATTTTCAATTCTAGCTTCCTGCTGGCACATACCCTGGGAGGTAGCAGGTGATGTCATCCATGTGGGAAACCCAGACTGAGTTCTAGGCTCCTGGCCCAGCCCTAGCTATTGTGGGCATTTAGGGAGTGAACCAACGGATGGACTCTCACTTGTTCACTCTTCCAAATAAAATGAAAATAAGAAATTACAAATATATAAAACTAATTCAAAAAATTAACTCTTGGGCCTGGCATTGTGGCACAGGTTAAGCCACTACCTGTGATGCTGGCATCCCATATCAGAGGACTGGTTCAGGTCCTGCCTTCCTGTTTCCAGCTTCCTACTATTGTGCCTGGGAAAGCTGTGGGAGACCCAGGTGGAGTTTCTGGCTCCTGGCTTCAGCCTGGCCCAGCCCTGGCTGTTGTATCTCTTTGGGAGTGAACCAGCAGATGAAAGATCTCTCTCTCTGCCTCCTCCTTCCCCATCATTCTATTCTCCAAATCACTTAATCATTTATAAAAATTAACTCCATATAGACAAGGCAGCATACAGCATGTGGTGGAAAAACCCATTAAGTCAGGCCGGCGCCGTGGCTCAACAGGCTAATCCTCCGCCTTGCGGCGCCGGCACACCGGGTTCTAGTTCCGGTCGGGGCACCAATCCTGTCCCGGTTGCCCCTCTTCCAGGCCAGCTCTCTGCTGTGGCCCGGGAGTGCAGTGGAGGATGGCCCAAGTCCTTGGGCCCTGCACCCACATGGGAGACCAGGAGAAGTACCTGGCTCCTGGCTTTGGATCAGCACGAAGCGCTGGCCATAGCGGCCACTGGAGGGTGAACCAACGGCAAAAAGGAAGACCTTTCTCTCTGTCTCTCTCACTATCACTCTGCCTGTCAAAAAACAAACAAAAAAAAACCATCAAGTCAGAGAAACCTGGGTTCTGTGTGGCCATGGTCAGCTTATGTAACTTCCAGTGGTCTTCCTTTCCCTATTTCATAGATGTCGGTAATAGTGCTACTGGCTCAAAGGCTTGATGTGAAAATAAAAATATATAATCTATCAGAATCTAGCATTTCACAGGCATACTCAAATGTTTTGCTCTTTGAAGCAACTCATACATTGAAAAAAATTTAAATTCTTATTTTGACTAAAAAGTCCAATATTTGTGAATAATTTTACAAGAAAAACTTGCTTTTCCTCTACGCTTTCTCTTTAATTATTTCTTTCAACGTGTATGGAAACTTCTGCTTACCTATTTTTTCCTGCTCTATCCATTACTTCTCTATATGAACTCAAATTAAAATTTTTTGATAATCATATACAATACATATTATACATAATTATGCCCTCAGCAAACCTTCTAAATAAAGTCCAAATTATTTTACTGCCCATATTTAATAATGCATGAGATTTCAGCTGAACACAAACATCCTATTTTTTTTTTAAGATTTATTTATTTGAGAGGCAGAGTTAGAGAGAGAGGGGCCTTCCATCTGCTGATTCACTCCCCAAATGGCTGCAATGGCTAGGAGCTTCTTCCAGGTCTGCCACATGGGTGCAGGGGCCCAAGGACTTGGGCCATCTTCCACTGCGTTCCCAGGCCATAGCAGAGAGCTGGATCAGAAGTGGAGCAGCAGGTACTTGAACCGGCACACATATGGGATGCTGGTACTGCAGGCAGAGGTTTAACCTACTATGCCACAGCACTAGCCCCCAACATCCTACTTTTTTTTTTTTTTCTTTTTTTCTTTTTTTTTTTTTTTTTTGACAGGCAGAGTGGACAGTGAGAGAGAGAGACAGAGAGAAAGGTCTTCCTTTTGCCGTTGGTTCACCCTCCAATGGTCGCCGCGGTAGCGCGCTGCGGCCGGCGCACCGCGCTGTTCCGATGGCAGGAGCCAGGTGCTTCTCCTGGTCTCCCATGGGGTGCAGGACCCAAGGACTTGGGCCATCCTCCACTGCACTCCCTGGCCACAGCAGAGAGCTGGCCTGGAAGAGGGGCAACCGGGACAGGATCGGTGCCCCGACCGGGACTAGAACCCGGTGTGCCGGCGCCGCAAGGCGGAGGATTAGCCTGTTGAGCCACAGCGCCGGCCCAACATCCTACTTTTTAACAGAAGACATACTTTGTAAAATTTCAGCAAATCCAACCAACTACTTAGATCAATGTTAGGAATGGGCAAACACTAAAAAAAATTTAAATTTGTAACTTCTCAAAGGCAGAAACTTGAAGATCTTTAAGATACACAAGAGCTCAAACTATTTTCAAGTTTGTCTATATTTTTATATTTCATCTTTTCAAGAGATGATTTTTTGAGTCAGGCTGAGGAAGTTCCTTTCTATCCCTACTGTGTTTAGCGTTTATCATGAAAGGATGTTTTCTCTGGCTCTTGTGAGATGATCATGGGGTTTCTTTTATTAATGTGGCATATTATTCACTGTTATATGCTGAACCAACCTTGCATTCCTGGAATAAATCCCAGTTGGTCACAGTATATAGTCTTTTTTCTATATTGCTGGACCAGCTCTCTGCTTATGTGCCTGGGAAAGCAGTGGAAGATGGCCCAAGTGACCTGGAAGAAGCTCCTGGCTCCTAGCTTTGACCCGGGCCAGTCCTGGCCGGTGCAAACATTTGGGGAGTGAGCCAGCCGACAGACTCTCTCTCTGCCTCTCTATTACTCTGCCTTTTAAATAAATAATAAGTCTTTTAAAAATAAAATATTATGCTGGTGAATTCACTTTGCTGCATTTTATAAAAAATTTTTGCTTCTCTTTTCAGAACAGACAGTGGCCTACAGTGTTTTCTTGTGTATTTGTTAAGGGGGGGCTGATGTGGTGCAGGACAAGTCACCACCTTGTGAGGATAGCATCCCATCTGAGTGCTGGTTCCAAATATAGCTCCCTGCCATCCACATGGGGGAACTGGATGGAGTTTCAGGCTCCAGGCTTTAGCCTGGCAGTTGCTGCCATTTGGGGAGTGAACCAGCAGATGGAAGATCTAACTGCCTTTCAAACAAACAAATAAATCTTAAGGGGAAAAAAAGATTTTGTTAAAGATTGGTGTTAATTCTTCCCAAAGTATTTGGCAAAACCCAGCAGTGAAATTGCTTGGTTATGGGCTTTTATGAGACTCTCTTTTAAAAAGAAAGTTAATTCCTTTAACGTATGAGAAGTCAGAAAGAGGAACATAAGAAGTGACCTAGTCTAATGTTTGGTTTTAAAAATAGGCAGTGGGGCCAATATTGTGCTGCAGGGATTCAGCCACCAGTTTCCAATCCAAGCTACTCTGCTTCTGACCCAGCTTCCTGTTAAGGTGCCTGGGAAGGTAGCAGATGATGGCCCAAATACTTGGGTCCCAGCCACCAAGTGGGAGGCCTAAAAGGAGTTTCTGGCTCCTAGCCTCAGCCTGGCCCAGCCTGGTCATTGTGGCCATTTGGGGAGTGAACCAGTAGATAGAAGATCTGTCATTCTGCCTTTCAAATAAATAATCTTAAAAAAAGATATGCAATACTAAGTCTTAGGAGTTTCAGACACCTCAGGTAGATTCGTAACTCTCACCAGGACCCCCAGGAGGTTCTAACTTCCCCATTTCACAAGTAAAGAAACTTAAAGAGAAGTTGACATAATCTCTCCAGGATCCCAGCTAGAGACATGAGCACAGGCAGAAATTCAAGAGACAATATCCAGTCAGCCACTCAATAACACGCCATCTGGGGTTCATGACTAACTTCATCTCTAAAAGGATAACAGCATCTACTCTTGGATTGTTGTATAAGCAAAATGCACAAAAAAGTCACTGACACCACCTATTTACAACACACAGGCAACATCAGCTGTTACTAGATATTGCTCAGTAACACCTTTTGTTAAATTCTAATGGTTCCAAAACGGAATTCCTTTTTAATTATGCAGAGTTAGACAGTGAGAGAGAGTTGCTTCACTCCCCAAATGGCCACTATGGCCAGCACTGTGCCAATCAGAAGCCAGGAGCCAGGTGCTTTTCCTGGTCTCCCATGGGGGTGCAGGGGCCCAAGCACTTGGGCCATCCTCCACTGCTTTCCCGGGCCATAGCAGAGAGCTGGACTGGAAGAGGAGCAACCAGGACTAGAACCCAGCGCCCATATGGGATGCCGGCGCCGCAGAGGATTAACCAAGTGAGCCACAGCGGTGGCCCCCAAAACTGAATTCTAAAGCAAATAATTTAAGTCTTAGATTGGAGAGGAAACATTTAAAAGGAATTAGATTCCAGTCACAGATAACCACTTTACTACTTTTTGTGCCTTCTAATTTCATGACCATGTCAAAAGTCAAAAGAGAAACAATTCAAGGGGGTATGGGAAGCACAGAACTCAAAGGGGTCCCTACTGGAAGTATTTGTCCATTTTAAAGCAGATTTAGATCCACGCTGCTTTATTTACATTTATGAATTTTGATTGACAGGAACAGTAGAACTGACTTTTCTACAGCACTTTATTTTTCCTATAAACTGAGGTTGAAGATGTGAACACTCAGAACATGCTAATGATTCTCAAAATTCGTTAAGAAACACAATTCTCAATTTCCACAGCTCACAGCTAGGCTTAGAACGTACATTTGTTGCTTTAGTTTTACAGTAAGCTACAGAGGTTACAACTATGGACATTTTTATTGTTTCTTAAGGAGTTAAACACGAACTGACCATTCTGTTTGCATAATTCATTACACCAGCAAATTATCTGCCCTTCCCAATTGCCCCCTCAAGGTGAGGCATCAAGGAGTCTGTCATTCCCAAGGTAAAGATATGGGAACCAAAGCGGCACAGAAGCTGGTTACCACGCTGGGCCAAGAACTCTAGTTTATGAGCTTGCATGTCCCTTTACCAACTGCCACTGCGTCCCCTCTGATTATCTCACTATCTCACAAGGAAAAATGAACTCTGTAACTAAAGGATGCAATAGTGTGATTGCCAACACTGCAGCACCCTGGGGCCCTTGGAAGATAATGCACTCAATGCCTCTGTGGGGTTAAGATAGTGAGGTGGGTGGATGCTGACACTCATTTTCAGAGAGGCTGGAAAATTTCTGTTGTGGGACACTCACTCCACTGCACAGTTCACGGAGGCCTCGGCTGCTGCAAAGGAGGAACTCCCACTCTGGTCTCTGTGCTGCAAGTTTAATTATAGCAAATGTGGCAGGTGGTTCTACCTGTGACCCTCAACCACTGCTGCGAAGACAGAGATACCGACCAATGCTAAGGAGCAGTATGATTCGGAACCTTAAAAAAACTTAGTTTATTAAAAAAAATTAAGCAAAACTCTCCATTTCCTAAATTTGAGGTGAAGAAACTTAACTGGGATTCACCTTTGTCCTCTGGGGCTTTTAATATTCACTCAGTTTAACTTCCCTCGACCGGTAATTGTGTCATATCCAGCAGTTAATCCACCCGACTCAATTTCTCCCTCCCTGTGAATGCAAGTCTGGGAAACACCCCTCAACCCACTCCGAAGACTAAAACGCCAGTGTCGTGGCCCAAGCCATTCAGTCCGTAGTCCCTGTCCCATTTTATCCCCTCTTAACTGAAGTGCGTCGGGTTATGATTGCATCCACTACTGGGAACGGGGCAAGTTCACGGAGCAACAGCCCCGTGAAGCGCCTGAACCAGGGCCACCCACCCAGCCCTCAACCGTGAACCCAGCGCGCTCGTTAAAGCGATCGCATGACCTTGGGCCAGGCACTTCGTACCTCCAGGCCTCAGTTTCCTCCAGTGTAAAACGAGGTGCGGCAGGCCAGCTCCAGATCGCTCTCCACTTTGAGGCGTCCAGAGAATCGCCGCCTGGCTTACTCCCCTCACCACGGCTGGTGCTGTTATTGTTGAGACTTAACTTTTTCCACCACTGCGCCTTCTAGCACGTTCTCTGCACTCTTCAGGGTGCTCGAGCCCAGTGTTCGCTCTCGCCTCTTATTTTCAAACACTGAACCTGTAACGCTAACCCTGATTATTCTCTCTCGGTCTGATAGTCCCGTTCTCTTTACTACTTAGGGGGCACCTACTAGGCCCCACCCCACTCCAGCCCACCTCGCGACTGCCCAGACAGCCAATAACAGGCCTAAGAAAGCCCCAGGAATAAGTTAGCTCTCCCGGAGGTCAAGGGAGGCCCTGGGGCACCTGCCACGCCTCCCGACCCCGGCGGCGAGGCCTAGGCCCGGCTCCGCGCCCCAAGCCGGGCCTCGCCACTCGCGGCCGCCAGGGCCCGGGCCCTCGAGAGCCAGCCCGACCCCTGGGCCCCTGGCCACGCCCGACCCTTCGGCCGCAGCGCCCTGTTCCCAGGCACCCTGGGGGGGGGGCCTTACAGGCTCGAGGACGGGCGCAGGTCTCCCCTCTCACCTAGAGCCGGCGATGCCGATGCCTTCTACCCACACACCTGGCCCCGCGCTGCAGTGGAGACGGCGGCAGAGGAGGCCCGACCGTCACGTGCCGCAGAACCAAGAGGCCTCGGCTACCGCCGCCGCGCGAGCGACCCCACAGCGCGAAGCCCGGCCCTGCGCCCGCCCCTGGCTGTTGAGTAGCTATGACCAGCGCCAAGTCCCGCCTCGCCGCGCAGGCTCCGCGACCCGGTTGGTCGGCGTGGCCATCGCTCTAAGAACCTTCCCATACGCCCCCTAGGGCTATTCTTCGTGGAGTGTGAGGATTGGCCTGGAGTGAGGCAGGAAGTGGCCGTTGGTTGGGCAGAAGGCAAGGGGGCGGGCCTCGACTGGGAGCCCCGGGCGCGCGCGTCCTGGGCGGGGCGGTGTGGGCGGGCGTTCCTGCGTCTCGTTGCCCTGGTGCCTTAGTGGGCTCGCCGCCTGGCCTTTCCCCCCTGCTCTTGTGGTCCTCCACGTTTTGGGGTCCCCAGAGCCGGGACCCGGGTCAGGCATTCCGTACCCGTCTCCCAGGGGGCAAATGGCTGTCGGCAGAATGGGTGCGAGACCTGGTTGGTCGTCCGGAAGGGCCATGGGTCGTGCTGCGGGGACGGACCCCGACGGGCGCACACGGGACCGGCGCGGCTGCCTCGCCCGCATTGCGCGTTGCAAGCTGGCGGCTCCGTTCTTGCACAGTCATCGCTGTGGGCCCAGGAGCCCAACATAATGCACAGCCCAGGACAGTGCAATTGCGAGGTTATTTCACCTTTCCATTTAGTGTTGTTTCCACCAGGAAGATGAGACACCAGGGCACAGCGAGGGGGTTGAGGGAGAACGAGGGCGCCATGCAAAGATTCAAAAGACGCCACCGGTTTGTTTGTGTTTTTTTTTTTTTTTTTTTGTAACTCACGGTTAGCACACCCGTTTTCTGCACGGCGAAAACCTCAGGAAATGGAAGTGGCCCAGGGTTTTTCCTAGACCTCTGGAGAGAGCCTGGCCTCTGCTTGCATCGCTCCGGATACTCGCGTATGCAGAAACTAGAACCAGCGAGCATGTCGCCATAAAGCCAGCCTGTTCCCTCACCTGGAAGGGGAAGACCGGGTGTGGGATGAGCTTAGCTGTGTGAGTTTAGTACCCCTGCAACTCCCAGCCCCACATTTGTGGAAGAGAATTTCGTTTTTTCTTTCCCCCTGCGAAGTTGATTTTCGGCACAGAATACAATTCTGATTGCCACGTGTTCCAAATAATGTAGTTACCAGAACTGCTTATGAGAGGCTGTCAAAAAGTTCATATGCGTATTAGGAAAAAGCTATTCGTGGGTTCCGAAATTTTGTTCCACGAAAATAAACATCTTTGCAAAAATGTAATTGAGAGAGAGCAAAGGAGAAAGAGTTCTGTCTGTTGGTTCACTACCCACAGGCCCACTATGGCCAAGCCTGCCTGGTCTCTTCTTGCAGAGCCCCAACTACTTAAGGCACTGCCTGCTGCTTCCTAGGGTCTGCATTAACAGGAAGCTGGAATCAGGAGCAGAACTAGGATTCAAACTCAGGCATGCCAGTGTGAGATGCTACTAAGCCAAATACCTAACTCTAAACTTATCTTTTAATTCCATGTTTCCATGAACTTTTTTTTTCATTTGATAGGTAGAGTTATAGACAGAGAGACAGACACAAAGGTCTTCCTTCCGTTGGTTCACTCCCCAAATGACGGCTATGGCCAGCGCTGCACCGATCCGAAGCCAAGAGCCAGGTGCTTCTTCCTAGTCTCCCATGCAAGTGCAGGGGCCCAAGCACTTGGGCCATCCTCCACTGCCCTCCTGGGCCACAGAAGAGAGCTGGACTGGAAGAGGAGCAACTGGGACTAGAACCCGGCAACCATTTGGGATGCCGGTGCAGCAGGCGGAGGATTAACCAACTACGGTGCTGGCCCCTTCATGAACTTTTTTAAAATTAAAATTGTATGGCACATAGCCATACAATGGCTCCCAAATGGCTGCAACAGCTGCTGCTGAGCCAATTTGAAGCCAGGAACCAGGAGCTTCTTCTGGGTCTCCCACTTGAGTGCAGGGGTCCAAGGACATGGGACATCCTCCACTGCTTTCCTAGGCGTATTAGCAGGGAGCTGGATCGGAAGTGGAGCAGCTGGGACTTGAACCGGTGCCAGTATGGGATGCTGGTGCTGCAGACTGCTGCTTTAACCCACTGAACCACAGCAGCCAGCCCCTTCCATGAATTTTTGAAGTACCTTGTGAGCAAGAGACACTCCAGCAAAGGTAAGTGCTATAGGAGAGAGTTTAATGGGGTTCTGAGGGGGAGGAATTGCCCTACTCTAGGGCGGTCAAGGAAAGAAGCAAGACTCGGGGTAGACTAGCAAAGTATGCAGGGTTTCCGCAGGTGGAGAGCTGGAGGAAGGCTTCTTCAGATGAGGGGGAAAAGCGGACACAAAAGCAAGAAAATGAGATTGTGTGTTTGGGGACACCATGGACAAGTATTTTGACTGGAGGGAGTGATGGGAGGTCAGCTCAGAGTTGGGTTGAGACCAGCCCTGGAAACCCTATCCAGAAAGAGACGTTTAGACTTGGCTCATGATTTGGATGTTTTAAAAGTATTATTTCACTACAAGTATTATTCCAGGGAAGTCTGAAAGACTGTAAGGCTTTGAGGCCAGTTAGGAAGCCACCTCTTGGGGACCAAGATTAAGGAAGGGCAGGGTATATAGAAATAAAAGCATTAATGTTGATGCTAGGGGCTGGCACTATGGTACATCGGGTTAAGCTGCTGCCTGCGGCGCCGACATTCCATATGGGTGCCTGTTCAAGTCCTGGCTGCCCCACCTGATCCAGCTTCCTGCTAATGTGCCTGGGAAAGCAGGGGAAGATGGCCCAAGTCCTTGGGCCCCTGCACTCACATGAGAGACCTGGATGAAGCTCCTGGATCCTGGCTTCAACCTGGCCCAGCCCTGGCCATTGAGGCCATTTGGGTAGTGAACCAATGGATGGAAGATTCTCTTTCTTTCTCTCTTTCTCTTTCTCTCTCTCCTCCTCCTCCTCCTCCCCCTCTCCCTCCCCCCCCCCTCCTGCTCTTCCTCCTCTTCCTCTTCTCTCTGTAACTCTGCCTTTCAAATAAATACAATTTTTTTAAAAAATGTTGATGCTAAAGAATAGCCCATTAGAGTGAGGAGGCTAGGTAAAGAGAAAACCCAAAGCCAGCACCAAAGTTTGGGCCTGGAGGACTGGAGGTAAAGTAATAAGCACCCCCCAATAAGGAGTCTGGGTCTGGGCCCAAGACAGCAGGCCTGAAGACAGGGATTTTTTTTTTTTTTTTAGCTAAAATATATAATGTTCTTCAAGGGTGAAACAGAACAAAACCATGAGAAATGAGGTCTTTCCTTGATAATCTAAAAGGTAATTTGAGATATTAGACTATTTTATTGATGGAGATCATCATTTCTATTTTAGATGTAGGAGTGGGAGACTGAGTTAAATATATTCTGACTATGATATAATCTGCAGGATGCTTTTCCAAATAAATGATTTATATCCATATGCATATCCTTTGACCCAGAAATGCCACCCATGGGAGTGTGTGTGTGCATATATATATATATATTTAAAGATTTATTTATTTACTTGAAAGTAAAGAGTTACAGAGAGAGGGGAAAGAGAGAGAGAGAGAGAGATCTTCCAACCACCTGATTCACTCCCCTCACAGCTGCAATGGCCAGGGCTGAGCCAACACAAAGCTAGGAGTCAGGAGCTTTATCCAGGTCTCCCATGTGAGTGGCAGGGGCCCAAGCACTTGGGTGATCTTCACTGCTTTTCCCAGGCCATTAGCAGGGAACTGGATCAGAAGTGGAGCAGCTGAGACATGAACCAGCACCCATATGGGATGCTGGCATTGCAGGCAGTGGCTTTACCACTATGCCACAATGCTGGCCCCTATCTATATCTCTGACCTATTGATGATCAATAGATTGAATACATTCACTACATACCCAGTACTTGTCTATATAAAAAAAAAATACACAATGATATGCATTGCAGCACTGTTTGCAGTACCACAGTGATGGCTACAACCTCACCTACCATCATAGAAAACTGGTTAAGTAAAAACAGGCCATCTAGAAAGTGGTTCTGCATTGTTGGGAAACATGAGGTGAGCACCCATTAGCATATGGGTGGGTATGATATGGAATGACTGCCAAGATTTGGTGTTACGTGGAGACGCACTGAGTGAAGTAGGCTTCCTTTCATGTTGAAAAGGGACACGATTCTCACACATATGAGCTCAGACAAACAAGCTTATTGGAAAGATGCACAAACTATTAAGAGTGGTTGATGTGGAGAGAGGGCCTGAGAGTGGGAGCAGTGAGGAGACATTTATAACAGGCATGGATTTCTCTTTTTTAAAGATTTATTTATTTATTTGAAAGAGTTACAGAGAGGCACAGAGAGAGATCTTCCATTCACTGGTTCACTCCCCAAATGGCCACAACAGCTATGGCTGAGCATACCGAAGCCAAGAGCCAGGAACTTCATCTGGGTTTCCTACATGGGTGCAAGGGCCCAGGGACTTGAGCCATCTTCCACTGCTTTCCTAGGTGCATTAGCAGGGAGCTGGATGCAAACTGGAGCCCATGGGGGATGCCAGCACTGCAGATGGCAGCTTAACCCGCTACACCACAGCACCGGCCCCATTCATGTATTTATTTATTTTTAAAGATGTATTTATTTGAAAGTCGGAGTTACAGACAGAGAAAAGGAAAGGCAGAGAGAGAGAGAGAGGTCCTCCATCCGCTGATTCACTCCCCAATTGGCCCCAACAGCCAGAGCTGTGCCAATCCGAAGCCAGTAGCCAGAAGCCTCCTCTGGGTCTCCCACGTGGGTGCAGGGACCCAAGGACTTGGGCCATCTTCCACTGCTTTCCCAGGCCATAACAGAGAGCTGGATTGGAAGTGGAGCAGCCAGGACTTGAACTGGTGCCTATATGGGATGCTGGCACTGCAGGTGGCAGTTCTACCCGCTACGCTGCAGCATCGGCCCCACATGTATTTATTTATTTATTTTTATTTATTTGACAGGTAGAGTTATAGACAGAGAGAAAGGTCTTCCTTCCTTTGGTTTACCCCCCAAATGGCCGCCACGGCCGGTGCTGCGTCAGCCCGAAGCCAGGAGCCAGGTGCTTCTTCCTGGTCTCCCATGCGGGTGCAGGGGCCCAAGCACTTGGGCCATCCTCCACTGCCCTCCCTGGCCACAGCAGAGAGCTGAACTGGAAAAGGGGCAGCAAGGACTAGAACCTGGCACAGGCGGAAGATTAACCAAGTGAGCCATAGCGCTGGCCCCCCACATGTATTTATTTTAAAGAAATCAATAAATTTCAGCTTTTGTGCTTAGGTTTAATTTTCTTTTCTTTTGAGAGGGAGAGAGAAAGAAAGAGACAGAGTTGCCACCCGCATTAGCTAGGGGTGGGCCCAGGGCAGAAGCCAAGAACTCAGTAACCTGTGTCTTCCATGTGGGTGGCAGGAACCCAAATACCTGAACCACTTGACGCTGCCTCCCAGGATCTGCACTGCCTGGAAGTTGGAGTTCAGAGCCAAGTCCAGGCACTCCAATGTGGTATGTGGGCATCATAACCTAAACACCTAGCCCCTGTGCTTACTTTTTCAAGAAAGATAGTGTATTTAAAATGGCCATGACCAAAATCGATCCATTCACCCATAATATTGAGCTTCTCCTAGCTCAATTTGTCACTGCACCCTTCCCCCAAAGCCATCCTCATCCCTCATCCCTGCTCATTTCCACTCTCCTTTGCTCCTTTGTTGAAGAACCTGGACACACAGTGTGAGGGAGCACTCACATTTCCATCTGGTTCTTTCTCACTGGTGGAGGCAGTGGCCACTTCTTTATGCCCACTGTGGCCACTAACTTGCCCCATTGTTGTCAAATTGACAGGCAAAAAAAAAAAAAAATGTAATTACATTCGCTGAAATCTCGCTACAGGGAATAAACATTTTTCATGTTTATTATCCATCTATGTTTCTTCTTTTGTGAACTGTCTGTTCCTGTCATCTGTCCATTTTTCTATTACAGCATTTGTCTTTTTAGTATTCTTTTCTAAGAAATCCTTATGTATTGGGTTATTTGCTTATTTACTACAATTTTTTCCCGTTTCCTTATGAACTTTTACACTGGGGGCTCTTCCTGATGATAAGGAACAGACATGTAATGAGGCTACTCAGGGAAAGCATGCTGGGAAGGCTGACACCCAAAGAGGGGACGAGGAAGTTGCCTCACACGAGGCATCCTGAGTGGGGAATGCGATGGAGACCGCTCTCCCTGTCTCTCACAGCTACCTGCCATCCGCTCCCCCTCCCTTCTTCCTCCGCCAGGCACTTCCACTCACTAGTTTATACGGCTTGATATGCCTGCCCACTCTCCTTTCCATGCTGGCCCCCAGGGCCAGGACCAACTGGAGTTTTTTATGTACTTAGGATTAATGTGTCCTGGACTCTGCCTTGTGGAGTCGCCTCCCACAATGCTTCAGTTCGCCACTGAAGTCTCTTACAGCCCCTGCTCTCCTCTCTCCTGCTGCTTTGGACGGATCACTCTTGGACTGCTCCAGTCCCTTATTCTGGATTTGAATCTCCTGTTTGCTCAACCCCTCAGTGCCACATTTTGCTTCTTTTTTTTTTTTTTTTTTTTTTTAATAAACTTTTAGGGGCCAGCATGAGGCATAAGGGGCAAAGCCACCACCTGCAATGTCAGCATCTCATATGGATGCTGGTTGGCGTCTCCGCTGTTCCACTTCTGATCCAACTCCCTGCTAATGGCCTGAGAAAACTCAGAGAAGATGCTTGGATGCCTGCACCCATGTGGGAGACCCAGAAGAAGCTCCTGGATCCTGGCTTCACCCTGGCCCAGCCCTGGCCATTGTGTCCATCTGGGGAAGATCTCTCCTCTCTCTGTAGCTCTTTCAAATAAATATATAAATCTTTTTCAAAAATAAGCCTTTAAATTTTTTAAGTTCTTTGCATTTTTATTTAAAGGCACAGAAAGACATAGAGAGAGAGAGAGAGGGAGAGAGAGAGAGAGAGAGATCTTCCATCTGCTGGTTTACTCCCCCAAATGCCCACAACAGCCAGGGATGGGCCAGGCACAAATCAGAGGCTGGAATTCCATCCAGGTCTCCCATGTTGGTAGCAGGGACTCAAGTACTTGAGCCATCACCTGCCACCTCCTAGGATAAACATTAGCAGGAAGCTGGATCAGAAGTATAGTCTGGGGCCAGCACTGTGGCATGGAGGGTAAAGCCGCTGCTTGTGGCACCCGCATTCCATATGTGCACCGGTTCAAGTCCCAGCTGCTCTACTTCTGAGCTAGCTCCCTGCTAATGAGGCTAGGAAACAGCAGAAGATGGCCTAAGTCCTAAGGCCCTTGCATCCATATGGGAGACCCAGAAGAAGCTCCTGGCTCCTGGCTTTGGCTTTGGGGAGTGAACCAATGGATGAAAGATACACCCCTCCCCTCTCTCCCTGTAATCCTGCCTTTCAAATAAAGAAAATAAATCTTAAAAAATAATAAGGCTGGCGCTGTGGCGTTGTAGGTTAAGCCTCCACCTGCAGTGCTTATATTCCATATAGGTGCCAGTTAAAGTCCCAGCTGCTCCTCTTCTGATCCAGCTCTCTGCTATGACCTGGGAAAGCAGTGGAAGATGGCCCAAGTCCTAAGGCCCCTACACCCACGTGGGAGACCCAGAAAAAGCTCCTGGCTCACATCAGTGAGCCCCAGGTAAGAGCCTAACAGCAGTGGGCACCATGGTGGGAGTTTGCATGGGTGCCAACACCAGACAGGAGCCAGACAGCCTCAGAGCTGGGCTTACTCTCCTGGGGGAACTGACTCAGGGGCTCATTAGAGCTACTTTTATCCCTTGAGAGGCAGTAACCCCAATGACCTGAGGACTTTGCCCCAGACCCTACCACCTCCCAACACTGCCACCCTAGGGACCAGGATTCCAGCAGCACAGGAACCTTTGCAGGACACACCACATCCAGACCACGGCGCCCATAACCACCCTCATTGTGAAGACACACAACGTCTCCACTTCCCCAAAGTGTACCTTCTGGAGTTCATTCTTTCCTCGACTGCACATCTATATTGTCCAATGGCTCTCCCATCAACTGAATTCAATTCTGACGCTAACTCCAGAGGTCAAGGGTTTGCTCCCACAAGACTGCCCTCACTTCAGATGCCAGCTACAAAGGGGTGCCCGGGCTATCCGCATTGCTGTCAGGCAGACAACAAATCCCGGAGTTTACACAACAGACTCACCAAGCTTAAGGAAGTGCTTCACGCATGCTTGCTGGTTTATTAGGGCGCTGCAACTCAGGCACAGACACAAGAAGGGACATACAGGGCAAGGGGTGGGGTGCAGGGCACAGAGCCTCCCTGCCCTTTCTGGGTGTGCCCTTCTCCCAGCTCTAAACTGTTGCTCTCCAAGCCCCAACCTTAGGTCTGTATGGAGGTTTAACTATGTAGGCACAATTTATTCATTGTTGACCACAGGTGACTAAACTCAATCTCCAGGCCCCCACTCTACCCACAAGGCAGGGAGGGAGGCAGGGGTTGAAAGTTCCAAGCCTCTAACCACGTGGCTGGTTCCTTTGCTAAGGGGTCTCCATCCTGAAGCTGTCTGGGGGCCACCAATAATCACCCTCATTGGCTCAAACCCAGGAACGGTGGGAAGCGGCTTCTTATGAATTACAGAAGACTTGTCACTTGGGAAGTTCCAAGGGTTCCTGTTGCATAAACCCATAACCAAACTCAGTTTTAGTTGTTTACTGCATTTACACCCATTGCCAATCCATCCGCTAATCTGCTTTCTGTTACTAGAGATAAAATTTGTCCTTTCTAGAACCTCTTACAAAGAGAATCTTAGGGGCCAGCGCTGTGGTGTAGTAGATAAAGCCGCGGCCTGCAGTGCCAGCATCCCATATGGGCTCCAGTTTGAGTCCTAGCTACTCCATTTCCAATCTAGCTCTCTGCTGATGGCCCTAGAAAAGCAGCAGAGGATGGCTCAAGTGCTTGGGCCCTTGCACCCACATGAGAGAGCTGGAGGAAGCTCCTGGCTTTAGCCTGGCTCAGCCCTGACCATTACAACCATCTGGGAAGTGAACCAGTTGATGGAAGATTCTCTCTCTCTCTCTGTAGTTCTGACTTTCAAATACATAAATAAATCTTTTTTTTTTTTTTTTTTTTTTGGGCAGGAAGAGTGGATAGTGAGAGAGAGAGAGACAGAGAGAAAGGTCTTCCTTTTTGCCGTTGATTCACCCCCCAATGGCCCCTGTGGCCTGTGCGCTGCGGCTGGCGCACTGTGCTGATCTGAAGCCAGGAGCCAGGTGCTTCTCCTGGTCTCCCATGCGGGTGCAGGGCCCAAGCACTTGGGCTGTCCTCCACTGCACTCCTGGGCCACAACAGAGAGCTGGACTGGAAGAGGAGCGACCTGGACAGAATCCGGCGCCCCAACCGGGATTAGAACCCAGTGTGCCGGCGCCGCAGGGGGAAGATTAGCCTATTGAGCAGCAGCGCCGACCAATAAACAAAATCTTAAAGAACCTGACATCGTCCTTTCTCTCAATTTACAACCTGTAAATTGGTAGATACAAGTATGTACTGGAAAACACTGCATAATTTTATTTTTTAAATCAACTTTACTTATTTTGATGGCAGACACAGAGACAGAGTGTGCTCTTCCATCCACTGGTTCACTCCCCAAATGCCCACAACAGTGCAGGCTGAAGCCAAGAGCCCAGAACTCAATTCAGATCTTCTATGTGGGTGGCAAGGATCCATCAGCCTGCCGCCTCTAAGGGTATACATTAGTAGGAAGCCAGAGTTAGAAACAGTGACAGGACTTGAACACAGGAACTCTGATGAGGGAAACCAACAACCCACAAGGATTAGTTACAGGTTCATGTGGTATAGTAGGCTAAGCTTCCACCTGCAGTGCCATTTTCCCATGAAGGCACTGGTTTGTGTCCCAACTGTTCCTCTTCAGATCCAGCTCTCTGCTATGGCCTGGAAAAGCAGTAGAAGATGGCCCAAGTTCTTGGGTTGCTGCACCCATGTGGGAGACCTGGAAAAAGATCTTGGCTACCAGCTTCAGATTGGCTCAGCTCCAGCTGTTGTGGTCATTTGGGGAGTGAGCCAGCAGGTGGAAGACCTCTCTCTGTTTCTCCCTCTATCTGTAACTCTAGCTCTCAAATAAACAAATAAAATCTTCAAAAAAAAAAAAAATCCCATTTCCCAAGCTGTACTTTAGAACTCCGTCAGCATTTCTGGAGGAGAGCCCAATCATTTAAGAATGAAAAATAGGGGCTGGCGCTGTGAGGCAGTGGGTTAATGCGCTGGCCTGAAGCACTGGCATCCCATATGAGCGCCGGTTCAAGACCTGACTGCTTCACTTCCCATATAGCTCTCTGCTATGGCCTGGGAAAGCAGTAGAAAATGGCCCAAGTCCTTGGGCTCCTGCACCCATGTGGGAGACCGGGAAGAAGCTCCTGGCTCCTGGCTTCGGATCGGCACAGCTCCGGCCGTTGCGGCCAACTGGGGAGTGAACCATCGGATGGAAGACCTCTTTCTCTCTGCCTCTCCTTCTCTCTGTGTGTAACTGTGACTTTCAAATAAATATCTAACTCTTTAAGAAAAAATAGATCAAATAAGTAGGGAGAAAGGTAATCTGGCTTATTACTATAAGCCAACTGGAATATGAAGTGAGTGTTAGAGTTGGAAAACTAACATTCTGTGACCATTATGGTAAAGATTGGATCAAGTAAGAATCACAAATGGATGTGAAATCTAGGAGAAATTTTTTATAAGCAATAGAATACTTGCATGTTCTTAAATTGTCTATGTAGGGGCTGGCATTGTGGCTCAGCAGGTTAAGCCTCTGCTTGTGACACTACTATCCCATATGGGAGCACTGGCTCAAGTCCCAGGTGCTCTGCTTCCAATCCAGCTTCCTGCTAATGTGCCTAGGAAAGCAGTGGAGGATGACTCAAGTCCTTGGGCTCCTACTACTCACATGGGACACCTCAATGGAATTCTAGTCTCCTGGATTCAGCCTGGCCCAACCATTGCAGCTATTTGGGGAGTTAAATAGTTGATGGAAGGTAAATCTCTCTCTGTAACTCTACCTTTCCAATGAAGAAAAAAAAACTTAAAAGAAAATTAATCCACCAAAAATCTTGTTTATATATATATATATATATTCATTTATAGCTCTCACGTAAATATAAAATCACAATAAATTTATAAATTTAACTACACAACAAAACAAAACCCCTAACATTTAGGGGCTGGCTATCGAATTGGGTTAAGCTGCCACCTGCAACATCAGCATCCCATGATTGCTGGTCCAAGTCCCGGCTGCTCCACTTCTGATCCAGCTCCCTGCTAATCACCTGGAAAGGCAGCAGAAGATGGCTCAAGTGCCTGTGCCCCTTCTACCCCCATGGGAGACCTGGATAGAGTTCAGGGGTCCTGGCCTTGGCCTGGCCCAGCCCTGGCTATTGAGGCAATTTGGGGAGTGAACCAGTGGATGGAAGATCTCTGTCCCTCCCCTCTCTGGACTCTACCTTTGATTTATTTATTTTTAAAAATTTTTTTGACAGGCAGAGTAGACAGTGAGAGAGAGAGAGACAGAGAGAAAGGTCTTCCTTTTGCCGTTGGTTCACCCTCCAATGGCCGCCGCGGCCGGCGTGCTGCGGCCGGCGCACCGCGCTGATCCGATGGCAGGAGCCAGGTGCTTCTCCTGGTCTCCCATGGGGTGCAGGGCCCAAGGACTTGGGCCATCCTCCACTGCACTCCCTGGGCACAGCAGAGAGCTGGCCTGGAAGAGGGGCAACCGGGACAGAATCTGGCTCCCCGACCGGGACTAGAACCCGGTGTGCCGGCGCCGCTAGGTGGAGGATTAGCCTATTGAGCCGTGGCGCCGGCCTGGACTCTACCTTTTAAATAAATTAATAAATATATATTTTTGAAGTGTAACATTTTAACAGGATAACAAAATGTGTTTTCCATTGAAAAGAATGCTCTTTGGCTGTGATCTGGTCCCCAGGTCCACAGCAGAGTTCAGCCTGCCTGTGTTCTCTGCAGGGCCATGCTGCACAGTCCCAGTCCACCTCCCACTCTCCTGCTGCCTTTGAAGTCTTCCACTCACCAGTGGAGCTCACGGCTCCTGTGCCTGCTCGGCTTCCTTCCTCCTTCATCAACCTTCACGAGTCAAAGCCAGACGCAGGTTCTCGGGGTCTCTGGCACCTTGTGGTTATGAGGCGGCAAGTAGGGGACACAGAACATGCTGTATCGGTCAGCTTTGCATTACTACAACAAAACACTCGAGGCAACTTACTAAATAAGAGATGTACTGAGCTCACAGTTTTGGGTAGGAGAGGTTCAAGTCCAGGATGGGGCAGTCCCATTGGTTTGGGCCTCTGTTGAGGCCAGTACCTCATGCACTGGGCATGAGTGGTTCCTTCTACAGCCAAAGAGAGGGAGAGATCAGATCCCTGTCATCCCCTCAGGCAGTCCCTGGTCACCTGGGGACCTCCCATAGGTGCCTCCTCCTAAAGGCTTCACCACTCCCAACAGTGCTGCCCTGGGACCAAGCCTGTAACACCTGGGCCTCTGGGGAGCAGGCAGCATCCAAACCATAGTAGAGGCAGTAGAAATTTATTTTCAGGGTTTTTCTCTGAAAAGAGAAAAAAAAATCTCATAGAGTATTTTCAGATTCCAAGGCACATCCATGGATGATTTTAGGAATACTGGCTCGGGAGCATCTGGGGTAGCAGCACCAGGGCATGAGGGAGAGCACCACCCCTGCTCGACCCTGGCCTCTTGCAGCCCCTTCCCACTCCTGTCAACACCAAGCTCAGGAGAGAAACCACAGGATACACTGAACAAGAAAAAGCCCAAGTGAAGAGTTTCCTTCCTGGATAGTTCATGGAAATAGAGGAAACTGAAAATCACTGTGTACTACTGCTGGTACCAATGACTGACCTGAAGTCACTAACTGCACTGTTAGTGAAATTAACCTTAAAGCACACACAGTCTCGGGGCTGGTGTTGTGGCGCCGTGGGTTAAGCCGCTGCCTATGACACCGGCATCCCACATGAGCCCCGGGGTGAGTTCTGGGTGCCCTCTGCTTCTGCTCCAGCTCCCTGCTAATGCACCTGGGAACAGTGGAAGATGGCTCAAGTGCTTGGGCCCCTGCACCCACGTGGGAGACCCAGATAGAATTCCAGGCTCCTTGTGGCCAGGGAGTGCAGTGGAGGATGGCCCAAGTCCTTGGGCCCTGCACCCCATGGGAGACCAGGAGAAGCACCTGGCTCCTGCCATCGGATCAGCGCGGTGCGCCGGCCACAGCACGCCGGCCGCGGTGGCCATTGGAGGGTGAACCAACGGCAAAAGGAAGACCTTTCTCTCTGTCTCTCTCTCTCACTGTCCACTCTGCCTGTCAAAAAAAAAAAAAAAAAAGAATTCCAGGCTCTTGGCTTCTGCCTTTCCCAGCCCCAGTCACTGAAGGTACTTGGGGACTGAACCACTGAACAGAAGATAGATGTCTTTCTTTTTCTCTGTGACAAATAATTACATAAATCTTAAACACACACACAGACACATAAGCACCATCAAAGAGAATGGGCCCCTGGTTTGTTTTTAAACTGTTTCTGGGCTGGGAGTCCAGGTCCATCAGATGACCTTCTTCTTCTTTTTTTTTTTTTTTTCTGACAGGCAGAGTTAGTGAGAGAGAGAGAGACAGAGACAGAGAGAAAGGTCTTCCCTCCATTGGTTCACCCCCCAAATGGCCACTACGGCTGGTGCGCTGCGCCGATCCGATCCGAAGCCAGGAGCCAGGTGCTTCCTCCTGGTCTCCCATGCGGGTGCAGGGCCCAAGGACTTGGGTCATCCTCCACTGCCTTCCCGGGCCACAACAGAGAGCTGGACTGGAAGAGGAGCAACTGGGACAGAATCCAGCGCCCCAACCGGGACTAGAACCTGGGGTGCCGGCACCGCAGGCGGAGGATTAGCCTAGTGAGCTGCAGCGCCGGCCTCAGATGACCCTCTGGTGGGAGCCCCCAGCAACGAGAAGAGACAGAGCTTTGAACAGTGAGCAGGAGGACTTGGTTATGGAAACTGACATCCTAATTCTAAAATTTATATGAAAATACAAAGAACCTAGAAAGCCAAAGCAATCTTGAAGAAAATTTTTGGGAGATTTACACTACCAGATATCAAGACTTATTGTAAGCAACGATAATTAAGAAAATAGGGCATTGGTGCCAGAATAGAGAGACCAAGGGAGAGACCAGAGAGCAAAGGGGCAGGCACTTGGTCCGGTGGTTAAGACGCTGCTTGGAGCACTGACATCCCATCCGAGCGCCAGAGTTCACGTCCTGGCTGTGTTTCTGAGTCTAGCTTCCTCTGTTTCTGAGTCTAGCCATGCGGACAGTGAAGCAGCACAGAAGAGATCTCTCACCCTCCCCACCTCTGCCTTTCAAATATGTGAAACTAGTTTCTTCTTTTTTAATCAATCAATTTATTTGAAAGGCAGAGTTATATATACACACACATGCACATACACAGAGAGAAACCTTCCATCTACTGGTTCACTCCCCAAATGACAGCAGAGGCTGGGGCTGAGCCAGGCCTAAGCCAGGAGGCCTGGGACTCCATCCAGATCTCCCATGTGAGTACAGGGACCCAAGCACTTGGGCCATCTTCTACTGCTTCCCCAGGTGCATTAGCAGGCAGCTAGACTCGGAGTGGAGCAGCCAGGACTCAAACTTGCTCTGATATGGGATGCTGGTGTCACAGGAGGCAACTTAACCCACTTTGGCAGCCACAGTGTTGGCCCCAACAAGTTTCTTTAAAAGTTTTTCTAAAAGAATAGAAAGCCCAGATCCACACATACACAGTCACAGGATGACACCTGCAGACAGGGAGGGAAATGCCAGTCTTTTCTATAAATGGTAGAGTCAATTTGACATCTGTATGAAAATCAATATATAAACAAAAGGGAGACAAACATAAATTGCAAAGCTAAAACCATAAAGTCTAGGAAAACAGAGGAGAAAAGTTCTCAAATATGACACCAAAGACCTGACCTATAGAAGAAAAAAAAGCTGATAAATTAAATTGGACTTCATTAGAATTTAAAAGTTTTATACTAAAAGACAAGCCACAGAGTGGGAGGAAATAACTGCAAAACATAGCTGACAAAGGACTTTAAAAAAATAATTGTTTGAAAGGCAAAGTGGAAGAGAGAGAGAGAGAGAGAGAGGTGGATGGAGAGGCAGAGTAAGAGAGGGAGAGAGGCCGGCGCCGTGGCTCAACAGGCTAATCCTCTGCCTTGCGGCACTGGCACACCGGGTTCTAGTCCCAGTTGGGGAGCCAGAGTCTATTCCGGTTGCCCCTCTTCCAGGCCAGCTCTCTGCTATGGCCCGGGAAGGCAGTGGAGGATGGGCCCTGTACCCGCATGGGAGACCAGGAGAAGCACCTGACTCCTGGCTTCGGATCAGCACGATGCGCCAGCTGCAGCGGCCATTGGAGGGTGAACCAACGGCAAAAAGGAAGACCTTTCTCTCTGTCTCTCCTCTCTCTCTCTCACTATCCACTCTTCCTGTCAAAAAAAAAAAAAAAAAAGAGGGAGAGAAAGAATCTCCCATCTACTAGTCTACTCCTCACATAGTTGAACAGCTGGGGTTGGCCCAAGCCAAAGTCTGAGTCTCCACTTGGGCCACCTTCCACCATATTCCTATGCACATTAGCAGGAAGCTGGACTGGAAATGGAGCAGCTGGGACTTGAACTGGCACTCTGATACGAGATGTGCCACAGCACCTGCCTGTCCCCTCCCCCATCCCTTCACATACACAAAGGACTTTTATCTCACATTAAAGAACTGCAATTGGCGGGGGGGGGGGGGGGGGGGCGGCGCTGTGGTATAGCGGGTAAAGCCGCCACCTGAAGTGCTGGCATCCCATATAGGTGCTGGTTCAAGACCCAGTTGCTCCACTTCTGATCCAGCTCTCTGCTATGGCCTGGGAAAGTAGTAGAAAATGGCCCAAGCCCTTAGGCCCCTGCACCCATATGGGAGACCGGGAAGAAGCTCTTGGCTCCTAGCTTCAGATGGGTGCAGCTCTAGCCTTTGTGGCCAATTGGGGAGTGAACCCTTTGATGGAAGACCTCTCTGCCTCTCCTTCTCTGCGTAACTCTTTCAAATAAATAAATAAACCTTAAAAAAAAAAAAAAAAGAACTACAATTCAGTAAGACAAATAATTCAGGGCCAGCATTGGGGCACAGCAGGTTATATTACCACTTGCAATGTCAGTATCCCAAATCATAGTGGGAGTTCAAGTCTAGCTGTTCTGTTTCTGATCCAGCTCCCTGCTAATGTACTTGGGAAAGCAATGAAGATGGCCCGAATACTTGGGCCCTTGTCACTCACATGGGAGACCCAGATGGAGTTCCTGGCTCCTGGCTTCAGGAGCTGTGGCCTGGATCGGTCCTGGCTATTGTAACCATTTGGGGAGTGGACCAGTGAATGGAAGATTCTCTTTGTCTCTGTTACCCTGCCTTTAAAATAAATATTCTTTAAAAATAAAAAATAAGACAAATAATTCAACCTTTTAAATGGGCAAAAGACTGGAACAACTGCTTCATCAAAGTGGGAAACATAAAGGCATGAGAAGATGCCCACCATTATTAGCCGTTAAAGAAATGCAAATTAAAACCACAGGACTACAGTGACTAAAATTAAAAAGGCTTACCATACACATGCTGCTCAGGCCACAGAGGAACAGAAACTTCTGTTCATGGTTGATGGGGACACAGTACAACTATCTTTGGGAAAAGCCTGCCTCTGTCACGAAACAGCAAACACACACCTGCCATCCCATCTAACCACCATGCTACTAAGCCTTTAAGCACTGGTCCACACAAAGACTTCTACAGACGGGTCTGTGGAAGCCTTCACTGGAGTAACCCCAAAGCAGAAAGCAACCCAGATTTCCAGCAGCTGAACAGAAAATCAAATGCTGTGGTATTTTCATAAAATGGAGCAGTACTCACCAATGAAAAGGAAAGGATTGTCGATAAAGGTGATAACACAAACAAAAGAATTCCCCTGCAGGAAGCCGATGACACAAACTACATGCTGAACAATTCTAGAAAATGCTAGCGAAATACGTGGTGATTGGAACAGAGAAGACTCCTCGAGGTATTTATTGGGTGCCTTAATGTCTTGATTCAGAGGATGATTTTGCTCAATAAATTATCAAACACGTTGAATTGTACATTGTAAATATATAGAGTTGGTTTTATCAATTATACCTAAGTAAAACTGTGAGAGAGGAGCCAGCATGGTGGCTCAGTGTGGGTTAAGCCACTGTGTTACAGGCATCCCCTATGGGCACCAGTTCCAGTGTCAGCTGCTCTACTTCCAATCCAGTTCCCTGCTAATGTGCAAATGCATCTGGGAAAGCAGCAGACAATGGCCCAAGCCCTTGGGCCCCTGTACCCACGTGGGCCTGGCTTTGGCCTGGCACAGCCCTGGTCTGTAACTCTGCCTTTGAAAGAAATACTTTTTTTAACAAAACAAAAAAATTATTCAAGAAGTGTTCCCTGAGGTGGCACTCCCCTGGCTTCTGAACTTCCCCGGAGCTGGGTCCTACCTCTGCAGGGCCAGGAGGGCCCCTGAAAGTGGCCCCAGGCGTCAGCAGTCAAGGGGATGGGCTCATCAGGGGGACTGCCTTCACTTCCCACCACTGCCCCAAACTCAGTGCTTGTCTTCTCACAGACGCCCAGTACCTTCCTGCCTCTGGTCCCCAGATCTGTATGGGGCTGGGGTCTCCTCATCCTGCAGGTCTCAGCATGAATGTTAAGCGCCTTCTCTGAGCACCATGTCTAGATCTGTTCCTACCCCAAGTCACTTTCCATATTTCCCTGTTTTTTTTTTTTTGTTTTTTTTTTTTTTTTTTAATTTGAAAGGCAGAGTTACAGAGAGGCAGAAGCAGAGAGTCTTCCGTCTGCTGGTTGACTCCCCAGATGACCGCAACAGCCGGAGCTGAGCCAATCCGAAGGCAAGACCCAGGAGCTTTTTCTGGGTCTCCCACGTGGGTGCAGGGGCCATCTTCTACAGCTTTTCCAGGCCATAGCAGAAAGCTGGATCAGAAGTGGAGAAGCCGGGACTTGAACCTGTGCCTATATGGGATGCTGGCACGGCAGGTGGCAGCTTTACCCACTATGCCACAGCGCTGCCCCCTTTCCCTGTTTTATTTTCCTAACTGCACGTTATCACAATCAGAAACTCTTACCCACTTAGCAATGTCCTGCCATTTTTACTAACTATTCTCTTCCTCCCCTGTCCATGCTGTGGGCATCCCACCCAGGCCCCCATTACCAGTGGGGCACCATCCCAGAGCTTCCCTTGCCAAGGAGGAACTGAGTATGGGGGCAGTGGGAGGTAGGGAACACAGCAGGGGTTCCCTTCCCTGCAGGGGTCCTCACTGGGGGCTGCAGTGCATGCGGGGAGCTCCTGTGGAGCAGGCTAGCCTCCAAAGCCCTTGCTTGGTAGCTTTCCACCAGCTTGTCCTGCAGCCCTCGCTCCCTTCTCCTGAGACCACTTCCTCCATGACTCACTCAAGCAAGAACTGTCACCAGAGGAACTATCTTGTTAACCCCCACAGAAGACATTCCTGTCTGCCTATGACCATTCCCGCATCCCACTCCCCATCAAGAATGATGAATGAAAGAGCGAGGACAATGAGAATGGAGCTTAAGGGGCCAGTGTATCCCTCTCTCCTAGAACTGTGCCTGCAGCTCAGTGTGCACTCAGTAAATGCACTGAGTGAGCGCAAGGGAGACAGGGAGACAGCCCAGGTCTGCAGTCAGCACTCCTGTGTTGGGCTGGCCTGGCTGGGAGGCATTGTGAGTCGTACAGCAGGTAAGACAGGAAGCGAGCGGGGTCAGAGATGGGGCCAGGTTTGGGACCGCAGCTGGGCAGCTCGGCACCTCCACCACATCTTCCAGGCGAGGGGCGAGCCGGTAAGGTTATCGGGAAGGGAGTCCTCTGGGAAGACACGGCCTGATGGGTGGGCCTGGCTGTGGGTTGCCAGGGACTGTCTCCCTGAACCAGGGGCACAGTTGGCCTCTTGCCCAGCTTTTCCTGAGAATGCGCTGGGTTAATGAGAGCGCAGCAGAGGGAGCCCTGCCCGCAGTTCTCTCTTCGCCCACCATGAAAAACAAGGACACACAGCTCCTTCTCTGACACAACAGTCAGCACTCACCAGGGGAAGGGGAAGGCAGGACAGGCCTCGGCTGTTATCTGGACTTCAAATTCCCTGAGGGTGTGGTCTGCTCACAACAAGAATACTCTTGTCTCACGTGCCCAGGCCCTTAAGCACAAGTCTAGGCAGGGCACCCAGCCCAGATGGCACTGGGTCTGTCCTCCCAGCTGGACCAGGAGCACCCAAAGGGCAGGCACAGGCTGTGCTGGGGTCCCCTGCCCAGATCAGGGCCCAGCACGGAGCAGGTGCTAGTTCAAGATGGTCAAATCTCTGGATCTTGTGAGCGGCATTTATGCACAGAGCCTGGATCAAACCCTCAGGCAGTCCTCTTACCATAGAATGAAGCCTAATTTCTGAACCAGCCTGCACAGCGCCCTCACCTGGTGGCACCTGTCACCTGGTGGTGACACCTTTTGGTGTCCTTTCCTGTTTTTCGGGGCACCAGCTCCCCTGGGCTGCTGGTCCCATTTGGAAGGGGAAAGCCTTGCCTGGCTCTTCACTCCGCCTGGAAGCGCTCCATTATCAGACCGCAATCACCCTGGCAGAGAGCCCTCCTCCTCTTTCTAAATCCAGGCTGCAAGTCCTTCGTCTTCCACCCACAATCCATGCCCAGTCCAGCTCAAAGAGTAGGGCCCTGCTCCATCTGCAACCCCATCCCCATCCCCATCCCCAGGGCCCGATGCCGCAGAGCGATCTGTGGGGGCAGGGACTCTGGTCCGGGGTGGGGGAAGAGGGAGGGCAGGTGTGCTGAGCTGGGTTCCTCGTTGGCCCTACTGTGTGCCGCGGGCCCAGCTGTGAATGGGGGTGGCCGGCCTGAGCAGGCTGCTCACCGGAGACGCCTGCTCCCCGGCAGTGGCCCTGGCTCGCCTTCATCTTTCAGGACCCCGCGGCTGCCTTGTTCAGCACCTGCACGCCATTCAGAAGCGGCCCCACCCAGCGCTCGTCCTGGCGGCCTTCGAGTGCCTGGCCTCGAGCCACCCCAGCCGCCTGTGGGAGCAGCTGCGGCAGTTCTGGGCCGACAACTTCTCGCGGCGCTTCTCGCCTCGGCGCCCGCCGCTGCGCCGCATCTCCTCCATGTCCACCTTCTACCTGCTCGACCACCGCACACGCCAGGCCGAGCTGGGCCTCAGCTACGGCGCACCGCGCACGCGCCTCAACGGCGAGGCCTTCGTGTTCCGAGGCGGCCGCTGGACGGCCGAGGGCTCGGGGGCCGGGCCGCGTCCCCGGCCGCCGCTGCCCTCCGCGGCTCTGTCGGGCTGGAAGGCGCAGGTGCAGCAGGTGCGGAGCCAGGTGCTGGTGGAGGAGAACAACTACCTGAAACTGCAGCAGGAATTGCTCCTGGACATGCTGACGGAGACCACGGTGCGCATGCACATGCTGGAGCAGCAGTTCGAGCCCGAGGCCAGCCCCGCGACCGCGGCGCGCGCCTGGCAGGGGACGCGCAAGCGCGACGCCGCCAGCGCGGTGCTGCGGCTCGAGCCGCGCGCGCTGGAACCGCGGTGACGCAATAAAGCCCGTGCCGCGCACGCGCGCCTTGCCCTACTCGCTGGTGGAGGCTGTCTGGGTGCGGGTCGCGTGGGGTTGGGGCCGGGGTGCTGCCCGAGGCAGCAGGCCCTGGAGGGTGCTGGGCTGGGAAGGCCTGAGCTGTGGAGGAGGTGCGGGGGAGGTGCTCCAAGATCCTGGCTCGCGGCAGAGTGCGGCGGGGAGTGTTGTCCAGGCTTCCGACTGAGCAAGGGCGAAGGCTGCCAGGCCTGGCGTGGATGGGGCGAGGGTCGAGGACTTTACACTTCTGCTCCAGGTGCCGGGGCAGGGTGAGAGCGCGAGATTCCTGGGGAACCTTGGGCCATGGCTGCCTCCCATCTCTCCCTGTGCTGCTTTGTGGAGCGGAAGGTGGCGCCTTTGTGGAACGTTTGCGTTTGCATTAGTTGCCGGCTTCTCAGCGTTTGTAGAAGTCACCTAAAAATAAATCAGCATTGGGGAGGGAGCTGTGGCACAGCAGGTTAAGCCCGTTTGCAGCACCGACTTCTCATATGGATGCTGCTTCCAGTCCGAGGGCTGCTCCACTTCTTATCCAGCTCCCTGCCAATGCGCCTGGGAAAGCAGCAGAGGATGACTCAAGTGCTTGGGCCCCTGCATCCACGTGGGAGACCCAGATGCAGCTCTTGGCTCCTGGCTTCAGCTTGGACCAGCCCCAGCCATCGCAGCCATTTGGTGAATGAAGCAGCAGATGGAATATCTTTTTCCTCTGTCTCTCTAAATTCGCCATTCAAATAAATAAATAAAAATCTAAAAAAAATAAAACAATTTTTAAACCCAGCATTTTTCCTGCTCTCCTGAAAAATTCAGGAAGACTTGGCCTGAAGACTCCACATCTTGGAGTACAGACAGTCCACATTGGCAATGTCCACATTCTGTAGGACTTAAACATTTTTTTTTTCTTTTTTAAGATTTACTTGAAAGGCAGAGTTAGAGAGAGGAGGGGTCTTCATCTGCTGGTTCACTCCTCAATTGGTCACAACAGCCAGGGCTGGGCCAGGCTGAAGCCAGGAGCCAGGAACCTCTCTTCCAAGTCTCCCATGTGGGTGCAGGGGCCCAAGCACTTGGACCATCTTCTGCTGCTTTCCCAGGCACATTAACAGGGAGCTGGATCAGAAGCGGCGCAGCTGGGACTCGAACTGCCTCACGTATGGGATGCAGGTGCTGCAGACGGCACTGTGTCCCAGTGCTGGCCCCAGGTCTCCACCATTTCACTAGGGTGACCTGCAGGCCTATGAAAGGGGGTGGGGTTCCGACTTGCTTTCTGGAGACGAAACTACTGCTTCGTTTAAAAATGTGTACTTAAATTCTGCAAGACGACACAAAGCCTGTCATTAGACACTTCAAAATGACACCTCTGGGGTAGGTGTTTGGCATGGCAGTTAAGGTGCCTGGGCTTGAGTCCTGGCCTGGCTTAGTACCCTGGAAGGTGCTGACAACTGAAGTAGTTGGATCTCTGCCACCCGTGTGAAGGACCCAGATTGAATTCCCAGCTTCTGGCTTTGGCCCAGTCCCAACTGTTGCCAGCAGTGGATGGAAGATCTCTGTCTCTCTGTCTTCCAAGTGAAATGAAAATAAATGTTTATAAAGGGTGGATCTGTGAATTCTACTACACACAAAAAATTAGTAAAAAAGAAGAAGGTGGGATACATAAAAATATGAAGCAAAAATAATATGTGGGATGGTAAAATAGCAAAACCATAAAGGTGATTCAAGAAGGCCTAAAGTTTAGGGAATGGTGCTTTGGTCAGATGGCTTAAAACCAGTGGCAGTTCTGGGGTAGAGAAGAGAACCACCCTGGCCGACAGGGAGCAGGAAGTAGGGTGCCCCACAGGCCAGGGTAGGCCTAGGCAGTGGCATCCAAGTAGGGAAAGAGTCCACAGTAAATGAGCCAGGATGATCTCTCGAGATATCTGCTCTGGAATTTCACTCCCTAGCCCTGTGCCTGCTGTGGCAGCCAAGTTCATTGCCCAGAGAAGAAAAGTGACAGAGCAGAAGCAGGAGCAAAGGACTGTGGCTTCCTGCCTCCTGCACCTCAGAGCTTTGCAAAAATATCTTGGGTGGGGCAGAGGAGGGCGAGTGTTTTGGCATAGCATGTTAAGCCACTGTTTGGGACACACACAATCCATTCGGAGTTCCTGGTTCAAGTACTGGCTATTCGGCTGCTGAGCGGGCTTCCTGCCTCCTGGGAGGCAGCACACTGATAGCTCAGGTAACCACCCTTGTGGGAGACCTGGATGGAGTTCTTGGCTCCTGGCTCTGCCTAGTGGGGGAGTGAACCAGCAAATGGAAGATCTCTCTCTCTCTCTCTCTCTCTCTCTCTCTCTCTCTCATTGGCCTTTCAAATAAGTAAAATTTAAATTAAAAAAAAATAAATTGAAGGGAAAGCTTTGGCCCTTGAAAGACTTGGAAGCAGCAATATTGCAAGGATTATGGAGGTGGCTATCTTTTCTAAACTTAGCAGCTTTGAAGAGAGAGAATGAAAGGCTTGTGCCGGCCTAGCATCCACTCAGGGCACACTGTGCAAGCCAGAAACTCCCCCAAGGTAACATGTGAAGAAACCCTCACTTAGGAGGCAGAAGGCAGTAAGTGCTAAAAATGAAGCCCAAGATTACATCAGGAAAGCAACAGAGTTGCAAAAGACTCCTACATTGAACATTCCTATAATAGAGTTGGGCTTTAAAAGGGAAGGAGTGGGACCTTGGGCCCTGCTGTTAAGGTAGAAGACCAGGGGCGGGGTGTATGTGTGTGTGTGTGTGCACACGCGCTGTGACATAGCGGGTTGAGCCACCTCTTGCAGCACTGGCATCCTATATGGACACTGGTTCAGGTTCTGGCTGTTCCGCTTCCAGTCCAGCTGCCTGGTGGTGTGCCTGGGAAAGCAGTGGAGGATGGCCCAAGTGCTTGGGCCTCTGCACCCGCGTGGGAGACCTGAAGGAAGCTCCTGGCTCCCGGCTGAGGCCTGGCCCAGCCCCTGCTGTTGCAACTGGGGAGTGAACCAGTGGATGGAAGCGCTCTCTCTCTCTCTTCCTCTCTGCCTCTGCCTTGCCTGTCCTCCTCTCTGAAACTCCGCCTTTCTAATAAATAAATAAATAAAATCTTAAAAAAAAAAAAAAAAGGTAAAAGACCAAAGACCCTTGAGCTCCGGAGTCCTCTGAACACTCCTGGATGGCAGGAGCTGCCTGCTTCCCGGTGACAGAGGCCAGCTTCATCGGTCCTGCAGGCACTGCTGAGGTCTTCCCTGTGCTTTACGAGAGTCCTCAAGCTCCACCCCTTCGCCTGGCCTCGGGGTCGGAAGCTAGGATCGGTCTCTGCACAGTCTGAGTAATGATTTCCTACTCTAGGAAAAAGCTGTCACCCAAAGAGTGGCAGCCTGTACCTGACAGCAGACCCTGGGAGAAACCGTGTGGGAGTGGATCTTGGGGTCAACAAACCCAGAGGGAGGGCGTGGTAGATAAGACTGCCAGCAGGGTGCTGACGGAGCAGGGAGCATCCCCTGTGACTCAAGTTTAAGGTTCTGCCCAGGACACCTGAACTTGTCCTCCAGTGCCCCTGGGTGGCTCCCGGAAGCTTGGCCATCACCTGTTCTACAGTAACTGAACTGGAGATGCCACAATTGTCTTGGCACAGTCTGTTATGCAGCCAATGAATATATTAACTTCCAATCCAGGTTCTTGTCTCCCACAGAGGTAAAAACACTAAGACTAGTATTGTGTGCAAATAGGACCAAAATTTATTTACTGGTGAGGAAAAGGGGATGGCATTGTGGCACAGGTTAGGCCGCCACCTGCAACCCATATGAGTACTGGTTAGAGTTCTGGCTATCCTGCTTCTGACCCAGCTCCCTGCTGGGAAAGCAGTGGAGGATGGCCCAAGTACTTGGGACCCTACCACCCATGTGGGAGACCCTGCCCCTGCCATTGCGGCCATTTGGGGAGTGAACCAGCAGGTGGAAGACCTCCCTCTCCTTCTTCCTCTCCCTCTCATTCTCCCTCTCCCTCTCCTTTTCTCTCTCACTATTCCTTTCCAATAAAATCAATAAAGAAATCTCTCAAAAGGAAACAGTGAGGAATAAACACATTCATGTGTGAGTGTGGGCCATCCAAAACAGAAATACCCAGCATGAGTGGGCCAAATTGTTGCCTGCAAATGAGACAGAAGGGAAAGCAAAAATGGAACTCTAAGCAAGAGCAGGAGAGCAGCAGAGGTCCACCCGAGCTGAGTCCATGCAGAAAGATTTAGAAAATGAGAGCAGTATGTTTGTGTGTTCCATAGTGGGAAGAGAGCTTTCTCCCACCTTCCACCTCCATTTTATAAGGAACAGGATGGTACCCCAATCTCATATACAACCAGGGTGGGGCTGAATATGTGCCCTGGGCCTGAAAGCAACAGTTGCATCCTGGGAAGTTGGATGTATAGAGCCAACAGTTAAAGAGATAGGATTACATTGCAAGGGTATGAGAGTTCCAGCTCACCTAAACTTTAACTGCCCCATTACCCCATATAATCTTCATTTTATTTTATTACTTTTTTGAAAGGCAGAGATACAGAGAGAGGGAGAGACAGAGAGAGAAAAGGAGAGAAAGAGAGATTTCTATTTGCTGATTAACCCCTAAAAATATTTTTATCTGCTGATTCACTCCTAAAACAGTTGTAACAGCTGGGGCTGGGCCAGACTGAAGCCAGGAGCCTGGAACTCCATCCTGGTCTCTCACGTGGGTGCAGGGACCCAAGTACTTGGTTCATCTCCTGCTGCTTTCCCAGGCACGTTAGCAGGGAGCTGCATTGGAATTGGAGTAGCTGGACTTGAATCAGTTCCCATATGGGATACTGGCATCACTGGCAATGGCATAACCTGGTGTGCCACAATGCCAGCCCCATGATACATGGTCTTGAAGCAGGATTCTGAAGATTCAGAGAAGTGGGAATGTCGGAGTGGACTTGTAACGTGACCAGAAGATGTCTCCTAAAGTTGCCATGAGGACACACCCAACACTAAGGCAGTAAGGACAGTGCCTCTCCAGCACCAAAGAGAAGCTCTTGGTGACCGTCCTCATGGGCCAGTGGTGGCCGCAGGAGACCTAGAGTCCCAGGGGATGACGCAATTCTGAAACGCATTTAGCCAATACAAATGGTGACATTTAGCTGTCAGAAGCCAGCAGGGCATTCTCCCCAGGCTAGGCAGCAAAGCGGAAATGGCAGCTAGGACAGGCCTTGCTTCTCCGTGGTCCGTGGCAATGACGACACTGGGCCTGGTGTTCACAGAGGCAAGCTAGTGGAACTTTCCTTGGAAGTTAATGTGTTGTAAATTTAATCCCCAAAGTTTTTTTTTTTTTCCTTAAAGATTTCTTTACTGGGGCCGGTGTTGTGATGCAGTAGATTATGCCATCTCCCACAATGCCAGGATCCATATGAGTGCTGGTTCAAGTCCTGGCTGCTCCACTTACAATCCAGCTGCCTGCAAATGCACCTGGTAAAACTGCAGAAGATGGCCCAAGTGCTTGTGCCCCTGCACCCACATGGGAGACCAGGATGGAGTTCCAGGCTCCTGGCTTCAGTCTAGCCCAGTCCCAGCTGTTGCAACCATTTTAGGAGTGAATCCGCAGATAAAAATCTCTCTCTCTCTCTCTCTCTCTCTCTCTCTCTCTCATGCTGCCTTTAAAGGAAAAAATGTATTTATTTAGGAGCTGGTGTTGTTGTTTAGCCGGTTAAGCTACCGCTTGCTACACCAGCATCCCATATTAGTGTGCTGATTTGAGTCCTGGCTGCTCTGCTTCTGATCCAGCTCCCTGCTAATGCACCTTAGAAAGTAGCAGATGGGGGTCAGCGCTGTGGCATAAAGGTTAAGCCTCCGCCTTCAGTGCCAGCATTTCATATGGGTGCTGATTTTGAGTCCTGGCTGCTCTGCTTCCAATCCAGCTCCCTGCTTGGAGCTGTACCCATTCAAATATGGTCAGTGGTGACCATGAAGAAATTAGTTCCAAAAAGAATGCAGGTTAAGTATCTCTTATCCCAAATGCTTGGGACTTTCAGTGTTTTAGAATTTGGATTCTTTTTCAGATTTTGGAATATTTGCATATTCCCAGAGCTTCCCAGGGGAAGCTCCTGGCTCCTGGCTTTGGCCTGGCCCATCCTGGACCATTGTGGCCATTTGGAGAGTAAACCAGAGAGTGGAAAATCTCTCTGTTTCTCTCTCTGTATTTCTGCCTTTCAAATAAATAAAATGAATCTTCACAAACAAACACAAACAAAAAACAAGTAGCATATGAACGGCTCGAGTACTTGGGCTCTACAGAGCCCATGGGTGGCACAGGAGACCCAGATGGAGTTCTTGGCTCCTGGCTTTAGCCTGGCCCAGCTGTTGTGGCCATTTGGGGAGTGAACCAGCAGATGGGAGTTCTCCCTCTCTCTGTGTCTATCCCTCTCTCTCTGTCAGCCTTTCGATTAATTAAGTAGATACTCTTAAGAAAAAAAAGCCATCACCAGCAGCAGCTTAACCCACTGTGCCACACGCCAGTCTCCCCAGGGTCATTTGTTAACCGTATTTTTGAGTGGGGCCTTGGGAGTTCATTAGGACCAGATGAGGCCCCCATGACAGCATTAGTGGCTTTCTAAGGAGAGGAAGAGACCCAAGCTAGCACAGCCAACTCTGGCCCTGTGACAATGCTGCAAAAAAGAGCCTCGCTAGTGCCCGGCTTATAGATGTTCCAGCCTTGCATCTGGGAATGAAGTAAACATTTTTTAAAATTTATTTATTTATTTATTTATTTGAAAGGCAGAGCCACAGAGAGGCAGAGGCAGAGAAGGAGAGAGAGGTCTTCCATCTGCTGGTTCACTCCCCAAGTGCCACAATGGCCAGAGCTGGGCTGATCCGAAGCCAGGAACCAGGAACTTCCTCCGGGTCTGCCATGTGGGTGCAGGGGCCCAAGGACTTGGGCCATCTTCTACTGATTTCCCAGGCCACAGCAGTAGTCAAACTGGTGCCCATATGGGATGCTGGTACTGTAGGGTGCAGCTTCACTCACTGTGCCACAATGCTGGTCCTAAAATAAACTTCTTTACACATTACACAGCTTCAACTATTTTGTTATAGCAGCAGAAAATGGAGCAGGACAGTAGCGGAACGAAGAAAGGCAGACAGAGAGTGCCTGGCGGGAGGTACGGGGAACAAGGACACAGAACCTGGACTAAAGATGTGCTGGCCTTCCGGCTGCTGGTGTGAAGCAAGAGGTCGTGTTCGGACACGTTCCAAAGGAAAGACAGACAGGGAAACCTCCAAGCTCAGCTCCTGCTGCCGCAGTAGAGTGACAGATTTGACCTATGAATCTACTTACAGAAAAACATTGAAATGCCACATTTCTGGGATACCTGAGAAAATGACGTCATAATACTGACAGGGAGAACAAACCACACAAGATGCCACTCTTGAGCCTGAGGGGAGATGAACCTGACCCCAGGGAGGCTCTGCACTGAGGACCAGATTCGCGCACCTCCTGGAGGCAGCCCCAGAGCCGGAAGCAGGCTCAGGAAGTGGCACAGAGGAGGTGTGGGGGGGTGTTGAGGAGCGACCTGCACGGCCAGCCACCCCAGCAGCACAAGGGGCAGCCAGGACTGTAACACAGGCCATCAGAAATGGTCAGTGGTGACCATGAAGAAATTGGTGTCCAAAAATAATGTAGGTTAAGTATCTCTTTAAAAAAAAAGATTTATTTATTTGAAAGTCAGAGTTACAGAGAGGCAGAGGCAGAGAGAAAGGTCTTCCATCTGCTGGTTCACTCCCCAATTGGCCACAATAGCCAGAGCTGCACCAATCAGAAGCAAGGAGCCAGGGGCTTCATGCGGGTCTTCCATGTGGGTTCAGAGGCCCAAGGACTTGGGCCATCTTCTACTGCTTTCCCAGGCCATAGCAGAGAGCTGGATCGGAAGTGGAGCAGCCAGGACTCAAACTGATGCCCATATGGAATGCTGGCACTGCAGGTGGCTGCTTTACCCGCTACACCATAGCACTGGCCCTGGTTAAGTGTCTCTTATCCCAAATGCTTGGGCTGGTTAGTGTTTTAGCGTTGGGATTCCTTCAGGTTTTTGGAATATTTGCATATATATAATGAGCTATCTTGAGGATGGGATGCAAGTCTAAACACACACACACACACAAAATTTCATATAGGTTTCAGATACACCCTATACACATCTCCTGAAGGTCATTCTATACAATGTACTCAATCATTCTGTGCAGGAAACAAAAGGTCGGGGGGGGGGGTGTGTGTGTGGAATTTTCCACTCCTAGCTTCATGCAGTGCTTTTTTTTTTTTTTAAAGCTTTTGTTTAATAAATATAAATTTTGAAAGTACAACTTTCGGATTATAGTGGGTTTTCCCCCCATAACCACCCTCCCATCCACAACCATCCCATCTCCTACTCCCTCTCCCATCCCATTTTTCATTAAAATTCATTTTTAATTATCTTTATATACAGAAGATCAATTTAGTATATACTAATTAAAGATTTCAACAGTTTGCACCCACACAGACACACAAAGTATAAAGTACAGTTTGAAGACAAGTTTTACCGTTAATTCTCATAGTACAATTCATTAAGGACAGAGATCCTACATGGGGAGTAAGTGCACAGTGACTCCCGTTGTTGATTTAACAATTGACACTCTTATTTATGACATCAGTAATCACCTGAGGCTCTTTTCATGAGCTGCCAAGGCTATGGAAGGCTCTTGAGTTCAAAAACTCTGACCTTATTCAGACAAGGTCATAGTCAAAGTGGAAGCTCTCTCCTCCCTTCAGAGATAGGTACCTCCTTCTTGATGGCCCCTTCTTTCCACGGAATCTCACTCACAGACATCTTTCATTTAGGTCATCTTTTATGGCAGTGCTTATAAAGGGATTTTGGAACATTTCAGATGTTGGATTTTCACATTAGGGATGCCTGGATTAGCCAGAAGACTACAAAAAGCACAAATAGACAATGCTGTATTCAGAAAACAACCAGCAGATCCCAGGATGGAAGTGCTTGTATTACTATGCTGTGGCGTATTGAGTAAAAGCCGCTGCCTGCAGTGCCAGCTTCCTATATGGGTGCCAGTTTGAGTCCCGGCAGCTCCCCTTCTGATCCAGCTCTCTGCTATGGCCTGGGAAAGCAGTAAAAGATGGCCCAAATACTTGGGCCCTTGCACCCACATGGGAGACCTGGAGGAAGCTCCTGGCTCCTGGCTTCAGATCAGTGCAGCTCCAGCTGTTGCAGCCATCTGGGGAGTGAAACAGCAGATGGAAGATCTCTCTCTCTCTTTCTCTCTCTCTGCCTCTCCTTCTCTCTGTGTGTAACTCTGACTTTCAAATAAATATTTAAAAAAACAATAAGGATGGGAACCAGGTCAGCATGCAGCTGCTGCCTCCCCGCACAGGGCCCTCACAAGAGCACCTGCAGCACAGAGCCCTGGCAGAGCCCCTGCATACCCGTGGCCCCCAGTCAGTTGTTGTTCATCTGCAGCTCCAGGAGAGACCTGTCCAGCTCACTGCTGAGCCGGAGTGGGGCCAGCAGGCACCCGTCAGATTGCAAGGATACACCCTGTGAGAATAGCAAATGTCGCAGCTGGCCGGTGTCCTGGGGTCCAGCTTCTAACTGGCCCTCTTCCAGACTTGAGCAGAAAGAAAGTCCCCAGCACTGCCCCATCAGGCCACAACCTCTGTCCTGGGCCTGTGGAACCTGAGGGTGGCAGCTGAGCCCAAATGCCACCAGCATTGCCCTGCTGTGCTCTCGGGTCCCTGTGGTCATCTGGACCCTGCTCCCCACAGCGACTCCTGCCAGCAGCAGGCTCCAGCGGGGCCCGGCACAGCAGCTGGGCACTTGTCCCCCAGCTTGTTTCTGGCCAGGGTGAGCTTCTTCAGGCTCTCCTCGGCCTTAAGGATGTGACACAGATCCCGGCAGTCCTCAGCAGGGATGCCTCAGCCCCAGAGCCTGGGGGACACCGACATTCTCCGTGGGTACCCTTCACACCTGGCGGCCTGGGATCTGTTTGAGAACCAACGGGGTCCCGTGCTGGGAGCGGGGTGTGTGCGTGTGTGTGTGTGCAGCAGCCCAGGGCACAGCACAGCCAGCCTGGAGATGTCCAGCAGCTTGTTGCCCAGGTTCAGCTCCTGCAGAGATGCTGTGGAAGCTGTGATCACTGCCAGCCCCACGCAGGGACATACAACACGCATGAGGGGAACGCCAGAGCCCGCCCCAGCCCATGGCACCCAACACTCACAGCCAGGCCGCCAACTTCCCAGAAGTCATTGGCGCTCACTGTGAGGTCCTTGGAGCCAGGACCTGGGGGGGCGGGGAAGGGTGTCGCTGTCTCACCACCCATCCTGGCCTCAGCCTCCTGCCTCAGCACTGAGAGTTGTTCTTAGGGCTGCTGGTTAGGAACAGTGAGTACCCAGAATCTCCAGGCCCACGGGGCAAGAGCCTGCCTTCTGGAAACCTCAAATTCCAGAATCTACTAGACTCAGGAGAAAGACGCCAGCCCCGCATGGGCAGGGCTGAGCGCACCTAGATTCTCTCTGGGGGGCCCACATCATGAGCCTGGCCCACAGCCCATGTCCGTTCTGGAGGCAGAAAGAGGAGGACAGAGCTCCTGGCCCCAGCATCTGGGGGAGGGTGCTCCAGAGCTCCCTGAAGCCAGGGTGCTGTGGGGTTTTCATGGGGCAGGGGCCAGGGCTGGGGCCAGAGAGGGCAGCAGGGAGCTCAGGGCAGGGAACTCGCCGCAGCTTCTCGAGATGGCACAGGGAGTCCGGGGGTCCTTTGCAGGGCAGCTGCAGGCCCCCATCCCCAGAGGGCATTGTTGTTGAGGTGCAGCTTGTGCAGGGTGGCCGTGAAATGCAATGGGCCTGGTGTGCGCCCGGCAGGACCTCACAGCCACCTTCTGTTGTGTAACAGGTCTCCAGGCTGGAGCATACCGGCCATCAGGGGTAGCCTGATGGCCCCCGTATCTGCAGAAGTCAGGGCTGTCCCCGCCTATAGACTTCCACGCACCTCAGCTTCTGGGATCTGCAGGCCCTGCGGCAGCATCACCCAGCTCTTGCAGGCACAGGCTGAGCTCTGTCCGGGCGGGGTTGGCCCAGAGGCAGCACTCAAGGCTGGCACCGAGCCTCAATGAAAGGACCCTCAGTTTGCATTGTGGCAGCACCGCCTCGGGTTCAGTAACCAACTCACAGAGCAGGCCGGGACCCATCAGTGGGCCAAAAAATGCAAAGCTGAGCTCCAGCCAGGACGCATGGAGCCACAGGAGAGCCGGGTGTGAGGTGTCCTCCACACCTTCCCATGGGGCCCATGGGGCCCAAGGGCCCCTGGTCTCCAGGGGAAAATCACACCTGTGCAAAGGAGTATCCACAAGGAAGTGCTCAGGACATGGGCTCCCAGGAAGCAACGCAAGCCCAAAATACATAGTGGTCCAGGGCTGGAGCCGTGAAACAAACACCCCATGAATGAATGGTTGAACAGAGGCAGGAGGAAAGCCAGGCCTTGCTCAGAAAAGAATGAGAGCTGGTCGACGTGGCTGGCAGACACCGTGGTAGCGACTGTCAGGTAGGAACCTCCAGAGGAAGCCAAGAGCAGCAGGCAAAAGCCTGAGCTTAGGGGCCAGCACTGTGGCGTGGCGGGTAAAGCAGCCGTCTGCATCCCATATGGGCGCCAGTTCAAATATTGGCTGCTCCACTTCTGATCCAGCTCTCTGCTATGGCCTGGGAAAGGCAGTAGAAGATGGCCCAAGTGCTTGGGCCCCTGCACCCACATGGGAGACCTGGAAGAAGCTCCTGGCTCCTGGCTTTGGATCGGTGCAGCTCCAGCTATTATGGCCAACTGGGGAGTGAACCAGCAGATGGAAGACCTTTCTCTCTGCCTCTGCCTCTCCTTCTCCCCCCGTGAAACTCAGACTTTCAAATATATAAATAAATAAATCTTTAAAAAAAAAAAAAAAGAAAAAGCATGGCAAACTCTTTCTACTGGCACTTGGACTTACCACTCACATTTCCTTTTTTGTTGTTGTTGTTAAGATTTTATTTATTTATTTGAGAAGCAGAGTTACAGACACAGAGAGAGAGGTCTTCCATCCACTAGTTCACTCCCCAAACAGCCTCAATGGCTGGAGCTGGGCCCATCCTAAGCCAGGAACGAAAAGCCTCCTCTGGGTCCTCCATGTGGGTGCAGGGGCCCAAGGGCTTGGGTCATCTTCTACTGTTCAGGTCCCACTGCTCTGTGTCTCATCCAGCTCCCTGCTAATGGCCTGGGAAAACAGCAGGAGAAGGCTCAAGTGCTTGGGCCTCTGCACCCACGTGGGAGACTGGGAAGAAGTTCCTGGCTCAGCTAAGGCTGCTGTGGCCATTTGAGGAGTGAACCAGCAGACGGAAGACCTTTCTCTGTCTCTCCCTCTCACTGTGTGTCACTGTACCTCTCAGATAAATAAAAAATCTAAAAAAACAAAAAACAAAAAAACTTATTTGAAAGGCAGAGTTGTTGCAGGAGTTCAGAGTCAGCTCCTTTTCTCACTTAACAACGTAGACACTGAAGGGGCAAACAGGGGCCGGCGCTGTGGCACAGCAGGTTAACACCCTGCCCTGCAGTGCCGGCATCGCATATGGGCTCCGGTTCTAGTCCCGGCTGCTCCTCTTCTGATGCAGCTCTCTGCTGTGGCCTGCAAATGTGGCGGAAGATGGCCCAAGTCCTTGGGCCCCTGCACCCGCGTGGGACACCCGGAGGAGGCTCCTGGTTCCTGGTTTCTGATTGGCGCATCTCTGTCCGTTGCAGCCATCTGGGGAGTGAACCAGCAGATGGAAGACCTCTCTCTCTCTGCCTCTCCTCTCTGTGTAACTGACTTTCAAATACATAAATCTTTAAAAAAAAAAAAAAAAGAGGGGGGGCGGCAAACAAAGCAGGTGGAAGTAGATTTTATTGAAACTCTTGCTTGCCCGGAGGGGTCCCCAAGGCAGGGGTCTAGCTGAGTCTGGGTATTGGAAGCTCATATAGGGAGTGCCTATCAATGGATAAATTCTTCTGTGTAGTTTCAGTACATCAGGAGTCGGGTTTTTGTTTGTTTGTTTTTTTTTCCTATGTCTGATATGCCGGTCATGATATGGCTCCTGACCTGTTAACAAATGTTACCATGTTGACCACTTGGGAGATGATAGTTGGGAAATACTGTTGACCTGACCAGTTAAGCAACCTGACCAGTTGCTAAGCACTTGAGACATGCTACTTTGTGGTGTGTTCTGGTCTGGTGCCGCAGCCTAGTTTCTCATATGGTTACCTATGAGTATGGAACCCAGTGTGCTTCCTAACTATCAATCTCTTGGGGCAATGTCTTTTGTCAAATGAGTGGTTTCATGCAAACACCTAGTTCCTTATCCCACGGGAGCCTTTCCTAACTACCATTAACCCTTTTAGCTCCTCACAGAGTGGTAGAGAGAGGGGAAGAAGCAAAGAAATCTTCCATTTTCTGGTTCACTCCCCAAATGGCTGCAATGGTTGGGGCTGGGCCAGGCTAAAGCCAGGAACCTGGAACTCCATCAGGGTCTCCCATCTAGGTGCAGGGGCCCAAGCACGTGGGCAGACTTCTGCTGTATTACCAGGCACATTACCAGGGAGCTGGATCAGAAGTGGAGCACTCCTGGGACGCCAGCATGGGCACTGCAGGTGGCGACTTAACCCGCTGTGCCACAATGCCAGAGCCCCTGCTGTACTTTCTAAAATGCTGTAAATTGCTCAGTTGCTATTGCGACCATCTTTTTTAGACTTTTTGCCATCCTGTTGGGATTCTCTGAAAATATTTGCAATTATATTTATAGAACTGTGTCTTTTGTTGATGTTGTACTTAAATGGTTTTTCTTCCTGAGATTTCTAGGGTTCACAGCACTTTATTTATTTATTTATTTTTGACAGGCAGAGTGGATAGTGAGAGAGAGAGAGAGAGACAGAGAGAAAGGTCTTCCTTTTTTGCCGTTGGTTCACCCTCCAATGGCCGCCGTGGCTGGCGCATCTCGTTGATCCGAAGCCAGGAGCCAGGTACTTCTCCTGGTCTCCCATGCGGGTGCAGGGCCCAAGCACTTGGGCCATCCTCCACTGCCTTCCTGGGCCATAGCAGAGAGCTGGCCTGGAAGAGGGGCAACCGGGACAGAATCCGGCACCCCAACCGAGACTAGAACCCGGTGTGCCGGGGCCTCAAGGCGGAGGATTAGCCTGTTAAGCCACGGCGCCTGCCCCACAGCACTTTATAAAGTATAATTGTGGTGGCCAACACTGTGGTGTAGTGGGTAAAGCTGCCACCTGCAGTGCTGGCATCCCATATGGGTCCTGATTCAAGTCCTGGCTGCTCCACTTCTGATCCAGCTCTCTGCTATGGCCTGGGAAAGCAGCAAAAGATGGCCCAAGTCCTTGGGCCCCTGTACCTGCGTGGGAGACCTGGAAGAAGCTCCTGGCTCCTGGCTTCGGATCGGCCCAGTTCCAGCCTTTGCAGCCGTTTGGGGAGTGAACCAGCAGATGGAAGACTCTCTTTTTCTCTGCCTCTGCCTCTCTGTAACTCTACCTTTCAAGTAAATAGTCTGTTGTTTTTTGTTTTTTGTTTTTAAATATAATTGTGTAAAAAAAGTTTACCCACTTGCCACTTAATTCCTTCACAATTCAAAAGTATCTTAAAGTAACTTTGGGTTAAGATTATGTGTGTTTAGGCCGGCACTGTTGCTCAATAGGCTAATCCTCCGCCTGCGGCGCCGGCACACCAGAGTTCTAGTCCTGGTCGGGGCGCCGGATTCTGTCCCAGTCGCTCCTCTTCCTGTTCAGCTCTCTGCTGTGCCCCCGGAGTGCGGTGGAGGATGGCCCAAGTCCTTGGGCCCTGCACCCACATGGGAGACCAGGAGAAGCACCTGGCTCCTGGCTTCGGATCAACACGGTGTGCCGGCCGCAGCGCTCCGGCCGCAGCGGCCATTGTGGGGTGAACCAACGGAAAAGGAAGACCTTTCTCTCTCTCTCTCCCTCTCTCTCATTGTCCACTCTGCCTGTCAAAAATTTAAAAAAAAAAAAAAGACCTCTAAAAAGAAATGTTTTCTATAAATTTAGAGGTGTTAGATTATTTCAGGATATAAATTTTTTTGAAGAACTCTTTATTTGAAATAAGAAAGAGTTACAGAGAGGCAGAGGCAGAGAGAGAGAAAGGGAGAGAGAGATCGTCCATCTACTGGTTCACTCCTCATATGGCCATAACGACCACAACTGGGCCGGTCCGAAACCAGGAGCTTCCTCCAGGTCTCCCACATGGGTGCAGGGGCTCCAAGACCTGGGATACCTTCTATTGCTTTCCCAGGCCATATCAGGGAGCTGGATCAGAAGTGGAGCAGCCAGGACTAGAACTGGTACCCATATCAGATGCTGGCACCACAGGTGGTGCTTAATCTATTACACTGGCCCTGACCAAATGGTTTAAATCTCTGGCAATTCTTTAGACTCAAATGTCTAACCTGAGTCTTTTGACTTTGAGGCTTCCAGTTGAATCCCTGGAAATCTCAAAAATGACACTCTCAACCTGAAGAAACAATAGCTTTTAAGTTAATCTAGATTTATAAAATGTATTGTGAGATTATAAATGATGCCAATAGGCTGGCGCCATGGCTCACTAGGCTAATTCTCTGCCTTGCGGCGCCAGCACACCGGGTTCTAGTCCTGGTCAGGGCACCGGATTCTGTCCTGGTTGCCCCTCTTCCAGGCCAGCTCTCTGCTGTGGCCCGGGAAGGCAGTGGAGGATGGCCCAAGTGCTTGGGCCCTGCACCCCATGGGAGACCAGGAGAAGCACCTAGCTCCTGCCATCGGATCAGCGGTGCGCTGGTTGCAGCATGGCCATTGGAGGGTGAACCAACAGCAAAAGGAAGACCTTTCTCTCTGTCTCTCTTTCTCACTGTTCACTCTGCCTGTCAAAAAAAAAAAAAAAGAAAAAGAAAAAGAAAAAGAAAAAAAAATGATGCCAAACTTATCCAGCACTTATACAGAGATCCTATTTTAGAAAAAACTATTTATTTATTTATTTGAAAGGGGCAGAGTTACAGAGAGGTGGAGGCAGAGAAAGAGAGGGAGAGAGAGTTCTTCTGTCGGCTGGTTCACTTCCCAAATGGCTGCAATGGCCAGAACTGGGCCGTTCCGAAGCCAGGAGCCAGGAGCTTCCTCGGGGTCTCCCACATGTGTTCAGGGTCCCAGTGACTTGAATCATCTTCTGCTGTTCTCCCAGGCCCATCAGCAGGGAGCTGGATAGAAAGTGGAGTAACTTTAAAGTTAGGGGGTGCCCACATGGGATGCTGGCACTGTTGGCGTTGACTTTATCCACTAAGCCACAGCATCAGCCCCTACACAGAGGACTTATGAGGTTTTCTGTGCCAGGGTCCATGGGATGAGGTTCCAGAGTGGACCCATCCCCCACAGCTTCATAGCAAAAATAGTTTGCCATGTATGCTATGCTGATTGCATGCTGTTGGGGAGGGGGTAGTGGCAACGTACGTCCTCTCCCCTCCTCAGCATGTGACCAGCCTGGTCAGCAGTGAAACGGGGAGCTGGCTGCCCTCCCAGCTGCACTCCCAACCTTGCTCACAAACCCCCCTCCTTCTCTTCTTGGTACCCGGTGCATCCTGGCAACTAAGGGTTAAAGCCCTGGGGAAGGAATGTCATCCATCCACCTAGGGGATAGCAGCCACAGCATGCACTTCTTCCCCAGCTGGAGAAGGGGGAAAGATGGTACACGGGCCCTTTGCCCTGCATGGAGCAGCAGGTTCAGCAAGCGGGCAGATTCTTCAAAGGGGGACTGACCAAAAAATGCTCAGGCAAAGATAAACATGAACAGCCAGGAGTTGTCAGGAGTTGGGTGGAAGAAGTTCTTGTCTGTGACCAAGAAAATTCAGATGTGAGACAGAGAGCAGTGGGAAGCAAGGCTGTAAGGTTTCATGGGGCAGGGCATCTGTTGGAACGAATGGGCAGCTCTCCAGACAGAGTCAGGGAGAGAGTGCCTAGTCACTGAGACTGGGAAAGCAAGGTTACAGGGTTTAATGGAGACATTACGCCTGAGAGGTCAGGCGGACGGCTCAGGAAAGAGCTGAGAGCTGAGCGCACAGACTGGGGCTGTATTCAGACTGGGGCTCATAAGGGAATGGGGTCCAGTTCTTCCTGCCCTACTCCTTCTTCCTCAGGACAAAGGGTTTGCCTGGTAAGAAACAGGTAAAGTTCCTCCCAAGGTTTTGTTCCCCAGGGTTATCAGACTGGGTAGCCCACTTGGTGCTGGGTAGAGGGGCTTCTCCTAGGGGAAGGCTGGGACCACTTGCAAAGTCTTCGGGGTGAGGTCAGAACTTCCTAGCAGAAAATCCTGGGCAGCTTCCGGGATGGATGCTTTGTTTTCCTTAGGCTTCTCTCACACACATAGGCTGGTTTCTAACTTCCTACCTAACACACAAATATGGGTCAAAAATGGAGGTTCAGCCGAAAGAGAGGAAAGCTTCTAAAAGGAGACGCAGAGGCAGTTGGAGATGGCTTATGCAGCCAATGAACACTAGCCGGGTTATGCAGTGGGTGGACAGAGCTGTAAGCTACACAGCGATCCGAGGAGCCTGGAAACCCACGGCCATAACCCATGGGCTACACAGGGAAAATCCCAAAGTCCAAGGGAGAACTTAAGTGAGTGGGGAGGCAGAAGCAATGATGCCTGCTCAGCCTTCTCTGTTCTCTCTCAGATGGGGAACGACCCTCGTTACTGTGAGACTCGTGACTCTTCTCCGGGATAGGGTCGCAAAATTGGTCGCAATTTGACCCCCTAACTTTAAAGAATTGGCTAGTTTTCCTTTGGCATACCACCTGGCCATGAATTAAATTAGGTGACCAGGAAGTCTGGCCAGAAAATTGGACTTTAGGTTATAATACCGTTTGGGGCCGTTGCTGTGGCACAGCAGGTTAAAGCCCTGGCCTGCAGTGCCGGCATCTCATATGGGCGCCTGTTCTAATCCCGGCTGCTCCTCTTCTGATCCAGCTCTCTGCTGTGGCCTGGGAAAGCAGTGGAGGATGGCCCAAGTCCTTGGTCCCTAAACCTGCATGGGAGACCTGGAAGAAGCTCCTGGCTCCTGGCTTTGGATCGGCGCAGCTCCAGCTGTTGCGGCTGTCTGGGGAGTGAACCAGCGGATGGAAGACCTCTTTCTTTCTCTCTCGCTCTCACTCTCACTCTCACTCTCTCTGCCTCTCTATAACTCTGTCTTTCAAATAAATAATATAAATCTTTAAAAAAAAGTTAGAATACTGTTTTTGCAGCTATATCTGTTCTGTGGCAAGCCCAGTAAATGGACACTTTATAGCACTCAGAGAAACTCATGAACTGTCAAAAACAGCGAGCTGGACTCTGCTGTGCTGGGCTTACCTAACCCACCACCACCAGTCCTCTGTGAGACAGAGCCCAAGAAACTGCCATCACAGAATAGCGCCCCTAGAGACACCGAAAAGTCCCCATCCACTCCTGACAAGTGAGCTAGCTGCTCTCCCTGGCTTGGAGGATCCGCCCTGAGGCAGGACAGCAGAAGCTACTGGAATGTACCCTCTACAGGAGCCAGCTGGACTGAGATAAAGGGGGAGATGAGAAGTTTCACTGAAAACCCTAATAAACGGTTAGAGGGATGGTATAAGGTGACTAGCACTTTGAACTTACTTGAAAGAATGTGGTTTGTTGGGCTGGCGCTGTGGAGTAGTGGATAAAGCCGCTACCTGCAGTGCCGACATCCCATAGGGGCGCAGGTTCGAATCCCGGCTGCTTCACTTCTGATCTAGCTCTCTGCTTGGCCTGGGAGAGCAGTAGAAGATGGCCAAAGTTGGGCCCCTGCACCCACTTGGGAGATCCAGAAGAAGTTCCTGGCTCCTGGCCTCAGATTGGCATAGCTCCAGCTGTTGTGGTTATCTGGGGAGTGAACCAGCAGATGGAAGACCTCTCTCTCTTTCTCTCTCTCTGTCTCTCTTTGTGTCTGTCCTCTCTGTGTGTAACTCTTTTAAATAAATAAATATCTTTTTAAAAAAATGTGGTTTGCCTTCTAAACACTGTCCTAACTCACAAGAAAGACAGTGTTAGAACGTGCTCATAACTGCAGATTTTTAGCTCGGGATGCCCCTCTTACTAGAAGGAAACTTCAAAGATTTGGGATGGGGCTGAGCACCTCCTTGGCTAACATCCTATAAAGGCTGCCTCCATGGTCTGCTTTTCTTCCTTTTTTTTTTATTTATTTATTTGAAAGGCAGAGTTAGAGAGAGAGAGAGAGAGAGAAAGAGAGAGAGAGAAAGAGAGAACGAGATCTTCCATCCACTGATTCGCTCTTCAAATGGCCACAAGGCTGGGGCTGGGCCAGGTCAAAGCCAGGAATTTGGAACTCCATTTTTGTCTCTCATGTAGGTGGCAAGGGTCCAAATAGTTGTACCATCTTCCACTACTTTCCCAAGTGCATTAGCAGGGAGATGGATCAGAAGTGGAGCAACTGGGACTGGAATTGGTGCCCATATGGGATACAGCATAGCAGGCAGTGGCTTAACCCGCTCCACCACAATGCTGGTCCCATGGTCTGCTTTAACAGCAACCAGGAGGGAGGGGAGTGAGCCAGGCAGAGGGAGGATAGGTGGCAGGCCCAGCTAATAGCAGCTTTATGAGGTGATCTGCCATTAAAGGAGATCCAACAAAGTCAGTCCACCCGCAAATAACACCTGCTCTCAATGTGGGAAGCCAGGGCATTCGACAAACAGCTGCCTTGGCAGAAACCAGCCTCTAAAGAGGCCCTGCCCACTGTAAGGGGGACCGCCCCAAGGGGCCAAGGACTCCTGGATCGGAATCGCAAAACCTGTTGACCCTAAGCTACAGAAGCCCTTCGCCCTGAGAAACCATCTCAGCTGAGGGGACAGAGCCTAGAGTCACTGTTGACATTGCAGGTAGGACCGTACATTTTCTGACATGGGAGCCACCTGTTCTCTACTCACCTGTTATTCAGGCCAAGTCTCCCCTCATACCAGCCAGGTAATGGGAGCAAATCAAGTGCCCTCCCTAAGGAGATGCACACCCTCTATATTGTCTCTGGAGCCAGGACATAGTCTCTCACCTTGGGGTTCCTGGGAATGGCTGAACGTTCCATGCTCCTACTGGGGAGGGACTTTTTTTTTTAAAATTAATTAACTTATTTGAAAAACAGAGTTACACAGAGAGAGGAGAGACAGAGAGAGAAATCCTCCATCCACTGGTTCACTCCTCAAATGGCTGCAACGACCAAGCAGGCTGGGCCAAGTTGAAGCCAGGAGCTTCCTCTGAGCATCCCACGTGGGTACAGGGACCCAAGGACTTGGGCCATCCTCCATTGGCTTGCCAGGTACCTTAGCAGGAAGCTGGATCAGAAGTGAAGCAGCTGGGACTGGAACCGGCACCCATATGGGAGGCTGGCACTTCAGGCCATGGCTTTAACTTGCTGTACCACAGCACTGGCTCCCGAAGGGGGAACACTGTAAACAAGCTGGGAACTCAGGGAACCTTCCCCACATAGGAGGACTGACAGATCCCCAACACTGCCACCTGTCATCTCCCAGCACCGCACATGGAGAGACGGATCTTCCATGTAACCCACGGGTCTGGACCTCAGACATACCTGGCCAGGCCTTAACAGCCTGCCTGATCATTAGTAAGCTTAAAGACCCTAATAACTGCAGGAATTGGAAAGAGTACCCTATAAATACAGAGGTAGAACAGGTATAAACCTCTTATCAACACATTTCTCCAGCACAGGTTAACGTGCTGCAGTTCCCCTTATAATAAACCTATTCTAGGCCGGCGCCGCGGCTCAACAGGCTAATCCTCTGCCTTGTGGTGCCGGCACACCAGGTTCTAGTCCCGGCTGGGGTGCTGGATTCTGTCCTGGTTGCCCCTCTTCCAGGCCAGCTCTCTGCTGTGGCCCGGGAGTGCAGTGGAGGATGGCCCAAGTGCTTGGGCCCTGCACCCCATGGGAGACCAGGAGAAGCACCTGGCTCCTGGCTTAGGATCAGTGCGGTGTACCGGCCGCAGCGCGCCAGCCACGGCAGCCATTGGAGGGTGAACCAACGGCAAAGGAAGACCTTTCTCTCTGTCTCTCTCTCTCACTGTCCACTCTGCCTGTCAATAAATAAATAAATAAATAAACCTATTCTACAAAGAAACATGGGGATTACAGGTTAGTTGAAGACTTGCAGGCCATTAATGAGGCTGTAATACCTATTCATGTGAAAGACCCTCTGGGACAAAATGGCTTTCAGTCTTAGATCCTAAAGATGCTTTTTTCCTGTGTTCCTACAGTGCCCTCCTTTCGGTTTCTATTTGCCTTTGACTGCATTAATAGAAAGGGCTGAGACAACAGCTAATTTGGAGGGTACTGCCGCAGGTGTTCAGAGACAGCACACAGAGGACTGCCAGGACCTGGCTCTTGAGGGGCTTCAAAGATAATCCAGTGCATAGATGACTTCCTCCTCTGTACTCCCCATTGAGACTCTGGTCTTGGGCACTTAACTAACACCCTTAACTTCCTAGCAGAGGGGCCAGCTCTGTGGCTCAGCAGGTTAAGCCGCCACCTGCAATGCTGGCATCCCATACAGGTGCGAGTTCAAGGGCCAGCTGCTCCACTTCCAATCCAGCAGCCTGCTAATGTGCCTGGGAAAGCAGCGGAAGATGGCCCAAGTGCTTGTGCCCCTGCATGCATGTGGGAGACCTGGATGGAGTTTCCGACTTTGGCCTGGCCCAGCCCCAGCCATTGTGGCCATTTGGAGAGTGAACCAGTGGATAGAAGATCTCTCTGGAACTCTGCCTTTCAAATAAATAAATAAATCTCTAAAACAACAACAACAAACTTCTTAGCAGAACCTGGCTACTAGGTATCCAAAGAGAAAGCATAGCTAGTCCACCAGGAAGTTAATTATTTGGGGCTTCTCCTCACCCTGGTCCCAGAGAGGTTACAGGCCATGCAGCAAATTCCGACTCCTACAACCTTAAGGCAGTTCCAGGCATGTCTCTAACAGGTTTTAGATTCTTGCATGCAGGGAAAGAATGAGGCTTTATGTCAGGCTCTCAAGGGCCAGAACAGGACACCCTTCTTCGGGAGACAGAAAAAAAAAAATGACAGCTTTCACCCAAAGGCTGCCTAGGCCCCTGTGCTAGTCATCCAACCCATTCCTTTATTTCTTTACTTTTTTTTTTTTTAGTTAAGAAAGAAATTTTACTGTGTCTTTTATACACAAAAGCTGATTAACAATAGGTAAAAAAAAAAAAACACTACTCCACTTTTTCACAGGTGTACAAAAGGAAATATCATGGACTTACATTCAAAATAAAGCTTAAAGTTCACTCTAGGTAATAGTTGCATTAACATTCACATATACAAGCACAGAGTTAAGAATATTTCAGGGGCCAGTGCTGTGGTGTTATGGGCAAAGCCACCTCCTGCAGTGTCGGCATCCCATATGGGTGCCTGTTTGAGTCCCAGCTGCTCCACTTCCAATCTAGCTCTCTGCTGTGGCCTGGGAAAGCAGTAGAAGATGGACCAAGCCCTTGGGCCCCTGCACCTGCGTGGGAGACCAGGAAGAAGCTCCTGGCTCCTGGCTTTGGATCAGCACAGCTCTGGCTGTTGTGGCCAATTGGGGAGTGAACCAGTGGATGGAAGATCTCTCTCTCTCTCTCTCTGCCTCTGCCTCTCCTTCTCTCTCTGTGTAACTCTGACTTTCAAATAAATAAATAAATCTTTAAAAAAAAAAAAGACTATTTCAGGAGTCTTATATTAGCATACAGCATACATATGGGAGATTGATTTCAGGTAACATCGTAGGTGTTAGTAAGATTAGCAATTAAGAGTGTTCTAGAAAAGGGAAACTAAACTAAAGAGAAGGTGTAAGGCTAGCATACAAAGACAAGACACAGACTTAAAGAATTGAAAAATCTGTTCACTGTACATAGGAGAAAGCAACATTTTTCTTCAATTTCTGGGTCTCGATATAGTTGGTTAGAGAAGGTTGTGTATTCAAAGTACACATAACTTTTTCTTAGAAAAGAGAGAGAAGATCCTTTTATTTAGTAATTAATAGATGCAAGAGGCAGCCCCCAGAGTGACCTGAAAGAGTAAGCTGTGATTGGCAGGTGGCCGGTATACTACAGAGGTTTCAGGCAATTCTCTTAAAGCACTTCTGGAGCAGCAATGATCACTTAAAGGCTGAATTCTCTTTTTGAGGGGAGTGTAGGGGGAATGTATTCATCATATTTCTCTTTTAAAGATTTATAGCAATAATTTTTTTTTGACAGGCAGAGTGGATAGTGAGACAGAGAGACAGAGAGAAAGGTCTTCCTTTTTGCCGTTGGTTCACCCTCCAATGGCCGCTGCAGCCAGTGCATCATGTTGATCCAAAGCCAGGAGCCAGGTGCTTCTCCTGGTCTCCCATGCGGGTGCAGGGCCCAAGCACTTGGGTCATCCTCCACTGCACTCCCTGGCCACAGCAGAGAGCTGGCCTGGAAGAGGGGCCACCGGGACAGAATCCGGCGCCCCAACCGGGACTAGAACCCAGTGTGCCGGCGCCGCAAGGCAGAGGATTAGCCTGTTGAGCCACGGCGCCAGCCTATAGCAATAATTTTTTAAAATAAAAATTTTATTTTAATAATTTATTTAAATTATTTTTAATAATTTAAAAATAAAATAATTTTAAAATAAATTTTATCAAACAACAAACAGCATAAAGTGAGGTGCTGAAGTTTTCTTTCTTCTTTTGCTTTTGCATCTGTGTTGCCAGAAAAGGACCTGGCCATTTCCTACACAGCATGTGCAAAGGAATTTTGAGTAAAGTGAGCACAAGGACATATGTAGGAACACGGCAGGTCTGCTTCTGCTGCCCTGGCTTCCCCTCTGTGAGACACTGAACCACTGGCTTGTGGTCTAATGCAGGGTTCATGATTGATGACCCGCAGCCAACAGACTTTGGGAACCCCTAAAGCCTTGTCACTGAGGGTAGTTTTGTCCACAAGATGGTGGCCACCACCTCTTGAGTCGTAAAAAGAAAGAAAGAGGCCGGCGCCGTGGCTTAACAGGCTAATCCTCTGCCTTGCGGCGCTGGCACACTGGGTTCTAGTCCCGGTTGGGGCGCCGGATTCTATCCCGGTTGCCCCTCTTCCAGGCCAGCTCTCTGCTATGGCCCGGGAAGGCAGTGGAGGATGACCCAAGTGCTTGGGCCCTGCACCCGCATGGGAGACCAGGAGAAGCACCTGGCTCCTGGCTTCGGATCAGCGAGATGCGCCAGCCACGGCGGCCATTGGAGGGTGAACCAACGGCAAAAAGGAAAACCTTTCTCTCTGTCTCTCTCTCTCTCTCACTATCCACTCTGCCTGTCAAAAAAAAAAAAAAAAAAAAAGAAAAAAGAAAGAAAGAAAGAAAAGAAAAGAAAGAGAGAGAGAGAGAGAGGGGGGGAGGGAGGTAGAGAGAGAGAGAGGAAGGAAGCCAACAAGAAGACCACACAAGGATGACTGGGGGAAGTGTAAATGGCTTGAGTGATGGTGCTAAACTTGTGTAGCTGCAGTACAATTAGGGCTCCAGTTTTTTCTCCTTTTTAGAATTTATTTATTTGTTTGAGAGGCAAAGAGACAGACAGAGATAAGGTGAGCTCCTACCCACCAAATGCCCCTAAAGGCCAGAGCTAGACCAGGGCTGAAGCCTGCAGCTGAGAACACAATCCACGTGCCCCACGTGCGTGGCAGGGACCCAATCACTTGAGCCATCACCCACTGCCTCCCAGGGTCTGCATTAGCAGGAAGCCAGAGTCAAGAGCCAGAGCCAGGAATATGTGGACATAAAAAAATTATTATTACTTTATTTGAAAGCAGAGTTAGAGAGAGAGAAAGAGATAGAAAGATGTCTTCCAATTGCTTCTTGGCCTTTTGGCTAAGATCAAGTGTGAGAGATGTCTTCCATCCACTGGCTCACTACCCTAATGGCTGCAATGGCCGGGGCTAGGCCAGACCAAAGCCAGGAGCCTGGAACCTGGAACTCCATTCAGGTCTCCCATGTGGGTGGCAGGGGCCCAAGCCCTTGGGCCATCTTCCATTGCTTTCCCAGGAGCATTAGCAGGGAGCTGGATCAGAAGAGGAGCAGCTGGGATCAAGTTAGTACCCATGTGACCCATAGGGGAAGCTGTTTTCCCAGGTAGCAGCTTAGACGGCTGCACCACGACACTGGCCTCTTAACTGATGACTTAACTGCTAGGCCAGGTGCCCACTTCGTTATATTTTTAATCTTTACCTTGTAGAGATACTCAGTGGATGGGCTGGCACTGTGGCACAGCGGGTTAAAGCCCTGGCCTGCGTTGCAGGCATCCCATATGGGCACTGGTTCTAGTCCTGGCTGCTCCTCTTCCGATCCAGCTCTCTGCTATGGTCTGGGAAAGCAGTAGAATATGGCCCAAGTCCTTGGGACCCTGCACCCGGGTGGGAGGCCTGGAAGAAGCTCCTGGCTCCTGGCTTTGGATTGGCGCAGCTCCGGCCGTTGCAGCCATCTGGGGAGTGAACCATTGGATGGAAGACCTTTCTCTCTGTCTTTCTCTCTCTCTCTCTCACTGTCTGACTCTACCTGTCCAAAAAAAAAAATTTATCATGGAGACTATCAACCTTGTACAAAATGGCCGCCACGGCCTGCGCGCCGCACCGATCCAAAGCCAGGAGCTAGGTGCCTCCTCCTGGTCTCCCATGCGGGTGTAGGACCCAGGCACTTGGGCCATCCTCCACTGCACTCCCGGGCCACAGCAGAGAGCTGGACTGGAAGAGGAGCAACTGGGACAGAACCGGCGCCCCAACCGGGACTAGAACCCAGGGTGCCGGCACCACAGGCAGAGGATTAGCCAAGTGAGCCGCCGTGCCGGCGATAAAATGTTTTTTAAAAGCAGAGACAAAAAGAATCTTATATTTCCCTGTAACCACTGAAGAGATTTAATTAGTAACTGAAAAATCTCCACAGAAAAACTGCCGAGCCCAGATGGCTTCGTAGGCAACCGCCACCAAATTGTCAAGGAACAACTTATTCCTCCCGTGAAGAGAACAAATTCTCCCAGAGAACAGAAAAAGACAACGTTCCAACGTATATGATGTCCAGTGTAGCCTTCATAGCAAAACCAGGCAAGGCCTGCATGAAAATCACAGGCCAGTCTCATCAGGAAGACAGAAGCAAACTGTATTAGAAATCAGTAACGAAAACATAACACAGGGGTGAGCATTTAGCAACTGTCCTGTTGTGGCACCCATATGGGATGCTGGCACTGCAGGCAGCAGCTTTACTGATTGTGCTACAGGGCTGGCCCCATGGGAGAATATATTCTGTTTTGGGATTTCTTTCCATTTTGGGTTTACTAAGAATTTTTTTTTCCTCTCACATGGATGTTGAATTTTATCAAATGATTCTTCTGTTTCTGTGAAGATTCGCACGTAGCACTTCTTTCACTGGTCTGTGTGTGGTATATTGCATGAATAGATTTTCCTAACACTAATCACCTTTGTGATTAGTCCTGAGAAAAATTCAACTTGCTCATGACAAATTGTCATTGTAATACACTGTTGAATTTGGCTTGCTAATAACTGGCAAAAATTTTTGTATTGATCTATTTTGCTTCTTAAAAACAAAATTATTGGAAAAGCATCTATTTTGTTTGTTTGAAAGACAGGGAGACAGCGAGTGAGCTGCGATCCACTGATTGACTCCAATGATGCCTACAGCAGCTGGGGCTGGGCCAGGCTGAAGCCAGGAGCCTGGAACAAATTCCTGGTCTGGGTGGCAGAGATTTAACTACTATAGCCATCATCTGCTGCCTCCCAGGGCAAGCATCGCCCCAAAGCTGAAGTCAGAGCTGAGAATGGATGTGGGCACATGTGTCTTCTTTTTTCTTTTAATAAGAGTTATTTATTTAAAAGAATTATAGAGAGAGAGGGAGAGACAGAAAGAGAGCTCTTCCATTCACTGGTTCCCTCCCCCAAATGGCCACACAGCCAGGGCTGGGCCAGGCTGAAGCCAGGAGCCAGAAGCTTCATCCAGATCTCCCATGTCGGTACAGGGGCTCAAGCACTTGGGCCATCTTCTGCTGCTTTCCCAGGCACATTAACAGGCAACTGAATTGGAAGTAGAGCAGCCAGGACTTGAACGCGCACCCATATGGATGCTGGCACTGCAGACAGTGGCTTAACTTCCGACCCAGCTGCCTGCTAATGCACCTGGGAAAGCAGTGGAATACGACCCAAGTGCTCTGGCCCACCCCGGCCATTGTGGCCATTTAAAAAAAAAAAGATTTATTTATTTACTGTATTTGAGAGAGAAAGGGAGAGAAGGAGAGGCAGAGAAAGATCTTCCATCTGCTGGTTCACTCCCCAAATGGCCACAACAGCTGGAGCTGAGCCCATCCAAGCCAGGAGCCTGGAGCTTCATCCAGGTCTCCCACGTGGGTGCAGGGGTCCACCTACTTGGGCCATCTTTCACTGCTTTCCCAGGTGCATTAGCAGGGAGCTGGATCAGAAACAGAAGCAGCTGGGACTCGAACCTGATGCCCATATGGGATGCAGGCAGGAGCTTAACCCCCTACACCACAGCACCGGGCTCCCCCACAAACTTTTTTTTTTTTAAGATTTATTTATTTATTCCAAAGTCAGAGTTACACAGAGAGAGGAGAGGCAGAGAGAGACAGGTCTTCCATCTGCTGGTTCATTCCCCAATTGGCCACAACGGCTGAAGCTGTGCCAAACTGAAGCCAGGAGCCAGCAGCTTCTTCCTGGTCTCCCACGTAGGTGCAGGGGCCCAAGGACTTGAACCATCTTCTACTGTTTTCCCAGGCCATAGCAGAGAGCTGGATCGGAAGTGGAGCAGCCGGGACTCGAACCGGCGGCCATATGGGATGCCGGCACTGCAAGCAGCGGCTTTACTCGGTATGCCACAGCGCCAGCCCTTCCCCCACAAACTTTTTGGAGCAACCCCAAAAGCCTGCAAATGTGTCCAACAGAACGCTAATATTTAAAGATTAGAGTTTAAAAAGACAAACGTCCTTTCCCGGCCTCCACGCGGCCCCACAGAGGGAACCAGTGGACAAGCTCCACACACAGGCAAACACCGGTACTTAGCTCAGACAGCTCTCCAGGCCCAGCCTGGAGGGAGCATGGGGCTCGCGCGCCCCCTGCTGGCCACGCGGGGCCGCCAGCCGAGCGGGTTTCCGCCTGCAGAAGGGCTGAGTGGCACCTGCTCTGGAAGCAAACCCCCAGCGAGAAGCCCTGTGCTTCTCTCCACCGCCAGGCGGAAATGGTTCCTGCCTTTGGTTGTTTACAGCTACGCTGTGTTCTTTTTCGGCCCATGCCATTGGCGGAAGGGGCGCCATTCTGCCTACTCGTTGGACCTCTCCTGAGCACCCTGTGATCCTGTTCCTTGGAGATTTGGGGTTGCCAGGAGGCCCCGAGAGAGAGAGAGAGAGAGAGAGAGAGAGCGAGAGAGCGAGCGAGAGCGCCCTGGTGGGGTCTGGCCCTGTTAGAGTCATGGACTCCAACTTGCCCAGCCTGAGCTTACGAGGTCTCCTTCTCACTTGTGGTCAGACCCTCCCAACAGTGGTGCATTCTCCTCGGTCGGTTCCGTCGGAAGGGACCCCAGCCTCCTGCCTCTCATGCCACTGTGGGATTTCCTTTTGTACTTACCCAAGGTCAGAACGAAAGCTTAGATCACTGACTCATTTGGCTCAGTTAAAAAACAAACAAAAACACCCTAAAATAATTATTTACTGGGGCTGGCGTTGTGGCACAGTAGGTTATGCTGCCGTTTGCAAACTCTGGCATCCCATACTGGAGTACTGCTTCAAGTCTCAGCTGCTCTGCTTTCGATTCAGCTCCCTGCTAATGCACCTGGGGAGATGGAGTTTTGAGCTCCTGGCTTCGGCCTGGCCCAGCCCCTGGCCATTGCAGGTGTTTGGGGAGTGAACCAGCAGCTGGAAGATTCTCTCTCTCTCTCTCTCTCTCTCTCTCTCTTGCTCTCTCACTCTCTCTCTCCTCTCTTCTCTATCACTCTACCTTTCAACTAAATAATTAAGTCTTTAAAAGAGCTATTTGTGAAATTCCAGGGCCACATGGCCAGGTTCTGTCAGTTGATAAGCATCGTTGAGTGGGGACAGCTTGGGGATACGGTGTGGAAAGTGAAAAAGGGGTTTTGGTATAAGTGTGGGTGTCAAGGGTGCAGCCAGGCTCTGTGGGGACACTGCCATCATCTTTTGCTTCTCTGGGTGACTGGGGAGCGGTGGGGGCGTTAACCAAGGCTCACAACTCAAAGCTCAGTGAGATTTGGCTGTGCTGCTGGGTAGATGCTGTCTTTGTATTGCGAGAGGCATGTCCTGTTCCGTGTGTGTACAGTGCACACTCCCTTAGCTGGGGGTGGGGTGGGGTGGGGGAGGTGTGTTCCAAGACTCCCAGTGGATGCCTAGAACCATGGATAGCATCAGGCCCTATTTACACTGTTACTTCCTATACGGACCAGCCTACAATAAAGTTTAATTTATAAATTAGGCACGGGGGCAGCATTGGACACATCAGTGCAGATCCTGCTTGGGACGCCTGACTCTCAGACCAGAGTGCCTGGGTTTGAGTCCCAGCCGTGTTTCTGTTTCTAGCTTCCCACCGGTGTACACCTCAAGAGACGGGGGGACAACTTGAGTAGCTGGATCCCTGTTCCCCATGTGGGAGGCCTGGATTGAGTTCTTGGGTCCTGGCTTTGACCTGACCCAGTCCTGGCTGTTGTGAACATTGGGGGGAGTGCACCAGTGGGTGGGGGATCTCTCTCTACCTGTCTCTGTCTCTCTGCCTTTGAAATAAAATGAGCATAAATTAAATTTAAAATTTAAAAATAGTTATAAATAGATTAGGCACAGTAAGAACCTCACAATAATAAGTAATCATGACACACGATTATTAGAACAGTACTCTCTAATAAGTGTTAATTTTTATTTAATTAATTTTAAAAGATTCATTTATTTATTTGAAAGGCAACAGAGGGAGGGAGACAGAGAGAGACAGAGAGAGAAAAAGAGAGATTTTGCATTTGCTGTTTCATTCCCCAAATGCCCACAACAGCCTGGCTGAGGTCAGGCCAAAGCCAGGAGCCTGGAGCTCCATCCAGGTCCCTCCCCCCATGGGGGTCAGAGACCCAAGTACTTGGGCCATCATCCTCTGCTTTACCAGACATGTTAGCAGGAAGCTGAATCAGAAGTCGAGCAGCCAGGACTGGAACTGGCCCTCTGATAGGAGATGCAGGCATCCCAGGTGGCAGCCAAACACCCGCCCCAGAAGTTATTTTAAATGTATAAATTGCTTATTTCTGGAATTTTCCAATTCATGTTTTCAGACTGTGGGTAACCACGGGCAACTGAAACCTTGGGCGGTTCAGGCGCGGAGGAGAGGGACTGCCTTGTTTAAGCACAGACCCTCCTCCTCCTCCTGGGTGCTCTCTGCTGGGCTCTCTTTCCAGGCCTGTGGGAAGGGCTCCTTTCTTGGCCTCTGGAGGAGAGGTGAGGCCTGTGACTCACTTGGCTAATAAGTTGTGAACTGAAAGTGTCACTTCTGGACAAAAGCCTTTAAGAGCGTTAGGGATGGCTCCAGATGCTGGCAGCTCCCCCAGCCTCTCACAGTCTGAGCAGTGAGAAGTAAGTCTTGTTATATTAAACCGCCACTGGTAGGGGGCAAGGTGTTTGGTGGAGTATTTCAGATGCCACTCAGGACATCCACGTCCCAAATCGTCCCAAATCGACTGGCCTGAGTTCTAGTCCGGGGCTCCCTGCTGATTCCAGCTTCTTGCCGACTCTGGGAGGCGGTGGCGATAGCTCAAGTGCTTGGGTCGTTGCCACCCATCTGAGAGACCTGAGTTGAGTTCTTGGCTGGCTTTGCCGTGGCCCAGCCCCAGCTGTTACGGGCATTTGGGAAGCAAGCCAGTGGGTGGAAATTGTCTGTCTCTGCCTTTGGCTTTGTTTCTCTGCCTTTCAAACAAAATGAAAACAAAACCCACTGATTTTGTTTGTTACTGCAGCAAACCTGACAGATACATCCTGAAACCTGTCTGAAACACAGCAGGGTACAAGCAAACTAGCACACAAGCAGGTGCATCGGATGATTTCCCCCTGGACCGGGACCTCTGTGAGTCCACAGTGCTTCTTGGGTGGCAGATAGCAGGTGCAAATATCCTCAAATCATGACTGGCAGGCTCACCCTCATAGTGAGCAGAAGACCCCGGGAGCTCACTGGCTGGCCTGCGGGGCCATGGCCGCTATTCAGTTAGGCTTGCCTGCTGCTCTTTATGGGAGTGGACTCGGGGGATGGGGGACTTTAGTCCGTTCCACCCTGCTCTGATAAGGGCCTCCTCATCCCCCCTGGAAGAGCATCTTGGCTCGAGCCCTGTGAGCTGAGCCTCTCCTCTCCTGCTTTTATATTCATGAGTCAATTGTCAAGATTGAACACAGAAGGGCTGGTGCTGTGGCGTAGTAGGCTAATCCTCTGCCTGCGGCACTGGCATCTATATGGGCACTGGTTAGAGTCCTGGCTGCTCTGCTTCTGATCCAGCTCTCTGCTATGGCCTGGGAAAGCAGCAGAAGATGGCCCAAGCACTTGGGCCCCTGCACCCACGTGGGAGACCCAGAAGAAGCACCTGGCTCCTGGCTTTGGATAGGCTTAGCTCCAGCTGTTGAGCCATCTGGGGAGTGAACCAGCTGATGGAAGATCTCTCTCTCTGTCTTTCCCTCTCACTCTCTGTAACTCTACCTCTCAAATAAATAAATAAAATCTTGGGCCGGCGCCGCGGCTCACTAGGCTAATCCTCCGCCTTGCGGCACCGGCACACCGGGTTCTAGTCCCGGTCGGGGCACCGATCCTGTCCTGGTTGCCCCTCTTCCAGGCCAGCTCTCTGCTGTGGCCAGGGAGTGCAGTGGAGGATGGCCCAAGTGCTTGGGCCCTGCACCCCATGGGAGACCAGGATAAACACCTGGCTCCTGGCTTAGGATCAGCGCGGTGTGCCGGCCGCAGCGCGCTACCACGACGGCCATTGGAGGGTGAACCAACGGCAATGGAAGAACTTTCTCTCTGTCTCTCTCTCACTGTCCACTCTGCCTGTCAAAAAATAAATAAATAAATAAAATCTTAAAAAAAGAAAAGATTGAGCACAGCATTCAGTGGACTCTGTCATTTGCACCGTGGTTTTTTTTTTTATTATTTTTAAGATTTATTTTGTTTATTTGAAAGACAGAGTTACAGAGAGAATCAGAGGAAGAGAGACAGGTCTTTCATCTGCTGGTTCACTCCCCAAATGACTGCAACGGCCAGAGCTGAGCTGATCCGAAGCCAGGAGCCAGGAGCTTCTTCTGGGTCTGCCATGCGGGTACTGGGGCCCAAGGACTTATGCCATCTTTTACTGCTTTCCCAAGCCACAGCAGAGAGCTGGATCGGAAGCGGGGCAGCCAGGACTCGAACCAGCTCCCATATGGGATGCCGGCATCGCAGACTGGGGCTTTAACCTACTGTGCTACTCAGGACCCCTGCATCGTGTTAAAGGAACAATTCAGCTAAGCCTGCCTCGGACCTAACAAACTGTAACCTAATTTAGCATGTAAACAACTGAAACCTAACTCACAAGGGTATTTTTTCCCTTTAATATTTATTTATTTATTTATCTGAAAAGGGGGGTGGGGGGAGAATCTTCCATTCACTGGTTCACTTCCCAAATGACTGCAACAGCTGGAGCTGGACCAGGCTGAAGCCAGGAGCCCAGAACTCCATCCGGGTCTCCCATGTGGGTAACAGGGGACCACGTGTTTGGGCCATCACCTGCCAGTTTCCCAGATGCATTGGCAGGGAGCTGGATCTGAAGCAGAGCAGCCGGGACTCAACCAACACTCAGATATGGGATGCAGGTATCATAAGCAATAGCTTAATCTGCTGTGATACATGCTGCCCAGGAGTGTATCTTATAACAGCTGAATTTCAGCCAATCACAGACAGCCAACAAATCAGCCCATGCCTAAATAAGGCAAGCACCTAGCTACAGCCAATCAGGGGATTTATTTACTGTGCGTTCAGCCTATAAAATCTTGGGACTTGGGGCAGGTGCTGTGGTTTGATGGGTAGAGCAGTGGCAGCTCTATCATATGGGCACTGGATCGATTCCCGGGTGCTCCACTTCCAATCCAGTTCCCTGCTAATGAGCCTGGGAAAGTAATGCAAGAGGGCTCAAGTTCTTGGGCCCCTGCACCCACATGGCAGACCTGAAAGAAGCTCCAGGCTCCTGACTTCAGCCTGGTCCAGTCCCTGCTGTCATGGTCATCTGGGGAGTGAACCAGCAGACGGAAGATCTCTCTCTCTCACACACTCTATCTTTCTGTAACTCTGTCTTTCAAATCAAATAAGTCTTAAAAAAAAAAGTTTGGGGCTCACACTGCTGGGTAGAGCCCTCTACCTTTTGTGGATCTAAATGTTATCTGATTTTCCACTCAACCACAGAAACAGATGCACCTACAAATTTTTTTTTAAACTCCAATGTGTTTGTGGGATGAAGGTGAACTGGAGTGGGATACTGTGCAGAAAGGCAATATTATTTTCTTTCTTTTTTTTCATAAAGATTTATTTGAAAGGCAGAGAGAGAGAGAGAGAGAGAGAATATCTTCCACCTGCTGGTTCATTTCCCAGATGGCTGCAATGGCGGGGGAGGCCAGACTGAAGCTGGAGCCAAGAGCTTCTTCCAGGTCTCCCACGTGGGTATAGGGGCCCAAGCAGTTGAGCCATCTTCTGCTACTTCCCCAGGCCATAACAGAGAGCTGGATCAAAAGTGGAGCATCTGGGTCTCAAACCAGTACCCATGTGGGATGCCGGTGCTGTAGGTGGTGGCTTTACCTGCTGTGCCACAGCGTCGGCCCCGGTAACATTATTTTCTACTTGTGAGCAGGTCTTGCTCAGAGCCCTCGTTGCTGCTGAAAGTGGAAACAAAGCAAACTTGCTCTCAATGGTGACAAGCCCTCTGAATGCAATTTAGTGTCTTTTGGGAAATCCCTCTTTCTGTGCCTGTGCCTGTGCCTGAATGCCACAGTCTGGGCAATTTACAAAGAACGGAGGTTTGCTGGGCTCGCGGTCCTGGGGGCTGGGAGGTCAAGAGCCTGGCACCAGCGTCTGCACCACACAGTGCAGGGCCTTCTCGCTGCACCCGGGTGGCACGTGCAGAGAGGAAGAAGATGGCCATAAAGCCCCTCCCACACTAACTCACTGATCCAGTCATCCACAACCCTCTCGCCTCTCAAGATCTCACCTCTCAGCACTGCTGCACTGTGCACCAGGTTCCACACTGTGGTTTTTTTTTTTTTTTTAAGATTTATTTATGCATTTGAAAGTCAGAGAGAGGGAAAGGGAGAGAGGGAGAAGAGAGATCTTAAATCCTCTGGTTTACTCCCCAGATGACCTCAACGGCCCAGGGCTGGGCCAGGTGACAGCCAGGAACCAGGAGTTTCTTCTGTGTTTCTCAGGTGGGTGCAGAGGCCCAAGTACTTAGGCCATCCTCTGCAGCTTTCCCAGGCGCATTAGCAGGGAGCAGGATCAGAAGTGGAGCAACCGGGACTCGAACCGTTGTCCATATGGGATGTCAGCACTGCAGGTAGCAGCTTAACCTGCTGTGCCACTGTGCCAGCCCTGAGTTCCACATTTAAAGCATGGCATTTAGCAGAGAATTCTGAGTTCGTTTGGGTGGCACTCTCGGAGAAGGTGCCAGTGTCCAGGCTCAGGGACCAACCCTGACTTATAAGCCATCAGTAAAGCCACTTGCTTTGCTTGGCTGCAGTAAGCGTGGGACCAAGTTCTGATCAGAAGAAACACAGAAAACGAAACCCTCGGTTACTCACACTTTCCCCAAAACCAGACTGCATCTCGCTGGTCACTTTTACCAAATAGTCAATGAAGAAATAAACACCAATCACATACAAACGGTTCCAGAAAATAGAGGAAGGTGTCATTCCCTTCTATGAGGTCCGCTTGACCTGAGACAAACACCCAACAACAGCATAAAAAACTCTGGAGAGTTCTTTCTTGTGGGGGCTCCTTGGCCATTGCCCAGTAGTTAGCAGGGTCCCTGGCCGCTATGTCAATAGTACTCTCTGGTTGGGACAGCCAAAAATATCCCCAGACTTTGCTGAATATCCCCTGGGACACCTGCTGTTCCCAGACCCATAGGTTAGAGTCCAGCTTTTGTTTCTTCCCATAAGTGTGGCTAGTAATGTCAGCACTGTCTGTCAAATAAATCATGTGTTTTCAACTCAACCACACTGCCATCCTAGCCTATAATTTCCCATGTACTTCTGTATTCCAGCTCTTTCTGCATTCTGCTCGTCTGTTCTTTGCCAGTCTCCACCCACCCCACCCCTCCCCGTGCCACACACATGCCTGTTCTTCTGCCCACAATACAACATTTCTTCCTGCAACTGAACTTTAGAATAACTATAACCAGGGGCTGGAATTGTGGACAGCAGGTTAAGCTGCCACCTGTGGCATTGCCATCCCATGTGCACACTGGTTCAAATCTTGGCTTCTTTACTTTTGAGGCAACTCCCTGCTAATATACCTGGGAAAGCAGTGGAAGAATGGCCCAAGTGCTTAGGCCCCTGAATGCATGTGGGAAACCTAGATGGAGTTCCAGGCTCCTAGTTTTGACTTAGACCAGCTAAGATTGTTTCAGCCATTTGGGGAGTGAATCAGTGAATGGTCTCTCTCTCTCTCTGTCTGTCTATCTCTCTCCCCACCTTCCTGTAACTCGTTTTCAAATAAAAATAAAAAACACACTGTAACCAGCTCTGATTACAATGTGCAGCTATACCCTCCAAAATGATGTCCAGCAGGGATGTATATCCTTATCTTCTGGATTTTAGTGAAAATAATTTTATTTATTCATTTTTTTAAGATTTAGTTATTGCCTGCGCCACAGCATAATAGGCTAATCCTCCGCCTAGCAGAGCTGGCACACCGGGTTCTAGTCCCGGACGGGATGCCGGATTCTGTCCTGGTTGCCCCTCTTCCAGGCCAACTCTCTGCTGTGGCCAGGGAGTGCAGTGGAGGATGGCCCAAGTGCTTGGGCCCTGCACCCCATGGGAGACCAGGAGAAGCACCTGGCTCCTGGCTTTGGATCAGCGCGGTGCACCTGCCGCAGCGCGCCAGCCGCGGCGGCCATTGGAGGGTGAACCAACGGCAAAGGAAGACCTTTCTCTCTGTCTCTCTCTCTCACTGTCCACTCTGCCTGTAAAAAATAAAAATAAAAAAAGATTTAGTTATTTATTTGAAAGCTTGAGTTACAGAGAGGGAGAGGCAGAGACAGAGAGAGAGAAACAGAGAAGTCTTCATTCGCTGGCTCACTCCCCAGATGGCCCCAGTAGTCAGGGCTGGGCAGGAGCCAGGAGCTTCATCCCGGTCTCCTATGTGGGTGCAGGGGCCCAAGCACTTGGGCCATCTTCCGCTGCTTTCCCAGGCCATAGCAGGGAACTGTATTGAAAGTGGAGCAGCTAGGACTTGAACCAGCACCCAAATGGGATGTAGGCACTGCAGACAGCAGTTTAACCTACTATACTACAGTGTCAGCCCCTTTATTTAATTTTTAAAATATTTATTTATTTAAAAGGCAGAGTTACAGAAAGAAAAGGAGGGACAGATTAGATCTTCCATACACTGATTCAGGTAGGGGATGTTTCTTTTTGTTTTCATTTAAAGATTTATTTATTTATTTGAAAGTCAGAGTTACACAGAGAGAGGAGGACAGGTGTATGTGTGGGGTCTTCCATCTGCTGGTTCTCTCCCCAATTGACCGCAACGGCCAGAGCTGAGCTGACCTGAAGCCAGGACCCAGGAGCTTCTTCTGGGTCTCCCACATGGGTGCAGGAGCCCAAGGACTTGGACCATTTTCTACTGCTTTCCCAGGCCATAGCAGAGAGCCAGATCAGAGGTGGAGCAGCCAGGAATCGAACCAGCGCCCATATGGGACGCTGGCACTGCAGGTGGCAGCTTAACCTGCGACGCCACAGTGCCACTCCCTCAGATAGGGGATGTACGTGTCCTTTGCTTCCTCCCAGGATGTGCATTAACAGGAAGCTGAATCTGAAACAGAGCAACCAGGACTCAAACCAGACCCTCTGCTATGAGATGCAAACCTCCCAAGCAGTGGCTGTACCCGCTGTGCCACAGCACCCGCTGCCCATCCCCAGGTTTTAAATATCTGTATCCAGTGACGTTCAGATCAGTGTATCCAGCCTAGTCTATTCTTCTGGCTTTCAACTAAAAAAACTCCTTGTGGAGTTACTCATCTCCTGGTGAGTATCTCAGAGGCTCTAGCACAGCGTGCTCCAGCTGCAGCTAGCGATCCGCTCCCCTTGAGTGTTGCCTGCTGCTGCAGGAGAGCTCCGCAGACTGCATAATTCCCAAATAGCAGCCGCCTGCCCACCCCCGTCGGAGGTTTTGTTACTTGCAGCCACCCATGACCCAAAACCATGAAATGAAAAGTTCTGGAAATACATAATTTTTTTAAAGATTTATTTATTTTATTTGAAAGGCAGAGTTACAAGAGGCTGAAGGAGAGGGGGAGTCTTCCATCTGCTGGTTCACACCCCAAATGGCCGCAACGGCTGAAGCTGAGCCAATCCAAAGCCAGGAGCCAGGAGCTTCTTCCAGGTCTCCCATGTGGGTGCAGGGGCCTAAGGACTTGGGCCATCTTTTGCTGCTTTCCCAGGCCACAGCAGAGAGCTGGATCGGAAGTGGAGCGACAGGACTTAAACCCGCGCCCATATGGGATGCTGGCACTGCAGGCGATGGCTTTACCCACTATGCCACAACACCGGGCCCATGGAAATACATAATTTATCCATTTTGAATTGTGTGCCATTCTGAATGGCATGATGAGATGTCGTGCCATGCTGCTGTGTCCCACCTGGCACGCGGATTGGCCCTTCGTCCTGCACACCTGTGCTGAGTATGCTCTCTGCCCACTGGTCACTTAGCCTCCTTGGTTAGCACAGCAACTGTGTGTCACAGGTAACCCTTATTTTACTTAATAATGGCCTCTAATGGCAAGTGTGGCTCTAATGGCAACTTGGGTATGCCTGTAACGCGCTTCCTTTAGGTGAAAAGGTGAGAGTTATCTGCTGAAGGAAAGGAAAACGTGTTGTATAATGAGGTTGCTCAGATGCAAGTCATTGTTAACCTCTCACAGTGCCTAACTTATAAATTAAACTTAATCAGGGGCTGGCACCTGTGGTGTAGTAGGCTAAGTCTTTGCCTGTAGCACCTGCATCCCATTTGAGCATCAGTTCCTGTCCCAGGTGCTCTTCTTCTGACCCAGCTCCCTGCTGGTGGCCTGGGAAAGCAGTGGAAGATGTCCCAAGTGCTTGGGCCCCTGCACTCACATGGGAGGCCCGGAGGAAGCTCCTGGCTCCTGGCTTCAGATCAGCCCGGCTCTGTCTCTCCCTCTCTCTGTCTGTAACTCTGCCTCTCAAATAAATAAATAAATCTTAAAAACAAAACAAGATCAAAAATAACCAACTTGATCACAGGTGTGTAGGTATAGGGAAAAAATGGCACAAATGTTCCCTTATTTATAATGGCTCCACTGAACTTTTTTTTGACTTTTTGTAACTGTACTTGAGTTCTGAATTTTGGTCTTTTCCTGGGCTAGCAGCAGGAGGTAAGATATTCTCCTGCGATGCAGGGCAGTGACCATGAGCAGAAGTACCTGGCCCCGGTTGTCACATAATCTCCAGGCTGACCCTCTACACTGTGTGATGTTGTGAGGTTGTGATGTTCAGTAGTGAAGTGTATCAGCTGCCCCCCCCCTTTTTTTAAGATTTATCTGTTTGAAAGGCAGAGTTACAGAGAGGCAGAGAGAGAGATCAATCTTCCACCTGCTGGTTCACTCCCCAAATGGCTATAATGGCCAGAGCAGGGCCAATCCCAAGCCAAGAACCAGGAGATTCTTCCGGGTCTCTCACGCAGGTGTAGAGGCCCAAGGACTTGGATCATCCTCTCCTGCTTTCCCAGGCCATAGCAGAGAGCTGGATTGCAAGTGGAGCAGCCAGGACTAGAACCAGCACCCATATGGGATGCCGGCACTTCAGGCAGCAGTTTTACCCGCTACACCACAGCGCTGGCCCCTCAGCTGCACTTTCAACACACAAGTTCATTGGGCCGTAACCCTCTTGTAAGGCAAGGGGCATCTGTCCACTCAGGGTTTGGTACCACTGCAGTATCAGGCATCTACTGAGACTCTTGGAATGCATCTTCACAGATTCAGAGTCCACTGTATTTGGCTCACAGTTCTGGGTGCTGGGAGGTCCAAGAGCACGGTGCTGGCATCGGGCAAGGGGACCTGGTGCTGCAGACGGGCGAGACAGACAGAGGGGCAGGAGGGTACCGACCTGATAACGAACTTACTCTCAAGATGATGACATTTGGGGCTGGTGTTGTGACATAACAGGTAAAGCTGCTACCTGCAACACCGGCATTCCACATGGGTGCCAATTTGTGTCCCAGTTGCTCCACTTTTGATCCAGCTCTCTGACAATGGTCTAGAAAAAGCACTGGAAGTTGGCCCAAGTGTTTGGGCCTCTGCCACCCATGTGGGAAACTGGGATGAAGCTCCTGGCTTCGGGGTTGCCGCCATCAACCAGCAGATAGAGGATCTTTCTCTCTCTGTCTCTCCATCTCTCTCTGTAATTCTGACTTTCAAATACATAAATCTTAAAAAAAAAAAAAAAGATATCAACATTCATCCATTCACAAGAACAGAGCCCTTGTGACTTAATAACTGCTTAAAGGTCCTGCCTCTTAATCTTGTTACAATAGAAATTCAGTTTTTAAAGATTTATTTTATTTATTTGAAAGACAGAATGACATAGAAGGAAAAACAGAAAAGGAGGACTAGAGAGACAAAGAGATCTTCCATCTACTGCTTGACTCCCCAAATGGCTGCAATGGCCAGGGCTGGACCAGACTGGAGCTAGGAGCCCAGAACTCCATCCTGGTCTCCCACATGGGTGGCAGGGGCCCTAGCACTTGGGCCATCTTTTGCTTCTTTCCCAGGCATGTAAGCAGGGAGGTGGACTGGAAGCAGAACAGCCAGGACTTGAGCCAGGGCCTTGACAGGGTATGCCAGCATCCTGAGCGGCGGCCTGACCTGCACTATAACACTGGCAGGCTGGACACTTCACTTCAGCATGTGCTTTGGAGGAGACAGTCAGACCCTAGCACCTCCTCATTTCCCTGCCAACAGATCTCCCATCTTATCCAATGGTGCCTTCCTCCCCCTCCACCCTAGGGCAATGATCTCCCTTCTTTCCTTAACTTCTCCCTTCTGATGCTTCCCTGTTGATGCTTACAATGCGACAGGTGCTCCATCTGCTGCTATTCATAAAACCTAAGTTCTTGGGGCCGGCACTGTGCCATGGCGGGTAAAGCCAGTGCCTGCAGTATTAGCATCCCACATGGGTGCCAGTTTGAGTCCCGGCAGCTCCACTTCTGACTCAGCTCTCTGCTACGGCCTGGGAAAGCAGCAAAAGATGGCCCAAGTGCTTGGGCCCCTGCACCTGCATGGGAGACCTGGAAGAAGCTCCTGGCTCCTGGCTTCAGATCGGCTCAGCTTCAGCCATTGCGGTCAACTGGGGAGTGAATCAGTGGATGGAAGACTTCTCTCTCTTTCTGCCTCTGCCTCTTCTCTCTCTGTGTAACTCTTTCAAATAAATGAATAAAATCTTTTAAAAAAATTAACAGTCAATGAAAATGATTAAACTGATGTGAACTGATTAAATGTGAACTGATTAAAGTTGTAAAACTGCCAAAATATATATATATCATAGGTTGGAAATGCATGTAATCCATCTAAACTATCAAACTAGACAGACTGGCCCAGCTCACATTAAATATGGCCAGAACACTTACCTTAACAAAAGCATCTATTGGGGCCGGCGCTGTGGTGTAGTGGGTTAACACCCTGGCCTGAAGCGCTGGCATTCCATATGGGTGATGGTTCAAGTCCCAGCTGCTGTACTTCCCATCCAGCTCTCTGCTGTGGCCTGGGAAAGCAGTAGAAGATGGCCCAAGTCCTTGGACCTCTGCATGCATGTGGGAGATCCAGAAGAAGCTCTTGGCTCCTGGCTTCAGATCGGTGCAGCTCCAGCTATTGCGGCCAATTGGGGAGTGAACCATCGAATGGAAGACTTCTCTCTCTCTCTCCCTGCCTCTCCTTCTCTGTGTAACTCTGACTTTCAAATAAACAAATAAATAAATCTTAAAAAAAAAACAGAAAAGCATCTATCACAAAGCCTGTTTTATAATCAAGTGTTGAATATCTGATGTAATTTATTAAATACGCCACTGAAAATGGAAAACAGAATGGTTGTATAGCTACAACCTTGGGGCAGCATGGTAAAAATGAAGAATCATGAGTCAAACCATCACACAAGTTAGGGACTGTCTATACGTAAGGCTGGGGGATTTCTAAAGAACAGAAAAATGACTTCTTACAGTTCTGGGGGACGAGGCATCCAAGATGGAGGTGCTGGCATTGGTGTCTGGTAAGGGTTCCTCTCTGCTTGCAAGATAAGTCTTGCCTTGTTGGCACCTTCTTACATGGTGGAAGGCAGAGGGGCAGGAAGGGGGCACTCTCTCTGAAGCTGATGCTTTTTTTTTTTTTAAGATTTTATTTATTTATTATTTGAGAGGCAGACTTACAGACAGTGAGAGGGAAAGACAGAGAGAGAGAGGTTCTTCCATCTGCTGGTTCACTCCCCAAATGGCCACAATGGCTGGAGCTGCACTGATCTGAAGTCAGGAGCCAGGAGCGTCAGGGCCATCTTCCACTGCTTTCCCAGGCCATAGCAGAGAGCTGGATCGGAAGAGGAGCAGCCGGGACTAGAACCGGCACCCATCTGGGATGCAGATAATTAACCTACTGTACCACAGCACCATCCCCTGAAGCTGCTCTGTCACTGTATTCATCTGTCCAGGCAGGTAGAACTTTCATGACTTAATCACAGCTCACTATGGAGATTAGGTTTCAACATGAATTTTGGAGGAAACACCATGTTCACACCACTGCAGGTGCAGTGGGGGGGTGGGGGGGGATGACAGGCAGTGAAAATGTTCTAGATGTAGACTGTGTTGATGGTTGGACAATTCTGTGAATACTCTAATTCTGGCAAATTATGTAGTATGTAGATTACAGTGCAGGAAAGCTGTCAGCAAAAACAATCAGGCAAAAACCATCTCTGGGTGCAGTGAGGGCGATCAGGCTAAGGACAAGGGTGTAGCCAGCGAGACCAGCTCATTCATGAGATGATGGATGCCTGGTCGATGCCTATGGATTGGAAGGAGAGGCAGGATGTGGTGCATGTCCAATGGGGCAGGGGGAAGAAGGGGGGCTCTCTATCAGATTGTTCTTACACAGCACTCAGAGTAATAATTCAAGATATAAATTCAGTTATGCCACTGTGCAGCTAGGGCCCTCAGCATTTGCTCCCTGCAAGTAGAATCAACTTCTCAGGGTGGCATTGTGGCACAGCAGGTTAAACCACTGCCTGCAATGCCAGCATCCCGTACGAGTGCCTGTTGGAGTCCCAACTGCTCCACTTCTGATCCAGCTCCCTGCTAATGTGCTTGGGAGAGATGATCCAAGTGCTTGGATCCCTAACACTCACACGGGAGACTAAAAATGGTGTTCCTCGCTCCTGGCTTAGGCTGGCCCAGCCCTGGCTGTTATAGCCATTTGGGGAGTGAACCAGTAGAGATTGAAGATCTCTCTCACTCTTTCTGTCTTTTCTACCTCTCTCTGTATAAAACTGCCTTTTTTTTTTTTTTTTTTAAACAGGCAGAGTGACAGTGAGAGAGAGAGACAGAGAGAAAGGTCTTCCTTTACCGTTGGTTCACCCTCTAATGGCCACTGCAGCTAGTGCGCTGCGGCCGGCACACTGCACTGGTCCTAAGCCAGGAGCCAGGTGCTTCTCCTGGTCTCCCATGGGGTGCAGGGCCCAAGTATTTGGGCCACCCTCTACTGCACTCCCAGGCCACAGCAGAGAGCTGGACTGGAAGAAGGGCAACTGGGACAGAATCCGGCACCCTGACCGGGACTAGAACACAGTGTGCCGGCGCCACAGGCAGAGGATTAGCCTATTGAGCCGTGGTGCCGGCCAAAACTGCCTTTCAAATAAATTAAGAAAATAAATAAAAAGAATCAGTTGTCCTTGCTGGACAAGGTTGCCATTCCTGGTCTCTGGCCCCTGGCTTCCCAGATTCGAGGCCTGGTTCCCTCTGCTCAGCCAGGCTCTATGAAAGATCAAAATTTGGTTTAGGGGCTGCTTTCCCAGCAATTTCCTCCAACTCTAACCAACATTAAGGGTCCTCGCTATACTACAAGTCTCTTGCTAACATCTGTAGTCATGGACTGAGTTTTGTGTAGTTGTTTATTTTTGTCCACCTTCCCTGCCATATTGTAACCTCCTCTAGGGCAGAGGTATATTTTTTTCTCCTGTGTTCATTCTGGGACATGGATCAAAGTAGGCACTTGGACGTTCATTGGATGGATGAAAGCATGAAATGAACACATCCCAGAGGAGCAGTGAGTCAAGCATTCAAAGGAGAATGAAATTATGAGGATCCAAAAGTGTAAGAAACAAAGCATAGAATGAAAGAAAATATTTGCAAGCCATGCATCTGATAAGGGACTGACAACCAGGATCTGTATGAAGAACTCCTACAGCTCAAGAAAAAACCAAACACCCGGAGCAGGCATTTGGTCAGTCGTTCACGTCCCATGTCAGAGGGCCTGGTTCCAGTCCTGACTTCTCTGCTTCTGCCAGCTTCCTGCTAATGTGCACCCTGAGAGGCAGCAGACAAAGGCTCAAGTCTTTGGGTCCCTGCCCTTCACGTGGGAGAAGTGGATGGAGTTCTAGGCTCCCCACTGTTAGGCATCTGTGGGAGTAAACCAGCAGATGGAAAAATCTTTGTCTCTCTGCCTTTAAGTGAGTGAAAATAAAGACAACACTAAAAATGGGAGTAAATGTTGGCAAGAATGTGGACCCCTCATGCACTACTGGTTGGAAGGTAAAATAGTGTAGCCACCATAGAAGCTTGGTTGTTTATTAAAAAGTTATGCACAGAGGCCGGTGCCTTGGCATAACAGGTAAAGCCGCCACCTAGCAGTGCTGGCATCCCATATGGGCGCCAGCTCAAGTTCCCAGCTCCTCCATTTCCAGTCTGGCTCTCTGCTACGGCCTGGGAAAGCAGTAGAAGATGGTCCAAGTCCTTGGGCCCCTGCACCCATGTGGGAGACCTGGAAAAAGCTCCTGGCTCCTGGCTTTGAATCGGTGCAGCTCCAGCCATTGTGGCCATTTGGGGAGTGAACCAGTGGGTGGAAGACCTCTGTCTCTCTGTAACCCTCTCTCCCTGTAACTCTGCCTTTCAAATAAATAAACGAATCTTAAAAAAAAAAAAAAAGAAAAGAAAAAAAGAAAAAGAAAATATATGAAGAGAGAAGCAAAACATGGTATGTACACATCATAGGATATTAGTCTCAAAAAAGAAGGAAGTTCTGGCCGGCGCCGTGGCTCACTAGGCTAATCCTCCGCCTCGCGGCGCCGGCACACCGGGTTCTAGTCCCGGTTGGGGCACCGATCCTGTCCCAGTTGCCCCTCTTCCAGGCCAGCTCTCTGCTGTGGCCAGGGAGTGCAGTGGAGGATGGCCCAAGTGCTTGGGCCCTGCACCCCATGGGAGACCAGGAAAAGCACCTGGCTCCTGCCATTGGATCAGCGCGGTGCGCCGGCCGCAGCGCGCCTACCGCGGCGGCCATTGGAGGGTGAACCAACGGCAAAAGGAAGACCTGTCTCTCTCTCTCACTGTCCACTCTGCCTGTAAAAAAAAAAAAAAAAAAAAAGAAGGAAGTTCTGACCCATCCTACCCAATATAAACTTTGAAAACATTATGCTGTTACATAAGACAAATACTATATGATTCCACTTATGTCAGTTACATGGAATATACAAATTCACAGAGATGGACAGTAGTGTAGAAGTTTCCAGAGGCTGAGGGGAGGTGGACTGGGGAATCAGGACTTAGGGGGCACACAGTTTCCACTGGAGAAGAGGGAAAACTGCAAATGGATGGGGGTGGTGGTCGCAGCAGGTCGCGAGTGTACTGAATACCACTGAACTGTGAAATGAAGCATGGTTGAGGTGTAGGCATTTGGTCTAGTGGTAGGGCGCCAATCCCCCATATCAGAGCCTGGGTTCACTCCTGCTCTGGCTCCTGCATCCAGCTTCCCACGACTACACCCTGGAAGGATGCAGCTCAGTAGTCCCTGCTACCCACGGTAGGAGACCTGGCTTGTGTTCCTGGCTCTGGCTCCCGCCCAGCCACAGCAGCTGCTGGCATTTGAGGAGAGAACTACCAGATGCGAGAGTTCTCTCTCTCTCTCTCAAATAAATGTAAAAAAAATTTTTTAAAAGAAGTGATCAAATAGGAACTTTTAAGTTACATATATTTTACCATAATTTAAAAATCTTTACATGTAAGGAACATTAGCCACCCACGCACTTTGAACACACGCTGAAGAAGCTTATCACGGGATGCCACCCCGGCTGCAGGAGTCCAGGGCGCTCCCGCCCAGCTCACCCCGGCGCCCCGCGACCAGAAGGGGGCGATCCGGGACCCGGTTCCCGCGCGCTCAGCCGCAGGCCCCGCCTACCCTGGGGGCAGGGCTGCGCGGCGCCTTTGTCTCCCGCGCACGATTTATCCGGGCTCGCTTTAGGATGGTTTGGATGGCTACGCATCCCGCTTATTTGGCTGTCCCACTTAGTATATTACAGGGAGGGCTCGGGCGGCCGAGAGGCGCCGGGGTCACCGCCCCGGCAGGGCGGCCGCCGCTGTCTTCCCGGTCAAGCGGCCCCGTCGCCGGAGCGCGCCCGGCGTTGGTGCCCGGCTCCGCGCGCATAGGGGCCCGGGGCGCGCTCCCCGGCTCCCGCCCACGGTCGTTCTGCAGTGAGTCCTCAGAACTTTCTCCCTCTCCGGGAGCGTGTGTATCCTGGGGTGTAGTTCGGAAAGCGGGATTTGGCCGTGCTGTTTCGTAGAAGGCTTTCTCTGCAGTGCGCGAGCGTTGTGACCAGTCTGCCGCCGTTTCAGACAGCGAGCAGCCACAGTTTTCTCAGTGATCGCTACCCTGTAGGGCGTTAAACACTTCTCCCCGACTCCCACACGCACTACTGCGTGCCCGACGTGGCCCCTCCCAGCGCTGCTCAAAAGAGAGAGCACCTGTACAGGAAGCAGGTCCTGTTGTGCCTTGGGGGAGGGGGGTGTGTGGCAAGGAAGTAGGAACAGTGAATCCCTTTAGGGTGAGGGTGGAGCTGACACCTGTGGTTGGGCCATCTGGTCACCTGGCTTGTAACCATGGCAACGAGAGCCTAGAAGAGTGTCCAGGGCGTAGACCGCGCCACAGACAAGACTGTGCCATTTTACTAACACTTCCACTGATATCCCAGGCACGTTAGCTGGGAGCTGGATCAGAAGTGGAGCAGTTGGGCTTGGAACCGGCTGGGAACTGGAACCCATTTGGGAGGCTGACGTTGCATGCAGAGCCTTAACCTTCAACGCCACAGCAGCGGCCCCTAACATTTCCTTGTTTCATGCTGAGAAGGGCAGTCCTATTTAACTGCAAGAGTGGAAGTGGAATGGTCAGACTTTCAATATGTGTTCAGAGAGCCCTCAGAGAAGGAGTGCACCTGTCATGTTCCAGATACAACACACCAGCAGGACGCCTGCCTGAAAATGAGTGGCAAAAGGCACTGCATCATTTGATTTGATTTGCATTTCCGTGGTTACCACTAGAGGAGATACTTCACATATCTGGGTCCTTTGCACTTCTTTTGCCAACTGCATGGTTCTGTTCCTTGGTCGTTGCTTGGTGAGAGGTGCTGCAGGGACGCCAACAGATTGGGGGATCAATCTCTTACCAGTTTAGCGTCTGTACACCAAAGCAAATTACTTGAACCTCTTTAAGCTTCATTCTGCCTATAATGCCATGAAGTTGGTTTGGTGATTAGCTGAGATACCGCATCTAAAACGCTGGGTGGAGTATCTTGTATCTGTGCATCTGTTTATATACATTTCACTTACCATGCTCACACACACACCCACGCATCCATCCTTGTGTTTCATAGGTGTTGCAAATGTTTTTTCTTCTGTTGTTTCTTTCAATTCTCCCATTTATACCACACAGAATGTAAAAACAACTTTTAAGGGCAGATGTTTGGCTTAGCAGTTAACACACACTGCGTGGGACACCCACATCCTATATCAGATTGCCTGGGAGCCCATCCCAGCTTCTTGCTAATGCACACTCTGGAGATGGCTCAAATAGTTGGGTTCCTGCCACCCACATGGGCAGCCCCGATGTGGAGTGAATTCCTGGCTCCTGCCTTTGGCCTGGCCCAGTGCTAGTGTTATGGGCATTTGGAGAATGAACCAGTCCATGGGAGCACTTTCTGCTTCTCTCAAACAGAAATGTTAAGAAATTATTTTTTTATAATCGAATTCATCAATCTTTGCATTTGCCTTTGAATGCCTTTAGTTTTTCATGCTTTAAATTTAAATCTGATTGAGTTATTTTGCTATCTGCTGTGATTTAGAGCTCAAATCCTGAATTCCCACGCCTGACAAAACTGGGCACAGAGAGTTAATCTAAAGACTACTTTAGGGGCCGTCGCTGTGGCACAGTGGGTAATGCCACCATCTGCAGTGCCGGTATCCCATATGGGTGCCAGTTCAAATCCTGGCTACTCCACTTCCGATCCAGCTCTCTGCTATGGCCTGGGAAAGCAGTGGAAGATGACCCAGGTCCTTGGGCCCCTGTACCCACATGGGAGACCTGGAGAAAGCTCCTGGCTCCTGGCTTTGGAACTCACAGCTCCGGCAATTGCGGCCATTTGGGGAGTGAACCAGTGGAAGGAAGACTTCTCCCTCCCACCGCCCTCCGTCATGGTATCTCTGCCTTTCAAATAAATAAATCTTAAAAAAAAAAAAAGGGGGGGGGGGACTGGGATGTTGATTGCTCCGGAAAGCCCCACACCTGGGGACATTCCAAACTAAGACAAAGCCCTCTAAAGAGCCTTTGTGTATGCCACCCCCACCCCCACGCCTTATCAGGGTCTAGTGGCACTCTACACCTCCTCCAGCCAGCAGCTGAGGAAGGGACTCTGCTGCTCAAACAGAATGAAGCCTGGTTTCAAATCCCCTGCCCTCTGTCTGGGAAGGCTCAAACCCCACTCTATACCCCCATTCTGCGCCCCCTAAAATAAAGTCTTCTCTAACTAGCCACTTTCTCTCCTTCTTTGAACCCTAAAGTCCTAAAGCCTAAAAGCAGTTATGAATGGGATGAAGGCAGACTTGAGGCGACTTCCACGCTGACTTCCCTCCTTCACTGCCATTTCGGAGTGAGTACCTCTCCCCTAGAGCACCCTCTTTGGCCTGGGAGACAAGTTGAGCATTGCCTTGGTTTCTTACCCCCTCAGCTCCTGCTTATGCTTTCTCATCTCTGCGGGCTCACAGCCAGATCCTCTACATGCAACACCGGACCTGGTTTTCAGCCTGAGGACCAGTAAAAGGATGGTCCCTGTGTCCCCAAAGTGTGCCTGGGCAGACTGGCCATTGTCCCCTGCCTCTGGAAGGTCTAGGGTAGACTTTGGTTCCCTTCTCCTTTCCCTTTTGTTCTGGAACAAGAGGAGAGCTCCGGGAGGTCTACTGTGGGGGTGGGGGAGTAGAAGGGTGGGGTGGGTGGGGGTTTTCCCTCTTTTGAGCAGAGAGCCTTAGACTGCTCTTACTTTTGTCGCTTCCCAACATTTGAGATGAAGGGGAGGGGTAGGGAGTGGACCCTGGGCAGACCTGCAAGCCAGCATCAGGAGGGCCTGGGTGGAGAGTTTGAGAGCCGGTAAGTTGGCCTACATCTCTGCTAAGATGTTCTCCTTGCGTGGGTGTGGCCAAGAGGCTTGGGCTGCAAGAGCAGGGCAGGGAGAGCAGCAGTGTTTAATGGGGTAGGGCCTCCTCCGCAGCCAAGGCCCAGCATGGATCTCTGGTCCCTCCCTCCTGCAGGATGCCATGTACCTCCTTTGTCACCATCTTAAATAGACTGATCATAATGGGACTTGTTTTAAACAGCTGGTTTTTTTTTTTTTTTTTTTTTTTTACAGGCAGAGTGGACAGTGAGAGAGAGAGAGACAGAGAGAAAGGTCTTCCTTTTTGCCATTGGTTCACCCTCCAATGGCCGCCGCGGCTGGCGCACCATGCTGATCCGAAGCTAGGAGCCAGGTGCCTCTCCTGGTCTCCCATGGGGTGCAGGGCCCAAGCACTTGGGCCATCCTCCACTGCACTCCCTGGCCACAGCAGAGAGCTGGCCTGGAAGAGGGGCAACCGGGACAGAATCCAGTGCCCCGACCGGGACTAGAACCCGGTGTGCCGGCGCCACAAGGTGGAGGATTAGCCTAGTGAGCCGCGGCGCTGGCTTAAACAGCTGTTTTTTCCACTGCCTCTACTCTACAAGGTCATGTTTTCCAACTGCCTTATCCACTGGCTGCCCTGACCCAGAGTTCACGTTTTCTCACTTACTAAAGTGATGTAAGTTTCTCTGTCCCCCTATTTAAGCCTCCTCTGTTCTCCATTCATCACTGTATGCCTTGTTAAACTGCAGAGCTCTGCACTGACTACTGCCCAGAAAGTATAAAGATCAGTGAAACTCTGCGATAATTCCTGAGATGCTGTGCACTGTTACTATCATAATCGTGACTATTTACATTTTTGTCATCTACAATATGATTCCCGAAATATTTTTGTCTGTTAACAAAATTGGAACTATTTTTTTAGGATGTATTTATTTATTTGAAAGTCAGAGTTCCAGAGAGGGAGAGGCATAGGCATAGGCATAGGCATAGGCATAGGCATAGGCGAGAGAGAGAGAGAGAGAGAGAGAGAGATCGACCTTCAATCTGATGGTTCACTCCCCAAATGGCTACAATGGCTGGAGCTGGGCTGATCTGAAGCCTGGTGACAGGAGCTTCTTTCGGGTCTCCATGTGGGTTCAGGGGCCCAAGGACTTGGGCCATCTTTTATTGCTTTCCCAGGCCATAGCAGAGAGCTGGATGGGAAGAGAAGCAGCCGGGACACAAACCAGTGCCCACATGGGATGCTGGTGCTGCAGGCAGTGGCTTTACCCACTCAGCCACAGTGCTGGCCCCACATACTATTCTTAAATGTCTTTTCTTTTTTTAATATGTATTTATTTATTTGAAAGTCAGAGTTACAGAGAGGCAGAGGCAGAGAGAGAGTCTTCCATCTGATGGTTCATGGCCGCAATCGCCAGAACTGCGCCGAACCGAAGCCAGGAGCCAGGAGCTCCTTCCGTGTCTCCCACGTGGATGCAGGGGCCAAGGACTTGGACCATCTTCCACCATTCTCCCAGGCCATAGCAGAGAGCTGGATTGGAAGTGGAGCAGCCGGGTCTCGAACCGGAGCCCATATGGGATGCTGGTGCTTCAGGCTAGGGCATTAACCTGCTGTACCACAGCAACCAGCCCCAAATGTCTTGTTTTCAAGGCTAAATATTTTTCTGAGACTCCTAGGGTTCACAACACCTGGGTAAAGTAACTTAATTCTCCAATGTTCAAAAAACTGCTTGAACGTTTTCATGGGTTCATATGCTGATATCACATGCTAACCCTTTTCAATAGAGGTTTTTCTGTGTTTTTGTAACTGACCTAGGTAACAAAATTCTATGCATCTCAGGGAAGTTTCATGTGTTTTATAAAATGATGCCAAATTTATGCTGTACTTATATAAAGTTCTGATTTTCCCACACTGGGGTTAGTCACTGTTAATAGTTCACAGTTATAGGGCAGATCCAAGCCCCATTGCTTTATACCAAAGCTTGCCCTTACACGTTGTGTGATGGTGAGGGGTAATGAGGTTGCTCTCTCCCTCATCCCCAGCTTCTGACTGTGGCCAGGTCAGCACTGGGACATGGAGCTGGCTAAATCTCCCCAACTACATTTCCATTCTTGCTTCACAACCCTGCCCCATCCTCTCTTTAGACAGCTAAAGCCCATAAAAGTAAAGACAAAAAAAAAAAAAAAGTTACACTGACAGTCTTTGTCCTGTCTAAAACTACCAGCCACTTAGAAAATAATCCCAGAACATAAAAACAGTATCCTAATAGATAGATAGATGATACAAAGTAACTGACCTGTTAGATCCGATCTGTTAAGATTAATAGCTGTTTTATGTGGTGATCTGTCATCAAGGGGACCCTACTAAGCCAGTCTATCCCCCCAATATCTCCCCTATTGTTGATGCAAAAAGCCAGGGCATCTAACAGCTGCCATTGACAGAGGCTGGCTTCCAAAGAAGCTCCACCCACTCTGCCAAAAACCTGGGCCCTGGGAGTGAGCCTGGATCCCTGGATCAGAATCACAGAGCCTGTCACAAGTTCTCTCAGCCTGCATCAGTATGGAGGAGACAGCCTGGGCTCCTTGTGGGCCTTACAGGTAGGGCCATAAATTTCTGCACCCTCCTATTACTAGCTAGGTAGATACTAGCCTATGTGAGCAAGAAAAAATGGGAATTCTGTGTGGCTAAATGATCACAAGTCTTGCCTTTGTTCATAACCCTGTCAACAGCTCTCTCCTTGGGGGCAGCATAAAAAAAATCTCCACCACCCTGCACCGTGAGAATCCTACAACAACCTTGCTGGGGGAGTCCCAACCTTCCTGCAGGGGCAGGTTAGGGAAAACTTTCCCCACTGTGTCTGAAGGAGGATGCCGAGTTATGGTGAAGTCCTGGGAGAAACCTCAGGAATTCCACACCCAGGAAGCCCTCCATTCAGACAAGGAGAGAAAAGAAACAGGAAGGGCCCAGACACCCTCCTAAAAATCACTCTTAAGGACCTCTCTCCATTAAACACTCAATCCAAAGCCACTCAAATCCAGTTGGAGTGGGCCTTGTTGGGTCATTTTAGCTACTACAGGGGCTCAACTGTCAGGCTTTCCTGCCTGGATTCATTTCTCCAGGTCAGAACTCGCCCTGACCCGGGAAGACAACTGGGGCAAGGGTCTGAAGAGGTGGCCATCACAACCCCCAATACCTGAGCCTCTTTGCTTCACTTCTATTCCAGAAGAGTCTGAAGAGATCACTGCTCACAAAACTCTAAGACCCTCCCCTGTCTGACCTTGGACAGCACCCTGATCTTGTACTAACCTCTCAAGGCTGCCACCCTGTCTCCTCCCTCCATCCAGTACAAACAACAAACTTCACTCTCCTATGCGGCTGTTTTCCTCCCAGGAATTTGATCAAGTGCATTCCTGAGTGCCTTTATCCTCCACAAATTGTTCAACTTTTCCTGAGCCCTAACACTCAAAGGTGATATGTGACACAAAGTTTTTCTTTCTTTCTTTCTTTCTACATATGTATTAAAATACTGGATTTGTGAGAACCCCCAGGCCTGTTGACATGGGGCACAGATAGTTCATCTAAAAGCAACTGGGATGTTGATTGCGCTGGAAAGCCTAGCACCTGGGGCCATCCCAAACTGCTAAGACAATGCACTGTAAGAGCCTCTCCGCACCCCCCCACCCCCACCTTATCGAGGCCCTTGTACTGCTTTGCATCTCCCACCTCCCCCACCAAGCAGCTGTGGAAGGGACTCTGCCTGCTACTCAAACAGAATGAAGCCTGGTTTTAAACTCCCTGCCCTCTGTCCATGCACCCTCAACCTCTCCCTCTCCCTGTCCCCCCATTCTGTCCTCCCTAAAATAAAGTCTTCTCTATTTTAGCCATCTATTCTCCTGTTTTGAACCCTAAAATCCTAAACTCTGACAACCAGTCATTCGTTTGTTTTGAAGATTTACTTATTTGAAGGGCAGAGAGACAAGAGAGACAGAGATAGATCAGTTGAGCTTCCATTCCCTGGTTCCCTTCCCAAATGCCTGAAACAGTCAGGGCTGGGTCAGGTTGAAGCCAGGAGTCAGACACTCCATCCTGGTCTCTCACATGAGACTACTTGGCCATTTTCTTCTGTCTTCTTAGGTGCATTAGTAGGAAGCTGGATCAGAAGCAGAGTAGCTAAGATTCAACTGGCACTCAGTAATGGGATGCCATTGTCATAGGCGGGGGGTTTAACCCAGGTTTTGACACCAGTCATTGCAATACTTTCCATTCTGTTACCAGTGCCAAACTCTCAAATATACCTTGAACTTATTTCAGTGTACAGTCTCTTTTTGTACTACTGCTACATTGTTTTGATATAACATTGACACAGTTTTGCTAGTGCTACATTTTTTTTTTTGCTACATGGTTTTAATATAACATTAACATAGTTTTATATGGTAGATTTGCTAATTTTTACATGTTGGCTTGTTAATTTTGTACCCCCCACATACTATATCAGAAGCATCACTTCACATTTAAATAAAATCTATAAAAATACGATTTAAATGGCTACAACATGTCATCACAAGAAAAATTGCAGTATATCAGTTTCCCATCAAATCTATTATCGATTTTATCACCATTATTTCATGCACCACTTAGGAAATGATTCTGCCATGGCTGATGTTGTCACACAGCTGGTTAAGCTAGTGCCTGCGATGCCAGCTTTCCATATGAGTGCTGGTAGACCTGGATGAAGTTCCAGGCTCCTGGCTTTGGCCTGGCCTAGTCCCAGGCCATTGCAGCCATTCAGGGGAGTGAATCAGTGCATGGGAGACCTGTCTGTTCCTCTCGTTCTTAACTGTGAAATAAATAAATAAATCAAAAAAAGAAAAATGTATATGTACTTTATTTCTGTTTGCAAAGGAACTTTCTAACCTTAAACACAAATCTGGGGGCTGGTGCTGTAGCGCAGTGGGTTAAAACCTTGGCCTGAAGCTCCGGCATCCCATATGGACGCAGGTTCTAGTTCCGGCTGCCCCTCTTCTGATCCAGCTCTCTGCTATGGCCTGGGAAAGCAGTAGAAGATGGCCCAAGTACTTGGGCCCCTGCACCCACATGGAGACCCGAAAGAAGCTCCTGGCTCCTGGCTTCAGATTGGTGCAGCTCCAGCCATTGTGGCCGTCTAGGGAGTGAACCAACAGATGGAAGACTTCTCTTTTTCTCTCTCTCTGCCTCTCCTCTCTCAAATAAATAAAAATAATTTTTTTTTTAAAAAACTGACAAATCTGAAACAAACATATCCACAGCTTTGACATCACCAACATTTCTGCATGTCCAAACACTAGAAAGCATGCAAATAATAACAATTAGAAGGCAAGCAACCTAGGAAAAACATTTGGGGCAACTATGGCCAAGTGTTAACAGCCTTAAAAAAGGGTTCTTCTTAAGTACACCAAGATCAAAGTGTTACAGAAGAAAGAGATCAATTTTTTTATGTAAGACAGTTTTTCATATATAATTCAGCTTATATGAGAATTGGCTATAAATGTATGGAATTTATTTTTTGTCACTAGTAATCAGCTGCAAATCAGATATGGCTTTTCTCAGTATTAAATGAGCAAAGATTACAGGTAATTTTTGCTGCCAGCAGAATGAGGGCTGTGGAAACTCTTCACACACCACAGAGAGGATTAAGGGCCGTAACCTTTTATTATTAATAGCCTGAAAATATTCAGGTCCTCTCATTGAGTGATTCTTAACTCTAGAAATATATCCTAAGGAAATAATCTGCTCTTTCTAGGATTATTACACATCACATTTACTCTTATTATGGAAGACAATTTCTGAAAACTTTAGGAAAAAGAAACATCTTTGAGAATTTGGCCATGTTGTTAAAAAGCAAAAAGACGATTAAAAAAAAAGTGACCCCTCCCCCCTCGAGATAATGAAATCAGACACCAGCGTTAAATCATCCAAAAATACCTGCGCTCTCAAAGGCGGCAACCCACCCAGGGACTGGGGGAGGGGAGGTGTCTTGATCCTGTCCTGGCTTTTCAATCACCCAGAGTCAGACTTCTCGGTTGCAAGACCGGGGGAGTCTTGATCTGGCTTAAGTCCCTACCAGTCCTTTAGTTCACTGGGCAGTGGGGACATGCAGCACCGTGTACCCCACACGTGTTTTACACAGCACTCTGGAGTTAACCCCTTTGCAACGCTCAAGTGGCCTTTCCCAATCTGGCTCTGCCGGCCTCTGCGCTCCTATTTTATCTTAAAAGACAGGATTCAGCCTCCACACCATTGCAACCTGGAGGTTGGCGATGCTGCGCTTTCGTCTTACCGTGGTGGCATCCGAAGCCTGTCCTAGCTGCTCTGCACCTGTCCAACGCTGCCTGACTACCAACTTGTCATTGCCTGTGTGCACCGGGTGTGGGATGGGGAGGGCGGCCAGCTTAGACGTGGGAGCCTTGCGAGAGGCTACGGGCATCGCGCCACACGCACACACGGGGTGGCCCCGGGGACGCCTCGGGAGGAGCCAGCGGAGCGCGCAACCGAGTGGCCGGTGCGCAGGGTCCGGCACGCACCGGCTAGCAGCCTGCGCCCACGAGGCGCGGCAGCGCGATCTCTCGTGCGTGCGGAGGCCCGCGGTCAGGGTCCGCCGACCCCGGGCAGAGCAGGGGGTCGCAAAGGGCGAGTTCGTTAGGCCAAAGCCGGGTACGGGACTGAGAGCTGGGCACGGGGACCCAAGGCAGCAGGTAAGGGGAGGTGGAGGTACACGGGCCTCGGGCGGCCCCAGGTGCCGCGGCGAGGCCGGGCCTGCGGGACAAATGCAGCTCCCGCCGGCCCCAGGTGAAAGGAAAGCCGCGCTCGTCCTTCAAGTCAAACCCGAGCGTGGGCACAAGCCTGGGCTAAGGATGGAGCCTGGGAGTACCACACGGCCCCGATTGGGCCCTAATCGCCGCCGCCATTCCCCTCCCCCACTCCGGCGGGTAGGCTAGAGAACCGTTTGAAGGGAGACGCATGCGCACAAAGATAAATTAGAAACCGCTGCGGCTCCAAGTTCAATATTTGCGGGAAAGCGCAGGCGCAGGAAAAGCCCGACGGGATTAGGGAGGGGACCTCGAGCTCAAAACGCATGCGTGTAATAATTGGTCGGCGGGAGGAGGGCCCGCTCATGGAGTCACGCATGCGCCTGAGGGCGCTGTGACGCAAAGGGGCGGTGCGGGCTCACGCTGCGCACGCGCAGAACGTGCTCCAAAGGCCTTATTTAGGTTGCGCAGGCGCCTGCTGGCCATTTCTTCTCAGCCACGCCGAGGTCGTGTATCTTGGTGAGTGCGGGTCTCTTGTTTGCCGTCTCGCGACCCCCGAGGATGCCATTTTTGCGAGGATTGCTTGTCCCCAGGCCTCCAGAGGAGCCTCGGGACCCTTGGTCAGCCTCGTGCTGCCGCTGGGGACCAGGAGCCGGCGGCTGACTGAGGGCAGCGGCGCCGAGGCCTGCGGGCCTCACCGACTCTATTGTGTGAGATGTCGGAGGAGGCGGAGCGGAAGCGGCCGCCGCCATTTCCTCGTCTCAGGCTGGCTCTGCGCCAGGGCCCCTCGGCTTGGGGCCTGGTGCGCATCGCAGGACGCGGGGTGCGGCGTGGTCCCTACGGGCCCCGCTGCTTGTGCGGGGCGCCTGGAGGCGCAGAGCCGCTGGATGCTGAGGTTTCGGGTCTGATTGGCCCTCATCCCACCCTGCAGGCTGCTTGGACGCCGGGATTCGCGAGGAGACGATGATGTTGGGCACCGAGGGCGGAGAGGGATTCGTGGTGAAGGTCCGGGGCTTGCCTTGGTCTTGTTCTGCCGATGAAGTGCAGCGGTTTTTTTCTGGTGAGTGAGACGCGCGAAGCGGGAGTTGGCCGTCGGGACTGGCGGGGCCGTGACGCCCCCTAGCGGGCCGAGCCGGCGCCGCAGCCGTTCGCTCCGGTGCGGCGCGGGCCCAGCCGGCCGCGGTTACGCAATGGAAATGACGGAAGCCCCGCCTGCGGTCCTGGCCCCTTCGGGGGCGAGGCCACCCGGGTGCATTTTTGTTTCCTTTATGTCCACGTTCACGTACCAGCCTTCTGCTAGCGATGCCATTCGCGAAAGGATGAGCTGAGAGCGATGAGTCCAACCCCCCGCCCCCTTGTAGCCTGGAGGAAATTGCAAGCTAGTATCTGGGAAAATAGTAATTTGCAGCGTTTTAACTATTGGTTTTCCGATTTGGGTGTTTCTTTGGGAAGGCGTGTTCTGCCTCGGAAAGTTTGAGAATCCACTTCTTTAATTTCAATGATCCTAATCAAAATTTGGTAATCAGAGAGTTATTGTTCATCTAGTTTTTGATGTAGCGCACGTGGCAGTGGAGGGTACTGACGCCCAGGAAGTTTGTTTGCCGCTGTAGCTTGTTTGTTTGCGTGTGTCGCTTGAATATTTAATGCCAGAATGTCCTTGTTCCCGTTATTAGTGTAAGATTAGGCTGATAAAGTTATGTTTGGAAGAAACTTGACATTTTTGGAAAGACTTGTAGTATTGACTGTCTGGATTCAGTGTTGATTGCGGAAATCGACCTGTAAAACAAGAAGCAAGTTCGCTGGAAGCCACCGTGCAGGGGGCAAGGCTGGGTTTGGGTTCAGCTGTTCAACTTGGATCATTTTAAGTTGATAACATTGAGCCCTTTCCGGGTGAGTATTGGATAATGAGAAATTGTCATGTCGTTGCTGATGTGGTACAAACAACAGATGTCCCAAACCAAAACTGTGATGTGTTCACAAAGTGCGGTAAAATCGAAGTTCATTCTTGAAACATTTTGAGACCTTTGAAAGGATTTGCCAGTTATGAGTAGCAAGCACTTAAGAGACATGGAATTGAGAAAGTGCTTTGGTTTGGGTTTATGTGATGGATTGCACTATATCACTTAGAGTTTGGTTGATTGTGAGAGGATCACAGTTTAAACACTGAGGAGAGAGCTCTAGACGTTGGTAATGTCTTGGTCATTGTGATTTGCAGCTGATTGACTTTTTAGTGGTGACATGAATAGGAATTTCATTTCTATCTCCCAGAGGTGGTTGTAGGTTTTAAATTCTGTATTAACGGTTGTTTTCTTTCCAGACTGCAAAATTCAAAATGGGGCTCAAGGTATTCGTTTCATCTACACCAGAGAAGGCAGACCGAGTGGCGAGGCTTTTGTTGAACTTGAATCAGAAGATGAAGTCAAATTGGCCCTGAAAAAAGACAGAGAAACTATGGGACACAGATATGTTGAAGGTTTGATTTATGTTGCCCTAGTAACAGTAAATACAACGTTAAACTTGGAAGTCTTACCCTGTTCTGAATTTTAGGTATTTGACCGCATGGAAATGGTCTTCTAAGGGAGTTTATGGCAGCTCTTCCTAGCTTATCTAAACACCCAGGAAGTCTGGAATGTGTTCTGACTTTCCAAAATTGACTAATTCTAAGCACCTCTTTCAGTATTCAAGTCAAACAACGTTGAAATGGATTGGGTGTTGAAGCATACTGGTCCAAATAGTCCTGACACGGCCAATGATGGCTTTGTACGGCTTAGAGGACTCCCCTTTGGATGTAGCAAGGAAGAAATTGTTCAGTTCTTCTCAGGTATGTAGTCCTGTTTGTTGCTGAGCAGTGAGTTTTGGCTAGCTTCTGGCAACATGATTTAATAGACATTAAAGTTGAGTAGCTTAGGTAATGAAATAAGTTGTAAGTATATGCTGATGAATTACTGTTTTCTTCCTGGAGACCTTCAAATAATTTAAGCCCATCTTAAAGGTGGAGATTAAATACTTCCAAAATGTTAACTTGTATGAGTTTTCCTGTAGTTGTAGTTCAGAGTAGATCTTTGAGGATTGTCCTCAACAGCCTACCTATTCCTCAGATTGCTGTTCAGCAAAGTACTTCAAATGAAAGGTAAGATCCCTTAACATTAGATTAGTTTGAGCTAGATAATAATTTATAGCAGTCTCTGTAAGAGACACTTAACTTCAATCATGGGACCACAAACATTTCTTACGGTCTGATGGTCTGATCTATATACAAGATTATTAGGAAGCAACTTTGTTCAGCCAGCCTGTCACAAATAGTGTCATTCAAATGTGAGAGTAGATTGAAAACTTTAGTCTCAATATCTGAAATACAGAAAGCGTTTTGGAATTGTTTTGGGCCTAAAGTATTTGAATGTTTTTATGCTGAAGACCTGGTTAAGATTGCATGTTTGATAGAATGTTAGATCATATATTTTAAATACCATTAATATTGATGTGGTAAACTGATTTTTAATAAGAAATCCTTTCATGGTTTAGTATGTATTGAAATTTTGATTATTAGAATGTATCAAGTCCTAATATTGTGAGAACTTTTTGAATCAAGTCTGTTTTGTTTTATCTAAATTGGTGAGAATTGAATGCTATCTGTCAACGTTAAATATGAACATAATTTCATATCTTCTAGGAAAGTGCTTTAAGCCCTTTTTGTAAGCTTGGGAATGTATCCACGGAAAGGATTTTTCATAGACGGATTTTCCAGAAGTGAATCATACTACTGTTAGATTATAAGAGTGCATGATTGTGCTGTGTAGATCAGTTGTTCTGTTGAAAGTTTAGATTGAATGTTTGTCCATTACATGACTTAAGTAATGCTTCCATTTTTATATGAAATGTTTAAATGTGTAGTTTTTAAACTTGAAGTTCCAATAATAACTTAAAACTTTGAAATATAAAATGAGGTAAAAGGTGTGTCTTGAATTTAGTAAAACTGTTTAATGCTTAAGTTTATTAAGTTATTGTATAATTCTCAACATTGAATTGCATAGTTTTTAACTGTTGAATTCTTAATGCATCCTGTGTTCAAGTTTTTTTTTAACATATTGTGCCATGGGGTGTGTTAAGAATTGCGTTATACTTTGTAATGATGGAACTTCATATTATTGCAATGCATATTTAAAGAGTACTTGTTGAAAGCATACCATTCACCTAAAGTTAAAATTCTGGTTTATTTAAAGCTATAAGAAGAAATCATTTCTGGGCTTGTGATGTTAATATTGCCCCCCTACTGGGGTTATTTGTCCTTGGGTTGAAGGGTTGGAAATCGTGCCAAATGGGATAACATTGCCGGTGGACTTCCAGGGGAGGAGTACGGGGGAGGCCTTCGTGCAGTTTGCTTCACAGGAAATAGCTGAAAAGGCTCTAAAGAAACACAAGGAAAGAATAGGGCACAGGTGGGGATGGATGGTTGGTTGGATATGTCACTTTTCTTATGGTAAACAATTAAATCCATATTCTCTCTGCTTAAAATGAGGAAATTAATCTATTTCCTAGTCCCAATGAATTGATTTTTGCCACAATTTTCAACGTCCTACATCAGTGTCCCATATTGCACTAAAACTCAATTTTAGGTTTTAAAATTGTCCCCAGTAAATTTGGTCTGATTTATAATTTTGTAACTTAGCCCCACTCAATGGAGTTGAGAGACTATGGCTTTAAAAAATTAATGCAAACCTGGCTTTAGCTGTAATAACACCCATCTAGTAAATTAATATTACCATAAGAAAATGTGATAATTTCTGATCTTGTTTTTAAAGTTGAAATGCAACAAACTTTTTCTTGCTGTATAAATATTCTGCATACATATTAATAAGCATAGCTTTCAAGAAATTGTCACAAAAGGTTTTATTCTCTTTGCTTGTGACTATTTTTCATTGAAGCATGCGCTTACCTATGCTGATTCTTACTAAAAGCATAGGCTGGGGTAATGATTGGCAAAAGGAAATGTGTAGTGTGGGCTAGACTGTTGGTGGAGGCTGGCTTTTTAGCCCACTTGCTATACATGCTGCCAATGGATGTGAGACTTGAAATGTTGAAAGTTGAGTGGAATTCTTTCCCTCCAAAAACATTTTAATCCAGTACTCCTCTACCCTTAAGGTTGGGCTCTGCCTCGGAGGAGTGGTTTTTTTTTTCTTTAAAATTTATATTAAATAATTTATGAGTGAATTTCTGGTCATTGCCTATGCAAATATAAGAAATCTGGCTTTAAATACTAGTCAGTATCATGGCTATGACTAGATTAGACTGTTTTTTTTTTTTTTTTTTTGTATAACTGAATACCTGTATGAAATGAACTAATGTTTTCTTCTCCCCTTCCCCTCTCCCATGAACAATGCTTTAGGTATATCGAAATCTTTAAGAGCAGTCGAGCTGAAGTTAGAACTCACTATGATCCACCACGAAAGCTTATGGCCATGCAGCGGCCAGGTCCCTATGACAGACCTGGGGCTGGCAGAGGGTATAACAGCATTGGCAGAGGAGCTGGCTTTGAGAGGATGAGGCGTGGTGCCTATGGTGGAGGTATGAGAGGTTTTGTGAGGGGCCGCTGATCTGTTCTGTATTTGAGCGTTCTCATTTAACTGATGGTGCTTTTTTTTTCCTTTTTGTCCTTCAGGCTATGGAGGATATGATGATTATAATGGCTATAATGATGGCTATGGATTTGGGTCAGATAGATTTGGAAGAGGTAAGGTAAGAATTGAATTTCTAAGCTGTGGGATATTTACACTCTTGTCCATCTAGACCTCAATTACTGTTTTTCAGGAATGTCTGATCACAGATATGGGGATGGTGGCTCCACTTTCCAGAGCACAACAGGGCACTGTGTACACATGCGAGGATTGCCTTACAGAGCCACTGAGAATGACATTTATAATGTAAGTGTGAGTTGGACTCAGGTGAAGTGTTCACTGTTGGCAGGGAAAATGGGTGACTGATGAGGCCACACTGTATTCTAAACTTCAAGTTTTTTGTAATATTAGAAAACTGATTTGATTCTTTGAAATACCTTGTGTTTTAGTTTTTCTCACCCCTCAACCCTGTGAGAGTACACATTGAAATTGGTCCCGATGGCAGAGTAACCGGTGAAGCAGATGTTGAGTTTGCAACTCATGAAGATGCTGTGGCAGCTATGTCAAAAGACAAAGCAAATATGCGTAAGTGTGTTTCAAGCATTTGGGGGCTTCAAGCATTTGGTGGTTGTGTGACAAACAGTAGGAATGTATGAGAAATGTAATGGGTAATTCTTAATGGCTGTTTAAAGGGTATTTGCATAATAGACCATTTAGATGAATGTGTAAAGGCTAGGTTTTGAAACTTGAATTAGTTCAGGTAAATTACCCAAGAGAGATAGCTATAGGTTTTTACCCGAGTATTTGGAAGTTCACAGGTACACTTGTTTTAAGAACTTTAAAGTGCTTACTTTGTTTTCTTTCACCAACAAATGTTTTCAAACTTTGTTTTCTCATTTCAGAACACAGATATGTAGAGCTCTTCTTGAATTCTACAGCAGGAGCAAGCGGTGGTGCATACGGTAGCCAAATGCTAGGAGGCATGGGTTTGTGTAAATATCACTTTAGTGTCTTTTTTTAAAGCTAACCTTGTATGCCTTTTCTCTCATTTCAGAACACAGATATGTAGAACTCTTCTTGAATTCTACAGCAGGAGCAAGCGGTGGTGCTTATGGTAGCCAAATGATGGGAGGCATGGGCTTGTGTAAATATCGTTAGTTTTTTTAAAAACCAAAACATTTATATCTGTATAAGGCAATTATAAGTTAAGTTAATCTATATTTAATGATGAGTTTAGCATGATTAAGTTTGCTTAACAATGTAAGTTAGCCAAGAAAACAGTTCCTTGATTTGAATAAATGTTGTGTTTGGCTTAATAACTAACTGCTTAAATACTTGTGAATTAATTAACATTGCTTAGGCTAGAAATTTCAAAATAGATTTAAGTATTGTCTGGGGGGAGGGCACTGTATAATGAAACTAAATATTTTAATCTGAGTATAAAGTTTAAAATAAATACATGGTCAAAACATTAAAATGAGTTAATTTGTTGAGCATAATTAGGTGTTCAGTGCTAACACGCATATTGATGTCCTTAGTAAAACTAAGGGGGAAACCCTGCTAAATCCAGTCCAAAAGTTTTCATAAAATTGTCAGAAACTGCCTCTACTTATGGAATTGTGAATTTAGTCCTGCTGATGTATATTGTGTTACTCATGTGGTTATAAATATTTGACTAGCTCATGCTAAATTGAAGGATAGTCTGGGTATATATAGGCAATAGGCAGAAGGAAGCAGCAGAGGGTTAGAGTAACATAAGATCAAGACTGCAAAGTCTTAGATGTAGAATGACAAGCCCGGTACCACCAGGTACCACCTTACGCAAGGAACAAGGTTCTAATATTCTCTTAACTTAAACAGCGAACCAGTCCAGTTACGGTGGCCCAGCCAGCCAGCAGCTGAGTGGAGGTTACGGAGGGGGCTATGGTGGCCAGAGCAGCATGAGTGGATATGGTAAGCCCGTTTTTTTATATACTTAGAATAAGTCAGGTTTCTTTAGTTGGGAATGTGCAGGCTCCTTTTTTGGTGAAATTAGGGCATTATAAATCTGTGCTTTATCCTAATGTAACTTCATAATAGCTTAATTTTCAGAAGCAATCATTGGGAGGGGGAAGTGTACTGTGAAGTAAACACTAGTCATTGCAACTGCGGAATACTGTCGAGCCAGAACAACATCTGCCTCCATTTATTGAAACATGAAATAAAGTAGTTGACTTTTTCTGTCTTTTGGTTAGCATTAAAGCAATTTTTGATGGAGGGAGACTTTTAAAGAATAGAATGGTGGTTGGGTTCAGGACCGTATTTACTAGTCAGTTAACCTAGGGATTGGTTTTATTAATTATTATTTTTCAATTTGGTCTAAAGAATGGTGATTTTGGTATTATAGTCTTACCCTACAAAATCCTTTTGCAGACCAAGTTTTACAGGAAAACTCCAGTGATTTTCAATCAAACATTGCATAGGTAAATATTTTCTCAAAAAATATAAATTCCCAATAGCAAATACTGATAATGTTGTAATACCACCTTCCATAGCAGTCAATGGCTCTGACTTCACTCCATGGAGGCTGCCATTTTGGGCACAGTGAGTTGCTTTTTAGTCCAACTTTGTTGTCTCACTTCCTGCCCACCATGAATAGGAAAAGCAAGAGACTTCCCCCGTGCTCCCAATTCATAATACCATTCAATGGACGCCTTGTGAATGCTTATGGTAAAATTTTTTTTAAAATGCCTTGTTTAGCTTTAAAAACATGAAGTAATTTTGCAATTTTTGAAAAACACTAGTTTTCCTTTAAACTTAATTCTCTATGTTGATCCTGAAGAATCCGTTTAAATGGTAGCACAAGAATCTGGCAAGTTGGTACTGCAGAGAAAAGGGGTTAATTGAGACTTGTTTGGAGTCGGGATTCCCCTACTTGGACAGCAGCCATTTGCACTCGTATACCTTTTAAACTTTTTCTTGGAATGCAATATTTTATTTGACTGATGAACTGACACTGCTCCTAACTTGTCAACTTGCTCTCTCTACAGGTAGCCAAGGAGCAGTGAGCAGCAGCTACTACAGTAGTGGAAGCCGTGCGTCAGTGGGCGTGAACGGAATGGGAGGGATGACTGGCATGTCCAGTATGAGTGGGGGATGGGGAATGTAATTGGTCCTCATCACTGACTCTTGGTCAACTTTTTTAACGGAAAAAAATACAACTTTGGTTTAACAGTTTCCGCCATATGAGCTTGTGATTTATGCTTACTTTATAAGTGGGAATCAAGATTGTCAGCATAAGGTGCAGTATTTTTGGACGTGCGTCATCTGGGATGTAACAGCGGCAAAGTTAACTATATAACTGTTAAACAATTTTCAGCTTTTCTCAAGTTAGTTATATTGTAGGATGTACTTAAACAGTAAGTGTATTTAGGTTAAAGCAGTTGAATTATGTTAAATGTTGCTCTTATACCACATTACATCAAACACTGTTTGGGTGCATGTTGAAAGACATGCTTTTTTGTAAAACAATAGGGGCTGTGTCTACAATTAAAAGTGAAACATTTGGCATGTTTGTTAATTCTAGTTTCATTTAATAACCTGTAAGGCACGTAAGTTTAAGCTTTTTTTTCTAAGTTAACGGGGAAATTTGAGACGCAATACCAATACTTTAGGATTTTGGTCTTGGTTCTTGGTGTTTGTATGAAATTCTGAGGCCTTGATTTAAATCTTTCATTGTATTGTGATTTCCTTTTAGGTGTATTGCGCTAAGTGAAACTTGTCAAAAATAAATCTTCCTTTTAAAAACTGCACTTAGCTTCAGTGGACTGTTTCTTGGTGCTCTGGTTCTGCCTGGGGCATGCGTGGGTCCAGGACTCTGGCTGTGGCAGAGGTTCTGCAATGGAGGCTGTTATAGATGTCTCCAGACTTCTCTTCCCTCCAGTGCAACTACAGGTAAACTGGCTTTGGGGCCCTTGTGGAAGGGCTATGTCTGCCTGCCTGTGATGAGCACTTGCTAATAAATTAGTACTTGCACAAAGCAGAGGGATTGGTGCGGTGCCCTCACTGCATGGTCTGCATGTCTACGAGGCCCTCCGGCATGGCTGAGAGAAGTGCCAGAGGACGGGTTAACTGAGGGCTGTTCTTTCCCCCCTCTGTACTTGGGGGCAGTCTGCTAGGAACTTAACTGTGTTTTAAAATTGGGGATTTTGAGCTTGTGTCTATTTGAACAGAAGTCCATTCCCTGTAAACCTCCTTAGGTAGAAGAACTTTGTCCAGCCAGTGTGACTAGTTTTAAGCCGTTGTTGAGGTAGCAGTCCTATTAGGTGGGACTCCAGTGACACCCTGGCCAAGTTGCTTTTAAGAATTCATTCAACTGGCCAGTGCCGTGGCTTAACAGGCTAATCCTCCACCTGGCGGCACCGGCTCACCGGATTCTAGTCCCGGTTGGGGCGCCGGATTCTATCCCTGTTGCCCCTCTTCCAGGCCAGCTCTCTGCTGTGGCCCGGGAAGGCAGTGGAGGATGGCCCAAGTGCTTGGGCCCTGCACCCGCATGGGAGACCAGGAGAAGCACCTGGCTCCTGGCTTCGGATCAGCACGATGCGCCGGCCGCAGCGGCCATTGGAGGGTGAACCAACGGCAAAAAGGAAGACCTTTCTCTCTCTCACTATCCACTCTGCCTGTCAAAAAAAAAAAAAAAAAAAAAAAAGCATTCAACTGCCACTCAAGTTGCGCACTGGGAGCAGAGCTTGGAATCTGCACTGCAGTGATAGAGGCTGGTACTGCCTGTGACACCAGGTTTCCCTCAAGTTTGTTCCTTTGTAAGGTCAGCAGTTGGACAGACTGAAAAGTTGCATTGTCCATGCACCTAGAGGACAGGCACATACGCCCTCCTTGGAATACTGCAGCTGGAATGAATCTAGCTTTCATTTGGGCCCCAGGTGAAAAGCTCTTGGAGGCGCTGTTCCCGATAATGCTTGGTAAGCTACTGAAGGCTTGAGGGTTCCTGTGTGCTTCAGTTAACTGTTCATGCTTAGGGGCATCTTTGTGGAAGAACTCTCCTTGTTAGAGAACCAAGGCTAAGTGAATGTAGCTAGGTGAATCTGGCTTAGAAAAAGTGAGTCGGGCCCCCGGAAGCCTGTGCCATATATTGGCCCTACGCCCCCTCCTGGGAGCTTCCCACCAGGGACTCAGAACCTCTATCTAGCCCTTGGATTTTTTTTTGTTTGAAAGGACAGAGATTGCCCATCTGCTGGTGTATTTCTCAGTGCGGGGCTGGGCCAAAGCCAGGAGCCTAGAACTCAGTCTGGGTCTCCCTGTGGGTGGCAGGGACCCTTGCAGGGTACACAGCAGGAAGCTGGAATGGAGAGCAGAGCGGGCACTGCTTTCTGGGATGTGTGTGTCTAGCAGTGAGGCACTGCCTAATGACTGTTCCAGAATCTGCATTTAAACAACGCTGGCTTCAGCTCCGTAGCCTATGTGGAAGCTTGAGAAGCACTCAGAACACAGGTTGAGCAGGAAGTTGTGGTGCCAAGTTGGTAACCGTGTATTTTGGATTGAGTAGAAGTTACAAGTTACTTGACACTAAGGCAGCCTACATTTGTTGCTGACTTTGACCATTTGTTGCTTGGTGGAGGGGAGGCTGGGAGAAGGGGCAGGGGATGATGAAAGAGAAACCTTCACTGAGCAGTTTATTTTTTTTAAAGTTTACTTACTTGAAAGTTAACAGTGAGGAGGAGAGGCAGAGAGAGGTCTTCCATCCTCTGGTTCACTCCCCAATTGGCTGCAACGGCCATAGCTGTGCCAATCCAAAGCCAGGAGCTTCTTCTGGGTCTCCCACACAAGTGCAAGGGCCCAAAGACTTTGGCCATCTGCTTTCCCAGGCTATAGCAGAGAGCTGGATCTGAAGTGAAGCAGCCAGGACTCGGGACGCCAGCTGCTACTCCACAGTGCCAGCCCCTCACTGAGCACTTTAAATAGATGCCAGGCACAGCAGTGAGTGGCTTGCCCAAGGGCTTCCAGCAAGCTGAGGAGCCTAAATTGGGTGTGCTGAAAACAAGCTAATACTAGGAACTTTGGGTCATGTGGTGGTCTGTAAACTGGATGAGTCCTGTGGGAGGCTAACAGCTGCCCAGGTTGAGGGAGGAGGGCCCTTGGCAGCTGCTTGCTGCCATGCGTTTCCACTGCCAGGGTTTACAACCTCCCAACCTGGAACACAACTTTGGAGCTGTGCAGATGCAGTCTGGAAGCCTGGTGGCTGTGCGGTTGCCTAGCTTGTAGGGAAGGGGTCAGCATGGCACAGTGGGTTAGGCTGTTGCCTGTGATGCTTGCCTTCCTGACTTCCACTTCTGATCCAGCTGCCTGCTAATGCACCTGGAAAAACAGCAAAAGATGGCTCAAGTGCTTGGGGCCCTTCCTACCCACACAGGAGTCCCGGATGGAGTTCTAGGCTCCTGGCTTTTGCCTGGCCCAACCCCAGCTTTTGTGGCCATCTAGGGGGTGAACCAGTGGATGGAAGCTCCCTTGCTTGCTCTCTGACTCTGCCTTGTAAATAAATTTTTAAAAAGTATCCTGGGTGAATTCTGGGGCTTAACCTCCTCTATCTCCCTATCCTAAAACTTAGTAAACTACACAGGTGGAATCTGCTGAGATCATAATGGAAGTGTCAGAACCATACCGAGCCATGTTTGTGGGTGAGCTTTCTGCAGGGAAGAGGCGGGCCAGTGAGCAGAGGAGTTGGGACAGCAGGCATCAGAGTGGGAGTAAAGGCAGGGCTCACCCAAGCAAGGTGTCATTTCAGAGGCTGGACAAGGGTTGAGGTCCTGGGCAGATGGGTTGACCCTGCCTGTGTCTGAACATTACAGTGCTTGCTCATGCTTACCTTCTAAGTTCTAGGACATGACCCCTACCCCCGGGGTGTGTGTGAGCATGAGGAGGAAGACTTGCAGCTGGTCCCTCGCCCACAGCCAGCACTTAGTACTGCCTCTGAAAATAACATGACTGTCTAATCTGTCAACTCGCAGTTACACAGGCAGTCCCTGATTTAAGCTGGCTGTTTCATGATTGTTTTACTTGGTAGCCAATAAAATGACACGAGCACCTAATGCCACTTAATGTGTTTGAACATGTTAGGGTGGACTAAGCTGGGCAGGGCAGCTCTATTCAATGTGTTCTTTAATGTCACTTTCAATTTGTGGCGGGCTTGTTCAGGCCCTGCCATCATACATTTAGGAGCATTTGCATGTTGTGTGACGGGGTCGTTCCTGAGGGTCTGGCAGGCCCAATCAGGGCTGGGCCCGGTCAAAGCCAGGAGCCTGGACCTGGCATCTGAGTCTTCAGGCAGGGGCCCCAGTATTGCAGCTATGACTGCTGCCTCCCCATGCTTGCCCCTCCCCTCCAGGGCCTTTAATCCTGAGGACTCCTTGAGGGGTGGCCCTGTGACAGACCTCCAAGAGCCTGATTGGCGGCTCTGGCAGAGCTAACGGTAAGTTCAATTTTTATACAACAGAGTGAAAAATAATTGATTTTATTGCAGGCCCAATGATAGGAACTCACAAGGCTGTGAAGAGGCAAACCTCTTGACTCTGGCTGAGAAGGCACGCCCACAGACCTGCCCCCTCTCCCTTGAATAAAACACTGCACATCCTGAAAGGTGGGAGAGAAGCCGATTATGCACTAGCACAGTTGCTGCAAAACAGTAGGCTAATTCTTTTGAAAAGTGGAGAAAGACAGTAGCAAACTCAGTAAGTCACATGTGAACCAAAGCCAGCAATGTCTGAGGAAGCTGGAAGGGTTTGGAACCCAGAGGTGCTCTTCCGGCCCCAGCACAGACAGTCCCAGCGTGACGTCTTCCCGCCGCTCCCCAGCGGGGAGGTCAGGAGGCCGTGGAGGAGCAGCGCTGCAGCAGCAGCGTGTGGCAGCTGTCACACACGCGCACCGGCTTGGGGTAGGAGGGCAGGGCCAGCTCGTTGCTGGAGCAGGTGCTGCAGAAGATGTGGCCACAGTTGCGGCAGTGGTGCTGGGGGAGGGGGGAAGAGGCGGTCACGGGCCGTCTGCACCGGGGATGTGCCCTCACCCCCCACCCGGCTTCCCTTTCATGCACCCCCCCCCCCCCCAGAAGCCTTGCCAGTGTGGCCTTCTTATATTTTCCTTTTCTGTGAGCCTGCTGTAACGCCAGCATCCCAGGGGGACCCCAGGGTTCTGGGCACATCACAGACACTTAGACGACTGCTCTCCCCTGGGGCTGCACCTCTGGCTGGCCCTGCCCAACCTTCGGCAGGCACTGGGGACAAACGTGACCTCAGGCAGCCTTGGGAAGCAAGTACCGCCAAGAATCTGAGGCTCAACAGAGAACAGGAGGGCTGTGGGCTGTGGGGTGGGCCTTCCACTTCTCTTTAGTGACCCTGGGCTCACTGTTTACCCTGCCTTTCCCCTGCATCACAGCCTGGCTGCCTGGAATACAGGGTGGGCCCGGGACCTCCTATTCCCGGAGCCTGAAGGCAGGCAGAGGAAGGGGCAGCCCAGGGCACCAGGGACCTTCTCATGACCTGCTGCCCCACGGATGGTCTTTGCCTGACCTGGTAAGAATTTGCACACAGAATTCTAGATGCCCGTCTCCAGGAGGTCTGCCAGTTAAGGGAAGGGCTGAGGCCAAGGGGCCGGGCAGGACTTCTTGTCACCCCGCCCCCACGTACCTTTCTGCGGGCGATGGAGAACTCCTTCTCGCACTGCTTACAGTGTGTGGCTTCGTCATCTTTCAGCCACGTGTGCCCCTGCAGAGGAGGAGACGAGACAGCCTCTGAGAGGCACAGCCAGCTGGGGTCTGCCTGCAGCTGGGAGCCAGGGCACTGCCCCGAGGGGTCTGTGTAAGGCACGCGCGCTTCTTCTGGGCCCCCTAGCATCTGCTGGACATTGTCTCGCCCGGGGCATCTGTCCTCACAGCGGAGAGCCCTGTTGTGTGGCTTTTCTCCTTGCTCGCTGGCGCTCTTAGCTGTCACTTTGTGCACACACTTCTGGGCTGTGTGAGGATAATGAAGACCGGCAGCTCACCGCAATCACACCCAGGGGAGGGTTGCTGTTGGCGCGGACAACTGGCTGCTTCTGACCTGCCATGACTTGGCAAGTTAGGTGCCCAAGAGACATCAGGGTCTCTGCTGAGGGTCCTGGAGGGGCCACGTATGTGGAAGAGCATTACAAGGCCCCAGGGTGGAAGTCCCAGCACAGGAGAGGTGGGCGGGGGCCATCCTCCTCAGAGCAGCCTGCTCCTGTCCTAAGTGGAACGTGTGCTGCCCCCCTCAGATGGTGCAGGAACCTGGTCCGAGTCAGGCTCAGACTGAGTGGTAACGGTTCAGGGCCCTGCCGGGCACCGTCCATCTCTGGCCCTTCTCACTTGAATGAACAATCTCTTAAAAACAACAACAAAAACCGATCTCCGCTACCTTTTTCCTTAGGGTTCCCATCAACTACAGGCCCATTTCCGGACTCCAGCTGATGGCACAGGAATTGAACTCAGGAGGCCAGGGGCCTGGGTGTTGGCCCTGCCACTTGTCAGCACAGCCAGTGCCGCCTGCTGCTGGGACTACAGAGGAGCAAGTAGGCGCTGAGCACCTGCAAGCAGCGCTGAGGGGGGACACCAACACCAATACCTTCAGGGCCTTGTTTACTTCTTTTATGTCTTCCATCTTCAACTTGGATCTAAAAAAAAAAAGAGGCCATTTTGTAGCTGTGGAGAGGGGCTCTGGGACTCTGGCACAGCTAACTCCAGTGACCTGGGCTCTGCAAAGGGGTAGCATGGGAGAGGCAGGAGAGCCCTGGGGTCCCAAGATCACCTTATTGCACCAGCTCATGTGGCCACCAGCTCTGGGGCTGAACCTGGGAACTGGATCTGGTCCAAGAAAATAATTACTTAGTTGCAAGGGTTTAAGAAGATTTGTAACAGCTGCCACAATCTAAACACAGAATAGGCAGGTGTCTGGCCCAGCAGTTAAGACGTTTGCACCCCACATCGGATGGAGTAATCCGGGTTTGCTACCCTTCTGGCTCTTGACTCCAGCTTCCTGCTAATGTGGACCTAGGAGGCAGTGGTGATGGTTCAAGTAGCTGGGTTCCTGTCACCCATGTAGACCGGGATTGGGGTCCCAGCTCCCAACTTTGGCTTAATTCAGCCCTTGCAGGCATTTGGGGGAATGAACCAGCACATGGGAACTCTTTGTCTCTGTCTCCTAAATAATAAACAAAGCAAAACGGAGAGTCAGCTCTTGGAACACAGGTTTCTGGCATCTCTGGGCAGCCGTCCCTGCCTGGACGTGTGCTCCCCACAGGGCAGGGGCACCCTGCTCTGCCCGGCAGGAATCCCACTCCGCAGGCTCTGTGGCCTGCACTCCTGCTGCTCTGGCTAGAAGGGGCAGGTTCTGAGAGCAGGGTGGGTGGTTCTTGGTCCATTCTTGTTAGAGCAAGTACTGTTCTTTAGCTGTCTACTAAGAGACAGGAATGAACACAACCTGAATGGGCAGAACAAGGCAAATACAAGGAAGCACTGTGCATCTGCAACTGTGGGCTGCAGTGCCGGCCTTTCCTGTTAGTCTAACCTGTCATCGGACTAAGCGTCAAAACAGCAGTTCTCTGGCCACCACAGACGACCACTGAAGGAGGGGTTGGAGAAAAGCCCTGTGGCCTTGGCCAGTGCCCAGGCAGGCAGTGCCTCCCCTCCCCTGTCAGCTGCCCAGATGGGGGGCCTGGGAAAGCAGGTTCAGACGGCGTTCTGGAGGTGCAGGGACCCCTGCTCTAACCTGGAGGGCGGATGAGGAAGAACCCAGATGAGTCCAAGCAGAGGGGTCTGAGAACACGCTCCTCCCCCTCTGCGCCTGGCACGGGCTCCCGGGAGGGAGAGGAAAGCAGGGAGAAACACACAGGCAAGCGTGTGGGCGACCCTGTGGGCTGCGGGCACCTGGCCCTGCAACAGGCACACGCCTCCACTGAGATGGGCAGGGTCACCAGTGGCTGGGGGCCCGGGGGTGAAGTTGAATCAGGCAGTGGCAAACGAGACCGTACATTTTCAAGTGCAGAGACCACATAGGTTTCTGAAGTGGATGCTCCACCGGCAGGGTGAACTCTGATTTGCTCTTGCTGCCCGTCCAGCGTGGAGGAGGATGCGCAGGGGGAACATGCTCACCACCACTGGCTGCACACCCCTGCAGCCAGCTCTATGCCAGCTCTGGCCTCCATCTTTTTTTTTTTAATGTTTAGTCTCATCTACTTGAAAAGGAGAGTGACAGATGGAGAGATCTTCCATCCTCTGGTTTACTCCCCAACAGCCAGGGCTAGTCCAAGCCAAAGCTGAGAGCCTGAAACTCCATTCAAGTCTCCTGTGTAGGTGGCAGGGGCCCGTGATCTTCGGCCATCACCCGCTGCCTCCCAGGATGCATAGCAGGAAGTTGGATCAGAAGCAAAGTAGCTGGGACCTGAATCAGGCATTCAGATGTGGGATGCAGCTGACCCGGGTGGCAGCTTAACCTGCTTCACCACAAGGCCTGAACCTCGGTCTGCTTCTGCCTGTGCCCCTGCGCATGGAGCTGCTGTTAGGTGGGCAGGGCTGGGACAGGCAGGGCTCAGCAAGGGCCTGAACAGGGCCACGTTCCTGCCAGTCCTAAGATTCTCCTCGTTGACACCAGAGCTTCCAGGCTGAGAAAACACCTGAGCATATCTGTGCACCTCGTGGCTGTTTTCAGCCACTTGTCATGTTAGCCCCCAGGGGCGGGCCTTTTCTGGTGAGGTGTCAAATGCTGGGCCTGAGCCCAGGCTGTGCAGGGCTATCTCTTTGGTCAGGGTGCTTGTGCCTGGCACTGGTCCAGGACTCAAGGGCACAGGAAGGATAAGCTATGCCGGACCTCTGCTGGACGGTGCTGCTGGCCCCAACAGCGCCTACTCTCTTCTGCGTGGCAACCAACAGGCAGGAGCAGGAGAGCAGGGCTGGGAGGAGGAGACTGATTCCTGATGGCTTTCTTGGCTGAAGCCACTTGAGCTGTCCCTTGTAGCCCAAACCCAAAGACAGGAAAAGCTCTGAACCCACTGTATCTGAAATGCAATCATCACACAAAAGGGTGAGTTCCAGTCCGCACCATGATCCACGCCTGGGGGCCCAGAGCAACCTGGCCAGCCTGGGATATGGGGGAGAGGAACTGTCAGGGTGTGTGCTCCCTTCACACCAACCAGCAGCCTGGCACCACAACTGTGCAGTCTGCGGAGAGGCAGGGGGGCTGGGCTCAGCAGCACCAGTGAGTGCACTCGGACAGGGACCTCCCCATCACCTTGGCAGGCTGGGGAACGTGACAGTTCCGGTCCCCAGAACAGAGTATTCCTGATGAGTTAACTAACTAGTCACTAGCAGCTAGTTAACGAACACCCTCCTTGGTTCCCCAGAGGCTGGCCTGCCTTCCGGGGAGGGCGCTGTTGGTTCCCTTCCAGCAGCATCTGGCCCGTGATGGGTGGGGCGAAAGATGGGAGTGACGTTCCTCGTGGGGAGGGTGCCCAGGCCCCAGCCCTGCACATGGGGGGAGGGAAGCTGGGCTCTTACTGGCTGAGGTGCAGTCCCATTTCCTGGAGGGCTTGCTCCTGCTCATCACACACCTTCTGTAGCTCAGCCTTCTCGTCCTGGAGCCCCCGCAGCTCCTACAATGAACAAACCAGGCACTGGACACCAAACCACACCCCCCTGCCCCTTGGGAGCACCAGCAACCGGAGCGCCAAGCAGATCAGGATGTTCCAAGGGCGAAAAGCAGGGCTGCTCTATCAAGGTCATTGAAGACAGGGTTCTTCCCGCTGCCTCTCCCCCAGGCTCTCAGCTGGGGACAGGGTTCGGCGACATTCTTCAGGCGCGTTCAACAGCTATCTGTCCAAGGTATTTCAGATATTTAAAACACACACATTTAGGTGAACCTTCCACAAGGTTACAAGAAGCCGCATCAGGAAGGCCTCTGTGAAAGGTGACCTTTTTGGTCTGCACTGAGAAAGCTGCTTGCGAGAAGGGCCGGGCAAACCTTCCCGAGAATGCATGAGCAAAAATGATGCCAGCCAGGACCTGGGACCTCACTCATGGCTCAAGAGTGGCCAGACCGACCCTCAGGGGCTCATGAGACCCAGGGATGGGCTGTGGGCAGGACACTACCCGGGGATGGCACCGCTGGCGACCACACCACCTGAGGCTGGTGCAGCCAGGCTGGGGACCCAGAAAGGAACTGGGGGTTTCCCAGCTCATGGGGAGCAGCAGGAGGGCTTAGAAGGACGACAGCCACCTACCCATCTCCACGGCCTCTTCTGACCCCAGAGCCTGCTCACCCAGGGGCTCCTGACAGGCCCCTTCCCTTTTTCTGCCTAAGGTACGTCGTTGGTTCTTTTGTTGGAGGGCTGGGGTAATTCGAGGCTCAGACCGAGTATTCTGAAGTGGAATAAAGGGCTGTGTTCCAGGCTCAGCAGGGGCTCTAAGCCCTCTCCTGCCCCCCCCCCCCCCCCCGAGCTCCCTTCCCAGCCGACCCCGAGAGCCACGCCTGGCGTGTGCAGAGTGTGGTGGCTACCACACAGTAGGGTGGCGACAGATGTCAGCGCGTTGCACATTTCTCTACGGAAACAACAAACTACAAGATAGGATTCTGGATGTTTCCTCCATAAAGCAATGTTATCTGGAGATAAACACAGTATCCTGACTGCACACTCTGTGATGTATACATAGACCAAAACATCACATAGTATTCTGAATGTGAGCAACTTTATGTCTGTTAAAATTAAAAACAAATTGTGCAGTGGTATTCATTACTGTGTTCAATGCCACAAAACCCAAGCTGGGAAGCTGCCCAACCTGTCCACCAAAGAGAGGGTCACGGGCACCCTGCCCCTGAGGACAACCAAGGCAGCCACAGTAAGCAGGCCACGGTCAACAGGGCGAAGGCTCCAGTGCCCTGGGAGGGACCATGACCATGGAGTGCAGCTCCATGACTACATGGGAGCCTCGCCAGCACCCCCACTTGCCTGGCTGGCTAAGAGCCCTGGGACCCAGGCCAAGCGTTCAAGTGAGATGGGGCCTCCAGAGCAGAGAGGCAGCACCAGCAGCAGTCTGGGGCTCAGGTCTAGCCCAGGGTGTCTTAGGGCTTGGGTTGAGTCTGCTTCCCAGGGCTACCCGGCTAACTTCTGGAATGAGGGGGGCCACTGGCAGCTTCCTCCCTTGTAAGTTTCTGACCCACTCTCCACACAGGAGCTGGTACACGTCTTCGTGGTAATGCATCTGTCCCGCAGCTTCCTGTCATGCCCGCAATAAGCCCAGATTCTGCCCCATGGCTCCATGCCCCCTTCTGCTCTCCACCTTCAGGAAGACAGAACCCTTATGCCTGCCGCATGCCCGACAGGTGCTCTGCCCAGGTCCCCAGAGGCCCTGTGCAAACACTGCACTCTTTCACTGTCCTCAGAGGGCGTCTGCCTTCCTGAGCTCACTGCTAGGCTTACTGGCCCTGAGCTGCAGCAGAGGCTGAGGGAAAGGGCGGGGAGTGGAGGGAGGGCAGCACTCCCTCGCCCTAGGGCCTGGCTCCCAAAGGCACAGGGCTGTGCCTCTTACCTTTTTCAGTCCTTCCACTTGCTGCAGCTCTGTCCGCAGGAGAGAGCAGGTATCCTTCTCGTGCTGTAATTCCCGCTGAAGAGCTTGTCTCTGTTCTTTTTCTGATTTCAACTCTTTCTCTAGACTTGAGCTGTTTCCCCAGAATGAACTGGAGTTAGTGTCAGGGCGAGATCCCCACGGAAGAGCCACAATCCACAGTCATGTATGGGCACTGGGGAGCCCTCTGCACTGCCACTGAACACCGAAGCCCGTGAACGAGACGCTCCGGGCCAGCCGCACCTCGCTGAGGGCAGGCGCCCAGGCGGTTCTGCACATGCTGAGGAAAGGGAAGAGCTCTGAGCCCAATGGTGCACACCAGACTCCTCTCCTGAGAGGGAGCCCTGATGGCAGGGTGCCACCGCATTTATTCTTTCTACAACCCACTGCCGGCGGCCAACGGGATGCCGGAGGGAGGAGGGGAAGGAGAAAGGTACCAAGGTCACGCGAGGGCTGGCGGGAGGTGTGAGCTGGGGCTGATCCCTGTTCTGCTCTCACTTGGGTAAGGGAGATAAAGCTGTTCTGGCTCCCCCAGGCCGACCTGGCATCTGTGTGCCCTCCCCCGCACTGGCCGTACAGGCTGAGTCTGAGGTTGAGGCTCGGCCCCAGTTCTTTCTGGAGGTGAGAGGTGAGAAGTTGTGCGCGGCCGCGCTGCCTACCACTGCTCGTGCAGCTGGGAGAGCTGCAGCTGCAGGGCGCCCACCCGGCTGCCCAGCTCCTGCTGCAGCTTGCGGCTCCGCTCCTCGGCGCCCTGTCTCGCCTGGTCTGAGAGCTGTAACCTATACGGTGCGGAGGGAAAGAAAACATCGCACTCAGTGTACCTTCTTCTAATGGTCTCCCAAGAAGCATCCTGAACCAAAGCTGTTGCTGGGGATGTCAGATAAAAAACAGACCGCAGCTGTGGCTTAGCAGGTAAAGACACTGCCTGCCGTGCCAGCATCCCATGGCGCTGGTTCGAGTCCTGGCCGCTCCACTTCTGATCCAGCTCTCTGCTATGCCCTGGGAGAGCAGAAGAAGATGGCCAAAGTGCTTGGGCCCCTGCACCCGCATGGGAGACCCGGAAGAAGCTCCTGGTCAGCACAACTCCAGGTGTTGTGGCCCTCTGGGGAGTGAACCAGCAGATGGAAGACCTTTCTCTCTCTGCCTCTGCCTCTCTGTAACTCTCTGCCTTTCAAATAAATGGATAAATAAGTAAATCTTAAAAAAGAAAATAAAAAGCAAGATACCCAAGCAAATCTGAATTTCGAATGGACAACAAATAGATACCTGTATTTTCAGCATAATTACATCCTAAGTATGTCTCATATATTCCTTGGAATATATACATTATATGACAAATATATTTGTTGTTTATCTGCAATTCAAATTTAATTTGGTATCCTGTATTTTTGCTTGGTTAATTTTCACAATTGAGGTGACTTTTGTGTTGTGCCTTTTAAAAGCAGGCTCAGGCATTCTGATTTTAAAGTGAACAAGCAGCCAAGATGGCTGCTGTGTGAGCGTAGCTCCCTGTGCTGTGCTGCACATATATGGGGGCTCATCACTCTCAGGCCAAAAACAGTCCCTCCTGCCCGTAGACTCCGGGTGTGGCCCCGCCCCTCTGCGGTCACACTCTCTGCCCAGCAAACCCAGACTTATTCTGTGACTGTCTCCCTGAGAACGTCACACAGACGCAGCTGTACTTTCTCCAGCCTCCATCTCTCAGAACGTTTTGGGAGCAGCCCAGGCTGGCGCGTTTGGTGGCTGGTTCCCAACGGGGGTGGAGCTGTACTCACTGGACAGACCGACCGCCATGTGTTTATCTGGCCACTCAACACAGGACACTGGGTGCCTTCTAGATTTTGGCAACTATGAACAGAGCTGTTGTGCAGCTTGGCACACTGGCTTGAGGGGATAAGATTCTCACCTCCCCCTGGCAGAATCCAGGAGTGCCACGTGGAAGAGGAGGCCTAGCTGTTGCAGGGAATCCCCCACAGGGCCCGTGCTGCCTGGCATTCCCACCAGCAAAGCTGCAGCTCCCAGCTGCTTTGTGCTCTCGGCAGCACTGTGTGGTCATTAAAAGAAACAGGGGCAGGCATTTGGCCTAGTGGTTGAGAGCCTGGTTAGATGCAGCATCTTCCCTGGAGGATCTCCGTTAGTTCCCCAGCCCGTTCTGGCTCCTGATTTCAGCATCCTGCCTCTTAAAACAAAGCTACTTTCACAGATGTGAAGGGGCCAGCACTGTGGCACAGCAGGCTGAGCAGTGGCCTGCAGCGCCGGCATCACATATGGCATCCCCTGGCAGCTCCACTTCCAATCCCATTCTTTGCTAACGCGCCTGAGAAAGCAGCAGCAAATGGGCCCTGGCATCTTTACGGGAGACCCAGAAGCTCCTGGCTTCTGGCTTCGGCCAGGCACAGCCCTGACTATTGTGGCCATTTGGGGAGTGAACCGGCAGATGAAAGATCTTTCTGTCTCTCCTTCTCTAACTCTTTCAAATAGTCTTAAAAATATATAGATGTGTACTGGGAGCTCATCATGGTTTTAATTTTTTAAAACTTGTTTATTTGAAAGAGAGAGATGAGACAGAGGCTGGGAAATCAATCTAGGTCTCCCACTGGGCAGCAGGGACCCAAGTACTTGCACGACCTGCTGCCTCCCAGGGTGCGTTAGTAGAAGGCTGGAATCAGAGCAGCGCTGGGGTTTGAATGCAGGCACTCCACTGCCACGCAGGCGGCCCAAGCGTGTCTCCACTGCCCTACCATATGCAAGCCCCCCTCATCATGTTTTCACCATGCGTTCCTCTCCTGGCTAGTGATGCTCAACGTCTTTTATTGAGCTTGTTTGCCCATCATATTCCTCTTGGTGAAGTGTGAGCTCAAGTTGTCGTCCATTTTTGAAGTGGACTGTTTGGTTATACTGCTGAGTTTGAGAGTTCTCTATATATTCTGGATACAAGTCCTTTGTCAGATATGTGATTTGCAAATATTCTCCAACCTTACAACTTGCCTTTTAATATTCTAAACTGTATCTTTCTTCTTTTTTTTTTTTTAACAGTACATAACATGTATTAATATTTTCAAGGATTGGGATTCACAGAGATTAGGTCATTTGGAATTGAAAGTCAGTCTTGTGGGGCTGGCACTGCGGCATAATGGTTCCCAGCTTGATTCCTGGCTGCTTCACTTCCGATCCAGCTCCTGGCTAACATGTCTGGGAGAGCAGCAGAAGATGGCCCAAGTGCTTGGACCACTGTCACCTACATGGGAGACCTGGAGGAGGCTCCTGGCTCCTGGCTTTGGCATGACCCAGCCCTGGCCATTGTGGCCATCTGAGGAGTAAACCTACAGATAGAAAATCTCTCTGAACCAGCAGACAGAAAATCTATCTCCCCTTCTCTCTGTAATTCTGCCTTTCAAATAAAATTTTTTTTAAAGATTTATTTATTTATTTGAGAGGCAGAGCTACAGAAAGGCAGAGGCAGAGAGGGAGAGAGAGAGAGGTCTTCCATCTGCTGGTTCACTCCCCAGTTGACTGCAACAGCTGGAACTGTGCCGATCCGAAGCCAGGGGCCAGGAGCCTTTTCTGGGTCTCTCACACGGGTGCAGGAGCCCAAGGACTTGGGCCATCTTCTACTGCTTTCCCAGGCCACACCAGAAAGCTGGACCGGAAGCAGAGCAGCTGAGACTTGAACCAGCTGACAACATTGCAAGGCGGTGGCCCCACCAGCAATGCCACAGTGCTGGCCCCTCAAATAAATGTTAAAAAAGAAGTCAGTCAATCATGGGGCTGGCGCTGTAGCACAGTGGGTTAACGCCCTGGCCTGAAGTGTTGGCATCCCATGTGGGCGCTAGTTCAAGACCCAGCTGCTCCACTTCTGATCCAGCTCTTTGTTATGGCCTGGGATAGAAGTAGAAGATGGCCCAAGTCCTTGGGCCCCTGCACCCGTGTGGGAGACCCAGAGGAAGCTCCTGGCTCCTGGCTTCATATCAGTGCAGCTCCAACCATTGTGGCCGACTGGGGAGTGAACCATCAGATGGAAGACCTCTCTCTCTTTCCTTCTCCTCTCTCTGTGTAACTCTTTCAAATAAAAATAAACAAATCTTTTTTTTTTTTTTTTTGACAGGCAGAGTGGACAGTGAGAGAGAGAGAGACAGAGAGAAAGGTCTTCCTTTTGCCATTGGTTCACCCTCCAATGGCCGCCGCGGCTGGCGCGCTGCAGCCGGTGCACCGCGCTGATCCGATGGCAGGAGCCAGGTGCTTCTCCTGGTCTCCCATGGGGTGCAGGGCCCAAGGACTTGGGCCATCCTCCACTGCACTCCTTGGCCACAGCAGAGAGCTGGCCTGGAAGAGGGGCAACTGGGACAGGATCGGTGCCCCGACCGGGACTAGAACCCGGTGTGCCGGCGCCGCAAGGCGGAGGATTAGCCTTGTGAGCCGCGGCACCGGCCCAAAAATAAACAAATCTTTAAAACAATAAAAAGAAGTCAATCAGTCTCAGGGAACCTACTTATCCTAATGAAAGGGAAAAATAAGTGTTTGGGATTATTAAACCATGTTATGGGAGGACCTCATTTGGAATGACCAGACCAGACTGGAGTTCAAACAAGCAGAAGGCACTGATAACTAGACTCAGAATAAGTCTCCAGTGTTAATCCTGCAAGAAAATTAACTTCTGAAATGGTTCCAGAAAAAAGTCAATTAAATCTTTGGTCCTTCTGGCTGTTTTATGATAGACTTCGGGTGACCCATAAGTACAAAATACCTCGAGGCTGATGGAACTTAATCCTAAAAAGGCGGCTGTTTTGGGGTGAAAAAGCTCCTGACACCTTCCAGAGAAAAGTTCAGGTGTCTTAGAAACAATGAACTGTATATGAAATAGCCAAGCATTTTACCAGCATCACCCGAGTTTAAAGGAAACTGCAAACATGTCCACTGGAAACAGTGTCAGCGCTGACTTCAAGGTTGCTTTTCTCAGAGTTAATTGTCCCTTTCACAAGTTTTACACATTTCCCATTTCCATTTTTATTTTTAAAAATTTATTTTCATTCCACTTGAAAGGTGGTGAGACAGAGACGTACATCTGCTGATTTATTCCCTAATTGCCTGCAACAGCCAGGGCTAGGCGAGGCTGAAGCCTGGAGCCAGGAACTCCATCTGGGCCTCCCATGTGGATGGCAGGTACCCAAGTAGTGGAGGCTCACCTCTGCCTCCCGGAGTGCACGCTGGCAGGAAGCTGGATTCGAAGTGGAGGAGCAGTGACTTGACCAGCTACCCTGATATGGATGTGAGCATCCTGAGCAGTGTCCTAGCTGGTGTGTCAATGCCTGCCCACCCAAAACAAGTTTTAAATTTTTGATGAAGCCCAAGTGACCAAGTTTTCCTCTTAAGGACTGTGTTTTTAAGTCATTTTAAGATTTTTCTGTCTAACTTGAGGACATGAAGATTGTTTTCTTCTACTACTTCTATAATTTTTTAAGTTTTACATTTAGATTTGATCCATTTTAAGTTAATTTTTGGTAAGATATGAGATGTAGGTTCAGGTTCCTTTCTTTGCAGATGGATGTCCAATTGTGTCTCGATCACTTACTGAAACAACTACCTTTCCTTCATTGCCTTGGTACCTTTGTGAAAAACCAGCAGTTGTACTTGTGTGGGTCTAGTTTTGGACTCTATTCTGATCCACTGCGGACTTGATATTTAAATTGTGCACAGCCCGTTAAGTCACTGCTTGGGACACCCACAGCCTATACTAGAGTGCCTGGTTTGTATCCCAGGTCCTCCAGGCTTCTGATCCAGCTTCTTAGCTAACGTGCTAGAGAGGGAGGCAGCAGATGACTGCCTGAGTACTTCAATTCCTGCTGCCCACGTGGGAGAGGGAGACCTGGACAAAGTTTTGTCCTCTTGGCTTCAGACTGGGCCCCTCCGGGCTATTTAGGACATTTGGGGAGTGAACCAGCGGATAGAAGATCTCTTTCTCTGTCATTCTGCCTTACAAATAAATCAATAAATCTTTAAGGGGCCAGCACTGTGTCAAAGCAGGTTAAGTTGTCGCCTGTAGCACCGGCATCCTATATGGGTACGAATTTGAATCCTGGCTGCTCCGGTTTTTTGTTTTGTTTTGTTTTTTAAGATTTATTTATTTATTTGAAAGGCAGAGTTAGAGAGAGAGAGAGAGAGAGAGGTCTTCCGACCTCCGGTTCACTCCCCAAATGGCCACAATGGCCGGAGCTGCGCCAATCCGAAGCCTGGAGCCAGGAGCTTCTTCCAGTCTCCCATGTGGATGCAGGGACCCAAGCATTTGGGCCATCTTCTACTGTATTCCCAGGCCACAATAGAGAGCTGAATTAGAAATGGAGCAGCTGGGACCTGAACCACTGCCCATATGGGATGCCAGCATTGCAGGCACTAGCCCCACCCCCGCCCCCCGCTACTCTTTTTTTTTTTTTTTTTGGACAGGCAGAGTGGATAGTGAGAGAGAGAGACAGAGAGAAAGGTCTTCCTTTTTGCCGTTGGTTCACCCTCCAATGGCCGCTGAGGCCGGCGCATCTTGCTGATCCGAAGCCAGGAGCCAGGTGCTTCTCCTGGTCTCCCATGCGGGTGCAGGGCCCAAGCACTTGGGTCATCCTCCACTGCCTTCCTTGGCCATAGCAGAGAGCTGGCCTGGAAGAGGGGCAACCGGGATAGAATCCGGCACCCCAACCGGGACTAGAACCTGGTGTGCCGGCGCCGCAAGGTGGAGGATTAGCCTATTAAGCCACGGCACCGGCCCCGTTACTCTATTTCTGATCCAGCTCCCTGCTAATTAGCCTGGGAAAACAGCAGAAGATAGCCCAAGTCCCTGGGCTCCTGAACCCACATGGGAGAACTGGAGGAAGCTCCTGGATGCTAGCTCTGGGTCAGTCAAGCTCTGGCCATTGTTACCATTTGGGGAATGAGCCAGCAGATGGAAGATCTTGATCTTTCCCTCTCTGTAACTCTGCCTTTCAAATAAATAAAATAAGCCTTAAAATAAGAAATAAATATATCAGGAACCAGCGCTGTGGCGTAGCGGGTAAAACCACTGCCTGGAATGCCAGCATCCCATATGGATGCCAGTTCAGGTCCCGGATGCTCCACTTCCGATCCAGCTCTCTGCTGTGGCCTGGGAAAGCAGCAGAGCATGGCCCAAGTCCTTGGGCCCCTGCACCCACGTGGGAGACCTGGGGGATGGTCCTGGCTCTGGATTGGCACAGCTTTGGCCATGCAGCCAACCGGGGAGTGAATCAGCAGATGGAGGACCTTTCTCTCTCTCTCTCTGAGCCTCTGACTCTCTATGGCTCTGCCTTTCAAGTTAATAAATAAATAAATAAATATATATTTTTTTTGACAGACAGAGTGGACAGTGAGAGAGAGACAGAGAGAAAGGTCTTCCTTTTTGCCGTTGGTTCACCCTCCAATGGCCGCCGCGGTAGCGCGCTGCGGCCGGCGCACCGCGCTGTTCCGATGGCAGGAGCCAGGTGCTTCTCCTGGTCTCCCATGGGGTGCAGGGCCCAAGGACTTGGGCCATCCTCCACTGCACTCCCTGGCCACAGCAGAGAGCTGGCCTGGAAGAGGGGCAACCGGGACAGGATCGGTGCCCCGACCGGGACTAGAACCCGGTGTGCCGGCGCAAATAAATAAATATTTTAAAAAATAAACAAATCTTTAAAAAACAGAAGTGACAGGGACAAGGAGCTCACTGTGTAGTTTTGACCTGCTGTGAGGCTGATTAACTGAACACCGGCTTGGGCAAGGCTGCTGAATCCAGTCCTATTCTCTGGTAAGATGTGGACCTGCAGAAGTCATTCCACCTTGCCTGTAGTTATTTTTTTTCCTTTAAAATATTTATTTAATTATTTGAAAGGCAAAGTAACAGAGAGAGAGAGAGAGAGAGACAGGCAGAGAATGAGACCTTCCATTGCTGTTCACTCCCTAAATGCCTACAATAGCCACTTCTGGGGCAGGCTGAAGCCAGGAGCCAGGAACTCCATCTTGGTCTCCCATGTGAGTGGCAGAGGCCCAAGTACTTGGGCTGCCACCTGCTGCCTTCCCAGGAGCATTAGTAAGAAGCTAGGAGTGGAGCGGCCGCAATGCAAACTGGCACTCTGACATGGAAGGCTGGCATCACAAGTGGGGGCTTAACCACAACGCTGCCCTCTCAGGGTCTGTGCTGAGAGGGTCTCTGAGTCAGCTTCCAGGCCCAGGGAACGCCCGGCATCTTCTCGGGGGAGTGATTACCTTTCTTCCATCTGCTTCATGCTGGACATAACTTGGTTGGTTTTACCCTCAAAAGATGTGATGGTTTCATTCTTCTGCTGCAAGCTGCTCTCAGCATCCTGCGAAACAAGAACAGGGGTTCAGAGTCGCCCGCCTCCCCCACCCCTGCTCAGGTTACTAGTGGGGTTTAATGTTAGCCTACTTTTTCTGATTGCTGCTCTTCCCTACAGCCCTGGCAGACAAACTGGGCAGGGCTCCCAGCTGCCAACAGAAAGAAAGGCAAAGAGTAAGAGGAAGGTACGACCTTTGCTGCTCCTTGACAAGGGCCTCCAGAGTCAGGTCCCCAACTGTCCCCAGCTGCCAGGCCCATTCTCCAGGGAGGCGCTGTCAGCCTCACCTCTCTCTAGGACAGATGGAGGCCCAGGAAGAGGAAGCAATGGGCTGCAGGTAGAAAGCATGCGGGGGCGTGGCTGTCCCCATCCACGCCTGTACGACTCTCCGAGTCCCGGCTTTTAGCCAGGCCAGACACCAAGTGCCCAGGAGGGAGCTCTCTATTCCTGGGCACTTACAATGAAAGGATACAGCAACCGACCTTAAGGAGATACACTATAATAGAATACACTATACTACTAACAGTAGAGAACAGCTCCAAACCACCTCATACCTGCCAACTAAACAACCTATTTCCAAAAACCGTTGAACTAAGAAAACAGACCGGAGGCAAGCAGTTGGCCCAGGGGTAATCAGTTAGGACACCCACTTCCCATATCAGAGTGTCTGGGTTCGGAGCCTCACTCCCATTTTCCTGCTAATGCACACCCTGGGAGGCAGCAGGTGATGGCTCCAGTAAACCACATGGGAGACAGGGACTGAGTTGCTGGCTCTGGCTGTGGACTAGCTCAGCCTCAGCTAACAGGGGCATGTGGGAAGTGAACCAGTAGAATCTCTCTCTCTCTCCCTGCTTTTCTTTTCTTTCTTTCTATTTTTTTTTTTTTTTGGACAGGCAGAGTTAGACAGTGAGAGAAGACAGAGAGAAAGGTCTTCCTTCCGTTGGTTCACCCCACAATGGCTGCTGTGGCTGGTGTGTTCCGGCCGGTGCGCTGCGCCGATCTGAAGCCAGGAGCCAGGTGCTTCTCCTGGTCTCTCATGCGGGTGCAGGGCCCAAGGACTTGGGTCATCCTGCACTGCCTTTCCAGGCCACAGCAGAGAGCTGGACTGGAAGAGGAGCAGCCGGGACAGAACCGGCGCCCCAACTGGGACTAGAACCCAGGGTGCCGGCGCCACAGGCGGAGGATTAGCCCAGTGAGCCGCGGCACCGGCCCTCCCTGCTTTTCAAACAAAGATAAAAACAAGACCAGGCTGGAGAACTGTCCAGAGACTATAACTGAGGCAAGTGCATTGTCACAGGAATTAGGTGAGGAACTGCTTCCCATGGGACGGATGGGAAGTGGTGTGTGCGACTCCTCTCTCACTGCACCGCTGGAAGCACGCTCTGGCTCTGGACTCCTGTGTTTCTCCCTCTTCCAGTGGGAAGAATGGGGAGAACGAGAGCTGCCTGGGTAGCTGAATGGCTGTGAGGAGCGACACTGAGTGCTTCCTTGCAAGTATTCAGTCACGGAAACGCAGGCTTCCGTTTCTTCTTCTTCTTCTTCTTTTTTTTTTTTGACAGGCAGAGTGGACAGTGAGAGAGAGAAAGGTCTTCCTTTTGCCGTTGGTTCACCCTCCAATGGCCGCTGTGCTGCGGCCAGCGCACCGTGCTGATCCGAGGCCAGGAGCTAGGTGCTTCTTCTGGTCTCCCTGGGGTGTAGGGCCCAAGCACTTGGGCCATCCTCCACTGCACTCCTGGGCCATAGCAGAGAGCTGGCCTGGAAGAGGGGCAACCGGGACAGGATCCGGCGCTCCGACCAGGACTAGAACCTGGTGTGCCTGCGCCACAAGGCGGAGGATTAGCCTATTGAGCTGCGGCGTCAGCCAGGCTTCCACTTCTGTAGCCGGTCTGCTAAGTCATGATGGCGGTGTAGCTTACCCTAAATAACATGGACTAACAGCACATTTACATATGGGCTCCAAGCAGAGGAAACCAGGAGAACTTAAAGTAGACAATTTGTCATGAGGGGAAACATGCTCCTCCTTTCCCCCTTGTGGTATTTAAATTTTCTTTGTTGTTGGTATAATACCGATTATCATTCAAGTTAAGTCAAACTGAACCCGGTTTATTACACCATCTGCCCTCATGCCATCTTTGGTGAGAGTCAGCCTATGTCCATGGAAAATGAAGCGTCACTGTTTTGGGGATGAAACAGGAAGCAGAACTTCAAAGACAAGCTTGAGAAGGACGCAGGATGCTGCCCCGAGTAGCCTCTGGGTAAGGAAGCGTCACCAGTTTTGATGCTGAGTGTCTTTCAGACTCTGGCACCCCTGGGAAATGCCAGAGAGGCAAGACTGACCTGGGGCAAAGTGACAACAGGAAATGGTATCTTAATTCCCCGCTGCGCAATTAGTCATGGAGACAGAAGAAACAGACAGCAGGGAACAGTGGAGACATGCTGAAGAGAGAGTGACAGCTCAGTTTCCAGCTCTGCTTATTAGCTGTGCCACCAAGGGCTCTGTCTGGTCACTTACACACCTCCCATCGCTCATGACATGCCAGAGGGCTGAGACCAGGCCTGACATACTAGAGGCGCGCACAGATGTGCTGCGCCACTCACGTGGCAGGAAGAGTGAAGCAGGACTGTAGAGGGGCAGGCACTGTGGCGCAGCAGGTAAAGCTGCTGCCTGTGATGCCGGCATACCATACAGGTGCCGATTCCAGTCCTGGCTCCTCCACTTCTGATCCAGTTCCCCGCTAATGGCCAGAGAAAGACAGTGCAAGATGCCCCAAGTGCTTGGAACCCCTGCACCCATGTGGAAGACCCAGATGAAACTCCTAGCTCCTGGCTTCGGCCTGGCCCAGCCCTAGCCATTGTGGCCACCTGGGGAGTGAACCAGTGGATGGAAGATGTCTCTCTTTCTGTCTCTTCCTTTCTCTCTAACGTTTTCAAAATAAATCTTTTCTTTTTTAAAAGGCTATAGAAAGCAGCAGGGAAGACATGAGCCAGCTCCCACCTGAACTTTGTGAAACATCTGTAAATTAATTGCTTTGACTTCTTCCAGTTGCTGGCGGAGGGCGACGAGGGTGTCCTGCTTCTCGTGGGTATCCTTCTCCAGTAACTTCATTGCAATTTCCATCTCCGTTTTCATTCCAATTTGTAATTCCAGTTCTTTTTCTAGTTCCTTAAGAGGATATTTACAAGGAAGATATTGTTAAACCATAGCAGGGTATTACTTGAGGTTGTATGGTGGGCAACGTCTCAAAGACAAACCACAAGTCAGGACGGCTGGGGAGATGGACAAGAGCCCGGTGGCACAGTTAGATGGCACAGTTCATGGTCAAGCTGACAGAGCTGCTCAGTGGCAGTGGCTGCCTAGAGCTCCAGCACCCACATTCTCCCCACGGTGTACAAGGATGTCTGTCGTGGGCTTCGGTGCTGGCAGCGAATGGCTGTTTTGCGATGGTAGAACTTCTGGGACGGTTGCTAGGTGATGGCACCAGAGTTTGTCCTGGCCAGCTCAGGACCCACTTCCCGCACTGTGCAGGTGTGAGAAGTATGTGTGGTAAAGAACCTTGCTCACAGACACACAGTGCGTGGAACTACGCGGACCTAGGGCTCGGACTGTCACAGAAACCACGAATCTAGTCAAGGCAACCCCTGAAAACAGGACTGCAGAATGGGGGAAAAGGTGTCTGAGTGACAAGGCAGCACTGAGCTGTAAACACAGGGCTTCCCAGAGAATGGGCAGCTCCCGCCTCTCCGCGGCACAGGGCCGCGGGCTCCTGCAGTGCCCCCCAGACCCGCCACCTCGCCCGCTCACCAGTCGGATCCGCTTCTCCTCCTTGAGCTGCTTCCACACGTCGCTGTACATTTCATCCAGGCCTTGCCGTGTCTGCTTGTAGGTCTCCAGCTCCACTCTGGTATCTTGTTTTGTCATCTGTATCAAACAATACCCAGAGCAACGGTTTGCTTCAGAAAGCTAGCTACAAAGTATTTTTTATTTTTGACAGGCAGAGTGGATAGTGAGAGAGAGATAGACAGAGAGAAAGGTCTTCCTTTTTGCCATTGGTTCACCCGCCAATGGCCGCTGCGGCCGGCGCATCTCGCTGATCCGAAGCCAGGAGCCAGGTACTTCTCCTGGTCTCCCATGCGGGTGCAGGGCCCAAGGACTTGGGCCATCCTCCACTGCACTCCCGGGCCATAGCAGAGAGCTGGCCTGGAAGAGGGGCAACTGGGATAGAATCCGGTGCCCCAACCAGGACTAGAAACCAGTGTGCCGGCGCCGCAAGACGGAGGATTAGCCTGTTGAGCCACGGCGCCGGCCGCTACAAAGTATTTTAAAAACAGACCAACATTTTTTAAAAAGGGAGATAATTTCTATTTTTAAGCATGATAGAGACATAAAATCTTGACAATATTTGAACTTGGAGATAAAGGATGCGAGAAGCCAAGAGATGCTTAAAAGGTACTGGTCATGTTCACAGTCACTTAGAGCTGATTTTCTTTATGACAGAATAATAGTCCTTAGTGGGAAAGGCCTTCTTTTAATGGGTCACTTAGTGTTTACTGACCATACTTTGATCTAGCCCTGGGAGGATTTAGAGGTAACTAAGACATGCTGAGACTTAGCTGCAAGCCAGAAATTCTACAAACAGTAACCGGGTTCTGTACCGGAGGGAGGTAAAAGAGCTACGGGAACATGGGAGAGGGGACGCCTAGGCCCACCACCGTGCCGAAGTTGGTGGTACGGAAGACTGCACGTGAGCGGATGCTGAAGAATGAACAGGAAGTGTGGCTTGCAGAGGCCCAGAGTGGAGGTGTCTATGTAGACCAAGAGGGACGTAGGCTAGGCCCCTTCACACGTTATGAGCACTGAGTCAGTACTGTATTACAGCTGGCTTGCTGTGTCTGCACAGGTTTTACATTTGTGGATTCAACCAACTGCAAATTGAAAACATTCAGGGAAAAAAAAGAATATGCATAATTTTTTACTTATCATTATTCTCTAAATAATACAACTTAACAACCACTCACATACATTCACATTACATAAGGTATTATAAGTAACCTAGAGATGATTTTAAAACATTTATTTATTATTGAGATGCAGATACACAGAGCTGGCTCCCATCCACTCCCCAAATATCTGAAATGGCCCCCCGCTGGGGCCAAAGATGGGCGCTGGGAACTCAATCCTGCTCTCTCACGTGCAAGGAAGAAAGCCAAATCAACGGAACCATCACTGCACTAGCAGGAAGCTGCAGTCAGGAGCCAGAGCCAGGCATTAAACCTAGGGAGTGCAATGTGGGCTTGTGGGCATCCTAACGGCAAAGGCCAAAGGCCCATCCCTAGAGCCGACTTAGAGTAGAGAAGGATTTCCTTGGTTCCATGCCATTGCTATGCCACTGTATACAAGGACGGGGCCGTGTACAGATTTTGGTATCCCCAGGGACCTGGGAACCAATCCCACAAGGGCTACTGAGCTCGAGACTGGCACCGGGTGTATCTGAGAGAAAGACAGGCCACCTGGCTGCGAGGCCAACCTCTCACCTCCACACTCTTCTCACTTCTTTCACGGATCAATTCATTTTGTTCTCTTAACTGCTGCTGCTCTTCTTCAAGTGAGCAAATCCGGTCAGTTGCTGCTGAAAGCTGATTAGGGAAGATTTTGACATTTCTTAACATCAGCATTTATCTTACTATGCTAATTAAAAACTAACATTATTTGGCGTCTTCACTATTTATGATGCATATTCACGTGTCTGACATTTTTATTTCCTTGTTTTGAATGGTAAGACACAGTTCAAAATTCCAAAGACCGAAAAATACATGCAGTAAATACTCCGGCCCTCCCCTCGCCAGCTCTGCCTCCCTAGGCTCTCTCCCTCTGGCAAAAATGACCATGAGCTACTTCATACAGGCAATGGGTCACGGACACACAAAACCAGAAACAGTCTGAGTCCACTGCGAGAGAAGTGGTTCAAGAAATTACAGTTAATAAATACTTGAAGGCTTTTAACAACCTAGGATGTAACAGCGACAGGGAGCGCAGGTGGGTTACATGGTATACTCTCACTTGTAATTAAAAACTACCACCAGGTTGAAGATGCTTAAGAAATGATGGAGCTGTGTAACAGATAAATGACATGATGGGTGTTACACAGCAGAGCTCAGCACAGGGGTTATGGCTTTTTGTTTGTTTTTCTGATTCTCTATTCCTTTCAGGTTTTCTAGTCAACATTTTATCATTGAGAGGGAATTAAAGTGGGGGCGTGTGAGGGGGTGGGTAAAAAACAACCATTCAAGACCAGCCCTAGAGGAACCCTTCCTTCCTCGAATGAGCTGCTGTGGGTTAGGGACAGGATACTTTTCCCAGCCTGGCTGAGGACAGAATGTCAGGAGAGGTGGGGAGAGTAGCTACACCAGCCACCCCAGGACACAGCCTGCAAGGGAAGGGGAGCTGGAGAAGGGGCCGGAAGCAAGACAAGGAACCCTGGTAGCAGGCTCTGCTCTCAGCATCAACTAGCAACGGAGGGACCCAGGAGCACCGAACTCCTCACCTCCTCTTTGCCAACTGTGTCTACAACCCTTAGGAATAAGTTCCACTCAGACCTAGAACCCAGGCCTGGGGTCAGTAAACATAACCACTGCACCCCTACTAAGCCAGTCTCCAGCTTTAAAGCACATGTAGTGGCTACAGCAGAAGCAACAGGCAAAAGCTGAGCAGGGGGCGTGCCCTGAAGGGAGTGTCCTCTTCTCCAGTGCACACCTTGTTACAAACCAACTGAGAGCTCCTTTCAAAGCCAGCCACCTTGTCTGAGAACAGAGAATCTGCTTATGTGCCCCGCCTGCTAAGAGCGGTATTGGGCATGTTAACATCTGACTGTATCTTTACAATAATGTGAAGTATGTGTCATCATCCAATGTGAGGCTGGTTTCAAGAGGCCCCCCTCCTGTACCCCCCAGCGTATGCGCTCTCTGGACTGCCTTTACTCGCACAGCTCCGCATGCCTCTCCTGAAAGCCTCAGGGCTGGTCCCGCAGCACAGAGCAGCTTCCAGGGGCCTTAAGTGGGGTCCTGCATTACAGAGGCCTGCTCTGAGATGCCTTCCAGCTGTCCCCTGCCTGCATCCTCGAGCCTCTGCTCCAAGCCCTCTTCCTCGCCAGGGAGACTAGGTGGGCAGGCCTGGGCAGCCGGGGACCGCTACCTGTGGAAAGCCTTAGCAAGGCTGGGCAACCCCGCTCCTGCTAACAGGAGCCAAAGATGTGTCCACCAAGGAGCCTGCCGGGCAGCTGGCAGCAAGCTTTCTTCCTCGGCCTCAGCCCTCCTTCTTCCTGTCCTTTCATTCTCTCTCTTCCTAGTGAGAAAGCAGAGAAAGACCACACTGTGGGGAGCTTGGCTCCGTGCTCCCGAGGCCAGAAGACACGGAGGGCTAGGGAGCTGGTACCCAGGGGCAGAGCCTCTGCCTCCCGGGCAGTGAGGGCACACACCATCACAGCAGAGGTGGAGAAGAGGAAGAAAATGCACTTTCCTGATAGATGGTGGGCTTTTCCAAGGTGCTTTCAGCCACTGGATTACTTTGTGGTGATAAAACCTAAGTCACGGAGAACGGGCTCATGAGCAGCTGAGTGTCTTCCCCAGGAGCCCTGCAGAGGGCGCAACAGGCACTCAGGAAGCCTGTCCCAGGTGCAGCTCAAGCCGCTGTCAGCAACTCCCCTTCCTAGCAGCAGGAAGCGCTGGTCACACAGACCAGCTGCGCCATTTCTCTTAACCTTGGGTCATTCTGTTCTGTGGACGAATTTCAAACAGTTACACACCTCTTCTTGGAGCTTTGAATTAGTCTTTTCTAAGCCATCTATTTTTGCTTGAAGATCCCCAACCGTGCAGCTGTAGAAGATAAAACAGTGGTCGATGTGAATGCATCAAGGCTGTTTTCCCAGCCTGTCAACTGTGAGACTTCCGATTCTGGCCTTCCTGTACGTAGGAACGGAAAGGCAAAGCCTCTTCCCAAAGCACTCAGAGGATTCTAAATGTCTCTGTGCACACAGACATTCACACCTACTTGTCACTAAGTTTTATTCCTTTTCAATAAAATTTATTCCTAAAATATTCATTCATTTTTTAAAGAACCTACAGAATTTTACTTTTGTTTGAAAAGTAAATAAATAAAAGAGCAAAAGAGAGCCAGAGACAAAGACAAAGAGAAATTTTCCACCCACTGGTTTATTCCCCAAATGCCTGCAATAGCCAAGTCTAGGCCAGGCTCAAGTTAGGAGCTAGGAGCTCCATCTGCGTCCCCCATGTGCGCAACAGGGGCCCAAGTACGTGGATCATCTTGCACCACCTCCCCAGGCACATTAGCAGGGAGCTGGATGGGAAGCAGAATAGCCAGGATTTGAACTGGCAGTCTAATAGAGGGTGCTGGCATTGTAAGCAGCAGCTTAACCTGCTGTGCCACAATGCTGACTCCTGTCCTAAGCACTTTATTTTTGTTTTTTTTTTTTTTTAAATTTCATTTATTTGAGATGCAGAGTTAGAGAGAGAGGAGAGACAGAGATAGCTTCCATTCGCTGGTTTACTCCCCAAATGGCTGCATCTGCCACTTGATCCGAAGCCAGGAGCCAGGAGCTTCCTCTGGGTCTCCCGTGTGGGTGAGGGGCCCAAGCACTTGAGCCATCTTCTGCTTTCCCAAGCCACCAGCAGGGAACAGGATCGGGAGTGGAGCAGCTGGGACTGGAACCCACATCCCTGTAGGATGCCAGTGCCACAGGCAGAGGCTTAACCTACTATGCCATAGCACCAGCCCTCCTAACCACTTCAATGCATCAATTCACTTAATCCCTCCACAGTTTGATGAAATAGATCCTACTGTTAACCTATTCTTTTTTTTTTTTTTTTTTTTTTTTTGACAGGCAGAGTGGACAGTGAGAGAGAGAGACAGAGAGAAAGGTCTTCCTTTTGCCGTTGGTTCACCCTCCAATGGCCGCCGCGGTTGGTGCGCTGCGGCCGGTGCACCGCGCTGATCCGATGGCAGGAGCCAGGTGCTTCTCCTGGTCTCCCATGGGGTGCAGGGCCCAAGCACTTGGGCCATCCTCCACTGCACTCCCTGGCCACAGCAGAGAGCTGGCCTGGAAGAGGGGCAACCGGGACAGAATCCGGCACCCCAACCGGGACTAGAACCCGGTGTGCTGGCGCCGCAAGGCGGAGGATTAGCCTGTTAAGCCACAGCGCCGGCTGTTAACCTATTCTACACATGAGGAAACCCTAAGCTTATGTTAGAGAAGTCACTCAAGTTCACACATCTGTACAGGCAGGTGGCAGGAGAACCCACGTGGTCTGGCTGCAGAGCCACGCTCAGAAGCATCAGACCAGACTGTCAGAGACTAAGAACAAACCTGGCAAAGCTAACAAATCAATATGAGGACCTGGATGGAAGGGAAAAAAGCCACTAAAGACACAAAAATGAAAATGTGAAAAACAAGAAATATGGAGGGAATAAAAAAATTTTAACAATATACAATTTTCAAAGTTATACCAACTGGGCTCAACATTGTGGTACAGTGAGTTACACTGCCACTTGTAATGCTGGCATCTCATATCAGAGATAGTTCTAGGCCTAACTGTTCCTCTTCTGACCCAGCTTCTTACTAATGCACCTGGGAAGGTAGCAGAGATGGCCAAAGTATTTGGGTCCCTGCCATGCACGTGGGAGACCTGGCTGGAGTACCTGGCTCCTGGCTTTGTCCTGGACCAGCCCTGGCTATTGCAACCACTGGGGGAGTGAACCAGCAGATGCAACATTGATCTCTGTCAGTTTTCTTTTCAAATATATAAAGTAAATATTTACAAAAAGTTGTACTGTGCATCTAACAAAAAATAGCCAAATTAAAGTTTTCTTAGAAAATATATATTACCAAAACAACACACTTCCTCAAGGGGAGAAAACCTGGATGAACTCACAGCTAAGGAAAAACCAAAAAGCTGACACGGCATTGCCTTATAAAGGCTCCAAGCCTCTTCTTTTTTTTGACAGGAAGAGTGGACAGTGAGAGAGAGAGAGATAGAATCAAGCTTCATTTTTTAAAAAAAAGTTTATTTGAAAGGCAGTTACATAGACAGGGAGAGACAGAAATTTGATCAATCTTCCATCTGCTGGTTCACTCCACAGATGGCCACAATGGCTGGGGCTGGGCCAGGCAGAGCCAGGAGCTTCATCCAGGTCTCGCATGCAGGTGGCAGGGGCCCAAGTCCTTATGCATCTTCCGCTGCTTTTCCCAGGCCCCTAGCAGAGAGCTGGACAGGAAGTGGAGTAGCCAGGACATGAACTGGCACCTACAAGGGACGCTTTACCTACTACACCACAATGCCAGCCCCCAAGCTTCACATTTTTAAGGAGAAAATAATGCCTGCAATTAGAAGCTGTTCCCTAGTACAAAAATAGGCAAAGCAGATGAATTCATTCTGTGAAGCTGCTTAACCCAGACGCCATGCTCAAGAAAGGAAACACAACTTTTACAGGATGGTGAGATCAATAACTGGTCTGCTGAGTTTGAGTCCATCCTTGGCAACAGGACACATAACATCTGGGCTACGAGGCACGCCTGCATCACAGCCCAGAGGGCCTGGCTCAAGCCCCGGTTTCTCAGCTTCTGATCCAGCTTCCTGCTAAAACTCATCCTTGGAGGCAGCAGATGATGCCTCATGTACTTGTGTCCCTGCCACCTGTGTGGGAGACCTAGCTTGGATTCTGGGCTCCTGGCTTTAGCTTGGTCCGACTGGCTGTTGTAGGTATCTGGAGAGTGAACAAGCAGACGGAAGATCTTTCTCTGTCTGCCCTTCAAAACACACACACACACCCCACACATACACAAACTAACAACAGAGTACATCCCATCAATAGATACACGGATAAAAATGGCTACCTTAATGATGCTAAAACGCATCTGTTCCTTATAAAAACTCTCAAACTAGGTATCAATCAAGAAAGCCTCAACACAGCAGCCAAGCTGACAGGTAGGGAGCAGCATCTCCTCAAGCACGTCGGGAACAATAAGCCAACTTCCGAGCCTGTTTCATCGGCTTTGGGGGCCAGAGAGGCTGCTCCTGTGGAGCACTGTTAATGACTCATGCGCGCTCCAGAAGGGGATCCCAGAGAATGTGTCTCCCCTGGGGCTGGCACTGTGGTATAGCGGGTAAAGCCACCGCTTGCAGTGCCGGCATACCATATAGGCACCAGTTTGAGTCCCAGCTGCTCCTGTTCCAGTCCAGCTCTCTGCTGTGGCCTGGGAAAGCAGTAGAAGATGGCCCAAGTGCATAGGCCCCTGCACCCACATGGGAGACCCAGAAGTTCCTGGCTCCTGGCTTCAGATTGGCACAGCTCCAACCATTGCGGCCAAAAGGGGAGTGAACCATTGGATGGAAGACCTCTCTCTCTCTCTCTCACTCTCTGCCTCTCCTCTCTCTGTGTAACTCTGACCTTCAAATAAATAAATAAATATAAAAAAAAGAGAGAGAATGTGTCCCGCCCAAGAGTCCCTCATGGCCCATCAACACCTTCAAGGATTAATGTTTCATGAAACGCGCATGTCAGTAGCTTTCCACCTGAAATTTTAGAGTCAGGACAAAGATGCCTGCGATTGCTGCCCACCGCTCTGGAAGGCTTAGTTCGGTGGCTTTCAATCCTTCTTTCCTGCCCCAAGGGCTGCATGCTGATTCCCAGCAGCAACAGTGCAGTCACGGCCGGGGGCGCAGAGGGAAGGTTTAATGGATTTACCTCTCTGGATTGTCTAACTGCACAAAGAACCAAAGACTTCCAAAAGCTGTTTTATCAAGAAGAAATCACACTCATCCTGTCTGTACACATGTTGCTTGAATAACTCTTCTTGGTTTGAAAAACGTGTTATAAATACACGGCAGCTCAGAAAAGCGCCATGAAGCAATGACAGGATACACAGCACGTAACTGGAACAACACCAGACCCAAGAAGCGTGTCTTACCTTAAGTGCCGGTTAAGTTCTTCCACGTAATTTTTTTGATCAAGGACATCAGTAATTCTTTCATGTCTTTGAAAAAGAGCAGAAAAGGGGAGCCTTTTAAATTCATAGGTAATACTTTGTCTTCCCAACCTTCATATCACCTTGTCACGGTACCAATGTCTTCAAGAAACTAAAAGACAGCCACAGCTTAGCAACACGTGCATGGTCCCAGGGCAAACAATGGGGACACAGTGGCAGGGCCTCTAGTGGGGACAGCCATTTGCCATAAGCAAAGGCCTCTGAAAGTGGCACATGGCCCTGCCTTTACTGTGTGGAAGAAAAGGAGCCTAACTCAGGGAATGGAAAGCGCAAGACTTTTCAGAGCGCAAAGCCGCAGAACAGCAGCACCCAGAGCCCTTACTCTTTGCCTCCGTCAAGATCCTGCACATCCTTGAGGTAGATGGAAAAGTCGATCACTCCAACCTGACAGAAATAAAACACACAAAGTCAAAAATACCAGTTTCCACTTTCCATAAACCTTACCTTTTTTTTTTTTTTTTTTGACAGGCAGAGTGGATAGTGAGAGAGAGAGACAGAGAGAAAGGTCTTCCTTTTTGCCGTTGGTTCACCCTCCAATGGCCGCTGCGGCCGGCGCATCGTGCTGATCCGAAGCCAGGAGCCAGGTGCTTCTCCTGGTCTCCCATGCGGGTGCAGGGCCCAAGCACTTGGGCCATCCTCCATTGCCTTCCCGGGCCACAGCAGAGAGCTGGCCTGGAAGAGGGGCAACTGGGATAGAATCCGGCGCCCCAACCGGGACTAGAACCCAGTGTGCCAGCGCTGCAAGGCGGAGGATTAGCCTGTTAAGCCACGGCGCCGGCCAAACCTTACCGTTTTTAAAATTCAGTGCACTTAACATTCCTGTGCACATTTAGTTAGGCTAATCAGCTCTGAAAAGTGGCAATCAACTGAACAAACCAAAAGAAAACTAGCCCACCTTTCTGAAAGAAAAACTGACTAAAAACCAGAACTAAAGGAGGAATGCAGAGCATGGTGAGCAGAACAAGGGAGAAGCTGCACGGGAGGAGTAACTTGTAATGATCCAAGCTGGGCAATGTTAGCTAGTGCAGAGGATTCTGAGTGTTCCCAACACACAAATGATAAATATCAGAGGTGACGGATGTGCCAGTGACCTGGATCTGATCATTATACACTGTGTACATGCACTGAACTGTCACGCTTTATGCAAAAACACAGACAATGAGGCTGGTGCCATGGCTCACTAGGCTAATCCTCTGCCTGCAGCGCCGGTATCCTGGGTTCTAGTCCCGGTTGGGGCACTGGATTCTGTCCCGGTTACTCCTCTTCCAGGCCAGCTCTCTGCTGTGGCCCAGGAAGGCAGTGGAGGATGGCACAAGTGCTTGGGCCATGCACCTGCATGAGAGACCAGGAGGAAGCACCTGGCTCCTGCCTTCGGATCGGCGCAGTGTGCCGGCCTTAGTGGCCATGTGGGGGTTAAACCAACGGAAGGAAGACCTGTCTCTTTCTCTCTCACTGTCCAACTCTGCCTGTCAAAAAAAAAAAAAAAAAAAGAGAGAAAAATTAAAAAAACCCCAAAACACAGACAATGGCTATGTGTCAATTAAAAATGAACAAAACCCTGAGAGAGTGTATCAACCTATGAAAATACTCAGAATTTGAGAACATTCTAAAATTTACCACCTCATTAATGTTAGTTTTGTGTGTTTATTCAGTAATTCTGCTATTTACAAAAATCAACAATGTTTGGATTTAAAATTAAGAGAGAGCTGGATCTCTAGACTAAAGTGACTTAATTTCTGAGTCCTTCTTCCCCATTTGTGGTGAAATGGTCAGATCAGTATCTCAGGGAAAAATTCTCTCCCTGCTGGGAACTGAAGGGAACAAGATGCCTCACACACCTTATCAAGACCTCTGGCAGGAAATACTGTGCTCAAGAGTAAGTGACACCACTCCTATCTGAAATATAGAAAAACTGGGTGCAACCTAAATGCCTGTCTGCGGGGAAAAATTTACATCAGTCATGTTATAGTTGGGTCACAGAACCATATCCAGTTGCAACAAAGAATGCCGTGGGTCAATTTGCGTGATATGAAGAGTTTCAGGTTAAAATTTTAAGTGGTGGGCCAGCATTGTGGTACAGTAAGTTAAGCAGCCACCACAATGCCAGCCCTTTGTTTCTTGGAATTTTTGTGTGTCTGATTTTAAATGAAACTGTTCAGAACTCTCTTTTCTATACTGTCTTTGCTACTCTTCAGGGTCAGGATTATTTTAGCCTCATAAGATAAACTGGAGGGGCTGGCTTTGTGGTATAGTGGGTAAATTGTTGCCTTCAGCACCAGCATCCCACATGAGCACTGGTTCGAGTCCCGGCTGCTCCACTTCTGATCCAGCTCCCTGCTGATGGTCTAGGACATGTGGGAGACCCAGAAGCTCCTGGCTCCTGGCTGTTGCAGACATCTGGGGAATGAACCAATGGATAGAAACTGCTCTCTCTGAAACTCTTTCTTTCTTTTTTAAGATTTATTTATTTGAAAGGAAGAGTTTACAGGGAGAGAGATCTTCTATCTGCTGGTTCACTCACTAGATGGCCACAATGATCCAGTCTAAAGGAAGGAGACTCGAGTTTCTTCTGGGTCTCTCACGTGGGTACAAGGGCCCAAGCACTTGGGCCATCCTCCACTGCTTTCCCAGCTACATTAGCAGGGAGCTGTATCAGAAGTAGAGCAGCCAGGACTTGGAACTGGTGCCCAAGTGGGATGCTGACACTGTAGACGGTGGTTTTACCCACTACACCACAATGCCAGCCCTGAAACTCTTTCAAATAAATAGATAAATCTTTAAAAAAAAAAAATCCAAAAAGCCATACACATACACATACACATATGAAATACAAAGGTACACTAAAAGAATAATAGATAAGCCAAGAAGACTTACTTTAGGAATATATGAATGATATTAAAATGAGAAATCTATGAATTAACCCAGTTATATTTAGGGTTAAATACAGATATGCCATGCCAATTGATGCTCTTAGTATTCAACATGCGTTTAAGTCAGAATTACAGAGAGAAAGAGAGCAAAAATCTTCCCTCCGCTGGTTCACTCCCCAGACAGCTACAACGGCCAGGCCAAAGCCAGGAGCTTCTTCCAGGTTTCCCATGTGGGTAGCAGGGACCCAGACACTTGGGCCATCTTCCACTGCTTTTCCCAGGCTGTTAGCAGGGAGCTGGAATGGAAGTGCAGCAGCAGGGACACGAACCAGCACCCATATGGGATGCTAGCACTGCAAGTGGTGGCTTTACCCACTATGCCACAACACTAGTCCCCAATATGTGTTTTTAATAAAAACACAAAAGTAAACTGGAATAGAACAGTACTCTCTAATCATAAGAAAGGATCCCTCAGCTGTCAACAGCAAATATACTAACGGATGTTTGAAGGCTCTTTCCATCTAGAAATTAACTGGAGTTTTAGGTTAATTTTACTTATTAATTTGAGAGGCAAAGGGATCAGGTTTGGGGGAGCAGAGAAGGGGAAAAGGAGAAGGAGAGAAACTCCCATCTGCTGGTTCACTCCCTAAATTCCTGCATTGGTAGGGCTGAACTCAATCCAGGTCTCCCTCCTGGGTTGCAGGAACCCAATTACATCTGCTGCCTCCAAGGGTCTGCATTAGTCAGGAACTGAAGCCAGGAATCAGATCCAGGCATTCCGATGTGGATGCAAGTGTTTTAACTATCTGACTAAACACTTGCCCACAGGTTAATTTTAATTAGATGACATATGAAAATAACTGCCATTCAAGATAAGAATGGACCAGGGTATTCAATCCCATCTATTAGCTAATATAAATCCCAATGGAGCTTTTATTATTTGGAAAAATGATGTTCAAGTTCAACAGGTAAACTGGACAGCCTAGAAATATTTGAAAAGAAGTACAACAAAGCAGGCTGAAGTTAATTCCCAGGGTGTGAAACATCTTATACTGCTCCAGTGATTAAAAGAATGAGCTGCTGACGTAGGAACAAGAGATCTGGGGACTGAACAGAACAGATCAGAAATAAACCTAAGCACATTATAGACATTTCACATATGATAAAGGTGGAATTTCAAATTACTAGAAAAATAACATATTTAATAAGTGATATTGAGAAAATGGACTTATTATTCGTAAGAGAAATCTAGATTTCCACTTCACACTGTGTCAAAATGAATGAAATTATTTAAATGCAAAAAATACACATCTGATTTTAAAAACTGGGCTAATTTTTAAGCTAGGAGGGATTTTCAAAGCACAGTATCTTAGAAAATATAAAGGAGGGGCTGGATGTTGTGGTGTGGTGCATAAAGCTGCCACCTGTGATGCTGGCATCCCATATGAGCGCTGGTTCAGGACCCGGGTATTCCACTTGAAATCCAGCTCCCTGCTAACATGACTGCAGATGATGGCCCAAGTGCTTAGGCCCCTGCACCCACGTGGGGGATGCAGAAGCAGCTCAGAGCTCCTGCCTTTAGACTGGATCATTGAGGCCATATGGGGAATGAAATAAGAGGATGGAAGATTTCTCTGTTTCTTTTCTCCCTCCCTCTTGTAATGCTGCCTTTCAAATATACAAATAAACAAATCTTAAAAAGTAAAATAAAGGAAAAGCTGCCAAGTATGATTATAAAAATAAATAAATAAATAAATAAATACAAAATTCTACAGAGAAAACTACTCCCTGAGAATCCAGACAGAAATTCCAACCAAGGAACAATATCCTTAATCTACAATGGAGAAGCAGATAAAGGCTGAAAACTTGGGGCTGGCGTCGTGGCTCAACAGGCTAATCCTCCGCCTTGCGGCGCCGGCACACCGGGTTCTAGTCCCGGTCGGGGCGCCAGATTCTGTCCCGGTTGCCCCTCTTCCAGGCCAGCTCTCTGCTGTGGAGAGGGAGTGCAGTGGAGGATGGCCCAGGTCCTTGGGCCCTGCACCCCACAGGAGACCAGGATAAACACTTGGCTCCTGCTATCGGATTAGTGCGGTGCGCCGGCCGCAGTGCGCCGACCGCGGCGGCCATTGGAAGGTGAACCAACGGCAAAAAGGAAGACCTTTCTCTCTGTCTCTCTCTCTCTCTCTGTCCACTCTGCCTGTCAAAAAAAAAAAAAAAAAAAAAAAAAAAAAAAAAAAGACTGAAAACTTGGGAAAATGGGCAAAGAATATGAACAGGCAGTCACAAAAACTCAACTGCTACTGGCAAATAAAGCATGCAAAAATACCCGAGGTGGGTGTTTGGCCTAGTATAGGCATTCACATCATCTACATCGAGTACCTGCATTTCATACCCACCTACAGTTCTGACTCATTTCTGCTAACACAGACCTGGTAGGATGGCACAACTGACAGGCATCAGTGAAGGCTGAAGCAACTGGGCCCCTGCCATTCACGTGAGACACCCGGACTGAGTCCTCAGCTCCTGGCATTGGCCTGACCCAGCCTTGGCCGTTGTGCACATTTGGGAAGTGAACCAGTGAATGGAAGTTCTGTGTTTTTTGCCTTCGAAAAAACCAAACCTGACCTCCCTGCTTCTCAAAAATGTAAATTTGAGGGGCTGGTACTGCAGCATAGTGGGCTAAGCTTCCATCTGTGATGCCAGCATCCCATATGGCGCCAGTTCGAGTCCCAGCTGCTCCTCTTCTGATCCAGCTCTCTGCTATGGCCTGGGAAAGCAGCAGAAGATGGCCCAAGTGCCTGGGCCCCTGAACTCGCATGGGAGACCCAGAAGAAGCTCCTGGCTCCTGATCAGCCCAGCTCCGCCTGTTGGCAGCCATTTGGGGAGCGAACCAGAGGATGGAAGCCCTTTTTCTCTGTTTCTCCCTCTCTCTGTCTGTTAACTCTCTCAAGTAAATAAACAAAAGATTTATTTATGTATTTGAAAGTCAGAGTTACACAGAGAGAGGAGAGGCAGAGAAAGAGAGTCAGAGAGAGAGAGAGAGAGAGAGAGAGAGGTGTTCCATCCTCTGGTTCACTCCCCGATTGGCCGCAATGGCCGGAGCTGTGCCAATCTGAAGCCAGGAGCCAGGAGCTTCCTCTGGGTCTCTCACATGGGTACAAGGGCCCAAGGTCTTAGGCCATCTTCCACTGCTTTCCCAGGCCATAGCAGAGAGCTGGATTGGAAGTAAAGCAGCTGGGTCTTGAACTGGCACTCGTATGGGATGCCGGCACTTCAGGCCAGAGTGTTAACCACTGCATCACAGCACCAGCCCCAATAAATAAATCTTTTAAAGTAAATCTGGGATGATGAGCTGCTTTGTCTGTCAGACCGAAGACCAAGAGTCCTCATCACCCCCTGTGCTGGCAAAAGGAAACGGGCTCTGACGGACTGCCTGTGGCTGTGCAGAACGGAAGCCCTTTCTGCACAGCAGTTTTCCAGCGTCTGTGAAAATGCACAAAGCTGGGCTGCGCATATGTGCAGCAGTGAAGCTGGTGCGTCTCCTGTGGGAGTTCCACCTCTGAACCCAGCTTCCTGCTGATGTGCATCCTGAGACACAGCAGGTGACGGCTCAAATACTTGGGCCGTCTCCAGGGGAGATGCCGACTGAGCTCCCAGCTCCCAGCTTCAGCCTGGCCCAACCCGAGCTGTCTGAAATATTTGAGGAGGTGAACTAGTGGACGGAAGATCCCTGTCTGCCTGCCTTTCAAATAAAAATAAACTTTAGCCGGCGCCGTGGCTTAACAGGCTAATCCTCCGCCTTGCGGCGCCGGCACACCAGGTTCTAGTCCCGGTCAGGGCGCCAGATTCTGTCCCGGTTGCCCCTCTTCCAGGCCAGCTCTCTGCTATGGCCCGGGAAGGCAGTGGAGGATGGCCCAAGTCCTTGGGCCCTGCACCCGCATGGGAGACCAGGAGAAGCACCTGGCTCCTGGCTTCGGATCAGCACGATGCGCCGGCCGCAGCGGCCATTGGAGGGTGAACCAACGGCAAAAAGGAAGACCTTTCTCTCTGTCTCTCTCTCTCACTATCCACTCTGCCTGTCAAAAAAAAAAAAAAAAACAAACAAACAAACTTTAAAATATAGAATGTGTATACTTCAACACAACAATCCCAAAATTAACACTAAGGAAATAAACAGACAAGGCTACAAAGAGATATAAGGATGTTTCAATATTGGTGTTAAAAAATGGAAGCAACCTAAATTGATTAAGCACTGGTTAAATTGTGACACATTAAAAATGAACATTCTGTAGCTATTTAAAGTGGGGTATATATCTCTGTAGTCATTGAGAGCTATATGGAGTATAAATCTGCTAAATTAAAAAAAAAAACCTGCAAAAGCGTGGCATAATCACAGTATGGAAACTCCAAATGTCTCACTCAGAAACACATGAACACTTGCACCCACACAGACGTCTTCATGCACGTGTAGGAAGGACATACACCAGAACCTAACAGGGATCCACTGTCCTGGAGCAAAGGGACAATGGATGCTGTTTAGTTTCTTTTCAAAACTACCACGGTCTGTATTTTCTGAGAAATTCCCAACATGCATAACAACAAAGCTATTTATGAAAAGGGAGGTTATGAACAAATAGTTGACCGGGGCTTGGAGAGATTAGGAAAATGTAGGTTCCTCAAGTCCATGCTGGCAGTGGTCCAGCCACGGCCATCAACGCCCTAAAGAGGGGGTCTGCTTCTTCACAGACATTTACAGTGCCCACTCGGGGGCCCTGGTCATCCCAAGAAAGCTGACCCTGCGCCTTCCTGTCGCTTTATCAACCTCATTCCCCCAAGCCCTCCTGATTCCATCTTCTTACTCCCCACAGCCAACGTTTTGGGGCTTCTAGCTCAGACTGCATGTTTTGGCTATCTTTAATCCTGGCCACTTCGAAGTCGTCACCCGAACGGCTGCTAGAGTGAGCGTTCTCAAAGCCCGCTCTGGTCATCTCAGCACAGCACTTAAAACCTCCATCAACTTTTCCCATGCTCAACGGCTGAAAGTTACACCCTTTGGCACGGCATCCGTGGCATCCGTGGCCTACCACTGGGGCCGAGCCTCAACCTTCAGCTCACTCCCTGGGCAGTCTACGTCCCAGCACGGACAACTGTTACCTGCTCTGAAGCATGTTGTGCCTCTCACGTGTGCATCTGTCTGCGTGACCTTTCCACCCTTCCCTGTGCTTCGCCCGTGCCCCAGCACAACGCCTTGCCCGGGCCTCTGGCACGTGGCTCTTTGCCCTCTGCCCCTTCCTCAGGGTCAGCTCCTGTCTGGAGATTCTCCCAGCGTCAGAATACCGTTTTACCTGAGAATCCAAGTCTTCTCCTTTTAGGCAGAGATTGGCATCGAGAACATTGAGTCCCACCAGCAGGCCGACAATCACCATGCCTTCTTCCTCCATCATGAGTGCCTCGGGCTCGTAGAACTCACTGAAGGAGAGGGATGGCACAGGGAGCCCCTCAGAAGCGCCCTCACTCCTGCCTCACCACCCCCGCCCTGGCACCCCGACTCCCAGCGGACAACTCCCTTTCTTCCTCTCACTTCCCGCCACCACTGTGAGCGCTGCCGCGGCTTCTCTGCCCTCTGCTCTCTTCCTGTGGCTTTGAGCAGCCTCTGTCTAGGCTCAGCTCCTCTGTGCGCACCTGCTCCTCTCCTGGACACTGCTTTCTGCTCTCCTGTCTTCCACAATGCTATGAGCCACTTCTACGCGTACACTCACATAAACAGGAAATGGTATTCCGCAGCTCTTCCCACCACAAAGCGACTCTTCCCTCTTCATCACATTTCACTGGGTGATGTTCGCTTTTACTTCCTCACCTCCCACTCACCACAGCCCGGCCTTCTGGTCACCAAGGATTTGCTGGTTTACTAAATCCAGTGGCACCCAGCCCAGTGGGGGTGGGGAGGTGGAGTGGTGCTAAGAACTTGTCTTAATAATTAGTTCATGAGAACAAAATCTGTGTCTCAAAGTTACTCAGGGTAACTATTCAAAATACAAACTCTGAAATATTTGAAATCAATATTTATCACATAAAGATATGTTCAGTGATAAGCTGTGACTTGAAAACCCCAAAAGGCTTGGGTTTTAGGCCGTGCTGTAATCTTATCTCAGACAAGAGAACAGACTCTAAAGAGATTCTTCTCTTGTAAATTATTACAGTCTAGGAAAATTCCTGTTATAATGATTATTTAATTTTGGAGTTATAAACAACAAAAATGAGCTAGTCATAAATTTCAATTACAGCTAGTTTATACTTGCTAAGAAACATAAAATTTTATAAACTGGATGTGTAATCCTAAAACAGATAACATAGGTAGGCTCACTTAGAAGAATAAGGTTTTTTTTTTTTTGTTTGTTTGTTTATTTTATTTTATTTTTTATTTTATGACAGGCAGAGTGGACAGTGAGAGAGAGACAGAGAGAAAGGTCTTCCTTTGCCGTTGGTTCACCCTCCAATGGCCGCTGCGGTAGGCGCGCTGCGGCCGGTGCACCGCGCTGATCCGATGGCAGGAGCCAGGTGCTTCTCCTGGTCTCCCATGGGGTGCAGGGCCCAAGCACTTGGGCCATCCTCCACTGCACTCCCTGGCCACAGCAGAGAGCTGGCCTGGAAGAGGGGCAACCGGGACAGGATCGGTGCCCCGACCGGGACTAGAACCCGGTATGCCGGCGCCGCAAGGTGGAGGATTAGCCTGTTGAGCCACGGCGCCGGCCAGAAGAATAAGGTTTTTAGGGGCTGGAGCTGTGGCACAGTGGGTAAAGCTGCCGCCTGCAGTGCTGGTATCCCATATGTGCGCCAGTTCGAGACCTGGCTGCTCCACTTCCAATCTGGCTCTCTGCTATGGCCTGGGAAAGCAGTGGAAGAGGGCCCAAGTCCTTGGCCCTCTTGGGAGACCCAGAAAAAGCTCCAGGCTTCGGATTGGCGCAGCTCCAGCTGTTTCAGTCAACTGGGGAGTGAACTAGTGGATGGAAGAGCTCTCTCTCTCTCTCTCTCTCTGCCTCTCTGTACCTCTGCTTTTCAAATAAACAAACAGACCTTAAAAAAATTAAACAGAAAAATGAAAACCAAGGTTTTTATATTGTAAAATTGGTCACTGGGGCCACATTGTGGCACAGTGGGTTAAGCTGCTGCCTGTGACGCCAGCAGCCCATGTGGGTACAAGTTGGAGTCCCAGACACTCTGTTTCTGATTCAGGACCCTGCTAATGTGCCTGTAAAAGCAGCAGAAGGTGGCCCAAGTCTTTGGGCCCCTGCTACCCATGGAGTTCCTCCTCCTAGTGTTGTGGCCATTTGGGGAGTGAACCATCAGATGGAAGATCTCTGTCTCTCCCTTTCCCCCGATTCTCTGCCTTTCAAATAGATAAAATAATCTCTGAAACTATGAAACTGTTCACTTTTCTAAAAGTAATTTTTCTCATTACCAGCCAATTTAATAAATACCATTTCACTGAAACTCAGTTATCTAATCTTGGGTGCTGATATTATTGAAAATTGTTTTCAAAATGAAAAGTCTTATGAATTTTCATAATGACTTTCAGATTTTAGTGGTCAAAAAAATGAAATACTACTATTTTAAAACAAGCCACTGAATCCTTAAGATGAATAATAACTTGAGAAAACGCATTTGGCGCAAGCTGTTAAGATGCTGCTTGGGATGGCCATATCCCATACTAACGAGCCTTGCTCTGCTTCCAACTTCCACTTCCTTCTAACGTGCATCCTGGGAGACAGCATGATGGCTCAACTACTTGGGTACCTGCCATTCACGTGGGAGGCCAGGGAGTTCCAGGCTCCAGCCTTTGGCCTGGCCCAGCCCTGACTGCTGCCAGCATTTGGGAGTGAACCAGAAGATGGAAGATCTCTGTCTATCCCTTTCTGTTTCTCTGCCTTTCAAGTAAATAAAAATAATTTGAATGCAAACTATGAACATTAAACACTTTTAATTCAAAATGATGTATAGAACCAGATTCTAATTCTTTACAAGGCAAAAGATAAGCAGAAATAGGAGATGAAATACCTTAACAGATGTTTATTGTCTATAAGAACTTTCAGATAATCTGCCAGTTTCTTTTGCATGAGTGCAAGATAAAGCCAAGCTCTGCCTCTCCCCACAGGTGTCCTAGAATTCAAACAGAGAATCAAACTATTGTGGCATAACAGCAACAATGGATCCAGAAAAAACATGGATTTCCCAGTGAGACAGACATGTCCCCCCACATTTGTGAACTCAGAGAACAGGGTAAGAACAGCAGCTCTAGGGTATGCTGAGGGGTGGGTACTGCCTGGCAGGTGAAGGCCAAGGACACTACACTCCTCTGATACTTCAACAAGTCTGTGGAAAATGGAGTTAGATCATTATTTTGGTGCAAAAGTATTTGAAACACATGTGCATAAAGGCTCTTGAGAAAAAGGTCATGAAAAATGTGTATTAGGTTAGATTTGTATATGAATGAACATTCTTTCAAATGATATAGACTATCATAGTTGTTAAAGTGCTGACATTTCTTCAGATTTCAATGCACTAACTCAAAGGTTCAAGTTATTGCTTTATTTTTAAAAGTAAAAAACACACAACAGAACATTCATCTTGACCATTTTAAGGACACAGCTCAGTTGTGTTAAGTACATTTGCCCTGCTATGCGAACCAAAGGCTTGCATTAAATATTAAAAGGAGGAAAAAAACACCCTCCCAATTATAAACCTGAATTATAAATCTGTTTAAAGGAAAAAAGGCTCCATCCTGAGCAGAGGAGCTGCAATTGTAACACTCAAGAAGGCAGTCAACGCTGTAGGCAATCATCCACCCAAAAGAGCCCTCAGGGTCAGAGTGCACCCTCTGAAACTAGGAGCCAGGTGCAGAAGGGTTCACCTCAATAATAAAAAAGATTTTGGGACTCACACATGCATTCGAAATAAATGCTGTTAAGGCAGAGTTAGAAAGAGGAAATAAAGTAGGGGGAGGGAGGATTTCAGTGTTGGCACGGCGTGAGAAAGGAGGCTGACCCATGAACTAGCACAGCTCTGCTACAAGGCAGGTGAGGAAAATTCTCCATCTTCCACTACAGTCTGAGGGAATCAGCCAGGCTGGGCACAGCGCTGTACATCTGGGGATGGTCACCGCGGTGCTGTCTGAGAACGTGAAGACAACCACAAAATCCGAAGCCGGCTTAAACAGATGGCTCTAGCACAGCGGGCTATTTCCATCTAGCATACCATACTGTGAAAAAGAAGAGAGGCTGGCGCTGCAGCTCACTAGGCTAATCCTCCGCCTGCAGCGCTGGCACACCGGGTTCTAGTCCCGGTTGGGGCGCCGGATTCTGTCCCGGTTGCCCCTCTTCCAGGCCAGCTCTCTGCTGTGGCCCGGGAGGGCAGTGGAGAATGGCCCAGGTGCTTGGGCCCTGCACCCGCATGGGAGACCAGGAGAAGCATCTGGCTCCTGCCTTCAGATCAGCGCGGTGAGCCAGCCGTGGCGGCCATTGGAGGGTGAACCAACGGTAAAGGAAGACCTTTCTCTCTGTCTGTCTCTCTCACTGTCCACTCTGCCTGTCAAAAAAAAAAAAAAAAAAAAAAAAAAAGAAGAAGAAGAAGAAGAGAAACCAAAACCAAGAAGAAACAAAAAACAAAACAGTCAATCTCTCAATATTGTGGACCAATATTTGACAAGGGAACAGGCTTAATGTCTAATATCGAGTGGAAAAAGGGCTACACAACAGAATGTACAGTTTTAATACATCCTGTTGAATGGGCAATACAATTACTTGGTTGAAGAACCACAAAGTATGAAAAGGTACACAGTCACAACACTCTCTCCACTTCCCTTTCTGCTCCCCATACATTAATAGTGTTCTTAGTTGAGGTTCACTTCCAAAACATTTATATATATATATATATATATACACACACACATATATATATATAGAAAACAAATATAAATACAAAACCTTATTTTTCTCTTTTTACAACAAAATTAATATTACACGTACTCTTCTGCAACTTGCTTATTTCACTGAATGTCGGTCACCTTAAAAATCTTTCCAGGGGCCGGCGTTTTGGCAAAGTGGGTCAAGCCACAGCCTGCGAAGCTGGCATCACATATGGGCACCAGTTTGCATCCCGGCTGCTCCACTCCAGTTCCCTGCTAATGTGCCTGGGAAAGCAGCAACATACACACTTGCCACCCACGTGGGAGACCTGGAAGAAGCTACTGGCTCCTGGTTTTGGCCTGGCCCAGCTCTACACTGTGGCCATTTACACAGGGGTGTAAACCAGTAGAGGCTCTTTCTGTCACTCCCTCTCTTTCTGTAACTCTTTCATATAAATAAATAAATCTTAAAAAAAAAAAATCTTTGCGTATCAGTACCCAGAGGACTCTTCATTTTTTTTACAGCTTGAGTGTTGCATTATTGGACTGCACCATGGGTTATTTAGCTGTCTTATTGTTGTCTAGGATGTTACTCAAAATGCTACAATAGAAAAATTCTGCACGTGTCTCTTTCATGCATTAAAACTGGGACAAAATGCCGAGAAGTGGCATTGCTGGGTCAAAGGGTCAAAGGGTCAAAGGGCAGACACCTCTGTAATTCTGTTGAATGGTCCCCAGCTGCCCCCAGAATGACTGCAACCTGACGCCTAGGATGGGATAACATGGAAACAGAAATCTTTTCCATCTGTCTGATTAAAATTAGGCAATCAGAAAGGCTACTTCTCACTTTCAAAAAAGACAGACGCTTTGTCTGGGTTTAAGTGCCAATATTTGAAATTGGTATTTATCATGTAAAGTTACATCCACTAATAAACCAAGGCATAAACATGGAAAGACTTGGAGTGACTCTCTCAGATGAGGGAGTTAAAACTCTATAGATACTACTTTCAGGATGCAAAATTCATCCTGCACATTTCGCAACACCTGGAAAGACACCATCCTCCACTCTCCGGCTCCCTCAAAAAACACGTCATAACTTCCAAAATACCGTAGGCACTTTAGAACTTCTGTTACTATTTCATGAAACAGTGAAAATATGGCAGCTCTTTAGGAAGCAGAAGAGCAGCCCTTTCCCACGTGGCTCCCAAGGGGCTACTTTTCCCCAAGGTGTCAAGGGCAGGGAGCCACGGACTTCCCTTCTGGTGACAGGCGAGGATTTCCCTCACGTAAGCCTGCCGCTTGTTCAGCACCCTGCGGAAGCAACAGGGAAACAGGTGGTGCACTTAGCCAAGAGAGCTCGGGGTTAGCACAGCAAAACTTCAAAAACACTTGGCGTGTACGATAAGGAAGCCTGGGTCGGCTCAAATCAGCAAACACCGAGCGCTCTGTCAGGGCGCTTTAACTCTTGGGAGAGTGAGCTGGTCAGGAAGGGGACAGGAGGCTGTTTCTATAAAGACCGGCTGAAGAAAGCAGGCAGAAGACTGGAGGGGTGCGGGGGGACACCTCATGAAAGAGCTCGGCCAATAAATGAGGCAGACACAGGCAGAGAGCTTTAAACCGACGAGGCAGAGGCCTGGAGGACTGAACCGGGGGCAGGGACAGCAGGTTAGCATCAGATCTTGAGAACAGTGTACAGGGCTCAGCAGCAACGGGGTCTGTGGGATTCAGAGTTCAGCTCCGCCACTCACTTGCTCAGGGACCATGGGCAAGTCGCTGCACGGCTCTCCATCTCACCTCCCACACTTGGGAGTGGGGACGCCAACAGCTATCCTAGAGGGTCACGGTGGCGGACTCAGAGCATGAAGAGGGACGTCCTTGGCGCAAGGCCTGGTGTTCGGCAGGCACACGGGGTCGTGGCTGTGGTCATCCTCTGAAAATGGATTAGGCTGGCTCCACCAGAAAGGCCCAGTCCTCCGCAGAGTGCGCAGGGTTGTTTGAAATCAGTTTCAGGGGCCCTATGTCCCCTTCTAAGCGTCAGATTTTATGATGCCACCTTATTGGTGTTCTGGCCAGCTTTTAATTTGGAGTTCTAAGGGCAAATCCAGACAGGGAAAATGATTTTTGGGTCCTGGTCTATTCACAAGTATCCCTCGTCCTGGAATCTAAAATCTATCTAAAAGTGTATTTTTCAGAAACATGGCCGGATGTATGTGAAGCAGAGCTTGTGGGAGTGTAGCAAGGATTCTCTTTCCTCTGTCCGTAACACTTTTCAGTGCACTGAGCCAGGGTGGCGAGCAGGACGCAGGGTCCCCATGTTGAGGCTGAGAGAGGGGCAAATCTGGCTCCAGACTGTGAACAACAAGCAGCAGAGCTGGGGCTCACATCTGTGTGCCTCACGCTACAGTCTGCTCCACATGAGAAAGAGTTGTATTAGTAAGGAATTGAGAAATCAACGTGAACTACTTCTCACTCACTTTAATTCTGGCAGATTTCTGACACTAGTAGCTATCTCTGCCGCTTCTGGACAAAGTTTCTCCACCAGCTCCAAGGGACCAAAGAAAGATTTATTTTGGCCAATAAAACTCTTCTTAACTAAAAGGGAAAACAAAAGGGTTATTCATGAGAACAGTCTGCAAAGTTTCTCCAGGGCCCACAGGCTCGCTCCCAAAAGCCAAGAGGCAGCTGCAGAGTCCCACTGCCTCAGCTCCGATTTAGGCTGTGGGAGGGGAGAGGGCCAGTGCGAATCGGCCCTCCCTCCCTCCAACAACAGCTTCTCTGATCTGACCCGCAACGCTCCTCCAAGCATGTTCTGCCCAGCGAAGGAAGTGAGTGTCTCACACAGCTACCGGAGAAATCTTTCCAAACCCTTGCCCCTTTTGATGGTAAAACCAAGGCTTGATGTCTCAGATCACTACTCTCTCTCACCCGGACTGCTGTGACTCATTGGTCTCTCGGACCCTAATATTGTCACTTCCATACCCTTACAATCTGTTATCAACGTAGTTGGACATTCTTTTAAAAATCCAAGTTGGGTCACATTTCTCCCTCAGTTAAAGTCCTTCAACTATGCTTAGAATAGAATCCATTTCTCACTGTGACCTCGCTCCCCTTTTCTCTGGAGGCCCTGCAGTCTTCCTCCAGCCAACCCTGCACCTGTAGCAAGGCTCTTGTTCCAAGTCTCTGCAAGGATGGCTGCTGTTTCTGTTAGAGCTCAGTGCACATTTCGCCTTTCACCTGGCTGAGAGGTTCCTTCCTGGATTCTATGGCTGCGCCCGTTCTGCTTCCCTGACTTCGTAGTGCTTTGCATTAGGTCTGTTTCCGTGTTTACTGTCTGTCTTATCCCAGGCCTGTGCTGTCCAAGGCAGTCACTTGCCCACGTGCTACTGAGCGCTCAGAACTTGCAGAACCTAACTCAGGAACTCAAAGTGTGGTCTCTAAGCCTTGGTTAAGGAACGTAAACTCTTCACTAGCAAGGCTTTTGACTACTGAGTGAGTACGTGTCAACCAACACCGCTTTGGATATACTGGGTTCAATGAAATACGTTAAAACTAACTTCACCCCTGTCCTTTTGCCCTTCTTAAAAACGTGGCTACTAGAAGACGAAAACTTGTCTAGGAGGTTTGCATGTTGCCACGGGCAGCGGGCTCTGGAGCCGCGCCTGCTCAGGGGCTCTGCTCTGTACACTGCAGGTGCTCGCACCCGCGAGGAAATGCGCGCAGAGACCCGGCCGGGCCCCACACCCCCCCACCCCCCCCTGCGCACCTTTCAGCCCGTGTTTGAGGCAGTGCTCCATCACCACGAAGAACTGCTGCAAGGGGGCATGGTCGGCGTCCAGGCTGCGGCCCAGGCTCAGGGCGGACTGCAGCAAGACCTTCACGCTAAGTTTCATCATGTGCATCAGGTTGGCTCGCTCCTCCATCATCTGGCCCTTGGACGCTGCGCGACAGACCAAGGACAGCTTCGTCAGCGGACCGAGTGTGGTTGGAGAAGAGGCGGTCGCTGGGTAAAGGAGGGAGGACAGGCCAGGCAGCCTGCTCAGGGCACGCCAGCGCCGGCAGGAGGGCCACTGGGGTTCGTAGCCAACCGGTTTTTGGTCTCCGGAGGTCCGGGACCACCGCCACCGTCCTAGGTCTAGGTCAAAAGAGAACCACGGGGCTCCGACTCTAGAAGCTCTCCCAGTCGGCTATGCGCGTTACTAAGGCGACGGCTCAACCGAGACTTGCCGCGATTGGTCCCTCCCACGCTCGGTATTCCATTTACAGCCAATGGAAGGGCGGAGACTCCAGGAAGTCCTGCCCCAACCCAGAAGAGAGTTCTGGGAGAGCGTTCCGTTCCCGAACTACCCCCCCATGCACCCATTAGGCCACGCCCACGGGGCGCGCGGGCGCCATTTTGCCTGCTCAGGTCCCAAGGGGACAGGTCGCTACCCTTCCCAAAAGGCTTCCGAGCCTATGCTTGATCCGACGGCGTCAGTCCCAGGCCCTGCAGGAAAGCCTCCTGCACTCCATTCCTGATTCTAAGTCGACTGGTGGCAAGTCGAGTTTTGCAATTTTGTAAAATCGTTAGATTGAAAAGAATCCAACTATTGTTTCCATTTCAGTTCCATTAATCTCGTCGCTTCGTTTTGATAGTTGAGTCTGCCCACAGTCAACATCTGGTATCTGATAAGTGCTAACCAAGAAAGTGGGATCCTACAAATTAAAAAATTCAGACCCCAAATGCTAGCCCTGTACCAGTGTTAACACTCAACTATTTGCCACTTGGGCTGGAGTGGGGAGATCGGATTGCTTTAGTTTGCAGCTAATTAGTACAGAAGTTAAACATCTTTTCTTGTATAGGGAAATTAAAATTTTTGTGAGATCAGGCTAGTTTCCATCTGCTGGTTCACTCCTCAAATGCCTGCAACAGCCAGGGCTGAACCAGGCCAAAGCCAGGAGCAGAAAACTCAAACCTGGCTCCCTCATGTGAGTGCCAGGGCCCCTCGCACTTGCAGCCATCACCTGTGGCCTTCCAGGGTGTCAAATGGTAGGAAGCTAGAAAGGGCACTGGTGTCAGGACTCACACCCAGGCACTCTGATACAGGATGCTGGGGTCTTCATTGCTAGGCTAGACATCCACAGCCCAACTTCCCATACCCATTGTCTCCTAGTGTTACTGTGGTACCAGATCAGAATAATGAGGACAAGGATTTGGATTGAAGGAAAGAGAACACAGAACCTGTTGACAGGATGAGGGTTGCAGAACTCGGGTCTCCAGAACTGCTCTGTTGAATGAGGGTGTTTTGGAGTTGGCTGGAGGAGGAGTCAGGTGTAGGGGGGTGGGGGCAGCTGAATATTGGCTTCTGGCCAGGTGCCTAAGCTTGTACATTCTTCTCTCTGCTCTAGTCATCTGCAAAAGAAGCTGAGAGAAGGAACGTGGCAATGCGTGCCTCAGGTGATGGGTGAGTGGGAAGCTAGAATCCCCCTCTGAAGCATCAACAAGGTGCTCTATTGTTTTATTATTATTTTTTTTAATTAATTAATTTATTTCAAAGAGTTACACAGAGAGAAAAGGACAGGCAGAGAGAGAGAGAGAGAGAGAGAGAGAGAGAGAGAGAGAGAGAGGTGTCTTTCATCTGCTGGTTCACTCCCCAGTTGGCCGTAACAGCCGGAGCTATGCTGATTCAAAGCCAGGAGACAGGAGTGTCTTCCACGTCTCCCAAGCAGGTGCAGGAGCCCAAGGGTTTGGGCCATCTTCTACTGCTTTCTGAGGCCATAGCAGAGAGCTGGATTGGAAGTGGAGCAGCCGAAACTCAAACTGGCACCCATATGGGATGCTGGCACTGCAGGCAGTGGCTTTACCTGCTATGCCACAGCGCCAGCCCCTGCTCTATCTATTATTATTATGGCCAAGTGGGCTTCAGTGCCCCTGGAGGTCACATGCAGGTGGCAGCTTTCTTCTGTCCCAGACCTGCTGCCTGTGACACCAGTATCTCATACTGGAATGCCTGTTTGAGTCCTGGATGCTCCACTTCCGATCCAGTTCCCTGCAAATGGGCCTGGGAAGGTAGCCGAAGATGGCCCCTGCCACCCACATGAAAGACAAGGATGGAGTCCCTGGCCCCTGGCTTCAGCTTTGGTCTAGCACCAGTTGTTGGGGTCCCTTGGGGAGGGAACCATGGATGGAAGATTTTTGTCTCTCCTGCCCTCTCTCTGTCACTCTTTCAAATAAATAAAAATTTTTATATAATCTTAAAAACAAAAAAACAAAAAAAAAACAAAGGTCTTGGGCTATTGCTGTGGCATAGTAGGCTAAGTCTCCGCCTGTGGCGCCAGCATCCCATATGGGCACTGGTTCGAGACCCAGCAGCTGCTCCTCATCCAATCCAGCTCTCTGCTTATGGCCTGGGAAAGCTGTGGAAAATGGCCCAAGTGCTTGGACCCCTGCATCCACTTTGGATTGGCCCAGCTCCTGCCATTGTGGCATTCTGGGGAGTGAACCAGCAGATGGAAGACCTTTCTCTCTGTCTCTCCCTCTCTGTAACTCTACTTCTCAAATAAATAAAATAAAATAAAATAAAAGTCTCTTGCAACACATGGAGATAAAACCTGCCTTGAGGCTGTGTCAAGTCACAACATGTGAAAAGATCTCTCACTGAGTTAATGCACTTAGTTAATGAAGCCTGGTCTTGCCCTGGGGTGGTCTCTAGACCTCTGCTGAGTAGCCTGAATTCAAAGAGAAAAATGGTTTCCCTCTACAAATACAGTTTCCCCCTCATCTACAGGGATAAATTCCAAGACTTCCACGGATGCCTGAAACCATGGATAATAACAAATCCTATGAGTCTATGCCCTATACACTATATTTTTTTCATACATCTAGATGAGAAAGTTTAATTTATAGACACAATGAGATATTAACAACTAATAATAAAATATAACAATTATATATTGTAGCAAAGGTTATTTAAAACTTACGAGTTGTTTTTTTTCTGGAATTTTCCATGTAATATTTTCAGACCTTTTCAGGGTTGACCTCAGGTGACTGACACTGCAAAAAGTGAGACTGTGGCAGGGGTAGGGGCCCTGATAGGCATCCCTAAGATGTGCCATTACCCGGATGGACATTTCCCATAAATTAAATGACCTAAAACCACAGCTCCGAGTTTCTGGTGAAAATGGACCTGAATGACATGATAAACCTTTTGTCAAAAAGTATTGTATTGGGGCCGGTGCTGTGGCGTAGCAGGTAAAGCTGCTGCCTGCAGTGCCGGCATCTCATATGGACACCAGTTCAAGTCCCGGCTGCTCCACTTCTGATCCAGCTCTTTGCTATGGCCTGGGAAAGCAGTAGAAGATGGCCCAAGTCCTTGGGCCCCTGCACCCGCGTGGGAGACCGGAGGAAGCTCCTGGCTCTTGGCTTCGGATCAGTGCAGCTCCAGCCCTTGGGGAATGAACCAGTGGATGGAAGACCTCTCTCTCTCTCTCTCTCTCTCTCTCTCTACCTGTGTAACTTTCAATTAAATAAATAAATCTTAGAAAAAAGTATTGTATTGGTAATGGTGCAGTAAAATAGTGATATTTACCTCAACCATTCTGCATATTCTGAAAAATAAGGTGCCTGGGGCCAGCGTTGTGGCCTGCAACACTGGGATCCCATTTGAATGTCGGTTCAAGTCCTAGCTGCTCCCTGCTGATGCGCCTGGGCATGCAATGGAAGATGGCTTAAGCACTTGGACCCCTGCACCCACCTGGGAAACCCAGATGGAGTTCCAGGTTCTTGACTTTGGCCTGGCCCTGCCACTGTGGCCATTTGGGGAGTGAGCCAGCAGACAGAAGTTAGCTTTCTGTCTTTCCTCACTCTCCAACTCTGCCTTTCAAATACATAATAGATTTTTAAAAGAAATAAATCTTAAACAGTGTGCTTAAGAATAGCAACTATTGTTTGCTAAGTTGAGAAATGTCTTTAATATGGCTGTGTTGCTTCCTTTTGTAAGATGATTGATTTTCAAATATTTGCTTAGAACAAAAATAAAAGAACCAAAAAATTTTTTTGGTACTACAGCAAGCTGATTTGGAGTACATAATTTGGAAAGAGGTCAAAGATAAACTACACTGCAATAACAAAACTCTCCTTTTTTTATTTATGTGAACTAGGTTTCTCAGGGATCACACCTATAAAAAACAAAACAGGACAAAAATTGATGCTGAATTCTATTGTATTTTCGCAGGAAATTACATATATTTATCTACAGATAGAGGCTACTGATAAAAACCAGCATCATTCAGCTCACTAAGAGCTGCAACTCAAAAGATTTATGGATGATAATAATTATAAAAATTGTATGGGGCCGGCACTGTGGCGTAGCGGGTAAAGCCACTGCCTGCAATACTGGCATCCCATATGGGCCTCGGTTTGAGTCCCAGCTGCTCCACTTCTGATCCAGCTTTCTGCTATGGCCTGGGAAAGCAGTGGAAGATGGCCCAAATCCTTGAACCTTGCACCTGTGTGGGAGACCCAGAAGAAGCTCCTTGCTCCTGGCTTTGGATTGGCACAGCTCCAGCCATTGTAGCCATCTGGGGAGTGAACCAGAGGATGGAAGACCTCTCTCTCTCTCTCTCTCTGCCTCTCCTCCTCTCTCTGTGTAACTCTTTCAATAAATAAAATAAATCTTAAAAATTGTATTAATGTTCCTTTTTATCATTGTAGTATTCTAATGATTTCAAAGATAATTCATTCCAGAAGAAAAATTTTTATATATCTAGAGCTTTTTCAGAAAAGCTTATTAAATTTTAATTTATTTATATATTTTTGCTGAGTTGTATAACAGGATGACCAAAAACACTTTTTAAAAAAAATATATAAGATTTTAGGGGCCAGTGCGGTGGCTTAGTAGGGTAAGCCTCCGCCTGCAGTGCCAGTATCCCATATGGGTGCTGGTTTGAGTCCCGGCTGCTCCACTTCTGACCCAGCTCCCTGCTAGTGGCCTGGGAAAGCAATGGGAGATGACCCAAGTGCTTGGGCCCCTGCACTCACATGGGAGATCCAGAAGAAGCTCCTGGTTTCAGATTGGCCCAGCTCTGGCTGTTGCTGCCTCTTATTGAGTAAACCAGTGGATGGAAGACCTCTCTGCCTCTCAAATGTTAAGATTCTGTGAACACGGGCTGGTGTTGGGGCACAACGGGTTAAGCCGCTTGCAATGCCGGCATCCCATACTGGAGTACCAGTTGTGCATCCTGGCTGCTCTGCTGCTTATCCAGCTCCCTGCTAAAGTGCCTGCAAAAGCAGTGGAAAACGGCCCAAGTATGTGGGCCCGACACCCACGTGGGAAACCAGGGTGGAGTTCTCGGCTCCTGGCTTCAGCCTGGTCCAGCCCTGGCTGTTGTGCGCGTTTGGGGAGTGAATCAGTAGCTGCAATGTTACAGGTTGTGGAGGGGAGGGCGGTTGCTGAAGTGAGTCTCGTGAGTTCTTTTTCTCAGCTTGGTATAGAAATAAAAAGCCGGGAGGCAATTTGCAAAGAGGCAGAAACTTTTATTAGACAGAAAAGAAACTTTTGATTGGCAAGCGACAGAGAAAGTATCTGGTCGGCGAGGAGAGCAGGCGGAGTGCCTGAGCAGGACACTGGCTTTGAGGAAGTGTCTTGAGTTTTTAAGTCATTACAATCTGTTCATTGGGTTCCTACTGGGGGTGCCCACTGGACAGGGGGTTTCACATATATATGTTGATTGGCTTGGGGCTCATGGAGATAATGGGGGTCTCCTGGAGACTGTCTATCTCCTTAGGGGCTCAGCCCCCTCGTCTGCTAGCCCTGGCTGAAAGAGTGCAGCCACTCTGGAGGTGTGATTTAAAGCCACAACATCACACAAGCTAGCCTGAGTCTCCTGGACCAGTCTGACTCTCCCCAGGGGCTCAGCCCTTCCCCTGCCAGCTCTGGGTGAAAGATTGCACCCACCCTGAAGGTGCAGTTTAAAGCTGCAAGGTCATACATGCAGCACAAGAAGCTGTCAGGGCTGGCGCCACGGCTCAATAGGCTAATCCTCCACCTGCGGCGCTGGCACACCGGGTTCTAGTCCCGGTTGGGGCGCTAGATTCTGTCCCGGTTGCCCTTCTTCCAGGCCGGCTCTCTGCTGTGGCCCAGGAGTGCAGAGGAGGATGGCCCAAGTGCTTGGGCCCTGCACCCCATGGGAGACTAGGAGAAGCACCTGGCTCCTGGCTTCGGATCAGCGCGGTGCGCTGGCCATAGCGGCCATCGGGGGTGAACCAACGGCAAAGGAAGACCTTTCTCTCTGTCTCTCTCCCTCACTGTCCACTCTGTCAAAAAAAAAGAAGCTGTCAGTGGGGGAGATGCCAGTTGGACTGGAGACAGGTATTCTAGCCACAGCTGACAGCTTGCTTGTAAAGGACATTCCACCACCTATGAGGGGCCCACAGGCCCCCAGCCCCACTGGAGAGCTTTGTGGAAGATAGCTCTTTCTGTGTGTCTCTCTCCTTCTGTCTTTCTGAGATTCTGTGGCAAAGGTGGATTGGAAATTCATGTTTAACAAATAAAAGGGGGGTCTGCGCTGCAGCGTAGCGGGTAAAGCCGCCGCCTGCAGTGTCAGCATCCCATATGGGCGCTGGTTCGAGACCCAGCTGCTCCACTTCCGATCCAGCTCTCTGCTGTGGCCTGGGAGAGCAGTAGAAGATGACCCAAGTCCTTGGGTCCCTGAACCCACATAAGAAGAGCCAGAGGAAGCTCCTGGCTCCTGGATTCAGACCGGTGCAGCTCCGGCTGTTGCAGCCAATTGGGGAGTGAACCAGTGAATGGAAGACCTCTCTCTCTCTCTCTCTCTCTGCCTCTCCTTCTCTCTCTGTGTAACTCTGACTTTCAAATAAATAAATTATATATATATATATATATATATATATATATATATATGGGACCAGTGCTGTGGTGCAACAGGTTAAAGCCCTGGCCTGCAGCACTGGCATCCCATGTGGGCGCTGGTTCTAGTTCTGGCTGCTCCTCTTCCAATCTAGCTCTCTGCTATGGCCTGGAAAAGCAGTGGAAGATGTCCCAAGTCCTTGAGCCCCTGCACCCACATTGGAGACCAGAGGAAGCTCCTGGCTCTTGGCTTCCGATCAGCGCAGCTCTGGCCATTGTGGCCATCTGGGGAGTGAACCAGAGGATGGAAGGCCTCTCTCTCTGTTTCTACCTCTCTCTGTAACTCTGTTTTTCAAATAAATAAAGTAACTCTTTAAAATAATAATATAAGGCCGGCGCTGTGGCTTAATAGGCTAATCCTCCGCCTTGCGGCGCTGGCACACTGGGTTCTAGTCCCGGTCGGGGCGCCAGATTCTGTCCCGGTTGCTCCTCTTCCAGGCCAGCTCTTTGCTGTGGCCCGGGAGTGCACTGGATGATGGCCCAAGTGCTTGGGCCCTGCACCCGTATGGGAGACCAGGAGGAAGCACCTGGCTCCTGGCTTTGGATCAGTGTGGTGCACTGGCCGCAGCAGCCATTGGAGGGTGAATCAACAGAAAAAGGAAGACCTTTCTCTCTGTCTCTCACTGTCCACTCTGCCTGTCAAAAAAATAAATAAAATAAAAAATAATATAAAAAAGAAACAAAAGAGAAATGTAAAATTTTCTGATGTTAAATAACTTGGTATTATTTTTAAAATTCATTTATTTTTAAAGGTTTATTTATTTATTTTGGAAGTCAGAGTTAGAGAGAGAGAGGGAGCAACAGAGAGATACTCCATTGGCTGCAACAGCTGGGGCTGGGCCAAGCTGAAGCCAAGAGCTTCAATGGGTCTCCCAAGTGGGTAGCAGGGGTTGAAACACCTGGGCCATCTTCTGTTGCTTTTCCCAGACCATTAGCAGGGAGCTGAACAGGAAGTGGAGCAGCCGGGATACAAACTGGAGCCCATATGGGATGTCGGCACCACAGATGGCAGCTTTACCTGCTACACCACAACGCCAGCCTCTGGTATTTATTTTTAAGATTATTTATCAGGGGCTGGCGCTGTGGTGTAGCGAGTGAAGCCACCGCCTGCAGTGCTGGCATCCCCTATGCACTGGTTCAAGTCCTGGCTGCTCTACTTCCAATCCATCTCTCTGCTGTGGCCTGGGAAAGCAGAAGATGGCCCAAGCAGTTGGGTCCCTGCACCCATGTGGGAGACCTGGTAGAAGCTCCTGGCTCCTGGCTTTGGATAGGCTCAGCTCCAGCCATTGCAGTCATTTGGGGAGTGAATCAGCGGATGGAAGACCTCTCTGTCTCTCCCTCTGTCTGTATATCTACCTTTCACATAAACAAATAAAATCTCTCTAAAAAAAAAAAAAAAGAAAGAAAAGATTTATTGGGGCCGGTGCTGTGGCTCACTTGGTTAATCCTCTGCCTGCGGCGCCGGCATCCCATATGGGCATCGGGTTCTCACAGCTCTCTGCTGTGGCTCGGGAAGGTAGTGGAGGATAGCCCAAGTGCTTGACCCCTGCACCCGCATGGGAGACCAGGAGGAAGTACATTACAAACTAGAAAAATGTACTCTGAACAGCTTTAAAATTTTGGTCAAGAATTTTATGTAACAACTTTAAAAGTTGGAGATGTCTTTGATGGGTAACACATGTGAGTAAAGCTGTGCAGTCCAGAGCTGCAAGTGAGCAGAGGCGGGCAGCAGCAGCTTGCAGCGACTGCCGTCCCTGGGAACGCCAGCTCACCCATCCTGTGCTCTTGGGCGCCTTGTCCTGTTTACACTCAATTTACAGTCTCAGAAAGTTAGAGCAGGAACCGTGTTTTAGCCCTCCTCTCGGTGTTACTGGCTTTGTGACTTTGGCCAGGCTAGGCGTGATTAATAATGACATAGCACACAAGTGTCGGGACACAGCAAAGTTCTGCATTAAGTGCATAGCTCAACAGTCGGCAGGGGCTGGGCCCGCAACACAAACAGTAAGCTGAGCTGGACAGAAAATGCCCAGTCTTGAGAGGTCCCAGGGACACTGGGGCAGGGAGTGGTTCTGAATTACACAAGAATGACTAGATTCTTCACATTTTTGATTTGGAGGAGCCCTTTGGTGTCTCCAATGACATGACACAGGCTGAGGTTATCCTGTACGGTACTGATAGAGACATGTTTTGCCACTTTCCTGATTGTTTTTGGCTTAATCAGAATTTGGCAACATAAGGGGAAAAAGTTGCAGTGTTTCACTCTGGAAAGAGTAGTACTTCTGCAGCAGGGACATTATTTTGTATGATTTATTTTATTTGAAAGGCAGAGTTACAGAGAGAGAGAGAGAGAGAGAGAGAGGGAGGAGATCTTATATCTGCTGGTTCACTCCCCAAATGGCCTCTGGGCCTGGGCCAGGCCGAAGCCAGGAACCTAGAACTCCATCTGGATCTACCACGTGGGTGCAGGGACCCAGACCCTTGGGCCACCTTCCACTTATTTCCCAGACACATTAGTAGAGAGCTGGATCGAAAGTGGAGCAGATGGGAGCAAGCTGGTGGCGATATGGGATGCTGGCATCACAGGCGGTGGTTTAGCCTGCTTATGCCACAATGCCTGCCTGCAGGGGTATTTTAATGTGTGGCAAAGAATGGAAGCAGGCATAATCCACACCACTGATCTGATGACAAAGACTTAGTTGAACAATTTCAAAATAAAAGAGTACTTTTTTTTTTTTTTGAACACCCATGAACAAGAAAGACCCAATGCTTGGTGTGTTCCTTCTTGGAAGCACATGTTTTATTACTCATCCTTTATTACTCATCATCACGACAAACAAGTGGTAGTGCCTCCTGTGTACATGCTGATGGCGTGAAGACAGGGAGAGAGGAAAGCACCCGTGCTACATGCAAGCACTTGTAAAGACACAGCAGTGGGACGGTTTCTTGCAAGGAGGACTTACTGTACATTGAATGTTCTTTTGCATGGTTGGATTTTTATTTTTATTTTTGATCTTAAAGATCTGATTTATTTATTTGAAAGGCAGAGTTACAGAGAGAGGTACAGAGATCTTAACATATGCTGGTTCACTCCCCAAATGGCTGCTATAGCTGGGGTTGGGCCAGTCTGAAGCTAGGAGCCAGGAGCCAGGAGCTTCTTCTGGGTCTCCCACATAGGTGAAGGAGCTCAAGTACTTGGGCATCTTCTGCTGCTTTCTCAGGCACATTAGCAGGCAGCTGGATCAGAAGCGGAGCAGCCGGGACTTGAACTGGCACCCATATGGGATGCTGGCAGTGCAGGTGACGGCTTTATCCGCTACGCCACAGCACCAGCCACATTTTTAAAAAAATCATGTGGCTTTATTGACTTAAAAAAAAATCCCCTAAACCAAACAGATCCCATGTGGGATAACATCTTAAAGCAAATATGCCATATATCCCACAACACTCCACTGTATTGTCCTGTAATTGCCATCATCAAAAATATTCCTAGCAGGAGCACACCTCCTCTCCAAGCTCTGCGCCTGGTGGCTGCCCTCTGAGAATCACCCTGTCCTCAGCAGAGCAATGGGAAAGGAGGAGCCGGCACCTGCCCCAGGCCTGACACAAGTGCTGGCCACTGTCTCCCCACCAGTTTTCCTGAGGCCTCTGCAGAGGGTGGTGCTCACACTTGGCTCCCTCCCCACCTCCGCTCCTGTCCTACCTGAGGGTTTGAAATCTTCCAGGGACCGGCCAGGAAGCCATGTTCATAATTTTTTTTTTAAAGATGTATTTATTTGAAAGACAGAGTTACAGGAGATACACACACACACACACAGAGAGAGAGAGAGAGAGAGAGAGAAAATCTTTCATCAGGTTTACTCCTCAAATGGCTGCGGTGTCCGGGGCTGGGCCAGGCTGAAGCCAGGAGCCTCAGATGCCATCCTGGTCTCCCACATGGACAGCAGGGGCCCATCGTGTGCTGCCTTTCCAGGCGCATTAACAGGAAGCTGGATCGGAAGTGGTGCTTAGATAGATAAGAGATGCCGTTTCCCAGCTAACTGGCTGTGCGACAACACCAGCCCCCCCCCCCCCATGTTCATTTTTGTTCACAATTTTTGCCAGTTCAAGTGGCAGTTACCACTTACCACTTTCTTTAAATTGACCAGTTTTCAAAGTCCATATTATATATATTATATATAGTATATATTACTATATAAAGTTATCAAGGAGACAGGCAGGGAGGGGTGGTGACTAAGAGCGTGGCTCCGGGGGTATCCTGATTTGGTGGAAGTCTCCCCCTTTATAAAAGGGATTACGAATGTCACCTGTCACTGGCCTGGTCAATATCAAGACCCTTCTCAAAACTGCAAATACTGTATTTCTGATCTCCGGTTGGTCGGTTGCACCTGTGGCTGCAAAGCCCACCGACACAGAGAAGTTGCTGTATGCACTTTGAGTTTGGGAATTGAAACTGAATCAATTACGGGATTCCACTTTGGAATGTTAACTAATTTTTCATGCGAATGTCACCCGCGGCTCGTGGCTCCTGTATGGGGCGTCACAGCCCAAACATCTGGTTTGGAGGGCTTGTTAGGATCCTAATGGTTGGATGTTTCCAGTCTTCTCACGCCGACACTGCTCCAGACCACAAGCGCTGAAAAGCCGTCTGCGGAGATGCCCGCGTGACCGGGGCCGTGGCGGGAGCAGTGGCGGCTCGTCCCACGCGCGTCAGCGGCGGAGCCCAAGCCTGCGGTCTCCACGGCGAGCCCGGGGTGCGCGGGGGACACGCGGGACCGGCGGGAAACACCAGGGGCCTCGCGCCTCCAAGCACGGAAACACCCGACACAGATTCCTGAAGCCTAGACGCCTACGCCGCCTTACTAAAGCCAACTCAGGAGCTTTCCGGGGCCGTTCCCGGGGAGCGCCACGAAAAGGCAGGGTGTGGGAGCGCGGCCCCAGCCCGCCGCGCAGCCCCGCGCGCTCGCCCGCGGGCCCCCCTACCTGCGCGCGCCGCCCCGTCCGCGCCGCCGTCCGTACCGCCCAGCCCCGCGGCCGCGCGCAGCGCGTTCCCGCAGCTCGCCGACAGGTTCCCGGTGGCCCGTCGCGCCAGGGTCAGAATGGGCGCCGACCAGCCCTCGGCCGCCGTCCGCGGCTTGGCCGCGCTCCGCAGCTCGCCTGGGCTCGGCAGCTGGCCGCGGTCCACGATCTCGAAGTCCTCTCCCGGCTCAGACCCCAGCCCGGACTCCGGCTGCGGCTCCGGCTCCCTCCCCGCTGGGGAGCCGTCTTCCCGGTCGGCCATCTTGGCCGTGTCAAGTGGCCCGTGGGCGGGGCGTGGGCGCGGCGCGGGCGGGCGCGGCCTGGCGGGGCGGTGCGGACGGGCGTGCCTGAATCTTGGCAGGATTTTTTTGCAGTGCTTGCAAGGTGCTTCTCCTTCCTCGCCGCCGTCTTCACCTTTCTTTCACTCTGAAACCGTTCAGGGCCAGGACAAATTGTAAAATAAGAAACATCCTTGGCAGCTGGGGCTCCTGTTTGCATGGAAAGTTCTTCTTGAACTTCCTCTCTCCCGGGACCCTTGCACACCCAGCCTGGCCCGTATTGGGGCCCCGGACTTCACTTTCTCTGTGATGCTGTTTCCTGTTTTTAATTTTCATTTCCTATTTTGCATTTTTTACCTTGTCATCTTCTCGTAGCAGTCTTCAGAACGAGCCATCATTGAATGGGCGGCTCAGCAAACTGGAACAGAGGTGCCAGGAGAGTTTTTTTTTTTTTTTTTTTTTCTCCTTTTAAAGGAAAATATGCTACCGCGTGTCCGTGAAGGGTGCACTGGAAATCAGATTTGGTCCTGCTCTTATGTAAGGTGACGACAGCACTGCGCCCATCATTAAGGAACGCTGGGCAGATGTTAAGGACATCTGTTCAGCCTGTTTCCTCCCTTGGAAAAGAAGGAAATTTGGCTTAAAACAGAAAACTTTCACTTTGGAACCCTCATGAGGGTGGGGACATCTTTACAGCTTGTTGCAGACGTGCAAGAACCAGAAGTTTCGCATAAAACTTTGGAGTTGCATCTTCTCTTGAGTCGTGGGGAGATTGAGCAACTTGGCATATGCCCTATTGGCAGCAACTGTTGGATTCAGCCATGGCTGCTGCGTAGGATAAAAAGGGCTCAGTGACACCTGGGGAAGTGTGAGGAGGCCGATTGTGGCAGGGCCGTGCTGATGCGTGGAGCGGCAGCAGCAATGGGGTTTGCGGCTGGGGAACAGGTTGAGCTCAGTTCAGAGCTCAGCACAGGCACAGGGAGACGGGATGCCAAGGAGCAGGGTGCGGTCGGTGGGTGGAAAATGAGCAAAGGGGACCAGCAAGGGTGAAGGGGACTCTGATTGAGGAGACTCAACAGGCTTCGTGCTGAATTTGGGCGAGGGTGATCAGAACCAGAGCAGCGGATGGAGGAGGCAGAGGATGAGGAACCTAAGTGGATGGTGAGTGTTATGGGTGATTCTTGTTAACGTGGCTTAGCGGGGCTGCTCCGTAAAACCGGTTTTTATGAGGAAGAGTACTGATAGGCCAAGGAGGAAGTTCAGAAGCCTGACTCAGGGGTGGTCAAGAGAAGAATCTTGGTTATTGCTGTTTTAGCAGTGGCGGTGCTCCACGGATCTCATCTTGTTCCAGCCATTTCACTGGTTTTCATGACCTATTGGTCCCTGAAGGCCGGTTCTCCGTGGGGTGCTGCTGCAGCCAGGGGAGCTGGTGAGATGGTGTTTGATCGTCCTGGTGGGCTGCCGCTCCTGGTCTTTACCAGGTGGATGGGGCGAAGGTGTCCTGGGATAAGAATCGTCCCACACCCCTCATCCCTTTCCAGTGCTGCCAGGCGTTTATGTTTATTTTTATTTTTATTTATTTTTTAAAGATTTATTTGAAAGACAGAGCCACAGAGAGAGGTAGAGACAGAGAGAGACAGAGAGGTCTTCCATCCTCTGGTTCACTCCTCAAGTGACAGGGACAGCTGGAGCTAAGCCAATCTGAAGCCAGGAGCCAGGAGCTTCTTCTGGGTCTCCCACGTGGGTGCAGGGCTCCAAACACTTGGGCCATTCTGTGCTGTTTCCAAGGTGCATTAGCAGGGAGCTGAATCAGAAGTGGAGCAGCCAGGACTTGAACCAGCAGCTGTATAAGATGCTGGCACTGCAGGCCTGTGCTTTAACCAGCTGCACCACAGTACTGGCCCTGCAGGTGTTTATATTGCTGCAAAGCTTATTTATAATGATCAGGGCCTGGAACTGAATTCCATTTTGTGTAGAAACAAACTTTTTTTGAGGAATAGCTTTAATATTGCATCAGGCCTTGTCCCTCAAATCTCAGTGGCTTTAACATAAAAGCTTGTATCTTGTGCATTGCAAATCAGCAGAGGCCTGCTCTGCTCATGCCTGGGAGTCTCCTGGGCCCTAGGCTTCGAGGGCCTGCATTACTCTGAGTAGAGTTTTGCATCCACAATTCACTTATGCACAGTTCATTGACAAAACAAGTCTCCTGGCCATGTCTAACTTCTTGGAAAGTGAGAAGTTCAGTCCTACTAGTGTCTGGGAAAAAGAATGAGAAATACTGATGAGCAGAATAACCACTATCATCAAGGAACCCTTCTTTTTCTCAGAATGGAGTATATTATCAAAATGGAGTGATGAACAGACTCATAGAATGACAGTTGCTTTAAGTAGCACTCTGACCTCAGAATCAGCCCTTAAGGCATCTGGTCTGGCTGAAAAGCCCATAAGACCATTTCAGGCATGGAAAGCCAAGACACTGTGGCAAAAAATGTCCTACATGAGGGACCTTGGTGGGTGAGACCCCAGTGGAAAGAAGGAGGTATTTTTCTCTGAAGGGAGGAGAGAACTTCCACTTGGCTTATGGCCTTGTCTGAATTCTGACAGTTTGTGGATTCAAAACATTTCCATAGCCATAGCAGCTCATGTCAAGATCCTCAGGTGGTCACTGACATCATACATAGGAGTGTTAATTGTTAAATTAACAACAGGAGTAGCTGTGCACTAACTCCCCATGCAGGACCTTTGTCCTCAAAGAGTTGGATTATGAGAGTTAACAGTAAAACTTGTTCACAAAGATTATTTCTTTCTTTCTTTTTTTTTTTTTTGACAGGCAGAGTGGACAGAGAGAGACAGAAAGGTCTTCCTTTGCCGTTGGTTCACCCTCCAATGGCCGCCGCGGCCTGGCGCTGCAGCCGGCGCACCGCGCTGATCCAAAGGCAGGAGCCAGGTGCTTATCCTGGTCTCCCATGGGGTGCAGGGCCCAAGGACTTGGGCCATCCTCCACTGCACTCCCGGGCCACAGCAGAGAGCTGGCCTGGAAGAGGGGCAACCGGGACAGAATCCGGCACCCCACCGGGACTAGAACCCGGTGTGCCGGCGCTGCAAGGCGGAGGATTAGCCTATTGAGCCGCAGTCCCGGCCCACAAAGATTATTTCATTTTAGTGTACTAAGTGGAAGATATTCTTATGTCTCATAAGTTTCAGCTATGCCTAAGTGTCCATCTCCACTGCTTGTTTTCTTAGATGCTTCCTTAGTTAATGGTAAAACTCATTCTCAAGGACTTACTTTCTTTTAATGTATTAAGTGGAGGATATTCTTATGTTCCATAAGTAATAGTTATGTCTTAGTGCTCACAAAAGATGTGTCATTCTTGGGTGCTTCCTTAGAGTTAATTAAGTTTCTTTTAAAAAAAGTGAAATTAACTTCGAGATGCAATGATTTTTTTTTTAAGATTTATTTATCTATTTTGAAAGGCAGAATTACAGAGAGGCAGAGGCAGAGAGAGAGAGGTCTTCCATCTGCTGGTTCACCCCCCAATTGGCTGCAACGACCAGAGCTGTGCTGATTCGAAGCCAGGAGCCAGGAGCTTCCTCCAGGTCTCCCACATGGGTGTGGGGGCCCAAGCACTTGGGCCATTTTCCACTGCTTTCCCAGGCCATAGCAGAGAGCTGGATCAGAAGTGAGGATGCCAGGACTGGAACTGGTGCCCATATGGGATCCCAGCACTGCAGGCAAAGGCTTAGCCCACTACACCACAGTACCTACCCTGAGATGCAATGTCTTTGAACAGCCCTTATCTTGACTGTTGAGGAAAATTTCTATGCAAATTGTTGAACTCTTTACTTAGTATAGAGTTGGTCTTCTGTGTATAAAGTTAATTGGGGGAAAAAAAAAAGGCTATGCAAAGGAGTTTGCTGGTACTTATCTTAATTCTGCTAGCACCGAGCACAGCAAGGTAAAGTTCTTTCTGTAAGACAAGCCGTAGGGAATGCTTGGTGCCTTAGCGTGCTTTCTGTTGCTGCAATTCACAGACTGGATAGTCTGTAAAGAGCAGGAGTTCCTGTATTTCATCCGTCTGCAGGCTGTGAAGTCCAAGAGCGTGGTGCCAGCACAGGTGAGGGCCTGCTTGTTGGCAGGGCTCTCTGCAGAGTTCCATGGTGACACGGCACCACACAGCCAAGGGCCCTCCAGGAGATGACAAAGCCGGCTTTGGGTACAGACCTCTCATGATAACTAATCTGCTTCTGCAGTAACCTTCCCCCCACCCCCACCCCATGCACGAAGGGCTCCATTCCTGAAGGCACTGTCCTGGGTGCCCAACCTGCTGCCTGGGTACCACGCTTACAACATGGGAATGTTTAGGGGGCATGTTCAAACCCTAGCACGTGGTAGGAGGGTTTTGGTGAGCAGAAGTTGTGTGCTTATTTTAGGTACAGACAGTGACATGTCAAAGGCTCTCACATGTGTTAGATTAGTCTCTGTCATAGTCCAGCTCTTTGTAAAGCTCTGTAATAATTAAAAAAATAAAAACCCCTTCCCTAAGGCACAGGGCCCAGTCCCTCCCCGTCCCCTTTCCTGGAAGCCCTCTGTGTGTCTCCTCTCCTCGCCTATCCTTTTCTCTTCCCAGCACCCAAGAGGGTACTTCAAGAAGTACGTGGGAAATGGGAGAAAAAATTAATGGTTGCATTTTTATTTGAATGAGTTGAAACATTTAAACCAGGCTTCTCTTCCCAAAGGAGATAGAAAGGAAAAAAGTCAATGTGTTCATTTTTCAGAGTTTAAAATGAAGGGATTGCTTCTTGATCTGTTTAGAAGAGTGATTAGCCTGAAAAAAAAAAAAAAAAGATTTGACACATTTAATTTGATGCAAGTTTTTTTAACTTGATGCACAGCTTTTTCCATAATATACTTTTTGATAAGCTTTGTGAAGACCTCTGCTATTTCTTTCTTTTTCTTTTTAAAGATTTGTTTATTTGAGAGGCAGAGTTACAGAGAGAGGGAGACAGACAAAGTCCTCCATCTGCTGGTTCAGTCCCCAAATGACCACAATGGCCAGCACTGGGCTGATCTGAAGCCAGGAGCCTGGAGTTTTTTCTGGATCTCCCATATGGGTACAGGGACCCTAGGATCTGGCTTCTACTACTATCCCAGGCCATAGCAGAGAGCTAGATTCGAAGTGGAGTAGCCAGGACTTGAACTGGCACCCATATGGGATGTCAATGTTACAGATGGAGGCCTAGCACAGTACAGCACAGCACTGGCACCAACCTTGACTATTTCTTATGCCTTGGGTTTCCTCTGTCCGCTGCCTTGGCTAGGGCGTGGGGGGTGACTTGTACTTTGTGTGTTGCCCATCACGCCTGCTTCCCTTTTTTATTTTTAAAAGATTTATTTATTTATTTGAAAGTCAGAGTTACACAGAGGAGGGGCAGAGTGAGAGAGAGAGAGGTCTTCCATCCGCTGGTTCACTCCCCAATTTGCCACAATGGTTGGAGCTGCGCCAATCCGAAGCCAGGAGCCAGGAGCTTCTTTTGGGTCTCCCATGTGGGTGCAGGGGCACAAGCACTTGGGCCATCTTCCACTGCCTTCCCTGGCACATCAGCAGGGAGCTGGATCAGAAGTGGAGCAGCCAGGACTCGAACTGGTGCCCATATGGGATGCCGGCACCACAGGCAGAGGCTTAACCACAGTGCTGCCCCCTCCACCCTGCCCGGCATACAATACATTATGAATGGTTCTCACTAGGCCATGAGACAGACCTCCCGGGGGGCTCACTCCTCCAGTATAGTTGAAGCTTTGTGCCTCCTGGCCAACCTCTCTTCTTTCAGCTTGCCTTTTCATCCCTCAGCCCCGGTACCCTACTCTCTGATTTCATTGATTTTTTTTTTTTTTTGACAGAGTTAGTGAGAGAGACAGAGAGAAAGGTCTTCCTTCCGTTGGTTCATCCTCAAATGGTCACTGAGCCAATCCGAAGCCAGGAGCCAGGTGTCTCCTCCTGGTCTCCCACGCGGTGCAGGGGCCCAAGCACTTGGGCCATCCTCCGCTGCCCTTCCGGGCCACAGCAGAGAGCTGGACTGAAAGAGGAGCAACCAGGACTAGAACCCGGCGCCCACATGGGATGCCAGCACTGCAGGCAGAGGATTAACCAAGTGAGCCATGGTGCCAGCCCCATGGATTTGATTCTTTTAGGTGCCACGTGTATGCAGGCTCCAGCAGTCGCTGCCTGGCTTGTTCCACTGAGTGCCATGTGCTCCTGGGTCACCCCTGTTGCAAATGACAGGACGTGCTTGCTGCTGAGAGGCTCGCCACTGTGTGTCTACGCCACGTTTTCCCCATCCACTCATCTGTGCGTGGGCCCTTGTCTTGCCCGCGTGTCTCGGCCGTTGCAAACGATGATGTGAAGAACATGAGCTGCAGAGAGCTCGTCGAGAGTCTGACTTCAGTTTTTTTGGATAAGTAGCCAGCAGCGGGATTGCTGGATTGTATGACAGTTCTATTTTTAATGTTTGGAAGAACAGCTTTCCATAATGCTTGTACTCATTTACATTCCTTGCAGTAGCATGACCTATGGCTTGAGAACTGGAACTGATATAGGCAGGCAGATAGGATCCAATTGATTAAATTTGTGAGCTGAAGACCACACCCGCTGTGTGATCTCATGCCTCTATCTGACCCCATCTGTACACCCACTTGCCAATCAGACTATGTAACCACTCCCTCTTTGGGAGTAAATAAAAGGCCTGGAACACTGTGGGGCCTTCCCTTGTTGGCCTGTGGGCGCGTGGCCTTCGGCCCCCCGATCTCTGCTTCCCTGCTTGCATGCTTGCTCCACGTGGCCCATGGCCTACCCTCTGCCTGGTATGGACCCAACTCAGCTTCTATTCTTCCCTTTCTTCTCTAAATAAAGCCCTCACTTTCCTGTGCATTTCTCTAACTGAATAAAAAGCTTAAAAACTTACCATGTTGTCTGGGATATTTGAGCCAGCATTCCGAATTCTTCTCTGAATAAGTAGCAAGAAACCACAGGAGTATTGATATTGAAAATTAATAAGCAGGATTATTTGAGAATATTGTCTTTGTAGCCATCATAAAGCTCTCAAATCAGTTGGGTTAACACTGATACATACCTGTGATCTAATCTTACCTTGGAACCCAGTTGCTAGTTACAAAAGGATTATGTTGAATTGTGCTGTCTGGAAGGATTTTCCCAATTCCTGCTGTCCTGATTTTCAACCCTGTGAACAGCACTGTATCTTTGTGCAGTTAGCTCCTTAAAAGAACTTAGTGGGAGGAAAATTATGGAGTCAAAGTGCATTAACATAAAAATAAAACCCAAAACTTCCTTTCCAGAATTTTGGCCAATGAGGAGTGTACCCTCCAAGTGACACATGAGAATATCCTCTTGCCTGCCCCTCCCACCAGTACATATTATCAGCTCTTAAAATCTGGGCTGACCCAATGGGCAAGAGCCATCTCCTGCTGAATTTGCATTTCTTCAATCATCAGCGTATGAGGCACACTGTTCATTGTGATACCGTCTAACTATAAGCCAAGATTAACATTTTGAGTCCTTGTCTCAAAGAAGAATCCTAGACATAGACAAGACAGACATGTTATCAGGGAGCATATTTTATTTTATTTTAATTTTTTTAAAGATTTATTTTATTTATTTGAAAGACAGAGTTACAGAGAGAGGTATAGACAGAGAGAGAGAGAGGTCTTCCATCTGCTGGTTCACTCCCCAAATGGCCGGAGCTTTGCCGATCCGAAGCCAGGAGCCAGGAGCCTCTTCTGGGTCTCCCACGTGGGTGCAGGGGCCCAAGGACTTGGACCATCTTTCACTGCTATCCCAGGCCATAGCAGAGAGCTGGATCGGAAGTAGAGCAGCCGGGACCAGAACCAGCACCCATATGGGATGCCAGCGCTTCAGGCCAGGGCTTTAACCTGCTGTGCCATAGTGCTGGTCCCTGGGAGCATATTTTAAAGATTTATTTATTTATTTATTTGAAAGAGTTACACAGAGAGAGAAGGAGAGGCAGAGAGAGACAGGTCTTCCATCCGCTGGTTCACTTCCCCAATTGGCTGCAACAGCTGGAGTTGGGCTGATCTGAAGCCAGGAGCCAAGAGCTTCTTCCTGGTCTCCCACATGTGTGCAGGGGTCCATGGACTTGGGCCATCTTCTACTGTTTTCCCAGGCCACAGCAGAGAGCTGGATCAGAAGTGGAGCAGCCAGGATTCGAACCAGTGACCATATGGGATGCTGGCAGTGCAGGCTGTGGCTTTACCCGCTACACCACAGCGCAGGCCCTGGGAGCATATTTTAAAATTAATATTTCAGGGGTGGCGTTGTGGAACAGTGGATTAATCCTCTGCCTGCAGCTTTAGCATCCCATATGTGCACTGGTTCTAGTCCTGGCTGCTCCTCTTCCAATCCAGCTCTCTGCTAAGGCCTGGGAAAGCAGTAGAGGATGGTCTAGGTGCTTGGGCCCCTGTACCCACATGGGAGATCTGGACGAAGCTCCTCTCTTTGGATCGGCACAGCTCTGGCTGTTGAGGCCATTTGGGGAGTGAACCAGCAGAGGGAAGACCTCTCTCTCTCTCTCTCTCTCTGTAACTCTACCTCTCAAATAAATAAAATCCTTTAAAAATTTATATTTGAGAGTCCTTGCCGTTTATGTAGACAAGAATTCTAAATACCAACTCAAATGAGGCAGACAACGACGTAGTAACGTTTAGAACTTATTTAGGGAAATGTGGCAAACACACAGGACTGTGAGAGCTTTATAAGGGAGAGGATGGGAGGCAAAAAGGTGAACCGGGAGTTCCATACCAGGCAGGGAGCAGATCGGGGGCCAAATGCAGGAGTCCACAGGCCGGAACTGCCTGGGCAACAGTGACTGAAGACTGCACGGCTGAACAGGGCAAGAAGTGGCCAAACGGCCGAGCACTGGAGAGGCACTCGGGAGAGCAGGCCTCTTATTCACTTCCAAAAGGGGAGTGGTTATGTAATCTGATTGGCAAGTGGGCTTATACAAGTGAGATCAAGTGTGTGTGTGTGGGGGGGGGGGGGGGGGGGCGTTGGCTCCAGCTCAAGAGCCTAATTCTATCTCCTTGATTAGTACCATATCAATTGCATACCCAATAACCATTCCCTGTTTTTGTTTTGTTTTTCTAATGGAGACCTGATTTTGTGAGTAGGCTCAGGCTCAGGTGAGAGACCACGTTCACAACTTCCCTGGAGTTCACAACCGTTTCTGGCCAATGAGCTGGAGATTGAGTTGGGGCTTCTGGGAAGTCTTTGGCTTTTTCCTGTAGATGGGAAAATGCCCTTTTTCCTTTCTTGCTGCCTGAGTGTAGATGTGATGCCTGGAGCTGGGCCAGGCATTAGGCCGTCACAGGAATGGTCAACATGGATAACCCTGTGTATTTCAGCCCCAGTGAGCCTCTGGCTGCAGTTGAAAATACTCCTGAAGGATGTGTCTGGGGCTGTGGGCCTGGTTTTGTGTCCTGCGTCACCACAGCCCTTGCTGCTCCTAACGGGGGAGATCTTTGCAAAGAGGGGCCCTCTGCTGTGCTGTGGAGCAAACAGAGAGTGGCCACTGAGTGTGTGCTGAAAGAATGGGTGAGATAATTTAATTCCATTTGCAAATTGTTTTTGAAATGCAGAGTCCAAGAAGAATGCTTACTACTTTTCTAGGGAAGGTGGCCCTTCCAATTCTCAAACTTTTTAACATTTTTAAACGTTTCTTTATTTGAAAGGAGAGTGGGAGAGAGCGAGAGCGAGAGCGAGAGAGAGAGAGGTCTTCCATCTGCTGATTCATTCCCCAAATGGCTGCAACAGCTAGGGCTGCTCCAGGCTAAAGCCAAGAGCCAGGATCTCCATCCAGGTCTCCCACGTGAGAACTTGGGCCTTCTTCCACTGTTTCCCAGGTGCATTAACAGGGAGCTGGCTTGGAAACAGAGTAGCCAGGGCTCAAACTGGTGCTTGGATATGGGACGCTAGGGTGGAAAGCAGGGGCTTAAGCTGCTGTATCACGTCGCTGGCCCCTCAGTTTGTTTTTCACTCCTTCCCTCTCTAAGGCTGTGCCTCCTGAACTTTTTCACATTTCAGCCCCCCACCCCAGAGCCTGACAATGCTTGTCACATAACACAGGGTTGTGGATCCCTGAAGGCTGGGATCATCTGGCCTCCCCGTGTTCCTGGTCATCCCTGGACCAAAGGCGCTGCTATTTCTGCACAGAGAGTTGTCTGATAGCTGTATTAGTGGGGAAGCTCTGTTCTGGAGAACAGAAGTTTGTCTGTTTCTAGTGAAGAGTATCATGAATGCTTCTAAATTTGTGCCAATCAACGCACAACAGTGCAGCAACTGTAAATGTTTGGCTGCCATCTAGTGGTTTAAAATGATATTGGATTTCTAACCATCGAGGATTTGGTAGTATCTTCCCATCCATCCATCCACCCACCCAACCATCCATTATTCATTATCCGTCATCCATTCACCTGTCCATCATCTATCCAATCCATTCATCCATTGTCCATCTATCTATCCATCGATCCATCATTCATATACATATTTTCCATCCATCCATCCATCCATCCATGATTCATTATCCATCGTCCACCCACCCATCAATCATCCCTCCACCCATTCATCCATTGTCCATCTACCTGTCCATTGATCCATCCATTCATACACACATTCTTTCATCCACACACCCATCTGTTATCCATCATCCATCCATCTATTTTCAGTCATCCATCCATCCATCCATCCATCCTATTCTCCCATTCATCTGGCCAGTCCAGCCCACAAAGTCCTATGTGATCTGGCCCCTGCCAACCTTTCTGCCCCATTCCTTGTGTGGATGTGTTAGGCCCCACATGTTTTTTTTTTCCATTCTTGCAACACACCAAACTTACCTGTGCCTATGTCCCTTCCTCTGCTTGGAATGATTTTCTTCCCATGACTTCATCTTTGTCATCATCATTTGTATTCAAGCTCGGTTTGGCTCTTCAGACTTTCCCTGACCATTCTGAAACCCACAGCCCTCCCAATCTCTGGGCTGTCTTTGTCCCCTTGCCTAGTTTGTTCCTCTTGTAGCGCTTGTTGCTTTCTCCCATTGCCACTTGGGAGTTTTACCAGTACCGTCTGCCTCCCCTGCCAAAATGCAGCTCAGAGGGGGGCTGGTCACTTTTGTGCATCGTTGCATCCTCAGGACTCAGAACAAAGCACCCCAAATGTTAGTGACTATGGGGGGAAATGGGGGGGTAGGGAGAGGGGCTCATAGCTAGCAGCTACTGCAGATAGTGTAGCTCTAGAATGACTAGTATAAGAGGAGGGGTGGCTGTTTGGCCCACTGGCTACCATGCCAGTTAAGATGCCCACATCCCACATCTGAGTGCCTGGGTTCCATGCCTGGCTCTGGCTCCTGACTCCAGCTTACCACTAATTAGACCCTGGGATGGTCCTAGTGATTGGGCTCCTGCAACCCTGGTGGGGACCTGGATTGAATTCTCAGCTTCCAGCTTTGGCCTGCCTCACCCGGTCCCTGTCCTGCACCATTATAAGGCATTTGGGGAGTGAACCGGAAGATACAAATGCTCTCTCTCTCAAATAAATAAATAAATAAATAAATATTGCAATTAGAGAAAAGAGGTAACAAAAAAAATATAAGAGAGAAGAGCAGATGCAGGCTTGTGGGCTGGAAATGACTTCTCTGCAAACTAACCAGGCCAGGTTGCAATTTTTTTGGGAAGATCAGGTCTCAGGTGGGAGGAAGTCTTTGGCTACTAGTTCAATTAAAAACACAGGTGTTGATCTACTCCAGTTATGTTCCTTCTTGTGCATTTTTCATGTTTTAAATTTAGTCTTTTAATGGATCCATTTTATGTAGGTTTAACATTCTCATTTTGGGGCCAGCGTTGTGGCACCTGCAATGCCAGCATCCCATATGGGTGCCTGTTTGAGTCCCAGTTGCTCCACTTCTGATCCAGCTCCCTGATGATGCACCTGGGAAAGCAGCAGAAGATGGCACAAACCTTTGGGCCCCTCCCTCCACGTGGGAGACCCTGAAGAAGTTCCCTGCTCCGACTTCGGATCTGCTCAGTTCTGGCCATTGCAGCGATTTGGGGAGTGAACCAGCGGATGGAACACCACTCTCTCTGTCTCTACCTCTCTCTGTAACTCCGTCTGCAAATAAATAAAAATAAATCTTTAAAAAAATATTCTGGTCTCCTACAGTGGGTGCAGGGACCCAACCCAAGTACTTGGGCCATCTTCTGCTGCTTTCCCAGGGAGCTGCATCAGAAGTGGAGCAGCTGGGACTCAAACTGGTGCCCAAAAGACACTGATGCTGTAGGCTGTGGCTTTAACCGGCTTTGGATTTGGTTTGTTCTTTTCCCAGTGGTCTGAGTTGAATGCTTATCTCATATATCTTTACAATTCCTGTTTCCCAATAAATGTATTTAGGAGTAGCAATTTTCCTTGACATACTGAATTGACTCTCACAAATTTTGACATTTACATTATATGCTTTAAAAATTTCTTAATTTTCTCTCTACTGAGTTGCTTAGAAATATATTACAAGAGTAATTCAAACACTTTGTGGAAAATTGAATTAAAAGATAGTTTAGGGTCTGGTGCTGTGGCGTAGTGGGTTGGGCCACTACCTGCAGTGCCAGCATCTCCGATATGGGCACCGGTTCGAGACCTGGCTGCTCCACTTCCAATCTAGCTCTCTGCTATGGCCTGGGAAAGCAGTAGAAGATGGCCCAAGTCCTTGGGCTCCTGCACCCACGTGGGAGACCTGGAAAAAGCTCCTGGCTCCTGGCTTCATATTGGCACAGCTCTAGCTATTGTGGCCAATTGGGGAGTAACCTCTCCTTTTCTTTCTGTGTAACTCTGACTTTCAAATAAATAAATAAATAAATCTTAAAAAAAGGATAAGTCTATTTGGTGCAAAAATTTTTTGAAATTGTCTATATGATTAAAAAAATTTAGGGTGTGGTTGTTTGGCTTAGTGGCTAAGATACTGCTTGGGATGCCAGCGTCCCATATCACAGTCGGCTCCACTTCCAATCCAGCTTCCTGCTAATGCTCACCCTGGGAGGCAGCAGAGTTTGGGTCCCTGCCACCCACGTGGGAGGCCTGGGTTGAATTCCTGACTCCTGGCTTTGGTCTGACTCAGCCCTGGCCGTTGCAGCCACTCAGGGACTGAACTAGAGAATGGAATGTCTCTGTAACTCTTTCAAATAAAAATAAATATTTTTATAAAAAAAAAAAAAAACCACCACCACCACCTTAGGCCATGTGGCTCGGTCCCTTGGTGCCTGAGGTGAGAAGTGCAGGTGCGCCCTGGTAAGTCTGCATGCCCACAGTCTCCAGCCTCGTACAGGGTGTTAATGTATCACAGCTGGCATATTCCAGGACGTCTCAGAGGCTGAATCAGTTGTCACTTCTGTCTTGCTGGTCTTGACAGTGGTGGTGGGGGCGGGGGGTGGGATTCGAGCCTTGAGACCCAGTTTTCTCTCTTGCTTGGTTTTCCTGCCAGAACACCAAGGGTTCCCGCCTCATTTGTGTCTCCTTTATCGGTGCAGGGGTCCAGACACTTGGGCCACCTTCCACTGCTTTCCCAGGCCATTAGCAGGGAGCTGGATCAGAAGCAGAGTAGCCGGGACATGAACTGGCATCCCTATGGGATGCCAGAGTCACATGCACACACCAGAACACCACAACACCAGCCCCTGTCCTGTGGTTTAAATCAAAGAGGTGTACAGGGCATTGAAGGTATACCAAGGGAACAGCTGATCTGCATACAGGATAAAGTCAGCCAAGAGTTCTACAATCCAGGGTTAATTTCAGACACAAACTTCAAGACGCATTTAGTTTCTTCTTCCTCTTTTTTTTTTTAAAAAGATTTATTTATTTATTTGAAAATCAGAGCTACACAGAGAGAAGGAGACGTAGAGGCAGAGAGAGAGAGAGGTCTTCCATTCTGCTGGTTCACTCTCCAAATGACCGGAACAGACAGAGCTGGGCTGATCCGAAGCCAGGAGCCAGGAGCCAGGAGCTTCTTCCCATGCGGGGGCAGGCATCCAAGCACTTGGGCCATCTTCTACTGCTTTCACTGGCCACAACATAGAGCTGGATCGGAAGTGGAGCAGCCGGAACTTGAACCAGCACCCATATGGATGCCGGCACTGCCAGCAACGGCTTTACCCGCTACACCACAGCCCTGGGCCCCACATTTCTTTTTAAGGCTTAGTCCAGTGAGGCTAGCACGAGGTGCATGCATTTGCGAAGGGAAACTTTTACTTCTCAATCAGCTCATGCAGCAAATGGTACTCACCTGCTCACACGCAGCACATTTGCGGCGGCCGGCTAGGGGCCCGACTCCTCGTGTTCCTGAGCACACTGCTGGAAGGTGCAGGAGGAGGCCAGGATGGGGCGCTCAACGAGGCGAGGATCTTGATCTTCATGGTGCTAGGCGCCAGGGCAGTTACTTCCTTCTGCATTCTGTGGACGATGCTTGGGCCCGCAGTGGTGTCCCCGACAGTGCGCTGTTGGCTCCCTGGTCCCTGTGGATGCCGACATCATGATGGAGCTGAAGGTGGTCTCGGGGTGCAGGTGGGGACCACAAGGCTGCACGTCCAAGAAGGAGGGCTGGAAGGGGGCCGACCCGGGACAGCAGAACGGCCGTGGCCCACGGTCGAGCAGCTCGCAGCTCTTCTCTGGGGAGGAGGCTGGTGGCAGCCATCTCCTGCTCCGAGTTCAGAGCGACCTAGCATAGCTTCTCCTAATGTCATGGACGGTTTCCCCTTCGGCCATGTGGAGAAGCTGGAGCCACGTGAGGATCTTCATGAGATAGTCAGTTCCAGACGCAGGGTGGCTTGGGGGAGGGTTCCAGAGTGTGCAGGGACAGCACGGCCTGGATGGCGAGGGTATTGAAAGTCTCCACAGGGCCGGACTGTGGCACAGTGGGTTAACGCCCTGGCCTGAAGCTCTGGCACCACATATGGCTGCTAGTTCAAGACCTGGCTGCTCCACTTCCAATCCAGCTCTCTGCTATGGCCTGGGAAAGCAGTGGAGGATGGCCCAAGTCCTTGGGTCCCTGCACCTGTGTGGGAGACCCGGAAGAAGCTCCTGGCTCCTGGCTTCAGATTGGCACAGCTCTGGCCCTTGTGGCAATTGGGGAGTGAACCAGCAGATGGAAGACCTTTCTCTCTCTCTCTCTCTCTCTCTCTGTAACTCTAACCTCCAAATAAATAAATAAAAAAAAAAAAAAAGAAAGAAAAAAGGTCTCCATGAGGCTGGCCCTGTGGTGTAGCTGGTAAAGCTGCTGCCTGCAGTGCCGGCATCCCATATGGGTGCCATTTTGAGTCCCGGCTGCTCCACTTCCGATCTAGTTCTCTGCTATGACCTGGAAATGCAGTAGAAGATGGCCCAGGTCCATGGGCCTCTGCACCCACGTGGGAGACCCAGAAGAAGCTCCTGGCTCCTGGCTTTGGATCTGCGCAGCTCTGGCCCTTGCAGTCATTTGGAGAGTGAACCAACAGAATGGAAGACCTCTCTCTCTCTCTGTCTCTACCTCTCTCTGTAACTCTGCCTTTCAAATAAATAAATAAATCTTAAAAAAAAAAAAAAAGAAAGTCTCCAACAACATGATCTGGGCCATCTTCTCTCTGCTGACCTTGGGGTTCAGGGGGGCCTCCGTCAGCAGCACAGGGTGCTCCTCAGGGCCCACAGGCGGCTCGTTGCAGAAGGTGTGGTACCTGATCTTCTCCATGGCGTCCCACCTGTGCTCAGCGGGGCACCTCAGGGTCAGAACGTCACGCTAGTTCTGGGTGCCATTCTGGCCACGCCCACCACCACTTCCTGGAGCCGGAGGTACCCAGTGATGGAGGGGAGAGCCACACGGTGGCGGGGGTGGGTGGCGTCATCCCCTGCAGAGCCAGCTTTACACACGCCAGAGCTGCTGTGGATGCCCAGTGTGGCGCTTTCATCTTCCATTGCAATGGGTGGCGTGGTGGGTGGCCGAGTGGTGGGAGGACACAGAGGCGAACTGGTGATGCCAAATGAGCCTAAATAAATGTTTTAATTTCGTTTTCCATTCACTTTTTGAAGTACCTTCGGATTTGCTTTTTTTTTTTTTTTTAAAGATTTATTTGTTTGAGAGGCAGAGTTATAGAGGGAGAGACAGAGAGAGAGAGAAGTCTTCCATCTGCTGGTTCACTCCCCAAATGGCCACAGTGGCCAGAGCTGGGCCAATCCAGAGTCAGGAGCCAAGAGCCAGGAGCCTTTTCCGGGTCTCCCATGCGGGTGCAGGGGCCCAAGGACTTGGAACATCTACTGCTTTCCCAGACCCTAGCAGAGAGCTGGATCGGAAGTGGAGCAGCCGGGACTAGAACCGGCGCCCATATGGGATACCGGCACTGCAGATGGATGCTTAACCTACTACGCCTCAGCACTGGCCCCCGGAATTGCTTTTATAATCCAGTGAGGCTAGCATGAGGTGCATGCATTTGTGAAGGGAAACTTTTACTTCTCAATCAGCTCATGCAGCAAATGGTACTCACCTGCTCGCACACAACACATTTGCTTTATCTTTTGCTTTATTTTTTTCCCCACTCCCTTCCCTTCTTTCCTTCCTTGATGGCTGGAGAATGCAGCTCTGCAGTTATCGAAGCCTCCTTCCAGATGCAGTCTATATTTAGTTCCTGTAATTGTTCTGGGTGGGTTTAAGAACAATATGATTTCTGAGGCCACCTGCAATGCCAGCATCCCATATGGGCTCTGGCTGTAGTCCTGGCCGCTGCACTTCAAATACAGCTCCCTGCTGATGGCCTGGGAAAGTAGCAGAAGATGGGTCAAGTGCTCAGACTCCTACCATCCACATGGAGACATGGAAAAAGCTCCTTGTTCTTGGCTTTGGCCTGGCCCAACCCCAGCTATTGCGGCCATTTTGGGAGTGAACCAGTGGATGGAAGATTTTCTCTCTTTCCAATTGTAATTCTGACTTATAAATAGATAAAACAAATATTAAAGAAAAAAAAAAAAAAAAAAGAAGGGGTTGGCCCTGCGGCTAAGGCACTCCACCTGCATCCCATATGGGTGTTGGCTCATGTCCTAGCTGCTCCTCTTCCCATCCAGCTTCCTTCTGGTGTCCTGGGAAAGCAGTGGAAGATGGCCCAAGTGCCTGGGCCCCTTACACCCCCATGGGAGACCCAGAAGAAGCTCCTGGCTCCTGGGTTCAGATCGGCTCAGCTCCACCTGTTGCGGCCTTTTGGAGAGTGAACCAGTGGATGGAAGATCTTTCTCTCTCTCTCCAAGTCTCTGTCTGAGGCTCTACCTCTCAAAAGTAAATAAATAAATAAATAGATAAATAAAATATTTTAAAAAGAAAAGGAAAGAAAACCAGGACTGTTCTCAGTGTAAGTCGCTGTGGATCAAACCTCTGAGGATCTGCCTGCCTGAAAATGTCACCTTTTCAAAAATTATGGTCTCGGGGTTGGCGTGTGGCACAGCAGTTAACACACCACTTTGGGACACACGAGTCCCTATTGTGGTGGCTGGGTTCAAGTCCGAGCTCTGATCCCAGCTTCAGCTCCCAGCTAACCTTTCTCCTGGGAGGCAGCAGGTGATGGTTCAGGTGGTTGGGGCTGCCATCCACAAAGGAGCTGGATGGCGTTCTTGACTCCCAGCTTCAGCCCAGCCCAGACCTGGATGTTGTGCACATTTAGGGAATGGCTCAGCAGATGGGAAATCTCTCTCTCCCTCCCTCTCTCTCTGCCTTTCAAATAAAAGAAATAAATACATAAAAAATAAATTCTCACAAAAATAGTAACATTGTGTTCTATTTGAGTGAAAATATGGCTGCATAAGAAAGTCTAGGCCTGTGGTTCTTTTAGTTCAGTACGTTGAACATTTTCTGTTATTTTATTTATTTGGGGGGCAGAGTGACACAGAGAGAGAGAGAGAGAGAGAGAGAGAGATCTTCCATCCCCTGGTTTACTGTCTGTAATAGCTGAGGCTGGGCCAGCCCAAAGCCAGGAGCCAGGAGCTCCATCTTGGTCTCCTACTTGAGTGGCAGGGGCACAAGCACTTGAGCCATTGTCTGCTGCCTGCCAGGTTGCATCAGCAGGGAGCTGGGTTGGAAGTGTGGAGGAGCTGGGATTCAAACTGGCGCTCCTACATGAGAGGTGAGTGACCCGAGCAGTGGCTTAACTCGCTGCACCACAAGGCCAACCCCAGGTGTTTGTGCTTTTGTGTCCCGTGTATTTTACCTAACATACCATTCCAAGGTCCCTCCATGCTGCAGCAGCTGTCAAAATCCCACTCCTTCTTATAGTAGAGGAGTAATTGCGTCATCAACTTCTGTGGATTGACTCTGCTGTCATATGGCCCCAGGATCCCATCGCCTGTCATCCAGGCAGTCCCCGAAGTTTCTACAGTGTTGTGATCATCCCAAGGAGAGGCCCCTGGCCCTACCTCTCACCCCAACCTTCCACTTTGGATTGGGTTTAGTCACTTCGAGGGCTCCTGGGGAAATTTTTTGGCAGAAAATCAGTTCCTGGAGTCCCTGCTTTTCCTCCACTCTGGGGTGTAGAGTTGTAGTTCCTGCTGGGTGCCGGCTTGGCGGGAGCAAGGATCATTGTGGCCTCTGGAGTCTGAATGGCAGCTCAAAAGGCCGTCCTCAGTGTTGGGGGACACTGTCGATCCAGAAACTCATCCTACATTCCTGGAAGGCTTTAGGTTGCTTCCTTCATAATCTTTTTCCTCGGCCATACCTGCTTGGTTTCCTGCAATCTTTTCTTCCTCCCTCCCTCCCTCCCTCCCTCCCTCCCTCCCTCCCTCCCTTCCTTAGGTTTATTTATTTATTTGAAAGTCAGAATTACACACAGAGAGAAGGAGAGGCAGAAAGAGAGAGAGATGTCTTCCATCTGCTGATTCACTCCCCAGATGACCACAACAGCTGGAGCTGTGCCGATCCAAAGCCAGGAGCCAGGAGCTTCTTCCAGGTCTCCCATGCAGGTGCAGTGGCCCAAGAACTTGGGCCATCCTCCACTGCTCTCTCCGGCCATAGCAGAGAGCTGTATCAGAAGAGGAGCAGCCAGAACTAGAATTGGTGCCCATATGAGATGCTGGTGCAGAAGGCCAGGGCTTTAACCCGCTGCGCCACAGCGCTGCCCCTTGGATTTTCTTAAAATGTTGTCTCTCCATTCCAAGATTCTAAACATTAATCCTGTAGTGTCCTCTAATACCATTATAGCTTCACTCATATTCTTTATATTCGATGTATTGATCTGCCTGGAATTTGTTCTTGTGTCTCATGTGATACAGGTATTTAACTTGTTCTCAAAACATCAGTGATGTATTCAAATGCCATTCTCTTCAATAGTTCATCTTTCCTCTTATTGACTTGAAATGCAAGTATTATATATTAAGATTAGATATTTCTATTATTTTATTAGTTCCAAACATTTATCAATTGATTCTCTTGGATTTTTTAGGCAAACAATCACATCTTTTGCAAAGTAGTCAGTTTTTTCCTGTTTCGCAACACTTTTGTCTTTGATGTTTTCTCATTTTATTACAGATTGGATAGTCCTGGCTTTGGTACTTGTTTTTGGGAAAACATTTTTGATTTTTTCAAGTTAAGCAAGGTTCCTTTTTTCCTTTAGAGATTATTTATTTATTTGATAGGCAGAGTTACAGACAGAGGGAGAGACAGAGAGAGAGGTCTTCCATCTGCTGGTTCACTCCCCAAGTGGCTGCAATGACTGGAGCTGAGCTGATCAGAAGCCAGGAGCCAGGAGCTTCTTCTGGGTCTCCCACAAAGGTGCAGGGGCCCAAGCACTTGGGCCATCTTCTACCATTTTCCCAGGATGGGCCATCTTCTGTTGCTTTCCCAGGTACATTAGCAGGGAGCTGGATTGGAAGAGGAGCAGCCGGGTCTCAAACCAGAGCCCATATGGGTTGCTGGTGCCACAGGCAGAGACCTAACCTGCTCTGCCACAACTCCGGCCCTAGGGATGTGGGCATCTTAACTGCTAGACCAAGTCCTTGTGAGATTATCTTTTGATCATGAAAGCCCACATTTTCTTTTTTTTTTTGACAGGCAGAGTGGATAGTGAGAGAGAGAGAGACAGAGAGAAAGGTCTTCCTTTGCCATTGGTTCATCCTCCAATGGCCACCACGGCTGGTGCGCTGTGGCTGGCGCATCACGCTGATCTGAAGCCAGGAGCCAAGTGTTTCTCCTGGTCTCCCATGCAGGTGCAGGGCCCAAGGACTTGGGCCATCCTCCTCTGTACTCCTGGGCCATAGCAGAGAGCTGACCTGGAAGAGGGGCAACCAGGATAGAATCCGGTGCCCCGACCGGACTAGAACCCGGGGTGCCGGCACCGCAGGTGGAGGATTAGCCTATTGAGCCGCGATGCCGGCCGAAAGCCAACATTTTCACAAGATATGTCTATATTTGTGGCTCCTAAGACTAATTCACTTCATTTCTGGCATTCAAGATGTTGAAGTAAGGATGTGGTAGGTCCTTCAGTACAGAATTCTGGGTTTCCCGATAGGATCTGGGATCAGTTGCACTAACATAGGAGCCAAAGATCCTCTGTCATCTCTCTGGCTGTGATCTAGGCATGGCTGGGCAGATCTTCCCTGCTGGTGTGGGTGACAGAGGGACGGCACAATCAAGAAAGGCAAAGCAGGGACCAGCGCTGTGGCGTAATGGGTGGGACTGCTGCCTGTGGTGCCGCCATCTCATGTGGGCGCAGGTTGGGGTCCTGGCTGCTCCATTTTCTCTCTGGCTCTCTGCTGTGGCCTAGGAGGGCAGTGGAGGGTGACTTGGATCCTTGAGCCCCTGCATCCACACGAGAGACCTGGGGGAGTCTCCTGGCTCCGGATCAGCACAGCTCTGGCTGTTGTGGCCATCTGGAGAGTGAACCAGCAGATGGAAGGCCTCTCTCTCTCTCTCTCTGCCTCTGCCTCTCTGTAACTCTGCCTTTCAGATAGATAAATAAATCTTTGAAAAAAAAAAAAAAGGCAAAGCAGATCTCAGATGGAAGGCACATTCAGAGCAGAAGCTCCACAAGGAAAGTGATCTTGGGAAGACAACGTGTTTCTTGATTTTGAAGATGATGCAGGGCCATGGTAAACAATAAAGACATGATCCAAAGGTTTGCCTGCACAGGACCCATCTTCCACTGCTTTCCCAGGCCATAGCAGAGAGCCAGATCGGAAGTGGAGCAGCCAGGTCTTGAACCAGCACCCACATGGGATGCTGGCACTTCTGGCCAGGGCGTTAACCCACTGCACCACAGTACTGGCCCCTTATTTATTTGAAAGTCAGAGAAGGAGAGGTCTTACATCCACTGGTTCACTCCCCAAATGGCCACAACAGTTGCAGCTGGGCCAATCCGAAGCCAGGAGCCAGGAGCTTCTTCCGGGTCTTCCACGCAGATGCAGGGGCCCAAGCACTTGGGCCACCTTCTACTGCTTTTCCAGGCCATAGCAGAGAGCTGAGTTGGAAGTGGAGCAGCCGAGACTTGAACCAGAGCCCATATGGGATGCTGGCACAGCAGGTGGCGGCTTTACCCACTACGCCACAGCACCAGCTCCCCGATATGAGTATCTTGAGCGGCATCTTAGCTACCAGGCCAAACACCCATCCTGATGTGCAACTTTCAGTAGAACATTCAAGTTAGGTGTCACTGAGAAGGCGGCGAGATTTCAGAAATGGCTGTAACCAGGCACAGAGGAAGCAGGGAGGCGTCGGCAGAAAGCTGCTGTGCAAAGACTGTGGGATGGGAGTGTGCCTGGGTGTTAGGCGGCAAGCAGGAGGCTGGTGTGGCTGGTGCAGAGCCAGGCTGCTGACAGGTCACAAGGATCTAAGTTCCGTAGGACCCTGCGGGCCACCCCGGAGACTGGTTCTGAGTGTGTGTGTCCCTCCCACTCATTCCGTACGTTGACCGAATTTCCAATGTGATGGTGTTGGAAGGGGCCTTTGGATGGAGCCTTCATGAGTGACATTAGTGCCCTTATAAGAAACCCCTGAGAGAGGCCTCCACCACATGAGGACAGGGCTAGGACATGCTATGCAGGGACTGGGGAGCCAGCCCTCAGCGGACACTGGATCTGCTGGTGATGGATCTTGGGCTTCCCAGCATCCACCACTGTGGGAAATAGATTTTTTTTTTTTGACAGGCAGAGTGGACAGTGAGAGAGAGAGACAGAGAGAAAGGTCTTCCTTTTGCCGTTGGTTCACCCTCCAATGGCCACCGCGGTTGGCGCGCTGCGGCCGTCGCACCGTGCTGATCCGATGGCAGGAGCCAGGTGCTTCTCCTGGTCTCCCATGGGGTGCAGGACCCAAGCACTTGGGCCATCCTCCACTGCACTCCCGGGCCATAGCAGAGAGCTGGCCTGGAAGAGGGGCAACCGGGACAGAATCCGGTGCCCCGACTGGGACTAGAACCCGGTGTGCCGGCGCCGCAAGGCGGAGGATTAGCCTAGTGAGCTGCGGCGCCGGCCGGAAATAGATTTTTTTTAAAGATTTATTTATTGGGGCCAGCGCTGTGGCGTAGCAGTTAAAGCCGCTGCCTGCAGTGCCGGCATCCCATATGGGTGTGGTTTGACCCCGGCTGCTCCACTTTGATCCAGCTCTCTGCTATGGTCTGGGAAAGCAGTAGAAGATGGCCCAAGTCCTTGGGCCCCTGCACCCGTGTGGGGACCTGGAAGAGGCTCCTGGCTCCTGGCTTTGGATTGGCCCAGCTCTGGCTGTTGCAGCCATCTAGGGAGTGAACCAGTGGATGGAAGACCTCTCTCTCTCTCTCTCTCTCTCTCTCTCTGCCTCTGCCTCTGCCTTTCTGTAACTCTGCCTTTCAAATAAATAATAAATAAATCTTTAAAAAAATAAAAATATATGTAAGGGCAGTTCTCTGCATATAACCCAACTGGAACTGCTGCATTTCTGAAAACAATTTAATCTGGACTGATGCACTAACTATCTAGGCCAGCAAACCAGTTCTGTTTCTTTAAAGCAATGGGTGTGTTTATGAATGCTGTGTGTGTGTGTATTCATGCAAGCACAGGGGCAACGAGGGAGAAACACACCTAAGAAATCCATTTGAATTATCACGCGTCCTTGTCCGTTCCACAATCAGGTGGCGCCAGTTGGACAGCCGCCGTGTGGAAGACACATCACATACGACCCAGAACCGTGCAGGAAAACTGCATCCAAATACCGCAGGAAGTCGGGGCACTCTGCATGTTAAGTTAGACAGAAACCTCCTTTATCCTTGCAAGCCCGAGAAGGAACTGGCTTTTAACTCACACAGCAGGGCGCAGGGCGAGATGGGTTGACTCTACTGGCCCAGTTCTTCACCTGTACTGCACTCCTGCCAGAGGCCACGGCAGGGGCAATGCACTTTCACACCCTTCAGCTTTGGGCTTGGCCAACGGGTGTCAGCCTTGTGAGAAGCGAAAACCTGAAGGCTAAGCGGGTGTAGGACGCGCACACCCCACAGCAGCGTACAGGGGTTCAATTCCGGCTCTGGATGCGACCCCAGCTGCCCGCTAATGCAGACCCTGGGAGGCAGAGGTGATGCTTGTCACGGGAGACCTGGGTCGCATTCCCAGCTCCCCTGCCCGGAGCTGTCGTGGGCATTTGGGAATGAATCAGCAGCTGGGACCATGGGCTTTCTCCCTCCCTCCCTCTCTCCTTCCCTCTCTCCCTCCCTCTCTCTCTCTCTAATAAATGCTTTTTGAAAATTTCTTTCCAAACCTCAAGTGTGCTTGTGTGGTTAGTAGTGCCCTCCCTCAGGTCCCTGCCATCACACAGGGATGAACGCACCCCTGCTAATGGTCCCGGGAGGAGGGTGAGGGAAGGTGGGTGGAGTGGAGCCGCCCACCTCCCACCCCAGCCAAACTGCAGACCCATGCATGAGAGATAAATGCTTGTTCCTGGTGCCCTTGGAGCCGGGGGTGGTGCATCACAAGGCATCACTGTGGCGATGGTGACCTGACACTGAGGCGGGCGGCAGGGACCACCACAACAGGTGGGAGGAGGTGGGAGGGTTTGTTTTTTTTTTAAGATTTATTTTATTTATTTGAAAGGCAGAGTTACAGAGAGCCAGAGGCAGAGAGAGAGAGAGAGAGAGAGAGAGAGAGAGAGAAAGGTCTTCCATCCACTGGTTCACTCCCCAAATCCTCACAACGGCCAGGGCTGGGCTGATCTGAAGCCAGGAGCCAGGAACTCCATCCAGGGCTCCCAAGTGAGCGCAGGAGCCCATGGACTTGGGCCATCTTCCACTGCTTTCCCAGACAGATTAGCAGAGAGCTGGATCAGAAGTGGAGGAGCTGGGACTGCAACCAGCACCCATCTGGGATGCTGCCATTGCAGGAGGCGGTTTAACCCAGTATGCCACAATGCCAGCCCAGGAGTAATTTTGGATTAAAATGGCCGCTCACTGAGGACGGACTGGTCTACTCTGATACCCTGTCGCCACTCTCCAGGGAGAGCCTGGTGATGCGGGCACTCTCTGCTGCCAACAGGAGGGCAGAGGGGACCTCCCAGAGAGCAACTTGGGCACCGTGGTCTAGATTCTTAAAAACGCTGGGCCAGCCCTGTGTTGTAGTGGGTAAAGCTGCCGCCTGCAGTGCCGCCATCCTATATGGGTGCTGGTTCGAGTCCCGACTGCTCCACTTCGATCCAGCTCTCTGCTATGGCCTGGGAAAGCAGTAGAAGATGGCCCAAGTCCTTGGGCCCCTGCACCCGTGTAGGGACCTGGAAAATTCTCCTGGCTCCTGGCTTTGGATTGGTGTGGCTCCGGCTGTTGCAGCCATCTGTTGAGTGAACCAGCAGATGGGAGACCTCTCTCTGTCTCTACCTCTCTCTGTAACTCTTTGAAATAAATAAAATAAATCTTAAAAAAAAAAAAAGATGGCTCAAGTGCTTGGGTCCCTGCAACCGCATGGGAGACTCAGAAGGAGATCCTGGCTCCTGGATTTGGATTGGCCCAGCTCTGGCCATTGCAGCCATTTGGTGTGTGAACTAGCGGATAGAAGACTTCTCTCTGTGTCTCTCCCCCTCTCTGTCTGTTACTCTACCTTTCAAACAAACAAATAAATCTTAAAAGAGAAAGAGTTCAAGAATGTGAAAGGGCAGGGGGTGATGTTAATTCCAGTTAGCATAGATCTCTTTGAACCTTGGATCTTGAATTAGGTGACTGGAAACTTCGGCTTTGTTTTTGCTACCTCTGCAAAATCTTACAATTGAAATGTCCATATACAGTATGTGTATGTAAAAAAAAAGGGCAATATAAGATATATAAAATAAATAAAAATTGTAATGGGCTGACGTTGTGGCACAGTGGGTTAGGCTGTAGCCTGCAATGCCGGCATTCCATATGGGAGCAATGTTTGAGTCCTAGCTGCCCCACTTCTGATCCAGCTCCCTGCTAATGTGCCTGAGAAATTAGTGAGAGAAAGAGAGAGAGAGAGAGAGAGAGAGAAACGGAGAGAGAGGTCTTCATCTGCTGGTTCACTCTCCAAATGGCAGCAACGGTCAGAGCTGGGCCAAGCTGAACCAAGAAGGTGCCAGGAGCTCCTTCCAGGTCTCCCATTTGAGGGCAGGGTCCCAAGCATTTGGGCCATCTTCCACTGCTTTCCCAAACCATAGCAGAGAGCTGGATCGGAAGAGGAGCGGCCGGGATTCAAACTGGCGCCCACATGGTATGCTGGTGCCACAGGTGAAGGCTTAGTTTGCTATGCCACAGCCCTGCCTTTGCTCTTTTTAAAAAAGTTTATTTGAAAGGCAGAGAGAGAGAGAGAGAGAGAGAGAGAGAGAGAGAGAGAGAAAGAGAGAGAGAGAGAATGAATTTCATTTGCTGGCTCACTCCTGGCTGCTCCATGTCTGATCCAGCTCTCTGCTGATGTGCCTGGGGAAGCAGCGGAGGACAGATCAAGTCCTTGGGTCCCTGAACACACATAGGAGACCCAGATAAAGCTCTGGCTCCTGCTTGGTTCTGCTTGGCCCAGCCCTGACTGTTGCTGCCATTTGGGGAGTGAACCAGTAGATGGAAGATCTCTCTCTCTCTGTAATTTTTTCAATTAAATAAATAATTTTTAAAGATTTATTTATTTATTTGAGAGGTAGAGCTACAGAGGCAGAAAGAGAGAGAGAGAGAGAGAGAGAGAGAGAGAGGTCTTCCATCCACTGATTCACTCCCCAATTGGCTGCAATGGCCAGAGCTGGGCCTATCTGAAGTCAGGAGCCAGGAGCTCCTTCTGGGTCTCCCATATGGGTGCAGGGGCCCAGGACTTGGGCTATCCTTGCTTTTCCAGGCCATAGCAGGGAGCTGGATCGGAAGTGAAGCAGCTGGGACTTGAACCAGTGCTCATATGGGATGCTGGTGCTGCAGGTGACAGCTTTAACCTGCTGCATCTCAGTGCTGGCCCCAATATATGCATTATTAAAGAATATATTTATATGATGAAATGTGGCAAACACAAGAGAGGGGAGGCTGCTGCTGGAGTAATATAGCATCATGTTTATGGGGGCATTTTGTTTATGAGTAGAAGGAATGTACTCTAATGATAAAAGCATACTATGGCAAATGCAGAAGACAGTGATATAGTTGTTAGTTACTGGGTATGATAATTGCAGCCGTTGAGTTGCTGCATGGGGACACAAGTGTCTTGTACCCGATTGCCTGGTCTGAGTCCCGGCTTCAGCTCCTCTGCTTTTTTTTTTTTTTTTTTTTTTTGACAGGCAGAGTGGACAGTGAGAGAGAGAGACAGAGAGAAAGGTCTTCCTTTACCGTTGGTTCACTCTCCAATGGCCGCCGCGGCCGGCTCACCGCGCTGATCTGAAGGCAGGAGCTGGTCCCAGCTTCTCCTGGTCTCCCATGCGGGTGCAGGGCCCAAGCACCTGGGCCATTCTCCACTCCTCCCGGGCCACAGCAGAGAGCTGGCCTGGAAGAGGGACAACCAGGACAGAATCCGGAGCCCTAACCGGGACTAGAACCTGGTGTGCCGGCGCCGCAAGGCGGAGAATTAGCCTATTGAGTCACGGCACCGGCCAGATCCTCTGCTTTTGATCCAGCTTCCTCCTGGTGTTCATACTGGGAGGCAGCAGGTGATAGCTCAAGTACTTGGGTCCCTGCCACCCACATGGGAGACCCAGGTTGAGTTCCTGGCTCCTGGGTTTGGCCTCATGAAGCCCTGGCTGTGACAGGCATTTGGGGAGTGAACCACTGGGTGGAGGAGCTCCCTCTGCCTTTTAAATAAAGTGAATAATAAAAAAGTGTAGGGGACTGGTGCTGTGGCATGGTAGGTAAAGCTGCCAGCAGTGCTGGCATCCTATATGGTTTAAGTCCCAGCTGCTCCACTTCTGATCCAGCTCTCGGCTACAGCCTGGGAAAGCAGTAAAAGATGGCCAAGTGCTTGGGCTCCTGCACATGGGAGACCCAGAAGAAGCTCCTGGCTCCTGGGTTTGGATCAGACCAGCCCTGGCCATTGTGGCTATTTGGGGAGTGAACCAGTGGATGGAAAATAACTCTCTCTCTTTCTCTGTCTCTCTCTGACTCTGCCTCTCTGTAACTCTGCTTTTCAAGTAAATCAATAAATATTTGAAAAAAAGTATATACTTCTGAATGACAGGCAGTGCAGTAGGGGTTCACACCAGCATCCTCACCTGCAGGTGAGGAATGCCCTGTGCTGTGCTGTTACCATGGAGACAGCATCACTAGGCAGTAGGAATACTGCAGCTGCATTGTGGTCTTAGTGGATCACTGCCGTTGACAGATGTGTTGTTGTGCGGTGCATGACACATCTCAGGTCCAACGCTGGATGTTCCTTGTTCTCGAAGCCTCTCTGGGAGCCACCTGCCTGACAGTTCCCAGCAGTGCTGCTCAGTGGTCCTGGGCCAGTGCCATTGGCGGCCCCTGGGATTCTTCTGGCAATGCAGGTTCTCAGGCTCCACTCCAGACACCCTGAATCAGACCTCCAGGGCAGCCTGGGAATGTGCAGGTTTGCAGCTGCCCAGGGGACTCTGCTGGGAAGCTCTGTTTAGGTCATCCATGGCCTTTTCTTTCCTGCGTCTGTCAGGGGCAACGGCCCCATCACCTGTGCTCGTGGGGACCTGGGGCTCTCAGCGGGCTGCCCTGGGGAGCAGGTCCTTCTCCAGGAGAAAGGGAGTGAGATAGCAGGGCAGCTGGCCAGTGAGGACCGTGCCAGGGCCTTCCGAGGGAGACCACTGTTTCCAGAATTCTCTGTGACCTGAGCCCCCATTGCTGCTGTGTGTGCTCCCTGTAGCTGCCTCCATGCCCTGCTCCGGCCCAGGCACAGGAGGACAGCATGCTGTCAGAGCCACAGAGAACAGAGCAGCATGCCGGGTTTCTCAGTGGAGTCGCCAAGTGCTCACAGCGGAGGAAATGCAAATTTGAGAATCAGGATGTGTTTGATTTGCTTGGAGACCAAGACACAATTCCCCAAGGAGGCCTGGGATGCACCTCTGTGCTAGAAGAGCTGAGAGGGAAGAATGTGGGCTGCGAGGGGACGTGGGGGCTGGAGGACAGCCGTGGGCTCTGGCGTGAGTGTGAGCGCCAGCCCAGGGAGGGAAGCCTGCTGCTGGCTGCAGGGTCCCAGCTCCCAGGCACTAGCTTGGCAAGTGGGTGGCCCGGAGGCCGGCTGCACGTCCCTGGGTCTCTTGAGCAAGGTAGGGTGAACATCAGGGCACCCTGGCTGTCACAGACCACACAGAGTGCTTCCCCTGAACTGGCGGCCTCACTGCAATGGTGGCAGGTGCAGGGGTGGGTGTAGGCCAGTTGTAGGTGCTGTGTGCTTGCCGGCCCATTGTGTGTTGCTCTGGTGGGCACTGGGAAAACCAGGCATAGGCGTGGTTCTCCCGGATGTCGGGGCCCACCCCAAGGCAAGGGTGATGAGGCCAGGGTGGAATGAATCCACCCAAAGGCCTGGGTGACCGTGGCTGAAGCTAAGCGTCCCTGGAAGGAACTAGACTCCAATTTCAGAAGTTGCAGTCAGAGGGACTGGCCTTGTGTGTAGCTGTAGGCATCCCACAGCAGAGTGCCGGTTGGAGTCCCAGCTGCTCTTGCTTCCAATCCAACTTCCTGCTCATGTGCCTGGAAAAGCAGTGGAGGAGGCCCACGTGCCTGGGGCCCTGCCACCCACATGGGAGACCTGCATGGAGTTCCTGATTCCTGGCTTTGGCCTGGCCTAATCTTGGCCTTTGCAGCCATTTTGGGAGTGAACCAGCAGATGGAATTTCTCTCTCTCTCTCTTTCTCTTTCTCTCTCTCTGTCTGCCTTTCAACTAAATATTCAGACACGCATTTGCTTTTTAATATGCAGTATGTGTTACAGTGTGACATTTATGTTTAGTGTTATATTTGGTCCTAACATTGTGAGGAGGCAGATGGGCTAATTGGCAGTTAGGCCTGTCCCCATCGGAATGAAGAAAAGGGGAAATCTCTATGAGCGTGCAACAGGCTTGCTTCTCCCCAAAAGCTGCCTTTAGCCAGACAAAAGTGCCCAGTGCCACTCCCGAGTTTCCGGTGTTACCATGGGAATAGCAAGGAAGCGGTGATGCTACCCTTCTAAGTCTTGGCTGATCACGAGCATAGCAAGGGGACCTCACCAATCACCCCTTTCTGATGGCGTCTGTTTCATCAAGAGCAGGCTAGAAGGATGGACAGGATTACAAGTCTGGCCTTCTGATGGGTTTTTCTCTACCCTCTGACTGCCTGTTAGCTTGTTCTGGTTTTTCCTCATTGGAGTTGTGCTCAAAAGACTCAATCGCCACAGTTTCTTGGGTCTGCCTCCTGGCTGCTGTGGCAGGAGGTTTCTGGCTTAAATAAATCTTGCTTTGCTCACTGCTTTGTGTGGAAATTCTTTTTTCACTTGAGACAAAGAACCAAGGTTGCCTTTCTTCACCCGTAATGAACATTCATATTCAATGTTAATTTTTGTAGCATAAGTACAAGGTGATGAATTCCTCTTGGATCAGAAGACCCAAATCTGGATCCTGGGCTCACTGCTTATGACTCAAAGCAGACATTTGCCCTGGGAAGGCTTTTGTTGTAGACAGAGGCAATGCCCAATTCACAGAGCTGGGTAGGAAATTGTTGGAGAGAGATTAGCTGGTGTCTTCCAAGGACAGATGCCTGCCTGGGACTCCAGGCAGTTTTTTTTTTTAAGTTTACTATTTATTTTCTTTCTTTTGTTTTAAATATTTATTTATTTATTCAAAAGTCAGAGCTTCACACAAAGAGAAGGAGAGGCAGAGAGAGAGAGAGAGAGAGAGAGAGAGAGGTCTTCCATCCGATGGTTCACTCCCCAGTTGGTGCAATGGCTGGAGCTGTGCTGATCTGAAGCCAAGAGCCAGGAGCTTCCTCCAGGTCTCCCACTTGGGCCATCTTCTACAGCTTTCCCAGGCCACAGCAGAGAGCTAGATCAGAAGTGGAGCAGCTGGGCCTAGAACCAGCTCCCATATGGGATGCTGGCACTTCAGGCCAGGTTGTTAACCCACTGCGCCACAGCGCTGGCCCATATTTATTTTCCATCTACTTGAAAGGCCAAATGACAGAGAGTCAAAGAGAGAAACAGATTTTCCACCTGCTGGCTCAGTCCCCAAATGCCCTCAACTCTCAGGACTGGGTCAGGCTGAAGCCAAGAGCCAGGAACTCCATCCAGGTCTCTGTTGGGGGTGGCAAGGGCCCTAGTACTTGGGCCATCAGCTGCCACTTCCCAGGCACATTAGCAGGGAGCTGGATTGGAAGTGGAAGAGCTGGGACTTTAGCCAGGCATCCCAATAAGCCCACCCCTTCTACACAGTTTAATTTATGGTTTCTAAACATTAAAGCACTTAGCACAGAGCAGGCACATACACTGAAGCTTACGGAACAGTAATTCCATTCTTCCATGAGTGGGTCCTAGATATAAGCCCCCCTGACACACAGACATGATCCGTATCACAAGGCAGCACAGCCATACATGACATGCACATACTTCATACCACCCACACCACCCAGAAACACACATGCATCGCCTGCACATGCAGCACACCACATGCACGCAAGACCAAATGAACACAACTGCGTGTGGGCATGCACACTTCACACACATGTCTACCTGAACCATAGGCACGCACTGAAGGCAGACACTTTTTTTTTTAAAAAGATTTATTTAATTATTTATTTGAAAGCCAGAGTTACACACAGAGAGAAGGAGAGGCAGAGAGAGACAGAGAGGTCTTCCATCTGTGGTTCACTCCCCAATTGGCTGCAAAGGACAGAGCTGTACTGATCTGAAGTCAGGAGCAAGGAGCTTCCTCCAGGTCCCCCATGCGGGTGCAGGGGCCTAAGGACTTCAACCTTCTTCTACCGCTTTCCCAGGCCATAGCAGAGAGCTGGATCAGAAGTGGAGCAGCTGGGACTTGAACCAGTGCCCATATGGGATGCCAGTGCTGCAGACTGGGACTTTAACCCGCTGTGTCACAGCGCCGGCACTGGAATACACGTTTGTACCACACCACACATACACACACCATGTTCACACACACACACACACACCCCACACTTGCACACATGCACCCTCTCTCCCCCATACACCCACACAGGTTGGTTAACGAGAAATGGCAATAATTGGAGGTACCACCAGGTGGCGTCATGAGGCTTTTATTCAGAGATTTTTGCCTGCTTTTATATATCTGTGACTCGACTCTGTATTAATAGTTCTCCAAGTGTGGCCCAGACTATTTTCATAATAATACTAGGATGTCTGCATTTTCCCACCCCCGCGGCCGTCTTATTATCCGGGGACAGGAGACGACGGCTGAGGGCACAGTGTCTTCTCCCCACGGAGCTCCTGAGCGTGTTTCCCGTGGCCAGTGCCTCCTGATTCTCAGCTGTGTCCTCGGTTGCACCGGCCCATGGCTGCGAGAGCTGCCATCTGGTTGATACGTGAAGCTCACAGCTCCAGAGCTCGGAGTTGTACCTGCTCGTGCTGCTGACTCAGGGACAGGCCCTGTCTCCCTTCGGTATTTTTTTCTTCTTTTTTTTAAAGATTTATATTTTAAGTTTATGTGAAAGGCAGTTACAGGGGGAGGGGAGCATATATATATATATATATATATATATATATATATATATATTTCATTTACTGGTTCACTCCCCAAATGCCCAGAACGGCGGGCTGGGCCAGGCTGAAGCCAGGAGCCAAGAGCTTCGAGCTTCATCTGGGTCTCTCATGCAGGTGCAGGGGCCCAAGCACTTGGACCATCTTCTGCTGCTTTCCCAGGTGCATTAGCAGGGAGCTGGATTGGAACTGGAGCAGCCGGGACTCTAACAAACGCCCATATGGGATGCTGACACCCCAGGCAGTGTTTTTACCTGCTACCTCCACAAGGATGGCCCCCTCTCTTCCATATTTCCAGGCCCTCAAGGGATCTTACTGGAACAGCCCCTGCTGTTGTCCCTAGGTTGTCCCCTTGTGGGCCCGGTTCAGCTGTGCCCAAAGTCCCCACTACTGCCGTGGCCTCTCCTGGCCTCCTTGGGGGTCTGAGACTGCCCATGGCTGTGTAGTACCCTGCTTGTCAGCTGCTCTTGCTGTTCTGGGTCCCCTGACCACTTCTCCCTCAGCACTCCTGCCCCTGCCCTACCCCCCCCCCCCCCCACCACCATTTTTAAACTCTGTCTGAGCCACCTGGCTGCCACCTCTGCTGTCCCCATCATGTGCACTCCCTCAGTATTGGTGGCCAGGCAGGCTCTGTGTCTGCAACCCAGGACCTGCCCCTTGCACCTGTCTCGGATGAAGGGGCCGAGATATACCTTGCCTTGTGCAGTGCTCCTGAGTGGGTGGCTGGCACCGCCGCTGCCTAAGACCCTCGGGGAACGGTGTTAGTCCATCTTGTGGGGGTTGCAGTGAAGTGTCTGAGGCTGGCTCGCTTTCAAAAGAGAAGGGGTTTGTTCTGCTCACAGCTCTGGAGGTTTGGGGGCAGGCACGGGCACTGACTCAGCTCTGGTAGCATGTGCGGGAGGGAGAGAGATCACAAGGCCAGAGAGAGAGGAACCAGGGATAGCTGGGCCCCAGGAGAGCCACATCACTCTCTTCCAAGGCTGCCCCCATCCCAGGCACCTAAGGACCCCTTGCTGGGTACACCTCTTCGATGTCCCAGCAGCACTGCCACACCAGGGACCTAGCTTCCAACACAGGAGCCCTTGGGACGCTCTCGTACCATATCCAAGCCACATAAGGAGGCAAGGCTGGGGCTGTGAGCAGAGCAGCCAGGGACGGGAGCCCCAGCCTCTCCAGCTCAGGCCCTGTTCCTTCCTCCACCTGCCTGCCCATCCCTTCCCTGACTTCTTCCCCACCACTGGCAGACAGGTTAAATGTGGTTGTGAACCAAGGGGAAGTTCTTTGCCATTGCATCTGGGCCCTCATATGATCTGCAGGCGTGGCAGAGCCCCGAGCCCCATGGAAGGCTCCCAGACCTTCCCAAGGGTGGGGGCTTTGTGCAGAGTCCACTGAGTCTTCGGGGCTTGGCCAGCTTCACAGATGGGCCTACCTGCACCTTGGCTTTGTCCCGGGTGCAGCATCCAAGTCCACACACATGGCAAGTTGAGATCTAGCTCAGTCACCACACAGATGTTGGGCGCACAGCTCGATGACTTGGGTGTGGTTTGTTCCCCACGAGTCCCTGTGTTGAGGGCTTGGTCCTTAGTGCGGTGATGTTGGAAGTGCTGGGACCTTTAAGAAGTGGGGCCTAGTGGACGGGAATTAGCTCGTGACAGGTGCAGCTTCTGAGGGGTAGTTCTCACGAGAGTTCTCACAAAGGAGTAATTCCAGCCCCTCACTGCATTTTGGTTCCCTGTCTCCCTGTGTGACTGCTCCCTATGGCGTGCACTCCTGCCCCTGTGGTGCTCTCCACGGTGAGATCCTCAGCGGAGCTGAGCCGAGGCAATAGGAAATAGACTAATCAATCAATTCCCTGTCAACTACCAATCATGTATGCATCTATCTCTCATCTGTCAATCATCTATCAATCATCTATGTAATCTGTCAGTCATCATCATGCATCTGTCATCCATCTATCATCTATCCATCTATCCACCTGTCCCTTCTCCCTCTCTCCCCAGGCACGAGCCCTGTGCCCCAGAGAGTCCTCCCATCCTTGGCAGGGTGCTCAGCGACTCTTGCTCTCTGATCCTCCGGCAGTTGCTATTTGGATTTACACTCCAAAAAATTCACTTCTTCTGGTTTTCAGTTTCATAAATATGTACGAAGTATGTACCCCTTTGTGTCTGGCTCCCTCGGCTCGAAACACTGTTTTTGAGGCTCTTCGTGATTTTTTCATATATTAGCAAACCATCCCTTTTTCCAATAGGGAGCACTTGGACCATGTTCTGTTGCTTTCCCAAGCACATTAGCAGGGAGCTGGATTGGAAGTGGAGCATCTTGAACTTGAACTGATGCCCATATGGGATGCTGGCATTGCAGGCGATGGTTTAACCCACTACACCACAGTGCCAACCCCCAAATACTTTTCCACAAGGCTTGTGTTCATTTATCCTCCCACCAGCAATGTGTGAGAGCTTTGGTGGCTCCAATTCTAGCAGGCACTTGATGGTGTCAGCCTTTTTAACGCGGCCATTTTAGTGGGTGTGTTGTAGTACCCTGTAGTTTTAATTTGCATATATATTTGATTTTATTAGTGTTTTGCTTTTATTTATTAGCATTTGTACACTGCCTTCTTCTAGAAAGTGTTAATAGGCAGTTATTTTTTTGCCTTAAATATAGCCTCATTTCATAATCTATCTTTCAAGTATTAAGGAGCAACAGAAACAGAGAAAGAGAGGTCTTCCATCTGCTGGTTTACTCTCCCCAGATGCCAGTGCCTGCAACAGCTGGGGCGGGGACAGGCTGAGCCGGGAGCCAGGAGCTCCACAGGGGCTGCAGGGGCTCCAGTATCTGAGCCACCACCACCTGTCTCTCAAGATTCTCAACAGCAGGATCAGAAGTGCAGTAGCTGCGACCCACTCCAATCTGAGTGTGGCCGTCCCAGGCAGGGGCTTAACCTGTTTGTGCCACAAGGCTCACCCTGGGAACATTCTTTTAAGTGGCTGTGTGTCATTGCCAAGTGTGAGGGTGGTGGGCAGGATAGCGTGCAGATCCCAACCAGGGACCCCAGAGCCACAGGTCTGGGTGAAGCCGCCCACCAGTCACATCTGACTTTGGGCCCCATAGAAGCTCATGGGAGTGTTGTGAACACTGAAGGCAAAAACCTTAGAAGGCAGGCGGCCGGTGCTTCTTTCTATTATAAACCACATCGCCACTGTGGGTAAAGCTTTTTCTCCATTTAGGTCACTCCTTCAGGATCAATACCCAGCAGTGAAGTCACAGGGCAGTGGGTGCCAGCGTGTTTTTCTTTCCTTCCTTCCTTCCTTCCTTCCTTCCTTCCTTCCTTCCTTCCTTCCTTCCTTCCTTCCTTCTTTCTCTCTCTCTCTCTCTCTCTCTCTCTCTCTTTCTCTCTTAGCTTTATTTGTTTGAAAGGCAGAGTTACAGAGAGGCAGAGGCAGAGAGAGAGAGAGAGGTCTTCATCTTTCGGCTCACTTCCAAATAACCACAATGGCCAGAGCTGCGCCGATCCAAAGCCAGGAGCCAGGAGCTTCTTCCAGGTCTCTCACGTGTGTGCAGGGACCCAAGGACTTGGGCCATCTTCTACTGCTTTCCCAGGCCATGCAGAGATCTGGATTGTAAGCGGGGCATCCGGGACTCAAACCGAAGCCCATAAGGGATGGCGGCACTGCAGGCGGCAGCTTTACCCACTACAACACAGGGCTGGCCCAGCGTTTTTAAGAATCTAGACCACGGTGCCCAAGTTGCTCTCTGGGAGGTCCCCTCTGCCCTCCTGTTGGCAGCAGAGAGTGCCCGCATCACCAGGCTCTCCCTGGAGAGTGGCTACATGGTATCAGAGTAGACCGGTCCGTCCTCAGTGAGCGGCCATTTTAATCCAAAATTACTCCTGGGCTGGCATTGTGGCATACTGGGTTAAACCGCCTCCTGCAATGCCAGCATCCCAGATGGGTGCTGGTTGCAGTCCCAGCTCCTCCACTTCTGATCCAGCTCTCTGCTAATCTGTCTGGGAAAGCAGTGGAAGATGGCCCAAGTCCATGGGCTCCTGCGCTCACTTGGGAGCCCTGGATGGAGTTCCTGGCTCCTGGCTTCAGATCAGCCCAGCCCTGGCCGTTGTGAGGATTTGGGGAGTGAACCAGTGGATGGAAGACCTTTCTCTCTCTCTCTCTCTCTCTCTCTCTCTCTCTCTCTCTCTGCCTCTGGCTCTCTGTAACTCTGCCTTTCAAATAAATAAAATAAATCTTAAAAAAAAACAAACCCTCCCACCTCCTCCTACCTGTTGTGGTGGTCCCTGCCGCCCGCCTCAGTGTCAGGTCACCATCGCCACAGTGATGCCTTGTGATGCACCACCCCCGGCCAGGGCACCAGGAACAAGCATTTATCTCTCATGCATGGGTCTGCAGTTTGGCTGGGGTGGGAGGTGGGCGGCTCCACTCCACCCACCATCCCTCACCCTCCTCCCGGGACCATTAGCAGGGGTGCGTTCATCCCTGTGTGATGGCAGGGACCTGAGGGAGGGCACTACTAACCACACAAGCACACTTGAGGTTTGGAAAGAAATTTTCAAAAAGCATTTATTAGAGAGAGAGAGAGGGAGGGAGAGAGGGAAGGAGAGAGGGAGGGAGGGAGAAAGCCCATGGTCCCAGCTGCTGATTCATTCCCAAATGCCCACGACAGCTCCGGGCAGGGGAGCTGGGAATGCGACCCAGGTCTCCCGTGACAAGCATCACCTCTGCCTCCCAGGGTCTGCATTAGCGGGCAGCTGGGGTCACATCCAGAGCCGGAATTGAACCCCTGTACGCTGCTATGGGGTGTGCGCGTCCTACACCCGCTTAGCCTTCAGGTTTTCGCTTCTCACAAGGCTGACACCCGTTGGCCAAGCCCAAAGCTGAAGGGTGTGAAAGTGCATTGCCCCTGCCGTGGCCTCTGGCAGGAGTGCAGTACAGGTGAAGAACTGGGCCAGTAGAGTCAACCCATCTCGCCCTGCGCCCTGCTGTGTGAGTTAAAAGCCGGTTCCTTCTCGGGCTTGCAAGGATAAAGGAGGTTTCTGTCTAACTTAACATGCAGAGTGCCCCGACTTCCTGCGGTATTTGTCTGGATGCAGTTTTCCTGCACGGTTCTGGGTCGTATGTGATGTGTCTTCCACACGGCGGCTGTCCAACTGGCGCCACCTGATTGTGGAATGGACAAGGACGCGTGATAATTCAAATGGATTTCTTAGGTGTGTTTCTCCCTCGTTGCCCCTGTGCTTGCATGAATACACACACACACAGCATTCATAAACACACCCATTGCTTTAAAGAAACAGAACTGGTTTGCTGGCCTAGTTAGTTAGTGCATCAGTCCAGATTAAATTGTTTTCAGAAATGCAGCAGTTCCAGTTGGGTTATATGCAGAGAACTGCCCTTGCATATATTTTTATTTTTTAAATATTTATTTATTATTTATTTGAAAGGCAGAGTTACAGAAAGCAGAGGCAGAGAGAGAGAGAGAGAGAGAGAGAGAGAGAGAGAGAGGTCTTCCATCTGCTTGTTCACTCCCCATCTGGCTGCAACAGCCAGAGCTGGGTCTATTCAAAGCCAGGAATCAGGAGCTTCCTACAGGTCTCCCCTGGGGTGCAGGGGCTCTAGGACTTGGGCCATCTTCTACTGCTTTCCCAGACCATAGCAGAGAGCTGGATCGAAGTGGAGCAGCCAGGGTCGACCTGCACCCATACAGGATGCTGGTACTGCAGGTGGCCGCTTTACCTGCTACGCTACTATGCCAGCCTGCTATTCATGCCTGGAGTGTGATCTTGTTCCTAGCTTTCCCTGTCACTCCCACACCCAATGCAACTCCATGATCCCAACCATGTTGCACTCACTTGTGTTTTAATTTCAGATGGAAATTCAATATTTTAGAAATCAATTTCATGTGTGAACTCCTAAGTGATGGCTTTATTTCCCCCTGCATTACTTGTCATACTCTTTCTCTCTTACTTTTGGATTCTTGGAAGTGCCTTTGGTTTGTGTCCGCACTCACATGCTAGTTTGGTTGGGTATAGGCATCCAGATCAAAATGTCGCCCCTCGGAATGCTGGAGGAAATGCTGTCACTTTCTAGCATTCTCTCTCTGCCCTGGGCTCCCCACTCCCTCACCCCTATCTTATCACTTTGACCTTTCTTTCTTCTGTGAGCTCCTATTCCAGAGACTTGGAACTTCTGGCTCTGTCTTCCAGGTCTCCTAATTTGTAACCCATACCCATCATCCCTTTGTCCTTTCAGGATAAGCTTTAGAGTTCCTTGGGGTCACTCCCACTCTTAGCTGTGTTTATGTTGCTTTCATCCCATCTATGGAGTTTTTGAAGTCAATCTTCAGTTTCTACTGTGAATAATTAGTTTTTCCTGGATGAAGTCGCCTCTGTTACTGCTCAGAAGGTAGACGTCATAGCTGTTATCTCTTCTCTAACTTCTCTGGGTTTCCTCGGGCTGTCATTCTGTGATGTTATGTTGGATGTCTTTTCCTCACAGTGTTGTGTTTTCTCAAATGTTCTCTTGCCCACCTACTTGTCTTTGTAGCTAAGATTCTTGCATATTCAGTTTCTAAGAATCTGCATATTCAGTTTCTCTCACCTGCCTCTGCTGGCTATTGGAGCGGGGCAGGCTCCATTTCCCAGGGTACTGTAGGAGTTCCCAGTCCTTCCTGGAGGCAGGAAGTCCATAGTTACTGGGGATACTGTTCTGCCTCTTGGAACAAAGTATTTACATCCTGAGCTTTCACTGGGGACAAAGACTGTGGCTCAGTGACACTGACTTTTATGATTTTCCCATCACATAATGGGTGGATTTCCTTTTCCTTTATTCTCCCTTTTTGCTTCTTCTAATTTTTTTGTCATATATGGGATTTTGGATAGGAGGGAGGTCACACGGGGTGCTTGGTCCTCCATCTGGCTCTAATCTGCATTTTTAGCAAAACAACTAAGTTTGGAAGTTTGGAGCTAACGACATTAGGGCTGAGAGATTTGTTAATGTAAATACATTTCAGCAGAGTTAATGAAAACTTGGAGTTCTTACAAAGTTGGATATATTACATGTGTGACAAATTATATATAAACCAGATTTCATTTCCTGTTTTTTTCCCTCCCCTTTTTTTTCCTTTTTAATCAGCAAAAGAAAAATGGCAAGAAAACCAAGTCTCCTGTATTATAGTTAGGGGATGATGCATATTTAAACATCTCTACATTTGCTCTTACAATGAAGAAACTCTTCCAAATCCCCTCCAGGCGTAAAGTTTGAGCCTATGGTGAACCCCTTCCTTGCATATGGTTTAGGCTTTGCCTCTCGGTGCCCATCAGCCCCGGGGCTGCTGCCGTTAGCAACCGTGCGCCATCTCTCATCACTATGGTGATTCTTGTTAAATAACTGAACAGTCCTGTCACGTGCACAGGCGCCTTCCTCGGCATTTTATTTGGCCTGTCAGTTTCCACAAACAATAATAATCTGGTCAATAAATGTTTGTTGAGGACCCGCTGTGTGCCTGGTGCTGGCGACACAGGGAAGACTGGGTCAAGGTCAAGATGCTTTCCGTCTAGGAGGCTTCCTGCAGGGGAACGGACCCAGAAAGCGTGGATTCCATACATCACCCAGCAAGGGAACCCAGTTTTACATGTTTGCAAAGTGACTGAATTTGAAAATATTTTATGCTTGTATCGATATAACCCTTTTTAAAATGTATGTTGAGCTTTCAAATGGGAGAAATATTATGCAGTTCAAAAATCAAAACAACATGGAAAGATATCCTCATCTGCTCTTCCTAAACCCCCCACCCCACCCCAGGTAATCATTTTTATTAGATTCTTGTTTATACTTCTAGTATAGAGTATTCAACATGTTCATGGAAAATGTGTATTAGGAGAAAACTATGCATGGACTTCAAAAATTCTTTTCACTAAAATAAACTCTCTGAAAAATTCTTTTAATTATGTAGTTAATTTATTTAAGAGACAGATAGAGATAGACAGACAGACAGAGCTCCCATCTGCTGGTCACTCCCCAAATTCCTGCAATGGCTGGGGCTGGACCAGGCTAAAGCTGGGAGCCAGAAACTCAATCTAGGTCTCCCCTCTGGGCGGCAGGAACCCAACGACTTGAGCCATCACCTGCTACCTCCCAGAGTCCTCATTAGCATAAAACTGGAATCAGGAGTGGTGTCAGGACTGGAAGCCAGCCACTCCAATATGGGATGCAGGCGACCTGAGCTGCAACTTAACCACCAGGCACCGAGATGTCCCCTCCCCCCAAAGTCTCAATGCAATTTTCCACGAACTTTCTGAAGTACCCTTGTATTTCCTGGTGTGATCACACGATGTTTTTATTTTTCCCTTCCTATAAAGAGTAGCATACTACACACTCACCACAGCACGCTGGAGGTGCTTTTGGGTTGGCCCAGTCCATTCTGACAGGTCGGCCACTACGTGGTGGTGGTGGTGGTGGTGGTGGGGCCTTCAGAGTATGTGAATGGGCCTGCGTGGGAAGATTCGCATCTTTGCCGCTTCAGTGCATGCTCCAGTGAGTAGTCTTGTACAGCTGGGGTGTGTGTGTGTGTGTGTGCAGGGGTATCTGTGGGCCTGGTTTCCCAAGGTGGGGCTGCTGATCATGGGTTGCTGTCTTTTCCAGATGTTTAACCCTTGCTGGGGATTATGTTACCTCTTTCTGCCAGCCTCTCTCTCCTGAGCAAGGCTGTGTCGAACCCTTCTAGTATCAGGTAATGCACCCTGCACCCTTTCCTCACAGTGCTGTATACAAGGGTACGCCCAAGGGTGTGGGAAACAGTGCCTCCACATTGGAAATTCACACCTCCAAGCGGTCTTCAAAAAGTATGTAAAATCTGTGCATGGATTTCCATTTTTTTTTTTTTGCACCAAAATAAACCTCTTTTAATTCTGCTTTCCCACGCTCTTTAGAAGGACCTTTGCATTTCTTCCCCAGGGGAGTATCAGTTTCCATCAGCACCAGCAAAGCTGCCCCCTAGTGGACAATGGGTTACATTGGCCGCACGATGCTCCAGCTGAGCCAACACTGGCCGGCGCCCAGCATGTTCAAGGGACAACGAGGAGGGCAGGCTGGCCGGCGCTCAAGTTCAAGGTGTTGGCACTGGAAGGGAGGATCTGTCATGCACTGGGTTTGATTTCTCCTGCAGGTGATGGGCAGCCCCCAAAGGAAGGAGGCGGTTCCACTCCATAACTCCAGGATCCTGTGCAGGTCAAGGACAAGACGGCAGCGAGCCTGCAGTTTTCAGTTCTTAACACTTCCCTGCGTTTCTCGCCATGGCAATCAACGTGTAAGACTGCCGTTTAGCAGTTGTCTGTTACATAAGGCAGAGGGGGCGGCGCGGGAGAAATCCTGAGCCAAGAGGGTTCATTTCTCTGTGTTGCTTTCTGGCAGGCGGGGTTGAGGGGCCGCTTTCCCACCTGGCTTCTCCAGAGCCGCTGTTAGGCAAGGCTCTGTGTGAGTCTCCGCATGCACACAGAGGGCAGCTGCCTCTGGACCTGCAGCCTCGGCGCGGACAGGCAATGACGCTGAGGTGGGGCTCTGCCCCGCGACACCACCAAGAGGGGGTGGCGGAGCTGAGCAAAGCAGGCCAGCTTCCCGGGGTCCTGCTCAGGTGTTCTCTGCCAAACACAGTCGTCTGGCTCCCCGAGGCTGCCAGGGGAGGGCGATGCTGTGTGCCGTTTCCATGGCAGTGGCCAAGAGGCCCTGGGGCCGCAGCCAGGTGGCTCGCGGGCTCACCTGCTTTGCTCTTGGCAGCCCCCATAAGGAGCAGGCAGGGGGCCTCCTTCTGCCTCTCTCCGTTGCTGGAGCTTGTGGAATGTCTTTGGCTACAGCCTTTATGAGGCTGATCTCTGTGTGAGAGGACTTTGAAGTTCTGTGCTTACAGAAAGTGCAGCTTTATCTCAGAGGGGATTGAATGGCAGTAACTGAGAAGGCAAGAATGGAAAAGTACTAGGAGCATGCGCACCTGTCCAGGTGAGGCTGGTGGCAAGGCGGAGCCCCTCACCAAAAGGGCCACAGGAGTCTCCTGCAGTGTCACTGACGTCCGTGTGTGTGTGTGTGTGTGTGTTTTAAGATTTATTTGTTTATTTGAAAGACAGGGTTACACAGAGAGAGAAGGAAAGGCAGAGAGAGAGAGAGAGAGGTCTTCCATCTGCTGGTTCACTCCCCAGTTGGCCACAATGGCTGGAGCTGCGCCGATCCGAAGCCAGGAGCCAGGAGCTTCCTCCGGGTCTCCCACGTGGGTGCAGGGGCCCAAGGACTTGGGCCGTCTTCTGCTGCTTTCCTAGGCACACTAGCAGGGAGCTGGATCAGAAGTGGAGCAGCTGGTTCTCAAACCAGTGCCCATATGGGATGCCAGCACTGTGGGCAGTGGCTTTGCCTGTGACGCCTACAGCACCGAATTCAGTTTTTTAAAAAATAATATGTGTTTTCCATGAGCCTTTTGAAGACCCCTTGTATGTAGGATTTTTTATTTTTTGGGAGGGGGCACCAAAATAAACTTATTTTTAAGTCCATTTCCACAAGCTTTTTGGAGTGTCCTCTTACATGCTGTGGGTCCTTGGTGCAGCCCAGAGGTGTCAGCTGAATCACCCTCCATGGTTTTCTAGAAGGGAACTCTCACAGGATTACTGGGAATTCAAAGCTGGTGGTGTGGGGGCCACGACTCGCAAGGAGAAGGACGTCACAGCCAGACCTAGGTTCACGACGTGCCTTTTCAGCAAGCATTCCCCGTCTTCATCCGTGGGCAAGGTGTGCAGGTCAGTGGCTGTGCCCTCACGGAGGGTTCTAGCAAAGCATGGGCTTTGTCTAAGAAGTCAGTCCTTAGAAGAAGTGACAAAGATGTGGACCAAGGCTTGGGGTCCTGACTCTGGCTCATACAGTGAAGACGTTCCAAGTGGATTCCAAGTGACACAGTCCCAATGGCCTAAACAGCAGGGACTGCTGCAACCCAGGGCGTGACCTCGCTCCTCCCTGCTTCCCTGAGGCCGAGTGCTCTTCCTGGGCACGCTGAAGCGGCAACACAGTGTGATGTGTTTTACGGAGGAGCACCACTGGAAGGAGACCTGGAGTTAAAACCACACAACTGCACGTGGAGTTTTCTTTTCAAGATTTATTTATTTTTTTGAAAGGCAGACTTATAGAGACAGAGAGATCTTCCATCCGCTGGTTCACCCCATGGATGGCTGCAATGGGCAGAGCTGGGCAGTCCAAAACCAGGAGCCAGGAGCCAGGAACCTCTTCCCGGTTTTCCACACATGTGCAGGGGCCCAAGCCTGTGGGCTATCTTCCACTGTTTTTCCCAGGCCATTAGCAGGGAGCTGGATTGGAAGTGGAGCAGCCAGGACTCGAACCTGTGCCCATATGGGATGCTGGCATTGCAAGGGGCGGCTTTACCCTCTATGCCAGCCCCCTCGATTTATTTTTTTTAAGGTTGAATTACTGGGTACTACCATCAAGTCAAGCCAGCCTGCAAAAGTAACACCACAGGTGGTTAGCCATGCACAGGGTGAGATGTGAGTAGCAGAGAATGTTCTAGTCAAAAGTACTTTTCTCCCACCTCCAACCGCCAGTAGTTCTCCACGGGGGGAAACCGATTTACAGTTTCTGTGTCTCCATCCACAGACGGGTGAGGGATCTGGATGCGAAGTAGAATAGCCAGCCACGGGCGTCTTTCGTACAGGGAAAACGCAGGACCAGCTGAGACTGTCCTGAGGCCACAGAGGGAGCAATGTGGACAGGACAGGACAGGACAGGACAGGACGGGCCCTCGGAGCAGGGTATGGTGGAGGCCTCGACCCACAGACTCTCCGTCGCCTCCAGCGTGGCTGGGCTGCACACACACGTCGGCAGGGCAGGGCAGGGCAGGAGGAGGCTCCGCCCCCACTCCCACAGGAGGCGGGGCCTGTGCGGAACAAGCTCAGGGCATGCTGCAGGGGACCCGGTCGCTGTGGGGGACTGGGAGGAGTTGCCATCGGAACTGAGTGTGCGACATGAGGCAAAAAGGCGAGAGGAGGCGTCACGAGGAGACGTGAGGCACGCTTGCTGCTGGACCCTGTCGTCTACAGTGGCAGACCCACTTCTGCCACTTCCATCACTCCAGAGCCTGGATGGGCAGCCAGCACGGGGGCGGGGTGCACGCTTTGGTGTGGCTGTAAATGGGGGCCCAGGAAGGCTCGCCCAGGAATGGGAGGGAGAGATCCGGGAGGGAGGGGGCACGGCCCTGTGACACACAGCCCGTCCCTGGGACCTACCATCATCTGTTTCCAGTCTGTCCGTGGGGGCAGCCCCCACATCGCCCTTGGCAGAGACAGCTCTCCTGTCTGGTGCTCTGGTGCTCTTTTTAATTATTTTTTTAATTTAAAGATTCATTTTATTTATGTGGAAGAGGGAGAGAGAGAAGAGAGAGATCTTCTATCCACTGGTTCACTCCCCCAGATGGCCACTGGGCCAAAAGTCTGGAGGCTGGAACTCCAATTGAGTCTCCCGCATCGGTGTCAGGGGTCTAGGCATTAGGTGCATCAGCAAGGAGCTGGACTGGAAGCAGAGCAGCGAGGACTGGAACTGGTGCTCTGATGTGGGATGCTGGCCTCGCAAGTGGTGGCCTAATCCACTGTGCCACAGTGCCAGTGGCCCTGGGCCTTCCCTCTTGATCCCCTTAGCCGCTCTAAGTTTCAGCCTCTTGCCGTCTTGGACACACTTATTAGAAAGCTCCTGTTGTATCATGAAGAATCTGGTTTCTGTCCTGGGTTCCTGGGATGAAGCATCCAAACCCCTTGGACTCGAGGGGTGAGAAGAGTGCCTTGGTTTCTCCCGAGGCACTTGGACAGTGCCTGCATTACTGTAGTTAAGATTCGGGATGAGGGGCCGCTGCTTTGGCATAGCGCACTACGCCTCCACCTGCAGTGCCGGAATACCATATGGTGCCAGTTCATGCCCAGCTGCTCCTCTTCCAATCCAGCTCTCTGCTATGGCCTGGGATAGCACTGGAAGATGGCCCAAGTCCTCGGGCCCCTGCACCCACATGGGAGACATGGCAGAAGCTCCTGGCTCCTGCCTTCGAATGGGCCCAGCTCCGGCTGTTGTGGCCATCTAGAGAGTGAACCAGCAGATGGAAGACCTCTCTCTCTGTCCCTTTCTCTGTCTGTAACTCTACCTCTCAAATAAATAAATAAAATCCTTTTTTTTTTTTTTTTTTTTTTTTTAATAAAAAGACTCACCGGGGCTGGCGCTGTTGTGTAGCAGGTAAAGCCGCCGCCTGCATTGCCAGCATCCCATATGGGCACTGGTTCGAGTCCCCGCTGCTCCACTTCTGATCCAGCTCTCTGCTATGGCCTAGGAAAGCAGTAGAAGATGGCCCAAGTCCTTGGGCCCCTGTACCCGTGTGGGAGACCAGGAGGAAGCTCCTGGTTCCTGGCTTCGGATCTGTGCAGCACCAGCCATTGCAGCCAGTTGGGGAGTGAACCAGCAGATGGAAGACCTCTCTTTCTCTCTGTCTCTCTCTCTGCCTCTCTTTCTCTGTGTAACTCTGACTTTCAAAATACATAAATAAATCTTAAAAAAAATAAGAAAGGATTCGGGATGTGGGGAGCAGCGTTGTGGGAATCAGGAAAAGCCACCACCCGCCTGTGACACCGGCATTCCATATGGGCGCTGGTTCCATGTCCTGGCTGCTCCACTTCTGATCCAGCTCTCTGCTAATGGCCTGGAAAAAGCAGTGGAGGATGATTCAAGTACTTGAGCCCTTGCCACTCACAAGGGAGAACTGGATGAAGCTCCTGGCTCCTGGCTTTGGTCTGGCCCAGCTGTGGTCATTGCAGACATTTGGGGCGTGAATCAGTGGATGGAAAGATCGCTCTCTGTCTCTCCCTCTCTTTCTATATATAACTCTGACTTTAAAATCAATAAATAAAAGTCTTGAAAAAAAGAAAAACTTGAGATGGGGGCTGGTGCTGCCAGGAGGCCCACCTGCATGGTGTGGCCAAGACAGGGGGATTTGGGCCATGTGATGTTTGCCCACCTCCTGTTCTCTGTGCAGGGAAGGGTACCAGAGACTGAGTGAATCCCCTGGTCAATGAGTCAATCCATCTTGCCTGTGTAACGAGACCCCTAGATCCTGCTCCGGTGGGCTTCCTGGTTGGGGAACACGCTGATGCACAGAGAGGGTGGTAGTGCATCCTGATTCCTGGCGACACAGCTTGAGCTCTGTATTCAGGTTCTTCTCAGATCCGGTCCTGTGTCCTATTGGCTGGGCCTGTTCTGTGTCCTTTAAGATAAAACTGTATGACCAAACGCTCTTCGGAGTCATTTCAGTGAATCGTTGAACTTGACAGGGATCAAGAAGTAGTTGCAGCCTTGAAGAAAGACCACAAGGGGTCAGCCTGGCCAGCAGGTTAAGCCTTGCATGCGACGTTGGCGTGCCATATTGGAGTGCTGGTTCCAGTCCCAGCTGCTCTGCTTCTGATCCAGCTTCCTGTTAATATGCCTGTGAAGACAGTGGAAGATGGCTAACATGCTCAGGCCCCTGTCACTCATGTGGGAGGCCTAGATGGAGTTCCTGGCTCCTGGCTTCAGTCTGTCTCAGTCCTGGCTGTTGGAACAATTTGGAGAGTGAACCAGCAGATTGGAGATCTCTCTCTTCTTCCTTCCTTCCTTCCTTCCTTCCTTCCTTCCTTCCTTCCTTCCTTCTTTCTTTCTTTCGTTCGTTTATTTATTTATATGGTTCACTCCCCAATTGGCTACAATCGCTGGAGCTGCACAGATCCGAAGCCAGGAGCCAGGAGCTTCTTCTGGGTCTCTCACATGGGTGCAGGGGCCAAGGTCTTGGGTCATCTTCTACTGCTTTCCTAGGCCATAGCAGAGAGCTGAATTGGAAGTGGAGCAGATGGGACTCGAACTGGTGCCCATTTGGGATGGCAGCCTGCAGGCAGCAGCTTTACCCACTACACCACTGCGCCAGCCCATCTCTCTCTTTCACTCCCTTTCTTTGTCTTTCCATTTCTCTTTGTCATCCTGCCTCTCAAATAAACAAATGAATAAACCTTTTAAAAAAGAAACAAAGACTACAAAGCATAAATCTAAGAACTCAGGATAAAACTAGCCAGACAAAAGGAACAGATGACCTGATAGCAGGCGGACATTATGGACTTGGGACTATTCAGAAAGAAACAGAAGAAAAGACAAGCTCATTTTGAAATGAAAACTAAATTAAAGGAGTTCAAGAGAGAATCTGCAATATGCTAGGGCATCTGGAGGCCAGCAATGAGGAAGGAACAGACGTTGGAGTAAAGGCGTAAAGCAAGAGATACCAGGAAACACTGTGAGAGACTTCGCAATGTTCCAGAGGGATCCTCAAGGGTCCTCAGTGGAAAGCTGAGCACCCCCCCCCCCCCTTCACCCACTTCCGGGCTTGCACCTGCTGTGGTCTCTGTGCTGTTTTGTAACTCTGTCAAATTGTAGATAGCTATTGCAATGCAAGTTGCTTTGACCTGTAGAGTTGCTAATCACTTCCTTCTGGTGGGAAGACTGTTCTGGTGGGAGGACTGGTGAAGCTCCATTCGTGGTGCTAGAATAGGGGCCCTCACAGGGGTGTCCACATCCTAATCCCCTTAACCTTCAAACGGGAGGGCGCGTCAAAAAGTTCATGGAGAACAGACTTAAAAGATGTTATATTTCGGTGTAAAAAGATTGAAGTCATAAATAGCGTTTTATTTTAAAAAAAGATTTTATTTATTTGAGAGGTAGAGTTACAGACAGAGGGAGAGACAGAGAGAGATATCTTCCATCTGCTGATTACTCTCCAAATGGCTACAATGGCTGGAGATGCACTGATCCAAAGCCAGGAGCCAGGAGCTTCCTCCAGGTCTCCCATGTGGGTGCAGGGGCCCAAGGACTTGGGCCATCTTCTACTGCTTTCCCAGGCCACAGCAGAGAGCTGGATCAGAAGAGGAGCAGCTGGGTATCGAACCGGTGCTCAAAGAGATGCTAGTGGTGCCGCAGGCAGAGGCTTAGCCCAGTGCCCCATGAAGAACGTTTTCATAGTGCCCATTTTCATGAACTTTTTGAGGACCTCTTGTATGCATACATTTCTAACTTTTTCTTTTTTGCACCAGGAAAACCTGATCTCCTAGATTCCATTTTCCATGAACTGTTTGAAGCTCCTGCATAGGTTAACTTTTCATGGCAAAAGGGACTTTGTGGTGACCAGGATGTGATTGGTTAAGGGTCCTGAGAGAGGAGGACTGGCCTGAATCTCCCCGCAGGGCCCCGTGTGAGCACAGAGCCCCTAGGAGAGGGAGGCCAGAGGGTAAGGACTAGAGGCGGAGAGCCGGGAGCAAGCAAGGGGGCGGCCTCCAGAGCTGGGAGCCCTGGAGTCCCAGCCTCCTGGAAGAGCGGCCGCTTGCCTCGCTGTTTTCTGTTGCTAATCACACAGGCGGACCGCGGCCCACGGCCCACATAAGTGATAAAGCAAGGCTGATTTTGCTCACAGTCTGGCCCAGTGCCAAGGGGCCGCTTCTGGCGGTGGCCTTCTTGCTGGCGAAGCGGGGCGGCGCGCTGCTGGAGACGGGGCGGGCCTGTGCGCGTGCGCCTACCTCGCCCTCTGCGTCTAAGACTGCCTGCATTCAGTTAAGAGGTCTCTGTGTTAAGTACTTTGATTCTTATCCCCTCCCAGAGGCCTCGCCTCGGAACACCGCTGGGGTTGGTTTTCACCGTGGGAGCTGAGCGAGGGACACCCAACCCCTCCCCCAGCCCCCGCACCGGCCATCTCTCTTAGACCCCGCACCGCCTCAACTGCACCGTGACGGATTTGCTGTTTTGAGCCGCTACGTCTGTGGCAAGTTTTATAGCATCAATGGGAAATGAACACACACTCCACTCCCAAAACACTTTTATCCATACTTGTAAATTTGTTTCCTGGTTCAAATACATCTGTTCTTTGAGTCGTCCTCTAAACTAGTTGTGTGAGTAGTATGTTATTGCTCTAATTATTCATTAATGAGTTAAATAAAATATTTGAAATGTGTTTATATAATACATGTATTTTGTGTCTTTCTACTCTTAAAATATATTTATTTGAGAGAGAGAAAATTTCCCATTTGCTGTTTCATTTACCCCATACCTATAAAAGCTAGGATTGGTCTGCACCCCATGGGAGACCAGGAGAAGCATCTGGCTCCTGCCATCGGATCAGCGCGGTGCGCCGGCCGCAGCACACCTACCGCGGCGGCCATTGGAGGGTGAACCAACGGCAAAAAGGAAGACCTTTCTCTCTGTCTCTCTTTCACTGTCCACTCTGCCTGTCAAAAATTAAAAAAAAAAAAAAAAAAAAAAAAAAAAGCTAGGATTGGGTCAGGCCCAGCCAGAAGCTGGGAACTCAATCCAGGGACTCCCACGGCTTGGGGGGGTGGTGTCCCCAGCTACTTGACTCTCAGTGATTAGCAGGAAGCTAGAATCAGATGCAGAGTCAGAATTTGGACCCAGGCACTCTGACATGGAATGCCATATGTCTGTCCCTACAGTTTTTTGAAGTTGTGATTTTACTTTTTTTTTTTTTTTAAAGATTTATTTACTTGAAAGGCAGAGGTAGAATCTTTCATCTGCTGATTCACTCCCCAAATGGCTGCAACAGCTGGAGCCGGGCTGATCTGAAGCCAGGAGCCGAGAGCTTCTTCAGGGTCTCCCATGCGGGTGTAGGGCCAAGCACTTGGACCATCCTCTGCTGCGTTCCCAGGCACATTAGCAGGGAGCTGCATTGCCAGTGGAGCAGCCAGGACACGAACTGGCCCTCATGGGATGCCAGCATCACAGGTGGCAGCAGCCTTTCCTGCTATGCCACAGCGCTGGCCCCAGGAAAGCACACAGTCTTTTCATTGGACATCCACACCGAAACATTGACATCGGACTCATATCGAACATCGTAAACAAAAATTAAGGCAAAATGGATTAGAAACCTAAGTGTATGAGCTAAAGCAATAAAACTATTAGGTGAAAATAGAGGGAGAAAGCTTCATGACATTGAATTTGGCCATGGTTTCTTGAGATGATGCCAAAGGCAAAGATAACAAAAGAATAAATGGACAAATTAGAGTCAATTAAAATAAAAAATCCTTTTGCACATAAATAATCAACAAAGTAAAAAGGCAACCATGAAACAGAGCAGGATACTTGAAAATTACATATCTGAGAAAGGATGACCATCCAGAAATCCTACAGCATTCTTAGAATGCAATAACAAACACTGAACAGCCCAATTAAAAATGGGCAAAGGACTCGAATAGACATTTCTTCCAAGAAAATATATAAATATTATCTAACACTTAAAAGCATCTTGGGCCAGGGTTGTGGCGTAGCAGGTAAAACCGCTGCTTGCAGTGCCAGGATCCCATATGGGTGCCGGTTGGAGTCCTGGCTGCTCCACTTCTGACTCAGCTCTCTGCTGTGGCCTGGGAAAGCAGTAGAAGAAGGCCCAAGTCCTTGGACCCCTGCACCCGCATGGGAGACCTGGAAGAAGCCTCTGGCTCCTGGCTTCGGATCGGCGGAGCTCTGGCTATTGCAGCCAGTTGAGGAGTGACCCAGTGGATGGAAGACTTTTCTTTCTCTCTGCCTCTCTTTCTCTCTCTGTGTAACTCTGACTTTCCTATAAATAAATAAATCTTAAAAAAAAAAAAAAACTACAATGAGAGGTCCTGCATTGGGCATAGCTGGTTAAGCCACTGGCTGTGAAATCGGGGACTTAAACAGAGATTTGAAACCGAAGTTCCTAGTAGCATTATTCCCAATAACCAAAAGGTGGAAGCAACCCAAGTGACCATTGATGGATGAATGGGCAAACAAAATGTGGTGTGTGCCTGCCTACAATGTGATCCACACAAGGGAATATTTTTCAGCCTTAGAAAGTAAGGGAGTTCTGGCACCTGCTGCCACACGGATGAACCTTGCAGACATAATGTTAGGTGAAATAAGTGGGTCACAAAAAGACAAATGCTGTGTGATCTCACTTATATGAGGTCCCCTCAAGAGTCAAGTTCACAGAGAGCAGTGGCTCCCAGGGGGAAGTGAGGATGTGGGGTTTTCTAGGGAGATGAAACGTTCTAGAGACAGATGGTGGTGACTGTCACACAACGCCAGGAATGTACTTCATGCCAGTGAACTGTACACTCAGAAATGGCTCAAGGGACCAGCGCTGTGGCGTAGGCTAAGCCTCTGCCTGTGGCGCCAGCTCACGTCCTGGCTGTTCCTCTTCTGATCCAGCTTTCTGCTATGACCTGAGTAAGTAGTAGAAGAAGGCCCAAGTGCTTGGGCCCCTGCACCAGTGTGGGAGACCTGGAACCAGCAGATGGAAGATCTTTCTGTCTCCTCCTATCTGTAACTCTACCTCTCAAGTAGATAAATTAAAAAAAAAAAAAAAAAGTTCAGACAATTACTTTTGTGCTATGTATATTTTACCAGAATAAAAACACGAAACTTAGATGATCCTTTAACAGAGAGAACGTGACAGGGTACAGGAAGCAGGTAAGGGGGGCGCGATATGCATAACTGGTGTTTACAGAGAATAGCAGTCTACAAGTACAATCTAAGGGGTGGGCAGTCAGTCTGGCGGTTAAGATGCCTTTGTCCCACATCGTGGTCCCTGGGCTCAGCCCCAACCTGCAGCTCCAGGATTCCTGTGAATCCAGGCCCTGGGAGGCAGCGTTGACGTCATCAGGGAGCGCCCGCGTTCTCTCAGCCTGGCCCTGCCCTGCTCGTTTGGGGAGGACACCAGAGGATGCGAGCTCTCTCTCTCTCTCTCTCTCTCTCTCTCTCTCTCTCTCTCTCGTCTTTGCCTATCAAACAAGCAAATCAATGACTTACAAACATATAATTTAAGGAAGCCTTCCTGAGACAAAGATTTTCATGTATACATTGGGAGATCACACAGCATTCTGGAGAAAACTGCTGCAGAATGCCTGCACCGATGGATTTGCTACAAAATGATCCGAGTTCCAGGACGAAGATGGGGTCTTTTTACAAAGTCAGGCAGAAATATTACCGGAGGGAAATACAATCAGGTTGGCATCATCCTTTTGCACATTAACATTCCAAGGCAGAGACGGTGGAGTAGCATCCACCAGAAATTCAATAAAAGCAAACGTGAGCCCAGGCTTATCCAGCTAAGCTATCCTGCAAAGACTGAACACTCAGGCGCACCAAAAGCCTGTTCCCAGGAGCACTTGCTGAGGAAGCTGCCAGGGCAAAAGGTGGACCAAGCAAGTCAGGAGACTTCAGCCAAAGAGCTGAGGGCCCACGTGGAACGGAGGAACTGCAGAGTGAACGTAGCAGGTGTGCCCAGGGCCAGCAGAGGAGAACGCAGGTGTTAGGAGTCCTGACTACACAGACACCATTCGCTTACCAAGAAATGAGAGGAAACGAAGGGGAAAAGGAGTAAGTTTTCTGATGGCCCCATCTGCCGTAGAGTTAAAGAATGCTTTAAAATCCAGCACACCGAGTGGTAGAATCCTAAGCGTATTTGGGTAAAGAAAGCTGACACTGATATCTGAAATTGGGGTCTGCTGTTCATAGCAGGGGAAATGATGGTTACCATGGAAACAAAGGGGAAAACAGTTGTTATAGATTTAGTATGACGTAACAGGTTAAGCTGCCACCTGCAACACTGGCATCCCAGTGGATGCCAGTCCTGGCTTCTCCACTTCTGGTCCAGCTCCCTGCTAAACGCACCTGGGAAAGCAGCAGAAAATGGCCCAAGTGCTTGGGTCCCTACACCTACATGGGAGACCCAGATGAAGCTCCTGGATCCTGGCTTTGGTCTGGCCTGGTCCTGGCCATTGCTGCCATTTCCAGGGGAGTGAACCAGTGGATGGAAGATTTCTTTTTCTGTCTCTCCCTCTTTCTCTCTCTCTAACTCTGCCTCTCATAGAAATAAAATAAATCCTTAAAAAAGGTTTAATATGTAATTACTTAATATATAATCTAATGCGTATAAACTTTCCTAAATTTAGAATAATAAAATGAGCAAAGAAAACCTACTACATAGAAAAATAAACAAAAGGCATATACAACATTATATGGTAGAAAAAAGAATAAATAATACTTCACAGCAACAAACATACAGGTGCTTAACTCACCTTTCAAAAGAGATTTTTAGGGGTCGGCGCTGTGGCATAGTGGGTAAAGCCACCGCTTGCAGTGCTGGCATCCCATATGGGTGCTAGTTCGATTCCCGGCTGCTCCACTTCTGACACAGCTCTCTGCTATGGCCTGGGAAAGCAGTAGAAGATGGCCCAAGTCCTTGGGCCCCTGCACCCACGTGGGAGACCTGGAAGAAGCTCCTGGCTCCTGGCTCCTGGCTTCAGATAGGCCCAGCTCTGACAGTTGCTGCCAATTGGGGAATGAACTAGTAGGTGGAAGACTTCTCTCTCTTTCCTGCCTCTGCCTCTCTGTAACTCTGCCTTTCAGACAAATAAATAATTTTTTTTTAAAAAAGAGAGATTTTCAGATTAGATAAAATAAAATCCAAACTTTGCTATGTACTAGAGACAAACTTAGATTCAGAAAAGGTACAAGCAAAAGGAGAGGCAAAGCCATTTTAGTCCAGTGCAAACAAACCAACAAATAAACTGGGGTTGTGCTCTGCAAAGTAGAAAAGATAGAATTTCCATAAGAAGTGTTAAATGAGACAATAAAGGGGCTTTCTGATGTTAAAGGCTACAATCCATGAGATAAAATAATTATGAGTACTTGCACATCAAACAGTGACAACTGTTGAAATAATTGGATAGTCATTTGGCAAAACAATTTGAACTGGAACTCACAATCTCACACTGATCATAGGGATAAGTGTTAAGTGAGTCAAAGATTTAAATTTAAAACCTGAAATCATAAAACTACTAGAAGAAAACATTACAAGTTTCTTCACAACCTTGAAATGAGTACAGCTTTTATTTTTTTTTTTAAGATTTATGTATTTATTTGAAACGTAGAGTTGGAGAGAGACAGACAGAGAGACAGACAGAGAGAGTGACAGACGGAGAGAGGTCTTCCATCTGCTGGTTCACTCCCCAGATGACCGCAACAGTCGGAGCTGTGCCAATCCGAAGTCAGGAACCAGGAGCTTCTTCCAGGTCTCCCACATGGGTGCAGGGGCCCAAGGACTTGGGTCATCTTCTACTGCTTTCCCAGGCCCCCACAGAGAGCCGGATTGGAAGTGGAGCAGCAGGACTTGAACTAGCGCCCATATGGGATGCTGGCACTGCAGGTGGCAGCTTTACCTGCTATGCCACAGTGCCGGACCCCAAATACATCTCTTCTTTTAATCAAAATGAAAAGCCCAGAAAAAGACCGACATATTTTATTCTAGTATAAAAACGCTTCCATTGTGCTCCAATAAGTCCAACTGAGACCCCTGGAAATTATATGTGAGGGGACTCCAAAAAGTTTTGGAAAATGCAATTAAAAGATAAATTTGGTGCAAACAATTTTTAAAATCTATACATAATTTCTTCCTAATGCACATTTTCCATGAACTTTAAACATTTTTGCACTGAAATAAACATCTTTTAATTTCATTTTCCACAACCTTTTTGATGTCTCTGTGTCTAAAACAAATACAAGAAGACCTTGAGAGGTAGGAAGAAAAGGTCAGATTGACTCAAGCCTTCAACCAAGCCTTCTGTCCATAGCCAGAGAGCCAGGAGAGAGGCGGCCCCACAGGACAGACACTTGTATCTGCTCCATGCCAGCCACACCACAGAGGCAGCGCTCCTCAGGAAAGACACTGCGGGCATCCAGACCTCTGTTACTGCCAGGCTGGGACGAGGGGCCATGATCTCTGGGTTCCGTCCCTGGGGTGGAGTCTGAGATAGCCAGAAAGCCAAGTGGGGAGCCTCCTAGGGCTCTGATGGCTTCTGGGTGATGACCGAGCGGGGCTCCTACTCCAGTCCCTGCTGGGTGGGTGGGGACCACGTGGGAGCCCCAGCTGCAACAAGGCACCCTTTGCCTCCTTGATGGGGTCACGAATTGACCAGTGTCTCTTCTCACATGGCTGCCAGTGGAGGCCGAGGAGAGAAGCCCCAGAGGTTTGTTGAAGCACATGATTTAAATAAGATCTAGAATCGTACAGCCTAATCACCAAAACGTCCAGCTTCAAAAACATGAGCAAGAAACAGGAGTATCTCAACATGAGTGAGAGAATATGACTAAAAGACAGCAAGGTGGAGACGACACAGATGTTAGAACTGTCCGATGAGAATGCTGACGCGGGGACTGGCGCTGTGGCTACTGGCTAAAGCCACCATCTGCAGTGCTGGCATCCCATATGGGCGCCGGTTCAAGTCCTGGCTGCTCCACTTCCAATCCAGCTCTCTGCTATGGCCTGGGAAAGCAGTAGAAGATGGCCCAAGTCCCTGGTCTCCTGCACCCACGTGGGAGACCCGGAAGAAGCTCCTGGCTCCTGGCTCCTGGCTCTTGGCTTCAATTTGGCACAGCTCTGGCCATTGTGGCCAACTGGGGAGTGAACCAGTGGATGGAAGACCTCTCTCTCTGCCTCTGCTTCTCTCTCTGTGTAACTCTGATTTTCAAATAAATAAATAAATAAATAAATCTTTTTTTTTAAGAATGTTAATGCGGTCTTCGTAAAAACACTGCAACAGGCAAATGATGAAAATGCTTGAGACAAGCGAAATCAATAGAAAGTCTCAGCAAAGAAAGAATATATAAATGGAAAGTGTGGGATAAAATGTGCAATAACAAAACAAAGAAAGAAATAGATAGGCTTCAAAGCAAAATGCAGGGTTAAGCTGCATCCCACATCGGAGCACCAATTCAAGTCCCAGCTGCTCTGCTTCTGATCCAGCTCCCTGCTAGTGCACCTGGAAAAGCAATGGAAGATGATGCAAGTACCTGGGCCCCTGCACCCATGTCAAAGATTCAGATGGAGGTCTGGACTCCTGGCTTTGGCCTGGCCCAGCCCTGATGGTTGTGGCCATCTGAGGGGTGAACCCATGGATGGAAGGTCTCTCTCCTCTTTGTTCCTCCTTCTCTTTCTCTGTTGCTCTGCCTTTCAAATAAGCAAAATGAATATTTTAAAGAAATTCTATGTGTTTTAAAAACAAAAGGTGGTGAACTGAAAGCCCGAATGATATTACCCAATCTAAACAACAGAGAGAAAATACACCAAGAAGGGAAATCACAACAGAGCTTCAGGGACACGGAATCGTAACAAAAGCAACACCTGAACTTGATGTCCTCAGAATTCCAGGAGGAGACAGAGGAGAGTGGGGCTGAAAAGCACTCAAGGGAGAATGGCAGGGGCTGGCGCTGTGGCGTAGTGGGTAAAGCCGCTGCCTGCAGTGCCAGCATCCCATATGGCGCTGGTTCGAGTCCCAGCTGCTCTACCTCCGATCCAGCTCTCTGCTATGACCTGGGAAAGCAGTAGAAGATGGCTCAAGTCCTTGGGCCCCTGCACTTGCATGGGAGACCCAGAAGAAGCTTCTGGCTCCTGGCTTCGGATCAGCCTAACTCTGGCTGTTGTGGCCATTTGGGGGGTGAACCAGACGATGGAAGACTTCTCTCTCTCTCTGCCTCTGCCTCTCTGTAACTCTGGCTTTCAAATAAATAAATAAATAAATATTTTTTTAAAAAAAGATTATGCTAAGTTACCTACATATAATGCAATGCCTACACCAACTTCTTAAAAGACTACACAAAGTGATAAACTAAAAAAAGTAGGGATATATTAAGATAGAATTCTTGAAGACATTCAAGTAACCCATGGGAAGGCAGGAATAAGAAAACAGAAATGAAAAACCTAGAGAGCAAGCAGACAAAAACAAAATAGCAGATCTCAGTAGATTAAAAAAATGTGACCTGACAATCTGCTGTTTACAAGGAACTCACTTCAAGTATAATGCTATGTGTAGATTAAAGGTAAAAGCATGGGAAGAGATATAGCATTAACACACATTAATTACAAGGAAACAGGCAGGTTTTATCAATATTAGATAAATCAGACCTCAGAACGAAGAAATGGCTGGGAGAGAAATGACATATGACAAAAGGGACCGATTCACCAAATGAAAGGATCAGATCTGTCAGGAGGATGCATCAGTTCTAAATGTGTGTGCAGCAGACAACAGAGCTGCAAACCACACACAGCAAAAGCTGAAAAAAACTTGGAGAAAGACAACTCAACAATTGTAGCTGCAGAGTCAGCACCCTCCCCAACAGCTAATAAAACAGTTACAGAAGCATTGAAGGTACAGACGGACTCAAACACACCACCACTGCAGACCTTGGAAACCTCGAAAAGACACAAAGGCAATGCTAGGAACAACCTGACATGTGACTGTCTTACAGTTCAGAGGAACTGACCAATCCATTGGCTCACTCCCCAGATACCTGCTGGGCTGGGTCAAACTGAAGCCTAGAGCCAGGAATTCAATCTGGGACTCCTCCGCGAGTGGCAAGGACGTAACTAGTTGAACTGGGGCAAGAATTAATAGGAGCTGGGATAGGGAGCAGACCTGGGACTTGAACCCAGGAATTCCTATTTGGGATGTGGGTGTCTTAAGAGGCATTTTTTTTTTTTTTTTGCTAGGCAGAGTTAGACAGTGAGAAAGAGAGACAGAGAGAGAGTTATAGACAGTGAGAGACAGAGAGAAAGGTCTTCCTTCCATTGGTTCACTCCCCTAATGACCGCTTCGGCCAGTGCTGCACCGAGCCAAAGCCAGGAGCCAGGCACTTCCTCCTGGTCTCCCATGCGGGTGCAGGGACCCAAGCACTTGGGCCATCCTCCGCTGCCCTCTCAGGCCACAGCAGAGAGAAGGACTGGAAGAGGAGCAACCGGGACTAGTACCTGGCGCCCCAACCGGGACTAGAACCTAGGGTGTCGGCACCGCCGGCAGAGGATTAGCCAAGTGAGCCATGGCACTGGCCTCAAGAGGTATCTTAACTGCTATGCCAACTGCTCACATCAGCCATATTACTTATTCAGGTAACAGAATTAATAATTTAAAAAAAACTCAAAAAAGAATCTCCATTCCTGTATGATTTCTATTGAACACTTAAAGAATTAACACCAATTTTACCCAGTCACTTCCATAAGGTAGAAGAGAATGAACAAACTCTTCCCAACTCACTTATGGAAGCCAGCATTAGCCTGATAGGAAAAGGAGATGGGGCTGGCACTGTGGGCCAGCGGTCAAGCTACTGCTTGTGACACTGGCGTCATACACCAGAAAGCTGGTTCCAGGCTTGGCTGCTCTGCTTCTGATCTGGCTTCCTGGCAATGTGCCCAGGAAGCAGCATTTGATGGCTCAAGCACTTGGGCCCCTGCATTCAATGGGAGACCTGGATGGAGCTCGTGGCTCCTGGCTTTGGCCTGACCTAGCCCTGGCTTTTGTGGCCATTTGGGAAGTGAACAAGCAGAGATGATCTCTCTCTAATTCTCCCTCTTCCTCTGTGTCACTCTGCTTTTCAAGTCAATCAATCAACCAACGAATAAGGAACTCTTGTAAAAAGAATAGCAAAGACAGTTCAAAACAAACAACAAAACCCCCAAAACCAACCCCACTATAGATTGTCGTATATATTCCTCAAATATATATGCATATTACATATGCATATAATGTATGTATCCCACTTGTATATGGATATAAATGTTCTTAACAGAACTATATCAAATAAAATTCAGCAACACATAAAAACAACTCTGGGGACCAGCGCTGTGGCGTAGCAGGTAAAACTGCTGCCTGTGGTACTGGCATCCCATATGGGTGCCGGTTCAAATCCCAGCTGCTCCACTTCCGATCCAGCTCTCTACTACGGCCGGGGAAAGCAGTAGAAGATGGCTCAAGGCCTTGGGCCCCTGCATCCGCATGGGAGACCCAGAGGAGGCTCCTGGCTCCTGGCTTCAGATCGGTACAGCTCCAGCCATTGTGGCCATCTGGGGAGTGACCAGCAGATGGAAGACCTCTCTCTCTCTCTGTCTCTCCTCTCTCTGTGTAATTCTGACTTTTAAGTCAATGGCTTGGGCCATCTTCTGCTGCTTTCCCAGGCCACAGCAGAGAGCTGGATCGGAAGTGGAGCAGACAGGTCTCGAACAAGCATCTACATGGGATGCCTGCACTGCAGGTGGCAGCTTTACCTGCTACGCCACAGCGCTGGCTCCTAAGTAATTGGGTTTCTGCTGCCCACATGGGAGATCTGGCCCTTGGCCAGCCCCAGCCATTGTAGGTATTTGGGGAGTGAATCAACAGATAGGGGCTCTCTCTGTCTGTTTGCCTTTCTGTCTCTGACTCTACCTTTCAAATAAATAAAAACAATTCTTATCTTCCCCCAAATAAAGAAAATCTCCAGTAATCTACAAAAGACCACCATTACTAATAAGTGAGTTCAGCAAGGTTACAAGATATAAAATAAATTATATTTCTATATACCAGCAGTGAACACATGGATACTGACATGAAAATCCAATACCCTTTCGCAATTGCTTAAGGAAAGAAACAGGTGTACGTCTGACAAAAACATGTCAAGAGTTTCCATTGTGAAAAACAACAAAATGCTGGGCCAGTGTTGTGGTACAGTTCGTTAAGCCACTGCCTGCTATGCTGGATCCCATATCAAGATGCCAGCTCAAGTCCTAGTCACTCTGCTTCCAATCCAGCTCCTCATTAACATGCCTCAGAAGGCAGTGGAAGATGGCTCAAGTACCTGGACCCCTGCCAGCAACGTGGAAGACCCAGGCTTTGGCTTGGTCCATTCCCGACCATTGTAGTCATTTGGGGGGACTGAAACAGTGGATGAAAGATCCCTTTCTCCCTCTCTCTTCATCCATCTCTTGTGTCACTCTGCTTTTCAAATAAATAAAAATAATTCAAACAGCTTACAAAATGTTGATCAAAGAGGATCTAAACAGATAGAGACACATACCATGTTCATGGATTAGAAGACTCAGCCTTGGGGCTGGCGCTGTGGCACAGCAGGTTAAAGCTCCAGCCTCCAGCGCCAGCATCCCAAATGGCGCTGGTTCAAGTCCCAGCTGCTCCACCTCTGATCCAGCTCTCTCCTATGACCTGGGAAAGCAGTAGAAGATGGCCCAAGTCCTTGGGCCCCTGCACCTCATGGGAGACCCAGAAGGGGGCTCCTGGCTCCTGGCTGCTGGTGCAGCTCTGGCCGTGTGGCCAATTGGGGAGTGAATCAGTGGATGGAAGACTCTCTCTCTCTGCCTCTCCTTCTCTCTCTGTGTAACTCTGAGTTTCAAATAAATAAACAAATTTTTAAAAAATGATATCCTTCTAAAAAAGTTATATTTAAAAAAAGAAAAGAAGACTCAGCTTCATAAAGACATCAGTTCTTCCCAAATTGATGCACAGATTTAAAACAATTGCCATCAAAAATCTTTTTTTTTAGAAAGCTTTTATTTAATAAATATAAATTTCATAGGTACAGCTTTTGGAATATAGCGGTTCTTCCCACTATATCCACCCTCCCAACCCCATTCCTGTCCCACCTCCTACTCCCTCCCCCATCCCATTCTTCATTAAGATTCATTTTTAATTATCTTTATATACAGAAGACCAACTCTATAATAAGTAAAGATTTCAAGTTTGCACCCACAGACACAAAGTATAAAGTGCTGTTTGAAGACAAGTTTTACCGTTAATTCGCATAGTACAACTCACTAAGGACAGAGGTTCTACATGGGGAGCAAGTGCACAGTGACTCCTGTTATTGATTTAACAATGACACTCTTATTTATGACGTCAGTGATTACCCGAGGCTCTTGTCATGAGCTGCCAAGGCTATGGAAGCCTCTTGAGTCCACAAATTCTGTCAGTATTTAGACAGGGCCACAAGCAAAATGGAAGTTCTCTCTTCCCTTCAGAGAAAGATACCTCCTTCTGCCATCAAAAATCTTAGCAAGGTTTTTTTTTTTTTTTTAATAGATGTAGATAAATATTGTTCTCAAATTTAAAGGAGAAGGAAAGGGAACTAGAACAGCTTAAAGAATTTTAAAAAGGAAGAATGAAATAGGAGGAATCTCTCTCCCTGATTCCAAGTTTATTATTTGCTACAATAATCAATACAGTATGGTATTGGGGGAAAAAATCAAAGGAACCAGCATGTACAATTTGCCTCAGATAGGTGTGCTGTGGCCAACTGATTTGGACAAAGTACAAAAGCAATTTTGAAAAAAGATTGATTGTTTGAAAGGGAGAAAGAGAGAGGGAGAGACAGAGGCCTTCCATTTGCTTCACTTCCATTCACTTTCATTTGGTTCACTACTCAAATGGCTTCAATGGCTAGGGGTTGGCCTGGTAAAATCCAGGAGCCTTGAAGTCCCTCCAGGTCTCCCACATCGGTAGCCAGGGCCCAAGCACTGGGGCCATTATCTGCTGCTTTCCCAGGCACATTAGCAGGGAGCTTCAAATGAAACGGAGTAGTGAGGACTCAGCCAGCACTCTGATATGGGATGCTGGGGTTGCAGGCAGAGGCTTAACCCGCTGCACCACAATATAAGCCCTGCAAAAGCAATTTGATACAGGAAGAATCATTTTTTCAACAAAGGGATCATTGGATGTCCATAAGCAAAGAAAAAAAAAAGTACCTGAACCTAAATCTTGTATGTTATATAAAAATTAAGTAAAAATGGATTATAGACTTAAGCGCAAAATAGTAGGATATGAAACTTTCAGGGGAAGCATATGAGAAAATCTTCATAGTCTAGTCCCTGACAAGGACTTCTTAGACATGATACTGAAAGTATAATCTATAAATTATTTTAAAATATTTATTTATTTGAAAGAGAGAGAGAGAGAGAGAGTTTCCATCTGTTGGTTCACTTTCCAAATCTCCACAACAGCCTGGGTTGGGCCAAGGTGAAGCCAGGATCCAGGAATTCCATCTGGGTCTCTCGCATGAGTGTTAGGAATCCAAGTACTTGGGCTATAATCTGCTGACTCCCAGACACATCAGCAGGAAGCTAGATTGGAAGCAGAGGAGCTGGGACATGAGTTGGCACTCTGATATGGGATGTAGGTATTCCAAGTGGTATCTTAACCTGCTGTACCAAAATGCCCATCCCACAATCCGTAAATTAAAATTGTAAAAGCTTTGCTCTGTGAAAGACCTTGTTAAGAAGATGAAAGGACAAGCTACAAACTGGGGAAAAGAAAATATTTGTTAACCCCATACATGACAAAGGCTTCATCTCTAGAATATATAAAATACTCTCAAAACCCAACAGTGAAACATTCAATTAGAATTGAGTAGGGATGAGCCTTGTGGCACAATGGTTAAGATGCCATCTTGGGGCCAGTGCTGTGGCGCAGTAGGTTAATCCTCCACCTGAGGCGCTGGCATCCCATATGGGCGCCAGTTCTAGTCCCAGCTGCTCCTCTTCCAATCCAGCTCTCTGCTGTGGTCTTGGAAAACAGTGGAAGATGACCTAAGTGCTTAGGGCCCTGCACCCACATGGGAGACTGGGAGGAAGCGTCTGGCTCCTGGCTTCAGATCGGTGCAGCTCTGGCCATTGTGGCCATTTGGGGAGTGAACCAATGGATGGAAGACCTTTCTCTCTGTCTCTCCCTCTCAGTCTGTAACTCTACCTCTCAAATTAAAAAAACAAAGATGCCATCTTGGGTACCCACATCCCTTTTCAGAGTGCCTGGGTTGAGTCCTCATTCTGTATTTGACCCAGCTTCCTGCTAATGTGCACCCTGGAGGCAGCAGGTCATGACCCAAGTACTAGGGTCCCTGCTGCCCACATGGGATCCCAGATGGAGCTCCTGACTTCTGGCTTCAGCTCCACCCACCCCTAGCTGTTGGGGAGCATTTGGGGAAAGAGGCAGCAGATAGGAGATTTCTCTTTCTCTCTCTGTTGCTCTTACTTTCAAATGAAATGGGTGAAAGACATATCATCAAAGAAAATACATAGATAGCAAATAACCCCCTGAAATGTGTTCAACATCCACAGAGAACAGGGAAGTGCAAATGAAAACCATGATGAAATGTCACACCTAGGAGAACATCTAAATACAAAGTAGTGACAATAGGAAATGTTGGTGAAAATGCAGAGAAGTTTGATCAGTTATACTTACGTGCTGCTGGTGAGCACATGGAATGGACAGTTGTTCTAGAAAACCGTTTGCCAGATTTTTACAGTTCTATACATGTACTTACCGTATCACCTAGAAATCGCCTATGTAGGTGCGTGTTCCAGAGAAAAAAAGCCTTACGTTCACAGGAAAACCCAAACATGCTTGTTCAGGTCAGCTTCATCGGACACAGCCCAATGCTGGGAACAGCCACTGTGTCGCTCGGTAGGTGGGCAGTTAGGTGGGCCAGGGTCTCCACGTCACAGAACAGACTCTTTTTTTTTTAAAAAGATTTGTTTATTTTACTTGAAAGTCAGAGCTACACAGAGAGAGAAGGAGAGGCAGAGAGAGAGAGAGAGAGTGAGAGAGGTCTTCCATCCGCTGGTTCACTCCCTAATTGGCTGCAATGGCTGGAACTGAGCCAATCTGAAGCCAGGAGCCAGGAGCTCCTTCCGGGTCTCCTATGTGGGTGCAGGGGCCCAAGGACTTGTGCCATCCTCCACTGCTTTCTCAGGCCATAGCAGAGAGCTGGATTGGAAGTGGAGCAGCTGGGACTCGAACCGGCATTCATATGGAAGGCTGGCACTGCAGGCGGTAGCTTTACCCGCTATGCCACAGTGCTGGCCCTGGAACAGACTCTTTCACAGACAGCGACGCGGAAGGATCTCCAGGGAGTTTCTGTGCTAAGTAGAGAAGCCACTCTCGAAAGGTCACCTACCGCACGGTGTCATTTTATAATGCTCTCAAAATGTCAAAATTGTAGAGGATGTATTTTCATTTCCCAGGGCCGCCGTGATAAATGGTCACAAACTTGATGCTTTAAACCAACAGAGATGTGGTCTATCACAGCTGGGGAAGCCGGGGTCTGACTCCAAGTCTTCAGCAGGAGCCTGTTCTCTCTGAAATCTAACATAGAGTTGGTTCTGCACCTCTCTCTGAGCTGCTGCCGGCTGCCCACAACTCTTGGTGTCTTTGGCTCTGGAGGCACCCCATCTCCACCTCTGTATAGAGCCGCCCTGTCTCTGTGCTTTTGGGTCTCAGATGTCCCTCTACCTTCCCCTTACAAGTGCACCTGTTGTGAGTTCAGGCTCACCTTGACTCCAGCACAATAGCATCCTGATGCTTAACTTATCAGCGCTTACAATGACTTTTTCTTTTAAGATTATTTATTTGAGAGATAGAGTTACAGACAGTGAGAGAGAGAGAGAGAGAGAGAGAGAGAGAGAGAGAAAGTCTTCCATCTGATGGTTCACTCCCCAAATGGCCGTAACAGCCAGACCTGGGCTGATCCGAAGCCAGGAGCCAGGAGCCAGGAGCCAGGAGCCAGGAGCTTCTTCCAGGTCTCCCATGTGGGTTCTGGGACCCAAGGACTTGGGCCATCTTCTACTGCTTTCCCAGGCCACAGCAGAGAGCTGGATTGGAAGAAGAGCAGCCGGGACTAGAACTGGTGCCCATATGGGATGCTGGTGCCGCAGGTGGAAGATTAACCTACTGTGCCACAGCACCGGCCCCGAGGACGACTTACTAAATGCTGTTCCCTGAATAGGCACTGAGGTGGCGCAGGAGTGTGTGTGTGGGGGGGTGGGGGTTGAGAGGGGCAAGGCCCTTCTCGTTCTCACTCTCAAGGGCCTGGGTTCGTCCCTGCCAGGGCTGGTTGTTATCACATAGGCTGTTGGCCTTGGCGTATGTTCTGCATGCACCCCCTTCCTCGCACTTGCTGCCACAGTGGAGGCAGCACAAGGTCCTTGCCAGATGTGGTGGCCCCCGTCGTGGACTTCCCAGGCTTGAGAAATCTCTGCTCCTTCAAAGTTGCGCACAACAGAAACCAGAGCAGGAAATGAAGTGAGGCCACAGTGACAGGGGCCGGGCACTAGGAGCTGGAGATCCAGTTGGTGGCCACTATTCAAGCTCATGCACAGGTGGAAGACAGATTAGTGGTTGCAGGGTTCGGGTGGGGAGAGGTGATGAGTAGGCAAGTGGTGATGCAGCCGCCTTTCTAGAAGCAGACTTTTGTGGTGCTAGAGCTGTTTGGTGTCTTGATTGTGTGATGACACGAACCCACACAAGTGATCAAACAGCACCCATTGTCCCAATGTCCATATTCCTGGACTTGATATTGTAGTATGGTTACAGAAATGCTGTGGAAGGCACAATCCTTGCAACGTCTGTGAATCTGTAATTGCTTCAAAATAAAAAGTCTTACATGGCATGCACACACATGCACACACAGATGCTCCACACAGACCGACACCTACATACAAATGTCAAAAGACAGACAACAGACTGGCAAAAAGTATTTCTCAATAACTTTGCAAAGTGGGTAGCCTACCCACCCCTACGTGGATGCAGATGGCTGCAAAGAATGGCTGCTGTCAGTTCTTTCCCCCCTGGCACCCCATCCCATCTCCCCCACCCAGAGGGGAAGTCTACTTCCCATTCCTTGAATCTGGGCTGGCCCTGTGACTTGCTGACCAACACAAGGGGTCTTCAGAAAGTGCATGGAAAAATGCATATTGTGAAAACACAGTGCATGGGGGATTTCAATTTTTTTTCACTAAAATAAACTTGTATTTTAAAAATTGTCTTTATTTGAGAAGCAGTGAGACAGAGAGAGAAAGAGAGAACTCCCATCTGCTGGTTCACTCTCCAAATACCTGTGTATGTCCAGCTGAAGCTGGGAGCCAGGAATTCAATCCAGGTCTTCCAGGGGGCTTCAGGGGCCCAATTATTTGAGTCATCCCTGCTGCCTTCCGGTGTCTGCATTAGCAGGAATATGGAATCTGAAACTAGAGCTGGGACTTACACCCAGGCACTCTGATGTGGGGCCTAGGTGTCTTAAATGACATCTCATCCACTACATCAAATGCCCATCCTTAAGCTGATCTTTTGGGGGCTGGTGTTGTGGCCCAGTGGTCTAAGCTGCTGCCTACAACTCTGGCATCCTATAAGCACTTATTTGAGTCGGCTGCTCCACTTCTGATCCAGCTCCCTGCTAATACTCCTGGAAGATGGCCCAAGTACCTGGATCGCTGCCACCCACACAGGAGACCTGGATGGAATTCCAGGCTCCTGGCTTTGGCCTGGTCCAGACCTGACCCTTGTGACCATTTGGGGAGTGAACCAGCAGATGGAAGATGTCTGTCTGTCTGGCTCTCTCCCTCCCTTTCTCTCTGTAACTCTGCCTTTCAAACAAACAAATCTCTAAAAAAAAAACAAAACAAACAAACAAAAAAAAACAACCCCACCCTTCTCTTTTAATTACTATTTCCTTGAACTTTTTGACATCCTTTTGTAGGATACGGGGAGTGATGTTCTGTGATTTTTTGATCCAGACCTTTGGAAAGTGGGCAGCTTCTGTTCCTTTCTCTTGAAAATTGGCTACCACGTAGGAAGGCCTGCTTCCCTGAGACCCCATGCTGTGAAGAAGCCTAAGCCTATCTCCTGGGGAGGCCGTGAGGGGAGCACCAAGGCACTGGACAAGCAGGTGAAGCCTTGAACTATGCAGCTCAGCCCTCTGTTGGCGGGAGGCAACAGTGTGAGTAGCCCCAGCTGGAGCCAATTGGAGCAGAAGAACAACCCAGCTGGGCCTATTCGAGCCACAGAATCCTTGTTGCTTTAAGCTATTCAGTTCTGGGGTGGGGCTTATTTATTTATTTTGACTTATTTTAAAGGCAGAGCAAGAGAGCAAGCAAGTGAGAGGGAGAGAGAGAAATGAAATTTTTATTTACTAGTTCATTCCTCAAATGGCTGCAACAGCCAGGGCTGTCCCAGGCCAAAGCCAGGAGCCAGGAGCCAGGAATTCCATTTGGGGTCTTCCAGGCTGCCAGGGCCCAAGCACTTGCGCCATCGTCCATAGCCTGATGCGTTAGCAAGAAACTGGATCAGAAGCAGAGTAGCTGGGACTTGAACCGGCATCCCTAGTCATAACTTAACCCATTGCACCACAACGCCCGCCTCCAGCAATGGATAATTTAAAGAGAGCTTTCACTCAAGAACTGGGAGTGGGGGGGTTGGGGGGGTGGAGGTGGGTATGTGGGGGGGATTGAGCAAAAGCAAGAAACAGACAATTCACAAAGAAAGAAATGCAAATGAGTTGCTCAATCTTAGTCCTAACAAAAGAAATGCAAATTAGACACCATTGGTGACAATCAGATGGGTGGGGGGACTCCCAAATGAGAAAATACACAGTGGGAATGCAGGGAGGAAACAGGCTTGCTAGGGACGAATGCTAAATGACGTGACAGTCTGGGGAGTGCCTTGGCACTGGCTGCCGGTCCTCCGACGCAGAGCTGTCTAGGAGTGTGGTTCCTAGACAGACCCTGGCGAGTGTGAGGGGACCTGTGGATGAGCTTGCGCACTGTGGTGTCTGGAATGGTGAGAGCTTAGAGTCCAGCCAGGCTTGGCCTCGCGATAGGCAGCTGATGAAATAAACACGAACCACAGCGGTGACTGGGAAGGTGCAGAGAGCCCCACAAGCGGTCACCTTTCTGTAAGGGAAGGGTGTGATGCAGGAACGACCATGCCTGCTTTCTTTGTACGAGGGGGTCTTGAAACGTCCCTGGGTGCTGTGTCTAGTGGGTAAAGCCGTCGCCTGCAGCACCGGCATCCCACAAGGATGCTGTTTCGAGTTCCGGCTGCTCCACTTCCGATCCAGCTTTCTGCTGTGGCCTGGGAAAGCAGTAAAAGATGTTCTAAGTCTTTGGGCCCCTGCACTTGGGTGGGAGAACCTGAGGAAGCCTCAGGCTTCTAGCTTTGGATCGGCACAGCTCCTACTGTTATGGCCAATTTGGGATTGAATCAGCAGATGGAAGACCTCTCTCTCTCTCTCTCTCTCATTCTGTCTCTCTCTCTCTCTGCCTCTCTGTAACTCTGCCTTTCAAATAAATAAATCTTTTTAAAAAGAAAATATTACAAAATTCCTGGAAAATGCTCATCATTAAAACAAACTATGTACAGATTTCAAACATTGTACACCAAACAAAAGCTTGCCTTTTAATTCTGTTTTCCCACGAACTTCTTGAGGCCCCTTTGTATATACAGAAAGCTAATAAAAATGCTTATTTATGGGAGGGTGAGGAGGGGGATGGGGCGAGAGAATTCTCTGTATTTGTAACCTATTTTATTCCTCTAGATGTCATTTTCACTTTTGAACCATGGAAACACACATGATATTAAAAACCAAAATCTCTGATAGTAAGGAGGAGGTAGAAATGTTGTTGGTGTGGGATGAGGTTGCTTTTTAGCTTTTTAATTCACTTGAGGTGGGAGGAGAGAGAGAGAGAGAGAGAAAGAGAGAGAGATCAGTATCTCCCACAGGCTTGTTCACTCCTCAAATGCCCACAATGGCCTGGGTTGGGCTGGGGCTGAAGCTGGGAGCAGGAACTGGACGTGCAGTGAGTCTCCCACGTGGGTGGCAGAAGCCAATTGCCTGAGCCATCACTCTGCCTCCCAGGGCCTGTGTTGGTGGGAAGCTGGAGTCAGGAGCTGGAACGGGGTATCGAACCCAGGTACTCTGATATGGGAATGGGTGTCTTAACTGCAGTTTAACTGCCAGACCAAATCCCTGCTAGATAAGGTTTCATTAAGGGTGCTAAGAGTGTTACAAAATTAGCTGGGGGTCATGCTTGTATGACCCTGAGAATACACACACACACACACACACCACTGAACTCTACATACTAGCTGAATTTTATAGCATGTGTGATAAATCATAATAAAAGTTGAAGAAATGAAATCAGGCATACATACAACCCCAGACTTTTAGGAACAAGAAGATAGAGCCCAGATTCAGCAAAGATGGACAAGGCAGTAAAAGACAATATGGTTAATTTGATGCCCATAAATTAAAAACTTCCCAAAAATCACCTAGAAGATGCAATTAAACAGAATTGGCTCAAGGAGAAATAGAAAATCTGAATGAATAGTCTGAATGTTTAAAGAAAGTAAATTACCAGTAAAAAAAAAAAAACTCACATAAAGAAAACAACAGATTGCCGAAAATTTAAGAAAACTTTAAAGGATATCATTTCAAGTTTTTTTTATGCCCCTCCAAGCTTTTTTTTTTTTTTTTAAAGTGAGCTGCATTTATTTATTTAGACAGATAAAACTGCACACACTTAGGGAGCAGCATGTGATTTTTTATATCCTTTCAGTCTTTTAGGTAACTTCTGGAAAAAAGAAGGAATATTGGCCAGCGCATTTTGTTAATTGCTAAAATAGGACATGAAAGTTAGGAGAAAAGGAAATTGCAAGCCTATCTACTCATAACCATGAATACGAGAACCTTCTACATAAAGTATTGAATCCAAGCATCACCCATAAAAGTGTCAACATTCGTGGCAAGGTTGATTTCAGAAACTCAAGATGGATTTAGCATCAGGAAGTCTCATAGTGAATTCACCACGTAGGATAGCGGATGATTTGATCTGTAGATCCCAAAGAATGAGTTGATAAAATTCAAAAGTCATTCATGATCGAAAAGGCACACAAATGCCTAGCAGATTAGGGACAGAGAAGCAACGGCGAGACACTAGAGGTAGCCCTCCGCCAATTGAGAACAGGATCAGATGCCTGGGCGCTAGTTCTAGCCGCCAAGATCCTGGAGCTCCCGAAGGAGCGCGGGTGGCTGAGCAGAAAGAAACGCAGGCGCAAGGATTAGGAAAGAGGCAACCAGATTGGGATTGTCGTTTAATGAGACCATCATGTCGATAGGACCTGCCCCAAATTACAGAGACGGCTAGAATTAATAAGGTCGTTTAGCAAGTTGCATGATATATGATCAATAAACACAAATCAATTCCTTTTCTCCTTCAAAACAATGCAAAACAAAAAAAAAATCAATTTGCCCAAATAAAAAAACACAGGATGCCTCGCAATTAAGATAGAAACACGAGGTGCCTCGCAATTAAGCTAGCCAGTGATTTGCCTGGGAGTTCTGAAGGCCACAATTCCAGGGGTCTTTGGTTCAACCCAATGTGACAACAGAGGAGCGGGAAGATGGACCAGTTGCTGGGAGCTGCTGGGCCCTGGCGCAAGGCCCTTGTGTACGCCTTTCTCCAGGGAACGGGTACCACTCCCACCCCATCCCTCCCACCCCCTCCCTGCTCTCATTACTGCTAGGTGAAGCCACGCCGGGCCCGCCCTGCTGCTGTCCCAGCCTCCAGCACCCTGAACCTAGAGGGGCCTCCTCCTTTTTTTAGAAACCACTCAAGCTGGAGGTCGCTGGTGTAGCTACAGAAAGCAGGCACAGCTGTCTACTGTCGGCCTCTTAACCCCAAGCCACACCCCTCAAGTTGTCTCCCCCACCCTGTCTATACCCACCAGCCTTTTGTGGCATCCGTGATGCAGACAGCTTGGCAGCCTACACTGTCCACCGTGGCTGCCCCTATGTGCTCCTGCAGCGGGTAGGGGGTTGGGAGGGTCAGGTCAGACCCAGAACAGAGGGTAGGAGGATAGGGAAATGGACCACAGGGCAGGAGAGGGGGCGCTTCTCTGGTCGGAGCGTCTCACACCTGGGGGGTGGCCTCTCTCTCAATTCTTGAAGGAGAATTAGTCCAAGGGTGTAGGGCAGAGGGAGGGCAGGCCAGGGCGGGGCAGGAGGCACCCGCAAAGGTAAGGGGAGCTCAGGCTACACCGAGTCCCCTCTGTCGCCTGCCACCAAGGTTTGTTTGGCTTTGCTGACAGTGTGGATTTAGCACCTGTCTTAGTCTGTCTGGGCTGCCTCAGACCGAGTGGCTTGTAAACAACAGAAATTTACTGCTCACAGTTCTGAGGACTGGGAAGCAGCACATCGCAGCCGGTGAGGGTCCACGTCCAGGTTCACAGATGGCTCCCCCATTGCCCTCACGTGGTGGAGGAGGGGAATGAGCTCCTGGGGCCTCATCCCATTCCTGAGGGCCCTGTCTTCACCCCTAATCACCTCCTAACACCATCACACTGCTGAGTGGATTTCAATGTGAATTTTGGGAAGACAAAAGCATTCAGGGGACTGGTGCTGCTGCTCCTCTTCTGATCCAGCTCTCTGCTTATGGCCTGGGAAAGCAGTGGAAGCTGGCCAAGTGCTTGGGCCCCTGTACCCAAGTGGGAGACCCAGAAGAAGCTCCTGGCTCCTGGCTTCGGCTCAGCCCAACTCCAGCTGTTGCAGCCATTTGGGGAGTGAACCAGTGGATGGAAGACCTCTCTCTCTGTCTCTCCCTCTCTCTGTCTGTAACTCTACTTCTCAAATAAATAATTAAAATCTTAAAAAAACATATACTCTGAAGTTAGGTTGCAGTTTATTAACCAAAACAAAAGCATTCAGACTGAAGTGACATCTTGACAGTAGGGACTCCATTTTAGAGCACCAAAGATTCCATCTTGAGAAAGCACCCCCCAAACACACCAACCATGAGACCATAGTCTAAAACTAAAGACTCAGACAATAGCAGCACAACCATATCCCGCATGGCAGAACATAGAGATCCCCTAGCATGATCACTTGAGCTGCACCAGGACTAATGATAAGATTGCAATTGGGATTGTCAAGATTGTAACTGATTTTAGTTTCTCAGAGGCTTTAGGTCAGCTTGACCTTAGCAACCATGCATTCCCTCTCTCCTCCTTGTGGTTTTGCCTTTATAACCCCTGTTGCTTTGAGGTTCAGGGTCGAGGGTTCTTTAGGGCATGAGTCCACTCTCGACCAGTGGCAATAAAGGACTCCAAAATCTACCAGTGTGCGGCTCTCCTCTGCCAGCACTTGCTCAGACATAACAAGATGATGACCTGACCTGCTCACAAAGCACAAGTTCACCTGGGGGCCGGCGCTGTGCCACAGTGAGTAAAGCCGCCACCTGCACTGCCAGCAGCCCATATAGGTGCCAGTTCAAGTCTTGGCTGCTCCACTTCTGATCCAGCTCTCTGCTATGGCCTGAGAAAGCAGTAGAAGATGGCCCAAGTCCTTGGGCCCCTGCACCCACGTGGGAGACCCAGAAGAAGCTCCTGGCTTCAGATCAGCTCAGCTCCAGCCACTGCAGCCAATTGGGGAGTGAACCAGCAGATGGAAGACCTCTCTCTCTCTCTCTGCCTCTCCTTCTCTCTCTGTGTAACTCTTTCAAATAAATAAATAAATCTTTAAAAAAATTTACCTGAAAAGCATGTGCAGAAATGAGAGGTGGGAACACCCTGGCTGCTCACGCCAATTCTCGCCTCCTCCCCTGCAGGCCCAGCTGATTGGTGAATGGTGCCATGGGTGGTCAGAGACACCTGGGAGAGAGCACAGAGGCACAGGGCCAGGCCAGTGCCGCCAGGCACTCCTGAAGGAAGTCAGAAGGGAATTAGGGTGGTCGCTGCTGGGGAGAGTCCCACCCTTTGTGGGCAGTACCTGTGGTCTCACTTTCTGCATTTCCAGTTACCTTTGGTCAACTACTGTCAGCCAGAAAATGTTAATGTTTGTCCTGAGGCTTTCAAGACACCATATTCACGTAAATTTCATTACAGCTTTTTGTTATAATTGTTCTGCATTGTCATTAACTATTGTTGTTAATCTCTCACTGTGCCTAAATTATTTTTTTTTTTTTTAAGATTTAGTTGTTTATTTGAAAGTCAGAGTTACAGAGAGAAAGGGAGAGACAGAGGAAGACAGACAGGGAGGTCTTTCATCCTCTGGTTCACTCCCCACATGGCTGCCACAGCCAGGCCTGAACCAGACCAAGCCAGGAGCTTCATCATAGGTGTGTTCTTTGTCATGGCCTCAAAGGACTAGGTATGACGCTGGCAGATCAGATGCACCAGAGAAGCAGAAAATGCCTCCTTTAGGGGAAGAGGTCGAAGCTGATCACAGATGGGTACCCAGAGGAAACAGTCTCTATAGGGTTCAGTACTAACCATGGCTACGGGCATCCCCCAGGGGGCTTGGAAAATATCACCCATGGATAAGAGGGAACTACTGTGATAGTCTCCCTAACCCAGGTCTATGGTGCCATGGTCCACACGGGTACGGGGGCCCAAGCACTTGGGCCATCTGCCATAGCAGAGAGCCGGATCAGAAGAGGAGCAGCCAGGACGTGAACTGGTGCCCAGATGAAATGCTGGCGCTGCAGGCAGAGGCTTAACCTACCATGCCACAGCGCCGGCCCCTGAACGCTTGTCTCCCAAACCCGTGTTGAGATCCACTCAGTGGAGCTCAGCGTGGGCACTGGAGAGAAGAACCAGAGGGGCATTCTGGTCTTGTGGAGCAATGCCTGCAGAGGCGCGAAGGGGAGAAAATTTGGGGGCAGACGGCAGACCCCTTCAGAGCCACCGTGTCAGGCCTCGCGGACAGAGGAGCCCCTGCTAGTGGAGGGAGGCTCCCACCCTGCTGTGGGTGCTCTCTCCTTGTGAGGCTTGAGGGGGCCTGCTGGGCAGGTTCATAGGCCAGGACACCTGCAGGCAGGGATCGGGCAACAGCCAGGGCCTGCCTGCCTCCGGCTCTCGGATCCTGTCTGGGGACCTGGGCCTGTGGGCCGAGGGGGTGGCTGGGTGCCACCATGGCCTTGGTGCCGAGCTGGAGCAGGGCTGGGGGCTCTGCTGGCCCAGCCTCCTGACCTCCCGTGGCCCAGCATGTTCCCGGTCTGCGTGTGCCGGGCAGATACGCCCCTGCCAGAGCAGGGGTACCGTGGGGATCCCTGCAGCCTCCAGCTTCAGGGGTGGGTGGCGGCTGTGTCACCCCGCTGATGGCGAGCAGGGCCTCTTCTCTGGATGCTGGCGGATTAGTGCCAAACTGTGGGCACTCAGGTCTCCTTGCCCTTCACAGGCAGCCCCAAACACAGAATTTAGCATTTTCATTTTGATTGGAATTTGTGGCTTATTACCGCTCCTAGCACCATCCCAGCGAGCGGGGCTTAAATGTCAAGGTCTATTTTTCAGGTGCATAAGACACCAAAGATCACAGCTGTCTGGAAGAGGGAACTGTAATTAGCAGAGGCTCCCACAGCCTCTCCCAAACGGTCGAACGGCCCAGAGGGGCTCTGCCCGGCCCCGGCGGGCTCTGCACGGTCCCAGAGGGCTCTGCGCGGTCCCGGTGTTTGTTCTGGACGCAGATAGCAATGATAGAGGCCAGAGGCCTCAGCGCTAGGGGACTGGAGCCGGTTTCAATTTCAGGCCTTATCTGTGGAGTCACTCATGCCAACCGCCCCGCAAAGGTCCCTCGTGAGTAGCTGGCGGAGTGGTGCTGTGCCCAGAGCCTGTCTTCCCCCGTGGAGAATTGGTTCCTTCGAGAGGCTGGGAGAGACATCCCTTCCCAGTTCCAAGCTCTCTCCTCTTCTACCGCCTCCTGGGCACCCCCAGACAGAGCCGAGGGCACCCTGTTTTTTGCTGCCAGCAGAGACATGCGCACTGAGAAAGGAGAGAGGGTCTTGACCTTTGAGAGCCCATGGCCTCCTGAAATGGGAGGAGGCAGGCGGGGACACACAGTGACCTGGTGTTCTGCCACAGTGTGACCGAGGGAGGTGGTGAGCAACACACAGCGGTAGGGTGTGCATGAGTGTGTTGGAAAGGCGGCAAGCTAGGCTACAATTGGCATTTTAGAAAATGCAGGAGTAGGGGCCAGCGGGGTGTCCTGGTGGGCTAGGCCTGCACCTGCAGCCGGCATCCCATGTGGGCGCCAGTTCATGTCCAAGCTGCTCCTCTTCCAATCCAGCTCTCTGCTTATGGCCTGGGAAAGCAGTGGCCTGCATGTGCGTGAGAGACCCAGAAGAAGCTCCTGGCTTCCGATCAGCCCAGCTCTGGCCGTTACGGCCATTTGGGGAGTGAACCAGCAGATGGAAGACCTTTCTGTCTCTCCCTCCGCCCCACCTCTGTAACTCTACCCCTCAAATAAATAAATCAATATTTTTTTAAAAAAAGAAGAAGAAGAAAATGCAGGAGGAGATGTTACCAGTGACCTTACAGAATTGAAAAGATGATGTAGGATACCAGTTGTCCACAAATCAGGTAACTTAATGAAGTGAACATATTCCCAGAAGGAGACAAACTACCGAAACTCACTCAAGAAGAAACAGGAAATCCAGACGATTACAGACAGCAAAAGTGCAGGCGCCATACCTTGATCAATCTAGAAGAACAGAAGACACTTCCTCCTGCCCACAGCTGCAGTCACAGCGTACACCATGAGAGCAAAAGTGGATAGACGGAGCTCAGTCAAAATAGAACACCTTTGCGTTGCAAAGAACACAATCAAAAATATAAAAAGAGCTGCCTCTCTGAGAGCGGACTTGTATTTACAGTACTTTTTTTTTTTTGGACAGGCAGAGTGGATAGTGAGAGAGAGAGACAGAGAGAAAGGTCTTCCTTTTGCCATTGGTTCACCCTCCAATGGCTGCTGCGGCCGGCGCATCGTGCTGATCCGAAGCCAGGAGCCAGGTGCCCCTCCTGGTCTCCCATGCGGGTGCAGGGCCCAAGCACTTGGGCCATCCTCCACTGCCTTCCCGGGGCCATAGCAGAGAGCTGGCCTGGAAGAGGGGCAACCGGGATAGAATCCGGCGCCCCGACTAGGACTAAAACCCGGTGTGCCGGCGCCGCAAGGTGGAGGATTAGCCTGTTAAGTCACGGCGCCGGCCGTATTTACAGTACTTTTACAACTCAATAAGAAAAGGCAAGCAATTCAACTAAAAATGGCCAAACTGGGTTGTATGCCTGCCTCTGGCCCCTGATTCCAGTTTTCTGCTAATGGGCATCGTGGGAGGCAGTGGTGATGACTCCTGTAATCGGGTTCTTGCCACCTCCGTGGGAGACCTGAATGGAGTTCCTGGCTCCTGGCTTCAGCCCTGCCCAGCCCTGCCCGTTGTGGGCAATTTTTGTGAACCACTGAATGGCTCTTTCTTCTGTCTTGCAAGTAGATGAAAATATATAAATGAACATTAAAAAAGATGCTCATCATTATAGATATCATGGAGATATTTAAATAAAAACCACAATGAGCTGCCACTTCTACCCAGCAGCCTGACTAAAATCAAGTCCAGTAACAACAAGTGTTAGCAAGTTTGTGGAGAAACCGGAGGCCTCATGCACTGCTGGTGGGAGGGTGAAACGAAGTAGCCACACTGAGGGGTTAAACATGAGTCAGCAGTTCCACTCCGAAAGGTGTGTATCCAACAACAATGAAAGTAAAAACCCATGTATTCACCCAAAACTGTGTGCATGAAGTGTGCCTTATTCACAGTGGCCCTGAGGCAGAAACAGCCCCCAAATCCATCAGCTGATGAATGGAACCAAATATGGAATCTTCACATGATGGAACATTCCAGCACAAAGAGGAATGCAGAGCTGAGAGGTGCTTTGTGTGGATGAATCTTGAAAATGCTATGTTAAGCGGAAGAGGCCAGACACTAAAGAGCAGTTATGTGTTCTGTGCATATGAAATGTATGGCCGAGGCATGTTTATGGAGACAGAGTTGGTGACTGGTTGCCAAGGGCTGGGGGAGGAGAGAGCATGGGAAGGCAGTGGAGGTTCACGGGCTACATGGTTTTTTGGGTGGACCGTGAAAATACTCTAAAATCAGGGCTGGCGCCATGGCTCACTTGGGTAATCCTCCACCTGTGGTGCCGGCATCCCATATGGGCACTGGATTCTGTCCCGGCTGCTCCTCTTCCAGTCCAGCTCTCTGCTGTGGCCCGGGAGTGCAGTGGAGGATGGCCCAAGTGCTTGGGCCCTGCACCCACATGGGAGACCAGGAGGAAGCACCTGGCTCCTGGCCTCAGATTGGTGCAGTTCTGGCCGTAGCAGCCATTTGGGGTGTGAACCAACGGAAGGAAGACCTTTCTCCCTGTCTCTCTCTCACTGTCTATAACTCTACCTCTCAAATAAATTAAAAAAAAAAAAAAAGAAAATACTCTAAAATCGTGGTGATGGTGGCACAGCTCTAAGTATACTGATGTATTCTAATATATGAATCCCAAAATGGTACACTTTAAAATGGGAACTTTTATGGTTTGTGCATTCTATCTCAATAGAGTTGTTGCTAACAAAGGAATTCCAAAAGACAAATAACAAATGCTGGTGAGGCTGTGGAGAAAGAGGAACTTTTGTATACTGTGCAAGGCAATGGAAATTATGGCCCCCATTATGGAAAACTGTATGGAGCTTCCTCAAGCAACTAGAAATAGAACTGTCACAGGAGCCAGGAATTCTTCTGGACACGTACCTGAAGGAAGTGAAGTCAGCCTGCGGAGGAGACATCTGCGTGCCCACGTTCATTGCTGCACTGCCCACAGCGGCCAGGATGTAAAAGCAGGTGCAGGGAAGGAGGACACGGGGCCCGTGTGCATGCTGGAATCCTCTTCAGCCAAAAGGACAGAGTCCTGTCCTTTGCAACAACTTCATGGTGTAAAGAAAAGTGAGCCAGGCACAGAAAGATGAATGCTGCAGGATCGCACTGCTATGCAGAGCCTGAGAACGTTGATCTCAGAGAAGGGGATTAGAGTGGCAGTTACTAGAAGCTGGGGAATGTGGGAGGGAGTGTGACCGCAGGCACAGAGTTACAGGGGGCTAGGAGGAGTCAGTGCTGGCGTTCCGGTGCACAGTAGGGTGACTGTGGTTACCAACAAGGCACTGGGGCTGCCACTGTGGCTCTGTGGGGTAAGCCTCCATTTGAGATGCCAGCATCCAATATTGGAGACCCGGTTGGAGTCCTAGCTGTTCTGCTTCTGATTCAGCTCCCTGCTAATGCACCTGGGAGAGAGTGGAAGGGGGCCTAGGTATCTCCCCTACGTGGGAGACCCAGATGGAGTTCCAGGATCTTGGCTTCAGTCTGGACCAACTCTGGCTGTTACAGCAATTTAGGGAGTGAATCAGCAGATGGAAGATCTCTATCTTTAAATAAATAAATTAATAATCAGTGCCGGTATCATAGCATGGTGGGCTAAGCCTCTGCCTGCAACACTGACGTTCTGTATGGGAGCCAGTTAGAGTCCTAGCCACTCCATTCCAATCCAGTTCCCTTCTAATGCTCGTGGGAAAGCAACAGAAGATGGCCTAAGTACTTGGGCCTCTGCCACGTATGTGGGAGACCCAGATGGAGTTTCAGCCTCCTGACTCCATTCTGACCCAGTCCCGGATGTTGTGGCCATTTGGGGGAGTGAACCAGTGGATGGATGATGTCTCTCTCTCTCTCTCTCTCTCTCTCTCTCTCTCACTGACTTTCTTTGTAGGTGATGCAGAAGGGTCTGCTGGGCTGGAAAGCAGCTGCCAAGGTGCTGAAGGAGCCTGGTGTGGCTGGAGGCCTGCATCTGTCGAGGCAACGGTGGCAGCTGCAGGGCCAGTGGGCAGGCAGGATGGTGGCAGAGGGTGAGAGCTGTGGACATGGGTGGGGTCATACAGGCTGTGATGGCTGGATTTCCTGCAAAGGCCATAGTGAGCTGCAAAAACCCTGAACAGGAAGCTGGCAAGCAGGGACTTGCCCTTTGGAAAGATTATGCCAGAACAAGAGTGTGCAGCTGAAACCAGGGCTGAGCAGAGGACAGTGGGAACCTGGCATGGGGAAGAGGCAGGGACTGGGGAGCTGTGTAGGAGGCCTCATCAATGCAGGTAGGGCCAAGAGGGCAGGGCCAAGGAGAGATGCTGGGGACCTGGGGGAAGGAGGGAGATCCTGGAATGAGAATGGCCCCTGTCCCTCTGGCCTGATTGCTGGTGACCCAGACAATGACTCAGCCCATGTGGCCTGAAGGCCCACTGGAGTCTGTCCCCATGTGGGGGCCAGTGATGAAGACCCAGAGACTCGCCCCCGGGCTGCAGTGCACCTGTCCTGAGCAGGATGGGGGACAGGCGGTGAGCTCCAGGGCGAAGGGCAGGAGGCCCAGGTGGGTTTCTTGGAGAAAGGATGGGGGTACCCCTTTCACAGATTTCTTACTGTTTTTCATTGGAGAAGGAGGTGGAAAAGCCGAAGCTGTATTGAATCCAGGTGCTGGAATAGGGGACAGAGGTGCCTTCCCTGGCTAGGCTAGCCACCCATCTCTGAATTTTATTTGCTAATTTAGGGCATGTATGGTGGGACTTCAGCATTGCTTTCCTCTGAGTAGCCATGGATGCAGGATGTGTTTGGTGTAGGCGGTCTCCCCTTACCTTTGTTTCTTCCTCAGCTCCTTGCCCCAGGGCCCAGCTTCCTGACTCCGCTGCTGGGGCTGGGCCGGCTCTGGCCCACACACGGTTTTCTCATTTCTCAAGCACATCCAGAGTGCGCTCTCCCCACTGTGCAGCAAAGGCCAGTGTGTTCTGCTCTGCGCCACGGGGCAGATTCTGCTTCTGCATGCTGCCCAGAGGTCCGAGCAAGTGATAAGTGAAAATCCACCACGACTCCTGGCACCGACTCAGAGGACACGCGCAGCTGCCGGAGAACCAGCAGGAGTGTCAGCAGAGTGATGGCGTCTGGGCAGATCTTGTCCTGGCTGCCAGAGGCTGGGGAGGCTGCACAGAGCCCAGGCACTGTTCGACAGGTGTTTGTGTAGAGGGAGAGAGAGAAGGGGATTTGGGCTTGCCAGAAGCCAGTGTCCTTCATTCCCTGTTTTGGGGCTGTCCCTGCATGGCCACATCCCTGGTTATTTTATTTCCCTCTTTGGCAGAACCATGAGCAGAAGAGAGCAAGTGGTCCTTATGTGGCAAGAGGATAAAGCAGTGTGTGGTCCACCGGCTCCTGTAATTTCCCAGCAATGTCCTCTCGTGCACTGGGCTGCTCCCCAGTTGTTTCAGTCTTCTAAAAATATTTGTAAAGGAACTGTGCTTTATAAGATATATAGAAAATGTTAGTAATGTTTTTCCTTATTGGGATGATGGAGGAGTCTGTGAACTTGGCGTGTACAGCCCTGAGGTCCGGCACGCGGACACATCTGGGTGTCAGGGGCTCCTTCGCAAGAGGGGCCAACGAGATTTGGTGGAGAAAACAAACCCTTTCCCCAACACGGTGCTTCCTGGATGCTAGTTCCCCTTTCAAGTTAGATCTCATTGCTTTTTTTCTGCTTTCCAGAAATTTCTCAAAATGAATGGCCTGCCATGAACATTATCCTTTTAAGAATTTTTTTTGGCCGGTGCCGCGGCTCACTAGGCTAATCCTCCGCCTGCAGCGCCGGCACACTGGGTTCTAGTCACGGTCGGGGCGCTGGATTCTGTCCTGGTTGCGCCTCTTCCAGTCCAGCTCTCTGCTATAGCCCAGGAGTGCAGTGGAGGATGGCCCAAGTCCTTGGGCCCTGCACCCACATGGGAGACCAGGAGAAGCACCTGGCTCCTGGCTTCGGATCAGCGCGGTGCGCCGGCCGCAGCAGCCATTGAGGGGTGAACCAACGGTAAAAAAGGAAGACCTTTCTCTCTGTCTCTCTCTCTCTCACTGTCTACTCTGCCTGTCAAAAAAAATTTTTTTTTCATTCACTTGAAAGGCCAAGAGAGAGAGGAGAGAGAGAGAGAGAGAGAGAGGTCTTCCATTCACTGATTCACTCCCCAATGGCTGCAACTGTGGAGACTGAGGCAGGCTGAAGCTGGGATCCTGGAACTCTATCCGGGTCTCCCACGTGGGTGGCGGGGGCCCAGGTATGTGGGCCACCACTTGCTGCCTCTTAAGCTCATTAGCATGGACCTGGATCAGAAGCAGAGTGGCCAGGATTGGAGCTGGTGCTCTGATGTGGGACGTAGGTGTCCTGAGCGTCAGCTTAATCAGCTGCGCCCTAAGCCAGCCCATGGCCCTCATGTTTATACACCTATACTCCTGGGGTGCTTACTGGTTTGAAAATGATGTTTTCTCCTGCCATTTCTTTTTAAAATTTTTTATTTAAGAGGAAAAGGGTGAGAGAGGAGAGAAGGAGCTCCCATTTGCTGGCTCACTCCGCAAATGCCTGCAACAACACCTGGGGCTGGGCCAGGCAGAAGCAGGGAGCCTGGAACTCAATTCCAATCTCCCTCGAGGTGGCAGGCACTCAAATACCTGAGCCATCACCACTGCTTCCCAGGTGGGCATTAGCAGGAAGCTGGAGCGGGGACTTGCACCCAGGCACTCCTCCATGGGATGTAGGTGTCCCACGTGGTGTCCTAACCACCGCATCAAATACTTGCCTCTTCTTCTGCCATTTCTTGTGGGGATGTTGGGGCTATGATAGAAAATATGATCCATCTTTTTGAATTGGACATCTTTATCTGAATAATTTAGCTTAAAATTTTTTAAAAGTATTTATTTATTTGTTTTGAAAGTCAGAGTTACAACAGCCAGGGCTGCACCGGGCCTGAATCAGGAGTCAGGAGCTTCATCTGGGTCTCCCACAAGGGTGGCAGTTGTCCAAGCACTTGGAGCACCTTCTGCTCCTTTCCCAGGTATGTTAATAGGGAGTTGGATTGGAATTGGAGCATCCAGGACTTGAACCAGCACCTGTGGAGGGAGAGAGAGAGAGAGCGAGCGAGCTTCCATCTCTGGGTTCACTCCTCAAATGCCAGGAATACCAAGACTAGACCAGGCCAAAGCCAGGAGCTGCCAATTAAATCCAGGCTACCCATGGGGGTGACAGATTCCCAAACACTCAAGCCATCGCCACTGCCCTCCAAGGTCTGCATTAGCAGGAAGCTGGAATCCAAAGTGGAGCCGAGACTTCGACTCAGGTATTCTAGTATGGGTGCAGGCAGCCCATGTGGTGTCTTAACCCCTACTCCGAATGCCCCCTGAAATTCCTACTTAAAAAGATTTTGCTTTGTTCTCTGAGTGCCACAAGTTTCTTTTGTTACATTAGCTAGGACCACTTCTTCTTTTTTTTTTTTTTTTGACAGGCGGAGTGGACAGTGAGAGAGAGAGACAGAGAGAAAGGTCTTCCTTTTCCGTTGGTTCACCCCTCAGTGGCTGCTGCGGCTGGTGCGCTGCGTTGATCTGAAGCCAGGAGCCAGGTGCTTCCCCTGGTCTCCCATGCGGGTGCAGGGCCCAAGTACTTGGGCCATCCTCCACTGCACTCCTGGGCCACAGCAGAGAGCTGGCCTAGAAGAGGAGCAACCGGGACAGAATCTGGCGCCCCGACCGGGACTAGAACCCGGTGTGCCGGCGCTGTAGGAGGAGGATTAGCCTATTGAGCCGCGGCGCCGGCCTAAGACCACTTCTACATCCTGCAACAAATGACAGGCAATCACATTTGTTTTGAATATACATCTCAGAATCCATTGAGTTACCTGAGTATTTCATACAGGTGCAGTCAGTTCTCTTGCATCTTCTAGGTTTATAATTTCATCATCTACAAATAATGAGAGCAATACAAGTTCTCTGTGAATATTTGAGCTTCCTGTCTCCAAGTTAACTGCATAGTCCTGGAGCCTGGGACAGGTGGCATGATGGTGATGTGGTGGCCACTCTTCTTTGTTCTGACTTTGTGGTGCCTGTCTTGGGAGGTTGGTGGTGGGAGTCCAGGAGAAGGTGTAACAGCTGCTGTGTGCTCAGCTGTGACTGAGGCCTGACTCTGGCTTGAGGGGAATCTCTTGCCATTTTGAGCTAATTTTTGCATCACTTTTTTTTTTTTAAAGATTTATTTATTTATTTGAAAGGCAGAGTTGCAGAGAGACTGAGGTAGGTAAGTAGGTAGATAGATAGATAGATAGATAGATAGATAGATAGATAGATAGATAGAATCTGGTTCACTCCCCACATGGCCATAATGACCCGAGCTGGGTCCATCTGAAGCCAGGAGCTTCTTTCGGGTCTCTCACGCAGGTGCAGGGGCCCAAGCACTTGGGCCATCTTCCACTGCTTTCCCAGGCCATAGCAGAGAGCTGGATTGGAATAGGAGCAGCCAGGACATGACTGGCGCCCATATGGGATGCTGGCACTGCAGGTAATGGCTTTACCTACTATGCCACAGTGCCGGCCCTCATCACTTCTCATTTGTACAGAAACCAAAGGGGAAGAGAAAAGTTCAAGTTTCTCTCCTGGGCCCACTGTTGTCAGCATCAGGGTCCACTACGCCCCCTGGGAGTTGTTCCTGCAGCCCTGGCAGGTGCCACAAGCTGGATGGATGTGCATGCCTGCCCTCGGCCTGTGGCTCCCACCGTGGTGTCAGATCTTACTTCCCCCCACCCAAGTCCCCACGGTTCAGGCCGACTCCAGCTGCTCCTCTGACTCCAGATGCTGAGTTGCTGTATTCCATCCTCAGAGAGAGCAGCTGAGTTGGGGGCAGGACACTTGATTCACGCCTGGCCCAGAAACCTAACACTGGGTCTCTTAAGAGCAACTCTCTGCCCCGTGGAGTGGAAGCAGGATGTGAGTTGGCCTGCAGCTGCTGGAGCCAGATGGAAGAGCAGCCTATGGGACTCCTTCAAGCCAGAAACCAAGCCACCTGCAGTGTTTGCCTGTCTGTGTCCAGCCACACCCACAGTCAGCCCCTCTCAGATTTCTCAGTTAAGTGAGCAAATAAAGACCTTTCCTGGGTAATACACCAATTTTTAAAAAATATTTATTTATTTATTTATATTTATTTGAAAGAGTTACACAAAGAGAGAAGGAGAGGCAGAGAGAGAGAGAGAGAGAGAGAGAGAGAGAGAGAGGTCTTTCGTCTACTGGTTCACTCCCCAATTGGCTGACATGGCCAGAGCTGTGTCAATCTGAAGCCAGGAGCTTCTTCCAGGTCTTCCACACAGGTGCAGGGGCCCAAGGACTTGGGCCATTTTCTACTGCTTGCCCACGCCATAGCAGAGAGCTGGATCGGAAGTGGAGCAGCTGGGACTCAAACCCGCACCCATATGGGATGCTGGCACTGCGGGTAGCGGCTTTACCTGCTATGCCACAACGTTGGCCCCCCAGGTAAGTAATTTTTTTTCCTGACAGGCAGAGTGGACAGTGAGAGAGAGAGACAGAGAGAAAGGTCTTCCTTTTCCATTGGTTCACCCCCCAATGGCCGCTGTAGCCGGTGCGCTGTGGCTGGCGCACTGCGCTGATTCGAAGCCAGGAGCCAGGTGCTTCTCCTGGTCTCCCATGTGGGTGCAGTGCCCAAGCACTTGGGCCATCCTCCACTGCCTTCCCGGGCCACAGCAGAGAGCTGGACAGGAAGAGGGGCAACCGGGATAGAATCCGGTGCCCTGACCGGGACTAGAACCCAGAGTGCCAGCGCTGCAGATGGAGGATTAGCCTATTGAGCCGTGGCGCTGGCCGGTAAATAATCTTGAGTGAAGTGTGCCGCCTTCTGACCAAAGACACTTGAAACATACCCTCTGGGTCTCCTAAGTCAGGAAAGAAGTTAGTCGGAGGAGAGCTGAACTCATGAGCGGGAGAGCTCATAAGTGGGGTAGCTTGGCATTGTGCGTTCATTCACTCAAATACTCCCGTATTGGGTGCTACCTTAGACAAGTACTGTCCCAGGTGCCTGGACACAGCAGTGATTGAAATGGCCATCCCCGCCCTCATGGGGCTCACATTTCCATGGGGGAAGACAGACAGACAATGGGCCAGGAACATGATGAATTGGACTAGTCAAGAAATGATCGAATGCGCTGGACTCTGACCAGCACAGTGGAGGAGCAGGGGTGTGGGGAGGAGGGAGGTGTGGGTATCACCGAGAGGTGAATTTAGGGTGCATCCTGGAGGTGAGTGAGAGAGTTGGCCATGGGGGTGTCTGGCCAGGGGAGGCAGAGGGAGGAGGCATGGGGAGCATTCGAGGAGCAGCTGGCCTGGTGTGAGCCAGAGGGGAGAGGCAGGGCTGAGGCCAGGGAGGTGATAGGGGCAGGTCCTGAAAGCCTCAGGGGCAGCTGCGGGGCATCGGCTGCTACCCTGAGGGGCGAGGGAGCCATGGCAGGGGCATGAGCAGGGGCAGGGCACTGTAAGACAGTATGAGAAAGGGCTGGGCTAAGCTGGAAGGGGAGGGAGCAAGGGGACCAGGCCTGGGTGGGAGCAGAGGGAGGGCCGAATGTGGAGGCAGGACTGCATGGCCTGGGAGGAGGTGTGCGGGGAAGGAGAGGCGTTAAGGCAGTAGGAAGGCCATCTTGGAACCCCCTGAGACATGCAGGGAGCAAGCAGAGTGGGGTCTGGTCGGGGAAGGGCAGGAACACTGGGGTGGACACGTTGCTTCTGAGCCAGCAACAGAGCCTCCAGGGTGCAGGGCAGAGGCAGCTGGATGTGTGATCCGGGGTCTGGGAGCCAGGGCTGGGCTGAGGGTGAGAAACCAGGAGGTGAAGGTCTTGAGAACGCAGGTCCAGCTATCACCTGAAGATGAATGAGAAAGTGAGTGTGACTGGAAGGCCGAGGGCTGTGTGCTGGGCGCCCAACAGGAGGAAAGTGGGGTGGAGAGGGTCCAGCCAGGACCAGGTGGGATGATCGAGAGGAAAGGGCGCAGGCAGCACTGAGTTCCTAGGGGCCCCGTGAAGGCAGCGGCCCAAAGCAGAGACAGCAGCAGGACAGCAAACGAGGAGCCATCACCACAATGAGACAATTTTGGTGGAAGACCAGCGAGAGCCTGGTTGGAGTGGATCTGAAGGAAGATGGAAATTTTTGCACAAGAATCGGGAGCAGGAAAGAGGTCCAAGTGTTTCTGGGTTTTGTTACGATGGGCGAGAAAGGTCTGCTGGGATGATGGGAGAGTGAGAAGAGGGTGAGAGCGCCAGGAGAATAGAGGGCAGGGTCCTTAGGAGACAGGCTGTGGGCCCAAGTGCCCCCACGTGAGGGGACAACGGGGGCAGGTGGGAAGGCGGTGTGTGGGGGTAACGGGAAGGCAGATGCTGAGTGTACCTGCCTCAGTTTGCCCCGTGGAGATAACTCCAAGCGAGGGGATGGGTATTGTCACATTGACACTGGCAGCATGTTGGAAGAATGTATCTCGGGACTGGGCGCAGCTGGCGGGGGGCACCTGTGGCAGGAGCACGGTAGGAGTGCCAGGGGTCTCCATCCACGGGGTTGGGTGTAGGTTGTAGAGGTGGACGTGAAGAGTTGCAGTTTTTTACAGGCAGGGAAGCCTGCAGGTGTCTGATGATTATGCTGGCCACCCCCTGCTGCGGCGAGTTGCTGCAGATTGGCTGGCTAGAGTCGGAGGCCCTTGCACTGTTGAGTGGATGGGTGGTCCTGGGAGAGCAGAGGCCAGGCAGCCTATGACCTTGATGAAGTAGTGTCTCCTGACCAGTGGGAGGTGTCCCGGGGGGAGGAGGGGCCAGAGTGACAACACCATAAAGGCCCAGGCTGTCAAGGAAGGAGAGGGAGGGGCCGGGAGCCCCTGTGGGTGGTGGGGTTGAGGGGTGCACAGCTGATAAGGCATCAGACAATGAGGCCCCGGGGTGGGGGGCAGGGCAGGAGTCCATCCTCTGAGGCAGGGAGGAGGTGGGTCAGGGGTGGGGATGGGAGAAGCAGGTGCTATCGCTGAGGCTGTCTGGGGAGAGCCTGGTGATGGGCAGGGTGTGGGGAGGGTAAGGGGAGTGGGTGGCACCAGGGGTGTGGCTGTCAGAGTGAGTGCAGAGCAGGCACAGAATAGCTGGCTGGGGAGCCCCTGGGGGCATGGTGAGTAGTGGCGCTGTGGTCCCCCGGGGAGTCCTGAAGATGCTGAGCCTCTGGATCGGGTGCTGCCGGGGTGTGTTCTGCTACTGCGGGCTGGGTCCGCTCCTGCAGCTGGCACTGGGCTGGACAGCTGTGGGCCTGGCCTCCACATGTCCCAGCTGCCAGAGCCCAAGCACGCACATGCACACACACACACACGTACACACCCGCACACTGACATCTTGACTCTGCTCTGTGCCTGCCATAGGTTGGGCCAAGCTCAGCCCTTGGACGGGGCTCCCCCAGGGCCTCAGCTTCCAGGTAGGCGCATCTAGAACACCTGGGGCTGAGAGCCTCCTGTCTGTCTTCTCCAGGGAGGTCCTTTCTCCTGTGCGTGTTTGTTGTTCACACTTCTCCGGTAGATTTATTTGTCCTTATTTGCATAAGAAATACCACACTCCTCATCCTAATGAGCAGGCCCATCTGGCGGCACTCTGCGTGTGCCTGCGTGCTCCTGGGCTCCGCTCGGCTGAGAGCGGTGCCGGCCAGGAGATGTTATAATTAGGTTGTTCCTCCTTCCAGGATGGAGGAAGGACCGTCTCAAGCAGGCTCTCGGTGCACCACCTGCATGGGCCAGAACTGCCTTCCCAAGCTGTGGGCTCCCTCTGTGAGTGCTGTCTGGGCCAGCTCCTCCTCTCCCGGACTGCTCTTGGCCAGGCCAAAGAAGGTAATGCCACCAGAGCAGTCCGAGGCCCCCTGGTGGCCACCCTTCGTGAACTTGGGGAGGGCTTTCAGCCTAGGCATGCTGGATTCCTCCCACCCCACCCTGGGGGTTACACACGAGGGAAACGAAAGCCCCCTAGTCTAAGCTTCTGAGAGTGGCCAGGGTACGAGTGGGCAGGGAGAGCAGGTGGGCACTGGGAGCTGCAGCTTGTGCCAGTCTGGAAGGACTTCCGGAGACTCAGCTGGGCTATGTCACAGGTGAATGTGTCCTAACCTTTCCGGGCCTCTCTGACAACCCACACACCCACCCTCGTGCACCCACTGCTGCCTACTCCTCTGGTCCAACCAGGGTTCACAGTGCTATGGGGCGGGGCCCTTGGTTTGTGTGGGAAGGCCTCAATCTGCAATCTCCTGCCCAGGCCATCTTCAGGGTCACTCACTCATGTTCATCCTGGTTCGCCCCCTTCCCATGTGTTGAGCAAACCCTTCTAACCTCATTATGCCTCATTTCTCCTCAGAGGATGAAAACCCAGACTGCCCAGTGGGCAGTGTTGTGGTTTATGTGTACTCTGTTCCCTAAAAGTTCAGGTGCTGGGAGCTTTGTCCTCAGTGTGGGGGTGTTAGGAGGTGGAGGGACCTTTAAGGGGCGGGCTTAGTGCAGGGTAACCCTTGGAGGGTTTCTTGGTTGTTAGAGCAGGGATTTGAGATCAGAGAGGTGGGGCAGGGATAGGATGGGGTGGGGGTGGGGCAGCATTTTCCTAGAGGTTAAGACAATGGTTCATTCATCTTGTATTAGAGCGCCTGGGTTTGTTTCCTGAGTCTTCTTCCGATTCCAGCTTCCTGCTAATACACACCCTGGGTAGCAATGATGACTCAAGTAGGCACCTGTCACTCATGGGAGGTCTGGACACAGTTCTTGGCTCCTGACTTCAACCCTGGCTATTGTGGGCATTTGGAGAAGTGAACCAGTGGATGGAAGCTCCCTTCTCTCTCTGCCTCTCAAATAAAACAAGCAAACAAGCAAGCAAGAGTTGCCCCTGCTGCTCTTGCTTGCCGTGTTACCATGTGATCTCTCTCTCTCACACACCTGCTTCTGCCATGGTACCAGCCACCATGGGATCCAGGCCAGGGGGCCCTCACCAGAGCTGATGGAGCTGATGTTATGTGGTTAGCTCCCACACCAGGAGCTAAATGAACCTCTCTTCTTTCTAAGGCAGCCAGCCTCTGGTATCACACTATAGCCCCGGGAAATGGACTGGCACAGGCGGCTTCCAGGAAGGGGGATGGAGCACCTAGGCATCATGGAAGATTAGAGGGGACACCTGCTATGGAGAGTGGAGAAAGTGGCGGCTGGCAGTGGCCCAGAGTGCATTTCCCCTCTGGTTGATCTGCTACAGAAGGCTCAGAGGGCCTGCGCACCTCTAGGCTGGCAGCTGGAGCGAGGGTGAAGACAGCCTGAGGCCAGGAAGGGTGGGACTGGGCCTCCAGCTAGGGACTATGGTCTGGGAGGAAGGGAGGAGGAGGAGGGGGAGGGGGGAGGAGGGGGAGAAGAAGGATTCTGACCTGGGAAGGAAGTGAGGAGCTTGCATGCTGGCTGATGAGAGCGGAGGGCTTTTTTCGACTTTGGGTTTCTGCAGACAGAATTGTGTGTGTGTATTTCACACAGAAGGAGGTGTGAGACGGCCAAGTGCATAGGGCACATTGGTCTCAGCAAGCAGCTCGGGGCGCCTTCTGCGTGAATGGAGGGTCTTACCAGCGCTCGATGAGCCTCCTTTGTTGGTCATGTTCCTTATTTTCTGTATTTTATGAGATTTTGACATTGCACCGCATTTTGTTGGCTCGGGAGACGCTGCTCCTCCATGCTGGCTGATTCCTAGAGACAGCAAACGACTTGCCCTCGAACATGCCTGTTGTAGGCAGGCCACCCATCCCAGCCCGAGCCATGCACCCACTGACTCCATTATCAGATTCTCCAACCAACGCTTCCCCTACCACTTAACCACTCCAGGACCAGGTTCCGACAGCTAGTGACCCAGAACTCAGCAACGTGATTCGAAGCAGCCCGTCCTGACCATGCTTAACTGCCCTTGTTCCTCCCACCCCCCACAAATCCCCAGCGCATGCTTTCTCCTGCTCCTTCTGCCTCCTGACTGGGGCAGGGGTGGCCTTGCCCACGTGACCCCCTGCAGGCTGCACGTTCCGCTTCCTCTCGGGGACTGTGGTCTTCCTGTGGTCATCCTACCACCCCGACTGCAACAAAATTCCTGGGCACCCCCTCCCCACTCTGCCCTCGTCTGCACCCTCCTCACCCTCTGCTTGTCCCTTGTGCGCTGGGTGATTCATCATGTTCCCTTTTGGGCCTGGCTTCTCTTACTCAGCGATGTGACAGCCATCCCTGTTGTGCACGTGTGTGTGTGTCTGTGTGTGTGTGCGTGCGCGTGCATGTGTAGTAACCCGTTAGATGCTTAGGCTGTTTGTTATGGATGGGTATTTGGGTGTTGACTGTTATGAATGAAGCTTCAGTGAACATTCTTGGATGTCTCTCTGAGTGCTTACACATGCTCATTTCTCTTGGGCACATGACAAGGCAGACACCTGCCCATGTGGCAGAACAGCATATGTCAGGCAAGAGAACACCTTTCCAAACAATTCTGCATGGTGAAGCTCTTGTGTATGCACCCACAGCAGTGCTCTGCACCTGCATGATGTGCAGTGAGGTCAGCCTTGGAGAGCCTGGCTCTCCTGCCGGGTTCAGCGGTGCCTTGGCTGGAGCGGGAGCCCAAGGGTCACATCCAGGGCTTACTGCTTCCTGCCTGCTCCTCATGGGCTTTTACCTTTGTTGCTGTCAGACTCTTGCAGTAAACACGAGTGTCCATCCGTCAGGACTGCATGTCCTCTGTCTCCGGAGCCCACAGCAGCCATTCTCGCCTCTACCCGTTAACAGGTGGTTGGTGAGCACCGATCTGTGCCAGAGTGGCGCCAGAGGCGGGGCTACCTCCTGCCAAGGCTGAGTGGTCGTGATGGTGGCAGTCAGTGCGGGGGGGAAATGGAGTTAGCAAGTAGAGTGTACATTACCCCATTTCAAGAAATGCTTTGCACAAAGAAGAAAGTGGGGTGAAGGTTAACAGTGTGTGCGTGCAGTGAGGGGTGGTTACTGTTTCCTGCAAAGATGGTTTTTATTTATTATTTTATTTATTTATTTATTATTTTTTATTTATTTATTTTTTTAATTTGAGAGGCAGAGAGAGATAGAGAGAGATGGAGATAGAGATAGATAGATAGAGATAGGTAGGTAGAGAGAGAGAGAGAGAGAGAGAGAGAGTTTGTATCTGCCGATTCACCTTTCAAATGTCTGCAGTGGCTGAGACTGGCCTGGGATGAAGCTAAGAGCCAGGAACTTAATCCAGGCCTCTCATGTGGGTGGCAAGGACCCTGCTGCCTCCCAGGGTGTGCCTTAGCAGGACACTGGAATCAGGAGCTGGAGCTGAGACTTGAACCCAGGCACTCCCGTATGGGCTGTGGGTGTCCCAGTAGGGATCTTAACTGCTAGGTAAATGCCTGCCCCTAACAAGATGGTTTTTGTGAGACACCTGAATGCAGCAGAGGGGGAAACCCTCTGGAGGAAGGACATTTCAGGAGAGAACAGCATGTGTAAAGGCCCTGAGGCAGAAACCCAGAAGGGCAGGAGGAGTGCGGGTGAGAGGGAGAGCGGTGGGGGGGTGAGTAAGTGGCCCTGGGTCATTATTCCCGTACCTTGAGTCTCAGGTTCCTCCTCCATAAAAGAAGGAGTAAGCCTGCCAAGCACGTCTGTGAACCAATTGCCTGTAGCTCCCTTGGCACCAGGCAAGATCTCAGGAGAGGGAGGCTGTGGCTGCCGGCCCTGCTTTCTCTCTGCCCTCAGAACGCTGTCATCCACTGGAGCAGCTCAGATGCTCGGTATTTGTGTGTCTGGCTCTCCCTTTAGACCAGAGGTCGAAAATTGGTACCCACAGCATGAGTCCTGCCTATGATTTATTTTTTTTTTTAAAGAAAATCAATTGTCAACTTTCAAGATTTGGGAAAATCTATAAAAAATCTTGTTTTCTGATTTTTCTTAACAAATGACAAGATCTGGCCCTGCTGGGCCTGTGTGTCTACATAGCCACCACTGGTGGTGGTGGGGAATAACAGCTGTGTGCAGGGTGTGTGCTGTGTGCAGGACCCTGTGCTCCCTGCTCTGCTGGGCTCCCATGTCTGCTGCTGCTCCTCCCATGTCTCTGCCTCTTGGTTCCTGAAGGCATTTGTAGCTTTGAACACTGCTGAAGACCACGCATTCCTAGAAGACAAAGACTATGTTTTGTTCTCTTGGTCTTCACACCCCTGGAAGGTCTTTCCCTAGGAATCACAGGGCCTGGGACAAGGACATAAAGGCCCAATTATCAAAAGTGAAAGTCAGGGCGGCACTGTGGTGTAGTGGATTAAGCCAGCCGCATCCCATAAGGGCACTGGTTGGAGTCCTGGTTGTTCTACTTCCAATCCAGCTCCTGGCCTGGGAAAAGCAGCAGAGAATGGCCCAAGTGTTTAGGCCCCAGCTACCCACGTCGATGGCCTGGATGAAGTTCTTGGCTCCCAGCTTCAGCATTGCAGCTATCTGGGGCATGAACCAGCAGATGGAAGATCTCTCTCTCTCTATGTAACTCTGCTTTTCAAATAAACAGATAAATCTTTGATATAAAAAGAAGTGAAAATCACCAGTCCTTCCAGTGTGATCTGTGGGCTCCTGTGGGGGTTCCATGAACTTTGCAGAACATCTGTGAAATCAAAACGATTTCTCCAGCCAGTGCTGTGGCTCAATAGGCTAATCCGCCGCCTTTCTAGTCCTGGTCAGGGCACCGGATTCTGTCCCGGTTGCCCCTCTTCCAGGCCAGCTCTCTGCTATGGCCCGGGAAGGCAGTGGAGGATGGCCCAAGTGCTTGGGCCCTGCACCCACATGGGAGACCAGGAGAAGCACCTGGCTCCTGGCTTCGGATCAGCGCGGTGCGCTGGCCGCAGCGCACCCGCTGCGGCAGCCATTGGAGGGTGAACCAATGGCAAAGGAAGACCTTTCTCTCTGTCTCTCTCTCTCTCATTGTCCACTCTGTCTGTCAAAAAAAAAAAAAAAAAAAAAAAAAAAAAAAAAAAAAAACCACAACTGATTTTCTCACTGATAATAAGACGTTATTTCCCTTTTTCCCGATGTCATTGGTCCTGATGGTTGCTAACTGCAGTGGGTAACATTGCTGGCCCAGCTCCAACCAAGGCAGTGGATCCCATGAATACTGGCAGTCACTGTGGACTGTACGCTGTGTACTGTACTCCCAATTTTTTTTGAAGTCACTTTTCATCTAATGATGTCCTTGGTGAAGCAGTAAAAACCATCAGTTTTATTAGGTCTTGACTCTTGAGTACATATCTTTTTAGTGTTTTATGTTAAGTGGGAAGTCGACGGTAAGACAATTTGGCAGCGTTCTGAAGCCTGGGGTCCTCTTTAAGAAAAGTCCCTGTGCAGTTGCGCACGTTACTAGCTGAACTAGCCACCTTTCTCACGGAATACAGCTTTACCTGAAGGACTGACTGTCAGTCACACCAGGGTTATTAAGACCCAGGCATTTGGAAGAACTTCTATGGAAAACGACCAAAGCAAGTCTACCTCTTTTTTGAAAACAACGGACAGTATTTGTTCCCAGGGGTAAAATGTGAATAGAAATTGGAATTTTGAAAAACACGTGCTGCCACTGTAGACTTCCTACATTCTTCTTCTTTAAAGATTTATTTTTATTTATTTGAAAGGCAGAGTTACAGAGAGAAGTAGAGACAAAGAGAGATCTTCCATCCACTGGTTCACTCCCCAAATGGCTGCAACGACTGGGATGGGCCAGGCAGAAGCTAGGAGTCAGGAGATTCTTCTGAGTCTCCCACATGGATGCAGGGGCCCAAACACATGGGCCATTCTCTGCTGCTTTCCCAGGTGCATTAGAATGGAGCTAGATTGGAAATGGAGCAACCAGGACCTGCACTGGCATCCATATGGGATTCTGGCACTGCAGGCTGGTGCTTTAACCTGCTGCGCCACAGCGCTGGCTTCTTTATAGCATCTTAATACTTGCAGACTTTTCTGATGAGATTGTTGATCGTGGTGATGAGTTTTTTGTATTGTGTGAAGAACGTGTCAACATTTGGAAGAGCTCCACGCCTCAGCGAGCCTGCGCTGGAAGGACCAGTGGGCCATGTTTCCATTGGGAAGCATGGTCCTCCCCTGTGGGTCTCTCAAGCTCCTCCAGGTCTTTCTGGGTGTGCCAAGAATGGAAGCCCCTTACACTCTGCTGTGGTTGGATATGGCAGAGGTTCATGTGCTAAAAGCTTGGTCCCCAAGCTGCCAAAAGCTGAGAGGCTGTGGGACCTTGAAGACATGGAGCCCAGTGGGAGGTCGTTAGGTCACTAACAAGTCAATTATGATCTTGTAAGTAAGGTAAAACCAGATCTCAGCCCTGATGGTTTACGAGCATATTCATCACGCAGGGGAAGATCTATCCAAACTATAGGACAATCAATTTCAACAGAGCAGAGCTTAAAAGTTTATTGCTATGCTTCAGATTTCACATCGCGGGTTGGTCTTTGTGGTGTCACTTGGAATGCCTGCATCCCATATTGCAGTGCCTGGTTCAAGTCCTGGTTTCTGATCCAACTTCCTTCTAATGCACCTGGGAAGCAGCAGTACTTGGGCCCCTGACTCCCATGTAGGAGACCCAGATGGAGTTCCTGGCCCTTGGTTTTTCCCTGGCCCAGATCTGCTATTGTGGGCATTCGGGAAGTGAACCAGTAGATGGAAGATATCTCCCTTCCTCCCTCCCTCCCTCTATCGCTCTGCCTTTCAACTAACTAAATAGATCTTAAAGAAATTTTCACATTGCAAGCAGCAGAGCTGGTCTCCAGGCAAAGGGATGGAGTGTAGGGTGGCCATTGGCTGCCCCTTGAGAAGCAGTGCCTCCTTGAGTTTGAGGCTTGAGGGCCTTACTTTTCTTACTCCGATCTGCTCCAACAATTAGTCTTTAGGAAACCGCTATTTGCTGAGTTCTGGTGTAGTATTAGGTGAGACCACTGGAGTTACCTGCAAAGGCTATGAAAATACTCCCCTGGTTCCTAAGCGCATTTCTGCGGGAGTACAGAACTTCTTCTCATGCTTGAAGCAAACAGAACATGGCCACAGAGTGAAGACAGAAACAGATGAGAGTTCAGCTGTCTCCTCTTAATCCAGGCATTAGAGTTGCAAAACTGTCACAGGGTGCCATTCTTCTCACTCCGTGGTTGGGTTATCTTAAAAATAGTTTTTTTTTAATCAATAAAAACTGTTAGTTATATAAGCATAAGCAGTGGGCTTACTATTGTAATTTTTAAAATGGAAAATGAATAAATACTTTCAAAATTCTCTCTGGAAATTTGGGTAGATAGAACCCACACCAACACATCTTCTTGGAGCTTCTCAGTAATTTCCAAGTGTTGCAAGTGGGATCCTGGGACCAATGAGTTTGAGAATGGTTGAGCTAAAATGCAATAGTTATACACAGAGCTAGCAGATCTGTAAATGTAATTCATTCCATTCTGACCTCGAGACATATTCTGTAAAACAGCCTCACACAGGTGAAGGTGTTTGGTCCACTGTTGTCCCACCTCAGACTCCCCGGCTCTGATGCCCACCTCTGGCTCCTGACTTCTGCTTCCCGCTAATGCAGACCCTGGGAGGCAGCAGCAGGTAGCTCAAGTCGCTGGGTTCCCACCACCCACCATCCATGTGGGAGACCTGGACTTTGGGCATTTGGGCTCCTGGCTTTGGGCATTTGGGGGAGTGAAACAGAGCATGAGAACTCTGTCTCTCTGCCTCTCAAATAAATAGTGATAATAAAATGACCTTATTCAAATTTCGAATTGCTGGACTCCCCTGAGTTCTCTGCTGGGTGGAGGAGGGGAGGGGACAGCCCCAGCACGTCACCATCCTTTTGTCACCCCGGTTCCAGGCACCCCCAGCTGCTTCTCAGCAGCCCTTCAAGCTCCTGGTTGTGTGGTCTTCCCTGGTCCAGGCAAGAGGCCTGCCTTGGGGTCTGGGCATGGTCGGGCATGGGGGGTGGACCCCCCCAACCAGGCACCTCATCTTGGCCCTGGGGACTTCTCACTCCACGTAGAGGGAGGTGTTAGCAGGAGGCCTGGGAGGAACGAACATGGAGATTTTACTCGAGGACGGGGCACTACTCCGTTCGATCCATCACAATATCAGCACAGAGTATAAAGGGGTGCTGATGGGATGGAAGATTCCAGATCAACACTAGACCCTCTGCTTTTTAAAAATATTTTATTTTATTTGAGAGGCAGAGTTATAGACAGAGAGAGGAAAAGGGAGATATGTCTTCCATTCTCTGGTTCACTCTCTAGGTGGCCACAATGGCTGGAGCTGGGCTGATCCAAAGCCAGGAGCCAGGAGCTTCTCCTGGGTCTCCCACGTGGGTGCAGGGGCCCAAGGACTTGGGCCATCTTCCACTGACCAGGCCATAGCAGAGAGCTGAATCAGAAGTGGAGAAGCCAGGACTTGAACCAGCACCCATATGGGATGCTGGCACTGCAGATGCAGGCTTAGCCTGCTATGCCACAGCGCTGGCTCCTAGAGCCTGTGCTCTTGACATCTCAATATCAAGGCCCTTGGTGACTCTGAGCTGGTCACACCCCCTCCCTGGTCTCTGTGGTCTTGAGTGAAGGATGAGTTGAGGGAAGCGCCCCTGGAGTTCACCCCAGCCTGTGGTTTCTGACTTGCTGTTGAGACCCTGATAATCTTTACAATGCGTGCATAACTGGCAGGATGGAGGAAGTGGGTTTTTTTTTTTTTTTTTGCTTTGAAAAATGGACAGAAATACTTCTGAGAATTTCTTTATTAAGTTATGATGTTATCTTTTAACATAGGGGCCAAGGGAGATACGCTCATATAAAATAGGAAAATAAAACTATGGCTCTCCTGCCTTAACATATTTCATATTGCCCAAAGATCATATGTGTTATATATATGCACCATATATAATATATACTTAATCTGTTACATTTCAAAGGATTCAAACAACAGCAGTTTTTAGAAAATGGCTTCTAAGTGTAATTTTTTTGTGGGGTTGATCATACAATGATTTTTGAAGAATTTTATTTAGAGAAGTGGAGATAGAGAAAGGGTGTGAGAGAGAGATTTCCCATCTACTGGTTTATTCCTCAAATGCCTACAGCAGCTGGGGCTGGGCCAGGTTGAAGTTAGGAGCCCAGAACTCAACCCAGACCTCCCCCATGTGTGACAGGGACCCATCCACCTGAGCCATCACTTGCTGCCTGCTAGGGTTTATATGAGCAGGAAGCTAGAATCCAGAGCAGAGCTGGGACTCGAACCCAGGCACTCTGATATGGGATGCCCAAATCCGAAGCAGTATCTTAAGCGCTAGGCCAAATGTCTGCCCCATACCCATTGATTTTGCTAAATTTTCATAAGAATGTTAACATGGTATTGTGGGGTGTGATGGCGCTAAGTCTTACAGAGTTTGTTACAATTCAGAAATATTTTGCGAAGCTGATTACACTTAATTGTAGGCAAAAACAAGGAGGTGATATGGAGAATCCTAAAGTCATCTATTTATACAACCATCTACCATTCATACAGCTATCCATCATCCATCCATCCATCCATCCATTCACCATCCATACAACTATTCTTCATCCATCCATCCCAGCCATCCACCATCCATCCACCATCCATACAGCTATCCATGCACCATCCACCTTCCATCCAGCATCCGTACAGCTATCCATCATTCATCCACCTCTCCACCATCCATCATCCATCCACCATCCACCACCCATACAGCTATCCTTCATCCATCCATCCCAACCATCCAACTGTCCAACCGTTCACCCATCCATTCACTCACAATATACACATTCATCTTTATATTCCATTCATCCATCCACCAATATCCACCCAGCAAGTATTTGGACATTGGCCCCCGAGAGGAGCCAGGTCTACACAGGTCATTGGGAGACAAAGCTGATGGGGGTGAGGACCTCGCTGTATCCTGGCACCTTTCATCACAGTTCTGTGAAGGAAGTCATTGTGATGTAGGGGAATGGTTACCTTCTCCCTTAACCAAAGGACAATGTGGTTATTAATTCCTCATGAAAAAATATCAAATGCATATAACTAGGAACAGCATTTATTTCTCATATAGACTCGAAAATGGGAGAATGAATCTTCACTTGGCAACAAGGCTCAGCTTTGCTTTTTTAAAAAATACTTAATTAAAAAATTTAAGGCCGGTGCCGTGGCTTAACAGGCTAATCCTCCGCCTTGCGGCGCCGGCACACCGGGTTCTAGTCCTGGTTGGGGTGCCGGATTCTATCCCGGTTGCCCCTCTTCCAGGCCAGCTCTCTGCTATGGCCCGGGAAGGCAGTGGAGGATGGCCCAAGTGCTTGGGCCCTGCACCCACATGGGAGACCAGGAGAAGCACCTGGCTCCTGGCTTCGGATCAGCACGATGCGCCGGCCGCAGCGGCCATTGGAGGGTGAACCAATGGCAAAAAGGAAGACCTTTCTCTCTATCTCTCTCTCTCGCTATCCATTCTGCCTGTAAAAAAAAAAAATTAAAACATTTGACATGACTATATGATGTTTTATTTACATGTACACATTGTGTAATATTCAGTTAGGGTAAATGTATTTAGCTTTTCAAGCATCTCACATTTTTTATAGTGAAACATCCAAAATCCCATCTTCTAGTTTTTTTTTCAATAGAGAAATATACAGTACATTAACATATAGTCACCGTACTGTGCAATAGAACCCCACAACTTTTTACTCCTATCTAACTGTAATGTTGTACCCATCAGCCAACCTTTCCCCATCCTCCTTTTCCACTTCCGTCCCTGGTAACCATTATTGTGTTTTTCACTTCTCTGCAATCACCTATTTTTAAACTCTACATGTAAGTGAGTTCATGTGATTTATTTGTCTTTCTGTGTTTGGCCTATTTTATTTAACATAAAGATCTCCAGTTCTATCTATGTTGTAGCAAGTGACAAGATTTCATCCTTTTTATGACTGAGTAATATTCCATTGTGTATACGTACCATATTTTCTTTATCCATTTACCTGTGGATGGACACTCACACTGTGACCACTTCTTGGCTATTGTGAATGAATAGTGCTGCAATAAACATGGGAGTGCAGGTGTCTCTTTGACAGATGGATTGCATTTCCTCTGGCTGTATACTCAGAGTGGGATTGCCAGATCATAGGGAAGTTCTACTTTTAGTTTTTTGAGGAACCTCCATACTATTTTCCACAGTGACTATTTTAAGGGTAGAAGAGCTAAGACAAAGAAAGAAGAAGACAAATAAGAGACAGACCACGAATTCACAGCCAGAACAGGCTTATTCGGAGACAAACCTGAGAGGGACCCTCAGGGATAAGGAGTACGTAGTAGTGGGCACATTCTCATACAGACTGGAGGCTCATATAAACATGGGCTGAGGCTGAACTCCTAAGACAGCAGTGCAGCTGTAGGGCTGCATCACTTCTGCTCACAATACTGCTCATGACCCAGCAGCTGTACTCACACTCCCACCAACTGTGCACAAGGGTTCTCTTTCTTCCACATCCTTGCCAACATTTGTTATCTTTTGTCTTTTTGATAATAGCCAATCTTACTGGAAGTGAGCTAATACTTCATTGTGGTTTTAGTTTGCATTTCCCACATGCCTAGTGATGTTGAGCTTTTTTCATGTAACTATTGGCCATTTTTCTGTCTTCCTTTGATAAATGTCATTTAGATTGACTGCTCATTTTAAAATTGGATTATTATTCTTTGCTGTTGTTTGAGTTCTATATGTTCTGAATATTAACCCCTTGTCAGATGTATAATTTACAGATATTCTCTCCCCTCCTGTTTCTTTGTTCTGTTGATTGCTTCCTTGGCTGTGCAGAAGCTCTTAAGTTGGATGAACTCCCATTTGTCTATTTTTACTTTATTAATTGTGCTTTTGGGATTTGATATAGAAAATCTTTGCTCATTCCAATGTCCTGATGTGTTTTCCTTATGTTTTTTTTAATAGTTACGAAGTTTCAGGTTTCACATTTCCATTTTGAGTTGTTTTTTGTAAATGTTGAGAGTTAGGGGTTTAGTTTCGCTCTTCTGCATGTGGATATCCAATGTCCCCAACACTATTTATTAAAAAGACTGTCCTCTGTCCAATGCATGTTCTTAGCAAAAGCAATTGGCCATAAATATGTGGGTTGACTTCTAGGACCTCTATTCTGTTGGTCTATGGATGTTTTTTGCCAATACTGTGCTGCTGTAATTACCGTAGCTTTATAAATAAAGTCAGATAGTGTAATGCCTCTTGCTTTGTTCTTTTTTTGCTCAAGATGACTTTGGCTATTTGGGGTCCTTTGTGGTTCCATACATAATCTAGTAGTGTTTTTTTCTAGTTTTGTGAAAAAAAGTCAATGGGATATTGGTAGAGACTGCACTGAATCTGTAAATTGCTTTGGGTACCATGCACATTTTAACAATATTGATTCTTCCAATCCATGAACATGGGATGGCTTTCCATTTCTTTGTGTTCTCTTCAATTTCTTCCATAAATTATTTATAGTTTTCATTGTAGATATTGTTCACCTCTTTGGTCAAAATTTATAGGTATTTTATTTTATTTTTATATTTATTGGAAGTGAGACTGCTTTCTTTTTTTTTCTTCTTGACAGGCAGAGTGGACAGTGAAAGAGAGAGACAGAGAGAAAGGTCTTCCTTTTCCATTGGTTCACCCTCCAATGGCCACTGCAGCTGCACTGATCCAAAGCCAGGTCTTCTGCATACAAGATCATGTCATCTGCAAGCAGTGACCATCTGACTTCCTCCTTTATAATAAATAAAGGGTACCCTTTATTTCTTTTTCTTGCCCACTGGCTCTAGTTAAGACCTCTAGTACTATGTTGATTAAAAGTGGCGAAAGTGAGGCTCCTTGTCTTGTTCCAGATCCTAGAGAGTCTAGCTTTCTCTCATCCAATACAGTGTTAGCTGTTGGATTGTTATATGTAGCCTTTATTGTGTGAGGTGGGTTCCTTCTAAACTTAATTTGCCAGAGTTTTCATCATGAAGGGATGTTGAATTTTAGTCAAATGCCTTTTCTACATCTTTTGAGATGATCATGTGGTTTTTGTGCTTCTGTTGATGTGTATCGCATTTATTGATTTGTGTACGTTGAGCCAAGCTTATATCCCTGGGATGAATCTCACTTGGTCACGGTGGATGGTCTTTCAAATGTGCTGTTGGATTCTATTTGCTAGGTTTTTTTTTAAGATTTATTTATTTATCTGAAAGGCAGAGTTACACAGAGAAGGAGAGACAGAAATCTTCCATCTGCTGGTTCACTCCCCAAATGGCTGCAATGGCTGGGGCTGGGCCACGCTGAAGCCAGGAGCCAGGAGCTTCATCTGGGTTTCACAGGTGCATCAGTAGGGCACTGGATTGGAAGTAGAACAGCCAGGACTTGAATCAGTGCCCTTAGGGGATGCTTTTGTCATAGGTGATGGCTTAACCTGCTATGCCATGGCTTAACCTCCTCCCCTACCCCAGCCACCTTTTTTGGGGAGAGATTTGTGTCTGTGTTCATCAATGGTATTGATCTTTAGCTTTCTTTATTGGCTGCATTTTATCTAGTTTTGATATCAAGGTAATACTGCCCTCATAGAATGAATTTGGAAGAATTCCCTCCTCTTCTATTTTTTGAAATAATTTTAAGAAAGTTTAGTATTGGGTCTGGTGCTGCGGCATAATGGGTAAAGCCGCCATGTGTGGTGCTGGCATCCCATATGGCACTGGTTTGAGTCCTGGTTGCTGCTAATGTGTCTGGGAAAATATCAGAAGATGTTCCAAGTCTTTGGGCCCCTTCACCCATGTGGGAGATCTGGGTGAAACTCCTGGTCCTGGATGGGTGAAGCTCCTGGTCCTGGCTTCAGATTGGCCCAGTTCTGGCTGTTGTGGCCATTTGGGAAGTAAACCAACAAATAGAAGGTCTCTCTCTGTCTCTCTTCTCCCCAACTCCCCACCATCCCCCATGTAATTCTGCTTCTCCAATAAATAAATAAATATTTTAAAAAATTGATTGTTAATTATTTTTTTAAAAGTTATTTGGTTCTGGACTTTTATTTGATGGGAGTTTTTTGTTTTACTACTGATGCATTCTTGTTACTCATTATTAATCTATTTTGGCATTCTATTTTCTCATGATTCAGTCTGGTTAAGGTATATGTGTCTAAGAATTTTTCCATTTCTTCCAGGTATCAAATTGTTCACAGTAATCTTTTTTTTTTTTTTTTTTTGACAGGCAGAATGGAGAGTGAGAGAGAGAGACAGAGAGAAAGGTCTTCCTTTTTTACCGTTGGTTCACTCCCCCAATGGCCGCTGTACCGCGCTGATCCGAAGCCAGGAGCCAGGTGCTTCTCCTGGTCTCCCATGCGGGTGCAGGGCCCAAGCATTTGGGCCATCCTCCACTGCACTCCCGGGCCACAGCAGAGAGCTGGGCAGGAAGAGGAGCTACCGGGACAGAATCTGGCGCCCTGACTGGGACTAGAACCCTGGTGTGCCAGCGTTGCAGGTGGAGGATTAGCCTAGTGAGCAGCACCAGCCCTCACAGTAATCTTTAACACTCCTTTGTTTTTCTGTGTTGTCTGTTGCTATGGATCCATTTTCACCTTTGATTGTGTGTATTTGAATCCTCTCTTTTTCTTGATTAGTCTAGCAAAGGGTTTATCATTGTTTATCTGGTGGTAATACATTCTTCTTTTTTTTAAAGATTTATTTTATTTATTTGAAAGACAGAGTTTTAGAGAAAGGGAGAGAGAGGGAGAGAAAGAGAGGTCTCTCATTTGCTGGTTCACTACCCAAATGACTGCAACAGCTAGAGCTAGGCTGGTCCGAAGCCAGGAGCCAGGAGTCTCTTCAGGGTCTCCCACGTAGGTACAGGAGTCCAAGGACTTGGGCCAACTTCTGCTGCTTTCCCAGGTACACCAGCAGAGAGCTGGATTGGAAATGGAGCATCCAGGTCTCAAACCCGTGCCCATATGGGATGTCGGCACTGCAGGCAGGGGCTTTAACCCACTGTGCCACAGCACCGGCTCTGGTAATACATTCTCTCAGCTTTTGTTTGTCTGGGAATGTCTTCAACTCTCCCCAGTCTCTGAGGTAAATATTTGCTGGATATGGTATTCTTGGTTGGCAGTTTTTTGTCCTTCAGTAAAAGTCTCATCCCACTCTCTCCAAGCCTGTAGGGTTTCTGCTGAGAAGCCTGCAGTTGGTGAATTGGGACCCCTCTGTGTGTTATATGCTCCTTTTCTTGTACACTTTTGAGATTCCTCTCTATATCCTTAAACTTGGAGAGCTTGATTGTGGTATGTCTTGGGGTAGACTTGGTTGAGTTGAATCTGAGTGATGACCTTTGACCTTCCTGTACCTGGGTAGTTGAATCTTTCTCTAGGTTTGGGAATTTTCTGTAATTATCTCTTTGAACAAGCTTTCCACCCTTTTTGAATTCTCCAGTCCATTTTGATCCCAGAACTTGAGTATTTGTCCTTTTCATGCTGTGCCATATGTCCCATAGGCTTTCTTCACTCCTCTTGATTATTCTCCTTTTGTTCTCCTCCAACTGTGCATTTCTGAATAGACTGTCTTCCTGCTCACTCATCCTTCCATTTCATCTAGTCTGTTGTTGATGCTTTCTGTCACATTTTTAACTTCACTTAGTGTACTTTCATTTGAAGAATTTTCTGCTTGATTTTATTTCATTATTTCCATCTCTATCAAATCTTTCAGTTAGAATATTGAATAATTTCTTTGTAGTCTCTCAAATTTCACTGAGTTTTCTTAAAACAGCTATTTTGAATTCTTCATTTGAGCACTTGGAAAGTTCAGTGCCTGGATGATTGGTTTCTGTCAGCTTCTCTTGCTCTTTAGGTGAGTTCAGGTTTCCTTGGAATTTCTTGATGGTTATTGATGTGCAATTTCATCTAGACCTTGACTCATTAGGTATAGTCATGTGGCTTCATTGCTAGAAACTCTGAATAGTGTGTTTATTTTCTCTGAGCCTATAGATACTTCTGCTATTATTATTATTATTTTTTAAAGATTTATTTATTTATTTGAAAGTCAGAGTTACACAGAGAAGGAGAAGCAGAGAGAGAGAGAGAGAGAGAGAGATCTTCCATCCACTGATTCACTCCCCAATTGGCTGCAATGGCCGATGTTGTACTGATCTGAAGCCAGGAGCTTCCTCCAGGTCTCCTACGTGGGTACAGGGGCCCAAGGACTTTGGGCCATTTTCCACTGCTTTCCCAGGCCACAACAGAGATCTGGATCAGAAGTGGAGCAGCCAGGACTCGGAACCTGCACCCATATGGGATGTTGGCACTACAGGTGGCAACTTTACCCACTACGCCACAGCACCAGCCCTAATACTTCTGCTATTTCAGCACTAGATAGCCCCCTAAGTCATGGTTTGCCCCCGGTCCAGAGTTGATGCATTTTTACTGACTCAGTATTACAACACCCCCTAAATTCCAATTTGTCCTAAATCTGTTGTTCAGTATGAACTGGGGAAGTGCCTAACAAGGGGTAGATCATCTTCAAAATCCTCTTTCTGGGCCTGTGGTAGGCTCAGACTCTTTGTCCTGTGCCCGTGATGTCTACAATGCTAGATCACATCTGGAGCCTTCAGCCTACCATGACCAGTGCAGCCTGCGGCAGGTGGAGGGTAGGGGATGGGACCAAGGCTTACCCTGCCCACTGTCTCATCCATCAGCCCTGATGGCGGCTGGGGCATGAGACTGCTCAGCCAGGGCCGTGGAATTCTGCTGGGCAGGGAAACAGGCCCAGTGGCTCTCTCTGCAGACACTGACCTCGGGACAGGGACAGTGAGGATCTTCTCAGTGCTGGGTTTTATCAGCGTGACACTGACTCCCAAAGTAGTCCCATGATTCCTTGCTGTCTGCCGCAGGTTGTAGGAGGGGTGATGGAAGTGGCCCCTCATGCAGTCAGGCAGGCCCCTAGGTGGTTCACATTTTTTGTTGTTGTTGTTGTTGTTGTTGTTTTTTAAATTTTTGACAGGCAGAGTGGACAGTGAGAGAGAGACAGAGAGAAAGGTCTTCCTTGGCCGTTGGTTCACCCTCCAATGGCCGCCGCGGTAGGTGCGCTGCGGCCGGCGCACCGCGCTGATCTGATGGCAGGAGCCAGGTGCTTCTCCTGGTCTCCCATGGGGTGCAGGGCCCAAAGACTTGGGCCATCCTCCACTGCACTCCCTGGCCACAGCAGAGAGCTGGCCTGGAAGAGGGGCAACCGGGACAGGGTCGGTGCCCCGACCGGGACTAGAACCCGGTGTGCCGGCGCCGCAAGGCGGAGGATTAGCCTAGTGAGCCACGGCGCCGGCTGGTGGTTCACATTTGTGTCTCACGGTCACCAGCCCCTGTGCAATCTCGGGGACACACGCCAGGCCTGCATGACACTGGTGGGGATGCACACCGAAACATATCTGCCTCACCAAGGCGTAGGTCTCTGCCTTATACTGGGGCAACTGCCCAGACTCTGTCCAATGGCACTTGCCTCCAGATGGAAACAATTAGAATCTGCCCAGCCCTGAGTCCCAAGAAAGTCCCGTGGCCCTTTGCTGTCCACCCAAGGCTACTCAGACTGGCCCAGGCTAGTCCCACCTGGGTCCCACCATCACAGATCCCTGCAAAGTCCTAGGGGTGTCCACCAAGCCCTCCAGAGGCTGGTGGTGAGACCCACCCAAACAAGTCTGACCCGGAGCCCCCGGCTCAGGCTGGGGGCTGGAGGCCTCTGGGCCTTATTAGGTGCTAAGTCTTAGCACGGTAGGCCCAGCTCTGCGCTCAGACGCATGGTCTTCAGCTTCTCCCAGCGCCTCTGTGTGGGTGGCCTCTGGCTTTCTGCCTGAGGTTGGAGCAGGGGTGGCAGAAGCTGCCTGACTGTGGAAGCCCCGCGCACTACACAGGGCTGGGCCTGGAGGCCGGGGCAGGGGCTCAGTCTGACTCCAGTGTTCCTCTCTGGGATTCAGTCCGCTCTCCCTCTCCCTGCAGGAGGCGTGATACAGACAGCTCTTTACTCCCTGCTTTCTTCAGCGTGGCTTTTCTCAGGGTTATAACAAGATGGGGCTCTGCGGAGGTGACTTGGTGGCAAACAGCTGTACGTGTTGGCGTTTCTGCGGGACTGGTGGTCGCTGGAGTGTCTCACTCAGCCAACAGCTCAGTTCCTTGGACTGTGATCTTTCTGAAGTGAGTAACTTGCATCCTAGGAGGGCAGGCTGGTGACACGTGCTGTCCTCTCTCAGGCACTGTCAGCAGACAATAAGGCTGGGAAAGCCCACGAGTTGGCTGAACTTGGCTCCCAGGCCACTAACAGTGGTGGTGGGGGACAGAGGGTCAAACATCAGGGCATGGGGCCCCAGAGGGGCCATGCTGGAGACACACACCCACCTGTGGCCAGCAAGTGGGCTCCGTCAGCAGTCTCCTGGTGGAGAGGTGGAGTGGTGACTCCAAGGAGGGGACCTGGTGGAGAACACCCCACAGGAAGGGGGCCCTTAGGCCTCTGCTCAGCACTGCCACCCTCTGGGACCTGGCCCCTGCCACTTGCTTTCTGCATGGCCTCAGGGTGCTCCCCTCTACCCCCCAGCAGCAGACAGGCCCATTCTGCATCATGGGGTAGTGTTTTGCACCAGTTGTTGCCATCCGGCCGAGGACATGCATCCAAGGGGATGCCCAGCCCAGGCATCAGGAGGGAAGCCGTGGCATGTTCCTCCTGACCCTGGGGAGGGGCCGGGTCCGAGGAGGGTCACACCATGCAGGGCCTGGATGGGAAGGCACTCAATGGGAGGCCAGGTGCTAACCACAGTTTCCCACGGCTGTTCCCTGGGCTGGGACTCGCGCGCGCGCTCTCACTGCTTAGTATTTACCAAGTAAAAGTCATTCCCCTGGAGATGCCGATTTATTGACATTGAGAGATGAGTGTGGTCTGGCCTGCAGATCTGTGCAGAAAGCCTCTTGTGCATCTGGGCCATGTCTCAGGGAGAAGGAGTCTGTGTGGGCCCAGTGGCTGGCACAGGGGGCCTGGCTCCCGCTGGGCCTGGGCACAGGGAGGCAGGTGGAGGCGGTGTTTGCATGTGCAGTGTCCTGCACCAGGGAGATGGCGTTGGAGGTCTCCTTGTAGCTGCTCCACTTCAGGGGCTGCTTTCCTGAAACCTCTCTTCCACCAGGGGCCAGCCCTGCCCTGTTCCTTTGCTCTGTCCCTTGGTTTTGGACTCAGCCCAAGCTCCTGGGACACAGGGCACAGCAATGTCCCTGGTGTCAGAACCCAGGATCTCCAGTCAGCCTTGTCCCAGGTCCTCCAGGCCTTCTGCAGGGTGGAGTCTTTAGCTTGTCCACGTCCCCCATACCTGGATTAGCTGGGGCTAGCAGGGGTGCCCAGGGGGTTGAATGGGGACCTGGTGAGCCCTGTCTGACCCTGTGCTCTGTGTGTAACATTGACCCTGTGCCTGAAGGGAGCTGTGAGACTCAGGCCAGTGGTCACTCTGAGGACCCTGTGGGTGGGCCCCAGTTCTAGGAAAGCAGGGCTCCCGTGGGCTGAGGGGGTGGGTGGCCCCTCGGTGGGACCGTGTGAGGCCCGGCTGCAGGATGCTGCTGATGTGCTGATTTTGAGTGATTCACAAAATCCCCTTGCCCTGGGGCGGCTCATGGGCAGCAGGACCCACACTGGCCTCTTGGGTCCAGGACATGTTCAACACCCACCTAGCCCCTGCCTGCGCATTTCCAGCCCAGCCCCCTGGGTGGACTGTGGGCTGCTCCCCATGCAACGTGCATCTTGTTGCCACCATCTGACTGTGCTCAACCATTGGACAGGGTGTGCCTCAGGGGATGCTGGGCCCCTCTCCAGAGCCAGGGTGGCAGTGGAGATGGATCCCCCTCCTTCTGAGAGCCAGCTTGAACCCCACCTGCCCTGGCCACTCTCTGGGGCCCTGTCTCCGTGCCCTGCTTCCTGCCTGTGTCCCACAGTGTCTGCCCCCCCCCCCCCCCGGCCCAGCCTGCATTCCTGGGGCAGCTGCGGGTCTGGTCGCGGCGTCTGTGCACAGGCTCCCTGCGTGCAGGGCCTGTGGGGTAGAGGCCTGGGGAGTCTGGCTTCACAGTGGTGACAGATGCTTCCTCCCAGACAGCAGATAAAGGTCGCTCCTAAATTCCAGAATAAAAACATCCACTTATCTGGAAACTGTCAAAAAGAAGAAGGGGCTGCCCTTTGCCGAGCTGAGCCCTGCAGGGTGGGGCAAGGAGCCGGGGCGGAGCTGGAGTCTGGGGCCCAGGGGCCACTCAGGAAGTCTGGAGCACGGGCAGGCACGGGCAGGCGAGGTCCCCACCCACAGGCCAGGCCCACCCTGAGGCCCGAGAGTGCATGGGCCTGGGCTGGGTCTGGGTGTCAGGGAAGTGGTAATCCGGCCCAGGCCTCCATAGCAGTGCAGACCTGAGGCCAGACTGGGTGTGCCTGATGCCACCCACTGTGATAAACCACTCCCTCCTCCCCAGAGCCCACCTGCACAGGGCCTCTTTGAAGAGAACACCCTTGGCTGACGCCCCTGCTGGCTCCTCACCTAGCACTCTCCGGTTGCCTCTGGCTCTGCCCAGCTTGCCTGCCTCCCTCCTGGGCATCCAGACAGGGGGCTCGGGGCTCTGTTGTGAGTAGGCTCTAGGTGGGTGCTATGGTTTGGGGGTAGTCTGAGTGTGACCCTCAAGGGTTCACGTGCTGGGACTTTGGTCCCTAGCAGGTGTGTTGAGAGGTGGGGGGAGGGGCTTTAAGAAGTGGGCTTAGGGGCCAGCGTTGTGGTGCAGCAGGTTAAGCTGCCATCTGCAATGCTGGCATCCCACAGGGGTACCAGTTCAAGACCTGGCTGCTCCACTTCTGATCCAACTCCCTGCTAATGTGCCTGGGGAAGCAGCGGAAGATGGCCCAAGTGCTTGGGCCTTTGCACCCATGTGGGAAACTCTGAAGGAGTTCCAGGCTACTGGCTTTTGCCTGACCCAGGCCCGGGCATTGAAGCCATTTGGGGAGTGAGCTAATGGGTGAAAAGGCTCTCTATCTCTCCCTCTCTCTGTAACTCTGCCTTTGAAGTAAGTAAATCTTCTTTCCCTACGGAGGTGAGCCTAGGAGGAGGTGGTCAGGTCTCTAAGAGGGACTCATGCCTTTCTTACGGGAGGGCATAGCCCAGAGACAGCAGGTGTTTTTTTGTTTTGTTTTGTTTTTTTTGACAGGCAGAGTGGATAGTGAGAGAGAGAGAGAGACAGAGGAAGGTCTTCCTTTTTGCCGTTGGTTCACCCTCCAATGGCCGCTGCGGCCGGTGCATCTTGCTGATCCGAAGCCAAGAGCCAGGTGCTTCTCCTGGTCTCCCATGCCGGTGCAGGACCCAAGGACCTGGGCCATCCTCCACTGCCTTCCCGGGCCATAGCAGAGAGCTGGCCTGGAAGAGGGGCAACCGGGACTAGAACCCGGTGTGCCGGCGCCGCAAGGCGGAGGATTAGCTTGTTGAGCCATGGCGCCGGCCTAGCAGGTTGTTATAAAACAACCCAGCACACTGTGACACTCGCCGAACTTTGCTCTCCCATAGGCTCCTGACATGTGATACCATCTGCCACAAGGCCCTCACCAGAGGTCAAACCCACGGTGTTGACGTGGTGCGAATAGGCAGGCAGCCAGTTAGGCCTAAGTGAGCCGCATTTTTTCAGTCCTGCAATGTAATGGTATCTCTGGACCTGTCAGCCCAAAATACCCACCCACCTTCTCAGGATGCCCCTGTGTCTCATCCCGGACCAGGAAGGGGGAGACGCCATGCTGATTATATGGCTATCAAGCTCCGCATAGAGGTGCCATAGAATTCCCAGACGGCTTCATGATGCTAATCACCACCTTCGCCCTCAAGAAAGAGGCTGAGAAGCCAGGAGAGAGCTGTCGCTTCTCCCTCGGACCTCAGCTGGGGGTGCTGTTCCTGTTGTCTCCTCTCTCCTTTTAGGGCAACCCCTTGGCCCACCCACACTCACGTGAGAAATATGTTCCCTCTCACCACTAAGTAAGTTCTGTTACTGCTTGTAACCTTATGATGCCTCTGCTTAGAGATCTTACTTACCTCTGTGTGAGGCAAGACTCTGGAAGAAAAGTTCAGATGCTCAGGCCCACATTAGGGCCACCTGATCTTGGACTTGGCCTTCACCAAAACTATGAGCCACACACATCTCGCTTCAGCAATGGGCCGCAGGCTAAGCCAGCAGGCCCCAGAGGCTCTACTCACACAGCTCTGTGGCTTCTCAGGCCACAGCTGCTCATTCTGGCCTCGCTGTGCCTTTGCACGTTGACCCGAGTGGGATTGCACCAGCAGTCTCACTCACAGCTCAGCAGAACCAGGAAGATCTTTTTTAAATTAATTAATTTATTTGAAAAGCAGAGTCAGAGGGGGCCGGGGGGGAGAGAGAGAGAGAGAGAGAGAGAAAGAGAGAGAATCTTCCATCCACTGGTTCACTCCCCAAATAGCTGCAACAGTCAGATCTGAGTGGATCTGAAGCCAGGAGTCTGGAGCTTCTTCTGGGTCTCCTGCATAGGTGCAGGGGCCCAGGGACTTGGACCATCTTCCACTTCTTTCCCAGGTGCATTAACAAGGAGCTGGATCAGAAGTGGAGCAGCCGGGACTTGAACTGGCGTCCTTATGGGATGCTGGCACCACAAGTGGAGTCTTAACCTGTTACACCACAGCGCTGGCCCCAGAACCAACAAGATTTACACTGCCAAGAAGCCCCCTTCCAGGGACGGGGAAAAGCCTCTCTGGGGGTGTTGGGAGTTCCCTGAGGGCCAGGCTGGCTGCCGAGTTTGCCGCGGGAGCCCAAGGGCTTGGAGGAACCAGCTCAGCCAGAGCTCAGGACCTGCCCCATCAAGTTCAAGTTGCTCCCATACTGTTTTTCTAGGATTTCCCTAACCAGGCGAAAACAAGGGAGTGCCATTTTCTCACAGCCTGGCGGCTGGAGGTCCAGGCGGGGGCGGGGTGGTTTCTCTAAGAGCCTCTCGTCTTGGCTGGCTAACAGTGCCTTCTTCATGTATCCTCACGCGCTTGTCCCTCTGGGTGTGTCCCAGTCTTCTCTTTTTCTTTGTCGGGTTCAGGTTCACCCTTGAAGGCAGCAGGAGTAAGGACTTCAATATATGAGTGGGTGGGGGGCCCAATTCCTCTCACAGCAGCAGAGTCGCTCGCAGGAGACCATGGCATGCCCTGGGCACCCAGGCAGGGTGCTGATGGGAGTGAGTGGACTACCCAAGCTGTCTTTCCCTCAGCTCATCTTGGGGCCCAGGGCTCAAGGCTGCCATCTTGGAGCCTGGCAGGTGCTCACTCCCAGTAATGAGCAGTGCAGAGCATGGCCCTGGGTGCAGAGGTGCTGTCCGGAGCATCGCAGACACGGTGACAGCAGCTCCCAGTGTGCCTGAGAGTCGTGGCGCTCCTGGCAGGGGACTGTGCAGCCTGTCGGAGCAGTAGAGACCAGTGTGTCGGAGGAGGTTGTGTGGGCAGGTGAGGCTGTCTCACGTGACATAGTGACAGCCCAGGTGACCAGACTGTAGCCCTGATGGGGACGTCTGGGTGGCCAGAGTGGCCAGGGTGGCTGGCTTGTTCATGAACCTTCTCCCAACCCTAGGGAGGGTTTTGAGGGGGCCCGAGGTGCTGCTTGAGCTGCTGGGGGTTGCCTGCCATCATCACCAGTTCACCATGCTGACGATGTCTGATTTCTTCAACATTCACCATTTCAAAAACCATGGAACGGTAGGGACATTTGTGGCTCCATCTTCTTAAGCTTAGAGATTTTAAAAATATTCTTTCACTTCTGAAAGACAGAGAGAGAGGGAGAGAGAAAGAGTGATATCCCATGTAGTAGTTCAATCCCCAATTGCCTGCAACAGCTGGGGCTGGCCAGCGGCCAAAGCTGGAGCTGGGAACTCCACTGGGTCTCCTGTGTGGGTAGCAGGGACCGACGACTTGAGCCATCACTGTGCGGTAGCAGAAAGCTGGAGTCTGGAGCAGTCAGGGATTAAACCCAGCTGCTCTGATGAGAGACCCTGAGAGCTGAATCATAGACTCAGTGCCCGTTGCCCTCTGGAACTTTTACACGCCCTTGTAGCTGTTTCATGAGAAAGTGACGTTTCTGCCGCCGTATAAATGAGGTTGTCCACCGACACTGCCCTCGCCGTGAAACTGGGAATGCTGAGGTGATAAGAAAGGCGTGTCTTCTTCCCTGCCGGACGTTCTGGCGGATGGACTGGTGCCAACGCCCTCTCTGCATTCGGTGCCCGCCACGTGCCGACTCCACGCACTTCCTATGCAGTCATCCCCCGAATCTGCGGTTGTGCTTTCTGTGGTTTTGGTTATTGCTGGTCAACCATGGGTTGAAAATATTAAGTGGAAGCCATCATAAATAAGTAACGCGTGCATTTTAGATCGTGGACTGGGCTGAGGAGCGGGATGGAGTCTCCCAGGATGGGCAGCCTCCCTTGGCCGCCCAGAGCATCCACCTGGTATACACTCAGGAGCCGCGGGGGACATCCGAGTGACTGTGGGGCCCCAAAGCAACTTGCAGCAGTACTGACAATCCGGGTCTGCAGGGAAGCTGTAAGGTGGCAGGCTGTAAGCTTATCATGGGCACATCTGTGTAGGAAAACACAGCACACATGGGGCTTGCTCCTGGGATTTCAGGCATCCCCTGTGCTCCCTGCTGAGACAGGAGACAACGGGACACCATTTCACTGAATGCTCAAAACAACTTCATAGGGCAGTTTGTATTTTTTAAAGTTTATTTATTTATTTGAAAAGGAGAGCAACAAAGATGAATGGACAGGTGGATAGATGGATGGATGGATAATACCTAGATGATAGATGGTAGACAGACAGAAATCTTCCATCCACCGATTCACTCCCCATATGCTCACAACAGCCAAGGCAGATCCAGGCCAAAACCAGGAACCCAGAACTTAAGCCGGGTCTCTCACACAGGTGGCAGGAAACCTGGTACTTGAGCCACACTGCTTCCCCCTCGTGTCCAGAATGCATCAGCAGAAGCTGAATCAGAAGCAGACATAATCCCAGGACGTCCACTATGGGATGTGGGCTTCCCAGGCAGCGGCTTAACCCACTGCACCATAACACCTGCCCTGGCAATTTGTGTTTCTATGCCATTTTACAGGTAAGGAAACGGAGGCTTGGCATAGTTAGCTACTTTGTAGGCAGCATGGCTAAATACTGCCGGAGCCCAGCCTCAGCTACCGGGCACCTGCTAGGCTTCTGGGGGCTGCGAGGTGGGAGCGGATGGCGGTGAGCCAATCCTGGACCCTGCCTTCACATCAAGTTCTTGGCTGGCTCCTCACCCGCTCTGGCTGTTGGGTTCAAAGTTGAAGCAGGTGGGGCAGGGCTGATTAGATTTGACCATGTCTCTTGCTTTGAATTATCCATGCCTGCCTCATGTCCCTGGGAATGATCTAATAACGCACAGCAGCTGGATGAGTGGCATTTGCCACGCGCTCGCCTAGGACTGTTGTGACATCTGCTGGGCAGAGGCTGCCCTGAACTGTCCTTATTGAAAGCAAAGCCCTCCCTGCATGCTCAGTTCTGGGGCACCTGCCTGGGGCCCTCCATCCTCCTGCCTCCTACCTCTGCCCCTAGTCTGGCTCCTGGACCCCAGGGCTCCACCCCATGGTCTCCAATGTAGGCACATCCCTCCCTACCCTACCCAAGACTGTGCAGGAAAACCTCCCCACCCATAGCCCCACCAGCCTCAGCACTCGCCTGTCCCAGGCCATTTCAAAGCTCCTTACCTCTTCCCCGCACCCCTTGCTGGGGCAAAGCTTGTTGCTCACTGCTTCTGTTTGAACGTCTGTTCCCTGCAAAACTCAGGTTGAAATATTATTACCATGGCAACCACACCAAGAGGCATCTCCACCCTCAAGGGTAGGATTGGTGCTGTAATAAAGGGAGAGTTTGGGGCAGGCAGTGGCCTAGCCTTGGTAAGGATACCCACATCTCCTGTTGGCGTGCCTGGGTTCAACTCCTGGCTGTAGCTCCCAACTCTGCTTCCTGCTGCCACAGGCCCTGGGAGGCTGCAGTAATGGCTCAAATCATTGGGTTCCTGCCACTCATCAGGCCGGCACTTCGGTGTAGCAGGTAAAGCCACTGTCTGAAGTGCCGGCATCCCATATGGGCATCAGTTCAAGTCTCAGCTGCTCTTCTTCTGGCCCAGCTCTCTGCTATGGCCTAGAAAAGCAGTAGAAGATGGCGCAAGTCTTTGGGCGCCTGCACCCATGTGGGAGATCTGCTTCCTGCCACTCATGTGGGAGATCTGGATTGACTTTCTGGGCATGTGGCTTTGGCCTTGCCAGCATTTGGGGAGTGAATCAGCATATGAGAACTGTCTTTCTCTCAGCAATCTTTGGCTGCTCTCAAATAAATAAACATGAGAAGGGGGTTGGGGGTTGGGGGGTGCTGCTTCCCTCTGCCTTGGTCCTCTGCTGTGTGTTGGTGCAGCACGAAGGCCCTCACCAGATGCTGGCACCTTGACTTTGGCCTTCCCGGCCAGCAGGTCTGCATTCATTGTGAATGAACCAGTCTGTGGTGTTCCATCAGAGCTGCACAAGCCAGACGGAGACATTTGGCACTTGAGGCCTTGCGGCTCTGGCCTGGGCATCATTCACGTTCCCTTCCTGCTCCCTGCTGTGGGGCGCCCTGAGGAGCCGGAGCGTGCACTGCTCTTACCCTGCTGCAGCCGGCTCAAACTGCTTTCCGTGGGAAAGGCGGGACCCATGCCCCCCACCGACGGTTGCCTCACCTCTGGGTCACAGTTCGTAGGAGGAAGGAAGCTGTCTGCCCCTGCCCAGACTGCCTAGGCAAACACACTCTCCTTGCACCCCTGGGACTTCAGTCAAGCTCCTGCCTGCAGGCTGGATGAGTGGTGTTTGCCATGTGCTCCCCCAGAACTGTTGCGACATCTGCTGGGCGGAGGTGCACAGGGCCCAGTCCCTGCCTTGGGAGCCCTGGGTGGCTTACCCACTACGCCACAGCGCTGGCCCCAGCTCTGACTCTTGACTCTGGGGATGCCATAGCTCTCCACGGAGCCCACTACTGTCCCTATGTTTGTTGACAAAGCCTGCTCTGGGACACCCGTCTCTTCTGTCTCTCCAGCAAGACATCTGCCCGCCCAGGAGCAGCGGCCTGAGGTCACCTGCTGTCGGCACTGGGAGTACACTTGGAGCTCGCGCTGCATGCTGGGCTGAGACTGTGTCAACAAACCGCCAGCTCCTCAGGTGCTCTGACAGCCCAGTGGGACCAGGGCCGGGCCACGGGCTTCGGGAGACTCCAGAGGGACTGAGCCATGGCATGCACCTGCTGGCCTCTCCCCAGCCCAGGCAAGCACCAAGTGTGCCCATGCCAGGCCCGGCTCCAGGCCTCTGCAGGCTGGCCTGGGAGGCAGCTGGAGGGTGGATGCATCATGGTTAATGGGTGATCTGGGTGGGGGCAGTCCCCAAGCAGGTCATGGGGAGATCCGGGCACTCACCTCCAGTCCTCAGCAGACCAGGGTCACACCCCAAGCCACATAAACACAGATGCTGGCGGGCAGGTGGTGGTGGTGGGGACTCTGGTGGGGATAGGGGATGTCAGGGATAGTGCTCCCGGTGGGCCCAGAGCCGGGTGTGGGGGGCACGTCCAGAGTGCTCCCAGGAGTGCTGCTGTGTGGGGGTGGAGGGGGAGGCAGCAAGGCCCAGGGGGACTGTGGTCAGCCGAATAATGCCCCTCCCCCTCCCCGCCCCAGGATGTACATGTCCTAATCCCCAGGACCTTCAGCTGCAACCTCATAAGGCAAAAGGGTCTTGGCAGGAGATGAAGAGATGGTTGTGCATTATCAGGCAAGGGGGCTGATGGGAGAGACTTGACTGCAGATGAGAGGAGGGGCGATGGGAGCCGAGACTAGGGTGATGGGCCTGGGGCTGGAAGAGGGGAACGTTCCCCCTGGAGTCTCCAGAGGGAGCCAGCCCTGCCCACACCTTGACTTAACTTGGTGAGACGGATGCCCAGGACGCTAAGAGAAAGAAACGTGTGCTGTTTGAAGCCACTGTGTGCATGGGGGTATTTGTTTCAGGGGCAACAGGAAAATACTGCAGTGAGCATGCTCAGAGTGGCCAACTGTGCCAGGTCCCATTGTAGGAGGCAGAGACCCAGTCCAGTAGAGGGAATGTTTCTCCTTCGTGTTCTCCTCCAGGGTCAGAGATGGTCACAGGGGAATGGCCACTTGCTGGGGGAGGAGGGGTGTTTGTCAGGGTCTCTTCCTCTGAGAACAGCTCCCCAAGCCTCCAACGGACAGGCCAGGATGCTGGGATGGTTCATCCAGCCAGGTGGACAAGTGGCCCTGGCTCAGCCAATGAGATGTTCTCCTTGAAGCAAAGCTTCCTGTTGCATCTGGGAGACGGTGAATGGACGCAGGTCTTGGGCAGCCATCTCATATCGCATGCTTTCAGAGGGGCTAGAAGGAAGGGCTTGAAGCTGAGGTGCTGGGGGTGCACAGGGGGCCCCAAGGCCAGTGGCCTCAGGTGCTCCAGGGCGAACTTGTCCTTAATAATTTCTTTTCTTTATAATATTTTCTTGTGATACAATTTTTACAAAATTCACTCTTTTAAAGCATACAACTCAGTGCTTTTTAGTATAAAGAGGATGCTTCCAAAAGTTCGTGGAAAAAGAAATTACAAGTTAAATTGATTTTGCTGTGAACAATTTTGAAATTTGCCTATGTTTCATAATATGTATTTTCCATGAACTTTTTTGTTAAAGATTTATTTATGTACTTGAAAGGCAGAGTTACAGAGATGCAGAGAGAGAGAGAGAGAGAGAGAGAGAGAGAGAGAGAGAGGTCTTCCATCCACTGGTTCACTCCCCAGATGGCTGCAACTTCCAGAGCTGCTCCGATTCGAAGCCAGGAGTCAGGAGCTTCTTCCAGGTCTCCCATGCAGGTGCAGGGGCCCAAGGACTTGAGCCATCTTCTACTGCTTTCCCAGGCCATAGCAGAGAATTGGATCAGAAGTAGAGCAGTTGGGACTCGAACCGGCACCCATATGGGATGCTGGCACTGCAGGTAGTGGCTTTACCTGCTATGCCACAGTACTGGCCCCATCTATGAACTTTTTGAAAGCCCTATATATGTATGGATTTCAAAAATTTTTTGCATCCAGTTTTTTTTTTATCAGAAATATTTCTAAGGGCTGGCACTGTGATGTATTGGGTAAAGCCACTGCCTGTGATGCCAGCATCCTATATGGGCATTGGTTTGAGTCCCTGCCTGCTCCACTTCTAATCCAGTTCCCTGCTAATGGCCTGGGAAAAGCCATGGAAACTATCCCAAGTGCTTGGGCCCCTGCCAACCATGTGGGAGACCCAGAAAAAGATCCTGGCTCCTGGCTTCGGCTTGGCCCAGCCCTGATTGTTGTGGCCATCTGGGGAATGAACCAGTAGTTGGAAGATCTCTCTCTCTCTCTCTCTCTCTCTCTCTCTCTGTAGCATTTTCAAATAAGTAAGTAAATCTTGAAAACAAAACAAACAAGCAAAATATTCCTAATGTTGTTCAACCATCATGGCTGCCTAATTCTGGAATGTTGCCGCTCTCTCCCCAGAGTCCCCACACTGAGAGCTCTCACCTACCACTTCCCTCTCCCCTGTGCCCAGCACCACTTCGGGATTTTATGTCTCTAGACATCTGCCTGTTATCACTGAAGGTAAAGGGCTGTGAGACGCAGACAGAGACCCGAGGCCAAGGCCTCAGAGACCTTGGTGTAAGCTTGCTCCTAATAATTTCTTATCTTGAGCTGGAGCTATAGCATAGCAGGTAAAGCTGCTGTCTGCATTGCTGACATACTATCTGGGAGTCAGTTCGAGTCCCGGCTGCTCTACTTCTGATCCAGCTCTCTGCTATGGCCTGGGAAAGCAGTAGAAGATGGCTCAAGTCCTTGGGCCCCTGCACTTTCGTGGGAGACCCGGAGGAATCTCCTGGCTCTTGGCTTCGGATCAGTCCAGCTCTGGCCATTGTGGCCATTTAGGGAGTGAACCAGCAGATGGAAGACTTCACTCTGCCTCTGCCTCTCTGTAACTCTCCCTTTCAAATAAATAAATAAATCTTAAAAATATATACTTTCTTGACTTTCTCTGTTGCCTGTTTCTCCCTCAGTACCAGGTGTCCAAGGACTGTTCACGCCATGGTTTGTACTAGTGCCTCACTCCCTTTGATGGCCCAATAAGATTTCCCTGTACAGAGCATCCTAGCACAAGGGTTTGACTTTGGAGTCTTCAACTTTGGGATGATGTAAAAGCCACACGTGTTCAGCAGACACAGCGCGTGGGGCATTGACTTGACCTCTCCTGGGTTGGTGCGCCATGGTCCCATCCTGTCTGGTGGTGCCAGGTGGCTGAGCCACAGCATGGGGTGGAGTTAGGGGCACTGAGCACATTTTCCGTTTATGTTGGGTTTATCAGGATGTAACATTGTAAGCCGAGGAGCATCTGTGTAGACCTGCCGCCATCTGTGTAGACGTACCATGGTTCGTGTATGCAGACAGCAACCATTCATCTGTTGATGGGCATTCCAGTCGTTGTGCTTGTTTGGCTATGGTGTCTGCTGCTGCTGTGCGCGGCTTTCTGTGTGGACATGTTTTCAGTTCTGTATCCCTTGGAGTGGGTGTGCACCTGGAAGTGGAGGTGCCGGGCCATATGGAACCCCATATGTAGAATTTTCTGTGTCTGTGGGATCTATAGCAACATCTTCTTTTCCATTTCTGACTTTTTTTTGGCAGCTTCTCTATTTTTTCTTGCTCAAGATTAGCAGGATTATCAATTTTATTTTGCTTTTTGAAAAAACTAACTTGGACCTTGTCCATTTTCTATTGGACGGTTAACATAGTTTCATTAACTTATGCTTCTGTTTTTATCATTTCCCCCCCAGATTCTCTCTTTGGTTTACTTTTGCTGTTCTTTCATTGATTTTCAGCCTTATCTTTTCTTTTTAAAAAGATTTATTTATTTATTTGAGAGGCAGAGTTACAGGCAGAGAGGGAGAGAGGTCTTCCATCTGCTGGTTCACTTCCCAAGTGGCCACAACAGCCAGAGCTGGCCCAATCCAATGCCAGGAGCCAGGAGCTTCTTCTAGGTCTCCCATGTGGGTGCAGGAGCCCAAGCACTTGGGCCATCTTCCACTGCTTTCCCAGGGCATAGCAGAGAACTGGCTCTGAAGTGGAGCAGCTGGGATTTGAACTGTTGCTCATATGGGATGCCGGTACTAAAGGCAGAGGGTTAACGTACTACACCACAGCGCCAGCCCCTAGCCTTATCTTTTCTAATGTTAAAAACTATATTTCCCAGCAAGTACAACTTTCATTAAAATCCACATATTTTATAAAAAAAGATTTGTTTATGTATTTATTTGAAAGGCAGAGTTACAGAGAGGGAGGGAGAGAGAGAGAGAGAGAGAGAGAGACATCTCAGATGTCAAATGGCCACAGTGGCTGGGGCTGCGCCAGGCTGTAGCCAGGAGCCTAGAACTCCCTACAGGTTTTCCATGTCGGTGTAGGGGCCCAAGCACTTGGACCATCTTTTGCTACTTTCCAAAGCACATTAGCAGAGAGTTGGATCAGAAGTGGAGCAGTCAGGACTCAAAGCAGCACCCATACGGGATGCTGGCATTGCAGGCAGCAGCTTAACCTGATGTGCCACAACACTGGCCCCAATCCCATACATTTTGATATGTGATATTTTTGTTATCACTGAGATCAACATATTTTTTTAAAAAAATATTTATTTACTTATCTGACAGAGAGAGATGGGGAGACAGATCTTCTGTTCCCAGATTCACTCAACAGCAGTCAGGGCTGGGCCAAGCTGAAGCCAAGAGCCAGGAACTCCATCTAGATCTTCCACACAGGTGACAGAAACCTATGTCCTTGGGGCCATCACCTGCTGCCTCCAGGGTGCATTCATAGGAAGCAGGATCAGGAATGTGGAGTAGCTAGGACTCCGAGCAGGCATTCCAGCGAGGGATGCGGCAAAACCTAAGTAGCAGCTTAACCCGCGGCGCTTCAGTGCCCGCCTCTCAAGTTCTTTTCTAAGTTGCGTTGTGACCGTTTCCCTTTGCTCCAGGAGTAATTTAATCATGTATTTAGACAGCAGACCCTGGCCTCCAGCCCTGGTGAAGCTGTTGAAGTGTCACCTGGGATCTCAGTGCCTCCCCGGGGAAGCAGCAGCTGCCTGTAGCTGACCACACACACTCGGCAGCTCCACACCGCAGCTGCTTCTCGGCTCTCACAAAGAGAGGTTGCATCGCAAGTCCAGCACGTGGGCCTGGGCCCTTCACTCAGGGTGCACGGATGCTGACGTCAAGGTGAAGGCCAGCGTGGTGTCCTCCTCCGAGCTCCCTCAGGTGGCTGGTAGCCTTGTGGTTGTGGGCCTGAGGGCCTGGCTTCCTTGCAAGCTGCCAGTGGTAGGCTGCCCTCAGCTGCTAGAGGCTGCTTGCGTGTCTCACCTCAGGCTCCCCCAGCTTCAGAACCAGCCACAGACCACAGACCACGGACCAGCTCCCTGCCTTAAGGTCAGCTGATTTGGGGCCTTTATTCCCTTTGCAGAATCACTGCATAGAAGCACCAACTTCAATATCTGAACAACCTGGCAATGCATGCATGCTGGGGACCGTTTCAGAATTCTGTCTCCCGGGGACTGGCGCAGGGGTGCAGTAGGTTAAGTCACCACCTGCGACACTGGCGTCCCGTTCCTGCTGCTGCATTTCCCATCCAGCTCCTTGCTAATGCCCCTGGGAAGGCAGTGGAAGACGGCCCAAGGGCTTGGGCACCTGCCACCCACATGGGAGACCCAGATGGAGTTCCAGGCTCCTGGCTTTGACCTGTCCCAACTCAGGCCCAGCCATTGTGGCCATATGGGGAGTGAACCAATGGATGCAAGATTCTCTCTCTCTCTCTTTCTCTCTCTCTCTCTCTCTCTCTCTCTCTCTCTCTCACATACACACACACACACACTCTGCCTTTCAAATACATAAAATAAATCTTTAAAAGAGAAAAAGAATTCTGTCTCCCGCAGATTCCCAAAGTCTGGGTTCATCTCCTTGCTGTCCACTGTCCCAGACTCTGGTGGGAGCTGTTAGTGGGTTTCCGATGTGTAGTAACAGGGTTTTAAGTCTTGTTCCCGTTTTTCCACTCTCCCTCAGTGAGAGGCTTGGTCTTAATGATGGAGTCAGCATTGTGGGAGCAGGGTATCCTCCCTTCCTGATTAGAACAACCACCACCACCTTCTAAATGCTCAGGAAATAAAAGAAAACTTCCTTAACTTGGTCAAGACCATCTGCCAGAGAGCTAAAGCAAATGCCATCTGTCATGGTGAAATATTGGACTCACTCCCATTAAACGTCGGGATCAGGAGAAGTTCAAGTTCCCTGTCACTGCTTCCAGCTGAAAATTGGAGCCTTAGCAATAAGCAGCTAAAGTTGCAAAGGAGGAGGAAAAAAAAAATCCCTGTTGTTATTTGTGGATAAACATGATCCTCTACTCAGGAAATCCAGGCGATTCAATCACCTTCAAATTACTGGAGTTAATTAGAGCATTGAGCAAGGCAGCAAAATAAAGTTCAACATAGAAAATCAATAGCATTCCTGCTCACAGCAATTATTAATGAAAAACACGCTAGAAACAAGATACTAATTACAACAGCCACAGAATCTAGAAAACACCGAGGGATGACTGTACCATGAATTGGGAGAACACGAATGTTGAACATTGTGAAACCTTACTAAAGAGCGCAAAAGGAAATCAGAACTGTGGTGACAAAGAGCCTCCAAGGATGGAAATGTCCTGTGTTGCGCTCACTCCATTTGGCCCAAGTTTAACACGAGTTCAGCAGAATCTCTGTCAGGAGGATTATCCACACAGCTCAGTAAGGGGATCCCAAAACCCACGTAGGAGACAACATGGGCAAAGGTGGCGGGAGGTGCATCTGGTATCCCTTGAGTGCTACAGTCTCCTGACCCTGGAAGACAGTGATGTTGGCACAAGAGACACAACAGCCTGAGGCTAGGAGAGAGGCCAGGCGCAGAGCTGGGCATTTATGGGAGCAAGAGAGCGGGGGTGTTCCACCCCCTCCCCCCTCCCCCCTCCCTCCCTTTCTTCCCTTTCAATGCACACAGGGGTGAGGTCAGTTTGGGTCAGGTGGCGCATGCTCAGGAAAGCATTTTTGAAAAAGGGGGAATTGAATGCAGGCGTGGGCTACGCAGGCCGGGGCCGCAGGGATGGTGGGAGCCCCAGCAGCCGACAGAAGCTGGGAGCACAGTGCGCTCACCCAGCAGAGAGCGGGAGCCGTGCACAGATGCAGTTGTTTCTAGAGACGCCTCTCCAGCGGAGCCTGTGGCTTCCTGTGCCCCTGCCCTCCAGTCTCGGGCTGGCACCTCCCGCGGGCGGAGCCCTGCTGCCAGGCAGCCCCCAGGTGGCCCCCAAAGCCCAACCTGGGAGGCTCAGCTCCCGTGGGAAAGGGTCCAACAAGCAGAGCAGAGGACAGAGCCCGGAGAACACCGGCCCAGGCTGGACGACCACGCTCTGGGACAAAATAGCTCCGACTCCCAGCGCATGGTTTTCAGAAAATGAATTCCAGATCCATCAGAGATCCAAATGCGAGACATGGAAAGACTGAAATATTCAAGGAGCTATAGGAATATGGAGATAACCTCAGAGTGCAAAATGCCTCGGTGAGGCTGGAAAAAAGGATTGGTGCAGTGCTTTGCACAGAACTCAAAATCCTCTTTATGACAAGAGACACCATCAGCAGGCAAAATGACAGACACGGAGAAAACGCTTGTAACCTATAAAAGAGAGAAAGGATACATATTAGAATAAGTAAGCGGCTTTATAAAGCAGCAATAAAAAGACCACACACTCCAAAAGAAAAAATGGGCAGCTTCAAAAAGAGAAAATGTGGGAACTTCCAAGATGGGTAACTACAAATGGACAGGAAAATGAAATGATGGGGCCAGCATCCTGGCATAGTGAGTTAAGCTGCCTATGATGCTGGTGTCCCACATGGGCTCCGGTTCGAGTCCCAGCTGCTCCACTTCTGATCCAGCTCCACGCTGATGGCCTGGGAAAAGCAGCAGAAGATGGTACCAGTGCTTGGGCTCCTGCCACTCAGGGAGAAGAGCTGGATGAAACTCCAAGCTCCTGGCTTCGACCTGGCCCAGCCCTGACCGTTGTGGCCATCTGGGAGAGTGAATCAGTAGATGGAAGACTCCCCCCACCCCGTAACACACTCACTTTCAAATAAATAAGTAAATCTTTTAAAGAAAGCAATGATGGCCCACCTCACTACTCTGTGGGGAAATATTAAATATGAGTCTAATTGTAACAGCAGGGCCGCGGCATTGTTCAATGCACACCTGCAAAACAGTGAAAGTCGCCAGTGAGGGCCTGTGATGGGGGGCAGAGACGTGGCCGTGCCCCGAGCCCTTTACATCAGTCATAACCACCCAGCACGTTTCCAGTGGGACACAGGGCCCTTCAGGACAAAGCTGGCCCCTGTTCTGTGTTGGGCTGCCCTTGTACCTGCTTGGCAGTGCAGGAAGTGTGTTCACACCAGCAGCGTCACGCACATAGCGGGAGTGCATCCGCCCTGACGGTGCAGCCACTGGAACGTGGCCAAGTCGCGGGATGTCTCGGCTCACGGTCCATCCACGGGCTCTGCTGTGTTGCCATGTGGCACGTGACTGTGTCAACGTGAGGACAGACATCTGGAGGGTCCCACTCAGCGCTGACAGCTGCTGTTACCCCACAGCAGAGCCCAGGAGTTCCCATGGCTTTAGCTGCAAGAGTTTTAAAGTGTTGAGACCATAAGATTACAGATGGGGACTGAGAACCAGCAAGGCCCAGCCTGTCCCTGGGTCGTGGCCTACACCTGGATGTCCTGAGCTGGGGGTGTGGGGACACCTTGGCTGGTGTGGCCAGAGCCCCGCCCAGCCCTCCATCCTGTCTGCAAGGTTCAGAGCCCACAGCTGGATAACAGCTCAGGAGAGTGGCCAGAATTTCACGGCAGCTCGCCACCGATGCGACCCTTTGAGGCCAGGTACATGGAGCCCACTGACCCACGTGCAGGGCTTCACTTACCCAGGGTACAGACCTTTAGGACCATGCAGTAAATACCCATGAGCTTCAAACTCTGAAGGTGAGAACTGAGCAGATGGAGCTGCCCAGGCCAGATTGGAGTCATTCAGAAGGGGGAAGGTCCACGGAGGTCCCTGCCAGCCAGAGGGCAAATGACAGGACTCCCTGTGTGGACAGCCATGTGGACAGGGCTGTGGGTGGTGATCCTTGTGTGGACAGGGCTGTGGGTGGTGATTCTTACCCTAACCCTAACCCTAACCCTAACCCATGTGGAGAGGGCTGTGGATGGTGATCCTTGTGTGGACAGCTTTGTGGACAGGGTTGTGGGTCAGTCTCCCTGCGTGGACAGGTCAGTGGGTGGTGGTCCTTGTGTGGACAGGGCAGTGGGTGGTGATCCTTGTGTTGTCAGCTGTGTGGACAGGGCTGTGAGTGAGCCTCCCCCTATGGACAGCCACGTGGACCTGGTTCTCCGTGTGGACAGCTCTCCCAGCGTGCCCAGCCTGTAGATGAGCACCTAACCCAAGTAGGGTATTTGGACCAACCCTGTGTGTTTACTTGAGTGAGTGATTTAAGTTCCTCTTAGCAACTCATTTACACAAAGAATGTGGAAATGATCTCAAATCCCTATGCAAGCCTGGCCCCGATAAAGAACCAAGCTGAAAACAACAAAGAAATGCATCCCTCCTCTCTGCAGCCAGCCTGGGCTCTGGGGGAGCCGCAGCGGTGAGGCGCCGCCCTGCCGCCCTGCCGGTGCTTGTTCTTCTCCCAGCCTTGCCTTGCCCTCCCCTCCAAGGCCAGAGCTCCTGCGTGGGCGGGATCGCTGCTGCTCCAGGGCAGCTGTGAAGACAGAATGCCAGCGTGGTGAGCCTCTGGCCTGTGGCGCCAGCGCCCTGGGCCCCCGGGGCAGCAGCAGTCCCTCTCCCCACTCCCCTCCCTGCCACAGCCAGCGTGGTGAGCCTCTGGCCTGTGGCGCCAGCGCCCTGGGCCCCTGGGGCAGCAGCAGTCCCTCTCCCCACTCCCCTCCCTGCCACAGCCAGGCGCCCACCTTGATCTGTTGTGTTTTGACAGCCTCACTGATGGGGTCAGGGCCTGGCTGCTGGCCGGGTCCCGCTCTGAGAAGAGCTACATAGGGCACCTCCAACGCTGCTGTCCCCACCGGTCCTACAGCTGCCTTGGATCCAGCCTGTGAGCCTGCCCTGTCTGATGCACTGGGTGGGGTATCATTAGCCTGGGGGGCTGCCCTCTCTCCTCCCCACAGCTGGAGGAGCAGTGGGCCTGGGGACCCGCCAGTGGCTACATGGGGACTTGGCGGCATGGGCAGCAGGGGCAGGAGCCTCCCTTGGTGGGAAGTAGCCGGGACAGCACTTTCCTGACTCCTGCTGGGTCGAGCTGAGCTCCCCAGTGCTGCTCAGGACAGCAGCTCATTCTGCACACAGTGAGGGGCAGGGCCCTCATGGGCCAGGTGTCCACAGTCAGGCTCCGGCAGCCGGTTCCTGGTGCAAGGGGAGGCCGCCTTGGGAAGGCTCCCTGGGATCCAGGGAGGCTAGACACTGAGTTGCTGGCCCCATAGACGCCTCATGGCCAAGTGTCTGAAATTGTGTTCACACTGACTGCTGCAGCCATGGGGGCAGGCCCCAGGCCCTCTGGGCCTCTAGGGCTCCATGTCGACCATAAGAAAGGTTGACTCATAAACTAGCCACAGTATGAGATAACTAACAAAAACTAATAATGAAACGGAATAAAACATGGATGGCACTAGCAGTTATAGCACCCATTCTCTCTCCCTCCCTTCCTCTCCCTCCCTCCCTCCCTCCCTCCTTCCATCCTTCCCTCTCTCTCTCCCTCTGACACATGACTGTACTGCACTCACCTTTCATCCTGTCAGGATGGGAGGAAGCTGGGTGAGTGACAGGCACACTTAAAACTTAAGGAACAGGCCGGCGCCGTGGCTCAGTAGGCTAATCCTCCGCCTTGCGGCGCCGGCACACCGGGTTCTAGTCCCGGTCGGGGCACCGATCCTGTCCCGGTTGCCCCTCTTCCAGGCCAGCTCTCTGCTGTGGCCAGGGAGTGCAGTGGAGGATGGCCCAAGTCCTTGGGCCCTGCACCCCATGGGAGACCAGGATAAACACCTGGCTCCTGCCATCAGATCGGCGCGGTGCGCCGGCCACAGCGCGCCTACCACGGCGGCCATTGGAGGGTGAACCAACGGCAAAAAGGAAGACCTTTCTCTCTGTCTCTCTCTCACTGTCCACTCTGCCTGTCAAAAATTAAAAAAAAAAAAAAAAAAAAAAACTTAAGGAACATTCCCTAGAATTTTCCATTTAGTGTTTCCAGATCATTGGTTGACTTCAGATAACTGAAAACATGGAAAGCAAACCTCAGGTCACAGGGGACTCCTGTTCTTCAAGAAATTGTCCACAGGGCCGACGTTGTGGCATAGCAGGTTAAGCCTCTGCCTGTGGCATCTGCATCCCATAGGGGTGCCGGTTCGAGACTTAGCTGCTCCACTTCTGACACAGCTCTCTGCTAATGTTCCTGGGAAAGCAACAGAAGATGGCCCAAGTGTCTGGGCCCCTGCTCGCACATGGGAGACCTGGATGAAACTTCTGGCTCCTGGCTTCAGCCTGGCCCAGCAGTGGCTGTTGCAACCACTGGGGGAGTGAACCAGTGGATGGAAGATCTCTCTTTCTCTGTTTCTCCTCCTCTCTTTATATCTCTGCATTTCAAATAACAAATAAATATTTAAAGGAAGAAAGGAAGGAAGGAAGGAAGGAAGGAAGGAAGGAAGGAAGGAAGGAAGGAAGGAAGGGAGGGATTGCCCATCCCTGACCTGGAGTGGGAAGGACTCGTCCAGCCTTTCGGCAGGGCAGAAGAGATGGGGGATGGCAGGGTCAGGGGCAAGCGCAGGGCTGAGACAGGGACAGGGCTGGTGCAGGGGCAGGGGCAGGAGCAGGAAACCCCGGGCCCACTGGAGCTCACTTAGGCTGGCCCTGCCTCCTTCCCATTCTCTCCACAACGAGTACTCAGTGTGTGTGCCGGGCACACCCAGGGAAGTCAGGAATGGAAGGCCCTGCGTGTCATAGGTGAGGCCTCTGAGGGCCTGTCTGTGGTCACAGTGGCACCACAGGGAATACAGAGGTGAACTTGAACTTGAAGACGAGCTGGGTCCCTGCTACACTAGGGAATGGAGCCCCAGGAAGCCTGGTTGAGCACAGGGGCAGATAACCAGAATGTGTGCGTGTGTGTGTGTGTGTGTGTAGCCTGCTGGCAAGGCCCTGGGAGGGGACCGGACGTCACCGTGGGCTTTTCTGAAGCGTCTCCACGCTCAGCGTCCCCGGACAAACTCAGCCTTGGAGCCGATTCATTTGCCCCCTTGGAAGCAAGGGCAGGAACTCAGTGAACTCGAGTTCGTGGAGACGGGTCAGTGCACGGCAATGGAACGCGGGCAACCTTCTTGGGTGTCTCTGTTCTATTCCCACTGTAGATGTGCACACGGTATCCTTTCTGCTGCCTCTGAGCAAGGCGGACTTCCCCGGACGGGGAGGCACTCGGGGACTCAGTCTCTTTGAGCTGGAAAAAAAAAAAAAAAAGATGGCTGTACATCAGCGGCCTTAGAAACAGCAGGTGTTTCTTTCTGGCAGTTCTGGGGCTGGGCAGAGGAAGGTCAAGGTGCTGGCTGGTTTGGTGTTTGGGGAGGGGTCGCTCCCTGGCTCTTGGATGGCAGCTTTTCTCTGCCCCGTGCCTCCCTTGGGTCCGTGTGCACGAGGTGCTGTGGTGGTGGATTGGAAGCAGCCCCAAAGGCGGAAGGCACCGCGAGACCACCGGAAGAGGAGGATAGTTTACTTGAATGCCTACAGACCCAAGTGTGGTCTCGGGGCGGGGGCGGGGGGCTGTGAGACACCCGGATCTCCACTCTCCCAGTTAGTAGTCAGGGGTCTCTGTGTTAAGCTGGACAGAGGGGGTCCTCGGCTAGCTGCTTCTCAGGAAGCAGAAACATTCCAGGCGTGAGATAAGGGACATTCCAGGGTCCTGCCCGACAAGTCCAGCCCCATATTTATTTAAATGACTTCTGTTATCCCATAAACTTTGGGCTTGCAATCAAGTGTGCAAATTTAGGCAAAATCTGGGCCCCAAGAACGAGAGAATCTGAGACATTTTCTTCTGGAGCTTGTATTCAGGGGCTCTTCCAGGACAGCTTACGTCTCCACGTGGTTCTCAGAGGGGGCCGGACCACCACCACCACCAAGGAGGGCACCGTCTGAGCCAGGTCCGGGAACATGCAATGTGTGAGCACAAATGCTGCAGGCAGCAAGCATCCCCCCCCCCCCCGCCCACTTCTATATCCCAGACACTCCCCTAACCCTCGCTACAGCAGACCCCATAAACTGCTTCTCAGGAAGGCTGTTTAGAAAACAGTATCTTGCCCCGTCTCCTGACCTCTGAGCACTTGGGGCTGGTTAGCTGGGGGCGCCCCAAGGGAATGGGTTACTTGAAGGGTACATCCAAAATGGCTGTAGCCAGGGCAAGCCAAGCCCCTGCAGGCTCTAACCCCATGACCCAGTCACCTCCCAGAGTCCTCACCTCCGGTCACCATGACAATGTGGACAATGTGGCTGCAGATCTGATTTTGGAGGCGGACACGGACATCTGGAGAGCACCCAGCCTCCTATGTGGTCAGTCGGGTGCCCAGGAGAGACTCCGGCCTCCAGCACAGCCACAGTTCCAGCAGTCTATGTCTTCAGAGTTCCCCGAAGTAGAGCAGCAGGAGGGGGGCCTTGCACAGGAGACACACTCAGAGAAAAGTTCCATACACCCCTTTCCCTGGGGCACCCTCCACGGCAACCCCTGCCGACCAGCCCCGCCTCTCCCAGCCTCTGCGGCTCTGTGCAACCAGGAGCAGGTGCAGTCCTTCCAACGCCCCGCCCCCTCCCTTGGGAACACAGCCGCCACTCTAGGCTCTGCCTGGTGGCCTTGGCCTCTGTCAACAGCTGCAGCCTCTGTTGGAGGTGCTGACCGAGGAGGGTTTTCTTAAAAGACTCTTCCACCGCACGGCTGGGATGCAGGGCAGTCCCAGGAGGTGACTCTCGTCCAATGACTCAGGTGAGCAGGGCTGTCTGGCAGGAGTTGTGCCCTTTGTTTAAGAGGGCAGCGACCTGAGGGTCCCTGCTGGGCGTGGGTGTGTGCTGCGTCTGTCACATCTGCCCACAGGCTGACCCCAGCTGCAGCCAGGGCAAGGGAGCCATTGCCGCCGTTACACAGTGCCACCCAGGGCCCCGAGCAGAGCAGACGGGGGCTATGGGTGGACAACAGGGAAGATGGCCAGTGGGTTTCCAGGTCCCTCTGTGCAATGCTGTGCCTTATTTCTTTACTGTGTCCCCTTGTGGGTTCACCTAGGTCTTCCGTCTGCTGTTCTGTTGCAGGTGTGGCTAAAGGACCCATTTCCAGATGAGTGTAGCCATTGTGGGAAACAGCCGGGAGGTTCCTCCAGGAATTAAAAAGAAAACTCTCAGAGCAAGCCTTTATCCCAGTGTTTAAGATGCCCACATTCCACGCCAGACTCCCTGGGCTGGATTTCCAGCCCGGCTCCTGATGTGGGCTTCCTGCTAATGCAGAGATGGTGATGGTTCGTGGAGTTGGGTTCCTGCCACCCATGCAGGAGGCCTGGGTTGATTTCCCACCTCCCAGCTTCCAGCCTGACCCTACCTGTGGATGTTGCAGGCAATTGAAGAGTGAACCAGTGGGTGGGCTCTCTCTCTGCCCTGCAAAAACATAAAAAAAAAAAATAGAAATTGAACTACCATATGATCCAGCAATCCAAATACTTGGTGTTCAGGAGTACTTCAAAAAGTTCATGGAAGATAAAATTAAAAGATGTTTATTCTGGTGCAAAATTTAAAAATCTGTGCACAGTTTTTTTTTCCATAATGTGCACGCTCCATGAACATTTGAAGATTCCTCTATGCATGGATTTTACAATTTTCTTGCATAAAAATCAGCTTGCCTATAATTCTATGTTCCCCAAACTTTCCTGTGTACCCAACAGAAATGAAATTAGCATATGGGAGAGTTACCTACATGCCCGTGTTCCCTGCAGCATTGTTCACAGTAGGCAGGATACGGATCAACCCAAGTGTCGGTCAGTGGATGAGTGGATAAACAAAGTGTGGTAGCGATACACAGGAGAATGCCACTCGGCCACAAAAAAGAATGAAACCCTGATGTTTGCAACAACATGGAGGGACCCAGAGGACATCAGGTATGAAAAATATGCCAGGCACAGGAAGACAAATACTGCACGAACTCACTCATATGTGCAATCTACAAACATTGGCTTCATAGTAGAAGAGTAGCCAGGAGAGAATGGGACAGGAGACATGGCAGAGGCTAAATGTAAGGGAGCCGGAGCTGGTGCTGTGGCACAGCAGGTTAACACCCTGGCCTGAAGTGCCAGCATCCCATATGGTTGCCAGTTTGAGTCCCGGCTGCTCCACTTCCCATCCAGCTCTCTGCTATGGCCTGAGAAAGCAGTAGAACATGGCCCAAGTCCTTGGGCCCTTGTACTCACGTGGGAGACCTGGAAGAAGCTCCTGGCTCCTGGCTTTGGATCGGTGCAACTCTGGCCGTTGCAGCCAACTGGGGAGTAAACCATCAAATGGAAGATTCTCTCTCTCTCTCTCTCTCTCTCCTCTTTCTGTGTAACTCTTTCAAATAAATAAATAAATCTTTTTTAAAAAAAAGTAAGGGAGTCACAGCTCACAGGGTGACTTGGTTCATGGCAACACGTTATGTTCCTGAAAGATGTGGAGAGGGTGCCGGTACTCTGGTGTAGTGAGTAAACCTGTTGCCTGCAGTGCCAGCATCCCATATGGGCACTGGTTCGAGTCCCAGCTGCTCCACTTCCTATCAAGCTCTCCACTATGGCCTGGGAAAGATGGCCCAAGTGCTTGGGCCCCTGCACCCATGTGGGAGACCTGGAAGAAGCTCCTGGCTCCTGGCTTTGGATCGGCGTAGCTCCAGCCGTTGCGGTCAATTGGGGAGTGAACCAGCAGATGGAAGACCTCTCTCTCTCTCTCTCTCTCTGCCTTTCCTTCTCTCTCTGTGTAACTCTGCCTTTCAAATAAATAAATAAATCTTAAAAAAAAAAAAAAAGACTAGGACGGTGGGTGTGCACCACAAAAATAATCACTTGAGGCAATGCACTTGCTAATTATTAGACTTAAACATTCCACAATGTACACACACTTAGAAATAACGTGCTGTAGATGATAAATACATACAGTGTTATCGGTCAGATTTAAAAAGACTTTTACAGAGGGCAAATACGCGTAAAGTCCGACGGGCCTGACCAAGCCACCTGCAGCTGGCGTGGCACCTCTTTCCACGCGGTTTTGCTGACAAAGGGTGCCATCAAATCTGCATTTGTGCTGTGCGGAGGGCAGGGGGACACTCCACAGTCCTCTTACAAAGAGTGTGTTGGCATTGTGTGTGTGCTTTTGTGTCTCAGATTTTTGGTTAACAGATGGTAATCACACGTCTCTAGGGAGTCCGGTGTGGCGTTTGGTCCATGTATGCGCTGTGTGACCTAGGGCTCGGGATCCTGATGTTTTGTCACCTCTGGGATGAGGACAGCCCCTGTCCTCTGCTGTTTGGAATGATGCGCTCCAGCACTGGCTACAGTCACCTCCCATGTGGCTGTGACTGCGCATCCACTCACCAGACACCCTCTAGTCCTCCCTCACCCCAAGTGGGGTGTTTCTGTGTAACAGCCATGTGCATTTTGCTGTCCTTGTCCCTCCTCCTTTTTAACTTATTCATATTTTTTCTTATTAGTTTCTAGGGGCTGTTGCTATGCTATCCTAGAGATTTATCCTGCTGACAGCCATCTGAGTTGTAATTATGCTTTCCCGTGGGTCCTTTGACTTTTGGTGACTTTTGCCTTGCTTTTGATTTTTGGCAGGGTCTATCAATCTCTTATGGTTGCTTAAGTTTTGCGTCATTGTTTGAAAAACCGTTCTCGCCTTAGGCTCGTAGGGGAATTCGTTCTTAGCAGAGGCCTCCAAAAAAAGTTCATGGAAAATGTGCGTTATGCAAAAACTATGCCTGGATCTCAAAAGTTTTTTTGCAATGACATAGGCTTATATCGTAATTCCCTTTTCCCATGAAATTTCAGAAATCCTCCTGCGTGTTCTTCCCCTGCTTTCATTGATACATACATTTAAATTTTGATCCACTTAGGAATCATGCTGATGTGTCTGAGGTATGAATCTCACTTGTTTTCCCAGAAGCCTGCCCATTTATCCTGGTGTCATTTATTAGCAAGCCTGTCTACACCCGTTGAGAGGCTGCCTTTATCATGGACCAGCTTCCTGCGTTAGTGAGCTTATATCTGCGTTGTTGGTGGATTCGATTGTGGCTGCACACCTCTGCACTGTTTTTTTTTTTTTTTTTACTATTTGGCTGGGGGTGGGAAGGGCACAGAGTGACGTGGAGAGATCTTCCATCCACTGGTTCACTCCCCCCAAATGCTTGCAACTGCCAGGCTGGGTCAGGGTGAAGCCAGGCGGCTGGAACTCTGTCCTGTTTTCCTGCGTGGCTGCAGGGCAGTGAACTCGGCACCATTTCTCAGCCCGCACCGCCATAAGAACTAGGCCACCACACACAGGCGGACTCGATGGTGTAGTGGAGGAATCAGCCAGGCTCGGCTCTGAAGGCAGACAGCCGTGCGTTTGATCTGTACCCAGGCTCTGTGACACCAGATATCCGAGTCGGCATCCTGACCGCCCGGCTAACTGCCTCCCTCTCTGGTCTGTGCACTTGACAATAAAGGTTTGCACTGTTTTGCTGTCGTTGGGGCGGCTCCCTCCCACAGCTTCTTGTCCGGCATTGCGGGTAAACGTTCACCCGTCAGCCAGCCGCAGACCGGATCCGGGTAGGAATTCCGCTTTGCGCCTTTGCCTGGGTTTTTCTTCCATGGCCTCTTCCTCCAGAGCAACAACCAGCGATAAAGGTTGCCTTGAACTGGCAAATCCACATCAGTTTTGAGCTACTGTGTGTTCCAAATTGGAAGATGGGCGAGAAATACAATGGTTCTGGGACACCCATGACATAAACAGTGAGCGGAGCGCCCTGTCCCCGGCCTGCTCGCCCCTGCCGTGCCATGCACCTGCTGCCTCTCTCTCCCCAGGGAAGGTGCACGGCTCCCTGCAGGGTGGAGGGGGTGCTGGCGCCCAGCAGGCCTCAGACGCATTCTCTGCCCAGAAAGTCCATAGTGTCTCCATGTTCCATGCACTCCTAGAATGCCGACGTGCCCCCACCAGTCCCTGCCTCCCCAGAAGCCCCTTGGCACATGGGCGTGCACGCCCACTTTCTCCTGGTCTTCCTGCTCTGGCCTGTTCTGCGCGTGCTATCGAGTCCACCTCTCAGATGCATCTTGTTCGCAACTCCCTGGCGTCCCCCTGCATGGTGCTTCCTGCAGCTGGCCACTTCCTTCTGATTCCTGAATGGCAGTGAAGCCCCCTTCCTCCCGGGGCCCCTCCTCCTCCAGGTTGTCAACACAGTCTTTCCAGAATGCAAACCTGTTGGTGCCACGGCCCTGACCAATACCCCCTCAAAGTCTCCTGTGGCTCTCGGGATTAATTTCCAACTCCCGGGCTTGACGGACTTAATTCGTTGTGGGCTGCCCTCAGTTTACCTGCCAGCACCTCCACCAAGGTCCTAGCCCCAGGCTTCTTTCCTGCCCATCACCTGACCAGCAGCCCCACGGCGTCAGCGTGGGGGAAGTCCTTGCAGGTCCTTGGGTCTGGGTTGGGGGAGGGGGACCTGTGGGTTCTCCAAATGTGGAGCACAAGTGGGCCCCCGGGGGCAGACCCCTGCAGGTCCCACACTTCATTCCAAAGCCTGGCATGCGGGGGAAGCTGGTTCTTGCCTAAATTAAGAAATGAAAGCCCAGAAACCAGGACAGCAGCGGTGACAGAGAGAAGCAGAGCGTTTTTCAGGAACTAGCTTGTGCCTGCCCCTTGGCGCCAAGATGCTCTCAGCCTCTGAAGGGCTTAAGGAACAGCGGGCGCTGAGCCAGCCCCATAGACAGCCGGAACGAGTCCAGGCAGCAACTTCCATAATGCATGTGCCGCGCGTGCTGTCCCCAGAGACCCATGAGAGAGGATGGATTATGTTTTCAGCAGGAAGAGAAGAAATTTGTCATCTCCCCCAGCGTTGGGAGGCAAGGTCACCCCGGCAGTGGGGCTGCTGTTCTGAGGACACAGGAGTGCTGGGAGAGGCCGGGCTGGGCTCAGAGGTCTGTGGCCAGCACTTTGGCCTCTCTGGGTGCCAAGCTCCAGGGGACACTCGCAGAGGGTGTTCCTCCCACCACACCCTGTCCAGCTGAGACGGAGCCTCGGGCAGCACCCTCCTATGGCCTAGTCTACTGCTTGGATCTCTTAATTCCATCTCCCAAACGCACTAGATGTAACTTCTCCCTCCATCTGCCCACTCCTGGGTCTCTGGCTCCTAAGCGTCTTCCTTTCATTTTTTTAAAAAGATTTATTTATTCATTTGAAAGGCCAAGTTACAGAGTCAGAGAGAGAGAGAGAGAGAGAGAGGTCTCCCATCTGCTGATTCACTCCCCAAATGGCCACAATGGCCGGAGCTGAGCCCATCTGAAGCCAGGAGCCAGGAGCTTCTTCCAGGTCTTCCACACAAGTGCAGGGGCCTAAGGACTTGGGCCGTCTTCTACTGCTTTCCCAGGCACATTAGCAGAGAGCTGGATAGGAAGTGGGGCAGCTGGGACTCAAACTGGCAACCATATGGGACACTGGCTCTGCGGGCAGCGGCTTTACCTGCTATGCCACAGCAGCAATCCCTTAAGCTTTCTTCACCTTCTTCCATGGGGCCCCTCACTCGGCACGGCCCCTGACTCCACCCCAGCTCCAGGTGCTGCTGGGATCCCCTTCCCTTTCTCTGGGGACCATGCTCTTAATCCTCATGTGGGCCAGAGTTGCTGAAACACAAGGGATCACAGAGCGTGGCCCCAGACAACCAATGCTGAATGGTGATTGGCTGCTGCCGACATCTGAGCCCATCCCAATCCCCCTGGAAGCCCCTTCCTCCTGGTCTGTGGTCATCCAGAGACTTCACCCCCTCCCACTCAGTCTCCGCTTCTTAGAGATCTTGGCTGGAACGTCCAGTTCCCTTGTAGCCTGGGGGGTGTTCCACCTGCTGTCTGAGGGTCAGCTTCCCCAGGGACACTGACAGCCATGGAAGGAGGAAGCCTGGGCCCAGAGCAGCTGTCCTTGGGGCTCACAGGGCAGGAGTGGAGTCTGGGTTGTCTCTGGAGCCCTAATTGGATAGCAAGTGCCCAGTGACTACTGTTGACCCCAGGCCCTTGGGTGGCAGCCAGCATTGCATCTTGGCTCTAAGGCGTAAAGGGAATAGCTGGCACATACTGCAGGTGTGCAGGCTTGCGGGCACAACCACTGAACTGAACCAGCGCAGCAGTCCTCACGCCAAGAGCAGTGGGGAGTCTGGAGGGCAGCACAGGGCACTTGACCTTGGATGGGTAGAATTTTGACAGCTGTAGATACATAAAGTACTCCAACAAGGTTGTGGGAAATGAAATGAAAAGATACGTTTATTTTGGTGCACAACATTTGCATAGATTTTGAGAATTTTCTGAAAGGCTTTTTTTTTTTTTTTAAATTTGAAAGAGCATGAGACACACACACACACACACACACAGAGCGCTCTTCTATCTGTTGGTTCACTCCTCAAATGCCTGGAACACCCAGGGCTGGGCCAGGTAAAAGCCGGAGATGGGGAGGCAGCACTTGAGCCATCAGCTTCTGCCTCCCAGGAGGTGCGTCGGCAGGAAGCTGGCCAGGGCTTAGCTAGGGGTGGGGAGGGGGCCTGGACCCAGACACTCTGATACAGGATGCGGCTGTTCCAACCTACTATGCCAGAACACCCACCCACTTTACCCCCGACCCCCAATTCTTTTTTTTTTTTTTTTTGCATCAAAATAAATTTTGTTTTAATGCGTTTTCCATGATTTTTTTTTTTAAAGTACTCTCATATAAGAAAGGGCCTTCAGGCTTGAGCAAAGGGGTGGTGACAGTGGTGGTGGATAGGATTAGGCTGCTGTTGATTTGTGTAAGACGTGAAAACAGGGAAATCAACACATGAGAAAGACTCAACCCAATTAGTAATCAAACGATGTAAATTAAAGCAATAATGAGATGCTCCCCACCCCCTGACTTAAGTCTTGGAAGATGAAGGCGCCTGGCATCCAGGATTAGCAGGGAGCTGGGGGGCTGACCTCCTGGCTTGCGCAAACTGCCTCAGATGTTCTGGAAAGCCTTGCATAAGCTGGGAACGATGCGGGTGCCCGAGGCAGAAGGGCTGCTTCTAGGATATTATTATTATTATAAGGATGAGATTAAGGCTGGCCATCAAGATGTAGCTACCCTGATTTCATCACAGCATTGTTTACAACCACGAAAAATTTCAACGGTGGTTGATAGTTAATTGGTCGCGTAAGCTTTGGTCATTAAAAACCACACAGTCACAGAGTGGCTATTGATGCGAGAAAGCGTTTCTGATAAGCTGCGAAGTGGGAAAAAAGGAGGCTCCAAGGCAGCATGACCAAAATGCCAGGTGGTCTCTGTGCGCCTGGCGCAGCCTGCTCACTCCCTGCAGGTGGCGGGCGGCTGGCTCCTCCACCCTCCTGGTCCCTGGCGCGGCTGTGGTCTGCCCTCCCTCTCTAAGACAGTGGCCTCAGGTTCACGCTGGGTCTGCCTCTTGGACTGCTGGGCTGCTGCTTGGCCCTCGCTCTGTGGGAGTCTGGCGCCTTCTCCCTCAGGCTGGCTGAAGGGTGACGACCAGAGAGGAGGCAGGTCCTGGCCTCTACCTTAGTCCCACAGCCATCCAGCCTGCGGGAAGCTGGGCGCATGCTCGGCTCAGCTTGTCCTGAAAGGGGCGTCATCATCCAACAGCCCCTTTGCAGAGAGACAGGGGGACTGGGCTGAGGCAAGGTTCACGGATTCCTCAATCCCACCACAAATTCCCCTTAGAGTTTTGAATGTTTAGCAACTTAAACATATATCTTTATTATTTATTTGAGAGACAGAGGGCTCCCATCTGCTGGTTCACGCCTCACATGACTGCCTGGCTGGGACTGAGCCAGGCGGAAGCTGGGAGCTGGGAACTCAGTCTGGGTCTCCCATGGGGTGGCGGCAGCCCGGGCCCCTTGGAGCCGTCACCATTGCCTCCAGGGTTCTGCAGTAGCAGGAATCTGGAGTCAGGAGCCAGCAGCAGGGGTGGAACCCAGGTACTCCCTCGGGATACAACTCCCTTACCCCGAATCTTAACCGCCTCTTCTGGAAATGCTGGGGTTGTTCTGAGCCTCCCCAGCTGCTCTCACGCAGGCAAGCAGTGGTGCGTCGTGTGCGCTGTCGGCATCTGCTCTGCTGTGTCCTGACCAGCACTGCGCGTCCTGAATGTCGGGGCCCCCACCCGGTGTGCTGTGCTCGCTTCACTGCACGGAAGCGCTGCTACAGCCAGCCCTCCGCTTCCCAGGGTTCCATATCCGCGCGTTCGTGGACCGCGCTTAGAGGGGTGTGTCCACATTGGGCATGCGCAGCTTTTCTCTTCTTGTCAGTCCCCAAACAACACGGAATAGAAGCTATACAGCACTTACGCTGTGTGAGGCATGGTAAGGGATTCAGCGATGAATTAAAGTGTACGAGAGAATGTGGTCTCAGGTTCTGTGCACATACCAGGCCATTTTATTTTTCAAAGTTGCATATTCTTATTTATTTGAAAGGCACAGAGACGCAGACAGAGGGAGGGACTGCAGGGAGGGTAGAGAGCTTCTGTACCCTAGTTCACTTCCCAGATGCCCACAACAGCCAGAGCTGGGTCAGGCTGAAGTCAGGAGCCAGGAACTTCGTCTGGGTCTTCCATGTTGGTGGCAGGGACCCAAGCACTTGAGCCATCCTCTGCTGCTTTCCCAGGCACATTAGCAGGGAGCTAGATTAGAAGTGGAGCAGCCGGATCTCCAACTGGTGCTCTGATATGGGATGGCGGCATCCAAGTGAACCTGTGGCATCACAACATTACCTCCACCATGCCATTTTATTTATAAGGGACTTGAGTGGGGCTGACACTGTGGTGTACAGGGTAAAGCTGTCACCTTCAGTGCCAGCATCCCATACGGGCATCGGTTCAAGTCCCGGCTGCTCCACTTCCAATCCAGCTCTCTGCTATGGCCTGGGAAAATAGTAGAAGATGGTCCAAGTCCTTGGGCCTTGGCACCCACATGGGAGACCCGGAAGAAGCTCCTGGCTCCTGACTTTGGATCGGCACAGCTCCAGCCATTGTGGCCAATTGGGGAGGGAACCAATGGATGGGAGACCTCTCTTTCTCTCTCTCTCTGACTCTCCTTCTCTCTCTGTGTAACTCTTTCAAATAAATAAATAAATCTTTAAGAAAAAAAAAAAAAGGGAGTCAAGTGTCTACGTGTTTTGCTATCTATAGGGAGCCCTGGAACCAACCCCTGCCCCCAGCGGACACTAGGGAACAATGGTATTTAATGGTGAATGTTAAATTCTTCCCGCGTTGGGACTGGTGCTGTAGTGTAGTGGGTAAAGCTGCCGTCTGCAGTGCCAGCATTCCATATGGGCACCAGCTTGAGTCTCAGCTGCTCCACTTCCGACCTAGCTCTCTGCTATGGCCTAGTAGAAGACGGAAAGCAGTAGAAGATGGCCCAAGTCCTTGGGCCCCTGCAACTGCATGGGAGACCTGGAAGAAGCTCCTGGCTCCTGGCTTCAGGTCTGCACAGCTCTGGCTGTTGCGGCCAATTGGGGAGTGAACCAGCAGATGGAAGACCTCTCTTTGTGTCTCTCTCTGCCTCTCCTTCTCTCTGTGTAACTCTGCCTTTCAAATAAATAAATAACTTTTAAAAAAATTGCTTCCTGGATTCTGCAATGAAGAGTTTTTGCGCAGGCAATCAGCACACGTGTGAGACATTAGTGGGTAAGATCCTAGAAGTGGGTGAAGCTTGGATCCTGGGTTGAACTCCCCAGAGCGCCCTCCGCGGAGGATGCATCAGCTCACACCTGTCAGGCACGTCCGCCGACTTGCTGTCAGCCCCTGGCCCTCACGGCGAAGCCTCGAGCGTGCTGCTAGCTGAGAATGAGTTAACATGTTTTTTCCCCACTCACACCGTGACTCAGTTGAGCATCTTGTAGTAAACTGTGACATACAGCATGCATATCGAGAAGTGCGTGTTTGGTGACATGAGCAATGATGAATTAAACTCCCAAGTGATCAACATGTAGGTCAGAGATAAAAACAGGCCCGGCGCCCTGGAGCCTACTCCACCGTCCGTGACCCCCAGACGTGACTTCCTCCTCCACCCAGGTAGCCACTGTCCCAGGCTCTGTGTTGATTCCCTTCCTTTTATTTTTATCTTTATTTTTTCACAGAAGATATTTATTTGATGTAACAAAACAATACACTTAGTGTTAGACCTAGCCATAAAGAGCAAAAGGAATGAAAAATTTGTACAATATACATAGAAAAATAAGATGTTTACTGTGACAATTATACATCCCTAAAATAATGCTTCTAAAATTACTCAGTTATTGAAATCTATATGGAAAAAGAAGAATGTTAATAGCAACAAAGTGCATACAACCAAACATCATATACTAGGCAATTCTGTTAATGATGCATGATTTTTTTGTTTGTTTGTTTACAGACTGCTCAAAATATCTTTAGGTCCCATTCCTTGTATCAAACTCACTTATCAAAACTTGGGGTAAATCAATGGTCTCTTCTTCAACCCACATGACCTGCCTGTCATCCGCCCCACCCCAACCTACACATGATTGCTATCATATATTTTAATTCGATCTCCTTCCTGTGATTTCTGGGGTCTGTTTGTGTATTAGGAGATTAGCTTTTTGCCAGTGAGAAAACTTGTATTTTTCAGTTTGTCTTTTTTTTTTTTTTAATCCATACCAGGCTCGTTTGTTTTTTGAATCTTGATTTTTGGCTACAGAGGTTTTTTAAGCAAAGGTTCCCCAAGCAGCTATGTCTTAATGAACAAAGGTTCACAGGTTGTTCACCAGATGAGAATGGACCAACCACAATAGATGGTGGGATTGGGGCTAATTTTTGTATTTTCCTGTTGCATTTTAAATGTTTAAATGTTGTTATTGTTTGGGGCTGGCCGCTGCCTGCAGTGCCAGCATCCCATATGGGAGCCAGTTCAAGTCCTGGATGCTCCACTTCTGATCCAGCTCTCTGCTATGGCCTGGGAAAGCAGTAGAAAATGGCCCAAGTCTTTGGGCCCCTGCACCTGCGTGGGAGACCCGGAAGAAGCTCCTGGCTCCTGGTTTCAGACTGGCTCAGCTTGGGTTGCTGCAACCATTTGCGGAGTGAACCAGTGGGTGGGAGACTCTCTCTCTCTCTCTCTCTCTCTCTCTCTCTCTCTCTCTTTCTCTCTCTGCCTCTGCCTCTCTGTAACTCTTTTGAGTAAATAAAAAAAATCTTTTTAAAAAAAGTTGTTATTGCTTGATGTTGAGGGTGCATTCCTTTTGTAATCAAGAAAAAAGGAAAACTAAAAATATCATACAAGTAAATGTGTTCATTTGTAGCAGGGCAGTCCAGGGAGTACCAATGGAGACACTGTGCATTAAGCCCAAGTGGCCCTGGGTCCTGCCTCCCCACTTACCCAGCCACCGCCGACGACAGGGTCTCTGCCTCTGCCAAGGCCTCCCCAGCTGTTTCTGGGAGACCGTCAGCTCCTTGCTGCCCTGTGGGGCTGCTGGCCTCTGCAACCTTGGATCCCTTTACTGCGTTTCTGAGCCTTGCCAGCACCCCGGTTCTCCAGGGACCCTCCTGAGGCTGGAGTCATGAGAACGTGGTGGCCCCTTGTCTCTGTGTCACCCCCTGCAAGGCCAAGCTGCAGGGAGCTTTCAGTCTTCTCTGTCATCGTCCCATCCCCAGGGGTACCCAGTGGGTGCTTAGCAAAGCCTGCGGACTGAGACATAGGGAGTGAAGAGTTGGGGGCCCAGAGCAGGTGTGGATGAGGATTTCTGGGTGCATCAGTGCCCTGAAGGGAGCCAGCTCGTGCCTGGAGCGGGGGGGAGGCGGCTCTGGGACAAACACTGGAGGGCTCTCCCTAGAAGTCAGAAGCCCCTCCTGGGTGCAGGCAGGAGCAAGAGAGGCTGGCTGGGCTCCCTGAGCTCACCTGAACCTAGTGCGGGAGCCCAGCACCTGCCCCAGGAGGCCACAGCTGCACAGTTTCCTGACTGCCCTGGTGCGGGCAGCGGGGGACTGGAACCATTCCTGTCCCTGCCGCTTGCCGGCCACCGCGGCTTCCCAGCCCACAGTCTCAGGGAGGATGCCTATGAAAACGCCTCCCCCACCTGTCCTCGCCTTTGGTCCCTTGGGAGACACTGCCATCACTGCTGGGCTGTTTCCCAGGTGATTCTGTGTGCCTGTTCATGTTACCCGCAGAAGGGTCTGCTTATCCAGGCGGGTGCTAGAAAGCTGCGGGACACGCTGTGCCTCGCTCGTAGCAGGCGGGGGGCTCACACAGGTCTCTGTTTTCATGTCAGCCTCCTGCCTTCTCCATTTTATGTCCCCATCCTGCTTTCCGTTCGCTCTTGGCTCCCACATTTAATTTATGCAATCTTGTTATATATGTGTATCCTCGTGAGCACCTTCGAGCCTTTCCAGAAACGCTGGGTAGAAATCATAAATACCATTTCTATCTTCATCCGGAGTCTGGAGGTGGGTAAACATCTCTGTCACAGCCAATCTGATTAACCCTTACCTGGGCAGAGAGGGGCATGGTTCTTGCAGAAATTGGGGGCTTCCCTGCAAGCACAGGGAGAGACTCCGGGGAGGGGGCAACGGGCAGGGTGAATGGCCAGGGGCTGTGAGACTGAAGGGCTGTGCGGAGTGTGGCATACAGCAGGACCCCGTGGAGGCCGGGTGCTGGGCAGGAGGCCGCCCACAGCCATTGCCACTGGGTAGTCTGGACGGTTGTAGGGACTCTCCAGTGGCCCCAGTGGCCTGATTCTTTGAGAAACAACACCTTCTCACTCCCCTGATGAAGCTTTCAAGTAGTGAATGGCTTCCCCACCGGCCCTGGGCCGAGCAGGGAAGGCAGAGACTGGGGTAGGAAGTGAGCGGGGAAGAGGCGGAGAAGGGGGTAGGAAAGCCCTGGCTGCCTCCCTGTGCGAGCTCAGGGCTCTATCTCCAAGGTGGACTGGCTGCAGTGGGCTCCCAGGAAGGCTGCTGGCCATGAGGACAGGTCATCCCCTGCATTCTGGGGTGCTCTTTGGGGTGAGTCCCCGAGGAGGAACACAGGGTGGCCAGAGCTGGATGGGGCAACCTCCCGGGGCTGGTGGGAAGGAGTTATGGTCAGCCCTGGGGACTTTGCCTGTCCTGCAGCCACTCTGCTTCTCTATAAGCTCAGTGTGAGATGCCTGTGGGAACCCTGGCCCCCTTCTACCTCCACTCTCAGATCAGCTGGTCTCAGTAGGGCTCCCCACCCCTGGCCCCTGGCCCGCCTGGCTCCCACAACTGCAGCAGGAGACCACATCTGGACACAGCCGCAGGTTCATAGTAAACCTGTCCATCAAGTTGATTCAGTTGGACTGAATCCTGGGGCTCCTGTGAAAAAATGCTTTCTTTCCTTTTTTTTTTTTTTTTTCCAATCCTGAATCTGGGGAGAGCAAGGCCTGAGACTACTTGCAGCCACATTGCCACCATGAGGAGGCCAGAAGCAAAACATTCTGGGGTAGGTGGGAGAAAACAGAAAGCCTAGGGTGAGGGATATTTTGAGCAATGTCTCCCTCCAACCCATCTGTGCCTGAAGATAATTTTTTAAAAAACATTTATTTATTTACTTGAAAGTCAGAGTTACACACAGAAAGAGAGGCAGAGAGAGAGGTCCTCCATCCACTGGTTCACTACCCAATTGGCCGCAACGGTCAGAACTGTGCCAATCCGAAGCCAGGAGCCAGGAGCTGGGAACTTCTTCTGGGTTGGGCCATCTTCTACTGCTTTCCCAGGCCATAGCAGAGAGCTGGATTGGAAGTGGAGCAGCTGGGACTCGAACTGGTGCCCATATGGGATGCCAGCACTGTAGGCGGCAGCTTTACCTGCTATGCCACAGCGCTGACCCCGCCTGAAGATCATTTATTGATTCATACAATCAAAATCTCCAGGGCTAGGGTGGACCTCAGGAGAGGCTTGATCAAACAGCTCAAAGGTATCACGAGGGGCAGAATCCTTTCTGTCTCTGCTTTTCACCTCCAGGGATGCTGGCCTCCTCCCTTCCCCCCATCTCTTCTGCCAGCAGCCATCACCAGCCTGCTCTTCCTCATGGAGACAGCTTTGTCCCCCTGGCCCCCTTCAAGTTCCTGTGAAATAGTAAGTTTCTTCCCTGGAAGGTCCCAGCAAAGCTTCTGTCTTTTTGGTCTCACGTGGCTCATGTTCCTTCTTTGGACTAAGGGGCTAAGACGCTCTGATTGGCCAGCTCCAGCTCCAACAGAGGAGCAACTTGAAGCCGGGCATTTTGCGAGGATAGAGGCTGGGGTGCTGGGCTTGAGCAGCCCTGGCTCCTGAGAGGCCTCAAGTGTCCGCCCCTGGATGGCAAGGCCTCGGGTGAGCTTCCCTCCGGGAGGTGGGCCTCGTGCGCAGAACCCAGGAGAAGGAGCTCTCCTCTGTTGCTTGCTCTGTTGTTGGTTAGTGTTTTGGGAGTGTGATTCCAGATCCAGGGGAGCAACGGGGACAGCATGGGGGCTCGCGGGCGGCCGGAGGGGCACCGCGGAGTAGGCGTGGAGAAGTCACTGGCGAGTGGGTGGCAGCAGACCGGAGCTGCCGGGCCCCACGTTCGCCTCCCTCCAGGCATTCAGTGGCAGAAGCTGCACTGCAACGGGAGATGTGCATCCGGGGCAGGGGTCGCTGCCTTGTTGACCACACAAAGCCTATCCCTTCCCATGCGACACCCTTGTGGTATCGTGAACTAGGCGGTTGAAATTGAGGCAGATCGGAACTTTGGTATCCCGGCACATGTTGCGGTCTCTTTAAGGGCTTGGTACGCCCACCTTCCCAGGATGCACCGGTAGCAATGTGGGCCAGGGCGCATGCTCACACCCCACCCCGGCTCTGTATGCATTGGGGGCAGTCACGCTCTTCCCTATACGAACGAGTGGAAGGCGGAAAGACGCCCTCGGTGGTACTGTGCTTGTTTGCTGCCCTGTCTCCTTGGACCGGTCTCTGCCGGGGTTCTTCCGCGCTCGTTTGGAGGTGAGGTTTCTGATTTTTTCTCCGTGTCACGGCAGCCTGTGGCCGCCTCATGTTGGGTATTTGTGTGCAGTGGCCCACACACGCGTTAACTTCTGTGTGTTTCTCAGTGCTAAACACATTCTGTCCCTAGTTCACACAATACTAGTCTTTTTTAAAAAAGTTATTTGAAAGGCATTTACAAAGAAGTAGAGGCAGAGAGAGAGAGAAAGAGAGAGATCTTCCATCCGCTGGTTCACTCCCCAATTCGCCACAACGGCGGGAGCTGCGCCGATCTGAAGCCAGGAGCTTCCTCTGAGTCTCCCATGTGGGTGCAGGGACCCAAGGACTTGGGCCATCCTCCACTGCTTTCCCAGGCCACAGTAGAGAGCCGGATCAGAAGTGGAGCAGCCAGGGCTTGAACCGGCGCCCACATGGGATGCCAGCACTGCAGGCAGCGGCTTTACCCGCTAGGGCGCAGCGCCGGCCCCACAATGCTAGTCTTTGCTTAGTGTTTTCGCCTCTGTGGGAGACCAGAGCTTGCATCGGTAGTTATCTCCGTTGCTCCCATCAGTGGTCAGTGGGACTGGACTTAGGTTGCTGAGGGTCGCATTTCCTGCCCCGAGGTGATGAAACAAGCAATGTGTGCGGCTTCACAGGTTCAGCTCCAAGTGTCAGTCACCTGTCCGAGGCCCCTCTGCCCCCTCAGCTCTGCTCCCGGGACTCAAGGGGGTGGGGCCTAGAACAGCCTAGGTGGGCTGTCCCCTCCAGAGCTGGCGGCCTCTGACTGCCTGGCCAGCTGCTTCCTGTGCACACTTGCAACTGAGCCTCCTCTGCTAGGGGCCTCCCTCCGGTTGGGGGTTAGGGGCGGCCAGTGGGGAGGCCCTGTGCCTGCCTTTGTGCTGTCACCTCCCTGTGGGTGGGGTGACCTGGGTCCGCCTCTTGCAGCAGCTCACATCTGGCTGCTGGGATGGGCGTCTGCTTCCTGGTTCATCTCCTCCCATCTTTCTCTGGATGCCGCTGGGTCCGAGAGTCCCCAGCCCACTCTGTGTCAGGCACACACTGGGGAGGGCCCTGGAGCTGACTTGCTTGAGGAGACACAGACAGGGGCTTTGGGGAGAGGTGCTCTGACCAGAGATGAAGCAGCCGGCTGCGGGGAGGGGGAGGGACAGGTTGCTCTGAGCAGCCTCACATGGGGTAAGTGGGAGCCAGAGGAGCAGGAGGGAGAGAGCAGCAGGTGTGCAGGGCTCAGTGGCTTGCAGAGCAGGGGCCTGGGGGAGTTGAGATTTTAGGGATGAAAAGCTCCTGGAAGGGCTTTCCTACAAAACCACCTTTGTCAAGTTGTAATTGATGGACAGCAAAATGCACCATTAAACTTTTTTTAAAAAAGGATTTATTTATTTATTTGTTTGAAAGGCAGGATGACAGAGAGAGAGAGAGAGAGAGAGAGAGAGAGAGAGAGAGAGAGAGAGAGAGAGAGAGAGAAGGTTTCCCATGTACTGGTGAACTCACTTGGTTAATCACTGGGCCATACACCTGCTCCTGAACCATTTTTTTTTAAAGATTTATTTATTTGAAAGTCAGAGTTACACAGAGAGAAGAGAGAGAGAGAGAGGGGTCTTCCATCTGCTGGTTCACTCCCAAAATGGCAGCAACGGCTAGAGCTGCGCCAATCCGAACCCAGGAGACAGGAGCTTCTTCCGGGTCTCCCACGTGGGTGCAGGGGCCCAAAGACTTGGACCATCTTCTACTGCTTTCCCACGCCATAGCAGAGAGCTGGAACAGAAGTGGAGCAGCTGGGACTCGAACTGGTGCCCAAATGGGATGCCGGCACTGCAGGCAGTGGTTTTACCCATTATGCCACAGTGCCAGCCCCTTGAACCATTTTTCAGGTGTGCAGGTTGGAGAATTTTGACAGCTGTGTATTAGCTCGTGACCACCATCCCAGCCCAGATACAGAGCACCTGCCGAAGTTCCCTCCTGCCTCTCAGCCATTCTCCTGCCCTGTCCCCAGCCCCTGTCCCCGGGTACCTGCTGATCTGCTCTGTCATTCCAGACCAGTTTTGCCTCTTCCTAAACTACTTTGTCACGTCTGGCTTCTTGCACTGAGCACAATGGCTTTGAAATTGATCTGCATTGTTCTGTGCACTGGTAGTAGCTTCTTGTCATTGCTAAGCAGTGTTCCATTTTATGAATAGACCACCAAGTGTTTATCCATCTTCCTGTTTATGCAGAATTGATTGTTTCTAGTTCTGGGCTGTTATGAATGAAGCTGCACTAAAAATTCTTAGACAAGTCTCTGTGGACTTGTTTTCATTTGTCTTCCATAGCTACCCAGGAGTGGAAGTGTTGGGTCACAGGACAGGGAATGTTTAATTCTTTTAGAAACTGACAGGCAGTTTTCCAGAGTGGTTGTGTCATTTGTTCTGTTACGAGCAACCTACAAGTGTTCCATTGCCCCACATCCTTGTCAGCACTCGGTGTTGTCAGTCTTTCTCATTGTAGCCAACTTACAGAGTAGCAGGTGGAATCTTCTTTTAGTTTTGAGTTGTATCTCAACTAAGATTTCTCATACCTGCTTCAGCTGATCCATCTGTATCACCTGACGGCTGTCACACCCGAGCCACCTCTGCCACCTGACCCAGCAGTCCTGCCTGATCTAGCTGGGTGGGAGTGGGTGCAGGGGTCCAGGAGCAGCTCACAGGGGGCTTTGGGGTTGAATCAGGTGCATTGTGGGTAAGTGTGGGTTGGTGTCTTGCTCCTACTTGAGCCACCTGTCCCCGGGGCCTGAGTCAGCCTCGGCAGCCATGGTGCCACCCGAGGGAAGACAACAGAGGTGAGACAATTTGGCAAACTTGTTAATACCTTGATCGTAAGCCAGGCTCTTTATTTGGCTTTGGAGCTGGCCATTGTGTTCAGCAAGGCCCAGCGGTGCCAGAGTCCACTGCAGACCTGAACGGCAGGACTTCTGGGATGAGAGAGCCCAGGAGCCCCTGCAGTGGGCCTCCGATGGGGTCAGCAGGCGTGTGCCCTGCAGCCAGGTCCTGGGTGGTGGGCGCTGCTGGGAGTACAGTTGTAGCTGAGCAGCAGAGCAGACGCTGTGTGGCCCGCGTGCTGGCCCACGTTGGAAAGCTGTGGAGTGCGAGGTGCGGGGCAGAATCCTGGTGACTCGGTGGTGGGGGTGGGGGACAGGGATGGCTGTCCTGACAGCCAGTTAGTGTCACTTCTGGAGCACACCGGGGACACCCCGATCTGAATCAGTGAGGAGCAGTGTAACTGGGCCTCCACTCAGGGAAACAGTGCAGTGGGAACATGAGACCCACCTGCCCAGAAATACACCCCCCATTTCACATAAGATACAGATACACAGCACTCGAGGGCCTACTGGTGGGAACCAGCATGGGGGCAGGGGTCCCTCGGACGAGGGTGGAGGTGCAGACTGGGGGTGCGACCCTGATTCCCTCCTTCTGAAGAACAAACATGCCAGTGGCTGCAGAGCTCACGATTGCTCCAAGAAGGTGATGAGGGAAGGAAGGGATGGGGCAGGCCTATGCATGGGAAGGGAGGAGTATCCAGGTCACGGGAACAGCAAAGGCAGATCTGTAGGTGGAGACACAGGAGTAGGCCAGAGGCTGGAGCAGAGTGTGTGGGGGAGCCTGGTAGAGTGAGGGTCCTGCAAGCTGTGGGGCCTCCACCCATCTGTCTCCACAGTGCAGGTCGCTGTGGCTGACTTCTTCCCATGCTGTGTTCATTCACTGCTTCTCCCCACTGGAGATCTAAGTTGGAATTATTTTATCCTCCCTGACTTCACAAACATGGCCCCGGAACAAGTGCAGTTCATGCATTTGGGTCTTGGCTCTTCTCCACCAAGGAAAGGCCGAGGCTCGGGCTGGAATTCAGCATCCAGGAACTGGTGGCGATCTGCAGCTCTGCTCCCTGGACTGGAGGACGCTGCCCTCGGTTGGGTCCCAGCCTGCTCAACCTGTCAGGTTTCCAGGTGGTTCCTCAGGTCAAGGCCACAGAACTTCAAAGGCTTCTGACAGTACTGTAATCAGTAATGCTTGGGCCCTGGTGTTTTGGATTTCAGAGTTGTTAAGTTTTTGGAATATTTGCATATACACAATGAGGTGTCAAGGGGAAGGGACCCAAGTTCAGACACAAAATTCATGTATGTCATATATACCTATACACACAGCCTGAAGGTCATTTTGTGCAGTATTAGTGGGCCTGTGCTTTGTGGCCCGTCAGGTGAGACTTGTGGCATCATGTCAGCACTCAGAAAGTTGAGGATTTCAGAGCATTTAGGATTTTGCATTTGGGTCGGGATGCCCAGCCTGTACCAGCGAGTGGAAGCAATGCTTCCTCATGCTTGCCTTTGGGATTAGGCATCAGCTGCACCATTGCCCCCATTCCACAGATGGTAGCACTGAGCCTGGGGAGGGTCACCTGGAAGGGGCAGTGGTGAGACTGGATGGCAGGCCCCACTGGGCTTCTGATTGGTGGTTTGTCTGTCCGAGCATCTGGGCACGGCCAGCGGCGGCCCATGGGAAGACTGGCCAGCTGCCAGCATCCGGGAGGGGTGAGAAGCACCAGGAGCTGCGTCCCCGGCCCCCTCCGCCCACAGCCTCTAATTGCTGGGAGCTGCCAGCCCACAGGACACGATGGTTATTGCAGACCTGGCGGAGCGTCCTGTTCCTCTGGGTGTTGTTTTTTTCCATTGCAATTGAAACAAGTTCACTGCTTTGTTCAGGGCCGGGTCCAGCCTCTTCTGACCACGAGCAGCGGAGACGGCCCCTGGAAACTCTGACCTGGCTCGGGGCACTGAGAAGGACGCTGCTGCCACTTGCTCAGCAGTTGGCCTTGTCCCTGGTGGTGACCTCAGAGGCAGGGCCCAGCCAAGTCCTGGGCCCTGGGCAGTGGTCCCAGGCTGGCTCCCTGGTCCTGACTCTCCTGCCCGGGCTGGCTGTGGACACCGCCTTCACCTTGGGCCACACAGGGGAGAATCCCACCCTTGTGTCAATGTGACCTGACTCCTTTCCTGGTGAGGGGACCTAGAACCAGAGAGAGTCACCTGGGCATGCCTGCTCCGTGTCCATTCCTGCTCCCATCAGCCCAAGCAGAAGGCACCCTACAGAAGGAGGAGGGGGAGGGAGGGGCCCTGGTCCAGGCCAGCCATCCTGTCCTGACAGGACATGGGGGGGGGGCAGCTCCCACTCTTGCCTGGCCTGTGACGTGAGCCTTGTTTTGCACCAGCTTGCACCTGGTCTTCCGCCCACTCTGTGGTTCTACCTCCCATGTCCCCAGCCTTGCCCTCTATGAAGAAAGAAGACATGGTGCACCCCTCAGCCCATGGCAGGGCTCATGGCAGGGTCTGGGAAGGGAACATGCATGAAAAATACATATTCGTGGAGAACCAGGTTATGTGTCAGTCCTTATATACATTGTGCAGTGTTCAGCTGAGGGCAAACCTAATTGTCTCCTCAAATATTTGTCATTTCTTTTTGATGAAAACATTTAAAATCCACCCTTACAGCCTTTTTTCTTTTAATTTGACAGGCAGAGTTAGACAGTGAGAGAGAGACAGAGAAAGGTGTTCCTTCTGTTGGTTCACTCCCCAAATGGCCGCTACAGCCGGCGTGCTGCACCAATCCGAAGCCAGGAGCCAGGTGCTTCCTCCTGATCTCCCATGCAGGTGCAGGGCCCAAGCACTTGGGCCATCTTCCACTGCCTTCCCAGGCCACAGCAGAGAGCTGGACTGGAAGAGGAGCAACTGGGACAGAATCCGGCGCCCCAACCGGGACTAGAACCCAGGGTGCTGGTGCCGCAGGTGGAGGATTAGCCTAGTGAACCGTGGCACCAGCCAACCCTTACAGCCTATTAAGAATACACACACACACAGAGATCCACACACACACACACACTCATGATCCATAGTTCCCATGCTGGGCAATAGGACATCAGAACTCCTCATTGGAGCTTGGTGGCCATTAACCAGCCTTTCTGCACCCCTCCTCACCCTTCCCAGCCCCTGATAACCACTGTTTTACTCTCTCTGAGGTCGCCTTTTTCAGTTTCCACACGTGAGTGAGGTCAAGTGGTACTTGTCTCTCTGCCTGGTTTCCGTCACTTCACATAATAATGACTTCCATGACTTCCACATGGTTGCAAATGACAGCATCTCACTTGTCATATGGCTGAGGAGTATTCCGTCAGGCATGCGTGCTGTGTTTTCCTTATTCATCTGTGGATGGACTGACAGGCTAGGTTGTTTCCATCCCTTGGCTGTTGCAAGCAGAGCTGCGGTGAACACAGGAGTGCTGACGTCTCTTCTTACCAGCAGTATGCAAGGGTTCCCCTTCCTCTACGTCCTCGCCAGTGCGTGTTATCTTTGTCTTTTCTGACTAGAGCCAGTTTGACAGGAGTGAGGCGATGTCTCATGGTGACTCTGACTGGCATTTCCCTATCAGAGATGCCAAGCATCCGTTCCTGGACCTGTTGGCCATTTGTGTGTCTGAGCAGCTTGTAATGAAGTGAACTTGTATCAGGTTGGGATGGCTGGTTTCCAAGGTGTGCAACAGACACAGCAACTTTGTGTGAGTGTGGGCAGGTGTATGTGTCAGTGTGTGTGAGTGTGTCGTGGTGGATGTCACTGTGTGGCTGTCTCTGTGTGTGTGCCACTGGTATATGAGTGTGTGGGTGTGAGTGTGTCCACCTGGAATACACTTCCCCTTCCCTTATGTCCTCCACTACTGCCCTGACTGTCAGTTTCTGCTATAGCAGAATATGGGAGGCCAGGTAGCTGATAAAGCAAAGCGGCTTATTTGGCTCACAGTCCTGGTGGCTGTGGCACCACCCCGCAGCAGAGAATCAGAAGAGAAACCAGTTTCAAGGGGATGCCAAGCTCCTTTATGCCATTCTCTTGGGAACTAAGCAAGTCCCATGAGCCCTGCATTAATCCCCTCTGGGGATGCCCCCCGACCCCCGCCCCGCTCACTCCATGGCCTAATCACCTTTCACAAATTCTCAGCTGTTACAGGTCCCACCCACTGTTGATATCACCCCACCATGGGGGCCAAGCTTCGGACACATGGCCTTTAGGGGTTCGTGCACTCACACTACCCCCAACCACAGCACCCCGTGGCCCCTTGCTGGCCTCCTTCTGTGCTGGATTTAGAGTGGGCACAGAGTCCCAATTGCTCAGAGCCTTCCATGGGATCCTGCGCATAGTGGCTCACCTGTAAACATCCGCGGTGTTGACGGTTCAGTCACTCCGTGCACAACTGCATCGAGACGAACATATCTCAGTTATCTCAGATTGCGATCTCTAGGAACAAAGGAAAGAAAAAAGAATGAAAGCAGGTGAAAGAAATACCAAGGCGCTGTCACGGGGAGCTCGCGGGGAGGGGGGTTCTCCCCAGCGCCGCCCCATTAGTGATGTGGCCGTGTTCCAGCTCACATAACCACGTGAGGGGACACTCCTGTCCCCTTTGGTCTTGTAACTTCTCCTTCAAGGTCAAGTCAAACGTCCTGCCCTCTGTAAAGCACGCCCCACTCATCCCCCACTTCCCCAGCCCACCCAGACCAAGGTGCCACTGACCTCGCCAGTGCTTGGAGGGGGAAGTAGGTAGTGCTTCGTACCCGCTTCACAGCACGGCACAGGCCTCAGCTCACCGGAACGTCTGACTTTTAGTCCTTCCCTCCCGAGCCTTCCTCTAGGGCAGCACTTCTTCATGTAGACGATCACCGAGTCTCTTGAAGCTGCTCGGGTGTTTGAAGGCCCCGGAGGTCCAGAAATGGGGCTCCTGGGAGAGTCCTGCCCCCACAGCCAGTATATTTGATGGTCTCCTTCCAAGAGGGAAGCTGTAAGACCCACAAAGCCAGGGAAGTGGCTAGCCCCAGGCTGGGGCACTCTGTCCAATAGTAGACCGGGAGGCTTTGGAGGAAAGTTATCTTTCCAGTGTTGGATGCTCTTGAGCCGTTGAATGGGGCAGGCAAGAAGCCGAAGGCCGCTCGTGTCCTTTTTACTTCCTTTCTCGCGTGCTTTCTAGAGTCGTCTGTTGTTGTTTAGCTTCAGATAGTTCCCAGGGCAGCCAGGATTTGCTAAGCCATGCTCTGATGCTGGGGCCCACAAGTGGGGCTGGTGGGGAGTGTGGCAGGAGGTTCCTGGGCCACAGGGGAGGCTAGGGGTGGCGGCTGGTCATGGAGGCAGCCCGGGGCCTGTGCGGTGTGAGCTCTGTGGACTCAGGGAGCCGTGGGGTCAGGCCTGTCTCTGCTGCCTTGCTCCATGCCTGACACCATCATCTGGGAAGCAGGGCTGATAGCAGATCTTGCACTCAGGGTTCGTGAAGCCTCTGTGACAGGGAACCTGGAGGGGTGCCCAGCCCAGGACGTGGCCTCGGGCTCCCACGCTGTGCTTGGTACGAAGCCACCATGATCACGTCACTGGGCAGAGAGGCACGTGGGGACCAGGCCAGCAGGACCAGGGCTGGGTGTGTGCTCGGCCTCACTTTGACCCCAGAGCTCTACTCAGCCCCTCCCCTCTCGCCACCATGCCTCTCCGCCCTGCCGCCCAGGCTCTGGGCATTCTGATGGGGTCCATGTGTGGCCCGGGGGATGAAGGGCAGACTCTGGGTGGTTTGGGCCCTCCGTGTGCCAGCTTCTGCGAGGCTGTGAGGGACTCCGCACAGGCCCTCAGGGAGGGCGAGGAAGAGGCAGGAGCTGGAAGAATTTTCCCAGCCTGATGCTCAGGTTTGCCCCTCTGTGTAGCCTGCCTGGAGGCCGGCGCTGCCAGGCCTGGGTCCCCCCCCCCCCCCCCATCCTTGCCTCTCATCACATCCTCGCCTCCTCCCCAGAGAGCACACAGCACTCTGATGTAGCCCCAAGGCCCAGCCGTCCCTGGCTGCCTCGGCATCCCTGGATTCCCGTGGGTGGCCCTGTGGCCAGGTGGCCTGTCCAGCTGATCACCAGAGCTGGGCTTTGAGCTGCCGCTCTGCCTGCCCTGGGCTCTGGGGACCCCGTCTCCCCAAGATGGGCCTCTGGGAGTGGCTCTCAGTGCCGGAGAAACTTTTTTTTTACAGATGGAAGCTCTAATTAAGACATTTGAATGTCTTCCATATTCCTAATTCTTTGTTCTTCTCCTTTATGTAATAGAGACGAGCCTGCCTCGCTCGTTACCAGCTGGTCTAGTAAACTCCGAGGGACTATAAGGATATTTTATTTTAATTGCCTGAGCCTCAGGATTATAGAAACAAGATGGAGGGGGAAGGGCTCTGAGGCGAGGCTGGGGGAAAAGCTGCTCCTTGAGCAGTGCTCCCTGGGAGGAGAGCCTTTCGGGCCCTGTTATTGTTGGAGCAGGTGGAGGGGTTTGACCAGGACCCAAGAAAGACGGGGACGGAGCTGGAGGAGCCTGAGCCAGTCAATTAAACACGTTTCTCCTTAGTCAACGTGGCAAACGGCATGAAAATATGTCTTTTTCTCTGAATTGAATCAAAGGCTGGCAGGAGGCCGACAGGGAAGAGCTGTTTGTCTGAAGAGAAGCGTACACAGCGCTCTGATGCCGGCTGCCACTCAGTCTCCCGGGAAGGCGGTGTCCGCAGCAGGCCTGGGGTCGGGGGAGGGCAGGCGCAGGTGGGAGAGGAGCAGGGGTCACCATGGGGAGGAGCCACAGATGAAGGCTCCAGGCAGCAAGGCCCCGTCAGGGTCAGGCCTGCGAGCACCCCTGCCTGGCAGAGTTGCTGCTGAGCTGGGGGCTCCCTGGGCTCAGGACTCACCCCAGGAAATTGCCTGAAGGCCCCAGGTCACCAGTCCAAGCAGGGGTGGGTGCACAGGGGCCAGAGAGAAAGTAGGGGCCAGCAGCTTTCCCTGGGGTCGCGTGGTGGGATGCCCTGGGTCTGATCCCTGGAGCCTGCAATGTGGGGTGTTGGAAATGGCTGGGGGCCCTCCCAGGCCTGGCCGCAACAGGGCCCACATTCCAGGACCTGGGTCTCTGAAGACTCTGGCATCGTGTGTGATTCTCAAGAGGGAGTCCCCAAGGACTTTCACTGCCCTGGAGGGAGAGCCAGGGGTGTCCACTCCAGTAATCCCCATCCTGCAACCAGTGCCCTTGGCCCTCTCTGCCTCCATGCCCTGCCCTGCCACTCTAGGAGGGACTTCCGGTCAGGCAGCCCTGGGGCAGTGGCCAGGCTGGAAGCAGCAGCCATCTGGGACTGGTGGAGCTGCAGAGCAGGGCAGAGAGGATTCTGCCCATGTGGAGAGGCCAGAAGCACCTGTTTTCAGCCACCTTACTGTCCTGTGCCACCCATATCCCGGCCCCCTCTCGGGCACAGGTGCAATTCTCAGGTCCAGCTGGAGGGACTCTGCTGCCCTGGCTGACATTGGGGCCCACCATAAATGCTCACTGCCTGCTCTCCACCTGTGGCCTGTGCATTTGTGGCCGAGGAGGACTCATTAGGACCAGAGAGTCCGGCTCATTAGGGAGGCCAGACCTGGTTGGTTGGTGGTTCTAATGAGCTGTGAAAGCCACCTGGAATGGGGGAGCTAGCAGAGGAGCTGTCTCCGTCTGATTGTTATGGAGCCGAGGGCTGTGGTGTTGCATGGGAAGGGGCTGACTAGCCGGGCCCTGTCTTGCAGATCTACATGGAGTCTTAGGGACAAAACTCCCCCACAGAGGAGGGGCCTCTCTCCTGGGGGTCCCAACTTTTGGTTGGAGGAGAAAGTTTGAGGCGAGTAGGGAGTGGGTGGAGGCCATGCTGGGGAGCAGTGGCTCAGAACAAGGACAGTGGCCACCAGGAGTCCAGACATAGGCTGGGCATAAAGAATGGATGGAAGATGTGTCAGTTTGTTCTCAGAGACCCTTCCCGGGGGAGTTCAAGGGGACAGGTCAACCGTGCCAGGAGCGCCAGGGACATCGCAGCCAGGGGCTCTTGTGCTGTCAGCAGAGATCAGCCCCCTGGCCCTTCTCACCCTATCCTGAATGGGAGCCCAGGAGCTCCAGGCCCTTTTCACTGCCTCCTCACCCCAGGGGAGGGTGGAGAGGGCCTCTTGCTCAGGACTTCCAGGAAGTGTCCCAGTTTTCACACTCATGTCCCACTGGGGCAGCTGGCCACACTGGCTTGGGACTGAGCACCAGGTCATCCTGGTGATCCTCAAAAGGAAGTCAAGAGGCCATGGTCACTAGTAACCCCAACCACAAGTGATTCTGAGCAGAGACACTCAGAGCTCTTCAGTGCATCTAGTCCCCACACCCAAAGCTCACATGGGAGGGGGCCCCCAATGCGGTCCACAGGGTAACCAGTCAGGCAAGGGGAGGGCCCCCTTTCTGGGAGGCAGACAGCCACTTTCCTGGCACTCTGGGTGATGCTCATGCCCTTGGCCCAGCTTGGCACGGCCAAGGGTCTGTGGATCAGGTGGTCTACAGGCCATGTGTTCCTTGACACACATACATGTGACAAGCAGTGGCTGATACATCCCCAATGCAGGGGACACATCTCTGCCCTCACCTCTAAGCTCTCAGATCTTCCATGGAATCTCTCAGTTCAGAGACCACGGAGTTTCTCTTTCTTGACACCCTTCATTCTCTCCATGTTCCTGACGCAGACTCGGCTACTTTCTACCCATCTGACGGCTCCTCCTCAGTCCCTCTTCTGTGTCTTTCTCCTTTATACACTTTGTATACTGCACCCAGGTTCTTGCTGCTCATCCCTTCTCATATTAAACCATCTCCAGCCAATGCTGTAAGATCCTCTGTAGGCTGATGACACCCACTCTGTGGCTCTAAGCTTGAGCTTTGAACTTGACCACCTGACATCATAACTGATGGAAACCTTGAACTTGTTCCTTACTCCCTTGTCCCCTCTGCTCTTCCTCCAGGCTTCTCATGCAAGCAGCTACTGAAGTTGGTCCATCTGAAGACTTGTGGCAAGATCTATACTATCCTCCTGTGGAGCTGGACGGGGCTTGGCATAGGAATAGCTGAAGCTGACTTGGCCCTGGGAGGCAGCTGTCCAGGGCCACCCCCGCTGCTCCTGTTGTCTGCACAGAACCCCCAGAAGGCTGCAGAGGAGGACAATTCTGAGTGTTGCAGCTGAGACAGGAAAAAGGAGTCCAAAGGGCTTGGGCTTCTTGGTGTCCAAACAGTGAACTGATGATTTGGCCTTGGCCTAAAGGCCAGGGACTTGTCTAGGAAGGCTGTCCCCATCACTGCCCATATCCAAATAGTCCCCAAGTTCCGTTCATTATGCCTCCTGGATGCATCTCAAATTCTCCTCTCTACCACATCAACCTGGCCCAAGTTACTGTTTACTATCACCTGCACTCCACGGTGGCCTCTGGCTTGTTTCCCTGTATCTGCTCCACTTGGCATCTAGCATGGTCCCTGGCACCAGCAGGTGCTCAGTGAACATTTGTAGAACGGATGGACAAGGCTGCTCTCTGGGTCCCAGCACTGCTGTATGAGCTTTGTGTCCAAAGGCATATTTTATGTCCCTGAATGGGGGGATTTTTGTTGGGAAGAAAGAGAGTAAGTTTTCTTTGTATTAAAACTGGAGGAGAAATACTGGCTGATCAGAGCAGTAGGAGTCAAAGTGAGTAGGACACTTGGAGTTTGGTCACAGATCCATCAAGAATGGGATCCATCATGATGGAAATATCTCTGCTCATGTCCTGCCATGCACTTTTTTTTTTAAAGAAGGAAAACCTTTTATTTTGAAATAAATGTACACTTACAAGAAGGTGGGAAAATTGTGCATAGAGATCTTTGGAAACTTGTCCCAGCCACTGTCCATGGTGGCGTGTTCTTTTTTTTTTTTTTTTGACAGGCAGAGCTAGACAGAGACAGAGAGAAAGGTGTTCCTTCTGTTGGTTCACTCCCCAAATGGCCGCTACAGCCGGCGTGCTGCGCCAATCCGAAGCCAGGAGCCAGGTGCTTCCTCCTGATCTCCCATGCAGGTGCAGGGCCCAAGCACTTGGGCCATCCTCCACTGCCTTCCCAGGCCACAGCAGAGAGCTGGACTGGAAGAGGAGCAACCGGCGCTCCAACCAGGACTAGAACCTGGGGTGCCGGCGCCACAGGCAGAGGATTAGCCCAGTGAGCCACAGCGCCAGCCCATGTTGGCATGTTCTATAACTGTAATATAGCATCAAAGCCAGGAACAACCCTGTTGGCTATAGACCTTCATCATTTTTAAACTTCACAACCTCCCCCCTCCATGTGCAGTTGTATCCCATGTGTAGATTTCTGTAACTGTGCCGTCATCACCAGTGAGTACCCGTTCTCTGGTTCACACACACACACACACACAGCCCCGCCAAATGCCCATAGTAATTGGGGCTAGACCAACCTGAAGCCAGGAGCTTGGAACTCAATCCAGGTCTCCTATGTGGGTGACAGAGACACACTTGGGCCATCACCTGCTGCCTCCCAGGGTGCACATTATCAAGAAGCTGGGATTGGAAGCAGAACCAGGGCTTGAACCCAAGCACTCTGATATGGGATGCGTGGGTCCTACCCAGTGACTCTACCTGGGTTTGCCATGTGGGTGGCATGGTCCCAAATACTTAAGTCATCATCTGCTGCCACCTGGAATGTGCGTTAGCAGGGGACTGGGTCAGAAGCAGAGGAGCAGAGACTCAGACCAGGCATTCTGATACGGGATGTGAGTGTTGCAAGTGGGCTGGTCAAATGCTTGCTGTCCTTTTCTTTTTACAAATGGTGTTTTTAGAAAAACCCAAGTTTTTCTAAATTTAATTTAAAACTTTTTCTGAGAAGTACTTTTTGTGGTCTAAGAACTCTCTTTAAAGTATTTATTTATTGGGGCTGGTGCTGTGGCCCAGTGAGTTAACACCCTGGCCTGAGGCGCTGGCATCCCATATGGGCGCCAGTTCTGGTCCTGGCTGCTCCTCTTCCAGTCCAGCTCTCTGCTGTGGGCTGGGAAAGCAGTGGAAGATGGCCCAAGTCCTTGGGCCCCTGCACCGACGTGGGAGACCTGAGGAGGCTCCTGGCTTCTGGCTTCAGATTGGCGTACCACCGGCCATTGTGGCCATCTGGGGAGTGAACCAGCGGATGGAGGACCTCACTCTCTGTCTCTACCTCTTTCTGTAACTCTGTCTTTCAAATAAATAAAATAAATCTTAAAAAATTCATTTACTTACTTATTTTAGAGGCAGAGAGTCAGAGAAATGTAGAGTGTTCCCATCCTCTGGTTCACTCCCCAAAAGCCTGCATTGGGAGGAGGCTGGGCCAGGACTGAAGCCAGGAGCCAGAAGGTCAATCCAGGCCTCCCGCATGGGTGGCAGGGGGCCCACTCCTTGAGCTGTCACCCTTGTCTTCCGGGGTCTGCATTGCTAGGAGGCTGGAGTCGGGAACTGGAACTGGGAATGAAGTCCAGGTACTCTGATGTGAGACATGAACATCGGACCTGTTAGGCTACACGCCCACCCCAGGGGATCTTCACCCTGCCCAAAGTCATGCAGATTCCTGCTTCCTGTTTTCTTCTAGATTTTTATAGTTTCATTTTAAAATGACAGAATTCATAATAGAGCAATACTTTGGTGAAATTTTTGTATAATATCCGACTACTAATGAGAAAACCAGAATTTTTATTTTTGGGGGGGTAACATTTCACTTAATTGGGCTTCAAAGTTAGATTCCCTACCATCGAAGTCTGTTGCAAGTGCTGATCAGGAATGGTAGTTTATGTTCGTCATCTGTGAAGCGTTTTTTCATAGAGAGGGGTGCTGATAAATACAGGATTCATCAACACATGATGTTTCCCATTTGCTTTTATTTAGATATAATTTACATCACATAAAATTTAGTACTTCAAACTATACAGGAAGTATAAGTAGTTTTTGTTCACTGTTGCACAACTGTTGTACAACTATCAGCACTACCTAACTCTGGAACATTCCATCACCCCCAAAAGAAACCTTGCACTTACTGGTACTCAGTCCTAATTCCCCCCCCCCCCCCCCAATCCTTTGGTGACTGCTAATCTCCTCTCTGTATTTGATATGGTGTAACTACTTAAAGTTTAGGTGAGCTGGAATTATTATTTTTTTAAGATTATTTATTTATTTGAAAGGCAGAAATACAGAGAGAGAGGAGGGGAGCGAGCTTCCATCCGTTGGTTCACTCCCCAAATAGCTGCAATGGCCACGGCTGGGCCAGGCCAAAGCCAGGAGCCAGGAGCCTCTTCCAGGTCTCCCACATGGGTGCAGGGTCCCAAGGACTTGGGCCATCTTGTGCTGCTTTTCCCAGGCACATTAGCAGGGAGCTAGATCAGAAGTAGAGCAACTGGGACTAGAACCAGTGCCCATGTGAGATGATGGCACTGTAGCCAGAGGCTTAACTTCCTGTGCCACAGCTCTGGCCCTGACTGGAACTCTTGTATCCCTGCAAAGTGATGCTAGCTCTTTAACTGTCATTTTGATATGCCCACCTTCCTAGGGTCCTGTCATCCAGGACCAGGGCACATGCTCAGGTCTCTCCCAATTGTGTATCTGATTGGGATACCACCCCCTTATTATAAAAAGAGGTGGAAGATGGGAAAGAGCTCACTTTCCACTGCAGAGCGTACTTGGATGGACTGCTCTTGTTTTCTGTCTTCTCTCTGCAGACTTGAACCCAGGCACTCTGATATGGGTTCACTCTCACTCTCGCTTAGAGATATCACTTTTGGGTTCGTTCTCTCTCTCTCTCTCTCTCTTTCTCATTCATAGGCAATCCTTTGATCCACTCATGTTGGCTATGTCTCTGTGTAGTGTGCCCTCCCCCCCATGGATGTATGTTTATCCCCTCATTGCTAAATACATTCTATTTCTATTGGTATGCAATACCAGTCTCTGCTTAGTGTTTCTCTGCAGTAGGCAAGAACCTGGATTGGAAATTAATATACTCATTGCCCACATCAGATTCACCTGTTCTGGATGTTTCACATAAATAAAATCATACAACATATGGCCTTTCCTGTCTACTTCTTTCACTTAACATATTTTCAAAGTTTATCGGGATGTGGTGTGTAAAACCACTTCATTCCTTTTCATGACTGAATAATATTTCACAATTATAGGAATGAGTATATGAGTACTGTTTAACCATTCTTTTTTTTTTTTTAATTTTTGACAGGCAGAGTGGATAGTGAGAGAGAGAGACAGAGAGAAAGGTCTTCTTTTGCCGTTGGTTCACCCTCCAACAGCCACCGCGGCCGGCGCATCGTGCTGATCCGAAGCCAGGAGCCAGGTGCTTCTCCTGGTCTCCCATGGGGTGCAGGGCCCAAGCACCTGGGCCATCCTCCACTGCACTCCCTGGCCACAGCAGAGAGCTGGACAGGAAGAGGGGCAACCAGGACAGAATCCGGCGCCCCGACCGGGACTAGAACCCGGTGTGCCGGCGCCGCAAGGTGGAGGATTAGCCTATTGAGCCGCGGCGCCAGCCTTAACCATTCTTCAGTTGATGGACATTGGATTGTTTCTACTTCTTGGGTCTCATGAATAATGCTTTTCTGGAATTTGTGTACAAAGCTTCTGTATGGTTTTGCATGGTTTCGGTGTTCTTTGTATAATCCTGGGAGTGAACTTGCTGGAGTCATGTGGTAACTGTTTAACTGAGGAGCCATGCTGTCTTCCATATTGGCTGTCCTATTGTACATTCTCACTAGCAGTACACAAGCATCCCACTTTCACCACATCCTCGCCAATGCCTTCTTCCTCTCCCTTCCTGTCTCTCTCCCTGCCTCCCTCTGTCCTTCTCTCCTTTCTTTCTTAATTATAGCCATATCAGTGACTGCAAAGTGAGATCTTGTGGTTTTAGCCAAAAATTTGTTTAATTTAATTTTATTTATTTGAAGGGCAGGGTTACAAGGAAAGAAGGAGAGACAAAGAGTTCTTCCATCTCCCATCTGCTGGTTCACTCACCAAATGGCTGCAATGGCTGAGGCTGGGCCAGGCCAAAGCCAGGAGCCTGGAACTCTATCTTGGCCTCCCACATGGGAGGTTGGGGCCACTTGGTGCATCTTCTGCTGCCTTCCCAGGTATATTAGTAGGGAGCTGGATCAGAGTAGAGCGGCTGGGGCTTGAACTGGCACTCATATGGAATGTTGGCATCATAGGTAGTGGCTTAACCTGCTGCACCACAATGCCAGTCCCTGGTTGACATTTTTCTAATGATGATGCTAAACATCTTTTATTTTCATATGTATCTGTTCTCCATTTATTGAATTTTTGTGGGAGGTAAGAATTGAGATTCACTTCTGTTCCCCTCACTAGTAGTTGAAAGGACTATCTTTTTTCCATGGTAGGAAGCATTCTAAGGTGTTCATTCCCTGGGGTAGGCAGAGTTATGGCTCCACATGAAGTCCACATCCAAATCCCTGGAACCCTGATTGTTATGGGGCAAAGAGGAATTAAGGTAGCAGGTGGCAGGAGGTTGCTGATCAGCTGAGCTTCTGATAGGAGCGTTATCTTGGATTATCTGATTGGGCCCACAGAGGTTCTTAAGCAGCATAAGAGAAGGCTGGGGTGATGTAACGTGCCAGGAGTTTGGCCTGCTGTGGTTGGCTTTGAGAAAAGAGGAAGGGGCCACAAGCCCAGGGGTGTAGGCAGCCTCCAGCAGCTGGGCAGGGCAAGGAAGGAGTCCTACAGTGGGCTCCGAGAGGAACACAGCCATGCCGACATCCTGACTTTAGCCTGCTTAGACCCCTCTGCATTTCTGAACTACAGAACTGTAGATGATAGGTTTGCATTTATTTTATTTATCTGAAATGCAGCTACACACAGAGAGAGGGAGGGAGAGATACAGAGAGAAAGAGATCTTCCACCTACTAGTTCATCCCCCAAATGGCTGCAATAGCCAGGGCTGGGCCAGGCTGAAATTAGGAGCCAGGAGCCTCTTTTGGGTCACCAATGTGGGTGCAGGGGCCCAAGCATTTGAGCCATCTTCTACTGCTTTCCCAGGTGCATAAGCAGGGAGCTGGATCAGAAGTGAGCAGCCAGGACTTGAACTGGTGCCCATATGGGGTGCCAGCATTGCAGGCAGCAGCCTAACCCGCTATGCCACAATGCTGGCCCCAAATTTGCATTGTTTTACCCACAAAGTTTGTGGTAATTTGTTACCAGTACAGGCACCAGGAGCTCTTTCCCCATGACCATGCTCAGCACAGCTCCCTCCCCTGAAACATGAATGGGATTATGGACATAAGGGACATTCCTGTTGCAGTGTTGTGTTTCATGAAAGAAGGGATTTTGCAGGTGTAACATGGGTCTTTAATCATTTGCCTTTGGGTTAATCAAAAGGAAGATGACCCTCCACTGCTCTGACCTCAAAAAAGATCGCAGAGGTTCAAAGAGAGAGAGGTGTTGGCTGGAAGGTACAGGCTTCAACCTGTGAGAGGCTAGAGGGAGAGAGCAGAGTGGTGTCCAGGGTGAAGGTTGCCTTGGGAGAGGAATCCCATCTCCATAGGAGAATACAGGCTGGCTGGCGTCTCAGGGCTTCTGACTTACAGAAATATGCAAAATAACAACCCAGTGTTGTTGTAAGCTGTTAAATTTGTGCTAATTTGTTCTCAGCTACAGAGAATACACGTCTAGCACAGCACTGCATTGGCACCTTTGCTAGAACCCGTCAAGCCTGTGTGCTGGGGCTGCTTCTGGATGCATTGCTTTCTCACTGGGTTGCACGGTTCTCTTTGAACCCCAAACTGCCGTATTGTTCACTTCCTGTTGCTACAACAAAATACCCAAAGCTGAGTACTTGGTAATGTAAGGAGGTTTATTTAGTTCACGGTTTTGGAGGCTGAAGGTCTGAAATCAAGAAACCTGGATTTGGCCTCTGGCAGTGGCCCTTGGGCTGTGTCACAGCACGGTGATGGCATTGCAGTGGGAGCCCATGCAAGAGGGAGAGGGCCCAGGGTGACAGGCCGCCAGACGGGGACTCAGGGGTTGGATTTGCTTTTACAATAACTCACTCACAAAAACAACTCACTCCAGGACATCAGTGTCAGTCCCTTCCAATGTCCCCAATGACATCATCGTCTTGCACTAAGCTCCACCTCTCAAAGCTCCCAGCACCTCAATACCACCCTACTGAGAACCAACTGAGCCTTCCACACATAAACTCCCACCCCGGGGTGGGGGTCACCCCTAAGCCATAGCCACACCACAGCCACTGCTATTCACTTGGATTACCCTAGCCTTGAAACGGAGATGCTGGGAGCCGCACAACTTTGTTACTCTTTTCAAAAATTGTTGTGCTGTTTTAGGTCCTGTGCGTTTTCCTGTGAATTTCAGAATCAGCTCCTGCTGCCTCTCTTGAAGCCAGCTGGTGTGTAGAAAGCCTGCTGACTGCGAGACCGCCCTACCCCAGACGCTCGTGTGGAAGGATCCCATGGAGGAACACAGAGGTGCCAGACGCGCACAGCGCTCTCTGGGGCTTCCAGCTTGGAGCAGCTGCCAGCTGAGAGCAGCGGAGTGAGTCACCCTGACCAACAGCACTTGGAAGAGAACCACCCAGCTGAGCTCAGTTAATTCAGCAATAACAAAAATATCCTGTCACATGCATGTGACAAGGTCCGGGTCAGTGACGGACCACCTGCAACCATGGTCTCATGAGATTGGAGAGCTTGCTCTTACCGGGTGATGTTGTAGCCATTGTGAGTCGTGGAGCAATGCAACCTCACATGTGTGTGCTCATGCTGGGGTAAACACGCCTGCTATGCCTCAATCATAAAAATACAGCACACTTGGGACCGGCACTGTGGCAAAGTGCCGGCATCCCATATGGACGCCAGTTCAAGACCCGGCTGCTCCACTTCTGATCCAGCTCTCTGCTATGGCCTGGGAAAGCATACAAGATGGCCCAGGTGCTTGGACCCTGCACCCACGTGGGAGACTCGGAAGAAGCTCCTGGCTCCTGGCTTCGGATCAGCACAGCTCCGGCCATTGTGGCCAATTTGGAAGTGAACCAGCACATGGAAGACCTTTCACTCTCTCTGCCTCTCCTCTCTCTGTGTATCTCTAACTTTCAAATAAATAAATAAATCTTAAAAAAAAAACATAGCACACTCAATTCTGTATAGTACATGACACTGGGTAGTGAATGAGTTTGTTTCTGATTTATGTACTTACTGTAGGATGCCTTTATCTTTATTTTAGAGTGTCATTAAGTGACAAATGACTGTAATTATTCTTTTAAATTACTAAGTTTTGGGATTGGTTATAAAGCCACAGAAAACTGAAAAGTAGGGTTGTTCGCTTTTTCTGTTTTATCTTGTGTCACTTTTGGCAAATTCTGTGTTTCAACGAATTTGTCCATTCCACCTAAATCATAGTTTATTATAAAGTTATTTATAATATGTCATTATTCTTTTTAAGCCATTTATTTGAGATACTCAAAGACAAACACACACACACAGCACTCAAAGTACCCACAATAGCTGAGGGACCAAACCTGGGAGCCAAGAGCCCAGTCCAGGTCTCCACTGTCGGTGGCAGGAACCTGACCACTCGAGCTGTCCCTGCTGTCTCCCAAGGTCTGCTCAGCAGGAAGCGGGAAGCAGGAGCAGGAGCGGGACCTGAACCCCATGGCCTGATGCGGGATGCAGGTGTCCTCATCTGTCGTAGCCATGAGGCCAAACGTCTGCCCTATTCTTTTAGTTTCTGTAGAATCTGCACTGGGAGCTTCTTTTCCGTTCCAGATATTTTGAGAATATATATTACATATGTGTGTGGATGTATATATTATGTAATATATATATATATATATATATATATATATATACACCAAAACCTCTTGTTGTGGGGCGGACACTGTGGCTGCCGCCAGCCGCCTGCAGTGCTGACATCCCATATGGGCACTGGTTCAAGTCCCAGCTGCTCCGCTTCCAATCCAGCTCCCTGCTATGACCTGAGAAAGCAGTAGTAGATGGCCCAAGTCCTTGGGCCCCTGCATCCATGTGGGAGACCTGGAGGAAACTCTTGGTTCCTGGCTTCAGATTGGTGTAGCCCCAGCTATCGCGGCCACTTGAGGAGTGAACCAGTGGATGGGAGAACCCCCGCCTCTGCCTTCACCTCTCTGTAACTCTGCCTTTCAATTAAATAAATAAATCTTTTTAAAAAATATTAAAAATGATAAAATCATTTATAAAAACATCCTGTTGTATATCATAGTTATATATAATATTTGTCAGTTAAAAGATATTTAATATTTTCTGCTCTTTTTCTTTTTTTCCCTAAATATTTATTTATTTGAAAGGCAGAGTAATAGGGAGAGAGAGTTTGAGCACGCGCTCTTCCATCTGCTAGTTGATTCCCCAAGTGGACACAACAGCCAGGGCTGGGCCATGCCAAACCTAGGAACCCCGGAACTCCATCTGGGTGTCCCAGATGGATGGCAGGGGCCAAAGCACTTGGACCCTTTTCTGCTGCTTTCCCAGGTGCATTAACAGGATGCTTGGCGAGGAGTGGAGCAGCTGGGTCTCTACCTGGATGTGAACAGCAGCGCTGCAGGCTGGACCTAACCTGCTGCACCACAACTAAGCCCTCTTTTTCGAGACCAGTCTTACTAGAGGTTTTCCAATTTTGCTCATCTTTTCAAAGAGCCGTCTTTTGGTCTTGGTATTTTTTTTTTTTTTTGTATCTTTGTTATTTCTTTCCTTCTATCTAATGTGGATTTTATGTGTTCCTCCTTTTCAGATAGCTAATGTGTAAATTTGCACTGTTGATTTTTAATCATTTTTTAGTCCCATTATAGATATTTAGAGTTAGAAATTCCCTTCCAGGGCCTGCTTTAACTGCATTCCATAAAATTTGAAATTTTTAAAAATTCATTATTATCTGGTTAAAATAGTTTCCAATTTTCCTACTGAGTTTGTTTTTGTCATATGAGTGATTTAGAAGTGTGTTTATTTTCCAAATACTCAGAGGAGTTTTCTAAATCCTGTATTGTTATGGCTTTCTGTCTTGAATCCATTGTGGTCAAGAAACATACTCTGTAATCTTCTGAAACTTATTTCATAGCCCAGAATATGGTCTATTTTGGTAAACATTCCATGTGCACTTGAAAATAATGTGTTTTTTGAAATTGTACAATGAGATATTCTGAAAATATCAATTAGACCATGATTGCTGATAGTGTTTTTTAAATCTTTTTCTTTTTTTTTGTCATTATTGATTTTTTTATCTCCTTGTTCCATACTGAGAAGGAGGTGTTAAAATCTCCAGCTATGGGCCAGTGCCATGGCTCAACAGGCTAATCCTCCACCTGTGGCGCTGGCACCCCGGGTTCTAGTCCCAGTTGGGGCGCCGGATTCTGTCCCAGTTGCTCCTCTTCCAGTCCAGCTCACTGCTGTGGCCCGGGAAAGCAGTGGAGGATGGCCCAAGTGCTTTGGCCTTGCACCCGCACGGGAGACCAGGAGAAGCACCTGGCTCTTGGCTTCAGATTGGCGCAGCGCGCAAGCCGTAGCGGCCATTTGGGGAGTGAACCAACAGAAGGAAGACCTTTCTCTCTGTCTCCTTCTCTCATTGTCTAACTCTGCCTGTCAAAAAAAAAAAAAAGAAAAAAAAGAAAGAAAGAAAATCTCCAGCTATGATTGGGGAATTGTCTAGTTCTCTGTTAATTGTAATTGTTGCTTTCTGATTTTTCTTTTTAAAGACTTACTTATTTTGAAAGAGTTACAAAGAGAGAGCTTCCATTCACAGGTTCACTCCCCAGATGATCACAATGGTCAGGGCTAGGCCAGGCTGAAGCCAGGAGCCAGGATCTTCTTCTACTTGGGTGGCAGGGGCCCAAGTATTTCAGTTATCTGCCACAGCTTTTTCCAGACTATTAGCAGGGAACTAAATAGGAAGTGGAGCAGCCAGGACACAAACTGCCCTTACGGGATGTCAGCATTGCAGGCAGCGGCTTCACCTGCTATGCAGCAATGGCTGCCCCCTGCTTTCTGAATTTTGAAGCTCAGTTATTAGGTGCAAAGTTAGGATTTTTACGGCTTCTTGTTGAGTTAACCCTTTTGTCATTGTGAAATGTCTCTCTTCACCTGTGTCAATCTTCAGCTTGAAGCCTATTTTACATTATTTTATAACTACACGAGCTTTCTTATTTTTAACCACTCTCAAAATAGAACTGCTTCCATTCTTTTACTTTCAACCTATCTATGTCTTTATTATTCATATTATTGGCATTGCTTTTTTAAAAATCGATCTTTTAAAAAGATTTATCTATTTATTTGAAAGGCAGAGTCACAGAGAGGCAGAGGCAGAGAGAGAGAGAGAGGCCTTCCATCCACCGGCTCACTTCCCAAGCAGCTGCAACGGCCAGAGCTGGGCCCACCGGAAGCCAGGAGCTTCTTCTGGGTCTCGCATGCAGATTCAGGGACCCAAGCACTTGGGCCATCTTCCACTGCTTCCTCAGGCCGTAGCAGAGAGCAGGATCAGAAGTGGAGCAGCCGGGACTGGAACTGGTGCCCTCATGGGACGCTGGCACTGCATGCAGTAGCTCTACCTACTATGCCACAGAGCTGGTCCCTAGCATTGATTTTTAAAAATTTTTTATTTGAGAGGGAGGCAGACAAAGACAGAGAGTGAGCTCTCATCTGCTGGTTTACTCCCCAGATGTCCTCTCAAAGGACCAAAGTCAGGAATGCAACCCAGGTCCCCCATGTGGGTGGCAATAAACCCGTGACTTGAGCCACACCTCTGACTTCCAAGGTCTGCGTGGGTCAGAAGCTGGAGTCAGGAGCCAGAGCTGGGAATCAAACCCAGGCACACCAGCGTAGGGTGGGCGTCAGAACTGCTAGGCCAAACACTCATCCCTGGCATTGCTTTTTTTTTTCTTATGTATTCTCTCAATCGCTGCATTTTTATGCATGTTGGCTTGCTTACAGTAAATTCTAAAAATATATTATTTAATTCATTTGAAAGGCAGAGTTACAGAGGTGAGGTGGGAGAGAGACACGGAGAGAGAAAGAGAGAGAGAGAGAGAATCTTCCACCTGCTGGTTCACTCTCCAAATGGCCACAACAGCCAGGGCTGGGCCAGGTCACAGGGAGGAGCCTGGAACCTCATCTGGGTCTCTTATGTGAATGCAGGAGCCCAAGCACTTGGGCCATCTCCCACTGCTTTCCTAGGCACGTTAGCAGGGAGCTGAATCAGAAGTGGAGCAGCCAGGACTAGAACTGCCACCCATGTAAGATGTAGCTTAACCTCCAACACCACAAGGCCAGCCCCCTATACTAAATTATTGATGTAGTTAGTAGATTTTCAATCTAACACTGTTTAGTATTTATGTCATGTGCTCTGTATTCCCCTTCCTCCTTGGTAGCCTTCTGTTGGGTTAATTGAATAATTTGTCTTTTTATTTTTTTTAACTTATTGGCATTTTAGCTACTCTGTTTTTAGTAGTTGTTTAGGGAATGCAGTATGTGTTCTTATCACTTTCTACTTATGATGAACTGTGTCACATTATTCACATTTCACAAATAAAAGAGACTAATAACAGTAAAACTTCATTTTCTTCCCCATCCTTTGTGCTATTATCATATTTTAAATTTTTTTATTTATCTTTTTTCACTTTATTTGAAAGGAAGAGTGATAGAGAACTTGTGTCCTCTGGTTCACTCTCCAAATGCCCACAACAGGGCTGGGCCAGGCCAAAGCCAGGAGGTGGGCACCCCTGTGCCCAGTGCCCTGGCATCTGCCTCTTCCCCCTCCCCTACCCAAAAACCTCCGCCACCCTGTGCCCAGCACCCTGGAACCTGCCTCCCCCCTCCCCCACCCAAGAACCCTTGCCACCCCTGTGCCAAGCGCCCTGGCACCTGCCTCTCCCCCATCCACTCGAGAACCCACCCAACCCCTGTGCCGAGCGCCCTGGTATCTGCCTCTCCCCTCCCAGAACCTTCGCCACCCCTGTTCCGAGTGCCCTGGCACCTCCCCCCTGCCCAAGAACCCCTGCCACCCCTGTGCCAAGTGTCCTGGCACCTGCCCCCCTGCCCAAGAACCCTCACCGCCCCTGTGCCCAGCGCCCTGGCACCTGCCTCTCCCCTACTCCACCCAAGAACCCTCGCCACCCCTGTGCCGAGCACTCTGGCTCCTGCCCCCCCCCACCCGAGAACCCCTGCCACCCCTGTGCCCAGTGCCCTGGCACCTGCCTCTCCCCCACCCCAAGAACCCTCACTACCCCTGTGCCCAGCGCCCTGGCACCTGCCCCCGTCTGAGAACCCTCACCACCCCTGTGCCCAGGGCCCTGGCACCTGCCTTTCCCCCCCCGCCCAAGAACCCCTGTCACCCCTGTGCCGAGCGCCACGAGGCATCCACTTCTCCCACCAGTTGCTGGTCAGAGGAGTGTCTCATCCTCATTTGGGGGAATATTTTTTGTTGGGTACAAAATTCTTGGATTATCCTTTTCCCTTTCTTCATTTCAGCGTCATTCTGTGATCATCTCGCCACCTTTGTTTCTGGTAAGACAGCTGCATTTGTGTCATTGTCCCCTGTGTATGTCATTTTGGTCTGCCTGCTTGGGCAGTTTTCTCTTCACCTCCGGTTTCCAGCGGTTTGACTGCATCGTGCTTCCTTGTGGTAGCATTCGTTGTATCTGTCCTGCGTGGAGATTGGTATTTTCTTTTTCTCCGTGGGCAAGTCAATAGTTTTCGTCACGATTGGGTTTCAGTATTCTTCCTTCAAAATCTTTTCCCTCTCCAGTCTCATTGCAACTTGAATTACATTTAAGTTAGACTGCTTACTGTTGTCTTGTGGGCCACTGAGATTCCGTTCATGTTTTAAAAATTATTTTTTACATCTTTTCCTCAGAGTGGGAATTTTTATGAACCTGTTTTGTTGACTGTTCTCCTGCTACCTTAAACTGCTCTTATGCCAACCTAGTAAATTCAGGGTTTCTGATACTTTCTTTTCAGTTGCAGAATTTTCACTTGTTGCTTTCACATAGCTTCTGTTTCACTGCTGAAATTTCCCATCTGTTCACTCATAAAGAGCATTGTTTTCTTTAACTTCTTAAATATTTCTAAAAATCTTTGCAGATTCTAGCATCTGGATCGTGTGTTTCTCAACTTTTTTTCCAGTTATGTGCCGTGTCTCCTAGTGATTTTCTATTACGTAATACACAGAACACTGATTTCCTCCTTCAAGGGTTTCAGGTTTTGTCTTGGCAGACATTTTAATCTACTGGGGACTCGCCGTGTTGCCATCAGGGCTTGGTTTTAGGCTCTGATAGAGCAGGGTTGTATCAGTTATCAAATACGGTGTAACAGATCACCCCCAAACTATCGCTTGAACGTGACCAAGTTCATTATCACCACATTTTGAGGCTCAGGAATCTGAGAGTGACTTTCCTTGGTGGTTCCAACTCAGCATCCTTCAAGAGGCTATAGGCAGGACACAGTCACCCAAGGCTGGACTGTGGCTGCAGGGTGGCCCTGTGAGCCCGCTCTCAAACTTGACCGTAGCTGCAGAGAACACCTGGACGCTCACTCGTGAACTTGCTGCACCTTCTGCTCATTGCTGGGTTTTGGCCAGAGGCCTCTTTGTCTTAGGCACCTCAGTCACAGGGACTAAATAGGGTATGGATAGTAGGAGGAGAGCACCATGGGGGCCGTCAGGGAGACCGGCTACCAGCTGCCACAGGGGTCTAGAGTAGCCCTGGCTTCAGGGTGGGTTTCCCAACCTTGACCCTACAGATATTTGGGCCTGAATTCTTTGTCCAGAATCGTCTTGCACACTGTGGGATGGTTAACCGCATCCTTGGTCGACCCACTAGGTGGCAGTAGTATGTTCCATAGCAACAACAAAAGTTGTCTCCAGGCATTGCCAGATGATCTGGGGGGTGGGAGCAGGGCTAGTCGCCCCTCGCCCCACAGTGAGAACCTCTTCCCTAGGCCGGTATCCCCAGGATGTGGGATATGTAGCGTCCCAGCCTTCGCTGTGGGCCAGGACGCTGATGTCTGGAGATCCCAGCGCTGCTGTCCTGTTGTGTCGCATCTACCCCCAACCCCCGACCCCGCATCCCCTGTCTCGCCCTGCACGTGGGCAGCCGGTTCTCTGCCAGACAGCAGCAGTGTGCTGCGGGGGGGTGGGGTGGGGGCTGATTCTCCACATTGCCCATCGTGTAAATTTCAGGGGCCCCCATGGCCTCCTACCTCAGCATTTGCGCTCCCTCTGGCCGGTGTGCTGGGGCACCATCCCCACCGCCACGGCCAGGAGACTGTCCTGCCAGAGTGCCCACGGGGCTCATCCGATGTGTTCCTGCTCTCAGCCATCGCAGTCCTGAGCTGGCTCATGTCCGACGACTGCCAGTGTCTGCTGTACCTCTGTCACCCACTGTCATAGCTGACACAGGCACAAGGATGCGCGATTCCAGTTACATCATCATGGCAGACAACCCCAAAACAGCATGTGTGTGTGTGTGTGTGTTTAAAAGAAGCACAAACTTCAAATTGTCTGAAAATTAATTTATTTGCGAGACAGAGTGACAGAAATACAGAGACCGCATCTGCTGACTTTGTCTCCCAAAGCCTACCATGGCCAGGGCTGAGCCAGAACAGAGTTGGGAGGCAACAACTCATTTCAGGGCTCCCATGTGGATGGCGGGGACTCAGCCACTTGAGCTAACACCACTGTCCCCTAAAGTCTGCATTAGCAGGAAGCCAGAACCCAGAGCTGAACTAGGCTTCAAACCCAGGCCCTCTGACATAGGACGTCAACATCTTGCCCAGCATCTTAACCAGTGGCCTTAATGCCTGCTCCTTTAAAAAAAAAAAAAAACTGAAGATTTTATTTAAAAAATGAATCTCTCTTGCACCCTTGAAAATTGCAGCTGTCACCGTGAGATTGCCTGTCTCTGTGGCGGTGTTTGTGGGGCTGACAGGTGCTATTTATGTTCATATTTACGCTGCTCCTTTTCTCATTTCTATGAAGCCTGCCCTCTCTCGCCATGTGTCTTAGGAAAATGGAAGCATCTGCTGAATGGACAGTGTGATTCTTCTCACCCACACCCAGCCTCACTTGTTTCTGTCACCTGCCTGGGAGTCGCTGAGCCCGCAAAGGAGGCGCGGGGGTTCCGATGAGATCCCTGGAGGGGAAACACCGTGGTGTCGTCGTCTTGTCCATCAGGGAGCTTTGGAGACTGGTTGCGTGCGTTAGAGCCGGTGCACCACCCGCAGGTGGGGCCCCCAGCAGGACTCAGCAAGGGGCCCACTCTGGCTCAGAGGGGTCAGGAACGCTCTGTCAGGACAGCCTCCAGCAGTGGGTCACGGAGAGGCCATCCATGGAGGGGAAGGACAGGGCCATTGTCCGCCTCCCACCCTGTCTGGGAAGAGGAAGGGAAGCACTCCCCCACATGGGACCCTGCAGCTTGTCCCTGGGCGGGGGCGTGGCTGTCATGCGTAGATCAGCAAAGGCAGGAGGAACCTCCACTGTGCAGACCCACGCGGCCTGTGGCCTTGGTCAGGGTGGAGGTGGCGAGGTCCCTGGAAAGCAGATGCACTGCTTTGGTGTTCAGTTTCCAGAGGTTGAAACAAAGGCGACAGGCACAGCCACACCTGCCTCGGCCTGCAGGCTGTCAAGTGGAAGCCGCTGTTGCCGGTGTCCTCTGGGCGTGAGCCGTGTGGAGGGTGTGGCTTCAGAAGCTGGAGACACTCTGGGGGCTGTAGGGGCCGGCGAGTTACACCCAGGGCAGTGAGCCCAGAGTAGGCCCCATGGTCTGGACTTGATGGCCTCTCTGCACTGGCCCCTGACCAAGAGGCCGTGCCTTCAGAGATCCCGTGCCCACCATGGCCCTAGGGGCCACACTGTCCCGGGAGCTATTGTGATTTGGCTGTCGGGGGCCATGGAGAGAAGCCTGGGCTCAGCCTGCTGTTGGCCTCCAGTCCTTCCCTGCGTCTCAACCTGGAACACTCTGACACTGCAGGTCTGGGGCTTGTAGCTAGGGGACAGGCAATGGCTCGCCTGAGCCCGTGGGGCTCAGGGAGGAAATGGCGCCAGAATCTGCCACTCAGCCTCCATTCCCTGCCCACAGCTAGTAGCCCCCTGCACCCTGGCAGCCACCCCCGCTCTGCAGTCTTGGTTCAGGGCTGCCCATTCAAGGCCTTGCCACACTCCTGCAAAGGGCCTCGCTGGGCTGGGGGAGCTGCCTGTGGCCCAGGCTGGCTTGTCAGGTTCCTTACCTGATTGGTTACCTTACAGCCTGCTGCTGGTCCCCTTGGGTTTTCTAGGTGTTACAGAGGAAAACGTGCACCTTGGCTGCTAAAGATTATGTTTTGACATTACTGGTTCCAGTTATATTCATAGATTCAGAAAAACACAGTTCTGTACCTGTGTATGAGTTTTCAAAAAGCTACCAGAGAGCCAGGAAGAGACAGAAACTTCCTTAACTTCACAACAACTGGCACACAGCCATCCCTTGTTGTCCACAGAGGATTGGTTCCAGAATGCCCCGAGGCCCCAACACCAAAATCCCAAGATGCTCTGGTCCCACGTGTACAATGGCGCAGTGTTTGCACGGAGCCCAAGCCCATCCTCCTAGGTACTTCAGCTCATCGCTGGAAGGTTTACAGTACCTCGCACCATGCGATGCTCTTTTAACCATCGTTGACACTGCTTTATTTAGGGAATGAGGAAAAGGCAAAAAAGTTGGTCCATGCTCAGTACACACCCAGTGTTTTCCTGAATGTTATTTTATTTATTTATTTATTTTAAGATTTATTAATTTACTTGAAAGGCAGAGGGACAGAGAGAAAGGGAGAAAGATCTTCCATCCATTGACCTTTCCCCCAAATGGCCACAATATCTCAGGCTGGGTCAGGCCAAGGCTGACCCCTGGGTCTCCCACATCACTGGCAGGGGCACAAGAACTTGGGTCATCTTCTGCTGCCTTCGCAGGTGCATCAGCAGGGAGCTGGTGGGAAGCAGAGCAGCTGGGACTTGAACTGACACTGAGACGTTACACAGGCACCACAAGGGGCAGTGCTGAGCCACAACCTTGGCCCCTCTGAATATTCTTGACCCGAGGTGGGTTGCATGGATGAATATGGAGCCTGTGAATAGGGAGTGGGGGCCCACTGTATTACAGAAGTCCCCAGCAACCAACGCACTTGGGAAAGGCATTTTGGAATCTTCTTACTGTGGACAGGAGACAGCCGTAAAGCCCACATTTCCCCTGCTGTCCCAGAGTCTTAATGAAGCCCGGATTTGAGATCTGACTAAGCCCTGAGGAATGACAATGTCATGATGCCTGTCAGGATGAGAAGAAGGAAAAGTAGGTCCCAATTCTTAGCAAATGGTAACTTCTCATATAAATATTAAACCTGGCTGATTAACAGGCAAAATAATAGAACTAACCAGGAGCTTACACAAGGCTTCTGGATAGGTGAGCAGCTCAGACGTCACTAGCTTCTCTCTACATTAGCAACAATCCACTAGAAAATGAGTCACGGGGTGGGGGTCCGGCGCTGTGGCGTAACGGGTAAAGTTGTCACCTGCAGTGCCGGCATCCCATATGGGCGCTGGTTTAAGTCCTGGCTATTCCACTTCCAACCCAGCTCTCTGCTATGGCCTGGAAATGCAGTAGAAGATGGCCCAAGTCCTTGGGCTCCTGCACCTGCTTGGGAGACCCGGAAGAAGCTCCTGGCTCCTGGCTTTGGATTGGCGCAGCTCCGCCTGTTGCAGCCCTCTGGGGAATGAACCAGCAGATGGAAGACCTCTCTCTCTCTCTCTCTCTCTCTCTGCCTCTCCTTCTCTCTCTGTGTAACTCTGACTTTCAAATAAATAAATCTTAAAAAAAAAAAGAAAATGAATCACAGGACTCCCTGGCTGGTGGCCACACCAAGGTAGGGGGAGGCCATGAGCCCCAAGAGGCACAGAAGCCCCCCGCCCTTCTCCATGCCTGGCCACATGCAGCCTGCGGTGTGGTTGCTGCTGAGCTGTGCCCCGAAGGCAAAGCTTGTAAGTAGCCTGTGAAACACGGCACTCTGCTTCTGGTCTCGCTTCTAAGACCGGGACATGTGGAGGACACCTCGCTTTATACGGGGTCTGGGGAGAAAATGAGGCTCGCAGCGCTGCTGCGGTCCAAGCACAGAAGCAACAGAATTGCCTCTGACCTACAGATTGCTAAGATTTTCTTCCAGTAGTCCCCCAGTAGCTGGCTGCTACCCAAGCTCTCAATTGGTCCAATCAAATGATGAGACACTGACAACTAAATTACTGGAAAAGGCAGTGAATAACCACTTATGAGCAAATGCAGTGTAAAAACACTAATATTTTTGAAATGCTATAAAATGCCTTAGAAGAACACGTTCTTAATGAAGTGACCATGTAATTGAAAGGAAAAAAAAGTCACTGTTGGCAACAGCAAAAAACCTAGAAAGCATCCTAGCATCAACCTAACAGAGAAGGCACAGGGCCCTTGTGTAGGAAAAACAACCAAAAAGGAAAAGCCACTAAGCCCCCTAAGCCACAGTGCCGGTCCTATCTTTCTCTTTATTGGTTTGCGATAGATAGATGATAGATGGGAGAACTCTCATCTGCCGGTTTAGTCCTCAGATGCCCACGGTGACCAGGATTGGGCTGAAGCTGAGACCTGGGAACTCAGTTCAGGTCTCCCACATGGACGGCAGGGACCTAATTACTTGAGCCGTCACTGCTGCCTCCTGGAGTCTGCATTAGCAAGAAGCTGGAGTCAGGAGGCAGAGCCAAGGATCAAACCCTGGCACTCTGGTGTGGGATGTAGGCATCATAACCAGTGTCTCAGCAGCTCAGCCAAACGCCTGCCCCAGGAAAGGCCTCTGAAACAAAACCCCACATGCAAACCAGAGGTGCGAAAATAATGCATGTGGCTATATCAGAATGAAGGCTGTGTGTTCAGCAGAGAAGACCACAGCCCAAGGCAACAGAGACCAGGCGAGAGAGCACATTTGTGATGGCTACAGATGCTCAAGGGATCTCTGTCAGGCTGCAGAAAGGCCTGCCAAACACTACAAATGGACACGTAACACAGCAAAAAAACGAGACAGGGGCAGAAAAGGTGGCTCTCAGAAGGGGGTGCCCAGGCCTAGCAAGTGTCTGAAGAGACTCAGACACATCCGATGGCAAAGGAACACGACGTCAAGCATGAGTTAGATGCCCCTGTACCCCCAGCAGAGTGGCGACGGCAAACAGGTGACTGGCAGCAAGTGTCCGTGCCCATGTGTGCTAGAACTTTCAGGAGGCTGGCCAGGGGGCGGGCAGTTCTGGTGAGCAGTGCTTAGCAAGAATGCAGTGTCTACAGGGCTGCCCAAGGGGACCTGCTGCTATAAGGTTTCACACAGTGAAATGCAACTTCCAGTGTGGTGGCATCCGGCGGTAGGGTCTTTGGTCAGTGATTAGTTCTTGGGGGTGGAGTCCTCCCCAGTGGAATGAGTGCCCCTATACAAGGCCTGTCCTTGCCCCTTCTACCTGTGCACCCTCAGCAGACACAGAATCTGTCAGCACCTTGGCCTCAAACTTCCCGGAGCTGTGATAAATGAATTTCTGTTGTTCCTAAGGCATTCTGTTAATGGTATTTTGTCGCAGCAACGCCAACGGATGAAGACACATGCTCTGCTTATTTCCGCTTATGCTTTTTATGCTATTTCTGAGAGCAGGGAGCCAGGGACAGACCCTGGGTTCACTGCTGTGGTGTTTATACAGTTCTACTGACAGAGCTCGAAGTCAATGCTAGGTGAAGAAAGTGGAATAGGATGGAGGTGGTAGCCCAGCACGGGTTGTAACTTATACAGGTTGTATAAGTCCACAGCACACAGTTTTCTGCCTGCACACTACCTGGAGGGACAAGGGCAACTCTAAGGGTGGGTCTGATTTGTCAGAGTATGCCATGATCACTTCTCGGCCTTTTGGCTAAGATCAAGTACAGAGTATGCCCTGAGAGGCAGAGGATGGGAGGGTGGATATAGCAAGAAGGAAAAAAAATTTGGTAGGAAAAAATGTCAGGAGCTTGCATGCATTTGCATTAGCAAAATCAGTGGTGTGGAAGGTTAAGCATCCGCCTACAGCACCGGCTTCCCATATGGGTGCTGGTTCAGATCCCGGCTGCCCCTCTTCTGATCCAGCTCTCTGCTACAGCTTGGAAAAGCAGTGGAAGATGGCCTAAGACTCAGAGGAAGCTCCTGGCTCCTGGCTTCAGATCGGTCCAGCTCTGGCCATATGGGGAGTGAACCAGCAGATGGAAGATCTCTATGTCTCTCTCTCTCTGTATGTGTGTAATTCTGCCTGGCAAATAAATAATTTTTTTAAAAAAGCTGTGATCCCAGGAGCATGGTTTTAGGGTACGTCTCTGAAGCTGAGGTCCAGATAAAAGAGTTCCCGGTTTTAAAATTAATTCATAAGAGTCATTTCTTATGATATGGAGAAGGTATTAAATACAGGTAGATGGGAAAACTGGATTTTAATCTAGGGAAAGATAAGTCTTTTTTTATTTTTTATTTTTTTATTTATTTTTTTTTTATTTTTGACAGGCAGAGTGGACAGTGAGAGAGAGAGAGACAGAGAGAAAGGTCTTCCTTTGCCGTTGGTTCACCCTCTAATGGCCGCCGCGGTAGCGCGCTGCGGCCGGCGCACCGCGCCGATCCGATGGCAGGAGCCAGGTGCTTATCCTGGTCTCCCATGGGGTGCAGAGCCCAAACACTTGGGCCATCCTCCACTGCACTCCCTGGCCACAGCAGAGAGCTGGCCTGGAAGAGGGGCAACCGGGACAGGATCGGTGCCCCGACCGGGACTAGAACCCGGTGTGCCGGCGCCGCAAGGCGGAGGATTAGCCTGTTGAGCCACGGCGCCGGCCGGGAAAGATAAGTCTTAATCCATATCAGGTCCCAGACCCTGTGAGGAATTCCTGGTGATTCAGAAATTATTAAAAAATTAAAAGAACAGGTAGTTGCATGTTGTCTCAATGAGGAAGGAAGACAGACAGGAAGGTGTAGTGACAATATGAAAACACGCCCCCTGCTGTTTAGGCACAGTGACTGTGCCGTGGGCTTTACGCAGGGAGTCTTACTGCCCACAGCCACCCACTGCAACTGATGGGCCTCGACTTCTGACAGTTGTGACCTGGTGAGCCCGTCATGAGCTGAAGATGCTAGGGGCTGAGCAGCACACTCTACAGCACTGCGGTTTCCCTGTGTGGCCACACGGCTGGCTGGAGGACTGCACTGCCTACCATCAGCCTGGCAACAGACCAAAGTTACTAACACGTGGAAGCTGAAGCACAGTACCACGTGTGTGTCGCTTTTGCACCACTGCGAAGTCGGGAATCCCTAAGCAGAGCCATCATACGGCGGGGACCCTGTTTAAGAGCAGAAAGTAAGAACTTACTAGAATCACAGAACACAGTGTTGAACCCAGGCTGCCGGCATTCAAAGCCAGTGCCTGTGCCTTGACCCAGTGATGTGGCCGTGGGCTGGATCTCCGCAAAGAAAGGATTGTTCCACGGTAGAACTAGGGCAGCTTTGGTCCGTTTTCTGTAACTCTGATGGAATACCTGAGGCTGGGTGCTTGTAAGGAAGACAAGTTTACCTCCTTTCGCTCACAATTTTGGAGGCTGAGAGTCCAAAGAGCATGGCCCTGGCTCTGGCAAGGGCCTCGCAGAGAATGGCATCAGGCTGGGCACTTGAGGGAGGAGGCACAGTGACACAGAAAGCCAGCAGGGGTCCATAACCACCTCCCACTGGACCCCGCCTCTTAAAAGTCCCACTGCCTATTTACTTATTTATTTATTTGAAAGTCAGAGTTATAGAGAGACAGAGAGAAAGAGGTCTTCCATCCACAGGTTCACCCCCCAGATAGCCACAATGGCCAGAGCTGCGCCGATCTGAAGCCAGGAGCCTGGAGCCATAGCAGAGAGCTGGCTTGGAAGTGGAGCAGTTGGGACTCAAACCTGTGCCCACCTGCATTGCTGGCTTTACTCACTACACCCCACCCCCACCCCACTGCCTCTTAACATGGCCCCACCGAGGCTCCAGCACACAAACCCTGGCAGGGCCGAGCTATATCCAGACCTTAACAGGGCATAGCGAGATGAAGAGCCGCACAGAGGGGCCGGCACAAGGTCCTAAGACAACAGGAAAATCACCAAAACAGAAGGGGCTTCTAACAACTTTGACCCTCCCAGACAGAGTGTTCCCAGCAAAGTGAAAACGATGTCTCACTTTGTGGGTCATTAGAGCATTGGCACTCCACAATGCAGCCTCACCTCACACAGTAATTAAGCTGTGAAAGATAAACATATGTAACAAGCACTGGTGCTGGTGAGCGCTGGGGACAGGCACAGTCCAGCGTGCAGCTGGTGGAAGCCCTGGGTGCGCACACCTGGGTAGCGAGCAGACATCCCCTGCCATGCAGTCAGGATGCAGCACCCCTCTCTCCTGCTGCACCCCTCTCCAGAGTGCACTCGGTGGGAGGCGGCAGTGTCTACTGCAGGTGAAAACCGGGCCAGGTGTCAGGACCCGCCGGCTCATGCTCAGGCGCGCAGCCCACACACCATTCAGAGATTAGTTTCACCTAAAGGCCAGATGGGCCAGGAGGCCACTGCCTTCTTAGTTCACCTGCAGCTTCCACCCTGCTCCCACCCTGCCTGCTGGGGTGGACCGCTTCCTGCTCTCGGCCCTCTGTCTTGTACAGGTGGTTTGATAGCTCGTGGAAGGTTCCACGTGACCTCTGCCGACTGCAACTCCCGTGATGAGAAGGACGCTGCGTTCCTGCGGACGGCCCCTCCTGGGGTCCTCGGCATCTGTCTTCTGCACCGTTCACTGCGTGCAGGCTCCTCTGTGAGTGCCCGCTTCCCCTCAGCCTGGGGATCCGGGGGGCACCCGGCATCCTCGACCCTGAGGGACTCTGGGAGGTGGGCTGTTCCCAGGGCAGCACCCTCTGGACTCCCTTTATTGGCAATGCCTTGGGTGACACTGGCTCCCTCTGGCGTCAGACCCCAGTGCCCAGTCTCCAGGGCCTCCAAGTGAGCCTGGAAGCATTCACACGTGTCCCCCTTGTGTGGGGCAGTGAGCATTTATAGAATGGCTAAGACTCTCCAAATAAATGTAACCCAGACTCTCTCCTCAAAGTCCCCTCTCAGCACCTTTATGTCCTGACAGGGCGGGGGTCGGGTGGAACTGGTGTGCAAGCTGACTTTGAGCAGGTGCACCTCGTTTTGAAACCCACAGCAACTCCATCTTGGAGTGACCATTCATTCAGCTTACGTGTTTGAGCTCCAGTGTGTTTTGGGCGGTCCACACGAAGGGTTCTGGGTATGCAGAGGTGCCTGGTGTGGGGTCTAGTGAGGAATTGAGGGAGCCGATGGGGGCAGGGTGGGCAAAGGCAGCATCTGCCCTATGACCCCAGGGCGACTCTCATGGAATACATGCAGTGGACCGCATACTTACCGTGATCAAGCCCAGGGCTGGGCAGTAGTGTCCTCTAGGAATGTGCATTGTAAGTGACAGAAAACCCCACATCAGCGGCCTTAAACCTGGAAGGGAATGTTACTGACCAGCGACAACTGGATGCAGGAACGGCTTGATATAGGCATCCAAGTGAGGTCACGAGAACCAGCTTCTGTGCTCGGGCCCTCTCTCGGTTCTGCCATCGGATTCACCCTGTGCCTGGCCCCCACCATGGAAGTAGACAGCCGCAGCCGTCCTCACCACCGGTCCTGGAGAGGAGCACCAGGCCTTCCTGATGGACGTTCATGCTGGGCCAATCCTGTGTCTTGATCCTGATTTCCTGTTTCCTCCCTGTGGAGAGAATGGGAAAGTTGAGTAGCAAGGTGCAGGGCAGAGGCGGTGATGGGATGGGAAGCATCTCCAGTCCACGCTGTGGACACCTTGTTGGCTGTTTCAAAGCAGGCAGACAGAGGCTTTGCCTGGGGGCACCTCCCCCACCCCCTTCCAGACATTGCACTGGGGAGCAACACTGAAGGAAGGGACTGCCAAGGTTCCTGGACAGGGAGGCGCCCTGGGCCCATTCCGGCCTCCACTCCTCACCCCCTGCTGTGCGGATGCGAACATTTTCCCAAACACGCTGGGGGGGGGGGGGGGGCTAGTGTGCTCTTTCCTGGAACAATGGAGAATTGTGGTCGATTTTAGGACATTCAATCCCTCTCAAGAATTCCTGACAAAAACCCCTCCCAGGGTGCCGTCCAAACCGCTCCTGCCTCCTCTCCTCCGCGGCTCCCACGCGGCTCCACGCCCTTCCCCGCAGGCTCCGGTGTGTGTTCGCTCTCCGGCGCGGCTCCCACTCGAGGACGAGGTTCCGCGAACTGCACAGGAGACATTTTTTGTGGTCCTGGGGCCGCAGTATGATGCTGGTTTTTCTGAGTAACGTTGAAAAGCCGCCTCGCCCCTGGAGCACGGAGTCTGGCCTCTGGGGAGGAAGTGGTGGCGCGGTTCGACTGAGTAACGCCGGGAATCTGCCTCCTTCCCACGAGCGTCTTCGGGGACGTGTCCGAGGGGGCAGCCCCGCGGGCGCTGGGGACTCGCCGGCGCGGGGGTGGCGGGATTTCTCCAGCGTGAGCGGCGTGTCCCGCTGCACCCCCGCGGAGGGGTGCCCGGGCCGCGGGCGCCTGGCCCGCCACGCCCACCTCCACCCCAAGGGACCCGACAGTGTGGACAACGGCTGCATGAGGGGGCAGCGTCCTGCGGCAGCTCCCGGCCTCTGTCTGCGACGCTCCTGTGCCTGGAACCCCGCCAGCTCTGGGTCCCAGGCGCACCTGAGCGCCTGCCGCTCCGGGCTCTTCTCCCAGCGGAGATCCTACCCTCGCTGAGTTCTTGCGTCTGGGGGGAGGGGGCAGCTCCTGGGCTCCTCCCCGTCCCTGGCCCTGGACGCTCCCCGCTCAGGGCGCCTGCCGCCAGGCCCGCCGCAGACTCGGGAGCGGCTAGGACTTGTGGCTCCGGAGTGATTTCTTAAGATCAGGTCAGTTTGCAGTCCTGGGGAAAATCCGCCCAAGACTTGCGAGCCCCTCTGAATAAGCCCGCAGCTCCTCAGTCACGTCCAGCTGCCGAGTCTGTGGCCCTGACCTCACCTCCGACTCCATGCTCCCTGCCGTCCTGGCTCCCTGCCACTCGCCACTGGGGACTCGGCTCGGGATTAGAGCAGCTGCCTTCTCCGGACGGACGGTATTCAGCGCTTATGCTCAGAGCATGGGCATGCAGCTGTGCGCAGAGAGGACACACGTGTTCCAGAGAGTTCGACAGAAAGCTGATGCAGAGTGTCAGGTAGTGAGGGGCCAAGGAGAAAAGTAAGGTGGGTGCAGAGGGCTGAGTCTGCAGGTGCTGCGGGTTAGAGAGGCTCCAGTGTGTTTTGCACACTCAGATCCAACCAACAGCCGATCGAGTCTTTTGGAAAGCAGCTGCATCTACATAGGCCGTGTGCAGCCTCTGTCCTTGTCACCACTCTAAGCAGTAGGATAGGACAACTCCTTGCAGAGTATTTTTGTTGTATTGGGAATTAAACTAATCTAGGGATGACTTACAGTCTATAGGATGCATGTGTGTATGTGTGTGTATGTAGGTTCTTTGCACTGTTTTATAGGAGAGACTTGAGCTTCTGTGGGTTTGGGTGTGTGTGTGTGCGGGGGTGGGGAGCCCTGGGGCCACTCCTCCACAGGTACAGAGCGGGGACTGTGTTTTGCATGGGGTAGGCAGGGACCTGAACTGACACCCGCAGAAAACAGGCGGTATTCTGGTGGGAAGTTGGTGGAGGTGGGGGCGGGCAGCGGGGGTAGGCGTGTGCATGGCCTGGGTAGAGACAGGAAGGGGCTGGGATGGAAGCTGAGCCAGCGAGAGGGTAAGAGCTGAGAGTCAGGATTTATTTATTTGAAAGGCAGAGTTACAGAGAGGCAGAGGCAGAGACAGAGAGAAAGTTCTTCCATCTGCTGGTTTACTCCCCAAATGGCCGCGACAGCTGGAGCTGTGCCGATCTGAAGCTAGGAGCCTGGAGCTTCTTCCCGGTCTCCCACCTGGGTGCGAGGGCCCAAGGACCTGGGCCATCTTCTACTGCTTTCCCAGGCCATAGCAGAGAGCTGGATCAGAAGTAGAGCAGCCGGGTCTCGAACTGGCACCCATATGGGATGCCAGCAAGGCAGGTGGCGGCTTTACTCGCTACACTACAGTGATGGTCCCATGGTTAGGGCTTTGTAGACTAATAAGGGCATGCTCTGTCCACCCTTGCTTCAATGAGGAGCATAGCCCTGTCACCAGGGGCCTACCCTTGAGAAGCCCGTGCCCACAGCTATGCTGACAGCCTGCCCTGCCCTCCACGGCCACCCTCTTAGGTCCTTTGAAAAGCGGCCCCAGCGTCCTCTGTGCCCTTTGCGCTGCTAGCCTAATCTGGGACTGTCCACCCACAGCTGCCTGTTGGGTGAGGGGATGCCACTTCTGAGCGGGGCTGAAGGCCCAGTGAGGGGACAGCGCCTGCCATGTCTCTCTCAGTCCCTTTGCCCCATGCTGACCCCCGCCGTCTGACTGGACATCCCCCTCTATGCTCTGTACCCTGTGTCTTCTTGCAGGGAACCAGACCTGTTCTTGGTCTGGGCATGCTGTGCCTTGGATGGTGAGGCTGACTGGGCACAGGGCCTGTGGACCCGCCCCGCCCACCACCACAGCCCTGGCCTGTCCCAGGCTGTCAGAGCACACCCTGCATACCTCGGGTGCTTTGAGACTCAGACCATGCAGTGTCATTTTTTTTTTAAAGCTCTATCTCTTTCCTTGTTGTATTTTTCCCCCAAAGAAACTTTTTATTTAAGGAATACAGACTCCATGGATTTCGTAAGTACAACTTTAGGAAATAATGATTCTTCCCACCATACCAGCCCTCCCACCCACACTCCCAACCCGCTCCTCTCCCCTCTCCCATTCCCAGTCCCATTCTCCACTAAGATCCATTTTCAATTAACTTTATACACTGAAGACCAACTCTATACTAAGTAAAGAGTTCAACAATTTGCACGGGGCGAAAAAAACCTTCCTCAACAGTGGAGACAAGGGCTGCACCTTGAAGTTAATTTCACTTTTTTTTTTTAAGAAACTTAATTAACTTTAAAGAAGCACCCAAGAATGATACATCTTTTGTAAGCACTTAGACATAATTATAATACAACTCTTTGAGTACAGAGGTCCTGTATGGAAAGTTAGTGCACAGTGACTCCTGTTGATGATTTAATAATTAACACTCTTATTTATGACATCATAAAGGCTCTTGACATGAGCTGCCTAGGCCATGGAAGCCTTTTGAGTCCACAAACTTCGTCAGTATTTAGACAGGGCCACAAGCAAAGTGCAAATTCTCTCCTCTCTCTATTTTTTTAAAATTTATTTGACAGGTAGAGTGATAGACAGTGAGAGAGACAGAGAAAAAGGTCTTCCCTCCATTGTTTCACCCCCAAATGGCTGCTATGGCCGGAACTACACCAATCCGAAGCCAGGAGCCAGGTGCTTCCTCCTGGTCTCCCATGTGGGTGCAGGGGCCCAAGCACTTGGGCCATCCTCCACTGCCCTCCCAGGTCACAGGAGAGAGCTAGACTGGAAGAGGAGCAACCAGGACTAGAACCTGGCGCCCATATGGGATGCCGGTACCGCAGGCGGAGGATTAACAAAGTGAGCCACGGCACCGGCCCCCTCTCCTCTCTTCAGAGAAAAGTACCTCCTTTGATAGCCACTTCTTTCCACTGGGGTCTCACTCAAAGAGATCCTTTATGTGGGATTTTTTTTTTTTTTTTTTTTTTTTTGCCACAGAGTCTTGGCTTTTCTTGCCTGGAATCATGCAGTATTTTGACAGGCCACCTGGATGCCCACCTACCCTCCCAAGCCTGTGACACCACCCCCCCTCCTGGGTAACCACTTGCCAGGGGCCACTCACAAAGGAGACTTTGCAGGTAGGGCATGGAGACCACCCACAGGCATCTCAAGAGCCAGTCTGCAAAGGGGATGGCAGTTTTGTCTCCTGGGGGAGAGGCCAGCTGTGCTTGGTAGGTGGGCCCCCAGTGTGTGCTCTGCCCTCCCGCTGAGTCTGACTGCATTGGGCAGGGTGCTTGGGTTGTGGGAATACATCCTTGGGGCCTGGCAGAGTTGTGGGTTGTCGAGTGAGGATGCTTAGTTCGTGCTGTGGTGACAAAGTACCTGAGACGGGAAGTACAGGGTCGGGTGCTACCAGGCTCAGCTGTTGGATGCGGGCTTCCAAGCTGGCCCCGTGACACTGCACCCACCAGAGAGGGGGGTCACACTGTTCTCATGTGGTGGGAGCCAGTGCTGCAGAAAAGTCTGTTTTTATAATGGCCTTGATCCTGTTCACTAGGGAGAAGCCCTCGGCCTCATCTGCTCCCAAAGGTTCCCTCTTAATACCTTCACCTGTGCCATTAAGAGTCAATGCCTGGGGGGGTGATTTTGTGGCACAGCAGGTTAAGCTGCCACTTGCTGTGCCGGATCCCTTAACGGGGTGCTGGTTGAGTCCCAGCTGCCACTGCTAATGCACCTGGGATCCAGCTCCCCGCTAATACACCTGGGAAAGCAGCGGAAAGTGGGCCCTGTGCTTGATTGGCAGCTCCCTGGCCAGCCAGAGCTGGGCAGTTTCCCAAAGAACGGAAGGGGTGGGCTGGGTACAGCTAGGACTGCACATGAACTGTCCCTACTTCTTCATTCAGGTCCCCTTGGCTTGTGGCTGAGACCTTTCTCACCGCTGCCCAGAAGTGCAGAAGAAAGGTAAAGGGAACTATCCAGCCCATAATTTGGAGCACACCAGGATCCCAGAACTCGGCCCAGCAGTAGCATCTGCTTGCTGTGACAGTGCTGTGGTGGTGTGCAGGCCCTGAACCAGGTGCTTAAAATCAACCCTGCACAGGTATGCATTTCCCCAAATGGGTGAACACCCCGGTTCATCATAAGGAAACCGGGACTCAGACCCTTAAACAGACTCTGAGACCAACCAGTCAGCAGCTTGGCAGTTAGGCTGAGTCAGGGTCTGCCCAGCCCCAAAGCCTGGGCTCTCCCCTCCACTGTGAACAAGGCCAGAAAGAAAAAGAAGAGTCTTCAAAATACAACATGATGGAAATAACAAAGTGTGAAGGTAAGAAAAGTCCCCGAAGTACAGGCAACCAAAGCAAAATGCGGCAAACGGATACTTTATCAAGCTCAGAAGCTTCTACACGGCAAAGGAAGCGAGCAATGGAGTGAACAGACATCCAACAGAATGGGAGAAAATATTTGCAAGCTACTTATCTGACAGAAGGGTAATATCCAGAATATATCAGCAACTCGAAAACTCAAAAACAACAACCAGAAAAACTCCAATCCAATTAAGAAGTGGGTCAAGGATCTGAATAGACTGTTCTCGAAAGAAGAAATGCAAATGGCCAACAAATACATGAAACAATGCTCAACATCTCTAGCCATCAGAGACATGCAAATCAAAACCACAATGAGACGTAACCTCACCCCTGTCAGAATGGTTATTATAAGGGCTGGTGCTGCGGTGTAGTGGGTTAAGCCACTGCCTGCAGTGCTGGCTTCTAATATGGGCGCTGGTTCCAGTCCTGGCTGCTCCACTTCCAATCCAGTTCCTTGCTACCGTGCCTGTGAGCCAAGTGCTTGGGCCCCTGCACCATGTGGGAGACCCAGAAGAAGTTCCTGGCTCCTGGCTTCGGTTTGGCTCAGCCCTTGTTGTATGGCCGTTTGAGGGAGTGAACCAGTGGGTGGAAGACTTCTCTCTTTCTGCCTCTCCCTCTCTGTAATTCCACCTTTCAAATAAGTAAATAAATCTTTAAAAAAATAGAATGGTCATTATTAAAAAAGAAAGTAAGAAATGCTGGCGAGGATGTGTAGAAGAGGAACTCCTGTACAATACTGGTGGGAATGTAAATTAGTACAGCCACTATGGCTAACACTATGGGGATTTCTCTTTTTTTTTTTTATTTGACAGGCTTGTCTCTGATGGCTAGAGATGTTGAGCATTGTTTCATGTATTTGTTGGCCATTTGCATTTCTTCTTTCGAGAACAGTCTATTCAGATCCTTGACCCACTTCTTAATTGGATTGGAGTTTTTCTGGTTGTTGTTTTTGAGTTTTCCGAGTTGCTGATATATTCTGGATATTACCCTTCTGTCAGATAAGTAGCTTGCAAATATTTTCTCCCATTCTGTTGGATGTCTGTTCACTCCATTGCTCACTTCTTTTTTATTTTTTATTTGTCATAGACAGTGAGAGAGAGAGAGAGACAGAGAGAAAGGTCTTCCTTCCATTGGTTCACTCCTCAAATGGCCGCCACGGCCAGCGCTGCGCCGATCCGAAGCCAGGAGTCAGGTGCTTCTTCCTGGTCTCCCATGCGGGTGCAGGGCCCAACACTTGGGACATTCTCCACTGCCCTCCCAGGCCACAGCAGAGAGCTGGACTGGAAGAGGAGCAACTGGGACTAGAACAAGGTGCCCATATGGAATGCCGGCGCCACAGGTGGAGGACTAACCAAGTGAGCCACAGCGCCGGCCCCTCTTATTTTTTTAAAGAATTATTTTATTTATTTGAAAGAGTTACAGAGAGAAGTAGACCATCTACTGATTCAGTCCCCAGATGGCGGCAACGGCCAGAGCTGAGCTGATCCGAAGCCAGGAGCCAGGAGCTTCCTCCAGGTCTCCCACACGGGTACAAGGGCCCAAGGACTTGGGCCATCTTCTACTGCTTTCCCAGGTCATAGCAAAGAGCTGGATCAGAAGTGGAGCAGCTGGGACTCAAACCTGTGCCCATATGGGATGTTGGCACTGCAGACTGGGGCTTTAACCCACTACACCACAGCACTGGCCCCTATGGGGATTTCTTAACCAACAAAACAGAAATAGAACTTCCAAGTGATTTAGTAAACAGTATATCCCAAAGACATGAACTCAGTGTATCAAAGAGATAACATGTTTGTTACAGCACCAATAGCATAGTTAAGATATGGAGCAACCAAGGTGTCCCTCATCAGATGAATGGATAAAGAAAGTATGTTATGTATGCACAGTGGAATATTATTCCGCAATAAAAAAATGAATAACAGTTGTTTGCAGCAAAATGGGGGGAAATGGAGGACATCATGTTGAGTGAAATAAGCCAGACACAGCAAGACAGATACTGCGTGTTCTTCCTCATATGTAGAGGGGCTAAAAACAACAACAAAAATAAATTTAAAAAAAAACTCAATCTGAACACAGAATGGTGATTACCAAGACCTGTTATGGGTAGACGGGGGGAGAGGGAGTTTGGATAATGGGCACCAAATCAGAGTTGGATCACAGGAAGAACTTCCCAGTGTTGCCCCTCATACTGGGAGATTGTCGTTCACCGAAACAATTACGTAGTTTATGAACAAATAGAAGAGAGAAGTTCCCAGCCTCCAGTCGTAAAGTAATGGCAAAGAAGTAGAAATGTTGATGACTCTGTTTTGATCAATATGCATTGTATACAAGCATTGAAATGTCACACTGTAGCCCACACCTATGCACGATTATTGTTCACAAAATGCTTTTTAAAAGGAAAGAATAAAAGAAAAGGAAAAAAATAAGCCGGATCAAATGAGCTGACAGCTTCCCCAGTGGAAGGCTGATATATAACAGGAAGAGAACGACAAAGCTTTTTGAAAGTTAAAAGTAGAGGAGAAAATAGCATTAACTAAAGCAACAAACAAGACAGAAGGAATACCATGGGGTAGTTAGGGATGTGACTCTAAATGGGTGGGAAGAAAGGGCTGCAAGCTCCACGTCTTGGGGAGGAGCCTAGGGCTGGGCTTCCATCCCCCAGGGACCAAAGGCTGCCAGCAACCCCTACCCCCAAGACTGCCAGGGGACCATCTCCCAGGCAGCCAGATCTCCTGCTCTGGAGCTGGGTGCCTGACCACACAGGCTGGTGCCCTGCAGTGGTGCTGAGCAGACCAGCACAGGGGATGTGGACTCCATGCACAGGGTCTGGGTTTGGCACCCACGGCTGTAGCTGATGCAAGCGAATGAGGAGACTACCTTCTGATTCAAGTGTATGGCCTTTCCATAAAGCACCCTGCCCGTGCACCTGTTACCAACTCCTGTGCATTGTAACTTCTCACCTTGCAGACTTTCCCTGCTCACACAGGGTTAACTGCCCACCTGGGGGGCAGCAGAGGCTGGGGACTGTGTGGTGGCCTCTCTGCTCACAACACCTCTCTCAGCCGCCCCCTCTGGAAGGTCTGCGTCTGGCCCAGGGGAGAATCTCACAGGAGCCTGGGGGTCTGCACAGCCCATTGCAGCCTGGGAGGAGGCTGTGGTTTAGCGGCTCCTGCGCTGGACTGGCTGGCTCTGGTGTCTGAGAGCAGTGTCTTCTCAGGAGCTCGCAGACAGGGGATGCGCGTGTTGTTGCTGGGATACCGTGGAGCCCCGGGAAGCTCGGCCCAGCTGCTCACTGGCGATGGCATTGATTTTTACCAAAGGGCTGTGCCGGCTGCCTGGCTCTGCAGCTCCTGCGCTTGGGCAGGCCTGGTCTTGGGGAGCTGTGGCTTTCAGGGGTGAGGGCCTCAGCTCTGAGCTGCAGCTTTTGAGAGTCTTGAGCGGCAGCCCATCTCTCGCCCTCACTCAGTGGGCGTCCTGGGTGGGCAACCAACTCTGCTGTCACAAAGCCCACCTTCCGATAGTGGAGATAGTGGAGAACAGAGTCCTGCTGCTTGGCACAGCAGGAGGCCTGCAGCTACAAGTGACTTGTGTTGTAGAAAGACCGCAGAGGGAATCAGGACTGTTCCCAACATAAAGAAGTGAAAAATGTTTAAGGAAATGAAAGTGCTATTTTTCCTGATTTGGTCATTACACATGGTGCTTGTATACACGCATTCAATTATCACATGGTGCCCCATACATACGAATAATTATAATTTGCCAAGTAAACACTTTAAAAAGAAAGGAAGAAAAGGAAAGGAGGCAGCTACAGCAATAGGGAGGTAAGACAGCGCGGCCAGGTGACCTTGGATAATTGTGGTTCCCTCCGTCTCTGAGTCCCAGTTTGCTCAGATGTAACATGGGGGAGGGGGTATGACAGTTGGCACCTCTGAGGTTGTGGAGAGAATAAGTAAGAGATGAGGCATTCAAAATCCTTCAAAATCCTGCCTCACTCCTGGTCAGGGACAAGTGCTCTGGGCTGTCTTCCCAAAGCTCCAGGTTAAAGTCCCACTACGGCAAGGATGTGCTCATACCTGAAGGCAGAATCTTTTTTTTTTTTTAAATTTTTATTTATTTATTTATTTTTTATTTTTGACAGGCAGAGTGGACAGTGAGAGAGAGAGACAGAGAGAAAGGTCTTCCTTTGCTGTTGGTTCACCCTCCAATGGCCTCCACACCCAGCGCGTTGCGGCCTGCGCACCGCGCTGATCCTATGGCAGGAGCCAGGTACTTCTCCTGGTCTCCCATGGGGTGCAGGGCCCAAGCACTTGGGCCATCCTCCACTGCACTCCCTGGCCACAGCAGAGAGCTGGCCTGGAAGAGGGGCAACCGGGACAGAATCTGGCGCCCCAACCGGGACTAGAACCGGGTGTGCTGGCGCCGCAAGGCGGAGGATTAGCCTGTTGAGCCACGGCGCTGGCAGAAGGCAGAGTCTTGAAAGAGGTGACTGATTTCAAGCGAGGTGCCTGGAAGCAGAGTGGGTAGGACACACACACACACACACACACACGGCAAGACCACGTGAGGACAGGCTCGGCAGCTGTCAGCCTGAAGAGAGGCCTCTGCAGGAGCCAAGCCTGGATCTTGGAGTTGCCGACCTCCTGAAAGGCGGCAGAATAGGTTGTTCTTGTGGTTAAGCGCCTGCTGTGTGTGATTCTCCGGGAGGGCAGCCCCAGCAAATGCTCACAGCAAGGGTTAACTACAGTTGCCCTTGCCCCAGCCCTCAGCCAGACAGGTGCACAGCGGGCACTGGGAGTTCAGGGACTGAACCCTCCAGGGCAAGTGGCTGAGCAGAGAGGCGGTGTGGAGGGCGCGGCCGCGAAGCTGGAGTGGGTGTGGTCGCGGCGATGAGGGGCGGGGCTCGCGAGGCAGGGCCATCGCCTCATTTGGCCGGCAGCGTTTGGAGGCCCTCCTCGCTCCTCTGTCTGCTGGCGGGCATTCCCAACCTCCTCCACCTTTTGCCGTCACACACGCACGCCTGAGAGCGGTGCCGGGCACTCCCTCTTGGGCACACAGGCAAGATTTTTCTCGCCAAGATAGGGAAGAGCTGCTGCCTCACGGGGCCTGGGGGATTGTTAATTTCAATTTTAATAGATTTTTCTTTCAGGCTCATCTTTTTAATGACATTCTAAAGCTCAGAGGAGTCGGTGCTGGAACCTCTGGGTTTAGCCGCTGTGATGGAGGAGGTGCCGGGACACTCTGAGCGTGCGCGGAAAGGCACCTCTGAGTGGTCTTAAGTCCCTCCCGCACTTCCTCATGGCATATCGGGGTCCAGGCATGGAGTAGGGTCTCTCACACCTGACTACAGTGGGCGCTGGCCCACCTCTCCCCCTCCTGCACACTGGGATGGCTAAGGAAGACTCCTGTCAGGTGCTTCTCTCCCCAGGGAAGGACTTAAGGCTCCAAGTGGCTCCCGGGAGACCGGAGGGGACAGATCTCCGTGGTGGGGAAGGTGTGGCAGCACTGTCTCCATCCGAGGAGTGACAGACGGTTGTCAACTTGAAAGGGCCAGACAAGTGCCTGGATGTGCATGGTGCTGGCTGTGACGTGAAGACAACAGTCTGCACAGTGGCCCAGGAGGACAGCCAGCCCACCGGGCCTCTGTCCCCTCCTGGAGGGACTGTCCCCACACGCAGCTTCCCAAGGCCGTGGTTCCCTCCTCCTGACCCCGAGGGCTGTCACTTCCACTGTAAGCAGCTGGAGTCTCTGCCCAGCCTGCCTGGTATCCCCAAGATCTGTGTACTTCTATAGGTGAGGAACCCTCCACATTTGTCCTGAATGAACAGGTGGCCCCTGCAAGCCATCTTGGGCCTTCTCTTTGTCCAGCAATGGGAAGGTGAGGCTGACCCTGTTCTTGTTGCCGACGGCTCTGTGGGTTTCCCCAGCCTGCAGCAGGAGGTCTCATGATGGTTATCCAGAGCTCGATGCCTGGAGCAGCTTGGGCTCTGGTGCCACCAGGGAGGCGGGAACATGGGTGGAGAAGCCATTTAGGGGGTGAGAATATGGTTTTGGCAGGTGCCAGTTGCTCAAGGCAGAGCTGGCATTTAACCCAATTTTGAGGGGAAAGGGTCTGTGGGTCAGGACCAGGTAGGAAGCTCCGACAGGCGTGGGGTCCTCACCGCGGCCAGGCTGGGAGGCAGAGTGGTTGTTGCCTTGGGAGCCCAGAGAGTCCTGCCCCATCCATCTGTGATGGGCAGGACAGCAGCAGAAGGTCCACAAGGCTGGGATTCCTGAGTGGATGGTAGGGCTGTGGCTGGATTTACCCTGTGCTGCCCCTACATTGAATGCTTGAATTCAACACAGGGAGACCACTTCAGAATGTAGATGTGAGCAAACGAGTGTTTGGATCACACTCCAAAAGCATAAACAGCAAAAGCGCAAATAGACAAACGGGCCAACAGCAGATTAGAGAGCTTCTGCACGGGGAAGGGAACTATCCGCGCAGTGAGGAGACAGCCTGGAAGACGGGAGAAGACCTCTGCGAACTATCACCCCAAGTGACACATCAGGGTAAGAAAGGCATGCCAACACTCACCAGCACAAAGCAATCACAAAACCCAGCACATCGTCTGAAGTCAACGTTCCTGTGGCTTTAACTAAAGACCTACGAGGAGCTAGCTACTTAGGAAGGAGGAAGCCATCTTTGTAGGTTTGCAGTCCAAGATGGTGTCGAGTCATCAACACGACATCAACATGGGTTGAGGCATCTGGTGAGGCTGGAGGGTGGCTAAGGGCCACTCGCGAGCTGAACCAGGAAGCAGAGAGAAACAGAGCACATGTGGCTTATGTACCCAACTCCTCCAACAGCTGCCTCCCGAGAGCAAACTCCCAGGGGTCTCAGAGCTCCCCCAGGCACACCTTCCAGCTGCCATAATTATATCAAGCATCCACTTTTAAAAAAAGGGATTGACTTATTTTATCTGAAAGGCAGAAATATAGAGAAAGAATGAGAGACAGATCTTCCATCTGCTGGTTCATTCCCCAAATGGCCACAGAGGCCTGGGGCCTCATCTAGGTCTCCCATGTGGGTGCAGTGGCCCCAGGACTCGGACATCTTCTGCTGCTTTCCCAGGTGCATCAGCAGAGAGCTGGATTGGAAGTGGAGCAGCCGGGACTCGAACCGGCGCCCATATGGATGCCGTTGTCATTGGCAATGGCTTCACCCACCAAGGCTGCACTCTTAGCAGCAAATTGAGATAGGCAGCAAGACAGGAAACACAGTAAGCCTTATAGAAGGGTCTTGGGACATCTGGCCTGGTGCCAGGCTGACCCGGAGCTAGTCCCAAGATAATGGTATGTGTGTCAGAACTCTTTTGCCAACTGCCCGTAAGCCCGTGATGGAGCTCCTGAGAGCGTCCCTAAAGATGAGCAGACCCCTTCACCGCGTGAAAACAGATGCCAGGCGAGGAATTGTTCCGTACCACTTGTTTGCTGTGTGCACTCTCCCCTGCCCAGCTCTCGGTGCGCCCTTCCCGCCGGGTTAGCACAAGTTTTTGTCTTTCCTAATTCTCTGAATAAACCTCTTCTTGGCCACCTTCTTGAGCATCCATTGGAGTCATTCTTCGTCGTCGATAGGACACAATACCGGGGAGGTCTTGCCAGCTGTGACATCCGGGGAGCAAAATCCTGGTCCAGCCCTCACAGTGGGCAAGGGCGCTGGGCGGACAGGTTCTCCAGAGAAGACATACAAGTGGCCTGTAAATATCGTCTTTTTTTTTTTTTAAAGTATGTATTTATTTGAAAGAGTTACACAGAGAGAGAAGGAGAGGCAGGGGGGAGGGGGGTGGCCTTCCATCCACTGGTTCACTCTCCAATTGGCCGCAACGGCCGGAGCTGTGTTCATCCAAAGTCAGGAGCTCCTCCGGGTCTCCCACGTGGGTGCACGGGCCCAAGGACTTGGGCCATCTTCTACTGCTTTCCCAGGCCATAACAGAGAGCTGGATCAGAAGAGGAGCAGCCGGGACTCAAGCCAGCGCCTGTATGGGATGCTGGAACTGTAGGCGGCGGCTTTACCCACCACACCACAGTGCCAGCACCTGCAAGTATCTTAAAAAAATACTACTGATAGCCATCAGGAAAATGCAAATCCAAGCCACAGTGAGGGGAGGGCATTCAGAGGCAGCAGTGGCTAGAGTGATCAGGGTCATGGGGAGACCTGGATTGAGGGCCCGGCTCCGGGCTGCAGTCTGGCTCAGCTCCAGCTGTTACAGGCATCTGGGAGTTGAACCAGCAGATAAGAGATCTCTGTCTCTTTGCCTCTCAAAAAAAAAAAAAAAGGTACATAAACATTTTAAGATCACAATGAGACATCATCTCACTCCAGTGAGAATGGCTATCATCTGAAAGACAAAAAAAAAAAAAAAAGAAAAATTAGCAAATGCAGGCGAGGACACTGTTGGTGGGAATGCAAATCAGTGCAGCCACTATGGAGAACAGTCTGGAAGTTCCTCAGAAAACTAAAAATAGCATCACCGTGTGATTCAGCTGTCCCGCCACGGGGTATATACATCCAAAGGAAATGAACTCAGTATATCAAAGAGGTATCTGTACTCTCATGTTCACCGCCGCACCGTTCACAACAACCAAGACACAGAAACCATCCAAGCATCCACTGGTGGATGAAGGGACGAGGGTGATGCGGTGCAGACACGCAACGGGCCAGCGTGCGGCCAGGAAGAAGATGAAATGCAGGCACTTTGCAGGGTGACCCCGGAGGATGCTACGTTAAGTGAAATAAGCCAGGCGCAGGAAGACAAGCACCAGGCGCACTCACTGGTGGGCGGAGTCTAAAAGAGCCCTGCTCTTAGAAGTGGAGAGGAGAATGGCGGTTTAGCAGCGGCGGGGGAGGGACGGCAAGGAAGGGGGAGTGCGTCCTGGTACTGTGCACCACAGGAGGGTGCCTGTGATGTCTCCATTAGAGGCCCCGTTAGCAAGACAAGGTGCTCTGAGCAGCTCCTTGCAGGAGAGATGCCGGGACTGAGTCCGAAATGGAGCTGGACGCTAACCCGCTCTGCAGACCCCTGGGGAGAGCAGCAAGGCGCGGCATCGCCATCCAGTCTGCGGACTTCGTCTGGGTCCTCACCCGGTGCCTGGGCGTTCGTTATGGATGAGGGAGTCCACGCCGCTCTCTTTGCACCCAACCTGGGCTGTCTCATGCAGAGTGCTCTGGGCTGCCACCCCCTGCTTTCCTGCTGCTCCTTGTCCAGCCCCCTTGTCTCCAGTCTAGCCCCTTCACCATCATGCACAGAACTCGTGGTCTTAGGGGAGCCGCCGAGGACCCCGCCTCCGGCAGGTACAGAGCACAGGGGCCTGTGAACACACGTGTCCATGCTCAGCCTCCCACTCCTGGTCAGGAGGTGCCTAGCAAAACAGTGGGTAGCCAAAACCAGAGAGGGCAGGACAGCTCCCCGCCGGGGGGGGGGGGGGGGATATGGAAAAAAGCCCACTTTAAGAGATAGACTTATTTGGGGCTGGCGCTGTGGTGCAGTAGGTTAATCCTCTGCCTGCGGCGCCGGCATCCCATATGGGCGCCAATTCTAGTCCTGGCTGTTCCTCTTATGATCCAGCTCTCTGCTATGGCCTGGGAAGACCTTGGACCCCTGTACCCACGTGGGAAATCTGAAAGAAGCTCCTGGCTCCTGACTTCAGATAGGCACAGCTCCGGCTGTTTCGGCCATTTTGGGAGTGAACCAGCGGGTGGAAGACCTTTCTCTCTGTCTTTCCCTCTCACTGTCTGTAACTCTACCTCTCAAGTAAATAAATAAAATCTTTAAAAATAAAAGAAAAAATGTATTTGGAAGGGGAAGAGACAGAGAAAGAGAGGAGAGAGAGGGAGAGAGAGAGAGTGAGCTTGCATCTACTGGTTCACTCCCCAAATAGCCATAACAGCTGGGACTGTGCCAGGCCAAAACCAGAAGCCAGGAATTCCATCCCAGTCCCGCAGATAGGCAGCGGCGGACCAAGTACTTGGGCCATCATTGGCTGCCTTCCCCTGTGCATTAGCAGGGAGCTGTGTTGGACGGGGAGCAGCTGGGACTTGAGCCTGTGCTGTGATATTGGGGAGCCGCTGTTGCACACAGTGGCTTGAGCTGTTATGCTACAACACTGTCCCCCTGCCAAAGGTCACTTTTGCACATGGGGAATGGGAGGGAGGTGGTCCAACCCTAGGGAAGCCGAACTGGAGCTACCTCTCAACTTCGAAGACACCATCGACTGGACCTGGCGATCCCACCTTGGGGGCTCATCCAAGTAGAGTAAAAGCACCAAGGGGCAATGGAGCATGGGTGCTTATGGTGGGCTGATGGTAGTAGCCACACGTACGTGTGCCCTCGTGCACACACACCCCTAGAAATGGCAGGAAATGTGGTTGAGCAACCTGCAGCTTTCACGCAGCTAGCGCTGGCCCTGACCTGGAAGGATTGGGGGAGGAGGTACGTGTTTGGGAGGAAGAGCTGTTGGCTGCTGGTGGGAACAGCGCAATTCCATTTGGAACAAATGAGTGGTTTGTGCCTGATCCTAGGGGTCACCGGGGGTAAGGGTGGGGCATGGAGAAAGGCAAGAGGTGTAGATGGCTTTGAGGAGGCAGGGAACTCTTCAGTTAGGGTTCCGAGAGGAGTTGGGAGCAGACACTGGGGCTGGGGCCAAGGCCAGGGTAGGCCCAGCACATGCTGACCTGGGCCAGGCAGCCCCAGAGGCTCTTTCTTCTTCTTTTTTTTTTTTTTTTAAATTTATTTTCCCTCCCGGGCCACAGCAGAGAGCTGGACTGGAAAAGGAGCAACCAGGGCTAGAACCAACACCCATATGGGATGCCAGTGCCACAGGTGGAGGATTCGCTGCGGGGGAGAATTAACCACGTGAGCCATGGCACTGGCTCGCCCAGCCCCCCTTTCAACTTCCCGGGTAAATGGGTGTTTTCCTGGGATTTCACAGCATGCACACCTAGGACCCAGAAGAAGTACCACCGCCGTCCATATTTGTGAGTGCCCTATCGGGACCCAGCCTGTCGCTGATGGGCTCAGCGTGGTGGGCTCAGACTTGTTTTTCTTGTCACTTATTTTCTACACAACTCAGGAGAAACAGCTATGCACGGAGCATGTCCATGGAGTTAGGCACTGTGTTAAGTAATGCGGGGTTTGGAGTACACAGGAGGGTTGCCCAGGTTGTGCACCGTTTAGTAGAAGGGATTTGTGCCCCCGTGGATTTGGGGACCTGCAGGTGGTGGAAGTGTCTTGAAGCCACACCCATCCGCCCGGCCAAGGTTGACCTTCTTAGTCACGGGAGAGCCTGCGCTGTGCCTCCCTCGTCCTCTGCCCCATCCCCTTGCGGCTGGCTTTGGGGGCGGGGCCTTCCTGGAGGTTACTAAGGTTACGAGAGGAGGAGGCGGTGCCACAGCAGAACAGGTGTTCTCAGAGAGGCTGGCACGTGCTGCCTCTGCTGATGCTCCCGCAGAGAGGGGCGGGGTAAGGACTTATTGTGCAGCTGCAGGCAGGAACTGGCCACGCTGGCTTCTTGCTCCAAGACCTTCCGGCCTCCAGAACTCTGCCCCCTGTCTGTGGTATTTTGTTATGACAACTGGGGCAGACTAATACTAATACGGCCATTCAGCTGGACAATCCAGTTACAAACTAACTTCTTGGGAACCAGCGTGGTGACACAGTGGGTATAAGCCACTGCCTGGGATGCCGGCATTCCCCGTCAGAGCGCCTGTTTGAGTCCCAGCTTGTCTGCTTCTGATCCAGCTCTCTGCCAAGAGAGAGGCAGCAGAAGGTGGCCCAAGTGCTTTGGCTCATGCTACCCACATGGGAGACCCAGATGGAGGTCCAGGCTCCTGGCTTTGGCCTAGTCCAGCCCTGGCCATTGTGGCCATTTGAAGAGTGAACCAGTGAATGGAGGATCTCTCACTCTCTCTCTCTCTATCTGTAACTCTGCCTTTCAAATAAATAAATCCTTAAAAAAAGACTTCTTTTGTGACTTAGTGGACACATCCTTACACAAGTATAGAAGCGCTTGCTGTTTTGTGACAACTCATATTCTTCCCCTGGGGCTCAGGTCCCTGGGGCAAAGCTGACTTGCCTTTGGCTTGGTCCCTCAGGAAGTCCTGGGCCATCACAGTGCTGTGCAGATGAGCACCTGATCCTCTCTGAGCCTGCCATGTGCCCGTGACTCAATTCTTAAAATTTTCTTTATTTAATTTGCAGGGGGAGAGAGAGAGAGAGAGAGAGAGAGAGAGAGAGAGAGAGAGAGAATCAGTCTCACATCTACTGATTCACTTTCTAAATGCCTGAAACAGCCAGGGCTGGGCCAGACTGAAGCCAGGAGCCTGGAATTCAGTTCTGGTCTCCCATGTAGGTGGCTGGGATTTAAGCTATCATCTGGTGCCTCCCAGACTGTGTATTAGAAGGAAACTGGAATTGGAAGCGAAGCTAGGAACAGAACCAGGCACGGTGCATATGGGCATCCAAAGTGATGTCTTAACCATCTGTCACCTGGGACTCAAGTTGAGTCCTTGGAGAGGTAGTCTGTTTTCCTCTGGGACTTGAGGTTGTGAGACTATGAAGCTGGAGCTGTGGTAGCTCTATTGCACCATGAAGAGACTTCTCATTTGAGAAAGGATGGACTCACAGGAAGAGGGACAGAGAGCTGGGGGAAAGCAGCTGGGTCCTGGGGACATCCTTTCAGATGTCCAAGGCCAGCCTACCCCTGGATTTTTAATTGTGTGAAACAAAGTCCCCTTTGGACCCAAGTCAGCCGTAGCCATTTTCATTCACTTGCCCACACAACCATGATTGAGTCACTAGTTCCTGTCGGCCTCTGAGTCCCTGCATGGCCGGGTAGGGACAAGGTCTGATACCTGGGTGCTCCTGAATAGTTCCTGGCTCTCAGGGAGCTTCCTGCCTCCCAGCTCCAGAGCTGAAACAAGGGCCTGCAGGCGAAAATTGTGTCTGACCTCGGAGGGCTTAGCCAGGGGAAGCAGCGCGCTAGGGGAGACGAACAGGAGGGGAGGCAAGCGTGGGGTCCCTGTGGCCCAGCTTTAATTTAACTGACAACTTAAAAAATCAAAACCAGTGTCTGGGGCATTTAGAAGGACTGTCTTCCTGGTTTAATTTCTCAGGGATCATGTTATGGCTTTGGATAAAGTGTTTCATTTTAAAGAACTGGTTTCATCAGAGCAGGGCTTCCTTTACAGGGACAGCTGAGGTCAGCGCCAGGGCGTTTTCATTAGGGAAATGCAGACTGGTCCCGGCTGGATTGCAGCTTTAGCCACAACATGCAGAGCTGGCGCCCTTGGGATACCTCGCAAGGCCCCCAGGAGGCAGGACCTGCGAGCAACACGTGTGGGTTCTCGCCTCCTGCCTTGCCCACTCCCCTCCACCTCCCTGGACACCTGACTCTGCCCTGAGTGTGGCCGTGGCCAGCCCCTGCATCTTCGCCAGGGAGGACTGGCTACAAGGAGAGTGTAGACGTTGCCTTACTTGGAAGAAGCGTCTCTGATGATGTTGAGAGGACGCGGTGACTCTGGAGGGGACCTGAATGACCCTGCATGGACGGGATCACAAGCGACTTTCTGCAGGGAGGCGGGGGGAGATCGGACACAGGAGAGGAGGAGGCCACATGACCGTGGGGTGGGGACTGGGGCAGCCTAGAAACCCCAGGGGGCATGGCCCTGCCAGCACCTTGCTCCAGATCTCCGCCCTCCAGTGCTGTGAGTGGAGGACCCTCCAGCTCGTGGGCACCAATACAGATGGAGAGCCCCTTGGGGAGCACCCTGGGGACTTGATGCCTGGGACATGGGTGGTGCGTGACTCAGCAAGCCCAGAGGTGAAGGGGAGGGGGGCACACAGCCCCCAGAGGGGCTGGAACCAGGGCCTGGCAAGATGATGCCAGCCCCTTCCTGCTTCTGCCCTGCAGCCCTGGCTTCATTCTCTGCCCACAAAGAAGGAGACGTGGGGGACCCGAAGGGCAGAGGTACCCGGTTTCCCCCAAGGGTTTGCAATCACTTCACTTGGTACACCCCCCAGGACTTTGCTGACATGGAAAGTGGCAATGGATGAAAATGCAGAGTCCAGTGCATTGGATGGCACACGGCCATGCCACTGCCTCTGCCACCCTGTCGCCATGCCCTCTGCTAGGTGACCCCTCCAGGGGCCAGTGCCCTGCACAGTGGGCCGGTGGCTCATGGGTGAGTGGATGTAGCATTGGGCCGGTTTTCTCACCCTTCCAAAAGCTTCTGGCCTCTTGCATGCGGTGAGCTTCCCCTGAAGCTGCTGCCCCCTCAGCCTGGTGCCCAGAAGGCACAGGCGGAAGCAGAGCCGTGAGCCCGGAACCCACGACTGCTGCTTCCACTTGCCAGGCTTCGGGGGGTTTATTATGCAGTGTTATCATGGCGATGGTTAACTGCTGTGGAAACTGGAACCTAGAACAGAAACTCACAATATGTGGCATTGGCTTTGCATCCAGACATTGTGACAGGGAGCTGGGAAGCCAGCGTGCCTCTGTTATGAAGCGGTGACCCGCTTGCCAAAATTGTCACTCGCACTGACTTGGTGGTAAGAAAACGCACCTGTGCCCCTGGTGGCCTTGGGCTGGACGTGTCCAGGCAGGATGTTAGAGGTACCTGCAGGCTGCATTTCGTAGGGAGCAAGAGAGAAGAAGTGGCTCAGGAAAAACTGGCCGATTCTCAAAAAGAACCGAACAGGGAGAGAGAGACTGGAGATTCTGGGACTTGTGGGGTTGGAAAATGATTCCTCATCTCTGGCCTTTCCATCCAGGGTCCAAACACAGCCTGGGAGAGAAGTCGGATCAGTGGTGTGACTGTTAAGATGTATCTTGGGAGCTAAGCCACAGGCTAAGCTGCCGCCTCCAGTGCCAGCATCCCGCACGTATGCCGGTTTGAGTCCCAGCTGTGGCATGTTAAATTTGGCTCCCTGTTAATGTGCCTGGAAAGGCAGTGGAAGTTGGCCCAAGTACTTGGGCCCTTGCCATCCATGTGGGAGACCTGGATGGAATTCCTGGCTCCTGGCTTTAGTCCAGCCCAGCCTTGGCCTTTGTGGCCACTTGGGAAGTAAACCAGCAGATGAAAGGTCTCTCTCTCTCTCTCTCTCTCTCTCTCTCTCTCTCTACCTGTGCCTTTCAAATAGAATAAATGAATCTTTTAAAACAAAAGGAAATATGTGAAGCTTGGAAGCACAGCTAGCACCTTTGTGAAGGCGTCTGAAAGGATGAACAGGGGTCCTTCTAGAAGTTTCCAGAAAGCTCAATGGCGTGTCTCACCGTGGCCTAAGCTTCTCCCTACACTGATGTAAGTGCAGCAAGAGACAGGAATTGCAAGCTGGGTCTTGGACGCAGAGGATCAAACACACAGGAAGCCCACCATGTTTGAGAGAGCTGTATTGGTAAAAGTCTGACATTCTGCAATAGAGTCAAAGATTATTTAAGATTTGCAAACATTTCTGGGCCACCCACTTTGCTCCCTTTCTGACCCTGGTCTGGCCCAGGCAGAGCCACGTCTGGATCGGACTCAGCCGGCGAGATTCTGGGCTTTAAGCTGGTGCCCTTTGCGGACTTGTGGACTGGGGGTGCGCACACTCAGCCCGCGGGAGTGTCTCCGGCCGTTCCGGGCCGTATCACACAGAATGTCTGAGGCTGGGTGATGCGGGAAGCACAGGATTCTGTGCCCTTGCCATTCTGGAGACTGGACAGTCCAAGCTCAAGGCCACGGCATCTGAGGAGGACTTCCTCGCTGGACCAAGAAGCAGGCGAGCAGGAGAGAGGGACCAGCTCCTGAGGGCCCGCGGGCTGCTCACGCATTGGTGCCCTGGCAACCTGACTGCTCCCCAGAGGCTCCGGGGACTAAAATTGCAGCACAACAGTGCTGGAGGGGACAGCTCAGCGTGGCAGGGAGGCAGGACTCACTGTGTCCCAGGAATGGCCTTGCTATTCCCAGCCTTGCATCCGTCCTAGCTCAGCTGCCCTAACACAGGGTTGCACACTGGAATGACTTGAAGCAACACAAGCTCCATCTCTCATGGTTCAGGAAACCAGAAGTCTGAAACCAAGGTGTGGCCAAGATGGGTGCCTTCTAGAGGCTTCTGTTTCATGCCTCTTCCCAGCTGCTGGTGGCTTGTGGCTCTGCCAGGCTGCCTGGCATTGCTGTAACAAGCGCCATAGCTGGCCGGCTAAAACAACAAGGATTTTTTTCTTTCTTTCTTTCTTTTTTTTTTTTTGACAGGCAGAGTGGACAGTGAGAGAGAGAGAGAGACAGAGAGAAAGGTCTTCCTTTTTGCCGTTGGTTCACCCTCCAAATGGCTGCCACGGCTGGCGCACTGCGGCTGGCGCACTGCACTGATCCGATGGCAGGAGCCAGGTGCTTCTCCTGGTCTCCCATGGGGTGCAGGGCCCAAGCACTTGGGCCATCCTCCACTGTACTCCCTGGCCACAGCAGAGAACTGGCCTGGAAGAGGGGCTACCAGGACAGAATCCGGCGCCCCGACCGGGACTAGAACCCGGTGTGCCGGCACCGCAAGCTAATAGGCTAATGCCTATTGAGCCGCGGCGCCGGCCCAACAACAAGAATTTTTAAAAATAAGAGTTACTTCATTTGGGAAGCAGAGTTACAGAGAAGGGGCGTGGGGAGAGAGAAAGAGAGAGAGAGAGAGAGAGAGAGAGAGAGAGAGAGAGGTCTTCCATCTGCTGGTTCACTCCCCAAATGGCCACAATAGCCAGGAGTGGGCCAGGCCAAAGCCAGGAGCCAGGGGCTTCAGTCAGAATCTTCTATGTGGGTGCACGGGCCCAAGCCCTCAGGCCATCCTCTGCTGCTTTCCTAGGCACGTTAGCAGGGAGCAGGATGGGAAGTGGATCGGCCGAGAGTTGAACCGTTGCCCACGTGGGATGCCGGTGTCACAGGTGGTGGCTTAACCCGCAGGTCCTTTCCCCAGGATCTGAGTGGGCATGCTGAAAGTGACACGGTGTTGGTGGAAAGCCCAGGCCTTAATAAGCACCATTCGTTGGTGCTCCCCTTTCTAGAAACTTCTGACCTCCTCCTGGGCCTGACAGGAGCTGACACAGAGCAGAGCTGTCTCAGAGATGTGCTCTGTCAGGCAGAGCTGCCCTCTGCCAACCTGCAGAGCCGAGAGCCTGAGTCTGCCTCTTGTCCTAAGTCCTGGGTTCCAGGAGGTTTTGCAAGGCAGTGTGTTCCAGGGACAGTGGTTACACCGTGCAGGTGGGGAAGAGGCAGAAAGTGACAGGCAGCCTCTCCTCACCTCACTCTGTAGTCAGACTGGATTGCAAGCGCAGTGCCAAGATATTTAATTTGACCAAGGGTGGGGGTTGGAGTGGTGCTATGGCTCAGCAGATTAACCTCGCTATGTGCAGTGCCAGCATCCCATGTGGGCGCTGGCTCAAGTCCCGGCTGCTCTGCTTCTGATCCAGCTCCCTACTAATGTGCCTGGGAAAGCAGCAGAAAATGGCCCAAGCGCTTGGGCCCTTGCACCCACTTGGGAGACCTGGAAGAAGCTCCTGGCTCTTGGCTCTTGGCTTCTTGTGGCCATCTGGGAGTGAACCAGCAGATGGAAAAACTCTCCCTCTGACTTTCAAATAAATAAATAAATCTTAAAAAGGGGGGGGGGGGGCGGCACCGCGGCTCAATAGGCTAATCCTCTGCCTGCGGCGCCGGCACACCAGGTTCTAATCCCGGTCAGGGCGCTGGATTCTGTCCTGGTTGCTCCTCTTCCAGTCCAGCTCTCTGCTGTGGCCCAGGAAGGCAGTGGAGGATGGCCCAGGTCCTTGGGCCCTGCACCTGCATGGGAGACCAGGAGAAGCACCTGGCTCCTGGCTTCGGATCAGCGCGGTGCACAGGCCGCAGCACGCAGGCTGCAGTGGCAATTGGGGGATGAACCAAAGGAATAAGGAAGACCTTTCTGTCTGTCTCACACTGTCCACTCTGCCTATCAAAAAAAAAAAAAAAAAAGGGGGGGGAGACTAAGGGGCTGTGTTGTGGCACAGTGGGTAAAGCTGCTGCCTGTGATGCCAGCATCCCATATGGGTGCTGGTTTGCATCCCTGCTGCTCTGCTTCTGATCCAGCTCCCTGCTAATGTGCCTGGAAAAAGCAGCAGAAGATGGCCCAAGTGCTTGGGCCCCTGTACCCATATGAGAGACCAGGAAGAGACCTGGCTCATGGCTTCAGTCTGGACAACACTGGCTATTGTGGCCACCTTGGGGGTGAGCCAGCAGATGGAAGATCTCTCTCTCTCTCTCTCTCTCTCTCTCTCTCTCTCTGTAACTCTTTCAAATAAATAAAGCAATCTTTCTTTAAAAAAAAAATAGTTCATAACCAAGGCCAACAAGCCACAGAAAATGAGACAGAACATGATTTTTTTAAAAAAAAGGATCCAAGAGTCTAGCTTGCGAATCTGAGTCTCCTAATTTTGATATCTAGCGCAATTTTAAAAATGACACTGTCTCAGCCAGCTGTGGCTGTGGGCAGGCTGCTGCTGCAAGCCACCACCTGTGCCCTAGGGTGTCTCTTAGCCTGGCTACATCCTGGGCAGACCCCGGCTCCAGGAGGAGAGGGTCCTCTTTGTAGAGCTCAAGCCTGAGGGTCCCAGGGGACCCCCAGGATCCCACAGGAGGAAGTGCAGTGGGTGTGCCTGTGCTTGGGCTGGACCTGGAGACACTGGCCACTGGTCATCTCCAAGGCTTTCAGCCCCTTCTTGGGGCTCCTGGGGTTTCACGCAGAAGCCCCTCTTCTCTTGACAGTTGAAGTAAATTTAAATAGTCCTACCCAAAAAAAAAAAAAAAAAAAAAAAGGCAAGCAAGAAAACTCCTGGAGAAGCAGGAGTGAGACCCCAGCCAACGTGAGATGCGTCTCACTGGACGAACATCTCGCTCTCAACGTGGAGCAAGTCCAAGTTCATTTCTCTGCCGGACGTGGAGAAGGTGGCATTCGGAATGTTTACGCTTGTTTCATCTGCCTTTTTGCTGAGTCCCGGTCCCCACCACCTCCCCTCCCCTCCGCGTCGCGCACATATGCTCGTCTTTATATTTACATATATATATAACTTTTATATATGGCTTGTGAAGTCTGCCAGACGAAGAAATGAAAAAGGCCTGGAAACAGCTGGAAAATTATGCAACGGGGACGGTGGGGGGGTTCTGATTTGGCACATGGACGTTCCGTACTGCAGAGTCGCGCCACAGACCACGCCGGGGACACGATGCCGGCTGGCGGGCTTTTACTTTTTTCTCTCTAGGGCAGCAGCTTGTTGGCCGAGTAGGCGGCCTGCAAGGAGGTGCCTGCTCAGGACTGGATTGGAGCCGTGGTGTGAGCACGGAGACCTGGGCACCTGGGCAGGACTGTGGCCAGGGAGACTCAGCTGGTGGGAGGGAGGCCAGCTCCCGGGGGCTGGTGAGACCCAGGGCCCAGGTCCCGCAGCCTTGAGACCTGGAACCTGGGGAGGGAAAGTGCGGGGCGGGCGGTGTGGGGGACAGTGCTCAGCTGGACGGAGCACAGTGAGGCTGAGGTCCCATCTCTAGTGGGAGAGACTCCTGGATCTACCCATTTCCCTGATCCCACATGTCAGGGGTTGCGGCCTTCCACAGGCCTCTGGTGAATCTTTGTCTTTGAACATTTATTTTTTAATTTCATTCAAAAGGCGCAGAGAGAAAAAGAGAGAGAGAATGAATGAATGAGTGAATAGTTTCCATCTACTGATTCACTCCCCAAATGCACACGACAGCCAGGACTGGGCCAGGCCAAAGCTAGGGACCAAGAACTCCATGTGGGTCTCTCCCCTCTATGGGTGGCAGGGACTCAGGCTCTTGGACCAACCTCCACAGTTTTCCCAGGCCCGTTAGCAGGGAGCTGGACCAGAAGTGGAGCAGCCGGGACTTGAACCTGTACTCTGATGGGGCTGTCTGTTGTGTGTTCCTTTAACCTGCAGCATCTCGGCACGAGCCCCCCTCTGGTGAGCCTTGAGCCAGATCGCCCCCTCCCTCTGTTGCTGCCAGAGCTCAGTTTTCCTCTGGATGGAGCTGATGACTGGTGTGGGTGCACCCCAGCCTGCAATTCCCAGCTCTGCTCCCGGCTCTGTTGCGCCCCAGGGGGATTCGGGCCATTCACAGCAGAGCTGGGTCACCTGGGGCCCTGCCCCCACTCGTCTGTGCTGTCTTCTGTCAGTTTAGCCAGTGACACCTGCAGTTGTATCTCAGACCTGTTCTGATGTCCAGTTGGTGGTGGTGGTGGTGGTGGAGGGAGGGGACAGGAATGACCGTGTTTATATTAAAGAGGGCGAGGGGCTCAGTTGATCTCAGGGTCTCACGCGCCTGCTCAGTGAGGGAAGACAATACCGCGGCCAGCAGTGGCCTTGCCTCTGTCTGAGCTGCCACGTGGGGCGAGGGGTCTGGCGGGTGCTGGAGGAAGGGCCGCCCATCACAGGGTCTGTGGAGGAGGGCAGGATGGCCAGAGCTCCCCTGGGGAAGGGGTCAGGGTTCAAGGCTGTCCCGAGGTCTGGGACAAGACCCTGGGCTCAGTAATCACAGGAAATGTTACAGAGCTGTGCCAGCGTGGGGCGGACACAGACTCAAGAACAGCAAGCCACAGTGGGGGTCTCAGCTGCCCCAGCTGTGGGAGACCCTCATCACCACAAGCCCCAGGTGAGCCGGCGGCGGCTCCTGGCCTCAGCCTTCCCCGCCCCAGGCAGGGCAGGTGAGGACACAGCTGAGCTCTGCAGGCTGCTGGCTGAGACTGGAGCCGGCTTGCAGCCTGGACCCCGCCGAGGGTTGCTAAGGCGTCTCCGGGCTCGGATGAGAACTTGAGGCTGCCCTGCTGCCGCGCGGCCCTTCGGAGCGGAGATGGGAAATCGCCATGGGGGAACAGCGGCTGCCTCAAAGTCATTCGATTTCCTCTGTCTCATTTTCAGAAATGCAATTAGGGAGGCCAGAGCGCCGCGTGGGCGTCCGCGGGCTGCAGGTGGGTGTGCGTCTGCAGGCCTGGCTGTGCACGTGTCAGCACACGTGTGTGCACACATGTTACATGCATGTGCAACAGAACGTGCTGGCTTCTGGGTGCCCCAGGGACGATGCTTAAGTGTCTTGGATTGGCTTCCTGCCTTCCGCTCATACTATCTTGTTGGCCAGCCCCAGCCCTAAAATTCCAGGATTCCTGTGACCCCTTGAAGTCTTCACCCCATACCCCACTTCCCTGCCCCACCTCCCAGCCTCACCTCATCTGTCTCTGTAGACAGTGGGCAGCAGGGGTCACCGGTGTCATGTGGGGGCTGTGAAAAGGAGGAGCATTCTGGGCAAGTTCCAGCGACCTGAGGCCATTGTGGAGGTCCCCATCCGAGCCTCAGGGTGGGGAAAGCACAGGCGAGGGTGGGGGACTGCAAAGCTTCTCCTGGACTCTTTTAGGTCATGCAGGGGTGGACAGAGCCTCTGGCCTGGTTTCCCCATTGAAAAAGGCAGTGGCGGGCAGAGGAGGGGCTCTGCAGTCAGGGGTGGGGGCAGGCAGTGAGGGTCAGGACCTCCTTGGGAGGCTGCCCTTCGGCACAGCAAACCCAGAAATAGCCACCTGTCCTTTTTCTTATTTCCCTCAGAGAAGTCAGAACTGTATATTTTCATGAGAAATATTTTGATTTTTTAAATTTATTTTTAAAGATTTATTTATTGGGGCTGGCGTTGTGGCTCAGCGGGTGAAAGCCTCAGCCTGCAGTGCCGGCATCCCATATGGGTGCTGGTCCGAGTCCCGGCTGCTCCTCTTCTGATCCAGCTCTCTGCTATGGTCTAGGAAAGCAGTAGAAGATGGCACAGGTCCTCAGGCCCCTGCACCCATGTGGGAAACCCGAAAGAATGGCTCCTGCCTTCGGATCAGTGCAGCTCCGGCCATTGCGGCCATCTGGGGAGTGAACCAGCAAATGGAAGATCTTTCTCTCTCTCTCTCTCTCTCTCTCTCTCTGCCTCCCCTTCTCTATCTCTTCTTCTCTCTCTGACTTTCAAATAAATAACATAATTCTTTAAAAAAAGATTTATTTATTTATTTAAAAATTAGAGAGAGAGAGAGAATCATTCATCCGCTGGTTCACTATCCAGATAGTTGCAACAGCCAGGGCTGGGTCAGGCTGAAGCCAGAAGCCAGGGGCTTCATCCAGGTCTCTCACGGAGGTGGCAGAGGCCCAAGCACTTGGAGCGTCTTTTGCTGCTTTTTCCCAGGCCATTAGCAGGGCGCTGGATCAGAAGTGGAGCAGCCAGGACTTGAACCTGCACCCACGTGGGATGCCAGCATCTCAGGCTGTGACTTTACCCACTACGCCACAATGTTGGCCTCTGATTTTAAAATCTTAGCCAATAATTTGAGATGGAAAACAACATGGTGAGCACCCAGTTGGCAGCCTCTTGTGCACCAGGTATATAGTCTTGGAATTAACGACCCCAATGTTCACTTCCAGCCGAGGGTCACTCATGGGAAGGAAGCTCCAGTCTGCACGCCACAGGGCCGGGGGCTCAGAGGGGCTGCTGGGAGCCCTGAGCACTGGCGCTAGGGGCGACTGTCACCTCCCCTCCAGTTCTTCAACTGCTGCTCCACCCTGCAGGGTGTGGTGAGGACTGGGAGGTGACACACCCAGAGGCTTTGCTAATCCACCTCAGAGCTGCTCCCTCTCCTTCCACTCCTCCCAACTTCATCTCTGTGGCCAGTGGGAAGAAGCAGCGGGTCCAGCAGGTCCATTTTCAACCAGGGCAGATGGGGTAGCCGTGGGGCAGGGATGTGGGTGAACTCCTAACCTGTGTTCCAAGGGAGGTTCCCAGCTCCCAGGGCTTTGGGAGATGAATACGACCTGGCTTTACTGTCCTGCTTTAAACCCTCCACCTGCAATACCTGCAGCTCCTGGCCAAGACCAGCAAGGCCCTCCCTCATCCATGGTCCCCGAGATGCTCGGGGCACTGTATCTCCTCCTGCTCTCGTCACCCTCTGGCCTCCCTGCCTTTCTCACCTTCTCTGGAGCACAGAAAGCTCTTTCCTGCCTCAGGACTTTTGCATATGCTAGCCTTGCTGGTTATTAGGCTCATTTTTTAGACCTCTCATTCCTGGGAACCTTTTTTTTTCGGTCAGCTTTTAGCCCAAACCTTCCCCCACGTCTCCCTCCTTGTCTTACACTTTGGACGTCACTTGTCTCTTTCATTTTCCTCAGAGCATCCATGGGAATTACTGTGTAGACTCGGATCTTTGCTGAGTGGGAGGCTGCTGTGTCAACGGTCGTATTTCCTGCAAGGTTGTTTATCAGCTCTCTGGCATCCCAGCCACCAATCCCACAATCCCGCCACCAGGGATGATACCAAAGGGACAGAGTCTAAATAACTGGGTGTCTCCAGTACACAGAGGTCCCCAGCTTACAGGATTTTAGCTCCACAATGCCGTGGGAGCCACCCGCAGTCAGTGGACACTGTACTTGTGGTGTTAACTCAGACCTTTCCCGGGCCAGCGCTGTGTGGGCTCATCCCCTCTGGTGGTACCGGCCAGGGTCAGTGAGCACAGCGTCTGTGGGGCCGCTCCCTCCTGCCCCTCCCCAAGTCTCAAGGGGAGCGCCCCTCCTCCACCCCCAGCACTGCTGGGAGATGCTGTGTTTGGGCTCAATCACTGCACTTCCACTTAACAATAATTTCTTTTTTCTTTCTTTTATTTATTCAAAAGACACACACACACACACACAGAGAAATCTCCCATCTACTGGTTCACTCCCTGAATGTTTGCAATAGCCAGGGCTGTGGCAGGTGGAAGCCAGGAGCCAGAAGCTTCACCTGGGTCTCCACATGGATGGCAGGGGCCCAAACACTCGGGCCCCTCTGCTACTTTCCCCAGGCCATTAGTAGGGAGCTGGATGGGAAAGATAGGTGCCCGCGTGGGATGCCAGCATTGCAGGAGGCAGCTTTACCGGCTCTACCACAACCCAGTGCGTGGCAGACAAGTACTCAAGCCTTCCCCATGCCTCCCCCCCCCCCCGGCAAGGTGCACATTAACAAGAAGCTGGAAACGGGAAGCAGACTGGAACTTGAACCCAGGCACTCTGGTATGGGTCACAGACATCCCAGGAGGCATCTTAACCTCTGCACCAAACGCCCACCCCAACTTGGGCTATTATGATTATGGGGCTGCAACCCTGTGCCAGCGGAGGAGAGGAGCACCTGTAAACGGTTCTTTGCAGCCAGCCATGGTTCTGTGTGTCCAGCCATAGGCAGGGGGTGCTGAAGCGTGATGCTAGCTGCGGCCGTGAGTGCGGACTCCGCCACGTATCAGTTCCACGTCCTCCCTGTGTGAGATCCTTCAATCCTCAGAGCCGCTCTGGCTCAGGTGACGTGCTTACAGCTGACGAGACTGAGGCGCGTGGGGGTGAAGGAAGGTTCCTTAGGGCATGTGACTGCATGGTGGAGCTTGAATCGCCTGCGTGGTGAGCACAGAACAGGGCTGCCGCTGCCCAGGTCCTCCCGGGTGTGCGGACACCCAGAGAAAGCAGAGCTGAGTGCTGCCCGAGACCAGGAGAGGCGTCCCCACAGTGCACGAGAAGACGAGCAAGGGGGACATGTAGCCGTGGGGGGGGGGGCACTCGTGGGAGACAAAGGCATCCAGATGGAGGGTGTTGGTGGGGGCGCTGCCCCTATGCTTGGGGAGGGGTCTTGGCTGGGTTGTAGGGTGTGGCAGGGAGGAGGGGGCGGGTGACAGCCTGGGTGTGGCTGAAAGAACGCACTGGGCCCCTGCTGGGGACTGGCTTGGAGGGGCAGACCAGAGCAGGGCAGGCGAGCAGGGCAGGGCAGGCTGGGGGAGGTGTCTGGGGGAACTGTGTTTCCACTTTGGAGTGGTCCGAGAGGGGTCCAGGCAGACACTGGGACCTGAAGGAAGGGGTGAGGTAGCCCCTGGGAAGAGGAGGGGTGGGTCAGCCCTGAGGGGTGGCTGGAGGCCTGGGGGACCGCACCCAGGGACAGCAAGAAACTTCTCTTCTCTTCTTTTTGGAACCACCTGGGGCCATGGACGCTATTTTGCAGGGAACAGAATGATCGGTTCCTCCATGAGCACTACGTCATTTATTTATTTACCAAAAAATGTGTTAAGTACCCAAGTACTAAGTCTTTAATATTTATTCATTTTCCTTCTTTCTCTTTCTTTCCTTCTTTCTTTCTTTCTTTCTTTCTTTCTTTCTTTCTTTCTTTCTTTCTTTCTTTCTTCTTGTAAGGCAGAGAGGGAGAGGGAGGGGGAGGAGGGGGGAGAAGGGGGAGGGGAGAGGGAGAGGGAGAGGGAGAGGGGGAGGGAGAGGATAGACACAGAGACATTTCCATCGGCTCATTCACTCCTCAAATGCCTGCACTAGTCAGGGCTGGGCCAGGCTGAAGCCAGGAGCTCGGAGGAACCCAATCTGGGCCTCCCACATGGGTGGCCGGTGCCCAACAACTTGAGCCAGGCCTGGGTACACACCAGCAGGAAGCTGGGATCGGAAGTGCAGCCAGGACTTGCGCCCAGGTGCAAGGGAGACACCCGTAAGGGAGAAGATTGTCCTAAGTGCATCTCCATCACTGTGCCCAACGCCCATCCCTGAGCCCCACCGTAAATGGCCTGGTGTCTTGGCCCGAGGGCTCCATGGCTGGTGCCACAGGTAGACCTTGCTGGAAGCTTTGGCCCCTTTAAGGCTGAGCCTCTCGCCCTTGTGATCTGAGCAGGGTTAGGCTACACTGCAGGGAAGGAACTTGACCCTGAGAAGGCAACCTGGGGTGGGGTGGGGTAGGGGACTACAGGGTGAATTCTCTGGATTGTGAGAAGTGAGGAAATGCCCAGAAATTCTTAGAAAAGCTATGAGCACCCCAACCGTGCCCTTCACAAATCGCCTGCAGGATTGCTGTGCAAGAAGGGGATTTTGCGTGCTCTGCAGCAGGCGAGGCAGCTTGGGGATGGACGTACACACAGAGCACAGAGTTGACACCCAGAGTGCTGGGGGCCTTGGGGTGACACCCCAGAGTCCAGCTCACCCTGTGTTGTTAATGCAGGCTCAGCCGTTCATCCCTCCACCTGCCTTGGCCCGCCTGTTGACTCTGACCCATAGACCAGACGGAAGTCAGCTGGCGAGCCTTTCTATACTCTGCAGGGCCCTCGCTGCAGGGGTCCCAGTACCTTGGATACTGCGTTTCCTGACCGCTTTCGCTACCTGTGTCACTTGCAGCCATGAGCATCTCAGGGCCCAGAAAGTCTTTCCCAGCTGGAAAGATTGGACCAAATAGCCCTCCCTGGATGCCCTGTGAGAGGCTGGACAGAGGTGAACCCAGGGATCTAAACCCTGGCTCAGGTGCACCCAGGGTGCCACTGCCTGCCACACCCTTTAAAATTCTCTGCTGGATTGAACACATATGAGAGTGTACAGTCATGGGTGGACCTTGAGCCATATCCTTCCCTGAATCATTACTGCTTAGGTTGAGCCTGAGCCTCCATCTTGTTTCTCCACACAAGTGTTGACTGAGCCTGGATCCCCAAGTCTCCAAACTTTAAGGACTCCATCTGTATTTTTAAAATATTTATCTATTTGAAAGTCAGAGAGAGAGAGAGAGGGAGAGAATCTTCCACCAGCTGGTTTACTCCCCAGGTGGCCGCAACAGCCAGGCCAGGCCAATGCCAGGAGCCAGGAAAGCTTCATCTGGGTCTCCCACATGGGTGGCAGAGGCCCAAACACTCAGGCCATCGTTTGCTACTTTCCCCAGGCCATTAGCAGGGAGCTGGATGGGAAAGATAGGCGCCCGTGTGGGATGCCAGCATCGCAGGAGGCAGCTTTACCAGCTCTGCTACAACCTGGTCCCTAAAGACTCCATCTCTCTTGCAGGCAGAACTGGCCCGGTGTGGAACACAGCAGTGAGAAACACTGCTTCCTAAACAGCACCCCGTTTTTGTCTTTTGCCCACTACAGCTCCCAGTCAGGGCACGTGCGTGGTGGGCGAGGTGCGGGGGAAGCTCAAGAAGGAGCTGGAAGGACACCCCTGAAGGCCACCTGGCCAGCACATTCTGTGTGATCAGCATTCCCTTGACAGATTGCTTACCAAGGCCACTGCTGGCCAGAACCCTGCTAGTGCCTCTGACGGGGCCACTGCACCTGCTGTGTGCCAGCCGTGGAGCTGAACAGGGCTGCTGGCGTCCAGCCCCCCCACCCCCACCCCAGCATCAGCAGCCTCTCCTGCTTGGTGTGCCCAGCCAGGTCTCTCTGCAGTGGGGCTTCAGGCGCCTGGGTCTTGGGGCTCCCTGTCCTCACTGTCTCCATCTGCTTGGCAGCTCCTGCCAAGGAAGGTGACCTTGTCACAAGGGTAGGAGACCTTCTGAGGGGCTGGTTTCCATGTGGACACAGGGGCCAGAGACGGCTCTCCATAGGCTCCTGATCCTAATGGCATCTGCTGCCATGTGTGTCCGGGAGGGCAAGGGCCAGGCAGAGACCCCGAGCCACACAGAGAGCACAGGGCCCTGCACAGTGACAGTGGCAGCTGGCACAAGGCGGGTCCCCCTTCTTCAATCCTGTCTCTGAGGCATGGGTGGGCGACTTGTGACACTCAAGATGACCAGGAAGTGGCCCCATCTCTCTGTGCACACCGCATCCATGGGCAGGCTTAGGGCCTTGAGTCTAGAAGCCTCGTCCTTGTCTTAAATTGTCCTCATCCTCCCCCTTCCTCGAGCATCGCACTGTTCTAGATCAGAGCTGTGGCTCCAATGCCTTCAGGGAGCAGTCTGGTAAAAGTGATGAGCAAGAGCAGGTGCGGTACAATAGGGAGTGGTGGGGACTGTGTCAAGTGGAGAGTGCGGGTAAGCCCTGAAGATGCTCAAGTTCAAATAAAAACACATAGGAGTGGGGTGGGACAGGCATTTGGTCTTGTGGCTAAGACCCCCCGTTAAGAATGTCTAGGGAGTGGCTGACACTGTGGCATAGTGGGTAAAGCCGCAGCAGTGTTGCTGCAGTGTGGGTATCCCATGTGGTTGTGGTTCAAGGTCCGGCTGCTCCACTTCTGATCCAGCTCTCTGCTATGGCCTGGGAAAGCATAAGATGGCCCAAGTGCTTGGGTCCCTGCACCCACCTGGGAGACCTGGAAGAAACTCCTGGCTCCTGGATTTGGATTGGCACAGCTCCAGCCGTTGTGGCCATTTGGGGAGTGAACCAGCGGATGGCAAACCTTTCTCCCTCTCTTTCTCTCTCTCTGCCTCTCTGTAATTCTCTGCCTTTCAAATGAATAAATCTTTAAAAAGAAAAAAAAAATAAAAAGAATGTCTGGGTTTCATTCCCAGCTCTGGCTCCTGACTCCTTCCTGGGAACGCAGACTCCAGACACAGCAGTGGTGACTTAATAATCAGACTCCCGTCACCTGTGCAGGAGACCCAGCTTGAGTTTCCCTCTCCTGGCTCCAGCCACTGTGGGCATTTGGGGTGTGGACCAGTGGATGAGAGATGTCTCTGTCTCTCAAATCAAACGAAACAAAACACACACTGCACGCACGACACAGCTTTTGTCTGGGAGACCGACAGTGAGTGAGTGAGTGGTCTGGAGCCGAGGATCCTGGGGACGTGCACCCTGCCACTGGCCTGGAGGAGGGGAGGGAGGTGCAGAGGCAGAGCAGAGGCCAGGGTGTGCTGGGGGCATTTTCCAGAAGAGGAAGAGGAAAGATGGGAACTCGTGAGGTCTGAAGCAGGAGGGAGCTGTTTTTATTTGCTTACTTATTTGAAAGGCAGATTTACAGAGAGTGAGAGCAAGAGCGAGAGTGAGAGAGAGAGAGAGGTCTTCCATCTGCTGGTTCACTCCCCAAATGACCATAATGCCCGAAGCTGGGCTGATCCAAGGCCAGGAGCCAGGAGCTTCTTCCAGGTCTCCCATGTGGGTGCAGGGGCCCAGGCACTTGGGCCATCTTCTACTGCTTTCCCAGGCCATAGCAGAGCTGGACCGGAAGTGCAGCAGCCGGGACTTGAATTGGTGTCCTTATGGGATGCTGGCGCTGCAGACGGTGACTTTACCTGCTATGCCACAGTGCCGGCTCCTGTTTTATTGATTTATCTGAGCAGAGAACAGATGCTGAGGAAGCTGCAAGGTGTCTTCCAGCCCCTCCCTCCCCGCCCCCAGCTCCATGGGGTAACCGTATGTCTGGTTGCATATGTGCCTCACCCACTCAGCCTTGTTGGGGGTCACTTTGGGGAGTGCGAGGATGGTGGTCTGTCTGTCATTCATGCCTGCGGAGGCCGAGGGCTCACCGTTCGGTCTGGATGGGAGTCTCTGGAGGCCAGATGTGATATGCAAAGGAACAGCTGCCTGGGGTGACTCAGGAGTGTCAGAGAGATGCACTCCCTTTCCAAAAAAACATCCCAGAGTGTGCAAGATGTTTCAGTTCCGTGGAGCATCACGGACTCACACAGCAGGAAAGTTACTCGTTTTCCATGCTCCTCTCGTCCTTCTGTTTCGCGCTGGTCTGTCTTAACACCTTCGGAACACTTGCTAATCAGTCAGCCGCAGTGCCTTCGCAGGCAGTAGTAGCTACAAGTGGATAACATTTCTTTTTCTTCTCCGTTTTCTTTATTTTTGGCAAATGTCTTTGATTTAGGGTGCGATACTGGCTTCTCCATTTTATGGTGGACACTGAAGTCAATCATTAAGAAATGGTGTCGGGGGTGGCTGGACGCAGCAGGAGAGGGAGTGAGGCAGTTCAAAGTGAGCCCCGAAGTAGGGGACACTGCAGGGAGATGACAGCAGGGGTATTCACAGAAGGGATGCATCCCCAGGTTCCAGGACAGCACCTTGCTGGACCCAACTCTGGGCTGCTTGGTGCCCCTCTGCCTTCAAGTCGACAAATGCCACTTCTTACAGGCAGTCCTCCTGGATGCCGGCTCAGGAGTCATGGCTCTTCTGATGCGCTGGGATTCCAGTTCCAACCTGTTACCAGCAGAGGTTAACAAGGGTGGGTGCCTACAGTGAGGGTGGGGTGGGGGCGGGGAAGGGACCTGCAGCAACCCGCATGCTCCATGCCCCATTTGCTAAGTAAGAATTCGAGCCCTCGATGGTCACACCTTCCCGTCTCACAAGAAGAGTCAGAAATCTATTTTTTTTTTAATGTGACATCTCACCGTTTTTCAATGTTGACAACAAATGTCCACCATGCCTGAGGGCCAGATCTAGCCTCAGACACTCTCAGGTGAGAGAGGGAGAGAGAGAGGAAGAGGGACAATTCCCAGTGACAGCGCCCTCAAGTTGCCTTGCCTCACACCCAGGCCCCAGAAGTCACAGCTAGAATGAGTTGTGCAAGTCATGTGTTTCCCCGAAAGACTGGGCCCTCCTGGCCAGCAGGGAGGGGCCTGAGTCATCTCTAGGTCCTCTGGCCCGGGCCAGGGCCAAGGCCAAGGCCAAGGCCCTGGCCCCACAGGCCTAGGGCAGGGTGCAGGAGAAGACCAAAGGGGAAGTGAGGCCGAGATGCTCCTGGGAGGGGCTCGCAGGGCAAGGGACTCCAGCTGGCTAGGGGCCCCGGCAGCAGACCTGCCCCTGCCTGAGCCGAGGCCCTTGGCTGATGCTCAGTTGGAAAAGGCGGAGTGGGAGCGACACGGCTAGGAGGCTGGGATGCCCAGGTGGGCTGGTAGATAGGAACCCCACGGTGTCTGCGTGGGAGGCCTTGCTCAGGGGCCCACGGAGGGCAGGGAGGCAGAGAGCCGCTGGAGGCTGACGGAACCCTGGCTCTCTCGGGACCGGCAAAAGTTGGTCTTGGGGTAGCTCGGGGAAGCTCACCCCTCCCACGACAGCATCAGTCGGCCTTGCGGGCCCCCACCCCCACCCCCACCTCCACGCCCGCGCCCTGTCCCGCAGAGACAGGGTGCACGGCCCGCGCGCCCCACGGCGCTCTGGGTGGGGATGCGCCGGCCGCCGCCTCTCCCTGGAGCTCCCGTGCGCCTTGAGGGCACCGGGAGCGCCCAGCGTGGCGGGCGGCGGGGTTCCCTGGCTGCCCCGGCCCGCGGCGCTTCTCGGCCGCCGCCTCGGGGCGTCTCTGCTCCGCCGCGAGCCCGGCACCGCGGCGGCGGCCGCGCCAAGAAGCGCCGGGTCACCGCAGGCTGAGGCGCCCGCCGCCGCCCTCCCCCTCCGCGCCGTCGCCCGCCCTCCCGCCTCCCTCGCGCGCTCGCTCGCTCGCTCGCTCGCCGCTTCGCTCTCCCCGCCTTCCCTCCGCGCTCCCCGCCCTCCCTGCCGTGCCTCGCCTCCTCCGCCCCGCGCCCTGCGGTGCTGCAGCTGCGGGCGGCTCCAGCTGCCCCCAGATGTGGGCTGGGCGGCGCGCGGGGAACTTTCGCGCCGGCTGCGAGTGCGGGGCCCCGGCTGCGGTCGGGCTGCCATGGATCCGCCGGCGGGAGCCGCTCGCCGCCTGCTCTGCCCCACGCTGCTGCTGCTGCTGCTGCTGCTGCCGCCGCCGCCGCCCGCGAACGCCCGGCTCGCCGCCGCCGCCGCCGACCCCCCAGGTAGGTGCGGCCGGGTCCCCCTGGCGCCGCGACCCCAGCCGGCCGGTCCCGCCCCGCGCGCCCCGCCGCCCCCTCCCCAGGCAGCGTCCAGCCCGACTTGGGCAAACTCCGCGCGCCCCGCCCGGGGCCAAGTTGGCCAACTTCGGGGCCGGGTTGGTCGCGCAGGGGGCGCCCCGCGGCTCGCCCGGATTTTTCGGGCCGGGGGTGGGGAGCCCGGGCGCACTCGGCGGCTGCCGGTGCACCCAGCGTGGAGACCGAGGGCCGGGAAAGCCCTAGGGAGCGCGCAGCCAGCTCCAGCGGGTCCGGGGAAGCCAGGGCGAGGCGGCGCCGGGGCTCGCGTCCGGGGACGCTCGGGCGGCGCGGGGTGCTGAGCGCGCCGCTGTGGGCCCTGAGGCTAGGTTGGGGCGCCCTGTGGTGGGGGGGGACCGGCGGGACCCTACTCCACCCCTTCCTGCCCTCGGGCGCGCGGGGGAGAGGGAGCCGGCTGCGGGCTGACCGAGTGCCGGCCGCGGAGGACAGGCCGCCCGTGCCCGGGGGGGCGCCGAGTCCGTGCGGCTCCAGAGGCAGCGGTGAGGGCTCTCGGGCCGCGCTGGCGGCCGAGGGGTCGAGGCGCACAGGTAGGGGGCCGCCCGGGCTTGGCTTCCGAGCAGCAGCCCCACGTCCTGCCAAGGACGGTAGGTTCCAGGGGCCGGGGGACGCCCTGCCGGGATCGTCCCCTGGGGAACTGTGAAGAGCCGGCGCAGCTCTGGTCCCGACCAAGGCAGGGAGCAGAGCTCTTGGCTGGCAGGGTCCCGGAGGGGAACGGCCCGGCCCGGGGACGGCGTGGTTCCGGAGCCGGGGCTCTGTCAATGCGCCTTTCTGGCTGCGAGAAAGCCGGGGAAGTGCAGGGAGCTTCTGAGGGGTCGCGGGGCGGAAGGAATGCCCCTCCCCTTGGCTGGGGGGTGGGGGCGGTGTACCGCGCCCGGCGGTGGCCCTGGGGCTCCCAGTCTCCGCAGGTCTAACGTCCTTCCCCGTTGCAGGAGGGCCCCTGGGGCACGGAGCGGAGCGCATCCTGGCGGTGCCGGTGCGCACTGACGCCCAGGGCCGCTTGGTATCCCACGTGGTGTCGGCAGCGACGGCCGGGGCGGGAATTCGAGCCCGCAGGGCCGCCCCGGTCCAAACCCCGGGTCTCCCCGGAGGCAGCGAGGAGGACACAGGAGGCCGCCTCTTCTACAATGTCACCGTCTTCGGCCGAGACCTGCACCTGCGGCTGCGGCCCAACGCCCGTCTCGTGGCGCCCGGGGCCACGGTGGAGTGGCAGGCTGACACGGGCGCCACCCGCGTGGAGCCCCTGCTTGGGACTTGCCTCTATGTCGGAGACGTGGCCGGCCTGCCTGCAGCCTCCTCCGTGGCAGTCAGCAACTGTGACGGGCTGGTGAGTGCGCGCTGCCTGTACCTTTCCATTCCAGGACTTGGCAATGGGTTACCTGGAAGTCCCTGGGGAGGGCAGAGCCTGGGCTGAGACCACTTCTGCAAGGGCCCCCAAATGAAGGGTTTGGGGAGAAAGCAAGTTATTTCCGCTGATCTGAGCGGGGTGATTTATGCAGAGGCGGGGCCCGCGTCTCCAGTAATGTTCCTCAAGTGGCAGAGCGTGTGTCTGTCTGCCTTCTGCCTGCCGGCGGCGGGCCGGCGCCTGCGTGTGTAGCACAGCTGGGGTGTGCATTTGCACCCATGTTCTGGAATGTCACTGTGCACTTGTGTCTGGGTGCCTGCACGCCTGGGCGGATGCATGCACCTGCCGTCGTCTCCCTCTCGTGCACGTGTGTGTCTGCGGCTCTCTGCCTGTACGTGCGGAGGAGCGTTGGAGCGTGTGTGACGCAGGTGTGGTGGCTCACACCGTGTGTGCTGGCAGGTCAGTCCTGTTTCTGTGCGTGCAGGTGTTGCCAACCCCGGGGAGCAGGCCGTGGTGCTAAAATGCCCAGTTAGCTCTCTGCAGCCCCTGGCTGCCCGGGAGCCACTGATTTTATGCTGTGGTTTCCTGTTGAACTCCAGTTACTTATTTGAAAAGTTGGTTTTCTCTCTCTATTTTGAGCCAAGGGGAGCATTTGGAAATGAAGGCTCTAGTTGCCTGTGGGCTGCTTGATCTCTTGGAGGCGGCCCCTGAAGGGCAGGAGAGAGGCTGGTGGCGGGGGAGGGGAGGACTTTTGGGGACTGCCTGGGCCACCCAGCGTTTGACCAGAGCCCTGGGAAGTTCTGCTTCCAAAGGGGGCCCACGGAGACGGTGGCTCAGCTTAAGAGGACCTCGGAGGAAGCCCGGATCGATGCTCCAGGAGGAAGCTGACATTGGCGCCTGCTGTGTCCGGCCGCCTAGGGGCCTGGCACGGGCAGAAGCCACTGCAGTTTTCTATTTTGGATTGGGTGTGCGGTGGTCAGGCTGTGCCGGCCGACTTGTGCAGCTGCCCACCGTGGGTTTCGCGGTGACTGCTGCTCAGGGCACTCCTGCTCCCTGCCCCTGCTGGCTGATCCTCAGGCGACCGGGCCACCCGCCGTCTGCAGGGCTGGCAGCTACACCACAGCCCCACCACCGCTGCCGTTCTTTCTCGGAGACGCAGGGAATGTCACTTGTTGCTTTGGAAAATCACTGCTTTTGCTCGGAGTTCCTTAGAACCCAGGCACCTTGCAACCAAACTCTAAATGTCCTTGGGTTAAAATGGTGCATCCCTTGTATGCCCTCCTGTCTTGGAGGACATCCTGGATACCTTGTGGGTGAGTCTCAGTGAATTTCCTAAAAATGAATTCCTGGGGACTGAGGGTGAGATGGGGGAGGGGATTCAGCGCGGACAGAGGCTGTTGGGGGGCCAGCTCCTAGGCGCTAATTCGTTCCTAAGGGAGAGCATCGTGGGGAGGCTTGGCTGTATTCATTCATTCGTTCGCTCGTTTGATGATTCATTTGTTCAGCCAGCATCTTCTGTGTTTATCCTCAGCGCTGGCCAGACACGTGGCAGGCCTGGAACAACCTTCAGAGAGCTCCCGTCTGCAGGGTAGCTGAAGGGAGCTGACCAGGGCTTTTGAGAGTAGGCTCCCGGGGGGCTGTTTGAATGAGCCCTGGAAGAATGGGTTTCCAGCTATCAAAGGCGCACGTTGGCATTTTGCGTGGGGGGAAGAGCGGGTGCAGAGCTACCCGGTGTGAATTGGCCTGGGCAGGACAGGCTTGCGGAGGTGGCACAGGGGCTGAGCGGGCATGAGCAGAGGCACAAGAAGGAGCACAAAGGGGTGCTGGGGTTGGAAGAGCGGCTGGGCCTGCCTGAGTGGCCTTGGATGCTGCCGACGGATAGACGGATAACGGCCCGGAGACAGTGGGGCGGCATCGCCCGTTCTCCTTTCAAGTGCGTGTCCGTTGGGACTTTTTTTTTTTTCCACCCTTTAGGTGCCTCTGTGCTTCCAGGATAGACTCGTTGGCTATGGATTCAGAGCTTTGCGTGCTTGGTGCCCCAGCCCTCCCAGAGGCCCTGTGCAGGGGAGGCGAGCTCAGGTGCGTGCACCGAGAGGCTCAGTGCGTGCTCTGAGAGGCTGAGGAACCTGCCCAGGGCCACGCAGCCAGTGAGCGTGGGAGTCTGGCTGGGTTGTCCAGGCCTCTGCCACGGGGCTTCCAGGTCTGTGCAGGTGAAAGGGTCTGAGATAAGGTACCAGGAGCAGATAATTCCTGCATGCTCCCTCTCGGCGGGACGGGTGTGTGACCCAGCCAGCAACCCAGGCTCCACACAGCCCCTTCCTGTGCTTCGCTGATGTGCGGCTCAGAGCACCGGGCTGGTGAGTCATGCCTGGGGATCCCAGGGAGCTTGCTCACAGGCACGTTCAGACTCAGCGGGCCTGGGGTGAGGCCTGAAGGTCTGCATTTCCAGGAAGCTCCCCGGCTCCCGCTCCTGGCCCAGAGGCCGCACTTTGAGAAGCACGGCTCCAAACCCCGCACCATGCACCACAAGTCGCTTTGAGCAGATGGCGTCCAGTGGGCAAGCCAGCGTGGGCAACCTGCCCCTGCCTGCGCTCACCCCCAGGAGACCGAAGGGGGTCTCTCAGGTCTTTGAGAGCTTCTGGAATAAAAAGTTCCTGTGAGCCCCCGCGTCTTCCCGCGCTGCCAACACGGATGGGGCCTTGGAAGCCTTTCCTTCTGGAACGCGTGCGGCTCATCTCCAGGCAGAGGCTGCACAGCTCAGGGCACGTGGAGGCCACAGCAGGCAGCCGGCTCCCGCCTCTTAGGGTAGCACATGTCTGTGTGCAGAGCCACAGGCCTGTTAGGCCTGATGTCCTGCCCCTGCCTGGGACACTCCTTTGCTCCTCTGTTTGCCTGGAGCTGAGACATGCTGGCGTGCTTCTCTGCTTTAAAAGCAGGCAGTAGTCCCTGTGTTTGCTGTGCACAGCAGTCTCCTGATCCACTCCTACAGGAGGTTCTCACGTTACCCTGTTCATCTGGGTCCTGGGACAGAAAACTGGAGTCAAGTGAGTCTAAACAGAAAGGGGAAGTTATTCTTTCACCTAATGATGAGTCTTCAGGCATGGCTGGATCCAGGTGCTCCTGCCAGGTCATTAGAACCCTTACCGCCTCTTGCCTCTGCCTTCTTAGTGTTGGCTTTGCTTTCAGATGGAGCCCTTGGTGGCGACTGAGGGGCCCCAGGAAGGCCGGGCTGGTATCTTATTCTGAGGCTAAGCTACGGTCGGGAGGATGCAATAAGAATCAGGGCATGGAGCTTGCAATATCCCACAGACTGAGAGAGCAGGAGGCGCTGCTCCCTAAAGTGATAGGAGATTGCTTTTGTCAGAAGTTAGAACCCCGGGCCAGCCAAGACGCATGTCCCACTGGGGATCAGGCACGGGACGACGGCTTCACAGCGCTGGCCTGCAGTCTGTTCCAGAGAGACTGGCAGGTGCAGAGCTCCTGCGTTCTCCTGCAGTCACAGGCGGATGCTGCTCGGGCGTGTCCCGGGGCGGGGCTGTGATCTGCCCTTTCGCAGTGCACGAGGAAGACAGTAAAGCAGTGTGCTCCTGCGCCTGCGCCTCGCCGCGCTCCACGGGAGTTTCTCGTATCTCATGGGCCGCCCGTGAAGGAGCCCATGTCACGTCATTTTTTGCAGGCTCATTAAAAACCCACTGAGCAGCCTCTTGGCCTAACCGTGAGTGCCCCTGCTGCGTGCCGGGCTCCCTGCTGGCCTGGCTGAGTCTTCACAACAGCCTGTGGATCAAATCCTGCTGTCATCTCCATTCTACAGACGAATAAACTGAGGCTGGCCTCAAACCTTGAAGCCAGGATCTGAACATGCACCTGTCCATTGCCAAGGCTGTCTCATGGCATTTCATTGCCCTGTTCCGTGTGCCAACAGCCTGCGTAAGAAAGACAGCCACATTTCTTGACAACGTTTCCTACCTTCCCTGGTTGGCCGCTGGCGACCTCCCCTGTCAGGGAGAGGGACACGGGAGCGGGCCTGGTGGCTGAGTGGCCATCTGACCAGTAGGTACGGTTCGGGCTGTTGATCCTGGTGGCTGACCACAGTGGGGACTCTGTGTGACGGAAGCAGCCCTGCCCCTTCTCTGCTTCCCCCTTGGGGCAGCACTGGGGGCCTCCCTGGTCTCTCTGGGCTGGGCACCGGCAAGGTTCTGGCCTCCAAGGCTGGCCCAATCCTGGGGCCTGAGGAAAGAGGTGTCCACTGTTCCCTGGGTGCTCAAGACAGTTCCCACGGCCCCCCGGGGCATGGCTGTCCCTAGGTGGGGGCAAGGTCTCATGGGAAGCAGGACGTGGGGCTGCTTTCTCTTGGGCTGCGGCTCCCCTGCCGAGCATTCCTCCTGGCTGGGCACCTGCCTGGCGTTACATTGCTAAGGGCCTCAGAGGGAGGTCGTGAGTTGGCCAAAGGGACCCAGAAAAGTAGGCTGTTGCTTTCAAGGCCACACACTCTGGGCTGCAGTCGGCTTAGGTGCCAGCATGGGGCAGCATGGGGCAGGGTCCCTGGAATTTGTAGCTGCCCTTCCCAGAATCCTCCTTTCTCTCTTCCAAAGAGGGGCTGTGGGAGCTTCAGGTTGGATGGAGCTGGGGCACCTGCTTAGCCTCTGCTGTCAGTGATGCACGCACTCACCTAGGGTGGTCTTCAGCAATTCGTGCTCAGTTTAAATGATAGAAAACCAGCTCACATTGGATGAAGCAAACAAGGGACTTCCTGGGCACAGTTGACTGGAAGTTCTGAGGTGTGTCGGCTTCAGGCATGGCTGGATCCAGAGGCTCAGTCCATACTGTCTATCTCTCAGTCCTGCTGCTTTATTTTAAACATTTATTTATTTGAAAAGCAGAGCGACAGAGGGAGGGAGAGCAAGTGCAAGAGCGAGCCATCTGCTGGTTCACTCCCCAGATAGCTGGGCCAAGCCAAAGCCAGGACCCAGAGCTTCATCTGGGTCTCCCCTGTGGGTGGCAGAGGCCCATGCACTTGGGTCATCTTCTGGTGTTTTCCCAGGCACGTTAGCAGGGAGCTGGATCAGAAGCGGAGCAGCACCCCGATACGGGGTGCAGGCGTTGCAAGTGTTAGCCTGACTGTGCCACAACGGTGGCCCCTCTGTGTCCATGTTTTAAGGTGCCCTGCATCCTCTGGGGACCACCAGCAACCCCACATCTAACTTGGCTTCCGAGAAGGCAGACTCTGAAATGGCAACCTGGGTGACACAGGCAAGGGTCCTGGGACCGGGTCTGATGGGCGTGCCTGGGTTACTGGCTCATCCTTCAATCACAGGCTGTGCTGTAGGCCTGGCGTGAACCTCACCTCTCGCCCACATTTGGGGCTCAGGGTGAGGGTCAGGCCCCTGACTCAGGAATGGGAGGGGCTCTGGCACACAAGCAAATGGGAGGGAAGGGTGGGTGTGATCGGCAGGTGCAAACATTGCTGCCCCTCCTCCTCCCCCATTCAACCCAGGCTGTAGGCTCCAGGGACCCAGGCTGTAGGCTCCAGGGACCCATGCTGGCACGTAAGCCAACTGCAGCCCAGTTCTGTCTGCCTGCCCACCTGGATTCCCCAGCCCCGTAGTCCTCAAGTAGAACCACTCTCCTCCAGACCTCAATTTGCACTGGGGTAGGAGTCCCGGGAGTCCCTCTCCCCTCTACCGCGAGCCCCCCCCCCCCCCCCCGCCCCCATCCTTGAGATCTCTGGGCTCTGACCCAGTTCCCAGCTCCTGACTGCAGCTCCATCATGCACGCCCCAGTGGCTCCTCCTTGGGGTACCTCCACAGCAGTCCCTCTCCCAAACCGTGTCCCTTCTTCCTCGGATTCCTTCTTAGTGCCCTTAAGAAACATCCCAGACCCAGCAACCTGGCACGCCAGACCCCCCCCTGGGAACCTCCAGCCTCAGCTGTCATTATGTCCCCTTCACGTCTACACTCCAGTCACGATGAACATTGAGTTCCTGTGACCCTGGATGCACAGGGCCTTTGCACAGATCATGTCCCTGCCTGGGCCACTCCCACCCTTCCCTCTTTGCCAGCCTCACGCTGTGGATCTCAGTGAAATGGCACTTTGTCCCAGACCAACACAAGCCATATCACAGCCTGGGCTTCTCAGACATTCCCGGCTGTGCCCGCAGGGTCCAGCCCGGAGCTGTGATATGACAGTGCCCTGGAGGCGGTGGCTGGAAGGTGTGCAGAGACCCTGTGCTTTCGGGGTCCAGGGCTGGCCCCTGCTGTCCAGCTGGTGGGCTCTGCGCCAGCCTAGGGTGTGCGCGTTCCATGGGATGGGCCTTTGCAGAGAGGCCAAGAGTGCTGCAGCCCTTCCCACAGGAGAGTGCTGGTGCTTGCATCCCCCAGTGAAAACCAAACTGAGTGGGAAAGGGCTGGGTAGGGGTGGGGAGACCTAGGGCTCTGGCCACTGCCTGCCTGGCCCTGGACAGACCACCTCTCCTGCCCACCGAGTTTGCATGGACGGAAAGTGAGCTCTGTGTGTGGGGTCTCCCAGGGCAACTCCAAGGGGATGGGTTTGCAAATGCAGGTGCCATAGGGGTCCATGGAGGGAGTCATGGGGAACCTGGCGCGCCCAGGCCCCACACCCCATGACCTTGGGTGGACCCGAGGTCTCCTGATGAGGGCTCCACAGGCAGCTGTGGAGATGCTGGGGACTGTGCTGGTTGTCAGCATCCTTGGCCGGGCCTCGGAGGACCCAGCCAAGGGCTCACAAGGGCTGGCCTGGGGTGGGGCTCTGCCTGACTTTGGCCTCCTAGCTGACCCTGGTGATGCCCTGGGGCCCTCTCCTTTGTGGGGCTGGGGAGGGATGGGCACGGCCCCCTGGCTTCCAAGACCCCTGACTTGGGGGGTGTTTGTATTCCAGGTGGTCGAGCTGCAGCCCACGGGCCCCTCGCCTGCCTCAGGTGGCCCCGCAGTACCCCAGGGACCTCCAGGATCTGCAGCCCAGACTCATCCGGTTGCAGCCAAGAAGGCACCTGAGGGTTGGTGGGCTTGGCTAAGGGGTAGAGTGGTGTCCTCGAACCCCTCCAGCTCCTCTCCTGAGGGACTCGTGTCTGTGACCGCCCCCACACCTCTCACAGGCCCCAGGGAGAGCCTGTGAAGAGGGGAGGGGCCTATTTTCTGCAGGCTCCCCTGACAGTACTGAGTATCATTCTGATTGGACAGGCATTGGTCACGGGACCTTTCTGTAACCAATCAGCATGGCCCAGGAATGCAAGGTACTGATTGGTTGTGGCCTGAGTCATTTGTTCCACCCCATGGCCTGGCATGATAATGAGAGGAGCAAGGGCTGCTGGGAGATAGACCACCAATGTCCACCCTGGAAAGTGGAACAGTGGCTCCCACACCTGTTTGCTTTGCCTGAGCTGAGGCCCCCTGCCTGACCCCTTCTTCCCGCCATGAGGGCCTGAAGAAACCTGATAGCTGTATTTCTGTCTGGCCACCTCTGCCTGGAGCAGGGATCCTACCCAACCCCTGCAGTATTCCTGTGAGCCAAGCACTGCTCCCATTCTATAGATGAGCAAACTGAGGCTCTGGGGCTTTCCCTGAGTAGAGTGGTCTCTATCCTTGGAATTCTTCAAGAAAGGGTAGGCCCTGGTCCCTCTGAGCCCGCGCCAGGGGGACCAGCTCTTCCTGGGCTGTCCCCTCCGCTCCACAGCTACTTGCCCCTTGCACTCCATGCGTGGCCATGGGTGTGGCACTGGTGGCTGAGTGTAACAGTGCTACTCCTTTGGATGCTGGCTTGCTGTGGCTGCCCTGTCCCCTTGCGTCCCCAGCTCTTGGTGAGTGGTGAGCTGTGAGTGAAGACCCTCACCTGGAGCCTGGTGGGAGGTGGAGAAGGCCAGGTTCTCACCCAGGACTCCCATAATGTAAGCAGAGGAGTTAGCCAGGAGCTCAGCTGTGCCGAGTGCCTGGCAAGTGCCCGGGAGCCTGGTGTCTGCACTCAGCACCCCCGGTGGCTTTGCTGTGACCTGGGCCTCCCGACTCTGGCGTCTGAAGGTTTCCAGGGGCATCTTGGGACCCTGGTACTGTATGGACAAGACAAGCATGTCACCCCCACTTCCTACTCCTCCATGCACATCCCAGGGGATCTTTTTATTGGACACAGCAGGCTGCTGGCTGGGTGTGAAGTGTGCCTATGCATGGGAGTGTGTGAGAATGTGTGTGCGTGTGCATGAAGGGCTGTGTGTGCCCACAAATGTGCATCTGGCTGTGCACATGTGCATCCGTATCCATGAGTCTATGCGTGTGCGTGCACTTGTGTGAGCGGACGCTCATGTGTGCGTGCACAGGTGCGGCTGTGTGCAATTGGATGAGCATGTGCTCATATGTGAGTGTTGGTGTGTGTAGGTGCATGTGTGTGAATTTGTGCTTGTGTGTGCATGTGTGAGTCTGTGTGTAAGCATGTGTGTGCCCTTGGCAGGGGGTTCTCCTGAGGGGAAGGCCTGAACTGGGGTGCTCTGCCTTGGGTGCCCCTTCCACTGGGGGGTGCTCTGGGATGGGAGGCGCAGGCGGGAGCCTCTGGCTCTGCGGCGTATGTCTTCTATTAAATGTCAGCTGTCCACCGGGTCTGCGGTGCTGCCATTAATATGGAGAAGTTATTACCAGGCCTGGAGCCGGCTCCTCGGGCTCATCCGTGAATTTCAATTACGCCGCACGCCGACTTCAGGGCCTGCAGAGTGGGGCGTGCAGCTTCTGCTTGCAGGCAGAGGGAGCTGGGCGTCCAGGACCCAGGTCTGGACAGCGCCAAGAGGCTCCGCGCTGCTGCCCCCCCAGCCCTGCCCTACTTGGTTCAGTGGTCAGCAGGGACAGCGGGGGTCTTATGTGGGCCGGAGGTGGCTGTGGGTCACACGGTCAGCTCTGCCCCTCGCAGCTGTGCTGCCGGGACAAGGCTGCAGCCCAGCACACCCCAGAACCTCAGGCTGGAAAAGGGGGTCGGTCCCTCAGCACCCCCTCATGGGGCCTTGGGAGGATGGGTTCAACAGTGCGTGCCTAGGCCAGGCCTGGGTTTGGGCAGTTTTGGGTCTGGCTAGTTTTGCATTTCACTGGGTCTAAGTTGCCATCAAACAGGACATACTCTTACTTTGGGTGGCACTGAGCAAGAGGAGACACTCCCAGTGGCCCTGCCACATGGCACCTTGGCCACAGACACTGAGGCACATCTCTGGCAGCCCCTCCTTGTCCTGGCTGCTGTCCTCGGCACAGTGAGGGGCCCTCCTCCTGCCTGGCCGTTGCTTTGCCTAAGTCACGGTGACCAAGCACCGTCTGGCTTTGTCCATTTCTGGGCACGTTGTCCTCTCCTTGGTAAAGCAGGGCGAGCACTCATCGCTGCAGGGACAGGCGCCTGCCTCGCCAATGCCAAAAACCTGCACCACCGCCGTCTCTGGCCTTTCGGATTTTGTGTGGTCATGGTGTGCCTTTTTCTCGGAGACATTTTGAATGGCAGAGGGCCTCAGCACAAGAGGTGCCATCACCACACACACCCCAGGGGAAGCGGCGGAGGTATGGAATGCCACATCCGGCTTGGTGTGTGCCAGGCGATGCAGCCACTCCGTGGTGGTCAGAACCACTGATTTCATCCCGAGTTTGGAGGTGGTGAACGTGACAAATGCATGTGTGAGAGTCCTGATCAAGGGGCTTGGTGATGATGGTGGTGGTGACGATGATGATGTTGGGATAAATCATTTCACTGCCCTGCCTGAGCTGTTGGTAAATTTCATGCCAGGGAACCAGGGCATCAACAGGGGGTGCTGTTGGCTCCAGAGGAACCAGCCCTCGCCAGCCCGGTGAGCAAAGCCCTCAAGGGCTCATCTTGAACTTGGATGTGCCTGCTTTGAAGGCAGGGGTGGGGATGCGAGGAAAATTGTATTTATGTTTCAGGCCAGGTGTACCGAAGGCTAAGTGGCCAGGGTGATTGGGACAGAACCTCTGGATGTGTCACACAGGTGCCCGAGACCTGTGACATACTCGTTTGTACGAGGCTGCTTGAAATGTTTAGGGAATAATGGGATTAAAACATGTTTGGTGCCAAAAAGTTTGAAATCCATGCCCACGAAAGGTCTACAAGAAGTCTAAAAAATGTGTGTTACGAAAAACTGTAAGGGCTGGCATGTGGTGCAATGAGCTAAGCTGCTTCCTGTGAGTCTGGCATCCAGCAGAGGTGCAGGTTTGAGTCCCAGCTGCTCTGCTTCCAATCCAGTTCCCCGCCAGTGTGCCTGGGAAAGCAGCAGAAGATGGCCCATGTCCTTGGGTCCCTGCACCCATGTGGGAGTCTTAGATAGAGTTCCAGGCTCCTGACTTTGGCCTGACTCCCATTTGGGGAGTCAACCAGCAGATGGAAGATTTCTCTGCCTTTCTCCGCAACTCACCCCTCCTCTCCCACCCTATCTCTCCTTTGTCTGTCATTCTGCCTTTCAAATAAATGCATTTTTAAACAAACAAAAAAAGGGGCCAGTATTGTGGCATAGCAGGGTAAGCCTCCACTTGGGACACTGGCCTCCCACATGGGCACTGGTTCGAGACCTGGCTGCTCCATGCACCCACATGGAAGACCCGGAAGGAGCTCCTGGCTCCTGGCTTTAGCCTGGCCCAGCACCAGCCATTATGGCCATTTGGGGAGTGAACCAGTGGATGGAAAACCTCTCTCTCTCTCAATCTCTTTCTTTTTCTGTAACTCTGCCTTTCAATAAAATAAAATAAAAAAAAGTTTTTTTTAAAAAAGAAAAAAAGAACACACAAATTTTAACTTTTTTTGCATCAAAATAAGCTTGCTTTTATTTTTTTTTTAAGATTTATTTATTTATTCGAAAGTCAGAGTTACACAGAGAGAGGAGAGGCAGAGAGAGGAGTCTTCCACCCGCTGGTTCACTCCCCAATTGGCCGCAACGGCTGAACTGCGCCAATCTGAAGCCAGGAGCCAGGAGCTTCCTCTGGGTCTCCCACGCGGGTGTAGGGGCCCAAGGACTTGGGCCATCTTCCACTGCTTTCCCAGGCCACAGCAGAGGTGGATCAGAAGTGGAGCAGCCGGGACTAGAACCTGCGCCCATATGGGATGCCGGCGCTTCAGGCCAAGGCTTTAACCCATTGCACCATAGCGCCGGCCCCTAAACTTGCTTTTAAATTCCACTTTCCATAAGCTTTTAGGAGAATGCTTCTCTAAGCGTGCATGTGGTATTTTCTTCTCTATGATGATGCCATGTACCATCTCCATTCAATTGAAGATGAATCCTGAGGCCAAGTGTACTCCAGACAAATTCTGTTTTTTTTTTTTTTTTTTTTTTTTTTTTTTCTGTCAGCTGTTCTTGGACTGGATCCGTCTACTGTCTGTGACTATAATGAAGTACCTGGGACTGGGTAACCTAGAAAAGAGGTTTATTTTGTGAAAATCTGCCCTAGTGATCTCATCGCCATCCCCTGGGCCCACTTCTTAAAGGCCCACCTCTCTCTCTCTCTCTCTCTTTTTTTTTTTTTTTTTTTTTTGACAGAATGGACAGTGAGAGAGACAGAGAGAAAGGTCTTTTCTGTTGGTTCACCCCTCAAATGGCCGCTGTGGCTGGCGCACTGCGCTGATCTGAAGCCAGGAGCCAGGTGCTTCTCCTGGTCTTGCATGCAGGTGCAGGGCCCAAGGACTTGGGCCATCCTCCACTGCACTCCCGGGCCACAGCAGAGAGCTGGACTGGAAGAGGGGCAACCGGGACAGAATCCGGTGCCCCAACCAGGACTAGAACCCGGGGTGCCGGCGCCGCAGGCGGAGGATTAGCCTATTGAGCTGCTGCACTGGCCCAGGCTCACCTCTTCACAACACCACCACACTGGGAGCCAAGGATCCCGCACACAAACCCTGGGCGGGGGGGGGGACACACACGCCGAAGGCCCATCAACTGTGTGTGTTACCGTCGCCTGGAAGTTCTAAGAGGTGAAGCCGCACTGTGCGATGCAGGGGCCCCAGCTAGGGGAGGCCGTTAACCACTTGGTCGTGGCTACTCGGAGTGAGCCACAGTGTAGACTGTTTTACGGGGGGTTTAAAGGGTGGCAACAGGTTGGAATGGTGGCATTTTGGGTATAGTAGAGTTTAACAAAATAGGGCTGAGATAAATTTCGCCTGTGCCTGCTACTTCCCTTCTTCCTTCTCTCCCTCCCTTCCAAACGGGGCTGCCTAAGAAGCCCCTCTGTGTTCCCCTGGGCAGGGCTGCTCCGGGCTGTCTGGCTGGACACTTCCTCCTTTGCTGGTATTCCTTTGCACAGTTTTCTCAGCTGGTTACATCTGTTTATTCTTCCTGATGACTTTTAGAATTGTTTTGTCAGGTTAAAAAAAAAATCCCTTAGGAATTTGACTGACATTAAATTAAACTTAGAAGCTAATTAAAGAAAGAATTGACATAATTTATAGCCTTAACCAGGGACATGGTGCATTTTCCGATTTATTTAATTTTGCTGTGTTGTTGCCTAGTAAAGTATTATACATTTTTTTAATACAGGTCATCCTTATTTTAAGTCAAGGTTATTTCCAGGATTCTTTTTTTTTTTTTTTTTTGCCATTGAGAACTGAATCCTTTCCATTGTCTTTGGTATCCAAGAAGGCCACTCATTATTATGCGGTCATCTTATATCGAGTGCCTTGATTGAGCCCGTTGATCCCATGCGCTCCCTGTGGATTCCCTGAGTTCTCTGGTTATAGAGTTGTTGTGTCTGCAAACAGTGAGCGATTTGGATCCTTGCTCCCCACCTGCATGGCTGGACCCTTCTCAGGGACATGAGCTGTGATGGTGGCGGTGGCAGCAGGGCGGGGGGTGGCTGCACATCAGCCTCCCGCTCTGTACCTGGCTGTGATGGGAACGCCCCGGGCGTGTCTCTGTTTAATACAGCGCGTGCCTGCGTGCGGATTAAGATGGATTTCAGGTGAAGGCAATATCCTCTGAATGCTAGTTTGCAAAGATCCCATTTTTATCCGCAAAGCAGCTGCAATCCCCACACCACCCCGTCCCCTGCCCCACACCCTGGCCAGCCAGGGGTGTTACCGTCCCAGGCCACGGGAAGTGGATGCGTGGCTTTCCTGTGGGTGATGCTGCTGGTAGAACAGGGCCCCAGGCCCCACGTGTTGGGGTCTTGGCTTCTCTTCCTGTGGTGTCTCCTTCCCCCACCCCAGTCCTCCCTCTCTGCTGCTCAGCCCTTGCTGCCTTCGATCCCACGGACTTCTGCAAGGTGTTTTCCCAAACCAAGGCAGCTCCGTCCTTGGAGGCAGTCTGGGGCCTGTGCTGCAGGGAATACAGCTCCATCGGCGGTCTGCCTGTCTGCCCACTGACAGCCATGGCGTTTGGGGAGCTGTGAACAGTGTCTGCGCCTAGGCTTGCGAGATGCTGATTTGTGAGACTTGGCTGGGACCTGGGGTCTGCATTTCCCAAGGCCACCCAGCAGTCCTCTGCCTAGCAGGATGGGTGTATTCCGGCCAGAGGCCAGCCTCGAGGTACAGCATTTGATGGCCTCGAACCCTCTGCTCTCCTAGTTGTGATGTCACCTGTGGGGAACCGCAGGCTGGCCACCTGTGGGAACCTCCTCTACATGGTTTGCAGCAATCGGTCGACCACAAGGCCTACGAAAACAACCAGGTGAAACAGATGAAACAGAATGGACTCTGCATAAACAACTAGGAAGAACCAGGTGAAACAGATGAACTTTCGACCTGAGGCTTTCATCTGATTGGACGATATCAGCATAAAGGGACATTGGGATCTGGGTGGGCCGGCGGTCGCCGCTGTGGCCCCTCCTCCTCTTTTCTCTCCCCACTTTCCTTCTGCCCCCCACAAGTAAAAGTTCCTTGAGAACCGATGAACAGTGACCGTGTCGTGACTGCGTTGGACCCTCGCTGGTGAGGGTCTGACAGTCACCTGATTCCTGATTACCTGGCTGGACCAGACCAAGGAGAGAGGACACAATGGCCAGTTGCGGGGAGGGATGGCCAGGTCGGGGATGCAGGAAGTCACCACTGGGGAAGTTCCCGCTGGGGAGTTGGCTCCTGACTCTGCTCTGGGTCCCTCAGTTGGAAGTCCAGAGCCCTGGCAGAGGGAGGGCCAGCCCCTTGCATGTTCATCCCCTAGGCTTCTGCAGTGGGCAGCGGGGGAATCCTCACAAGGGAGTGGGCAGGAGAAGGGGTGGACCCCCTAGGACAGCAGCTGGTACTCAGCCCTGGGCTGGCTGCCCAACAGGTGCCTGGAATTCAGTGGGCACTGGACACTGGTCCTGCAGAGTCCGTGGGGCCTGCTCCTCTGGGGCCCCCAGCCAGGCCCCCAGCCCTTTCACTGCCTGCACCACTGGTCTGAACTCAGCAACCCGGAGCTGAGGTCTGGGCCTTCCCTGGGACAGTGTGTGAGAATGGATGTGCATTTGTTTTCCATCCTGCACTCCCAGCTCAGAACTCCTCAAACCCTTGCAATTTCCTGAGTGACAGGGTGATTATAGTATTCTACCCTAACTTCCTGGTGCCTGATGCCCCTGGAATCCCTGGAGTGATGGGAGGGCCTCTTGTATGCTAATGAGATGACTTTTGTGGGGTGGGGGGGTGTATATAGGGGGAGCTTGCATAGTTCCAGGTCTCCATTTAGCCCCTCTCAGCCTCTAGGGAGGGGAATAATGGCACCTGCACGAGACCCCCAACTGGGGAGTGGAAGCCTCCCTGCAGGTACGCCTGGGCAGTGTTGAACGGGCTTGGGGGCTCTTGTGCCCAGCCCCGCTCATCCCTTCCCTGGGGCTGTCTCTGTTGTCTCCCTTCAATCACCCTGTTAGAGCGAAGCCATTGTAGCAACTTCTGGAGCTACCTGGTGTGTAGCCTTGCACTCAGCTTCAGCCAAGTGGGGCAGGCAGGTAGGAGTATCGACTCAGACTGGGGCCCCCGGGGGTGGGGTCTGGAGAGGTGGAGAACCGAGGGTGTGGGAATGGTTGTGCACTGGCTTGCAGAGCTCCAGGGAGGGGCGTCCCAGGCTAGGCTCCGCCTCAGCTGCCTCTGACAGGTGCCTCTGACACCAGTTTCCCCAACCTCCCCTGGCTGGCTGGGGGAGAGAAGAGTAATGCTGGTCCTGCCTGGGGCCCCTGCCTTCCTCTCCCCCATTCTTCTCCCTTCCTTTCCCCTCTGCTCCTTCTCTCTTCTTCCTCCCTTCTCTGTTCCTCTTCTCCTCCCCTCCTTCCTTCCCTCTGTCCCTTTTTTTTTTTTTTTTGACAGGCAGAGTTAGACAGTAAGAGAGAGAGAGACAGAGAGAAAGGTCTTCCTTTTTCCATTGGTTCACCCCCCAAGTGGCCACTACGGCTGGCGCGTTGCGGCCAGCGCACTGTGCCGATCCGAAGCCAGGAGCCAGGTACTTCCTCCTGGTCTCCCATGCGGGTGCAGGGCCCAAGGACCTGGGCCATCCTCCACTGCCTTCCCGGGCCACAGCAGAGAGCTGGAACGGAAGAGGAGCAACCGGGACAGAATCTGGTGCCCCAACTGGAACTAGAACCTGGGGTGCCGGTGCCGCAGGCAGAGGATTAGCCTAGTGAGCTGCAGCGCCGGCCCTGTCCCTTCTTTCACCAGCTGAGACTCTTGGTGGGGCGCTTCCTCGGTGGGGCCTTTGTCTGGCCACACCTTCCCACTCACACTTTACCTCCTAAGGTTGGTACCCAGAGTCCCTCCACCTCCATCCCACCCCCACCCTCCAGGCAGGCACATGCTGGGAATGAGAGGAAGCTGGGGGTGGGCTCACTGAAAGGGAATGGACAACCCTCCCCTAAAACCCTCTGGCCCCTCAGAGGCACCTGTCACCCCTGCACTTCCTCCTGTGCTCGGCCACCTGCTGACTCTCAGCCTTCGTGCACTTTGCAGCCAACGAGGGCCTGCCCTGCCCCAGGAGCCCTCGCCTCCACCTTGGATAGGGTGGCTTGGCCTTTGGGTCTTTTCTTCCTGGGACCTCCGGCCCCTACTGGCTGTGCTTCACCCGGGAGACACTGCCAGCATCCAGCTCATCACTGAGGACTCTTGAGCCATTCTGGCTCTGGTGTCTCTGTGGCCTCTCGGGGCTGGGCGTGGTCTGGATGGGCGGATTACAGGCTCAGCCTGGTGTCAGCCTATCCTGATTGGCCACTGGGGCTCAGGGTCCTCACACCTCCCCCAGCCTCCTCCAGGTGCCCATTGGAGTTCCTTGCAGTCCTAGCTCTGCTGGGGGAGGGTGGGGGCAAGGGCAGGAGGCTGCTGGGGCTGAGCTGCCTTGGGACCATGGGCCTGGTTAATGATGGAGGGTGGGTGTCAGGGGAACCCTGTCCTCGTTGAGAATGGCTGGTGGTTGCTGCCCCACGGCGTTCCTCCCCTGGGCCTGGCTGTTCCTCCCTGGAGCTGCATCGTTGTCTGCTGGCTCCAGTGAATGTCTGCCCAGCCTCCCTCTTCCTTCTGACCTGCTGGCTCTCAGTTCTGGTCAGCGCTGGCTGGCCTTTCCTGTCTATTCCTTCTGTGGCCTCGTGCTGTAGACAACAGCCAGCCTCTCAAAGAAGTGCTTTGTTCTCTGTTCTGCTTTTCTCCTATGTGATTTTTACGTAGTGGACTCTAATTCAAGTGACGTGCGCTTCCTGCATTTTTCTCTAGATCACCAGTCTGTTGTCCTAACGGCGTTCCTTTAGGAATCTCTCCTCTCCTCCTGACCCCGGGATGCGTCTTCTATCACCCGTGAACTTCCTGAAGGTGATCTGGTTTATTTCTGGTCTCTCTGGTGATTTTTTTCCCACGAGCCCCACGATCTTCTCATCACGGTGCCTTAGGAATGTGTTCAGATATCTGATGGGACAAGAATCACCATCATGACTTAAAACCAAAAAGGTTTTGGCTATTTTTGTCCACTTCCCAGGCAGATTTCGGGCTTGTTTCTTTACAGTCTTAAGCAGCCAGGGAAGCGGATCTTCGTTCTGGGTGGGCATTCCCAGCTCACGTAGCTGGCTAGCCTGCAGCGGGGTCTCAGCTAATCTCTGCTGAGCAAGTGAACGGCATCTTCATGATGTTTAATTTTCAGAGGGAAATGAGAACATTGATTCAGATCTCTGAAATGTATTCCAGGAGGCTTAGTCCTAGGTCTTAGAATTTTACTGCCATTACAAACAGAATCTTTTCCATTGTATTTTACAGCAATTACTACAGATATCTGGGAATATTTTTTTTTAAAAAAAGATTTATTTGCTTGAAAGGCAGAGTTAGCAAGAGAGAGAGTGAGAAGGAGATTTCCCATCTGCCGGTTCTCTCCCCAGTGGCCATGATGGTTGGGTCTGGGCTAGGCTGAAGCCAGGAGCCTGGAACTCCATCTTGGTTTCCCAGGTGGGTGCCAGGCCCACGTGCCTGAGCTGTCTTCTGCCGCCTTCCCAGGCACATTCACAGGGAGCTGGATCGGAAGTGGAACAGCTGGGACCAGAAAAGGCGCAGGAGCGGCTTAACTTTCTGCTCCACAACACCGGCCCCTAGGGGTGCTTTTACTTTGCAATATGTGCATGACCACTTGCCCAGAGCACTTGGCACATGCTAGTAGCAGATGAACAATAGCCTCCAAGGCTGGATATCGCCACTGGACAGATGATGGATGCCTTTGCAGAACTGCGGCCCTACAGACTTGGTAACCACTGTTCACCCGGCGAACCCAGGCCCCAGCACTGGCGTCCCTCTGGCGTGGCCCCCAGCCCTGCTCTCCCACCCCGTGTCTGCTCACTGGCTCTGTGACTGGCATCTTTCCCTGGGCTTCAGCAAATCAGTCTTCTGCAACAGCAGCGGCACGGATACAAACCACAGATAATCACAAAAAATCCTTTCAAAATAAATCTCTTGCTTGGATGCGTCCCATGTTTGCGTTCCCAGATATGCAAGGGTCTAAATTTATTTTGCAACCTGACATTTTCACAGAGTTCTTGTTATTATTTTTTTTTTCCTTTTTCACTGGATTTTCTTTTCTGTGTGTGTATGTGTGTGGAGGATTTTCTAAGCATGCCATCATCTTCTGTAATTCACAATATATTTGTCTCCTTTTTCAATATTCATTCACTTTCTGTCTTACTATGTTGGTTCGAGTGTTAAATGGAATTTGAGTAATTTTGCTTCTTGAGTCATTCTGTGTGGGAGCCACAACTGCAGGAAGTGGAGACCTGGGCCCTGCTTCCCATCCTGTGAACGCTGTTGGTGACCCAGCCACACGGACAAGTCCTGGCCTGAACGGATCTCCTGTGGTCCTTTGTCTGCAGAGGCACAGCAGATAGAGCCTCACACAGAGGACAGGCATGTGCATGGTTTTGCGGGGAATGAGTGGTGATGACTGGGTCCCCGTCAGGTTGGGGCACCCCTGCCAGTCCCCAGTGGCCAGGGAGCAGCGAGCCCAGACAGGCACGGACGATGTGCAGGGCCGGCAGGAAAACCGCTGCCTGTGCTTTCTGCTGGGACTGTGGCTGCAGGGGACACTTCCTTCCAGGAGGCCGACAGGCGACTCAGAGACCCCGCGCAGACGTGGATTTAGGAGCCCCGTCTGAGCCCCTGCCTTGCCCCTTCCTGATGAGCTCATTTTCTAACTTGCCTGTTGCCATCATGCAGGGCGGGACTTGCAAACCAGCAGGCCAGTGCCCTGTCCACTGACACCTGACTGTCGTTTTGCCTTCCTGGTGTTTGACAAACGATTTCCAGTTTCTCTCAAGAGCTCGGGAGAGCTGCCAGGCCTGTGTCCCTGAGGGTTGATGGTGAGCAGGGACCGGGGCCCACCAGGGGGTCCAGAGGTCTGGGTGCTAGTCTCCCGTGTTGGCTTGTGGCCACCCTAGCCTGCTTCACCTGCACCCATTTCCTGTGTGCTCCAGGGCGCTGCCGTGGGCTTTGCAACTGGTGGTTTGTCCCTCCTTCCTTCTCCAAGTTTAAGTTGATGGCCCACTGCCCCCAGACAAGGCCCTGTGGGTGCAGTGGGAGGCGGAGCTGCTCCATCCTATAAGATTCTGGCTCCCTCGCCTCTTTCCATTTCTGCCCTGTGAAAAGTAAAAGTCGGTTGCAGCGGCTGCCGAGCTGGGCGGTGACAACGAGGATGACATTAAGTCCGGCCCATGGCCGGCACTGGTGGCCAAGAGCTGTTGTCACTGGGGAGTGATGGTCTCCTCATGGCGTGAGGGTGCAGGAGAGCACAGGGCCGTAGGAGCCACGCTCACCCCGCTGAGCGCCTGGTGGGCGGGCCTGGGGGCGGGGCGCTCTCCCGCCCCAGGCCTGGCCCTGACTGTTCTGAAATGGAATTCCTGGGACAGAATCAGGAGAACAGATGTTTTCGGGAAGAGGCCAAGAGCCGCTGACATCACCGAGAGCCCCTCAGGACACAGCTGGGGCCAAGGGTTCCCCCCGCCGCGGCTGCCTGCCAAGGCTGCGCTCCTGGACGGCCGCCAGGCCGGGGGTGGATGGGTGGACGCGCCGACGCGCGGACGCCTGCGCACACACGCACGCGCCCACTCCCCACCTCCCGCCCCAGGCCCTCTCCACCTGAACACAATTAGTCTGGACCCGGAAAGGATTTCCAGTCTGGAAGGAGAGAAGGGAGGAGTCTTGCTGGCGGGTCCGGGCGAGCAGGCCCCAAGGAGGGAAGAGCCGGCGCAGGTGGGACAGCGTTGGAGGCTGGAGAGCTGTGGCAGCCAGGGGCCGGGGACACATGTCCTTCCCTCCCAGGTGGGAGAGCCTGCCTTACCCGTGACACTGGAGGCTGTGTCCTCCCAACCAGGGCAGCCGGAAACCCAGGGTGAACAGGCTTGGCCTGAGAGGAAACGTGGCTCCAGAACTGTTTCCACTCTGCCTCGCTTGCAGTGGCGCCATTTCAGCCGCTCACCTGGTGCCACCCCTGCAGGGCTTTGGTGGGTGCCTGATGCTGCTTCTCATTGGTTCGTGCCAAGCCCTGAACAGCGAATCATTGTGGGTAGGGAAAGGAGCTGGGCTTCGATAGGCCAGGCCTGGTCACATGACCACTTCTGGGTGGGGCAGAGTCTGTGCCCTGGTGGTTCTTCACCCACAGGGTGCAGCACAGACTCATGAGACCAGCACTCATCACTTCCTGCTTATTCTAACCGCCTTATGCTCACCTCCTTTCCACCCCCGCGGGCCTGCGACAGAGCTCGGCAAGATGGCATAGTCCCCTCGAGTGTAAGCTCTTGCCCACGTTGGAACAAACCTTGTTGCAGGTTGAGGGAGGGGACCCTGGGGCGGCTTGGTTGTGGTCAAACTTAAAAATTATTTGGGGAATGACCACCAGGTTTGTGAAGCACCGATGTCACCAACCATCAAGGAAACGCAATTCAGACCACAGAGAGCCATTGCCTCACCCTGGTCAGACTGGCTGCCATCGGGGAGACAAAAAATACACAAGTGCTGATCGGGACGTGGAGACAGCCGTTGGGGGAGGGTCTCTCAAGAAGTCAAGACTAGAAGCACCATATGACCCAGCAATCCCACTTCTGAGCATGTATGTGAAGGGAAGGAAACTGGTATGCTGAAGAGACACTGGGACTCCCCTGTCTGATGCAGCACCGCTCACAATAGCCTACAAATGGATGAGGAAATGTGGCATGCACACCCAGTGAAATACTACTCAGCTGTGGAAAGACAAATCCCAGTCCTTGGCGACAAGCTGGAGGGACCTGGGAGGACATTGTGTCAGAAAGACAGCCACATGGTCATCTCGCTCAAGTGGAACCCCGGCAGTGGGTCTCATGGAAGTTGAGAGCAGAGCAGTGGCTCCCTGAGGCTGGCGGAGAGGTTGGTCAGCAGGTCACGATGAGGTGGTGGTCGGTGCTGGAGTTCTCTTGCACACCAGGTGACATGGTGATGATGCACTGTGTGTTTCACAGATGCCAGCAGGGAGGGGTTGGGGGTATTTTCACCACAGAGCGATGGCACATGCTTCAGCATGACACCACAGATGAGCTGCCATGTGGGATGAGTCTAGGGGCCGTGTGCTTCCTAGAGACCCGTGTGTTACAGGCTTGACCACCAGGGCAGTGCTGTTGGGAGGAGATGGGCACTATTGGAAGGAAGCTCTATTTAGAATGGCACTATTTAGAATGGGCACTATTGGAGGGAAGCTCTCTTGTCAGAGTTGTTTAAGAGCCTGAAAAGGGCCAGCTCTGTGGCGCAGCAGGTAAAGCTGTCGTCTTTGACACCAGGATCCATTATGGGTGCTGGTTCGAGTCCTAGCTGCTCCACTTCTGATCCAGGTCTCTGCTATGGCCTGGGAAAGCAGTAGATAATGGCTCAAGTGCTTGGGCCCCTGTACCCACATGGAAAACCTGGAAGAAGCTCCTGACTCCTGGCTTTGGCCTGGCACAGTTCCAGCCATTGCAGCCATTTGGGGAGTGAACCAGCAGATGGAAGACCTCTCTCTCTGTCTCTCCATCTCTCTCTGTGGCTCTGACTTCCAAATAAATACATAAATCTTTAAAAGTTTGGCCAGTGCCACGGCTCACTAGGGTAATTCTCCACCTGTGGCGCAGGCACCCCAGGTTCTAGTCCTGGTTGAGACGCCAGATTCTGTCCCAGTTGCTGCTCTTCCTGTCCAGCTCTCTGCTGTGGCCCAGGAGTGCAGTGGAGGATGGCCCAGGTCCTTGGGCCCTGCACCTGCATGGGAGACCAGGAGGAAGCACCTGGCTCCTGGCTTTGGATCAGCGCAGTGGGCCTTGGGGGTTGAACCAATGGAAAAAGGAAGACCTTTCTCTCTGTCTCTCTCTCTTACTGTCTAACTCTGCCTATCAAAAAAAAAGTTCATTTACTTTTATCTGCTTGAAAGGCAGAACATCACATGTGCATGCACACACACACACACACACTTTCCATCTGCTGATTCACTCCCCAAATACCTACAACAACCAGGGCTGGACTGGGCTGAAGCAGTGACCTCCATCCTGGTCTCCTGTGTCAGCAGCTGAGACCCAAGCACTTGAACCATCATCCAGTGCCTCCCAGGATACACATTAGCAGGAAGCTGGAGTAGGAAGTGGAATAGCTGATACATTTTTTAAAAAAGATTTATTTATTTATTTGAAGGAGAGGCAGAGAGAGAGAGAGCGAGGTCTTTCATCTGCTGATTCACTCCCCAATTGTCCGCAATGGCCGGAGCTGCATTGATCAGGAGCCAGGAGCTTCTTCCAGGTCTTCCACGTGGGTGTGTCATGCCCCTGCACCCATGTGGCCCAGGTCCTTGGGCCCCTGCACCCACATGGGAGACCCCGAAGAAGCTCCTGGCTCCTGGCTTTGGATCAGCCCAGTTCTGGCCATTGTGGCCATCTGAGGAGTGAAGCAGAAGATGGAAGATTCTCTCTCTCTTTCTGTCTCTCTGCCTCTGCCTCTCTGTAACTCTGCCTTTCAAATAAATAAATAAATAAATAAATAAATAAATAAATCTTTTTAAAAAAAGGAAAAGGTCTACCCAGGTCCTTTGGCCTCCCTTCCCTGGAGTGTGTATTTGGTGGTGGACAGGCGCTGGTCCACGGAATGGATATACCACAGTCTTTCTCCCCACTCATCAGTTGCTCATGCCCAGCTCCTCACCCTCACGACGATCATTTAGGTGTTAAGTTTTTCGTGTGCTTCTTCACTGCATGAAATAGCAGGGCCTAGGAGTGCATCTCATGACTCAGATCCAGCCCCTCACCGCCTGATGGCCTTTTGGTCGATGACAGATGGCAGATGTGGCGGTAGTGCCGCAGGATGATGACAGAGCTGAGGAATCCCCATCGCCTGGTGGTGTCGCAGGGGTCCAGATGTCCCAGAACAGCTCTGGTCTGTGTGTGTGTGTGTGTGTGATGCAGCTGGGGTAAACACCGGGCCCACACTGCCGGTCCCGGGAGAGCTTAGCGCCCACACTTCTGGCCAAGATAAACAGCTGTGCTCCCAGCTTGTGCATTTACTTTTATCGTGAGTCCACGTAGACTCCTACCCATCAAAACATGAGTGCACTGGAAATGGCGTGCAGGCTCCGCCGCTGTCACCTCACCCACGTGGCATTCACTATGCCACCTGGTGCAGCCAGAGTGGTTGGCCTGCATGCCTGGGCCGCTGCGTGCTCCATGAGACAAAGCTGGCTGAGGACGCATTTCTCTGAAGCTTCCTGTCATTCAGCCATAGTTCCTGTCGTGCTGCGGGTGCACACGGCTTGGGCACCTCTGCAACAGGTGGTGGGCAGTGCAGACACAGAGAGCTCCATTGTGGGGGGGCCTCCATCCAGCGTGGGCAGGAACGCCAGCATTCAGGGAACCCCAGTGAAGAGGAAGGTGAAATGTTTTCTTCTCTCAGTTCAGGGATCTTAGGTTTAGGTAGGTCTTTTTTTTTTTTTAAGGAAAAGGTTTATTTTCATTTGAAAGGCCGAATTATAGAGCAAAGAGGGAAAGAGAGAGAGACAACTGTTCCATCTGCTGGTTCATTCCCCAAATGTCTGCAATGACCAGTGCTAGGCTGGGCTGAATCCAGGAGCCAGGAGCTTCTTCCGGGTCTCCCACACAGGTGCAGGGGTCCAAGCACATGGCCCATCTTCTGCTGCTTTCCCAGGCCATCAGCAGAGAGCTGGATTGGAAGTGGAGCAGCCAGGACTTGAATAGGTGTTCATATTGTGGGATGTGGGATCACAGGCGGTGGCTTTACCTATGCTATGCCACAGCACTGGCCCCATTGGGAGTTTCTTGAGGTAGCAACAGGCCCTGTACCGTAGAGAGCCTGGCGGGTGCCATGGCCTCTGGCAGGACAAGTGTCCGGAGCAGAGGTGGCTCTGCTCTGCTCTGGAGCATGCTGCACAGCCCGTTGTGGTGGGTCCTGGCCCCTGGCCCTTAGCTTGGCAGTCCAGCCCCCACCTGTCCCCTGCTGCCAGGCCCTTCCCTTGACAGTGACTTAGGAGGGAAGGCCAACATGCCCTGTCAGCGGGCGGATGGGTCTCAAGTAGCACGCACAACTGGGCTCCTTGTCACTGCCTGAGCTGGCGTGCCCCACTTCCTTTGTCACCCCTGCCAACTGTAGTATGGGGAGGGCTCCTCGGCTGTGTGGAGGCCGGGAGGCTTGACTCTGGGTGAGCTATGCTGGTGAGGTCTGCGTCATGTGTCGTGCCCCTGCCTGTCCACAGGCAGTGCCTTGTCCTCTCGGCTGGGCACAACCCAGCCTATGAGTGGGAGCTCGGGAGGACAGTCTGGCTCCAGACCCTTTGCCAGGCACCTGCACTGGGGATCAGGGCTCCCAGGACAAGGCGCTGCAGGGCCTAGGTTGGAAGGCACCCCAGCTGTGTGGCTTCTGCTCATCATTCTCTCTCCCCCCCTCCCTCCCCCTCTTCCTCTCCCTGCCATCCTTGGGCTGCTCCCCATTGGCCCAGCCCCATCTGCCCGTGCTTCCAAGGCCTTTGTCTGGTGCGCTCCCAGCGCGGCCTCCTGCACTGGTCTTGGGTTTCAGCGGCTGTAGGAGGCTCCCTGACTGCGTGGCTGGCGGTGGCCTTGCCGCGCTTTCGAGTTGGCTCCCGGCCCCGCCTGTCTCCTGGGTGTCTTAGGTGGCAGTGCAGTTCTATTTCTCAGGGCCCGTGGGAGCGCTGGCTTTGCTTCAGGATTTGCCCTGAGTCGGGAGTAGGAGTGGATTACAGCCCGCAGGAGGACCTGAGTGGTGGAGGGAGATCCGGACTCAGCACCTGCCCTTGTGTAACCTTGTGGGGGGTTACTTCACTTTTTTTTTTTTTTTAAAGATTTATTTGTTTGAAAGTGCGACACACACACACACATACACACACACAGCTTCCATCTGCTGGTCCACTCCCCAAATGGCTGCAATGGCCAGCGCTGGGCCAAGCTGAAGCCACAAGCCAGAAACTGCATCTGGATTTCCCATGTGGGTGGTAGGAGCCCATACTTGGGCCATCTTCCACTGCGTTCCCAGCTGCAGGGAAGCTGGGTTGGAAGTGGAGCAGCTGGGACTTGAATGGCTGCTCCTGTATGGGATGCTGGTGTTGCAAACATCGCCTTAGCCCCCGTGGCGCTATAGTGCCAGCCTCAGGTCCCTTCACTTCTCTGAGCCTCCAGGGTTTCAGAGGTGAGGACCGATTCAAGGAAGAAACCAGTGGGTGGCGCCTCCTCAGGTTCTGGGATGGTTTACTATGGCTGATTTGTGCCTTCTTGCATCGCCTAAAGATGGGAAGTGGCAGCCCTGTGATCCCAGCCCCATGGTTCGTGGTTCTATGTGCACACTGGTGTGTGCAGGCTTCTTGGGGAGTGGGGAGGGGGGTGTACTGTCCACTTTGTGAGCTGCTTTGCACATTTCGGTCCCACATCCCGTGTTCTGCCTTTGTGCCTCTGATCCGAGGCAGCACAGTCTGCTTAGGAGCTGTGGGCAGCCAGGGTCTCCAGGTGCAGGGAGTCTGTGTGCAGAGCGGGTGAGGCAGAGGCCCAGGAGGTGCACCACAGGCTCCCGACAATGGGGCTGGGAGAGAGGCAGGCAGGACCAAGGAGCAGCGTGGAGGGGAGGCGGGGAGGCAGGTGGCCATGTGAGGTCTTCCTGGAGCTGGAGGTGAGGACACTGTGTACGGAGGCTGCGGGTGCTGCCTTCGAGGGAGAGTGGGTGTTGAAGGAGGAGACCAATGGGAGGAGCATAGAGCTCCCTAGCCCTGCCCTAGTGGGAGGCAGCAGGGAGGCTGCAGAGTTCATGGAGAGAGGCTGCCGGATCCTGGAGGACGTGAGAGAGCCGGCAGTGGGGATCAGGGCTCCGTGAAACAGCATGGCAGCGCGGTCAGGCTCAGCAGCCCAGAGGATCTCGGTCAGGGTTGGGGAGCTGGTAGACATGGGCCCCCAGGACTGAGGGGCTGGGGAGAGGCAGTGGAGGGAGGGGTGCACTGTGGCACAGGTGCACTTGTAGGAAAGTTTAAGTGTGCGCGTGTGTGTTTGCGTGCTCAGGCGTTTGAACTTGACCGTTTCGCACAGGGCTTGACCATGTGTTGTTTGTTCACACTCCAAGAGAAAGGGACAGTTTGAAGCTATGGAAGAGAAACGGGCTACTAGGAGTTATTCTTCAAGTGTCAGAAATCCCCTGAAACTGCTTAAGCAAACAACCAAATCCCAGGCTTTGGTTTCAGGTATGGCTGAATCCAGGTGCCCAAGTGTGGCCTCAGTCTGCTTCTTTCACTGCCTTCTGCCTTGGCTCTCCTGTGCTCTCTGCTGGAGCCTCCTCGGCCCCTTCCCGTGAGCAGGGAGAGCCTCCGCCGCCTACCAGCCTCACAGGGGAGGCGCTGGGTGAAGCCCCTTTGCTTCTCTGGCAGTCCCAGCATTAATCCCTCGGGTGCACGTCTTAGTGCCTCTCCTGTTGCTGTCACAGAATACCTGAGACTGGGCGATTTACAAAGATAGGAGGTTTGTTCTGGCTCAGGGGTGTGGAGGCTGGGAGGTCCACTAGAGTGACCCGTCAGCCACTTTGGGTGAGGGCCTCCTGGTCACCTGGCTGTTGGTGGGAAGCAGAAGGGCAAGCAAGTGACTGCCAAAGGCACAAAACACAGGGGCCACCTCACTTCCCAGCAACCGGCGCCTGGGGCACCTGCCCTAGGCCCCCGAGGGAGGGGGCATTGACTTGGAGGCTCCCCCTCCACGACCCAGGCACCTCCCAACACTGCTGCATGGGGGGGCGGAGCCTATTCACCAAATTTTATTTTCTTTATTTTTAGTTAAGACATATTTATTAACTTGAAAGGCAGTCAGAGAGGTATGTGTATGTGTGTGTGTGTGTGCGTGTGTGTGGGAAAGAGAGAGAGAGAGAGAGAGAGAGAGAGAGATCTTCCATCTGCTGGTTCACTCCCCAAATGGCTGCAGTGGCTGGGACTGGGCCAGGCAGAAGCCAGTGACCTGGAATTCCATCCAGGTCTCCCACGTGGGCACAGGGGACCAAGCACATGGGCCACCTTCTGTTGCTTCCCCAGGCGCATTAGCAGGGAGCTGGATCTGACCGCCAGTTTTCACGGGGACACACTGTGGTCAAGCTGTAGCAGCTGATTGTGGCAGGCCCTTGTCCCTGGGCTGTGTCAACTGGCTGGGTAGTGACGCATCCTGCTTGGCCTGGGCTGGGTCCTGTGAGGATGCAGGGGGCTGTGAGTGGGAACTGGGAACCCCAGGAGGCTGGCAGAGTGAGGGGCTGTCCTCTGGGATGAGGAGGGAAGGAAAGAGGAGCACATGGGGCGGGGGAATGTTCCGTGTGGCCCCTCTTCTCTCTCTAGGCAGGTGGGGATGGTGGGGTTGCTGCCCTGGCCATGCAGCTTTGCAGAGGTCAAGCTGTGGGTGGGTGGCTACCCTGGGAAGTTGCTTCAGGCTGTGCAGGCTGGATGCTGAAACAAGCACTAGGACCAGGCAGGTGGTCTCCTGCCTTGGGAGTCAGAGCACAGGAAAGATCACAGGTCTGGGGCTGGCCATGTGCAGCCTGAGTACGGAGATGCTGGCCGGCAGAGCCTGGGCTGAGAGCAGAGAATCGGGCCAGAAGGAGTTTTGGGGGCTGAGTTTAGTCTTACATAAGCATTGTATGGCTGCTGGGTTAACCAAGGGTCCCAGCCTTGCCTCAGCAGAAGGGGGTAGGGGTTCTGTTCTTTTGATGCGTGTGGGTTGGGGGTTGGAGGAGGTGGGGGAGACAGACAACATGCAAGAGGTCAAAGAAACCCGATTTCATAGTGGTCAGAGTTGGGGAAGGAAGTGAGCAGGCTGTGAGGCTAGGTGCAGTCAGCAGGGTCTGAGTGTGAGTGTGTGCGTGTGATGATGCAGGAGCCTGTGTGGGGACGTGAGATATGTGTGTGTGGCGTGCCTGCGTGCGTGTGAGGACAGGTGCATACGGAGTGCATGCCTCTCTGCAGTGCCTGTGTGTACCTCTGATGCATTTGCACCTGTGTAAAATGCGTGCGCCACACAGGTGCTGGACATGCGTGGGCAATGACTGTGCACATGTGCATGCAGTGTAAGATACACAACTCTGACACATGGGTGAGCACATATGTGCAATGCATGTTTATGCCCGCGATGCCTGTGGACCTGTGTAAAATGCATGTGTGGGGCCTATGTGCATGAGAAGTTCATGTGTGTGAAACACGTGCATGTGATGTGCATTGTGAGTGGATATGTGAACGTTTGTGTGTATGGTGTAGGGGCTGCAGATCCACGCGTGACTCATGTGAGTGAGGGCGTGATGCTTGTGTGAGTTAGCGATGCCCCTTCCTGGAGCTCAGGTGCGCCCAAGGGACTTTGTGTCACCTCCCCACCCCCTCCCCATCCTGGTCCAGGAGTCTGGGGCAGGCAGTCTCCTCTGCCTCTCTCCAGTCTCACCAGCACAGACGCAGGGACTTCTAACCATCAAGAGTTCAGAAAGACAGAGGCCCAGCTCTGCACAGCACATGCAGCCCTGTGGTGTTTTCTCCCCTTCCGGGCCCCGCAGCTGGATCGGTTTGCAGTGGGGCCGCCCCTGTCTGTCCCTGCCTGGCTCCTCGCCTGCTTCTCTCCCCACCTAGATCCGCCCTGCTCCCCGCTCAGGCTAGTCTCCTGCTGCTTTAATGAGCCCCCCTCCCCGCCCCGTGCGCAAAGCTCCTGGTGGTGCATTTAATTAATAATCTCCCGTTGCAGCTCTTCAGAGCGCATGCTGCCAGTTATTGCTCACTAATTGCAAGAGGCTAGTTGAGTGCTGCGATGAATGACCCTTCCTGCCGGATGCCTTCGCCTGTGCCGGCCTCGGCGCTGCTGGTGGCCCTGGCCTCGGGGGTGGGGCTGGAAGGGCAGAGGGCTGGCTTGCTGTGTGCCCTTTGGCTAGTGGCCGGGACAGAAGCTCACCCCTGACCTTTGGGAGCCTGGTGACCTGCAGGGCTCACGGTAGCCTATTCCTAGTGTCCCAGCTCCACCTCAGCCCCAGAGAACCTTGGTGGACTTCCAGAACCTTCCCCTGGCCATTTATACACCTGCCTCTCTCCCTCCCTCACTGTGGCCATGTCCGTCCCAGTATCACCCTACATTCCTGCTCTTCCCTCCTCGCCTGGTAGGGGGCCTGCCCAGGGAATCTAAATGGGGCAGTCGGCCACGTGGTAGGTTGTGTTTCATGTGTGTCGGGATGAGTGTTTCCCCAATATATGTGCGTTCCGCCCCTCTGGCAGCTGTGGGAGCATAAATGACAGCAAGGCCGAAGTGCTGTGGGTCACCCTTGGGCTGGGCCATGGGAGGAGGTAAAGGAGCACCTGCTCCAGGCCACTGCAACTGAGCAGAAGTTTAGCCTGCTTCCCTGCCCAACCCCACCACACTGGGTCTCAGTGTCACCCACCTATACATCCAGAGGAGAAAGACTGAATGAGTTCCATGCCCGAAGCTGGGGCAGAGACAATTTTTAAAAAAGATTTTATTTATTTGACAGGTAGAGTTACAGACAGGGGGGGGGGGAGAGAGAGAGAGAGAGAGAGGTCTTCCATCCACAGAGTCACCCTCCAAATGGCCGCAAAGGGAGGAGCTGGGCTGATCTAAAGCTGTGAACCAAGAACTTCTGGGTCTCCCACATGGGTGCAGGGGCTCAAGCACCTGGGCCATCTTCTGCTTTCCCAGGCCATTAGCTGAGAGCTGGATTGGAAGAGGAGCAGCCAGGACACAAACTTACACCCATACGGGATGCTGGCCCTGCAGGTGGAGGCTTAGCTCACTATGTCACAGGGCCGCCTCCAGCAGAGGTATTTTGAAGAGGCAGGCGTGAGGACTGATGGACAGTGGATGGAGCAAGCTGATGGGCATGGCTGTAACGAGCTTGTGGACGTCCACCCCTGCGCGTGTGTGTGCAGGTAGGAGGAACTCAGCTGCCCAGCACACCCAGCCCAGTGCTTCACCTGGGGCTGATGTACAGATGGGACTGGGGTGATGTCCTCTTTGACTTTCTTTTTCTTTTTTTTTTTAAGAGATTCATTGATTTTTATTTGAAAGGAAAAGTTACAGAGCCAGAGGTAGAGATAGAGATAGAGGTAGAGATAGAGATAGAGATAGAGGTAGAGGTACAGGGAGATAGAGGGAGATAGAGGGAGGTAGAGGGAGGTAGAGGGAGAGGTAGATCTTCCATTGCTGGTTTACTTCCCAAATAGCCACAATGGTTGGGGCTGGGCCAGGCCAGGCTGAAGCCTGGAGCCAGGAACAACATCCGGGTCTCCCGTGAGACTGGCAGGGGCCTAAGCCATCTTCTGCTGCTTTCCTAGGCACATTAGCAGAGAACAGGGCTGGAAGTGGATTGGCACTTACATGGGATGCCCATGTTGCAGGTGGTGTCTAAATCTCTGTGCCACAGTGCCGGCCCCTCCCCCCTTTGATTTTCTTTGCAGGGAATACACGCGTGTTTACATAATAATCATGTGCAGTCATGCCTTGCTTAGTGGTGGTGGTGATGGGGCAGGTCCTGAGAAACGTGTGGCCACTTTGTCATTGTGTGAATAGCAGAGTGCACTTGCACACACCTGGGTGGTGGAGGCTGGAGCTTCGAGGGCCGAGATCAAGGGAAACACAGGCAGAGCCGGTGCAGTCAGGATGCATGGGGCTCACACACCACGTCACAGTGCCCACCTCTGAGCAGAAGGGGTACACCCTGAAACAGGCGTGTGAGGCCCACAGAGCCAGGAGGTTTGGCTCTACCAAGGAACCGCAGGTGGCACTCAAAATTCAGCAGATCTACAGCAGGCTAATTTGAAGATATATATATATATATAAGTATATATATATTTATATTATATTATATATATGTAATTGATTTTAAAGTCAGAGTTACAGAGAGAGGGAAGGAAAAGCAGGGACAGAGAGAGGTCTTCCGTCCTCTGGTTCACTCCCCAGATGGCCACAGTAGCCAGGGCTGGTCCAGGTTACAGCCGGAGCCATGAGCCTCATCCCAGTCTCCCATGTGGGTGCCGGGGCCCAAGGACTTGGGGCCATCCTACGCTGCTTTCCCAGGTGCATTAGCAGGCAGCTGGATGAGCAGTGGAGCAGCTGGGACGTGGACTGTGCCCATATGGGATGCTGGTGCTGCGGGTGGAGGCTTCTCCTGTTTGGCATAGCGCTGGCCCCGGGCTGATTTTGAAGTTAATAATTTTGTATGGCCTGCGGGTGAGGTTGTAAATGTCCAAATAATCCTGGGTGGAAAAACAGATCCCCACCCCTGCTCTAAAGCGATGAAGGCTGTGACAGTCAGTACAGAAGCCACAATATAGTCATTCATCATCACAGCCGAGTCTCCTGTGCTGTGTTTCCACGGCTGACAGTACGGGAGGAGCTTTCACACACACGTACACACGCATGCACCTGCACACATGTACCTACACGCACACACACATACGTAAATACACATGCATGCACACATGCACATTCACAGACGTGTAGACACACATGTACACATGAACACACATGTAAACACATGCACACACATGCACAGGCGTGCAGACATGCACAGATGTAAATGCGTATACCCACATGCACACATATACACATGTACACACACATACACACATGCACACACATGGCAGATGCATCACATGCACTGTCACGGGGCCTCCGTCTCCGGGGACAGGAGGTTTCCAGCTCCATTGTCATTTTTGGGAGCCGCCACGGTGTGTGTGGTCCGTGGCTGGAGCCATCTTTCTGTGGCATGTGGCTGTCCTGAAGAGAAGGAAGTGGAAAGTTCTCATACAGTGCTTGGTGTGCGCCTGGGAGGGATGCCCATAGCCATTGCACACGTGTCCCTGTGCCTTCCTCTGTGTGGATGAGGCTCCCTGCTCACCTGTCTTGTTGCCTCCCGGGAGCCCACCTGTCTCTTTTCCTCTGTAGGGAGTGTGCCATTGGCTCCTGGGTCTTCCTGCCCTCTTCTTGTTGCCTTGGCGGCAGGAATGGGGGACAGAAGTGCACCATCCGAGGAGGCTGGGTGTGCCTTATGAGGAACCACCGGGGACTGTTCTGGAGGAACGGGTGCAGGGAGGAGTCGCCCCACCTCTGATGGCGATGGGAGTTGAGATGTAGGTAGGGCAGGATCCAGTGGCCCAGGCCTTTGTCCTGTGTTCCTGAACTTGTCTCTCACAGAGAGTTAGCTGGCATTTTTTTCTTTCCTTCCTTGCTTCAGCATCTTCCCTCCATCCCCCCTCCTCCCCCTCCTTGGTTGGAGGTCAGTTGTCATCGACAGCAGAAGAACCCTGTCCTCATCAGTAGAGACAGAGGATACGTGACCCTTCACCCTCCTCCTCCTGCCCTGGCTCATTCAATGGTTCTCCTTCCTCCCACAGCCCAGGCATTGTAGAACCTGCATGGAAAGGCAGAGCAGCCTGAGTCCAGCCCACAGCTCCCTGGGAGCTCTGGGGTCCTGAGAGACCCATCAGGGAGCGAGGCGCTAGGCAGGGGCTGGTGTGCCATGCAGTGCAGCTTGGTCCCCTGCCAGCTGTGGGAAGCATCTCCCAGCTGTGACCTGGCCCACTGACCCCCTCCTCCCAGGGGACACAGCTGTCTCTGGCCTCAGGGAAGCAGGCAGCCTCTTGTCAGTTCTTCAAGAACGTTCCTTGCTGATCCCTGGACCCTTGTCTGCCACTCTGTCCTGGACTTTGACGTCTACCTGAGGTGCTCCTCCACCCAGGGCTCTGCCCTGTCCCTCTGGGAGCCACTAGAACTTTCTCTCCATCCTTGCTGTTCCTAGGGTCCATTGTCACATGTCCAGGTCTGCGGCTTTTCTTCTGTGAACCCCGTGATGGCGAAATCGTTCATCTCACTTTGGGAAGTGCTTGGCCATTGTTTCTTCAAATTTTTCTTTCTCTCCTGGGACTCAGCTGCATCTCTCGTGCGTGTCTTCTCCGTCTCGTGAGCCCTTTCTGCAGCATCGGGCGAGCGCTCTGACCGGACACGGCCATGCTGAGCTGGCCGCTCCACTCCTCTGCTCCAGGATCCAGTCCAGTGCTGGGGCCTCGCTGTGGTCAGCACGGCTGCCCTCTGCAGATCTCGGCAGCGCTGAACCCCACCCTGAATTTCCAGTCCTGCTTTTTGTCCCTTCCCTTTATTTCCGCTCTCCCTTTTCTGCCACAGGCTCTTGGGAGTATCAGGACCCTCATGTGAACCTGTATCCCCAGGATGTCAGAGTTCGTGGCTGGTGGTTCAGGAAAGGGCTCAGCCCTCCTTGTGAGTGGGACAAGGAGCCGGAGCTCACTGCACCATCCCTGTGTGCCCTTGCCGTTCCCGGCTCCCATTTCCTGATCCAGGATGGTGGGAAAGGAGCTCCCTACCCAGGGAGCCAGCAGCTCAGAACCCCGGACATGACCCTGCATGTATTGTAGGAGGCAGGGTGTTTAGTCGTATCCCTGTGGGCTGCTGGTTTGTGTCTTACGAAGAGCTCGCTAGGGTCGGAGTGGGGTGGTTGTGCTAAGTGGAGAGGGTCTGAGCCAGGAGAGATGTGAGGGAGGCGGAGCCAGAGGTGAACAGGCCCACCTGGCTGAGGGTGAAGCCAGAGGGAGGGGGAACCCAGGCTTGAATACCCTTGGGTAGGGCATGGGGAGGAGGAATAGGGTCTTCAAGAAGGAGAGAGCCGCGGTTCCCAGGGTTATGCCCAGGGGACATCCTTGTGACCCTTGCAACTCTTGTCTGGCCCTGGCACAGACATGTGTGGGGACAGGAGTGTGCCGGAGCCCCGGGGGCCCTGTCCACTGGGTGTGCAGTCTGCTGGTGTGAAGGCACAGAGTGCTGCGGGCTGGGGAGGGAGGCTGCCTGGGAGCACAGATCTTGTTTGGGGCCGGCAAGACGAGGGTGGGATTCTGGTGTGAGTCACCCCTGTTGGCTGCAGCCTGGCTCAGCCTCTGGAGGGCTTGCTTCGCTCATCCGTACAATGGGGGCGTGGTGTCCACGCCGATGGGGAGGTGGGGACACGGCCTGGCGACGACTGGGCAAGTGGCTGGTAGAGACCGGGAGTGTGGGGACCCAGGAGGTTTGGCTCCTGCCTCTGCGTCGGGCACGGTGGATTTGCTCCTCTTGTTTCAGAAAGAAAGGGAGAGACAGTGTGTGTTCCGGCCGGCCACTCCGTGGGATGGGGCGGAGCTGTCCCTGCCCGGCTCCCGCGCCCCCTCCCGCGCTCACTTAGCTCAGAGCTGGCGGCCACCCAGCTCTGAGTGAGACGTGGCAGCCAGGAGGCCGAGGCCCAGCCAAGCCCCAGATGGCTGGCGCGGTGCTTCCCCAAGTAAGACAAGGCGGGCCGGCCTGGCTGGGAGGGGCTGGAGGGGATGCAGAGCCGGGAAGCGCCGCCCTGCCCTGGGCTGCGGCACAGCCTTGCACCCATCTGAAGCCTTCCTAGGGGGAGTGCAGGTCCTTGAAGCTTGGAGGAGGGCGTGGGGAGGGGCCATGTCAAGGTCTGGAGGGGACGCCCTGGTCCTGGAGCTGCTGTGTGCACCTGTGTGTGCGCCTCCCCAGGCCGTTCCTGAAGAGGGAGCACTGGCAAGGCTGTAGGTTGGTGTCTTAGTCTTTAACTTTCTGTTTTCCATTGCTGTAGTTGAAAGCTGCAGGATGGGTCATTTATACAGACAAGGAGTTTGTTGGGCTAGCGGCTCAAGAGACCAGGATCGCCAGCAGCACAGCACTGACCTCTGGTGAGGGCCCCATGCTGCATCCTCCCAGGGCAGATGGCATCCCAAGGCCGCACAGCCAGCTGCTAGCTCAGGGCACACTTTCTCTTTTTAAATAAGATTTATTTTATTTACCTGAAAGGCAGAGTTACAGAGAGGGAGAGATAGACCTTCCATCCGCTGGTTCACTCCTCAAATGACTGTAATGGCCAGGGCAGGGCCAGGCTGAAACCAGGAGTCAAGAGTTTCTTCCAGGTTTCCCACACTGGTGCAGGGGCCCAAGTCCTTGGGCCATCTTCCATTGCTTTCCCAGGCCATCACAGAGAGCTGGACCGGAAGTGGAGCAGCTGGGACTCGAACTGGCGCCCATATGGGATGCCAGTGTGAGAGCTTAACCCGCTCCTCCTCTTCTCATAAAACCACAGTGCCACCCCCACAACCTCATCTGATCCCGATGACCTCCCAAGACCCCACCTCCAAATACAGTTCATGTAGGACTTTGGGGGTGAGGTTTCTAGTGGGGGGTGGGGAGCTTTCCCAGGGCATCATGGTCGCATCTTTAAAGGTACTTCTTGGCGGGCCAGATTCTAACATGGATTTCCTGCCACGGAAGAAGAGCCTCAGCCTGCCGATAGCCCCACCCCGCATCTCCCCTCAGTCCATTCTTCCAGTGGCCACTAGGTCACGTCCCAGCCCCTGCTGGCCCGGTTGCCCAAGGCTGCTATGACAAGTTCTCACAGCCTTGCTGGCCTGGAAGTTGTCATCTCACAGATCTGAAGGCTGCTGTGGTTTCGGTGGGGCCAGACGCGAGGTGGCAGGGCTGGCAGCGCCAGGTATGGAGCCTGGGTAGCCAGATGCCGCCCCAGGGGCCAGTTTTCAGTTGACCATAGCCGTGGTCCTTTAACGATGGTGTTCATACCTTTGCTGCTTCTTCCATCAGCCAAGGGCAGGGGTTTGGCGTCCTCCCGCCTTGTTAGTGGGGGTGGGGAGGTGGTGTCTCATGCCCTTCCCCCTCCTCTCACTTCTGCCCTCCGTGTATGCGAGAAAAAAAAAGCCATTGGGTGACAGCTGTGACACTCAGGGGGGACCCTGGCTGTAGGTACAGGGGCCACCCCTGGCCTCTGCCGTGGGGCAGAGTTGGGCTCAACTCAGATACAGCACTGGGGAGTGGGAGTTGATGGCCCAGGGGCAGGGCGGGGTGTGTAGAAAATTGCCTAGAGGAATCATGGTGGGATGAAGGTGTTCACTGATGCCATGGGATTCCTGCAGAACACAGAGCACACCTGGGGAAGGCTTCCGCTGAGGAGCCCCCTGGGCTACGGAGGGTGGAGTCAGTTCTTGCTGCTCTGACTTAGCAGGGCCTGTGCATCCAGGTTTTGCAGGAGCCTGCACCAGGGGCCTAGGCGGAGGGCAGCGGAGGCGGTGGCGGTCGGGCCGGGCGGAGAGTCTCCGTCAGTGTCCACTGTTCCCATTCTTAGCTGTAACCGCGCCTGTGCCCACAGGTTTACATTGCTGAGATTCCTCGCCTGTGGCTCACCCTGACCAATCTCTGGGCTGCTCCCCCACACCCCCTGGCCAGAGAGCAAGGGGGAGGGGCTTGGCTCGCAGCCCTAAAACCCCACCGCCCCCAAACATACACAGAACAGATCTCCCACAAGGCCCTTCGGGGGGAGCGTCCAGCCAGGGCCAGCTCCTCCCACCTAGGAGACCCCGCGGTGGGGGGTGGAGGAGGACCAGGATGGCTTTGCCATTCACAGGGGCGGGGCTGGGGGATCTGTGCAAGGGAACATCTGTTGCACATACGTGTCATTCCCTTATATAATCTGGGCTGGAGAGTGGTTTGTAAAAATTGTTTCCTGTTGTTGTCGAGGCTCCAGACAGCACAGCTCCGGTCCTGCCGCCAGGGGGGGTCCTTGGCTCTGAGCTGGGGTGGGGGAGGGCGAGAGCCCTCCCCCCACCCAGGAACCTGCTGCAGGTGGGCTCCTGCAGGCCAGGGCCAGTGTGGTGGGCCCCTGCCATGCCCTGCTGTCCTGGATGAGATCTCCCTGACCCCAGGGTGGTTGCTGTCTGGGGTGGCCGCCTGTCCCTGTCCCCAGGAGGCTGACCCAGACCCTGGGACCCCTGCTGCTTCCTCAGGGCCTCTGCATGCTCCTCCTGATACCTTTTGAGGCTGAGGAGGGGATGGCGGCAGGGCAGGGAGGGCGGGAGGTGGGGAGGAAAAGTAGGAACAGGCGTTGGGGCCTGCTAGGCACCGGGGCGCTGTGGTGCTCCAGCCTTCCAGCCCCCTGCTCCCGCCCCTCCAGAGGAGAAGCTGAGGCCCAAGCAGGAGACCCCGCCCATCAGCAGTAGGGCCCAGCCACCTGATGGTAGCAGCTTGGCTGGCAGCCTCTGACTGGGGGTGAAAGTCAGCCCAGCATGGGCTGTGTTGGGATACTCTGTGATGTGGGCCCTGGAAGAGGTGGCCTTGCTTCCAGCCTGGCCAGCAGTAGCCACAGGCCTGTGAAGTCAGAAGGCAGAGAGGCTGGGTCTTCTGGCTGTGAGACCGAAGCTTTCGGGAGGGCAGAGTTTTCCTTGCTGGCTCCACAGCCGGCCCCCAGACCAGTGCCTGGCATCTCACGAACACTCATTAGCTAGGAAGGGACTTCAAAATGTTTGTGGGAAAAATGCAATTGGGAGAACAATTTATTTTGTGCAAAAAGTTTTTGAAATCCATTGTTTTTCTTTAATACACACCTAAAAAAACATTTATTTATTTGATAGGCAGGGAGACAGAGGGCAATCTTTCAGCTGCTGGTTCACTCCCCAGATGCCCACAAGAGCCAGGTGGAAGCCGGGAGCCTGGAACTCCATCCGGGTCTCCCACGTGCATGGCAGGAACTTAAGCCCTTGGGCCATCCTCCACTGCCTTCCCAGGTGCGTTAGAGGGGAGCTGGATCAGAAGTGGAGCAGCCGGGACTGGAATCTGCTGGATCTGCCCCAGGGGGTGGCTTGGCTAAAATGGCCCTGTACAGACCTGGGGCAGCATGTTGGCACCCCACTGGCCTCAGGCAGGGGGACACTGGTTCACTGGGCGCATTAGTGCCGGTGCCTGAATGTGGAGCCGGGCCACCTCCCCTGGTAAGTGCTGTGCACGGGGCAGCTGCCGAGTCCTAGCCTGCAGCAGGAGGTGAGGGAGCTGCCAGGGCCTGGGAAAGCTCAGAGGTCCAGGGGCAGGAGCCCATCCCACCTCAGCCCTGCTTGGACCCTTCCCTGCACCCAGGGCCTCCCCTGCATCTGGCCGAGTGGATCATGCCCGGAGTGGGCAATAAGGACCAGGAAGGATGTTCCTGAGAGCAACTGTGAGTGCTGGGCTTGGGGCTGGCCCGGCTGTGTCCGGGGCCCCTCGGGCGGGACTGGAGGCTCTGAGGAGGAAGGCAGAGGCGCTGGGAGCCTGCAGGAGGGTGCAGTTCCAGGCTTCCAGTGCCCACTCCCCTGAGAGGCCTCTGGGCCTGACGCCCCCATGGATGTAACCGGGCCTCGTCTTGGGAGAACCTAGCTTGGGAATATGGTTTCTGCCCAGGAAAGAAATGAGGCTACAACGGGGGGCCCTGCCAGGGTGGTCATCGTGCTGCGGGAATTCCTGGGGCCCCTGCCAGGGCCTGCACTGCCCTGTGTCCACCTGTGGGGCTGCGCAGCTCCCCTTCTCACTGGCGTGGCCAGCGCTCTCGGCGCTGCTGAGATCCGCAGATCCCCTAATCCCCAAGTGGTCATTTGTGCAGTGGTCCCCGTGTCTCCCCATGTCCCTGCAGAGCACCTGCCGCTCGGCAGCCATGTGCCCGTCTCCCCGCCTCCAGGCAGGCAGCCTGGATGCTTCATGAACTGGGGCACACGTCAGCATGGGCCTTCGCAGCACGAGTGCTCACTTCACCTTTTCGTGCTCCAGAGGGCGTGAACTTGGCCTGGTGTATGCGACAGGATCCTTGTGGAGGCAGCCTTACCCCCGAGGACGACGTGGCTTTCCTTCCCTGGGGGGCTGGGGTGGGGGTCTTCAGAAAGTACAGGAGAGGGGCCAGTGCCGAGGTGCAGCCGGTTAAGCCACTGCTTGCCACGCTGGCATCCTATGTTGGAAGGCAGATTCCAGTCCCGGCTGCTCCATTTCTGGCCCAGCTCCCTGCTAACACGCCTGGGAAGGCAGCGGAGGATGGCCTTCCCAAGGGCTTAGCTTCCTGCCACGCACGTGGGAGGCCTGGGTGGAGTTCCAGGCTCCTGGCTTCACCCTGGGGAGTGAACCAGCGAATGGAAGATTGCCCTCTGTCTGTCTCCCTGCCTTTCAAATAAATAAATGTTTCTCAAATGTGTATTAAGAAAAAACTCTGGATTTCAAAAACTTTTTGCACCAAAATAAATTTTTCTTCCAATTCCATTTTTTCCGCAAATGATTTGAAGTCCCCTCCTATCTAATGAGTATCTGTGAGGTACCAGGTACTCGTCTGGGGCCCCGCTGCGGAGTTAGCAAGGAAAACTCTGCTCTCCTGAGAGCCTCTGGTCAGAAGGCAGACGGTGACCCAATATCAAGCCCATATGTGCGTGGTTGGGAAATGGTGTTACAATAAAAATAGAACAGGATGACAGAGTAGAGCGTGACCAGGAAGGGGCACTAAAGCCAAGGTCCTTCTGATAAGACATTTGTGTCAAGACCTGGACATCAAAAAAAGATTGTTCCAGGTGGCAGGAGCAGCAGGTGCAAGGGCCCTGAGGCAGGGACTAAGTTGAAGTGTGCCAAGGACGGAAAGAGGATCTCTGGCTGGAATGCAGAGTGAAGAAGGAATCCGTGGTGACGCGGGCCATCACATGGCGGGATCCCACTGGAGGAGTTCGGACAGGCAGGTGCCAGATCCGATTTGGGTCACAGAGACCTTTGGGGCAGCCATGTGGAGAATGTGGAGGAGGCCCCCCCCCCCCCCCGGCCTGGTTTGTCCCAGCTCCCAGCCTGGGTGCTCCCTGACGCTGCTACTGGCAGATGGGACAGCCCAGCACAGAAGGCCCTGCAAGGTCATGGGCTCCCTGGGACCAGGCTGCCTCGTGGTGCCGTGGAGTTGTGCTCAGGTGATGGGCAGCTCTGTAGGCTGAGCCTTGGGGGCAGGGGGCAGATGACAGTGCACAGTAGGGTGGAGATGCTGTGTGGGTGCCCTCTGTCAGCCTCATGCCAGCTGCTGTAGGGCGTTCTGAGGGAGTCTCCTTACCCAGCTGCCCAGTGTTGTGCTCACCCTCTGCTGGCAGCTGGGCTCACACTCCAGGACTCAGGCCAGCATTGATTGCCAGGGCCATTCAGAGGTGGGACCGGGCCTTCCCCCCGGGTTGGACAGCTCTGCCCTGGCCCCACCCAGAAGCTGACTGATTTCCCATCTCCCTGTGGCTGTCTTGCCTAGGTGAGCTCCTGCAGCCCCCAGGTTGCGGCTCCTGTTGGCCTTGGGCTGGGACACATGTCTGCCGGGTTTCCAGTGCCTGTAGGAGCACCTGGTATTATGGGAGATGGGCTCCTGGCTTTTCTTCCTCCCTGGTAGCAGTTCCAAGGTCAGGTTCATCTGCCTGCCTGCCTCTGCTGGCTCAGGGCCTGGTGCAGGAGATGGGAAATTCGTCGAGGCTGGTGGATGAGCAGGGAACTGTGCCCGCCTTCCCAAGGTGGCCCTGGGCCATCACCCTCTTGGGGGTATGGCTTTGGGGAGCTGTCTGGGCTGCCTCCTGCATAAGGCTGCCCTGGCCCGAGGGTCTTTGCTGAGAGCTGGGTGTGTGGATGTGTGTGGGAGCAGCATCAACAGGTAAGTTTGCACAGGCTTATGTTTGGGTGTGCCGGTGTGTGCTGGGTGTGCATTTGTGTTTGTGTGTTGTGTGACTGTGTATTTGTGTGTGTGTATGTGAGTAGCATGTGTGTTTATGTGGGTGAATGTGATTATGTGTCTGTGAGAGTGTGTTTTGATGATGTTTGTGTTTATGAGTGTGTGTGTTGGAGTCGGTGGTGTGTGGGTGTGTGAATTCTGAGTGTGTTGAGTATGTAGAAGTGTGTGTTCATGTGACTTTGTGAGTAGTGTGTGTTATGGGCACATGTGAGGTTATGTGTTTGTGTGGGAAGTGTGTATGCATGGATGTGTGTGTGTGATTCTGTGTGTGCGTGTGCATGTGACTGGGTGGTTACAGGCCCCCAGACAGATCCCTCTGTGCTTGTGGGCTGGGGTAGGAAAGCTGCTTTGAGCCCCTCCCATTCTGTACCCCAGTGCCCATGACTTCCTCTGCTCCCAGGCCCCGCCAGGCCTGGAACCTGCAAGCTTGCTGGTCCCTGACCGCCAGGATCTGCCTCGGAGATTCCACAGTAGGTTCTTCCCCTTCAGAAAAATGTCTAATTTCAATGAATTCATCTACTTTCATTCTATTTTAATCACCCAAGTCATCTGCATATGTTCTGGTAAAACCCGCAGCCGTACAGCTTAGGAGAAGCCCTGGGGAGCCTGCCCAGGATCCCTTTGCTGCCACCCCTCTGAAGGAATGGGAACATTTAAAAATACCATTGTGGGCCACTTCCCATGTGTTTGCATGCACCTCGATGTGCTTAGAGAAAACAGAGAGTATTGTTTGTGCGTTTAGTCCCTTTCTTTAAAAACATTGCCTATATATGTTTGAGATGCGTACTGTAACTGCAATCCTCCAATTTGCATTTTGTGCTCAAAAATATGTCCTGGAGTCCTAGCCACGCTGGTGCAGAGAAGCTGAGCTCATTGCATAACCCCCGCCCAGCCTGGCATCCTATGGATGCCTCAGATCGCCTTGCAGGTGCTTCTCTGGCTGGATGCTTTCGCCACTACCAGATTAGCTCAGTGAGTCTGTTCCCTGGCACTCCCTGGTGGCAGCAGCCGTGTCTGCAGTGGGTATTGTGGGGTGGAGCTGTGGAGTGGGGCAGCTGGGTGCTCTGGGTGTTCAGAGAAGCAGTGTGGGCTGGTTCCCGCACATCCGGCTCCCCTGCACATGGGAATTGGCCTCCATAAGCTCCCTTCTCTTTCTGGCCTCCAGCTCCTTCTGAGAGCCAGGTCACTTGCTGACTGTATTTGCTCATCATTGCCCTCCTTGCCCTGCTCTTCCTTAGACCTGTCCAAGCAGGAGGTCATGTCTGTGAAATGAGGAGGGGCCTGATGGTTGAGTAGGAGTTTTCCAAGAACGGAAGAGGTTCAGGGCTTTTGGGAGTGGCATGGGGGCAGCCAGGAGTTTAGTTTCTTGTACGTGGCATGTGCAAGTCTTGAAGAATGCCATGGGTCTCAAGGGGCAGAGGCCAGGCACACAGCCCTGGTGTGGGAGCTGTAGGAGACTCCGCCCTGCTGTCCTGTGGTCTGCAGCCTCCTATCCCTTCCCTGGACAATCACGAATCACAGATAAGTTTCACCTGTGGGCCCTTGTGAGGCTGCATTGTCTTCTACCTCATGTTGCTCGGGATGACTGCTGGGAAAGCCAGTGAGTGAATTAGTGTGGTGGGATTCCAGGGACATGCTTGGGTCCCTGTACTCTGGTGTGGGCCGGATCGTGGTCGGCTCCATCACCTCACCGCCACCCCCACCTTGGGGCCACAGACCACAGCTGTCTCTGAGGACCCACAGCAGGGCCCTGGCCGAGCTTATCATCTGCAGAGCCCCTTAGTGTCTACCCCACTGGTGTTTCTGTATCTCCTTTGCCAACACCGCCCTGCAGTGATTACATAGCTGTGTGTTGGATATTGGTGGCACGCAGTGACTCCCACTTGTTCATTCTTTTTGCTCAAAATTGTCACAGTTCGTCTAGTTCCTTCACTCTTTCATGTAAATTTTAGAATAATCTTGTCTATGCTACAAAGTAACTTCAGATTTTGACTGGACTTGTCTTAAATCTGCAGAACGATTTATGGAGAATTGACGATTTTACAGTTTTGAGATACTCAATCCATGAACATGGTATATCCTTCCACTTATTTATATCTTTGATTTCTCTTTATCAGCAGTTTGTAGTCTTCAGGATACAAATCTGTACATATTTTTAGATTTATATTTAAATATTTTACTTAAGCTTTGTAAATGGTTTGGATTTTTTTTCACCTTCTAGGAGTTCATTGCTAGAATATAGAAAATTATTTTTTTTGTTTTGACCTTGTATCCTGTGACCTTACTAAACTCATTTATTAGGTGTAGAAATCCCTTGTGTGTATTCCATAGGCTCAGCTACATAGTCTGTCATGTTGTCTTATGAATGGTGGCAGTCATATATTTCTTCCTTTCCAGTCTGTATGTTTTGTATTTATTTTTCTTGTTTATTGCATGATTGGGACTTCCAATGTGTGGTTGAAAGGTAGTGGGAATGTTCCTAAGGGAAAATGGTTTATCGTTATGATTCTTGGGTTAGCTTTACATTTCTGTGATGCTATTTACCACATGGAGGAAGTCCCTTTCATATCAGGTGGTTGAGTGTTTTAATTCATGAATAGGGGGCCAATGCTGTGGCATAGCAGGTAGGGCCACCACCATATGGCTGCCAGTTCAAGTCCCGGCTGCTGCACTTCCGATCCAGCTCTGCTATGGGCTGGAAAAGCAGTGGAGGATGGCCCAAGTCCTTTGGCCCCTGCACCCACCTGGGAGACCTGGAAGAAGCTCCTGGCTCCTGGCTTCAGATTGGTGCAGCCCCAGCTGCACTCTGGGGAGTGAACCAGTGGATAGAAGACCTCTCACTCTCTCCCCCTGCCTCTCCTTCTCTCTCTGTGTAACTGACTTTCAAATAAATAAATCTTTTCTAAAAATCATGAATAAACGTCAAGTTTTATCAAATGCTTTAAAAAAATCGTTTGATAGGGCCAGCGCTGTGGTGCAGTGGATTAAGCTGTGGCCTATAGTGCTGACATCCCAATTGGGTGCCTGCTTGTTCAAGTCCAGGCTGCTCCATTTCTGATCCAGCTGTCTGCTAATGCGCCTGGGAAAGCAGCAGAAGATGACCAAGTCCTTGCTAATGCACACAAGTCCCTGGGCCCCTAGATCCACATGGGAGACCCAGAAGAAGTTCCCAGCTCCTTGCAGCCATTTGGGGTGTGAACTAGCAGATGGAAGATCCCTCTCTCTCTGTCTCTCCTTCTCTCTCTATAGCTCTGCCTTTCAAATACATAAATAAAACTTTAAAAAATTATTAATCTGATCAAATGTTTTTTCTTCTTCTGTTAATATGGTGGGTTATGTTGATTTTTGAATAGTGTGCCAGCCTACATTTCCAGAATAAATTTAACTTGTTTGTGGTGTATATTTTTTATACATTGCTGTATTGGAATTGCCAGTATTTTGTTGACTGTTTTTGTGTCGATGTTAATTTTTTTTCTTTATTGAACTGTCTCTGTCTGGTTTTAGTATCAGGATAATATTGGCTTCATAAAATGAGTTGGGAAATGTTCCCTCCTGTTCTCTTTTCTGAAAACTGTTGTGTAGAATTGGTGTAATTCCTTCCTTAAGTGTGTCGTAGAATTTTCCAGTAAACCCATCTAGGCCTGGAGATTTCTTTTTTGGAAGCTTTCAAACTGTGAGTTCAGCTTCTTTAATGGTTGCACGGTCTTTCAAGCAACTTACCTCCTTGGTGGTGAGCTTTGGTAGGCTGTGGGCTTTGAGGAAATCATACGTTTTGCCAAGGTTGTGGATGATGTGTGGAGAGTTGTTTGAGCATTCCAGTGTCTTTATACAGCCGGTGAGGTCTTTAGTGATAGCCTTTAAAAATATCCTGATGTTGTTCATTTGTGTTTTCTTCTCTTTTACATTTTTTTAAGATTTATTTTATTTATTTGAAAGTCAGAGTTACACAGAGAGAGGAGAGGCAGAGAGAGAGAGAGAAAGAGGGAGAGAGAGAAAGGTCTTTGATCTATTGGTTCACTCCCCAGATGGCCGCAATGGCTGGAGCTGCGCCGATCCGAAGCCAGGAGCCAGGAGCTTCTTCCGGGTCTCCCACGTGGGTGTAGGGGCCCAAGGACTTGGGCCATCTTCTACTGCTATCCCAGGCCATAGCAGAGAGCTGGATCAGAAGAGGAGCAGCCGGGACTAGAACCAGCACCCATGTGGGATGCTGGCGCTTCAGGCCGGGGCTTTAACCCACTGCACCACAGTGCCGATCCCATTCTTCTCTTTTACATTTTAGTGCCATTGGTTTTCTCTGCTATATTTTTGTATTCAGTTTCATTGATTTTTTATTCTTATTTGTATTTTCCTTCTGCTTGCTTTTGGTTTATTTTGCTCTTCTAGTTCTATTTGAACTTTTTTTATTATTCCAATTTAATGTATCTCTTGTGTTTGAAGTTCTTCATAAGCTGTTTTTGGTGATTGCTGTCAGTATTACAGTGAACATATTTAACTCTGCACAGACTTTTTACAAAGGGTTGGGCCAGGCCAAAGTTAGCAGCCCAGAGCTCAATCCAGGGCTTCCACAGGGGTTGCAGGGACCCAACCACCGGAGCCGCCACCCACTGCCTCCCAGCGAGTGCATCAGCAGGACACTGGATCAGCAGTGGCGGAGCCAGGCCTCAAACCAGGCACTCTGATGTCAGATCCGGGCATCGTGAGCAGCATCTTCCCTGCCGTGCCGAGTGCCTGCCCCTGTGGCTGTCTCAGATCCCTCCATTCACGGGAAACCCCATCAGACTGCGTGCTGGTTTCCGTTTATTCTGAAGTATGCCAGAATCTTTCCCACACGTGTGCAGTTTCTCTTGTGCTTTACTCCTGATATCAAGGTGGCCTTCTAGCTCCGTTTTCCTTTTGTCTGAAGAACTGCCTTTAGCACTCCTGTCGGGGGTCGGTCTGCCGGCAGCACAGGCTGCAAGGTCTGCCTCACCTGAGATGTCTCGTTCTTTCTCTCCTCCATGTTTGCTTTATTTTCTTTTTGCAGTCGGCACAAGATGAGAGTACCGTGTGATGTTTCAGTCCATGCATGCTGTGTCATGTCTCAAAAACTCCAGGACAGCCCCCTCCTCCTCCCAGCGTCTTAGCTGTGTCTTTCCAGTGCCTTTTGGATTCCGTGAGTTTGATTTGACATCTCCAATTCCCTGAGTCAGTTTTCCCCTTAGAAGTAACACAGGGTTCTCCTCTGACTGCTTTCCAGAATGTTCTGTCTGCAGTTCTCAGCAGCTCGATTGTACTATGTGTGGGAGTTTATTTCTTGGGTTTTCTTCCATTGGAAATCCGCTGTGCTGTTGAATCTGTAGGTTTATGTCTTTCACAGAATTTGAGAGCTTTTCAGCCATTATATATTCCACTCCTTGTTCAATAAAGTGAGCTTTCTCCTCTCGTCTCAATGCTAAATCTTCTGGTATTCTCCCACAGGCCCATCAGGCTTCTTGCATTAAAAAAAAAAAAAAAAAAAAAGTTGACTCTCTTCGATTCAGATTTGACAATTGCTATTGATCTCTCCTCCAGTTCACTGATCATTCTCGGCCATCTCCATTCTGCTATCGAGCCTAGGCAGTGGATTTTTTTTATAAAGTTTCTGGTAGGACGTTTTTCAGTTGTGAAATTTCCACTTGGTTCTTTCAAAAAATGCCTTCTGTTTCTTGTTGAGACAGTCTTTCCGTTAGCTCTGGGAGTGTTTGCCTGTAAGTTTATGGAGTATTTTTACAATAGCTGCTTCACGGTCGCTGGTGGATCCCAGCATATGTGCTAGCTCAGTCTTGGTATCTGTTGATTGTCTTTTCCCAGGGGAGCTGAGACTGGTTCTTCCCATGCCAAGTAATTTTGGATTGTGTCCTGGACATTTTGCTGTTCTGCTGCGAGACGGTGGGTCTTGATTAAGCGCCGCGGAGAAGACTGATGTTTTCGCTTTGTGGGATAATTGGCTCTGATTTGTTCAAGCTGCAGGAACCAGGGTGTCTAAGGGGTTGAGGTTTCAGTGTCAGGTCCACTTTCAAAGCCTTTTCTGTGCTGTTCAGATGGTCTCATGTAGGCACCACCCAGAGGCATGTTTGGGAGCTGGGCTTGGTCAGTTCCCGGAGCCTGGGGTGTGTCGTTCAGGGTCAGATCCACACACACTCAGCTTCAGGGTGGGCCTTTTCTTCCACCCTCCCTGCACCGCCCTTCTTTCCCTTCCTCTAACTGAGATCTGACCTCCAGGCCTTGCATTTGCTGTTTCCTCTGCCTGGAACCTGCTTCCCCAGCTCACTCTCTTGTTCTTGCGACCTCATGCCAGCTTCACCTCCTCCAGGAAGCCCTCCCGAGCCTCACGTGATCCTGAACTGTTCTCTTCACAGTTGGCTCCTTCTCTTGTATTTCCTCATGTCCTGCTTGCTTGGTGGTCGCCCGTTTGTCTCTCCAGGAGGTGGCCCCTGTGGTTGGCAGCTGGCCCAGGTCATGGGCATTGCCGTGTGCATGCACACGTGTGGCCATGTCTGCATGGTGTTGCTGGCAAAGTGGAGGTTGGGTTCTCAGGGCCCCTTCCTACCTAAGGGATGCCCTGGCTGCAGAATCCTGGTGACCTCCTAGTGGGGTGCCCTGGCTTGAATACCCCACCTCTTTCCACAAAGGCGTGGGGCAAGAGGCAGACACCCTAGCAGCCCAGCCACTGGCCCGTGTGGGCATCCCCTGCTGACCCTGACTGGAGGTGGGCCGGGCCCGGCTTCCAGCGTCCTCTGTAGCGAGTCCCTGCGCCTGGCACCTGAGGCTGCCTTGGAAGGGCACCCACAGGCCAGGTGTGCAGACCAACTTCTCCCGGGGCTGCGGGAGGCCTGCCCTTGCTCCTCTCAGCGCAGTGGCATGGCAGCCGGGGCGTCCTGTGCTCCCCGCTGCTGGCCAGCTCTCTGGCTTCCCCTCTCCCTCCAAAAGCCCACACGAGGTGAGAGGGTGCTGCTGGAGGCTACAGGACAGATGGTGCAGGGCCCCTCCTTCGTTTGTGTTCCTCTCACAGCATGGGGGGTGCGTCAGAGCCAGAGCTCAGCATCCTCGGCCCCATGTGCTCAGGAGGGAGACACTTGACACTCAACTCCGTCGCTCAGTTACTTGGGCACTGACCAGCTCTGTCTCGGAGGCCGAGCCGCAGGGTGGCCCTGGGGGGCCCTGTCACCATGTGCAGGCCTGGACCGGCCAGCCATTAGTTGTCTGGTCCTGAAAGAGTCGTGGGTCATCCTCAGTGTGCCAGTCTGTAAAATGGGCATAATGATACCGAACTCATTCACTTTGCCCTCACCATCTTAGTTTTTTTTTTAATATTTATTTATTTGAGAGGTGGGGAGATGGCTCCCTCCCCAAATGCCCATAACAGCTGGGTCCAGGCTGGGGGCCAGAGCCTTCCACATGGGTAGCGGGAACCCAACGACTGGAATCATCACTGCTGCCTCCCAGGGCCTGCACTAACAGGAGGCTGGAGTCAGGAGCTGGAACTGAGCACGGAACCCAGCCCTCTGATGTGGGATGTGTGGGTGTCTTACCTGCCACTCGCCATCTTACTTGTAACAACCTCACCAAGTAGATAATACTGTGTCATTTGACAGTGACGGTGAAAAAACAGAGGCCAAAAGAGGAGAAATAGCCTGCAAGCGACAGAACGAAGTCTAAAAAATTAAGTTGGGGGGGGGTGATGGCTATGCTAATTAGGTTGTGTTCCTAGGATGAATTGAAACATCACCCATTACACCACATGTACACATGGGTATTATGTGTCAATTAAAAATCAAAAGAGTAAATTAAGGAAGCATCATACAGATGTCAGCTGGGCCTGATTCTTTTATAGCCCAGGGGGCTCCGGGTGGCCTAGCCAGGCTGGGCTCTGAGCAGTGCCCGCTGCTCTCCAGGGTTCCTCTCTGGAAGATGAGCGCAGGTCATGGCGGGGCGTTCTTACAGCAGGGCCCGGCTGTCTGTCCTTGAGGAGCTGAGGGTCTGGGCTAGTGGGGCAGCCGCAGGCTCCAGCCTGGAGAGGCTTGGGCTTGGGCTTGTGCTCAGCCTCGGGGGATCACAGCTTCCAGCCTGTGGGGCCTCTCCTGGCTCTGTCAGATAGAGGGTTTGCTCCAGAACCAGAGCAGCAACACTTATCTGTCTGCTGGCTCGCTTTTCTCCGAGTCTTTCTGAATTGGGTTTTTTGCAGGAGGGTGTCTAAATAATATCACTGTGTTTATTTGGATCTCAGCTTCAAAGTGCGTGTTTGAGAGTGTGGATCATTCCTCCAGAACCAGGCCTTTTTTTTTTTTTTTTTTTTTTAAATAAAGTGAGTTAGTCTGAGCTTGAGAAAGAGCTGCAAAAGCCTGTTGGGACACTGAAGTGAAAAGGTCTGGCCTGCCCTCAGGCAGGTCACTGCGAGTTAAGCACAGAAGACCAGCCTCAAAGACTGCCGCAAAGGCAGCACCTGCGGGTGTTGTCAGGGGCTGCTGTTTCTTTTCTTCTACTTTTCCATTATATTCACAATTAAAACAATTGTTTTCTGAACTTGTGAGATAATCCTTGCCGATAAAAAACTTGAAGCAGTGTAGAAAAGCACAAAAAGGCAAGTGAAAAACAAGAAATCCTACCGTCTGAGAGAGCCACTGTGGGAGACAGAAGACTGTACCATGCCCGAAGCATGCGTTTCCTGATCCCCTCACCTGTTAACAAGGTACGATCCCTGGCAAGGGAGCGTCAGGGTTGCCGAGGGAAGGGGAGGTGCCAGCTGTGGGGCTGTGTGGTTACAAAGATTTTTAAAAGTGGGGTGCCTGGGCCCCTGCACCTACGTGGGAGACCTGGAGGAAGCTCCTGGCTTCGGATCAGCTCAGCGCTGGCCATTGCAGTCATTTGGGGAGTGAACCAGCGGATGGAAGTCCTCTCTGTCTCTACCTCTCTAACTCTGTCTTTCAAAGAAATAAAATAATTCTTTAAAAAAAAAAGTGGAAGAGGGAGGCAGAAGGTCAGAGTCAGAGAGAGACTGGAAGATGCTGTGTTGCTGTGGGCTTTGAAGATGGAGGAGGAGCCCACAAGCCAAGGGCTATGGGAGGTCTCCAGGAGCTGGAGCTGGAAAGGCAGGGAAATAGCTTCTCCTGAGCACCACCAGGGGGAGCACGGCCCTGCCCACCCTGGGTGTAAGCCCAGGGAGACCCACTGTGGACTTCTGATCTCTGGACCTGGAAAACCGTATCTGTCCTGTGTCTTCATCACAGCAGCCATGGGAGCTGGTACTGCTGCTATTGAGGTTTTGGTGACCCACCTTCTGTCTTGTCATATATACTGCGTGACATTAATAAGCGACTGTGTCCTTTGTGCTATTTTTATGATCTTGCTTCCTTCTCAGCCTCCAGAATTGGGAAATACATTTCTGATTATGTTTGGTCTGTCTTCCACCTTCTTGACTTGGATGCTCATGTTATTGATTTCCATTTAGTTCGATAACCATGAAGCCTGAGGATGTGAATTTGCCTCTGGTGACAGCTTTGGTTTCATCCACAAATTCTGATTTTCTGGATTCTCACTGGCATCACTTAAAAAATGTATTTGAGGGGCTGGCACTGTGGCAAAGCAGGTAAAGCTGCTGTCTGCCTTGCTGGCATCCCACATAGGCGCTGGTTCAAGTCCTAGCTGCTCCATTTCCGATCCAGCTCTCTGCTAATGCCCTGAGAAAGCAGTAGAAGATGGCCTAAGTCCTTGGGCCCCTGCACCTGCATGGGAGACCCAGAAGAAGCTCCCAGCTCCTGGCTTCAGATCAGCCCACCTCTGGCCATTGCGGCCATTTGGGAAGTGAACCAGTGCATGGAAGATCTTTCTCTCTCTGCCTCTGCCTCTCTCTGTCTGTAACTATAAGTTTCAAATGAATAAATAAATCTTTAAGAAAATGCATTTGTGGTTTTGATTCCAATAACCTAAGAGCTCCTTATGGGAAAGCTTGAAAGACTGCTGAATGGTAGGATTGGAGGTTGTTAACTTGGGTACTCAGCCCTAGTATACCTCAGCTATTCTCAGACCTCAACATCTGTGGCCTTAAATCAGGTCTTGTCAGCATTTATGTGGGAAATTTACCATTTCAAAGGTACCCACCCCTTACCAGCACAAGTCTACCTGCTTGCTTCTCCTACCTCCAGCCTCGCACCGTGGATGTTTCCAGCTGTCCCCGGTCCTGTCTCAGTTCCCCAGGGCCCATCCCTCCTGCCCTGGGTGGGCTCTGGGCACCTGTCACCTGCTGGCCAGCACCCAGGCCTTGTGAGGACCCAGTCTGTTCGGGCTGCTATAATACAACACCATTAACTGGGTGCTCCACAGCTGGGATGTGATTTGCCTCCCCGGCTCGCGGAGATGTTTGAACCCGAAAGTCAGAGCTTAGTGAGGCTTTGATCCAATCACAGTGCTCAGGAGTTGAGTCTAGCTGGGTCTAGTGCCCTTGGAAGGTGGTTACTGAGAGAAGCCTGATTTTGTGAGCTGGAATCGGGCTCAGGTGCTCTCTGCCTCCTGGCTCCCCTCTGGCATCCTCTGGCCCCCCCAGATGGCCCAACCAGAGGGATTGCCTGACCTTGGATTGTGGATTGTGAATCTCCAAAGCCATAAGCAGAAATAACCGGCCTTCCTAGCTGAGTAGTTGTGTCAGATGTTTGTTACACTTAACGATGAAGAAATCACCTTTCCTTGCTGAGTAGCTACATTGGGCACTTACAAAAGGCTGGCCAACACAAGGTGGGCTTATAAACAGAAACGTATTTCTCAGTTCTGCAGGCTGGGCAGTCCAAAGTCGTGATCATCGCTGTGTCCTCATGTGGGGGTAGGGGCAGGCAGGAGCATTAATCCCATTGGTGACCCAGTCACCACCAAAGGCCTCACCTGCTCAGACCACCACCTTGGGAGCGAGGAGTTCAGAGTTAGGAGTTCTGGAAGGACACAGGCATTCAGACCACAGCAGCAGGTGCCAGGCACCTTCCATGGCTGCCCAACCCTGCAGAACAGGAAGAACTAATCTCCATGGAAACTCAGCAGGTGCCATCCCAGCCAGCCACCCTGAGTTGTGAGCACAGGGGTGACCTGGGTGCTCTGAACCTTGGGAAATTTCTGAAATTGCCATCGCCTGCTGGTGTTTGCTCAGCTTTTGTAAATGTTAGGTGGGCTTTGGAATGGAGTGTGTGTTCTGTATTACAGGGTCAACGCATACAGAGGCAACTGGTGGCCTCTGGTGCCATGGAAACCAGGGGGAAGACAGAGAGTGGCTGAAAGAGGAAGACGTGAAGGTCCCGGTGGCCTTGGGGAGGAGGAGCATAGGCCATGGGTGCAGGGTGCGGGGCAAGACGGTGCGGGAGCAGCCTACAGAGAAGGGTGGATGTGAAGTAGGGGATGGAGCGGGAAGTAGGAGCTACGTTAGGATGGGAGAGACCCAAGTGTGTTGCTGAGCTGAGAGGAAGGACCTTGGAGGGGGCATGGCTGAAGGTACAGCAGGGGGAGGGGACAAGGGCCCCACCCAGGCCCTTGAGAGAGTCAGGTGCTGCGGTGGTGTGGGCTGTCTTGGCTCAGAGGAGGAGGTTAAAGAAGTGGGGGTCACGGCACCAGCGACTTCGGCAGTTAGGGGTGAGCATATCCCCATGAGACATGGGCCTGAATCATCCGTGGAGAGGGGGTCTTAAGGGAGGGTATGAGGGGGAGTGGAAGAGCTTCTGGCTGGGCAGCACGGCCCTGGCAGGCTCCTCCGTGATCCAGCCTCTTGATTCTTGGTGCCGGGCAGGTGCAGTGGGAGGCTCAGAGTGCAAGGGCTACAGGGGCTCTGGGGATTTCAGCCAGAGGGGCCAGGGCCGCAGCCAGTGTCCCCATGGCTGGTAAAGAATAGCCATTTGTAGGCTGGCACCATGGTTCAATAGGCTAATCCTCTGCCTGCGGCACCAGCACACCGGGTTCTAGTCCCGGTCGGGGCGTCGGATTCTGTCCTGATTGCCCCCTTCCAGTCCAGCTCTCTGCTGTGGTCCGGGAAGGCAATGGAGGATGGCCCAAGTCCTTGGGCCCTGCACCTGAATGGGAGACCAGGAGGAAGCACCTGGCTCCTGACTTCGGATTGGCACAGGGCGCTGGCCACAGCAGCCATTTGGGGGGTGAGCCAACGGAAAAGGAAGACCTTTCTCTGTCTCTCTCTCTCTTAACTCTGCCTGTCAAAAAAAAAAAAAAAAAAAAAGCCATTTGCTTTCAGTGGTGTGTGGTCACGTCCACTCCTAAACCAGCTGGCTGTTTTCTTTATTAAAATGACTGATACCCTGTGCTCAGGCCTCTGAGATCCATCATCCGCTGGGAGAGGCCCAGTGACGCTGTCTCCGCATGTCGCACCTGGTCCACGCCCTCCTCGTTTCTCAAGTGCCACAGATGCTGTGTGACTTGGTTACAGAACTTGGTGACTGTGGCTCTGGGAGGCAGCAGTGAGGATGGTACAGTAGCTGGGTCTCCACCACCCACGTGGGAGACCTAGATGGAGTTCTGGGCTCCTGGCGTTGGCATCCAGCTTTGACTCCCTAGCAGGAGCCTTTGAAAGCATTTGAAGAGTGAACCAGCAGGTGGGAGATGTCTCTGCTTCTCAAATTAAAACAACAACAACAACCCCTTCTTGCTCTGTATTCTATTGATGACATTGAAGCCACCCTGTTTTCTGTGTTTCTTTGCCTTGTTTTTAAACCTCTTGAAATTGTCGTGAGTGGAACGAGGGGGCTCTGGTTGTCTCCGTCCGTTTTCTGTTGCCACAGGCTCGATACAGCTTGCATTCAAGAGATAAAGCTGTACATTTTAAAGGAAAGAGGTGTACCTGGGCCCACGCTTCTGGTCCAGGGTTGAGGGGTCCTTCTGGTGATGGCTTCCTGTTGGCAGAGCCCGAGGTGGTGCTGGGCATCGTAGGCTGAGAGGCGGGGAACAAATGCATGGGAGACTCAGCCTCGCTGGCTTTGATAGCAAACCTGCTCTCGTCGAGTGAACAGCTGAGCCTGTTCAGTGAGGGCAGGCCACCTCCAGAGGGTCCCACCTAGGTCCCCCCCACCTCTCTCCCTTTTAAAAAAATGTATTATTTATTTTTTGTTTGAAAGGCAGTAAGAAAGAGGAGACACACACACACACACAGAGAGAGAGAGAGAGAGAGAGCGAGAGAGAGAGCGAGAGCTTCCATCTTTCCATCTGCTGGTTCACTCCCCAAATGGCTGCAAGACAGGAGCCCAGAACTACATCCAGATCTCCCAAGTGGGTGGCAGGGACCCAAGTACTTGAGCCATCACCTGCTGTCTCCCAGCTGCGTTAGCAGGGAGCTGGGCTGGAGGTGGAGTGGCAGGGACTTGTCCCATGTACTCCAGTATGGGATGCGGTGTCCCAAGTGGCCACTTCCCCAGCTACCCAAGCGCCGCTCCACTTCCATCCCCTTCCATCTCCTCCTGGGAATTACCTGTCAATGTGAGTCAAGGTCGTGCTCCCTCACTTTCCCGCCTCCAAGCTGCAGGAAGTCCACCTCGCCACTCTTTTTTTTTTTTTTTTTTTTGACAGGCAGAGTTAGACAGTGAGAGAGAGACAGAAAGGTCTTCCTTCCATTGGTTCACCCCCCAAATGGCCACTACGGCTGGTGTGCTGTGCCAATCCGAAGCCAGGAGCCAGGTGCTTCCTCCTGGTCTCCCATACGGGTGCAGGGCCCAAGCACTTGGGCCATCCTCCACTGCCTTCCCGGGCCACAGCAGAGAGCTGACTGGAAGAGGAGCAACCGGGACAGAATCTGGTGCCCCAACCGGGACTAGAACCCAGGGTGCTGGTGCCACAGGCAGAGGATTAGCCAAGTGAGCTGTGGCACCGGCCACCTCGCCACTCTTTTTCGTTCCTGATGCCAGCCTCTGCTGGCGTGCTGGCATCTCCCATAGCTCTCGTCCCTGTTGGGCACACACTGAGTCCTCACTGGGGCTCCCTTCATCGCCAGCTTTTTCAGGAGCCTTCAGCCCCAGCTTCCTCCCCAGCCCCCTGTGTCACCCAGGGTGATCCTGCGCTGCGGCTCCTTTGGTCCTTTCTTGGCCCCATCTCAGGTCCCCTGTGTGCCCTCCTTTGGCATCACCATGTCCCCTGTGCACCATGGGCTCCGGGCTTTCCTTTCTACTTAGTCCACCTGCTCTCCCTCTGCCCACTCTAATACGATAGGGATCCTGGGTGCTCCACCCGCTCCCCTCTCCTCGCACCTCCTTCCCGAGCCATCTTCCATCTGAGGCCATCCTTACGCCATGGGGTACATCTCCATGGCTCAGGCACCTCCAGGGGTTTGATCCCAGGGTGTGGAGGATAACTCCCACCCCTTCATCCTCCACCCTCAGTCAAAAGGGAGACTCCCTCAGTCCTGCCTCCATCCACTGGGGTTTTGGCACTGGCCCCCAGCCACCCCTGGCCTGCCTCTAGTCCACGGCCAGTCACCTCCAGAGGGGACCTCGGAGCAAACCCCCTTGCCTGTCTCACACGCTCCGCTGGCTCCAGAGTGAAGCCCGCCGTCCTCTGCAGAGCCCGAGGGCCGGGTCCCTGCCTTGCCTCTCCCCAGCTCTCTCTACCTCCCTCCTGCCGCCAGGGCTGTCCGGCTCTGGCCTCAGCCTGTTCGCCCTCGCCACTGAGGGCAAACTCATTGCCTGAGTCTTCTCCAGGCCCTAGCAAGCATATGCTGAGGCTGTGGGTAAAGAGTTTCCTTTTTAATTTTTTTAATTTTTTAAATTTATTTTTGCTATCCAGACTCTGTTTTGGGCACTTTTTCTCCCCTTCTACAGTGACCAGGGTGATGCACCTCCTGCTAACCGTTTCGTCTCTGTTTTTGAAACTTCGCTAATATCAGGTTTCTCCGAGCATCTGCATCGGGAACCAGGACCCTTATCCATCCTTTGGGACATTTCTCTGCCTCTCACTGCCCGCCCACCACCCCTGGCCACCTGCCAGCAGAACCTATCCAACTGTGCCGTAGAATTGGGACTTTTGTACACTCATGATTGCTGCTCACGAACAAAAATAGCATGTATCTTCTGCTTCCAGGGTGGTCTTAGATTTCGGGCATTAGGTTTTGTAACTGTGCTCAGGATGGTTGAGACTTGACCGGTTCCGGGCGGTTCTGGCTCTTGTTGCTTTTGGCCTGAGCCCTGCCCGTCTGCCTGATTCTCATTTCCGTTCCTCCTCCTCTTGGCTGCAGGGCCTGCCTGGAGCCGGGGCCAGGAAAGGCCCCTCTCCGCCATGTATGTGTGTGTGTGTGTCTCCAAGGTGCTGGTGTCAGGTCTCGGGGGCAGGACCCTCACGAGTGGGATTTGTGCCCTTGGAAAGGCGGCCCAAAAAGGGCGCTCCCACCCTTGTGCCTAGAAAAGAGTGGCCTTCCCAGACCCCCTTGTCTGCACAGCAGAGGGCGATGCGGCTCTGTGGTCTGTGGGCCACCTGGCCTGTACTGTTTGATGACAGCGCCCTCAGCAGGCAGCACCATGCTTGCTGCCTCCAGTGGCAGGGGCACCTGCAGGCCTGAGGCTCGCGTGCATGCCTGGCAACTGGGAGAGCCTCAGGTGCTGCCTAGAAGGGCATTTCCTCTGGTGGGGAGCCTCTGCCCTTCACGGCGGGGGAGGAGGGGGCGGCTTCTTCCTCCCAGGGCCCCCGCCTCGGGGCTGCAGCTCCTGCCGCTCCCAGCCCAGACCTGTCCAGCTGTTTCGGTGGTGGTTGGATGAGCTTTTTGGGGTGTCCCTCGATCCCTTCCAGAGCTACCAGCTCTCTCCTCTCTCTGGCTCCCTGCTGGACAGCAGCAGTGGCAGGGGCGCTGTGTGTCTTGCTCAGAATGTTCTGGGCCCGTTGGGGCACTGTTTGCTGAGCTTGCTGTGGTTGTAGGCAGCAGGCTAACTGTGCATTTCCAGGCAGAAATCAAGCCCAAGGGGTAGAGGCAGCAGCACCTGGGCCTGCAGAGCAGGGGCTGCTGGGGGTGGCCAGGCGGTCACCGTACTGAGGACTGGTAAGGACTCCCGGAGAAATCTGAGTGGATGTAGGGTGAAAGCGGCACTCACGAAGCTGCTGGCAGTGTCAGGGAACCCACGGGGCAGGAGTGCCTCGGCGAACTCTCGTCCATGGGACAGGGGAGGGTCGTGGTCCTTGCTGCTCCAGGTCTGTGGTCTACCAGCCATCAGCACATTCCTGAGTGTGGTCATGGGGCTCTCTTGTCAATCTGTCAGCAACCAGAATGTCGCCATCCACCATAACGGGGGGAGGTGATGTTCCCAGCCTGTCCCGGCGGAGATCCGATTGCCGCTGGCTTGCTCCAGTCTGCGTGAAGGAAAAGCAGTACCCCACAGCTGTCTGGGACCATGGCCCTGAGCCATCGCCGTTGATGGGGAAATACCCCTGGTGTTGAGATGCCAGCTGCTGCTGTGGGTCTGACTTCTGATTGTCGACAAAGCCTGCACGTGGAAGCTGTTCCTCGTGGGCATGTTGTGTCGGTTTGCTGGGGGGAGTGCCCAGCGCCTCAGCCTCTCTTGTGAAGACTGGCGCGTTGTAAACAGGTGTACATTTGTTGGGACACAGCAGCACGATGCCGTGCAATGGTGCAGCCATGGCCCATGTCCAGGCGAGGTCGGAGTGCCTGGGATTGCAGGGAGGATGTGGGGAAGTGGGGTGCTGGGGGGGGGGGGTCCAGCCAGAGCCTCAGGAAGCTGCCCGGGCAGGGGCAGGGTAGGTCTGGGCTGGGGGTGGCTCTGTCTCAAAGAGGCACATTCCAGGGAACAACAGTCACCTTGGGTAAGCCGGCCCCCACCCTGCCTGGTCTCCTTATTAGCAGTTCCTCCAGACGATTCCCCAGAGGCATGGCTGGAGGTCAGCGGGGCCTCTGGGCTTGTATCTTTTGCAGGGCTCCTGTGTGTATAGTTGACTCGACTGAAAATGAGTAACAGGATGGCTGCGCCCCTGCAGGGGCGGTGAGTGTGTTCATGGAGAGGCAGATTCGTGGGCCTGCTTGCTGGCCATCCAGTGCACGGGAACACGCTCGCTGGTGTTCAGGTCCATCTCCACAGCCTCTGTTGCAAGTGGAGAGCCTGGCGGGGCTCATGTCTACGTCTCCCACAGGGTGGTCACAGGGAAATACCATCACTGGCACAGGGCATGGCTCTCTGGAAGCTGTTTGCCTAGGGACGCCTTAGATTTTTTAGCTTATGTATTCAGAGCTGGCCGTGGCGCTCTTCCCCGCCCCAGGCCCCTGGGAGGGAGTGCTGGCCTGCGGGGCCCCCTGAAGGCTGTATCTGTTCCCCATTCGTGAGGACCGCCGACAGAGATGTCACCCTGAGCAGGAGGAGAGTGGGAGCCGGTGTTCGATTCCTGATGGTGTTAAGTCCCCCGCTGTGAACTTCCCAGCCTTCAGGAAGAGCCGCATGGCTTCCTTGCAGTCTGCCACCTGTAACCTGCGGGGTGAGAAGAGAGGCCCAATGTGTGAGGCCACTGGCGTCCAGCATCGCTGGACAGCAAGAAGGCCCCGGGAAGGGCCATGTTTGCAGAGATGGCTGTCCGCAATGGCACGGAGCCTTTGACAACCTCCCAGGCAAAGATCCTGGAGCTCTTGGTCCTCCAGCATCTGCATGCTCCCTGCAGGGAGCAACAGGGCCCCTGGGATGGGGGGACCCTTTGCCTGAGGGCATTGCTTGGGCGCCACTGTTGCTAGGTTTTGAATGTGTCACCTGGAAGTTGTTCGGGGACATCTGGGACACAACAGCAAAGCCGGGCTCTTTCCCAGGGAGGGAGGAATGAACTGTTCGGGGGCCACCAAAAGTGGTCTAGGGAGCAACTTTATTTTTAGAAGCTCTGACTTTTTATTTTGAAATAATTCTTAGACTACGCTGGTTTGTAAAAATAGAAGGAAGAGATTGAAAAATCACATCCATTCCCTGTATGCCCGTCACCTCACTCCCCTCGTGTTAACATCTGCCATCACCATCAATGGAGGTTGGAACCAGGGACCTTTGTGGCGGGCGTTGTGCTGCAGCGGGTTGAGCACCACTTGAGATCTCCGTATCCCATTTGGAAAGCTGATTTGAGTCCTACTCTGCTTCGGATCCAGCTCCTTGCTAATGCTCCTGGGAAGCAACATACAATGGCTCAGCTATTTGAATTTCTGCCACCCTCATGGGAAACTCAGATGGAGCCCCTGGCTCCTAGCTTCAGCCTGGTCCAGCCCCAGCTCTTGAGGCCGCTGGGGGAAGTGAACCAGCAGATGGAAGATCTCTCTCTCTCTCTCTCTCTCTCTCTCTCTCTTTGGTTCCTCTCTGTCACTCTGCCTGTCAAATAAATAAATAAATATTTTCAAAAAGAAAGAAAAAAATTAGATTTTGTAAAAAAATAAAACTAGGAACTTTTCCCCTTGACACACTGTGGACGCCACCTGGCATCTGGCTATGGTATTTCCAGTGCCCCCCCTCCCCCCACGCGAGGTTTCCTGACCTGGACAAATCTGTGATTCCTATCCTGGCCATCTCTTTTCTGACACCATGTCTCAATATGCACCTGCCTGAAGTTTCCTTGTGCCAGATCGAACTTCTGCATTTTTGGCAGGAATGTCCCAGAAGCCGTGTGAGCGTCACACTGGATGGTGGGTGGGGCTGCCGAATGGTCTTGTTCTGGCCATCATGTTACTTAATAAGGGGCCGGCTCTCCTGTGAAAGTACTATTTTTCCTTTATAATTGTGTTGGGCTGGTTTCTATCACCTTAACTTAAAATACCCTAGAGGAGCTTCTTGGGAAAGAGAAGGTTTTATATCAGCTTATGGTTAGACATGGTTACAGTTCTGGGTCGGGTAACCCCTGAAGTCCAGCCTCTGTGGAGGCTGCTCACAGAAGGTGCAGAGAGAAGCAGGGAGATAGGCAACAGCCGGGTAGAACCTGAAGACAAATCGTCACCCCCAGTGACCCACCTCCCGGCCACCACAATTGGATCAGTTAATCCGTCAGCCACTAACATTAGGGCATCAGAGCTTAAGCATCTGCATGAGGTTGGGCGAGACAAGTGCTATGCATCTCATAGCATCCCTCCCTGCTTCCACAAAACCCACGTCCTCACATACAGCGGTGTAATCAGCTCCGAAGCCCCAGAGCCTCAGCTCAGCCCGACGTTAATTTAAAAGTGCATAGTCCTAGCCCTCTTCTGAGACTTGAGGCAAACTCTCTGAGCCGTGGACCTGTGTAATCAAAAGCCAGTTGGGAGCTTCCAGGACACAACCGTGAGGCCGGCAAAGGGCACGCATTTCCATTCCAAACGGGGCAGACAAGGAGGTAGCAGGGATTAATGGGGCCAAAGCAAGGTTGAAAACCTGCAGGGCTAATCTTCAGTCCTGAAGTTCCGTGCCCAGCGTCATCCCTGGCCCGGAGGAGGTGGTCTCCCCCGAGAAGTTTCTATTTCTTCCTCGATAATTAATAGATCTCTTACGGGGAGGTGCAGGTGTTCCGCTCCCTGCCGTATTCTCTCATCACGACCTGTCCCCCGCGGCCACGGTGCCTGCTGTGTGTCCACATTTTCTAACTGACTTCCACAGCCGAGGAGCTGCTCCTCCTCCCCGTCTGCTGAGTCTTCAGTTATTTATTTATTTATTTATTTAATTTATTTTTTGCACGAGCCCAGACTCACAGATATTGATTTTATTCTCTGGAGTATGCTCTGTTAATGTCCTTATTTGTTATTTTGCTCCCATTACCCCGGATTCTGCTGCTATCCTTGTGTCTCTGTCCTTGTGCTGTGCTCAGGTGTGGTTTTACCCAGGGTGGGGAGGGAAACGTTAGGGCATTGGCGGGAGCAGAGCCCCAAAATGGCAGAGGCAGCCTGGTGGAAGTGAGAGCCTGCCGTGGCTGCAGCCTGCTCCCAGGGACAGCCTGGGGTGCATGTAGTTTGCACCCGGTCTGCAGGTGCTGTCTGCTCACTTGCCTGGCTTTCTGTGTGGGCCCTGAGAGCCCAGGCCTGCTTGCACCCACCCATCAGCAGGGCCATGCATGGGTGCCTTGTGGGGCTGTGGGTGGGGGTTGGAGCAGGCAGAGGTCCTGCACGTCTGCTGGCATTGCTTTTCATACCGGGGACTTGCTGTGGTCTCCCAGTATGACCCTGTGAGGAGCAGGATCCCATGGGGCACTGAATCCTGTGCGTCAGCCTCCTTCGGTCTGCAGTGGTATCCGATGATGTCATGCCTGAGCCTGGGGTCCTTGCTGAGTTGGGGGGCTCCCTGTCCAGGCTCCAGTGACTTGCAGAGGGCGCAGAGCCATGTGGGGTTCCATCCCGTCTCTAGAAACTTCCCAGTGTCGGCAGTGGGGACTCCAGGGCTCAGGGGCCCAGGCCCCCCCTGCAGATCACCACTCACCAGGAGAGGACATAGGACCGGCAGCGTCTGAGGGCCTGGGGTGGGGGGCCTGGCCCTGGCCCAGACAACCTGGCCCTGTGAGCCCCGTCTCTACCCATAAATAAACCAGACGAGATTCTTCGTCAGATGGCGTGGCCTGATTTTTGTTTTGGGAAATCTGGACTAGCCTTGGGCCTGGCAGGGCTGCCCGCCCGGCAGTGGCAGGTGGGCAGGCGGGCCGAGGACGGTCGGCGGTCAGCCTGCCCCGGATACCACGGCAGGCCCTAGAGAGCCGAGCAGGAAAAGAAGCCGGATTTGAAGGAAACCAAAGTCGGGCTGGGCGCCAGCCTGTGTGTGCGTGGGAGGCCCGAGATGGCTGGAGAGGGACTCGTGGCCCTGGGAGCTTAGGGAGGCGACTCCCTGAGGTAGGGCTTGAAAGCCAAGGCCCCCTTGCCCGTCAGCATGCGTGGGCAGAGGCACAGCCCTGCCACCCCCTCCCCTGGGGAGACGGGCACTGGGGTGAGCCTGCACGGCCCACAGCAGCAGTGACCTGTCTTCCCTTGCTTCTGAGAGGGCACAGCCACTGGGCAGTGCAGCTTCCCATTCTGATATGGGCACTGCCCAGAGTCCTTGCTTCCTGCCCTGTGCCCGTCTCCACCTCAACAGATGGCTCGTAGGGAGTTCCAGGTTGAGGGTGAGGCCACAGGCTCGCTGCCCGTATCTGGGCCTGCAATGGGCACTTGTCTCTTGCCCTGCAGGAGGACAGTCCACCCGGAAAGCGACAGGATACTGCCTCCCAGGTCCCTGGGACTCTGCATTTTCCCTGTGACAAGGGTGTGGCCTCCTCCTTAGAAGCCGCTTCTCTCCTGGAATCCCAGGCCCCATCTTTCAGCCGTGTGGTGGCCCAGAGTGTGCTGGGTGCTGTGGGCAGGCAGGAGCCCCTTGGTAGGGGCCCTGGTGGCTCCTCACGGCATCGCCAGTGTGTCCACGGGAATGGAGGATGCCAACAAGTAGCAGGTGCAGGCACGGGCTCTGGGGTGGGGGAGTTCCTGCTGCTGTCCAGAGTGGGGATGGGCTGGACAGAGGGGTCCCGATGCCCACGCGCTTCCTGCCACATTCCTGTTTCTGGGCGTGCGTTCGCCGCTCTGATTGTGGCGTGCGAATGTCGTGTGCAGAAAGGAGGGAGTCCCTGTGGCCAGCCCCAGGCGTGCTCAGCTTCACAGGAGTCACAGCGCTTCTCCTGGCCTGGTCTCTGGTGCCCTGGGGAGCCAGCAGGCAGTGGCCTGCCCAGCGATGCCCCTCTTTCCTGTCTGTCCGGAGGCTCCCCGCCAGCCACTGGCTCTGACTACCTGGTGCTGGTGGCTGTCAGGGCTGAGTTGGGTCCTCCTGTCTCAAATTTGTGTGTTCAAGTCCTGACCCCCAGCATCTCAGAATGCAACTGTGTTTGGAGTTAGGGCTTTCATTATTATTATTATTATTTTTTTTTTTACTTGACAGATAGAGTCATAGACAGTGAGAGAGAGAGACAGAGAGAAAGGTCTTCTCTCCGTTGGTTCACCCCCCAAATGGCTGCCACGGCCGGCACTGCACCAATCCGAAGGGTGCAGGAGTCCAAACACTTGGGCCATCCTTCACTGCCCTCCCAGGACACAGCAGAGAGCTGTACTGGAAGTGGAGCAACCGGGAATAGAACCCAGCACCCATATGGGATGCTGATGCCGCAGGCAGAGGATTAACCAAGTGAGCCACGGCGCCGGCCCCTATTATTATTTTTTTTTAAAAAAGATTTATTTGTTTATTTGAAAGGCAGAGTTATAGAGAGAAAGAGAAGGAGAGACAGAGAGATCGATCTGCTGGTTCACTCCCCAAATGGCCAGTCTCTTCCTTTATTTTTTTTAAAGATTTATTTGTTTATTTGAAAGTCAGAGTTATAGAGAGAGAAGGAGAGACAGTGGCCACAAGGACCAGGGCTAGGCCAGGTCAAAGCCAGGAGCCAGGAGCTTCTCCCAGGTCTCCCATGCAGGTGCAGGGGCCCAAGCACTTGGGCCATCTTCTGCTGCTTTCCTAGCATTAGCAAGGAGCTGGATCGGGAGAGGAGCAGCTGGGACTTGAACCGGCACCCATATGGAATGCTGGCACTGCAGGCGGCAGTTTAACCTGCTGTGCTGCAGTGCTGGCCCCCGAGATAGGGCCTTTTTTTTTTTTTTTTTTTTTTTACAGGCAGAGTGGACAGTGAGAGAGAGAGAGACAGAGAGAAAGGTCTTCCTTTTGCCGTTGGTTCACCCTCCAATGGCCGCCGCGGTAGCGCACTGCGGCCAGCACACCGCGCTGTTCCGATGGCAGGAGCCAGGTGCTTCTCCTGGTCTCCCATGGGGTGCAGAGCCCAAACACTTGGGCTATCCTCCACTGCACTCCCTGGCCACAGCAGAGAGCTGGCCTGGAAGAGGGGCAACCGGGACAGGATCGGTGCCTCGACCGGGACTAGAACCCGGTGTGCCAGCGCCTCAAGGCGGAGGATTAGCCTGTTGAGCCACGGCGCCGGCCCCGAGATAGGGCCTTTAAAGAGAGAACTCGGTTGAGATGAGGACCCTGATCTGATGGGACTGGGGTCCTTCTAAGAAGAGATGAGACAGAGGGATGAAGACACAGGCAGTGGCAGACAGGTGCACGACAAGGAGGGAGGCCTCCGAAGTCACCAAGAGCCAACACCTTGACCTCAGGTGGGAGGGGGTGAATTCTAGTGGCTACACCCCCTGGGCCCCCAGGCCCCCGCACCGACGTGCCGCGGGGAGGACTCGCTGCAGCTTCCCCTTGGCGCATTTAACCTGCAGATGCAGGATGAGCCTTGATGGGCACCGAGGGGTGGGCCTGGGTCACCAGGCCCCTAGGTCCCAGAGCGAGGCCCTGCAGGCTTTATCTGCTCAGCTGGGTGAGTGCCCTGGGGACCCTGGGACTGTGTATGTGGTAATGCCTGCAGGTGCTAGATCCTGGGCGTACAGGTGGCCGGGGACACCTTGACCCCATCCCCCATCGGCCCTGCCACCAGTGATGCTCAGCTTCCTTGGAGTCTTCCTGAGGCCCCCACTCCCAAATACCAGGCATCCTGGGAGGTGTATACACTAGCACTCTGGGACAAAGACCCCTGCCACCCCAGCCCCTTGGCCACATGGCGCAGGCTCTGTGTGCACCCGGCTGGCCTGCAGGGAAGTGGAGGGGCGGGGTTTGCAGGTGCTAGGCTCCAGCTTTCATGAGCTGCCCTGGGGCAGGGTGCCAGCCCAGCAGGGGACCTCAAACAAGGAACTTGGGCATTCTGTGAGTGCTCCTCCGCCTCACGTCCCAAGGCCGTGGTCTGCAGTGGTCCGGCTGGGGAGAAATGGGAGCTCAGAAGGAAACATTGTGCCTCTTGATAGTTTGGCAAATGTTCCTGCAGCCAGAGCCATTTTTCTTCTTTAGTGAGCGCGCCCTGTTACTTATGTGAATGTTAATTTGTGGCTGGGGACATTCCTCGACGCCGTCTTCATGCTGAGCACGCCCTGGGAAATGTCAGTGGGAGCAGCTGGCGGGGATGCCTGTCGGTCCTTGTGATAGATCTGTTGGCTTGGCGTGGCCTCAGGGTCTGAACCTGACCTGCTGACCCCTCTGTGCTGGTCAGGGCCTGCAGGCCAGCTCTGTTTCCTGGAGGGCCCCTTGGTGCTGGTGTGTTCAGGGGCCGTCGTTATGGCTGGGTGGACTGCTAGGGGCCGAGCGTGGAGCCTTTAGGACCCTCCCAGGACAGACAGGCCAGGTCCCATGGGAACTTCTCCAGGCTCCAGGTCTGGCAGGGGGCCACCTACCCGCCGGGCACTGGTCCCTGGGGGCCCTCTTGTGAGCACCGACTCGTCCCATTTCCCTCCCTCGTCCTCGCTCTACCACCCTCAGTTTCCCCTGCTCTTTTCTTCACACGGATCATCTGTTTCGATATATATATATACCTTTTGTAAAAATATCAAAAGACAGAGAAAAGATGAATAAGAAAGCAAAACAGCCCAAACCTGAACACTGTTAACTCTTCATTATGTGAGTCTCCAGACACGTCCCCTGTCATGATAATGACAATGGTAATGGAATAAAGATGTTATTGGGTCTCTGGAGGGCGCGTGCAAGGCTTCTCCTTTACCCCTGCCATATGCACTGTACACTAAGGACGCTGAGGCTCAGGGGCTCCATGAAAGATAATGGGAAGTCAGCCTTGGAACTAGGGAGCAGTGTTCTGGTTAGGCTGTACTGAGCCCGGGAATAGAGGGACACCCAGTACTGACCTTGGGAACAGAGGGGCACCCAGTACTGAGCCCAGCACAGAGGGACACCCAGTACTGAGCCCGGCACAGAGGGACACCCAGTACTGAGCCCAGCACAGAGGGACACCCAGGACTGAGCCCGGCACAGAGGGACACCCAGTACTGAGCCCGGCAGAGAGGGACACCCACTATTGAGCCCGGCACAGAAGGACACCCAGTACTGAGCCCGGCACAGAGGACACCCAGTACTGAGCCCAGCACAGAGGGACACCCAGTACTGAGCCCGGCAGAGAGGGACACCCACTATTGAGCCCAGCACGGAGGACACCCAGTACTGAGCCCAGCACAGAGGGACACCCAGTACTGAGCCCAGCACAGAGGACACCCAGTACTGAGCCCGGCACAGAGAGATACCCAGTACTGAGCCCGGCACAGAGAGACACCCAGTACTGAGCCCGGCACAGAGAGACACCCAGTACTGAGCCCGGCACAGAGGGACACCCAGTACTGAGCCCGGCACAGAGAGACACCCAGTACTGAGCCCGGCACAGAGGACACCCAGTACTGAGCCCGGCACAGAGGACACCCAGTACTGAGCCCAGCACAGAGAGACACCCAGTACTGAGCCCAGCACAAAGGGACACCCAGTACTGAATCCGGCACAGAGGGACACCCAGTACTGAGCCCGGCAGAGAGGGACACCCATATTGAGCCCGGCACAGAGGGACACCCAGTACTGAGCCCGGCACAGAGGGACACTCACTATTGAGCCCGGCACAGAGGGACAACCAGTACTGAGCCCGGCACAGAGAGACACCCAGTACTGAGCCCAGCACAGAGAGACACCCAGTACTGAGCCTGCACAGAGGGACACCCAGTACTGAGCCTGCACAGAGGGACACCCAGTACTGAGCCCGGCACAGAGGGACACCCAGTACTGAGCCCGGCACAGAGGGACACCCAGTACTGAGCCCGGCAGAGAGGGACACCCACTATTGAGCCCGGCACAGAGGGACACCCAGTACTGAGCCCGGCAGAGAGGGACACCCACTATTGAGCCCGGCACAGAGGGACAACCAGTACTGAGCACAGCACAGAGAGACACCCAGTACTGAGCCTGCACAGAGGGACACCCAGTACTGAGCCTGCACAGAGGGACACCCAGTACTGAGCCCGGCACAGAGGGACACCCAGTACTGAGCCTGCACAGAGGGACACCCAGTACTGAGCCTGCACAGAGGGACACCCAGTACTGAGCCCGGCACAGAGGACACTCAGTACTGAGCCCGGCACAGAGGGACACCCAGTACTGAGCCCAGCACAGAGGGACACCCAGTACTGAGCCTGCACAGAGGGACACCCAGTACTGAGCCTGCACAGAGGACACCCAGTACTGAGCCCAGCACAGAGGGACACCCAGTACTGAGCCTGCACAGAGGACACCCAGTACTGAGCCCAGCACAGAGGGACACCCAGTACTGAGCCTGCACAGAGGGACACCCAGTACTGAGCCCGGCACAGAGGGACACCCAGTACTGAGCCTGCACAGAGGGACACCCAGTACTGAGCCTGCACAGAGGGACACCCAGTACTGAGCCTGCACAGAGGGACACCCAGTACTGAGCCTGCACAGAGGGACACCCAGTACTGAGCCCAGCACAGAGGGACACCCAGTACTGAGCCTGCACAGAGGGACACCCAGTACTGAGCCCAGCACAGAGGGACACCCAGTACTGAGCCCAGCACAGAGGGACACCCAGTACTGAGCCTGCACAGAGGACACTCAGTACTGAGCCTGCACAGAGGGACACCCAGTACTGAGCACGGCACAGAGGACACTCAGTACTGAGCCCGGTACAGAGGGACACCCAGTACTGAGCCCAGCACAGAGGGACACCCAGTACTGAGCCTGCACAGAGGGACACCCAGTACTGAGCCTGCACAGAGGGACACCCAGTACTGAGCCCAGCACAGAGGGACACCCAGTACTGAGCCCAGCACAGAGGGACACCCAGTACTGAGCCTGCACAGAGGACACTCAGTACTGAGCCTGCACAGAGGGACACCCAGTACTGAGCCCGGCACAGAGGACACTCAGTACTGAGCCCGGCACAGAGGGACACCCAGTACTGAGCCCAGCACAGAGGGACACCCAGTACTGAGCCTGCACAGAGGGACACCCAGTACTGAGCCTGCACAGAGGGACACCCAGTACTGAGCCCGGCACAGGCAGAGAGGATGAGCATGGGACACAGGGTCAGGCAGCCTGGCTTCCAGTTCTGCTCATGGCTCAGTCTCGTCATGCCTGGAGCCCCCAGTGCTCTCTTCTCCAAAGAGAGGAGCTGGCTGGAGACCTGCGTGTGGGCGCCATCTATCCTTCCGTAACTGATACGCCTTCACATGCGAAATAACAGCTGAGAGCTGCTCCGCCTTTGGAGTCTTAGGGATTGTTAACTTTTAGTTTCCATTTCTGGGGACTTCTTCACCATAAACAAACAGCAAAGGAGCAGGCAGAAAGGCAGGAAGAGGCGGGGCGGGCATTTTCTGTATTTTACCAGGTCTGAGTTGATGACCAAGCTGCTGCCAGGCTCTGGGCTCCTGTGGTGGCACCCAAGGGTGGGGACAGAGCCCTGCCTCTGAGCCTCCCTCCATCCCACAGGGGAGAACCTGGCTGGATTTGGCTTTCGGTCAGGAATGTTAAGAGAGAAGGGGATCGTAGCGAGAGCCAGGGTTGGGGCATAGCTCGTGTGCTGGACGCTGGGCTGGACAGCTGTAGGGTTGGACAGCCAGCCACCCACCCGCTGGCTCCCAGTCAAGCGCTCATCAGACCAGTGCACTACAGGGATTTCCTTAGTATTTATTGGGTGGGGAAAGAACGCTGATTCTGATTAATGAAAATGACATGTAAAAACAGATACACTTGCCAGTGGCCGCAGGAAAATCAAAGTCCTGGAAAAAACTCAGTGAAATGGAGCTCACACTGTGTCATCTTGTCAACTTTCTTCCGCAGTTCTTCAAACCGATCATTCCTGGCGTGCATACTAAAATGTTGGGAAATCAGGTGTGTTATTAGTGAATGTTGCCTGCTTCCTGGAGAGCCCTTCCTCTAGTGCTGCCCTGGCTGGTGGTCTTGGGCCCAGGTCAGCTGATGTGGTTACAAAGAATGGTCAGCTGGTGGTGTTGGGGTTGCATTGGTTGGTTTTAGCATGGTCAGCCATTGATGATCAGCCATTGGCCGTGGTGTGGCAGCCATTGGTGTTGGACTGGGCCACCACTGGTGCTTATATGGTTAGCCATTGGTCTTACAGTGGTCATCTACTGCCCTCTGTATGATCACCCACCCTCAGTCAACAGTAATGGATTGATGCTGGTGAAGACCGTGCCGACATACTGTTGAAGATACAGCAACTTAGAAGTCCTGGTGGTTTGAGGAAGCCCAGGAAGCTGGCCTCAAGCCCCTGGGTAATCTCAGCATGCCCTTGAGGTAGGCACTGGGGAAGGCCTCCTGCCAGGCAGCCTGGGCTCTGGGGTCCTGATTGTGGCAAGGCTCAGGGCTGTGCTGAGCAGCTCCAGTGGCCTCTGGTCAGCCCAGAGACCTTCCTCCAGGAGGCCAGCAGGGAGGACAACACAGGGAGACCCCACACTATGTCCTGGGGCTGCTCCTGCCAGAGAGGGGTTCTCTTCACAGAGGTGGCAGTGGCCTTCTTGGTGGGCCCCCCAAAATCACCTTTGGGGGCAAGGGTCCCTTCAGAAGAGGGGGCTGCCCTGCTGGGCCTTGCTGCCCCAATGTCCTGCTCCAGAGAGGCCTGGTCAGGCCCACAGACATGCACCCTTGCAGGAGGGGCTGGGCTCATTGTGAGACCCCATGAGTCCCCACAGGCCTTCTCCCCTGGGGTTCAGCTCAGAAAGCAAGCAGGATAGATCCTTACCTGGATCTAGGGTCACCAAGGACATGTGCCCTGGTTCTTTCTTTGTTTTGTTTTAAGATTTATTTATTTATTTGAAAGGTGGAGCTACAGAATGAGGAGAGCCAGAGAGAGAGGTCTTCCATCCACTGGTTCACTCCCCAAATGGCCTCAATGGCCGGGGCTGGGCTGATCGGGAGCCAGGAGCCAGGAGCCAGGAACCAGGAACCAGGAGCTTCTTCTGGATCTCCCATGTGGGTGTAGGGGCCCAAGGACTTGGGCCATCTTCCACTGCTTTCCCAGGTGCATTACCAGGGAGCTGGATGAGAAGTGGGGCAGCCAGAACTCGAACTGGTGCCCATGTGGGGTGCCAGCATTGCAGGTGGTGGCTTTACCCACTACACCACAGTGCCAGCCCCTTGTGCCCTGGTTCTAAGTGGGACCTAGGCATGTGTGCTCCATGAGGGGAGAACAACTGACCCTGTTTCCAGGCTAGGAGTTGGAGGCCTGGGAGCTTTGGCACTTGGCCTGAGGTCCCGGGAACCCAGACAGCCCGCCGACTGCTGCCCCACAGGGGTTAATCCCCATACACTCCTGAGTGAGTTCTATTAATAGGGCTGGTTTGAGACGCCAGACTCCCCCCAAACCACACACGGTGGAGATGTCCAGGACAGCCAGTTGGGAGGAACTCCTCCCCGAGCTGAACACGCCCACCCTGTGGACAGGGACTCCTTGGCTCCCTCGCTTCCCGTCTGCGTCTCTCTGGGCACATGTCCGGCTGTTTGGGGGTCATCCGTTCACTCATCCTGCAGGCATGTGCTGACTCCCCGCCAGGCCTGGCTGGGCCTGGGACTCCTGGGATGAGTCACAAGTGTGGGGGCTGCAGGGCTCCCACCGGCCCCTCCCCCACAGCCCCGTGACCTCATTGCCCTCCTTCCTGCTGCCTTTCCTCCCCCCCCCCCCCCCCCGCCTCCTGAGCCCCTCCCAGAAGTCCAGGACGATGCCTTGCACCCAGAGTGTGTTTGCGGGACTACTGCCCTTGTTCTTCTTCCTGCGCCTCTCAGAGATTGCGCCCTGCTCCACGCGCCTGTCTGGTACGCTGCCCCCTGCTGGAGGCCGGAGTCTGAAATCAGCACCCCCTGGCTGAAGTCGGTGTGGCTGGGCCGGGCTGCAGGGAAGAATGAGCTCCACGCCTCTCACACTCCCTGAGGGCTGCACCAGTCCCTGGGGGCTGCACCAATCCCTGGGGGCTGCATCCCACCTCTGCCTCCTAGGTAGTGTGTGTCATGTGTGTGTCGGATGCCTGCCTTTGGGATGCGATCGCATTGACGCCTGCCCTGGTAATCCGGGTCATCTCCCCAGCTCCAGAGCCTTGACTTAATGCACCTGCAAAGACCCTTTTACCTCCCCCACCCCCCAGGCTTCCCTTCACCACCAAACAGGAATCAGGACCTGGATCACCTTGGGGATGGGTTGTTTTTTAGCCAGCCACAGACCTGGACGTCCTCCTGGGCTCTGCCGTCTCCCCCTGCCTGCATCGGACCTGCAGCTGGGCAGACTCTGCTAACTCCTCGTCCTCGACTTCCGTGGCTCTGGCCCAGTGCTTTCTCCGGGCCCTGTCACCTGCCTCCTGGGCACCTGGCCTCATGTGTGTCCCCTGTCCATTCTCCCCGCGGCCGCCAGCAGGTGTCTGAGCAGAGGCAGGGGGTGGCTCTCTCTGCCCAGGAGCCTGGCAGGTTGCCCACTGCCCTGCCCCGGGCTTCCCCCAGTTTGCTGAGCCTCTCAGGACTATGCCCTTGGTATTCCCAGAGCTCCACCCCTCAGCTGTGGTCACACCCTGGGTCCCCTCTGCGGAGCACACTGGCTGGCTGGCTCTCGGCCAGGCCATTGCCGAGGGTTGGGGCAGGTTTTAAGTGGACCTAAGACTCCCTGTGTCCCCCTAAGATCCTGCGCTTCTGCCAGCCCCTGCTTACTGCTGCACTGTCCCTTCCTAGTAGGTTGTTCAAATCACCCAGGAACAGATCGCTTCCCCGAGGGCACCAGCTGAACCAAGGCATGCCAAGCTGGATGTGACGTTGATGGCAGACGCTGGGCAGGCCCCGGGGGACGGCCTGCTGCACCTTGGTCCTCCCAGCTGAGCACAGGACAGGACCCCCAGGGCATGCTGGGGGTCGCAGACAAAGAAGGCAGCCCCTACAGCCACTGCTCCCCCTCCCCGAGTCAGGGTGACGATGAGGATGTGCCGGAGGCTGGGGGCGTCCGGACGGGAGTTGTTGGGGATTGGCGGGGAGGGACTGCCTGCTTGATGGATGCCTGGCCAGGGCTGGCTGAGCTGGAGGGTCCCACAGGCAGCAGGCACACCGGCTTTCCTGGTTTTCCCAGAGAATCTGGAAATCTGGTCCCTGACATGACATCACATGATTGTTACGTCTGAGCAGCTAATCCAAGCCTTGGCCACCCCGTGTGGGTGGAAAAGCGGCACCTGGAGGAAGCACTCTGTAGGTTGGACACGGAGTGGGCTTTGGTTTATGGACAGCGGACCGCAAGCTGAACGTGTGGGAGTTGGAAGCGTTACGGGACAGGAAGGCCAGGCAGTGACAGCAGGGTGGCCCAGGGGACAGTTCCAAGCATTTCAGGGAGAACAGAGTTTACCCCATGGCTGAGCAGGGGCTCCCACACCGGGCACAGTGGGGTCCAGCCAATTGCTGGAGCCCACAGACTGGTGCATGGTGTGGGTCTGGGGGCTTGTTGAGTCCGGATGAGGTGTTTGCAGCAAGGGAGGGCTGCAGCTAGTCTTGGAGGGTGACTGACACGGATGGAAGGATTGACATGGGCAGGGACCCCCATTTATCTAAGGTGGCCGTGCCAGGTGGCGTGTGGCACACACTGTGGTCAAACCTGCATTTTCCAAGGAAAGCTGGAATTTCATTTCTGGAACGTGGCGTTCCATCCTTGTGGAGAGCACTGGATTCAGAGCAGGCCCCCTAGGAGCATGTCTGTGGGCAGACACAGCCCCCAGCCGCTGGTCATTCTGACCTTGGTCTTGGACTTAGGGCTGCTGGAGGAGGAGCTGGCCCTTGGCCCACTTGTGATGGGCCAGACCCAAGCCTGCTGCTGATCTTGAACTCCTTCCAGCGACTTTTCTGAAAGGAGAAAGAGTTGGGGTACAGGGTGGGGTGACCAGGAAGAGCCCTTTCTGCAGTGGGCCTGGCTGCTGAAGTGGAGTCTGAGGAGGGGAGGTGGTCCAGGGTTCCAGCTGCGCTTGGGCCGTGGTGCTGGATGGGGTCCTCGGCCGGGCAGCACTGCCTCCCACGGCCCCTCCCGGGTCTGTTGCATGCTGGGCATTTGAACACCTCCCCTTTGCCCCTGCAGGCTGGTCTGATCCGGATGGAGGAGGAGGAGTTCTTCATCGAGCCCCTGGAGAAGGGTCTGGCGGCGCAGGAAGCTGAGCAGGGCCGCGTGCACGTGGTGTATCGCCGGCCGCCCACTCCCAGGCCCCCACCTCTGGGGGGACCACAGGCCCCGGACACAGGTGAGGCCACTGACGGCGGGCGGGCTGTGTGGGAGCCCTGGATGTGTCCCCGGCTGTCTGGTTGACCACATGGCATGGTGGGGGGTGCCAGTCTGGGGATCCCAGAGTAAGAAGTGCAGGCTGTTTAAGGTCACTTCCTGCTGCCAGCTGGCCATGGTGGAGGGAGGAGCGAGGGAGGCCCAGAGTGCCATGTCTTTGGCGGACAGGCCCTCCCCTGGCTGCTGGAGGGTGACAGCCCTGAGAGTGCCCTCCAGAGCCACGGGGGATGTGCTCATAGCGGTCCCGGGGGCAGGCGCTCCTGGCAGCCCCAGCAGCCTCTGCACAGAGCCTTATGGTGCTGTCTCTTTCAACTTGCAACCAAGCTGAGAGCAACAAGGATGGGGGAGTGCTGGGTGGCCAGGGCGATGATGGGCCACTGCGCCAGCCCAGACCTCCCCAGTGCTCTATTGCAGCCAGGCTTGGCGGCTGGCCATGTCCCTGCAGCTTGTGCTTCCCAGGGTCCTGGTACATGGCTGAGGTCCCCTGGCCTTGCTAGTGAATGGGTGGCTGCAGGCTCAGCCTCGGGCTGTGGACCCCTGGCTGGGGGCAGCCAGGCATGGAGGCCGGGGGTCTTGGCTCAGGTGCATTGGCGTGATTGTAGCAAGTGTTCCGGGGCCCCCGACTGGGCCAGCCACCCAGCGCTGCGCCGTCCCCAGATACTCCCACTTCTCCCGTGCAGTCCTGTTCATTTATTTTAGGACTGTCCACTCCCCAGATTGACAGATCAATTGGGTGTAGCCTGGCAGGGCACCATTCTAATTTCAGGAAACAGTGCAGGAAGCCGATCGATACTTCCAGTGGCCCCTTCGTCCCTGGTGACGGTCCAGCTGCCAATGGCTGGCCCACGGGGCCCTGCCTGCCAGGCCTCCCCCAGGCTTAGCTGCCAACTCCCATGCCTCATTCCCAGCCTTCTCTGCAGCGGGCGGGATGGAGAGTAGCCTTGGAGGGCAGGAGGAAAGTTGGTCCGGGAACCTCCTTGGGTAAGTGGAGGCCTCTGCTTTCCCACCTGTCCCATGGGCTTCGAGAAGTCCTGGGTCAGAGAGCTCAGGACCTGGCCGCTGTCTGCGTAGTACTGGATATTTCTGGACCAGCTTCTCCTAGAAGACTCAGGGTGATGCTGGGGGCCTCCTCTCAGGCAGGGGGAGAGGAGCCTGCACAGTGGAGCTGGCCAGGTGCCCTTGGCTGTGCCTCTGATCCCAGATTCCATATGGTGCTTATCTGACTGAACATAGCAGCTCTTCCTCTGCGACTGGCTGCCTGGCCCGGTTCTCTGGCCTTCTGCTGATGTTCTGGTATCTTCCATTGAACTGGCCCTCCACACCCCAGCCCCAGTCCACATAACTTTAACGCAAGCTCAGAACCCAGGACAGAGAGAAGGGATTCCCAACTCGGAATGAGCCCGGAAACTAAGGGCCGTGGCAGGTGCCGAGTGAGGCCAGCTGCGTAGAACAGGGGTGAAGTGAAGCCCGCCTGGAGGGTGGGGTGGGACAGGAGTTGAGCCCATCCTGGCTGAGGCTGGGCTGGGAGCCCAGGGTCTCCAGCTGAGAGCCCAGGCTGTGGGTGTGGGTGTGGCCATGGGCCGCGGGGTCTGGGGCCAAGACCCCTCACCCTGGTGTCAGAATGACCCTGCGTGGGTGAGTTCTGTCCTCAGAGAGCTGGTTTCCCTCTGGATGTGCCTGCTGGTTCCGCATGGCTCAGTGCTGAGGTCAAGTCTCAGGCTGGAGAGGGTCCAGACGCAGTTTGTGCTGGGCTGGGCCCAGGGCTTGTGGTGAACTCAGAGTGTTTAGCTTGCTGTCGGCTTGGGCCTTGTCGGGGGTCTGGAATAGAAGCTAAGGGACATGTCAAAGCCACGTCCTTGGACATAGCCAAGGGACACAGCCCGTTGGGCTCAGGACCCCGGGACATCAGGTCAGGGGTTTTCTGCGTGTGTGTGTACATGCATGTGTGTGCAAGCTGAGTGCTGTGGGTCCCCGAAGGCTCTTTTGTGGGGAGCTGAGTCCCCAGTGTGGCAGCACTGGTGTGCTGGGGCCTGGTAGGAGGGGAGGTGGTTAGGTCTGGGGGCCTCCACCCTCATGACCAAGGGGAGTGGGTAGGTCTCACAAGAGTGAGTTTCGTTTTGCTCTCAGGTGCAGGTGGTTGTCGAGTGAGGTCGCCCCATGAACATGGTCCCTTCTGTGCACGGCTGTGTCCTTTGCTGCTGCTTCACCACATGAGACGCGTCTGGGGGTTCCTTGCAGGGACACCGGTACCCTGCTCTGTGGATCCTCCAGTCACCAGGACTGTGAGCCACACATGATTGGTTGTCCTGTGCAGTGTTCCCAGCCTCAGGTCCTCTGTTACAGCACCACGAGACAGACCAAGACCTTAAGGGTCCTTTCTCCCGGGAAGTCTGATGAGAGCCCAGTTCTGCCTGTGTGGCTCTGGCTGAGGCAGGCAAGAGGCACTGAGTGCAGTACCCCCAAGGCACCGTCCGCAAGTGGGTTTGAAGAGTAGAGGACACACTCCTCTCTTCACTGGCCACGCCAGGGGCCTGGAAGCCAAGACAAGACACAGAGCTTGGAGGCCAGGGTGCCAGGGCGGCCTTTTGGGGCAAGGTGTCACTCTGGGATGGGCCTCTCTCAGGTGACAGGTGCCTGAGTGCCCCTGCTGACCCTACAACTACATTGGGAGATGGGGAGCTGTGTGATAGTGGCCCCTCTGGGGTGTGTGTGTACATCTGTATTCGTGTGTGCGCGCACACGTACATGTTTATAAGTATGCATGCACATGTATGCACACATGTATGTGGGCATGCATGTGAGCACATATGTGTGCATATGTTTACACATGTATAGGCGTGTGCGCATGTGTTATATGTGCATGCACTTGTGTGCATGTGTGTATAAGTGCATGTGTGTGGTGTGCATGTTTATGTGCATACATGTGTGCATGCATATTCGTGTATGTGTATGCATTGGGTGTAAGCAGGACCAGCTCTGACTTCTGGACCCATGCTCCCGTCTCGTTCCTGTCTGGCGTTATTGAGGAGGCAGAGCTGGCCACATCCTAGGACTCTGCGTTCATTTCCTTTGGCTGTTATAACTGGGTACTTGCACAGCAGGAACTTATTGTCTCAGCGTTCTAGAGCAAGAATCCAAAAGCAGCATGGCCGGGCTGGAGTGAAGGTGTGACAGGGCTTACTCCCAGAGGGGCTCCAGGGAGACTGTTCCTGGCCATGCTTGTGCTGGGGTGGGGGGCTGCCTGTGCTCCTTGTAGCCACATCCCTCCAATCTCTGCCTCTGTGATCACGTGCCCCCTTCTCTCTCTCTCTCTCTCTCTCTCTCTCTCTCTCTCTCATACTTATTAATTCTTTATTTGAAAAAAGAGTGACACATACATACACACACAGAGAGAGAAGCAGAGAGGGTGAGAGAGAAACAGAGAGAGAGGTCTTCCACCCTCTGGTTCACTTCCCAAATGGCCGCAGCATCCAGGGCTGGGCCGGGGGGAAGCCAGGAGCCGAGAACTCCATCTGAGTCTTCCACACGGGTGGCAGGGGCCCAAGCACGCAGGCCATTTTCTGCTGCCATTTCAGGTGCATCAGCAGGGAGCTGGATCAGAAGTGGTGCAGCTGGGACTCTAACAGGTGCTCTGATGTAGGATGTTGGCATTTTAGGGCTGTGTACAATGCCGGCCCCGCCTCCTTTTATTTTGTAAGTGTTGGTCTCCCTTGGCCTCCCCCTTGTAGGGATGCACGTGGTTGCATTCAGGACTCATTGGGATAACCCAGGTTAATCCCCTACCTGGAGATCCTTGATCCAGTCACACCTGCAAAGTCCTTTAGTTGGCCTCCTAGGGTACCAGTCCTAGGTTCTAGGGATCAGGACCTGGGTCTGTGGGGGCTGCCAGCCAGCTGGTTACAGGAGGTGACATGGACGTTCCCCATGACGCTGGCTGTGCAGAGGACCTGGGCATACATCTGTGAGGCGATTGTGGAGCAGTGACTGCCTCCAGCTTCAGCAGGCAGTGGCCCACACCCAGCAAGGCAGAGATCCCCAGGTCACGTGCTGCACAGCGCCATCTGCAGGGCCAAGAGCGCAAACTCACCATTTCTCCTGGCCCAGCAGGTAATGCCAGTGAGGACAGAAGGAAAAGGAAATTGTGTCCGCCTCTGGCCGGGCTTCCAAATCCCTACTTTCAGTGTAAACCTGGGTGACAGGGAATACATCTCCGCTGAAGGGCAAACAGCAGCGCGAAGGTGGCAGTGCACAGCTCCAGCAGATGAGCGACCTGGTTGGAAAGAACCCTCCTGATTTGAAAATGTGCCTCTGAATTTCCGAAAAGCACCATATGGTCCTGGCAACTCATGGCCTCAGTGGGCCCAATCTTTGCTTTCTGCCCCTCTCCTCCAGCGGCACTCCTGAGGTTCCCCATGGCGTGGCCGTGGAGCAGAGGGTGGTTCCCGTCCAGGGACCGGCTGCGGGGCTGCCCTTCTCACAGGCCCCGCTGTGCACGCTGCCCTGGGCTCAAAGAAGAGAGGTCAGACAACTGTGCTCATGACCTTGGCTGCCACCTCCTCGGGAGCAGCCCGTGCCAAGCCTCTGCCCGCTGCTGTCTGGTTGCAGTGTCCTCTCTGATGGGCTGGGGAGGCACGGCACCTTGGGAGCTGCTGTGCCTCTGCCAAGGATAGTCTGGGAGAGAGAGAGAGGGAGGAAGGGAGGATGGGGCACCTCCGCGTGGCTGAGCTTGGCCAGCTGCTAGGTCTCCACCTGGTGGCCCGCAGCCAGCCCTTCTCACCCCGAAGCCCTGTTACTGTAGCCTTGAGCTGGGCAGGAATCCCACAGCTGCCACCAGGGGAGCTCATGGGAGGCATGCAGAGGTGGGCACTGGGGGCTTGGAGGGGACAGCGTGGGTTCGAATGGCCCAGGGCGGCTGGGATTTTCAGCGGCCGAGGATTTTTGGGAGGCACCAGAGTTCTGTGTTGTAGTGGGCCTGTTCTGTTGGCAATGCGAGGGAGACCGGAGAAGTGGCCTAGCAGGCCACAGGGCGGGGAGGTGGGCATGACAATGCGGTGACAGGCAGATCACCAGGCCTCCTGTGCCACGGTGGGGGTGGGAGCCAGGGATGCCCGTCTTCTCTTTCCGTGGCTGCTGGGACAAGTCACCACGAGCAGAGTAGCTTCACACAGCACAGCGTCCGAAGGGGCTGGCATCAGGGTGCTGTCTGCGGGCGCTAGGGGAGACCCGTTCCTCGCCTCTCCAGGCTCCTGGGGGCTGCTGTCCTCCCTTTGCTGTGGCCTCCTTGCTGTGATCTCTGCCTCTGTGGTCACATCACTGCCTCCTCTCCCTCGGCCACGTCTGCCAAGTCGTGTTTCCCATATGAGGTCGCACCCTGGGGATCTGGGGGAGGGTGGTGTGTGACTCAGCCGACTCGTCTAAACCTCCCACCCGGGGGTCCTGAGCAGCCCGAACCCCTGGCGGCCATGCTCTGTGTGCCAGACCTTGTCTGTCTGTGCCTCCAACTCAGGAGTCCCCTGGGGCGGCCCCAGGACTGTCAGGAAACCCGGATGCGGCCGCTGCTCTGCTGAGCCGGCTGTCGCCAGCTCACCATGCTGCACCTTGCTACTCCGCCCCCGGGGCCCTCTCTTTTCCTCCTCTTCATTTCACCCCTGGGCTGTGCCTGCAGCCTGGGGACCCAAGGAAACCCAAGGAGAAGCCCTAAGTTGTGAAACCTGAGGCAGCTGGGCCCAGTGCCGGGAGGCGTGTTTCCGAGCTGAGCGCACCCTTGGCAGAGGCCACGGCTCTCCTGTCCTGCTGTGGCCCGGGCTCTGGGATGGCTGTGGGAGATGCCAGGGTGCTGACGTGGCTGCACGCCGGGAAGAGGGAGACCAGGGCAGCGCGGGACAGCCGGGCTTCACAATCTCTGAGGCCTGGAGTTGTCTGGGGTCAGACTTGGCCAGAGCTGTGGGCCGACTGGGAGGTACCCAACTCCCCGGCCCCGGTGGCTCGTGGCATGGATGGGGCCTGGGACTGGGGAGCCCTGCCCCGTGGGCACTTCCTACCCATGGACAGAGCTATAACTTGCAGCCAAGGCAAGAACTCGGGCCCACCCGTTCCACCGTATACACAGGAAGAAGCTGGGGTGTGCTTCCCCTAGTGCAGGCTGTGGCTGGCATCTGCCCCATTGCCTCGGGTCCTCAGTTTTCCTCTGCCCCTTGGCTGTCCCTGGGGCCCTCCCAGGCTGCCCCTCTGCCTCCCTCTGGATCAGGGATGGAGCTGAGCAAGGGATCGGGGCCTGGGAAGAACCTGGTATTTGGGGGAGCACTATGAATAGAGGATGACGTGGCCTTGGCCCTGGCTTGCCTGTGGCCCCAACTCAGGTACAAGGGACAGTTTTCAGAGACAGGCCTGTGGTTCGGGGAAAGGGGAGGGAAGGAGAGCAACAGATGTGGGCATCATGGGGTGGGGCATTGTAGTATAGGGGTAGGTGTGCGTGGCGCACCTCTGCCTGGCTGCCCCACCCATTGGCTCTTCAGGACCCCCTGGGCTTTCCATTGTTGTCCTGGTGATGAGACTATGCCCCTATTGTCCTGAGCAGATGCCTGCTCCTACTTGCTGTGATCCATCCTTATGGCATTGGTTGGGGCAGGTCAGAGGGTTCTTCCAGGCCCCTGAGGTTCCTTGTCCTTTCTTTGCCACAGACAGTGAGAATGGATGCCTACCTGCCTTCCTTTCCATTTACATTGTGAATGTCCCCCAAAGACTTGGCCGGTGGCTGGCGGGAACCGGATGGTGCACAGCCCTGGGACAAAGCTGCAATTTGCTCGCGGGCATGCACCGGGGCCTTGTGTCGGCCACAGCCTCGATGGGCCACTCTGTGCGAGTCCCCAGCACAGCAGACACCAGCTTCTGGCAGAGATGAGCTGTCTCCAGGGCAACAATGCATGTCTGTGACGCGTGTATCTCGGGTGTGGGAGCCGGCGTGGCAGGGTGGAGCAGCTGGGCCTTCTCAGGATCCCGCTGACCCACAGGAGGCTCCCTCCCTGCCCCCAGAGCTCCCATGGATGACTGTGAAAAAGATGCAGGCTTTTTGACGTGGGGGGGTCCCTGGACAGCAGGGGGTCAGGCCTGGCCCCAGCATCGCCACTGCAGGACAGCTCCGGGGATATCTGAGGGGATAGAAAGCTCTGCCTGGCTCCAAGTCTGGCCTGGGGCCCAGAGTCCAAGGCTCTGACCACAGACCCCACTTCCTCTCCGAATTCTCGGCAGCTCGGCAAACACCGCAGCCGGCCCCAAGCCTGAAGTGTCTTCTATAAAAATTTCCAATTTTCCTTGACCCATTTCTCTTTGAAATTAATCCGAAGCAGTGCTGTGCACTTGGCCCTGGAGGAGCACTGAGCTGGGAAAAGGTCATACAATTAGGTGGAAATGTGGCATCTGGCTCTCTCCCTCCTGCTCCCTTAGTCTCGCCCTCATCCATGCACACGTGGAGACCTGGGGCTGGGTCCTGGAGTCGCAGTGTCTCTCCCAGAGCACCTGGCTCGGCCCCCTGGTCCCTGGGCTTGGGTGTGGGAGCCGAGCCCGAGGCTGACGGGGGCTCTGGGCGGGGAGTCAGTGGCAGCACCTCCATGGGGTCCAGCAGCTGGTGCGAGCTTGCAGGACTGCACGGGATTTGCAGGAGTCTGGCCTGGACTGTGGCAGAGGAGTGGCCTGGAAACTGGGCTTGGGGAGAGATGGGTGGAGCTGATCTGGGCTGAGAAGGGACCAGGAGCCCCGGCACCACAGAGGGCTCAGTGCTACCCGATCGTAACCCTGTCCCCAAAATGTGGGAGGCACAGAGCAGTCACCGCTGCACTTCTCAGGTGGGAGACAGAGGCTCCCGGGGGCACCCTGCCTAGGCCCTGGGAGCATTCTCATTCATTCATTCATTCATTCACACCTTCCTATGGTGTGCCTACCACATGGCTGGGACTGGAGTGGTGCTGGGCAGGCAGTGGTTGAACCGGATCAGGAGCCTGCGCCCTGAAAGTCATGGGCCAGCCTGGGAGACACAGTGGAGAATCTCATGAGCAGGTGAAATAGATGAGGGTGGGAGTGGTGTGTGGGGGGAGGGGAAGGAGACCCTCTAGGCCAGGGGTGGCGACAGTTGCACCTGCAGCCTGAAGAATGGGAAGGTCTAGCCCTGGAACAGTGCATGCAGGAGCCCTGAGGCTGGGGTCACCTCCACGTGGCCCAAGGTTAAGTGCAGAAGTGACATCACAGCTGGCTCCCTTTCACTGCTCCATGCTGCCCTGGCTCAGAAGGTGCTGGCCATAGGCCCAGCCCCATTTGGCTTCCAGACACCTGGGGTGGGGGACAAGGGCCCCAGAAGCCAGCCCCCCCCAAGGTGAGCAGGCTGTAGGATGCACTGGCATGTATTCTGTGGGAAGGGGGCTGTGGGAGACAGTGGGCAGCCAAGGGGTTCTGTGGACGTTGTGTGTCCACGTTTCTCTTTCCCCAGCCTGGCACTTTGGGGAGGGCCCCCAGACCCGCCACGGGGCGAGTGGAAGCCGGGACCTGAGTATGTGCAGGGTGGGATGTGCACTGCTCCTGGGCACTGGCAGCTGCCACGCCCACAGCAACTGCCCCAAGGTGGCCTCAGCACCCCTGCCCTGGTGCAGCTGTTTCTTGGAATTCAGGATTGGCCTCGGGTTCACTTTCTGTGACTCAGTACCTGTTGGCGACCCCGCAGCCGGCCCGCCCTGGAGCCCTGGCTCTCAGCAGCCGTCAGGGAGTCCTTGCTGAGTGGCTGAATATATTTCGCGGTGTGGGCGCTTAGAGCACTCACCACTCGAGCCGAGCTGGCCCGGTTCCCACCGCGGCACCCGGGGCTCTGCCGGTTGATGTTTCTCCGGCAGGGAAGCCGCACTGCTCTGTGCTTGCATTTGTGCTGCTTTGATTGTGGTGAACAGGAGCGATCTTCCCGTGTTTGGCGACGTGGTACGTCTCCTCTGCCCACCTGAGTCCCTTGCCTGTTGCTCTTTGGGGTCCCCTGCATTGGGAGACGCCTTTTATCTGTTTCAGATGTTGACTTTCTGCCCTGTTGAATACAGGCCTTCCCCCCAGGCTACCCCGTTCTGGTGCAACTTTGTGAGCGCTTGTTGTGCCAAAGCCCATCTTTCCACACCCAAGTCTGTGCACGAGCCCTCTCTTGTCCCCAGGGAGCCGAGTCAGCTCAGGTGGTAGGCCCACCAAGGCCAGGGAGTCATGCTGTCCTACTACAGATGCGAGTCACTGGGAGGGGAGAGTACACAGCGTGTGGAGCATTTACCTGTGGTGACATTGGGTCACCATCTCGTGGGATTCTTGCCACTACTTGTGCCCACTTTACAGGTGAGAAAACCGAGGCGCCTGTGCCTACACAGCCAGTAAATTGTAGAGACATCATGGAAGCTGACTCCTATGACTCCTGTATGGGAAAGGAGCCCTAGAACCTAGGACTGTCTGTTTCCAGGGAAGAGCCCTGCTGTTGACCCCCTCCCAGAGCCTGGAGTGGTGAGACCTGGGGGGTTTCAGACCCCAGCGATTTCAGACCCTGCCCGAAGGCCAGCTGCTTTGGGTCACCTAGGGCCTGCTGTGCACCTGTGCTTGGAGCTCCGCTTCCTGGATGCAGACAGGGTGAGCGCGGCCACATCTCCAGGTCACGTTCGCTTCGGGGAGAGCCCGCTGCTTGCAGTGGAATTCCCAGCATTGCGCAGCGTTTCTGGCACACACTTGCTGCCTAAATATCCATGAAAAGGAGGCGTGGACGGAGCTGCCCAGCAAGCCCGGCTCCAGTCCTCATCCCTAGAGCAGCCTCGCTCCCTGCGGGTGTTGGAGCGTTTCCCGGGGAGCACGGTCTGAACGCTGCCTGGGCGTCCCTGCTCCTGCACTCCTGGGCTGCAGACTCCACTGCGGCCCCAAGTCCCATGGGACGGCAGGTGGCTGTGGGCCTTTCCTGGTCCTGTTTCGTGCCTCCCGAGCAGGGCTGGCTTTGTGGGCATGAAGGGCGCTCTGCTTGCTTGCTTTCATCCCATCTCGGAGCCCGAGTCCCTCTCTGCACAAAGCGACCTTGTGTTTGCATCTTGCACTGGGCCCTACACCTGGTCAGCTCACCATCTTCCTCTGGGCCTCTGCTTCCTTGGAGCTGGGATCCAGACCCTGAGGTTAAGGCTGATGACACACAGCAGCTCCAGTTGGGAGGGCCCAGCAGATGCTGGCTCTTGCCTTCCAGGGCTGAGAGATCACACTTCCTTTTCATTTTTATTTATTTATTTATTTTTAAGATTGATTTTATTTGGAAGGCAGAGTTACAGAGCGGCAGAGGCAGAGAGAGAAAGAGAGGGGTTTTCCATCTGCTGGTTCACTCCCCAGATGGTGGCAATGACTGGAGCTGTGCCCATCTGAAGCCAGGAGCTTAGAGCTTCTTCTAGACACTACACTTTCTAACGTTTAACCACTTCATCTCTGTCTGGGATTGTGTGCTGCAAGCCTGCCCGGGACAAGGGGTCTGGACGCCTCCAGGCTGTAGCACAGGTCTAGCCTTCGGAAATGAACCCCAGAGCTGCAGCGCCATGACTACACCTCCGCCCTGGGGATACTGTTGAGATGGGACCTTGTGGACCCCAGTGTGCTCTGGATACGAAGCCATCCCCCTTGTTCCTTACTCATTTATGCAATTCATGCTGGCATCCATGACAGGCACAGGGCACAGGACCAGGCTCTGGGGCCTGTGGGGCCCTGGGTAGACGCAGCAGGGGCCTCTACCTGCTGTGCAAGCATGTCCTGGTTTCCGAGGAAGAGGACTGGAGACCAGGCAGGGACTGGGAGGCGGCGGCTGCTGTGGGCCCGAACCAGGGTGGCTGTGGGGACGGAGTGGCCATCTTCGTGACCAACAGTGGTAGAGCAGGGACGTGTGAAGAGCCTGCCATGCAGTCCCCATGTGGGTCAGAGGGGCCCACTGTCCACTGAGCAGAACCACCTTCCCATGCAGAATTAGGGAGGAGCAGGGAGCGCAGCCCACAGCCCAGCTCTCCGCCCCGGCCCGGCAGGCCCACCAAGGCCACGCTTGCAGGAATCACCTCCCCTGCTGGCGAGTCCCTGAGCGTCTGGACTTTGCTTCCAGGCTCCTGTCCAGAGCTCTCTGGGCACCTGTTTGAGTGCATCTGCAGATGCCCAGCTGGGAGAAGCCCCGCCCTGGCTTCCAGGCTTTCTCTGGCCAACCGCGGGGCCTCTGGGGTGTGCCACAAGGACCTGAATTCAACCTCTTTCTCCAAAGCCTTTTGACAGTTCGCGTGGCAGAAGCTGGGGCCAGGCTTGGGGTGCCCAGGCTTGGAGGAGGAACCAGTGGACTTGGCAGTTGGCAGGTAAAGGAGTCAGGGGGACAGGCTGGTTTGGCCTGGACCAGCAAGAGGAAGGATCCAGGCCCCCAGCGGGCCATGGGGCAGGGCAGGACTCAGGCTGAGTTGACCCAAAGTTCAGTGCACATGGTTCAGGTCAGTGGCTCAGGTTAGAAACAAGGGCCTGACCGCCTGCTCCACCTGCCCACCCAGCCTGGAGCCACAGCTATGGGCAGTCTCAGGCTGCACTGTATGCAGAGGGCATGGGGACCTGAGCCCCAGCACCCAGACCCAGGAGGCCAGAGCTGGGTGACACAGGCACCCTGGAAGGTCAGAGTCCCCATGGGCCGGAGCTCGTGTCCCTGCAGCCTTGCCTGGGCAGGGGGTGGGGATGGGAGTCATACATCCACAAGGGGCAGGGGTCTTAGATGGGAACAGCTGCGGCAGCCAGCCAGGCGGTGAAGGCAGAGTGGGCTGGCTGTGGGGGGCATAGCTGGACGTGGAGGTGGCTGATGGCAGGAGGACCTCTGGGGTTTTCCAGAAAAGCTGGAAGTCAAGATTTTATGTGGAACCTCTTCATTTGCAAGCTTGGCAGCGGATTCAATGTTTCTGGAAGCTGTGTATGGGCCAGGCAGCCCCGGGGCCTGGAGGGGCCAACTCTGCTATGTGTGGGGGGATGGGGGGTGTCATTTGGTGGCTTCAGTGCCAGGGACCTTCACTCGGGCCCACAGTGCTCAGGCGGCGGCTGGGACCGAGCCTGTTGGCTGTGGCTGGAGCTGCCTCGGAGTTGAAATGGACTTCAGAGGGTTTTTATTTTCATTTCGGGAACGCTGTGAGAGACCGTCCAGCGGTTCAGTTTCTTCTGTGAGCAGAAACTGGCGGCTGCTGTTTTTCTTGGAGGCTAGCACCAAGGCCATCTGTGGACCATTAGCAGGGGCAGCTGGGGCGACTCTGTCCAGGCCCGACATGGCCACGGGCAGATGGGCTGGGGGATAGCCCCGGACCCTTGGAAATGGCCCCAGCCCGTGGCAACACCAGAGCGGCACGCAGCTGGGGTGGACAGACCTCATGGCGGCGACAATGCCTGGTGCTCTGTGCCAAGGTCAAGGGTTTGCTTCCCAAGGCCCCTGGTGTGCCGGACACCAGCACGCCAGACGTTCCCCAGGCCCCGACAACTTGAGCAGCAAGAGGTTGATCCCACTCCTCGTATCCAAAACTCCCCTCGCTCAGGGGTGGGGTCACAGGACTGTGTTCCTCTGCTCTGGGCAGTGTCCCAGGAGCGACTTACATTCTTGGCGATTGTCACCACTGGGATAAAAGCGGGCTTGGATCTGTCCCGGGACCTTGGACTGGGAACAGCCATGGGGTCCTCACACGCAGAAGAGGACTGCCTTAGGTGTCGCATAGACACCTCGGTGACAGGGACTTCCGGGGCCTGAGCCCCCCATCCTTGGTGTCCTCAGTGCCTGGGATTTTGTGACTGCCCACAAGGGTGGTGACGGCCCTAAGCAGAAGGCTGGGAAAACAGCGTGGGGGATGGAAGCCCTGTTCGGCCTTGGCTGGCTGGGTCCCTGCTCTGGCCTGGCTTCAATCTCATGATTTAGAGATGGTTTTAATTTATTTATTTTCACTTTATTTGAAAGAAAGAGACGTGAGAGTAGGGGGAGAGAGATATTTTCCATCCACTGGTTCACTCCTCAGATGCCTGCAATATAGCTGGGGCTGGGCCAGACTGAAGCCAGGAGCCAGGAACTCCATCCAGGTCTCCCAAGAGGGTGGCAGGGGCCTTGATCTGCTGTCTCCTGAGGCACATGTCCGCAGGAAGCTGGGTCAGAAACAGAGTCATGGGCTGTGTCCCTGCACCCCTCCCCCTCCCAAATGCTCTATTTTGCTCTACACCATGGCTTCAACAATTTTTAGAGTGTACGTTTAAAAATCAGGAGGTTTCACAAGGAAACTCAATTTCCAGTTTTCCAGTTTTTTCAGAAAGATTAGAAGGCCTGATAACCATGGGAACGTTCCTGCAGAAGTGAGTTGGTGGCACCGTACCCGTTCCGTGTGGGATGGACGAAGGCCCTCTTTCCTACAGCCCCCCACGCATTCTGCTCCTGTCTGCCCTGGTTGATAATGGAGTTCCAGACTCCTAGGAAAAGCTTACCTGTAGTTGGTGCACAGAGTATCTCTCTTGCTCATTACACACACACACACACACGCACGCACAGAGCAGACACACCATGTCCTCCTTCAGGCAGGAAGTACTGGGAGAGACCATGCCATTCGCTGAGACCCATGTGTGTCAGGCCTGTCTCTGGTCAAGTCTTGTTCCCTGTGGGCCTTAGCTGAGGCCACAGGCTCAGAACAAGACTCTCCAGGTCATTGTGGAGGTGGAAGGACTGCTTGAGAGAGCAGCTCACCACGCTGGCCAAGGCCAGGCTGCAGGAGGCGCTGGGGGACAGTGAAGGGAACTGGTGAGTGGCTGCAGCCAACACCTGGGCTCCGTAGCATCTACGCGAAGGGGCCCAGTGAGGTCACAGGTGAAGGACCCTGTGTCACTCACACCATGGCAGCCTGGTCCCAACCCTGCTTCTGCAAAGCCATCTGCTCCCTGTGTGTGATGACGCCAGGGTGGGTGGGTGGGGCATCAAAAGTGGCCTCTGTGCCTCCACTGAGGGCCATCAGTGACCAAGGGTTGGCTCCAGGGGGACAGAGGGGTCTTTCCACTGGCTGTGCTTTGAAAGGGGGCGAGATGAGGAGCTTTGCCAGCTGCTTCTGAGCCAGGACCCGATTGGTTGCTCTTGGGAGAGGGGACAGGAAGTGGGCAGATCCAGGGTGAGTGGTGGGAAGGATTTGAACTCCTTGGTGGAGGGGAGATATAGTGAGGTGATCTGAGTGCCATCTGCTATCAGGCACAGAGGCTGCGCCTGCAGCTCCAGCCCTGACCCCTCTCCCCAGCCCCAACTCTACACCCTGAGCCTTTCTTGGTGGTTTTAACCAGGTGGCCCTAGGGCTGTGGTCTCAGGTCAGACACCCATGGGCCCAAATCAAGTCCCACTTCTGAGCCTTTGAGTGGCCCTTCTTCCTCCTCAGGCTCTGGTGATGGCCTGCTGTGGTACTCAGAACCATAGTGGGTTCCACGTTCTGGGAGAGACTCAAATGCAGGCGCTGTGGAGCCGGGCGTATGGGTCCCCCTCCCGGCCCTGGGGGTTCCTTCTGCACTGCTAGTCCCTGACGGGAAGCTTTGAGTCCGTAGATCTGGATCATTGCTTTCAGCTCCTTCCTCCTCCCCAGCGGATCTGTGGTCAAGCCTGGCCAATTCTACTCCTAAAATGCCTAGGTGGTGATGGGGCAAATGGCACGGCCACAGCCTCCATCTCTGACTTGTTGCCTGGTTCAGCCAGGGATGTGAAGGCCTCACTCCCCAGTGTCAGGATCCACCCATTTATCCTTCCATCATCCATCCATCTGTCTGCCATCCCATCACCCACTCCTCAGTCCATTCCATCACCCATCTACCCATCCTTCCTTCCTTCTTTCCTCCCATCATATCATCCATCCACCCATCCCATCTCTCTCCCTCCCTCTCTCCCTCCCTTCTTCCCCCCTCCATTCATTCACCCATCCACCCACCCATCCATCCATTCGCTCATCATTCACCCACCCATCCCCTCATCCATCCATTCAATCATTTATCAACTCTATCACTTGCCCAGTGTTTATGAGCATCTCTGTGCCAGCCCTGTGATGGACACGGGCACAATCTGTTCTTTGCCCCCTGAGTAGCGTGGACTGGGGAAGAGTCAACCACAAGGATTAACCACTGTTGGCACCCTGGAGAGGTACAAGGCATGAACAACTGATGTTGTCCTAGTTGGGGTGAGTTCAGGAAGCTGGTCAGAACTGGTGAGAAGCACTAGCCAGGCCTCAAAGAGACAGTGTTCTGGCTTCGAGGACAGGATAAGGGTATGCTGGCCTCAGAATTCTGTCTTTGAGATCCAGATACCTGTTTCAGATTCTGGGATCCGGCTACCTGGTTTAGATCCTGGCTTCTTCCTCTGTACCTCTCCGTGCCTCTGTTTCCCCACCTCAAAAGATCATGGGTTTCCCCCTGGGAAGCTGTTGGGACGATTAAGCCTCGTCTTACTTGTAGGAACCCGTGCATGGCCGGTGCATCCTCAGTAATGACATGTTTTAGTGGTAGCCACAGGGGAAAGCCCCACCTGCATCCTCATCACTAGGATGCATTTCCCATCCCAGCTCCTCCACTCGCCCTTGGAGGAGCACAGTGCACAGACGTTTAAGCTGGCCCTTCCCTGTCCTGCTTGCTGCTGGGTCCATTTTATAGGAAAAGAGTGGCTTCCTTAAAGGATTCCTAAGGTTTGGGCCCCTCTAGCTGCTTTCCGTGGGTTGCTGTCCACAGTACATCTGTTTAGTAGCTATTTGCTGGGGTCAGGGTGGGGCAGACTTTGGCCAAGATCAGTTTGTCCCCTGCGTCATCGGCAGGCACAGTGCACAATGATCCAGGGTCCAGGCCAGAGGTGGCTGAGGCCGGTGACTGCCTGGCCCATCAGGCAGGTGTTAACTGAGTAGTTCTGGAAGGCAGATGTCCTATCCGTTTTTTATTGCTGTCACAGAGCACCCGAGGCCGGGTAACATACAAAGAGTAGAGGGTTTTCTGACTTACAGTGCTGGAGGCTGGAGGTCCTAGAGCGTGACACCAGCATCTGCTTAGCATCTGGTGAGTGCATCGTGCTGCAAGCCAGCAGGGCGGAGGCCAGCACGGGCAAAGCCAGCTGCCAGCTGCCAGCTGGGGTGAGGCTTCCTCTTAGAAAGCCCTTCCCCCACTACCTTACTGAATCTGATTGACCTCCAGAAAGCCCCAACCTCCAGTGTCACTCACGTGGGGGCTCCAGGGATTAAGTCTGCAGCACGTGGGCTCTTGGGGGACACACGGAAGCTGTGGCACTAGGGGTGTGGAGCACCTGCAACAGCGTCTCCCCTGTGCACCCCGGGACCTTGTGCTGAGAGGACCACAGCAGCCACCAGCCACGGGCCGTGTTGGACGCTGTAGTAGGTTCTGTTCTTTTCACATGAATGGAGCTGCTATGAGTGTGTGTCCACAGGTGGATTTCTAGCCTTCCATGAGAAATCAGCACCTTGGTGGCATCTGGCTGGCCTTGCTCTCTGGTGCGGCCCTGGTGGGGTGGGGGTGGGCGTCACAGGCTGCCTTCCCACAGCCCCAGTCATCTCCACCCTTCATCACCGTGCTTTGTCTTCCTGTAAGCCACAGTAGACGTCCCTGTATTCTTGGTATCATCAAGGGCTGTTGTAGGAGAGCAGGCAGAGAGGGCTGTGGGCTCCCTGAGCAGGGGAGGGGCTGTGCCCAGAGGTTCAAGGCTGCATGGGTTCCTGTGTCCTCTTGGAGCTCCTGAAAGCATGGGAGTTGCTGCTTCTGGCCTTTTACAACTAAATTGACTATAATTCCTCTAACAGTCACAACCGAAGCCACTTAAAAGGGTGTAACCTGGGGCAGGCTGTGCAGCCATTGTCTCTGTGCATTCCAGAACATTCTCATCATCCCCAGATGAAAACCCTGTGCCCATGAACCAGTCATTCCCCGCTCCTCTTCCCTCCAGGAAGTTCCCTTCCCTGGCCACCCTGAGCACTTCCTGCCCGTCTGGATTTGCCTGTTCTGGATATTACATATACATGGAGATTTATCAATCCAGGGTCCGGCTCTGCCCAATCATCTTCTAGAAATAACCACCCAAGGAGCCAAGTCTCCAGGTTCCTGGACAGAGGCGGGGGACCCGTGCTGTGGTCCGTCTTCCATTCTATAACAAACACCCGAGGCTTGCTAGTGTAAGGAAGAGAGGTGTCTTCAGCTCACGGATCTGGAGGCGGGAAGTCCGAGGTTGGGCAGCACCATCTGTTTGGGCTCCAGTGAGGCCTCATGGCCCAGGGAGAGCGTGGGAGAGCTGGGAGATGTCACAGGCACCAGAGACCAGGGAGAGGCCAGTCTCCCTTCTTCCAGAACAGTCTTCTCATGAGGACTAACCAAGGACCCATGAGAGCTGCACTAATTCCTCCCAGTGGGGGTGGAGGGGTGTTGCCCCCAGTGACCTATGATTTCCTATGGGCCCCGCCTCTTAAAGATGCCACAGCCTCAAAATTGCCACTCTGAAGATCAGGCCTCCAACCACACCCAAAGCAGAGCACCACCCTCCGGGTCCTTCTGAGTTGTTTCTGGCCTCGGTGACTTCTCTGGGCTCCGGGTTTCCTCCAGTATTTGTTTCTTCAGAGCATGTTTAATTCTAGGGCCTGTCCCGCTTGGTAGTGAAGGCCAGTTCTCAGAAGGACTCCAGGGAGGGTGTGAAGTCCCAGGGCCATCAGGTGACAGTAATATACTGATGACTACCAAGTACTGCCATACTACCTCTGACCTGTAAGGTGGGTCTCTAGGGCAAAAGGAAGGCTCGGTGCAGGGCACAGGGAGACTGGTGCACCTGCCTGCCATCGTCATTGAATACAGAGATGCGGCTGGGGCCAAGTATGCAGCGTTGCTTTGCTTCTTTGTACCAGGTGCTGCGTCTCCCATGCCCCCTAGAATAGGCAACACCATGTGGGGGCCAGAGTGTTATGGTGGGCCTGTGCAAAAAAGAAAAATCCGGCGCCAGCCTCGACCTAGGGGATGGCTCCTGTCAGCTCCTCTGCTCAGAGCTGACACTGGGATGGCACATGATCGGGGTTCTGCTCACCAGTGCAGTAGCTGGGAATTCTGGGTCCACGTGGGACACAGCAGTGCCTGTCCCACCCAGGACCCTGAAGAGAAGCAAACATCCTTGCCGAGGCTGAACTGCAACTGACGTCCTGATTCCGAGCTGGTGTGCACACACATGCGTCTCTGTGTGCCTGTGTGTGCACGTGTCCTCCTCTCCTCCTCTCCCTAGGCCTCAGCCAGGGCCAGGGCTGCCAGCACCTCTGTGAGAGATGCCTTTGAGAAAAGGGCGTCATTGTTTAAAAAATAAGAAAAGTTAGAAAGGAGGAAAAGGAAAACGGGAGAGAAATTGAGATAGTAGAATATGACGTGGAAACAAGTCCACATGATCAGAAAGCAGAGTCAGTGTCAGCGGATGAAAGCCACACAAGCCAGAGGTTGTCGTGTCAGATCAACAAGACAGGAGCGTAACCAGCTGCAGACGAAAGGCGCAGAGGCGAGAAAAGATGGAAGTGAAAGTGTGAATGCTGAAAGGCAGGCAGCCGGAGGCGAGCCACGAGCCACAATGGGACATCAATCTCCGGCTCAACAGACTTCAGGCTGGCAGCCGCCGCTGGGGGAAGGTGGGTCAGTGCCTAATGAGAAAAGGTTCATTTCCCCGGGACGCCGGGGCCACTCCGAAGAGGCATTCATTTTGCAAAGCCGCCGCCGTGTATCTGATGCGCGCTTTGATAGAAATTGAGCAATGGACATATATATATAATTCTGCGGAGAATTCAGCCGTTCTTTCCAATTAGTATTGGATTAAGCAGCCCCCCCAAAATCAGCAAAGATAAGGGAGCCCTGAATTGCACATATAACAAGCTTGATATAATGAACGAAGATACATTTTGCTCTGACAAGTGGAGGTTACTCCTTTTTCCCAAGCGCGTATGCAGCCCTTATAAAAATCCATTAATTAAGTGCAAATCTCATGAAGATTCAGAGAATGGTTTGGATGCAGGGCCTGCCCCCACCCACCACGCCTCCAAATTGGAAATTAATGACCCCCCCAAATAAACATCCTCATTATTTGGAAATGAAAAAGAAATCTCTTAAATAATTCATGGGTCATAGAAGAAATTACAGTGGAACTTTAAAAATACTTGTAATAAAAGCACTAAATATCAACACTGGGATGGAAATTTATATCGGGAAAGAAGAAGGCTGCATATTAAGGAGATCAATTTCCAGTGCAGGAAGTTGGGGAGGAGAACCCACGCAGAAGAAGGGAAGGAAGGGGGAAAGCCCGGGCCCCATGAGCAGAGACGCGGCGGTACAGGAGGCCTCCGCTGCCTCACAGCCGTTGCTGTGAGCACGGCGCAGGGCTGAACGGCCATGTCTCCTGGTTTTTCAAGAGAAGTCAAAGTTTCTGAATTTCTGCAGTACAGTGTGGCTGCAGGAAACATATATTCAGGGGCTGAATTTGGCCTGGCTTGTCCCCCCTTTTGCGACCCCCCACTCTTAAACAACAGGGGGAGGGGCTGTTCCCCTGCACTGCCATTGGGGTGCATTGGTGCTGGGTCTGCCTTGGGCCCCTGGAGCCGCCTCTGCACACAGCACCCACACCGTGGGCTATCTTCTGTCTGGTCTGGCGTCTCGGTCCATTGTCTCTTGCAAATAACACAATGCCGCAGACTGAGTATGTTGTTGAGCAAAGATGTTGATTCTGGCTGATAGTTCTGGTCCAAGGTCCAGGGGCCGCATCTGGTGCTGGCTTTTTGCTGGCAGAGTCTGAGGTGGTGCTGGGCATCACATGGAGAGAGACAGGGAGTGTGTGTGTGTGTGTTTCCTCCAGTTTCTCTCTCCCTTCTTGTGAAGCCACTGGGATTGAATCATAGGGCTCCTCCTCTATGACGTTATCTGACCCTAATCACTGCCCAGAGGGGGCCTCTCGACCCCTTCACAGGGGCCCCATGGTAACTCAGTGTTTAAGCTGCTGAGGAATGGCCAGACTATTTCCCCAGCGTGTCCTGAGCATGCTGTGTCCAGGGCTAGTGCCCATCCAACTGAGTACCCAGAGAGCCCTCTTCTTGTTCCCTTCAAAAAACTGATGTAGTTATTTATGTATCCAAAAGTCAGAGTGACAGAGGCAGAGGGAGAGATCTTTTATGTGCTGGTTCACTCCCCAAATGTGACACAAGGTTTTGGGCCATCCTCCATTGATTTCCTAGGTGAAGTAGTAGGAAGCTGGATCAGAAACAGAGCAGCCAGGACTTGAACCTGCGCCCTGATATGGGATGTCAGGGTCACAAGTGGCGGCTTAACCTGCTGTGCCCCACGCCGGCCCCTCTCCTGGTTCCTGGTTGTTTGCAAGAACCAGTCTTTGTCTGTGTGGGCTCCTGGACTCTTCTCTTACCTGGGGACTTGGGGTTTATTTTATCCAGAAATTGGGAGGGCAGCGAAGGGCTCTGAGCCCTGCTTATTTCGGCTGGAGAATGACTTCTCCCTTGGGTCCGTGCTGAAGTGGATCCTCCACTGGGCAGAAGCACAATTCCTGGAGCTTTTCTGGCCTCAAAAGTGGCAACCCTGCCTGGTTTTCCACAGCTCTACTTCCGGGATCCTGTGGATATCATTTTCTCCCAAAGACCTGCAGGGGCGGGAATAACCCAGTTACAGGTTGGAAAAGGAAGGCCCAGAGCTGGCACAATTAGGGAGGAGAGTCATTGGGATTGGAACTCTGGTCTGTCTGATGCCGAACCTGGGCCCTTTCTGCTACAGTAACTAAGTGCGTGCCCAGTCCCTGTGAAGGGTGAATGAGCCTTCCTTCACAGGTGTGACCTGTGAAGACAGGGACAAGGGGAGGTCTTTGCTCTACCCCTGGTGTGGCCAGGAACTCTGGGTTTCACCTATCCAGTGTTTTAGCCAGGGCTGTATTGGCAGAGGCCACGTGTGGGAGGGGAATGGGGGTCAGCTGGTGCTGCTGTGGGAACACAGGCAGGCTGAAGGTTAGGAGCAGCTATGTGGGGTTTGTCACCTGGGCACTCACATGGCTTCCCTGGGCCTTGAGCACTCTGGACAACAGGTCAGCTGGGGCTTCAGGTGTGGGCAGTCACCGGTCACACACTGCTGACTGGAAATGGCTTTGAGGAGTCAGATATCAAGGAGTTCCAGCACCTCCGTTTCTGATCCAGCCTCCTGGTGATGCACATCCGGCAAGGCAGCGGCTGACAGGTCCAGGACTCAGGCCCCCGCCATCCACATGGGAGACCTAGGTTGAGTTCTGGGTTCCTGGCTTTGGCCTGGCCCAGCCCTGCTGGGCATCTGGGGAATGGATCAGTAGGTGCAAGGTCTCTCTGTCTCTACCTTTCAAATAAAATGAAAATGAATTTTAAAAAAATTAAAGAAGAGAAAAGAAAGGAGAACAAGGATAGTTTGTTACATTGACATTTTAATTTCCCGTTTCTGGTTCTGTTCATTTTGTTCCTGTGGATTCAGTTGCCATCTGTTGTCGTCGCCTTACATCAATATGGCTTTTTCCCCATCACCTCCTGTTGTTGTCAAATATGTTATGTTTCTGTAGATTGAGGCCCAACTGTGTGTGTGTGTGTGAGAGAGAGAGAGAGAGAGAAAGAGAGAGAGAAAGAGAGAGAGAGACTTTAAAATATATGTAATATGTGCTTTTAATACAATTGCTTTTTCTTTCAGTAAAAGGAAGAGAAGAAATATGCATTTATACTGCCTTTTATAATTGAACAATTACTGTTTTTTTTTTTTAATGTGTGAATTTTAACTATCCACCAGGCACCAGGGCCACTTGTTTTCAGCCTGAAGAACTTCCTGTAGTATGTCTCCTGTAATGGCTCTGTTCCCAACACATTCTTTCAGCTTTTGTGGATTGAGTAGATTTCACTTTCATTTTGAAAGATAGTTTTGCTGGAGATAAGATTTTTGATTGGCAGCTTTCTTACTTTGACTGTGTTGTTCTACCGCCTTCTGCCTTCCATTGCTTCATATCTGAAGTCAGCTGTTAACACATTCAGAGTTCCCTTTGGAAAATCAGTGTTCTCTTGCTGCTCTCAAAACTTTCCTCAGCCCAGCACTTTTCTTGTGAGGGCTGTGGGTGTGGATCTTTTTTGAGTTTCTTGGACACAAACACCGATGATTTTTATCATATTTTTAAAGTTTCATTACCTGTTTCCTCATTTTTTTCTTCCCCCTTCTCTCTCTCCTCTTCTGCTAGTACCCCCAGTAGCTGGTGGGAGTTTAGGGCTGTCCCACATTTCTCTTCAGTTCTCTTCATTTCTTTCCATTCTTTTTTCCCTCTCTCACCTTCAAATGTTTGTCTGTTGGTCTATTTCCAAGACTCTGTCTTGTGCCAGCTCAAATATACTTTTGCGCCTCTTGGTTATTAGACATTTAAAAACGTTCTTTTTAAAGATTTATTTATTTATCTGAAAAGCGGAGTTATAGAAGAAAGAGGCAGAGAAAGAACAAGAGCTTTTCTATCTGCCACTACACTCCCCAAATGGTCATAAGGATAGCAACAGGGTCAGGCTAAAGCCAGGAGCTGGAACTCCATCCAGGTCTCCCCACATGGGTGCCAGGGCCCAAGCACTTGGGCCATCTTCCGTTGTTTTCTCTGGCACATTAGTGGGGAGCTAGATTGGAAGTGGAGCATCTGGGACTCCAACCCGCACACATATAAGATGTCGGCATCACAGGTAGGTGGTGACTGAACCCGCTGTGCCACAGCGCCGGCCCCTCTTGTACTTTTCAACTCCAGAATTCCCATTGGGCTCTCACTGATGACTTCTTTCTCTTTAGGGTATTCCTTAGTTGATGACACAGTGCCGCCACAGCTCCTTTACTCATGTTAAGTATGGCTTAGAGAACTATACACACAGTTAAAATTTGCTCTCTTGGGTCTGCCATGGAGGCTCCCCTCAGAGGCAGTCTGTCACCTGCTTTCCCTCTTTTTCTCTGTGTACCGTCTGTTGTTATTGTTGAAACCTGGACATTTTAGGGAGTGTATTGTGGCACCTTGAGGTCCTGATTCCCCTTCCTTCCTCTTTTCTAGGACTTGCTGTGGGCTTATTTATTTGCTCCTGGACTTGGCTAGGCAGTTTCAGTGAGGTCTGTTTCCCTACAGTGAGAAGCCCCAGCCACCGATCCTCCCCCAAGAAGGCAGCTATCCTACACCGTCCTTCTGGGTGACAGTGGCCTAACCGGCCTCCCTCTCCCCATCTTTCTCCTGAGCTCTCTGCTAAGCTGTCTGCTTCATTTGGAATCAGATTCACCCCTTGGGCTGCCTGAACTGATGACTGATCCCTCTATAATTTGCAACAATGTCCGGGTATAAATTGCTACATAGTCTGATTCCATTACCAGGAGGTAGGGCTAGTTTAGAGGACAAACAGCCACACCTCCCTTAACGATGGGTCTTTTTTCTGAGAAGTGCATTGCTGGTGGTTTCTTCATAGAGTTTCCACACAGCCAGTTGGCTACAATGTCACTAGGAGCTAGAATATTACCAAATCGCCCTTATTGTGTGACTGTGTGCATACATCTAAGAGCAGCATTCTTAGCTGTGTGTTTTCCTGTTTCTTGCTCGTGAACTAGCTGGCCTGTGGCTTAGCGAATACGCCTTCTTGGAGCTTTCGGCCTCCTCTTTTTCTTTTTTCTTTCTTTCTTTTCTTTTCTTTTTTTCTTTTTCTTTTTTTTTTTTTTTTTTTTTGACAGGCAGAGTTAGACAGTGAGAGAGACAGAGAGAGACAGAGAGAAAGGTCTTCCTTTCTTCCGTGGGTTCACCCTCCAATGGCCGCTGCGGCCTGCGCACCGCACTGATCTGAAGCCAGAAGCCAGGTGCTTCCTCCCGGTCTCCCATGCGGGTGCAGAGCCCAAACACTTGGGCCATCCTCCACTGCCTTCCCGGGCCACAGCAGAGAGCTGGACTGGAAGAGGAGCAACCGGGACAGAATCCTGCGCCCCGACTGAGACTAGAACCCGGGGTGCCGGCGCCGCAGGTGGAGGATTAGCCAAGTGAGCCGTGGCGCTGGCCTCGGCCTCCTCTTAAACCTGCTACCGAAATCCAGGAGCGGGTTCAGGGTTGAACTTCTCAACTCCATTTCAGATGAATTTGGCCTTCCTAGGAGAAACTTCAGATCTCTCGTGTCAGGGGGGTGTTGTGTCTTTTCCTAAGCAAAGTCCCTGAGCCTCTGCTCCAGGCACTGAACCCAGGAAGTGGCCTCCAGTCTTCTCAGCTGCCGCTCACTAACTGAGACCTTTCTCCAACAAGTGAGTCGGGGTGAGGGCACTGGGGACCCTGGTATTTGCACCCTGCTGCACTTGGGATTAGAACCTATGAGTTGGGGCTGGATGAAGAGAGCACCACACACTCACTAGCAATTTCTCCCCTGAAATGTGGACTCAGAGGGGATGAAGGATGCTGGTGGCCGGCCTGTAACTCTTGTTGGGAATCTGAGGGATGGGGGTGGGGGTTGTCTCACCTTCCTGACCGCGCCCACTACACTGAGACTTCCCCTTAAGCACACTGGCGGGAGCAGTGCTTGCAGCTGATTTTCTTGAACATGCGATGCTTCTTCATTAGCTGTACGTCTTGAGTACGCTTCCCAGAGCTTTTAAGTTGTTGGGTTGGTTTATTGCTGAGTAAGTTTCGCCAGTTGTGTTGCCAGGGAGTGCCCCATGGGTGCATGCCACTCTGGGGACAGGTCCTCCTTCACTTCTCCAGGGCCACAGCAATAGGCAAAGGAGGAGACCCCACTACCTGTCAGCACCCTTCAGAGTGTGACTGACAGGGCTGCCAGTCCAGTGTAACCAGGAAAAGGAAGCGCACTGGTCGTGTGACTGAGACAGCAGGTGCAGCTGCTTGAGCAGAGCTGGCGGGGCTCTGTGTCTCGCCTCCCCTCTCCAAGCGGCATCTCCTGCGTGGACTTCCTTCTGAGTCAGGGTCTCCACGCAGCAGCTACAGGCTTCCTCCGTGAGTTTCATAGTTGAAAGAAGGAATGTTTTCTCTCCCAGTGTCCACGTCCCCTGGGAGGCCACTGATCCGCCTCATTTCAGCCATGCTCCACCCCCTGCACTAATCTCCATGCCAGGTGGGTTCCTGGGGCCAGCGTGGGCATGATTTACACACTCACCAACACCACAGCAGGTGCAGCAAGACCTTCTCCCCCAGTCCAAAATAAAATCAGCAGGTGGCCCCGTGCCCCATTGGAACAGTGCGCATGGATGGGAATGTGGACATCTTTCCCGATGCATATGCCCGGCTCGCCGTGGCTGCACTTACACTTTTTCCTCAACTTTACAATTGCGTGATGGTGATGCCCATTCAGTGGAAAGCATGGTTCAGGTTTTACATCTTTTTCCAGCCAGCACAGTGTGCTCCAGTCCTCTCCTATGCTGCTGAGTGGCAGCAGGGACTCAGGCTCTCAGTCGACCCTGTGGTCATCAGGGACACGACTACTGCTCTGCAGTGCACTGTGCAGCTGTGCTAGGATGCTTGGAGTTAGGTGGAGTCAGTGCCACTTTAACTTAATGGTTTTTGTTTCAAGATTTTATTTATTTATTTGAGAGGTAGAGTTACAGACAGTGAGAGGGAGAGACAGAGAGAAAGGTCTTCCATCCGTTGGTTCACTCCCCAGATGGCTGCAGTGGCCGGAGCTGCACTGATCCGAAGCCAGGATCCAGGTGCTTCTTCCTGGTCTCCCATGCGGATGCGGATGCAGGGGCCCAAGCACTTGGGCCATCTTATACTGCTTTCCCAGGCCACGGCAGAGAGCTGGATAGAAAGTGGAGCAGCCAGGACTAGAACTGGCACCCATATGGGAAGCCGGTGCCACAGGCGAAGGGTTAACCTACTGTGCCACAGCTCTAGCCCCAACTTAATGATTTTTTAAAAAGATTTGTTTATTTATTTGAAAGGCAGAGTTACAGAAAGAGAAAGAGAGACAGAGAGATCTTCTATCCACAGGTTCACTCCTCAAATGACCACAATGGCTGGGGCTGGGCCAGGCCAAAGCCAGGAGCCAAGAACTTCTTCTGGGTCCCCCACATGGGTGCAGGAACACAAGCACTTGGGCCATCTTCTGCTGCTTTCCTAGGAGCATTAGCAGGGAGCTGGGTTGGAAGTGGAGCAGCTGGGACTCGAACCAGTGCCCATATGGGATGCCCATGCCACAAGCAGCTGCCTTACTTGCTATGCCACGGTGCTGCCCTGACTTAATGATATTTTTAACATGCAGTGGGTTTGTCAGGATATATTTATATCCCATCATCAGTCAAAGAGCACCTGCCACTCATTTTCACGCACCATCAGTCTCCCTGACATTCATGAAATTTAACCAAGCTCATGAGAGTCACCTCCCTCAACTGCACTTTTCGCTCACAATGAATGGCCGCATCCTGAAAAGCCAAGTTGCACCAGTGAAATGAAGCACAAACTTGGATTTGGATCAAACGTACATTTTATCCAAGCTGCTGTCTTTGGACTTCCATCCGCTGGGGCTGCCCAGCGGCCTCTGGCATGGCGATTCTCATGTCAGTTTGAACATCACATTGATTTGACTCTGTTTTGTTGGCAGGCAGGCTGCAGGCTCAGACCCATGGAAGTGCAGAAACATGCGTGGGGCTGGCTGGGCCTCACCAGACGAGGGCTCTCTGGGCTGAGTTGTGGTCACATTTTCCATATACGTGAAAATGGGTGCCCGCACCCCCCCGTGGGAGGAGTATGGGATTTCCCATTATCGGTGACAAAGCCCGCAGTTCTGGAAGGTTTGCCCCTCTCTTCTGCTCATCCAGTTTCTTCCTGGCCACGACACCATTGTTCTCAGGCAGCTTCCACACCCCATTCATCTGGGAAACCAAGAGTCTGCCCATCCAGATCTGAGGGCTGGGCTTCCTCCCCTGTCCCAGACCCGGAGACCCTGTCCTGAGCTGAGCCCAGCCTGCTAAGGGTGTCTCCTGCAGTGCCGTGCAGCTCTGCTCAGACACTTGAACTCTTGTGTTCCTCGTCTTTGCATACACAAAGCCTCTGGAGGAGGTGGGATCGGAGCTGTCAGTCTCACAGTGGCTGTGGCTGCCTCCTGTCCGTATCTGGTGACCGCGCCTGCGAGGATGGAGGGCAGCAAGGCACCAGATCCTGCCTTGATTTGCATCACAGGAGCTCACTTGACAGGGGATCCTGTTCCACAGAATTTCCCACCAGTTTGGCAACAGCAATAGCATTCTTTTTTTCAAAAGAAAGATTTATCTTATTTATTTGAAAGGCAAAGTTACAAAGAAAGAGGGAGAGGCAGAGATCTTCTATCCACTGATTCACTTCCCAAATGGCCACCAAGGCTGGGGCTGGGCCAAGCCAAAGCCAGGAGCCAGGAGCTTCTTCCGGGTTTCCCACATGGATGCAAGGGTCCAAGCACTTGGGCCATCTTCTGCTACTTTCCCAGGCACATTAGCAGGGATCTGGATCAGAAGTGGAGCAGCTGGGACTTGAACTGGCTTCCATATGGGATGCTGGTGCTACAGGTAGTGGCTTTACCCACTATGGCACTATATTGGCCCCAGCAACAGCTCTCTTTAAAATAAATTATTTGTTTGAAAGGCACAGCTAGAGAAAGACAGGCAGTGGTGGAGATATCTTCCATCCACTTGTTCACTCCCCAAATGACTGCAACAGCTAGAGTTGGACCAGGCTGAAGCCAGGAGCCAGGAACTCCATCCAGATCTCTCACATGAGCACATGGGCTATCCTCCACTGCTTTCCCGTGTGTATTGGCAGGACGCTGATAGGAAGCAGAGCTGCCGGGACTCAAGCCGGCGCTCTGATAAGGATGGGGTGCTGGCACTGCAGGCAGTGGTCTAACCTCCTGTGCCACAAATGCCAGCCTTAGCAAGAGCTTTCAAGTTTCCAAAATGGTTTCTCCAGCTGGATTTTTCTTTGATGACGTCATGGGTCCGTACCCTAGAGCTTTGTGTTCATCTGTTTCCTCTTCTGTAACAAAACAGGTGAGACTGGGTCATTTATATAGAACAGAGGTCTATTTGGCTCCTGGTTCTGGAGGCCAGGAAGTCCCAGGGTATGTCAGCGGCATCTGCTGGGCTTCGGGTGAGGGCCTCGGGCTGCATCACAGGGTAGGGCATCCCAGGGCCAGAGCAAGCCAGCGCAGGAGCTCGGGTCCCGCTTCCTCTTACAAAGCTCGCAGCACCCTTGTGGGGTCTCCACCTTCAGGGCCTCACAATGTGTTAATGACCTCCCTTATGCCCCGCCTCCAAACACCGCCCACAGGATTAAGCTTCTGTCACTCAAACCCTGGTAGCAAGGGAAGCCAGCAGCTTCACTTCCAGTGTCATCTGTGTCTGTGCCACACTCTCATGACTGCTGCCCGTTTTCCTGGCCCAGCACCTGCTGTCCAGCAGACTCTCGGCCCAGAAGGCTCTGCCCCATGACAGCTGTTGCCTTCATCACTGCTTACCCCCATGTCCATCCAGTCCCTCCCCAGCTTCCTACTGGGGACCAAAACCCCTGCTCTGTGACTTTAACTGGACAGTGCTGTTGTCCCAACTTCGCACCTGTACAGATGCTCCCTGTCAAAGCTGGAAGAAAGCTGGCGGTCCTAATTCCGGCCTGGCTCACAGCGATGGTCACCAGCCAGCCAGCTGGCCACCAGTCCTGGACAGCCTCCCTGCCTCTCGCCATCACTGTCCATCTCAGCCCTGTGGTGCTGATTCTCACAGCTTCATGGAGATAGAATTCCCACACCCATGTACAGTATATAATTCAGTGCTTTTTAATATCTGCAGAGTTGTGCAGCCATCGGCACGGATGATTAGAACATTGTCACCACTCCACAAGACCCCACAGCCCTCAGCTGTCGTCCTCCAGTCCTTCCAACCCCCACCTCCTAAGCAGCTACTGATCCACTTCCTGTCTCTATGGTTGGTCCTCAGCCAGCGATGCTCTGACATCTGTCCTCTTGTGCCGTCAGCTCAGGCCACGGTGTCCATAGACTCTGCAGCCCCCCTGTCTCGTGGACCCCATGGCTGCCCTCGCTGTCGCTGCCCTTCTTCCAGAGCCCCCTGCACGGGCTCCTCCTTCCGCATGGACACCCTTTCCTTGATGGTGCTGCGGCTCACTCCGTCACCTCCCGTGAGTCCTTGCTCACAGTTCTGCCACCCCCTCCCCCATCCTGGCCCTGGTGTCCCCATCCTTCTGCTCTTCCTTTCCCACAGACTGTGAGTCGCTTAGATGTTGTCCATCCCTCTGCCAGCTCCACAGTGCAGGGAGCTGAGTGACTCCCTGGAGCATCCCCGGCATGTCATCATCCCATGCTTGGGGCATGACTGCTGGGCCTGTGTCCCAGGGAAATGAAATCAGTGCATCAAAGAGATGCGTGCAGCCCACGTTGATTGCTGCATTGTCCATAGTAGCCAAGATATGGGGTCAACCTGGGTGTCCATTGATGGAGGAACCAATGAAGAAACTGCTGTGTAAACACACAGTGGGATGTTATTCAAAGAATGAAGCCCTGACATGTGCAGTGACTTTGATGGAAGGGGAGACTATTGTGTTAAATCAAATACACCAGGACTGGCGCTGTGGTATATGGGTAAAGCCGCTCGCTGCCTGCAGTGCCAGCATCCCAAGTGGGCTCCAGTTCAAGTCCTGGCTGCTCCGCTTCCAATCCAGCTCTCTGCCATGACCTGGGAAAGCAGTGGAAGATGGCCCAAGTGCTTGGGTCCCTGCACCCATGTGGGAGACCCGGAAGAAGCTCCTGGCTCCTGGCTTCAGATGGGTGCAGCTCCAGCCATTGCAGCCAATTGAGGAGTGAACCAATGGATGGAAGATATATCTGTCTCTCTGGCTCTTCTCTTTCTGTGTAATTTTGACTTTCAAATAAATAAATAAATCTTTTTTTAAAAAAAGCAAATGCACCAAGCACAAAAAGGTAAATCTTCCAGGGCCTCACTCAACACGTGGAGTCTACAAAGTTGATCTCATTGAAGAAGAAAGTAGAATAGTGGAGCCAGTGCCATGGCTCACTTAGTTAATCCTCCGCCTGTGGCACCGGCATCCCATATGGGTGCTGGGTTCTGGTCCCGGTTGCTCCTCTTCCAGTCCAGCTCTGTGCTGTGTCCCAGGAGTGCAGTGGAGGATGGCCCAAGTGCTTGGGCCCTGCACCCGCATGGGAGACCAGGAGGAAGCACCTGGCTCCTGGCTTCGGATTGGTGCAGCACCGGCCATAGTGGCCATTTGGGGGGTGAATCAATGGAAGGAAGACCTTTCTCTCTGTCTCTCTCTCTGTCTAACTCTGCCTGTCAAAAAAGAAAGAAAGAAAGTAGAATAGTACTCACCGGGGTGGGGAGGGGCGGGGGGGATAGGAGGAAGAGGAACAGGGTGGTCAGATAGCAGGGACCAAAAAGTACAATGAGGCCGAGGGATGAGCTCCGGTGCTCACAGCACAGGAGGCTGACTGTGGCTCTCGGTGATTCGCCAGCTGTTTTATTTATTCATTCAATGAGTGCATTTACTTATGTAGAAGCAGAAGGAGACACCTCCCACCCCCTCCAGAGAGAAACAAATAGCTCCCATGTCCCAGATGCCCTCAGTGGTCCAGGGGTCAGGGGCTTGGCAAATCCAGGAGTCTGGCACTCAGTCCAGGTCTCCCTAATTGGTGGCAGGGAGCCAGTCGCTTGAGCCATCGCTGCTGCCTGCTGGAGTCTGCCTTAGCAAGGGGCTCCAGTGAGGACCCAGCACTGAGCGCTGAACCCAGGCACTCTGACGTGGGATGCAGGCATCGTAACTGCTAGGCTAAACCCCTTAAGGTGCTCTGTAAAGAACTAGAAGGCAGAGTTCAAAGGCTCCCAACACAAAGCAATGATAAATGTTGGGGGAGGTAGCAATGGTGGTTACCCTGGTTTGGCCATTATACATTGTATATATGCATTGAATGCTCAAGCTAAACCCCATACATATATGCAATGATTAAAAATTGAAAAATGAAATCCCACAATGTTGACAGCAATCAAAGTAGCTGGGGGAATGAGCCCCTGGCACCCACAGATGACAGCCAGGCCCGCACCTGCTGTCTCGCCGGCTGTGCCCTGGGGAGCCAGAGCAGCGCCCCTGTGCTCCAAGACTGCCTTCCAGCCCGGAGGGGCGTCTGTGACCCCAGGCTGACCAGAAAGCTTTCTGTGTCTTCCAGGCCGCAGGGTGCTGGGCTGGACCCCGCCTGCACCTGTGTATTGTGGGCTGCTGGAGGCTTTTGCAGGGCAGGGCGAGGGGGCGGAACCCCACGCCCTGGTTCAGTAACTAACACCTGTGAGGCAGCAGCCGAAAGAGGGGGTGGAGACCCGGGCGCGGGGAAGGGGGGGGGGTTCCCACTCTCGGTTTTGTCCTTTGTTTGTCAATCACTCGAGTACAAGAAGCTGCTGGTGAATTCAAGGATGAAGGGAAAAGCGGGGTCTCAGGGGTTCCACGTTACCTTCTTTGCCATGATGTTTTCCAGAGAGAGCGAGCCACATGGGAGCACAGAGAGGCGTGTAGCCTCCACAGGAAACCCTTGCTGACCATCCGGTGTGGCGACCTGCCTGGCCTCTCGCAGCGGTGGCCGCTCTACTGCCCTGGAACTGGGGAGCGACACAGAACTGACAAGCGCTGGCACTTGTCATCTAGGGAGACTTCTCCAAATAACTGAACAGTGTCTGTGTCTGTTGGGACTGGTTACAACAAACATACTATAGACTGGGCGTGGTGCTGCTTCAATAGTGTTTGTGCATCCTACTTCTGTAGGCTGCAAGTACAAGGTCAAGGCATCTGTGGTTTTGGTGACTGGTGGGGGTCCTGCTTTCTGGCCCGCAGCTGCGTCCTTGGTGGAAAGAGGACGAGAGAGCCCCCAGGGGTCCTTTTTGTAAGGGCACCAAACCCATCCATGAAGCTCTACACTCATGGCTGCGTTACTTCCCCCAGGCCCAATTCCATTTCACAGGGTTACGCCCCAAGATAGGGCTTGTGGGAGACACGTTTAGTACATTGCCCATACAGGGGAAGCCCTTTCTGGAAGCCTCTGGCAGCCACCCGCCCCTCTGCTTTCTGCTGGTATCCCTTGCTCAGGTCCCAGGGCCTGGGGTGCTGCAGGGCAGATTTCCCAGTGGAGTTGGGCTGCCGATGCCATGTTTGCCCTGGTGGTGGCATGGCTGGGACCACAGGCTGGTGTCTGTTTCCCCTGCAGGGAAGAGCATCTGCCCTGTCTGTGCTGACGGGGGTGGGGCTGCGTGTGCTTCTCGGATCCACAGTGGAGAGGCTCAGAGGGAGGGCAGAGAGCAGCGGTGCCCATCACTGTAGTTGGGAGCTGAGCCCACCTCGAGGTCAAGGCTTGGACAGGGCATGGTCAGTATCTGGAAGGACATGGGGGCATGGCTGGAATGGGAGGGTAGCTGTGGCCAGGACCAGGGCCAGGGGGACACAGGGCAGCAGGGCAGGGGGTGTGGAATGGAAAGCAGGACCGAGGTTGAAGGATGCCAGAGAAGGGGCTGAGCCAGAAGCGGAGGGCCAGCCAGGGCTTAGGGTAAGGGCACTGTGGAGCAATCCCATGCAAAGAGGGTCCTGCCAGGAGTTGCATGTGGGGCTTATGTACCCTGCTGGGCCAGGGACAGATGCCACCAGCTTGATGGGTGTCCATCTTGGACTTGGCCATGAGTCTGGGAAGAAGCATGTACCCTGCTTCCCGTCTCCACCCTCGCCCCTTCCTTGCCCAAGACCAGGCCGGGCACACGATTCCCTGGCTTTCTCTGGACACCTAGGGCTGCGCTAGGAGCAAGGCCTCTCCTCTGAGAACTTTTCTGCAGGATCAATCCTCAGAATGCAGCCGGAGGAGCCAGGCAAGTCTCCTAGCTCTCTGGTGGATTCTCCTTGGGTGTCTGATTTCCACTCGGCCAGGGACTGTCTCAGCTGGCACAGACTGGCATGTGGCCCTCGGTATGAAAGACATCTGCTCCATGTCACACGTCCTGAGCTCTTCCTGCTGTCTCGAGATGCAGGGGTGAGCTCGTTTTCTTGCACCTTGCTTGCTCCTTCATCCCTGCTGTGCCTCGACATTCGAGTACCTGCCGTTGGCCAGCACAGGTGGCCCAGGGATGACTCGGACCCAGCTTTCCCCTCTGGAGCTCAGCCTGGAGGGGAAGATGAGGATGTTGATGACTTTGTAATTCCACGCGCTCAACGTGTACAGTAAATGGAACCACGGAGTTCTGGGGAAGGCCAGACAAGAGAGTGATTTTCTCTGTGCCCCCATAGAGAAAATCAAGCTGGTTTTGGAGCAGGGTTGTCTGCCAGTGTCTTATTCTGATTTCTGTTACTGTAACTGAATAACCGAATGCCTCAGATTAGGTCATTTATAAAAGGTAGAGACTCACTTAACTCATTATTCTGGATGCCAGGGATTCTGAGAGCACACTACCAGCCTCTGCTCTGTCCTTGGAGAGGGCCTTCTTGCTGCTTCCTAACAGAGCCGAGGGCATCCCGTGGCGAGACACAGCAGGCTGCCAGCTCGGCTCTCCCTTCTTGTAAAGCCGCTGGTGGAGCAGGTGCTCAGCCCATGGTCTCAATGCCTGCATCCCATAGCAGAGTGCCTGGGTTCCCTTCCCATCTCCAGCTTCCCGCTAATGCAGGCCACAGGAGGTGGATCAAGTGATGGGGTTCATGCCACCCACGTGGGAGACCTGCATGGCATTGCCAGTTCCCTGCTTCAATCCCAGCCCAACCCCAGCTGCAGCAGGCTTGGAGAGAGTGAACCAGTGAATGGGAGCCCTCTCTGTCTCTCTACCTTTTAAAAAAAAATTTAATGAGCCACCGTGTAGCATCATGGGGGCCCACCCCCATGACCTCGCCTAACCCCAGTGACCTCCCGTAGGCTTACCTCCAAATGCCATTCACATATGGCTTTGGAGATTAAGTTTCCAACATGAAACTTTGGGGGATGCGTCTGAACCACAGCGGCCAGAGAGGGCAAAGGATGGGCATTCTGGGCAGAGCCTGCAGTGTCCTCCAGGACCCGCAGCTGCGAGTGCATGGCAGGGCCATCAGCAGGTCTCCAGGTGGGGTCTGGTGAGGGAGGCATCAGGCCCTGGAGAGGCCCCAGCCAGTGTGGCTCCCAAGCTTCCATGAACGGGGTAAGCTCTGAAGGGCACCATACAGGGTTGTTAACGAAGTGGGAGCAGGATCAGGGAAGGTTGCAGGTGCGCCAAGGTCAGGGTGGGACCAGCTGCCATCCAAGTGGTAGAGATGAGGCAGGAACTGATCAGGGGCAGAGGGGAGGGGCTGGATTTCTCAGGACAGACAGGGAGGGTGCCAGGGTTTGCTGCCTCTGGAGGTGGAGAAGAGGATGGGGGCAGAGAACGGTGACAGGTCCCTTTGGGGCTTGCTGGCCTGAAGGGGCCCACAGGACATCCGAGGGGTGGCTGCAGACAGCTGGGTGGTGGGTCTGGAGCTGGGAGGCCCCCTGTGAGCATGTGCGTGGTCATGGAGGTGAGGGCTGCAGGTGTGGAGGAGCAGAGAGAAGAGGGAGGCTGAAGCCCTGAGGTCTCTTGCACTCGGTGGTGGACAGCAGGGTCTGGAGCACAGGTGGGCGGGAGCAGCCGGACTATCTCTGGTCCTCTCGTCCCCTGAGCTGCAAGTGCAAGCCTTGTCCAAGCAGTGCTGGTATAAATTCCCCCAGGGAACTTCTAGCCCGGTCAGCCTGACACAGGGCAGTAAGATCCTGCACAGAGCAGAAGTTGAGCCTGCAGTGACTCAGTGGGCTGGTGATGTCCATGGACCCTGGTGCCTGTGGTGGGAGAGGATCTTTGGTGGCAGACGGATTGATGGAGTCTGGCTGCCCTAAGCCATGGGGAGACATTGGAAGGACATTAGAAGATTGGTGGAATAGGGCTGTGAGTTCAGCAGCAAGAGGGGCTTGATGGTTGGGACCTTCCTGACTTTTCCTCTCGCTGCTGGTTCTCGGGTCCCTCTGGATGCCTGCCCAGAAGCCCAGTGGCTCCTGGTTTAGCGTGTGCTTTGTGTGGTGTTTTTGCTTTTAACATTACACAGTTTAATAAGTGCAGCATTTAAGAAAACAGATACTGTGACACACAGACACATAAATACGGTTCCAGAAGAATCCATGGTTTTGCTTTATGTGGTATTGGTTGCCCTTGGTCAGCCACCACCCAAAAATATTAAATGGAAAATTCCAGAAGGAAACAATCCATGTTTTAAATTGCACATCATTCTGAGTAGTGTGATACATACAGTCTTGCCTGGGATGTGAATGATCCTTCTGTCCAGTGAGTCCATGCTGCATGCCTACAACTCCACTAGTCACTTAGTTTCTGACTGTGTTTGTTTTCAAGTAACCCTTGGTTTACTTACTAACAGTCAAAGGCATGAGTGCTATGCTACTGGCAAGTCAGATATGCCAATGAGAAACCAGCAGGTGCTTCCTTTCAGTGAGAAGGTAAAAGTACAGTAAGATATTTGGCAAGGGAGAGAAACCACATCCATGTAGCATTTTTTAAGATGTATTCATTATTTGAAAGTCAGAGTTACAGTGAAACAGAGATAGACACACACACACACACACACACAGAGAGAGAGAGAGAGAGATCTTCTGTCCACTGGTTCACTCCTCAGATGGCAACAATGGCCAGGGCTGGGCTAGGCCAAACCAAAGAACTTCTTCCAGGTCTTCCATATGAGTGGCAGGAGCCCATGTACCTGGACCATCTTCCACTGCTTTCCCAGATGTATTATCAGGGAGCTGGATAGGAAGTAGAGAAGCCAGGACTCGAACCCACACCCTCATGGGATGCCAGTGTCTCAGGCAGGGACTTAACCCTCTGCACCACAACACCAGGTCCAACGCATAACATTTATTCCAGCATATTGTTAGGTTTTTTTTTTTTTTTTTTTTTTTTTTTGCTTTTGCTCTTTTATTATCAGTTACTCTTGTTAATCTTGAACAGTGTCTAATTTTACAAACTAAACTTTCTCGTCTCATGTATATGTGCGGGAGGGTTCTCCGTCATCTGAGAAACAGGATGGAACAGAACCTGTACGGGTAGGGGAGGTGAGGGAACCCCGTCTCATAGGCCCGGACGATGGCGCAAGGTCCTCCCTCGGCTGGCTGAGAAGAGCATGCGTGGGCTCAGTGTTTTGCGGGCTCGTGCGCAGATTCAGCCGCCGGGATCGCCCTTTGATTGAGTTGTCTGCAGCTCTGCCAGATGTGCTTCGGCTTCGCTGGCCTCAGCTGCTGGGAGTCAGGTCTTACAGTCAACAATCGTTGGCTTCCAGCAGCCTGTAGTGACAGCAGATATTTTTCACTTGTGTTTGAAAAGCGTCCCTGGATGTCTTCGGACAAAGGTGCGTGTCTTGTGCAGGGTTTCCCCGGGCGCCCCTCTGCAGATCTGCTGGAAACGCCGTGTTTGTGTTTCTTGTCAGCGCAATGAGTGCAGGAATCTGAAGTTCAAACATTTGAGCCGTGGGAGTCTCTTGGAGCTGGAGGGAAGGAGACATAGGAAGAATGTGTACAAATGTGGTCGTGGGAATTGGCAACGGCTGTTTATTTAAGAAGGCCAGTGCTGTGGCGTAGTAGGTTAAGCTGCTGCCTGTGAAGCCGCCATGGTCACCGGTTTGAGTCCCGGCTGCTCCACCTTCGATACAGCTCCCTGCTAATACACCTGAGAAAGCAGTGGAGGATGGCCCAGGTACTTAGGCCCCTGCACCCACGTAGGAGACCTGGAAGAAGCTCCTGGCTCGTGGCTTCAGCCTTCCCAGAGATCTGGCAGTTGCAGCCATTTGGGGAGTGAACCAGCAGATGGAGGATATCTCTCCCTCCCTCCCTCTCTCTCTCTCTCTCTCTCTCTCTCTCTCTCTCTCACACACACACACACACACACACACCGCCTCTCAAATACATAAAAAATAAAATAAAAAATGTTTAAAAACTTGACAACTTGAGGCTGGTGCTGTGGCGTAGTAGGTTAACTGTCTGCAGTGCCAGCATCCCATATGGGCGCCGGTTTGAGTCCCAGCTGCTTTTCTTCTGATCCAGCTCTCTGCTGGATCTAATAAGCCTGGGAAAGCAGCAGAAGATGGCCCAGGGGCTTGGGCCCCTGCACCCACATGGGAGACCCAGAAGAAGCTCCTGGCTCCTGGCTTTGGATTGGCCCAGCTCAGGCTGTTGTGGCCATTTGAGGAGTGAACCAGCAGATGGGAGACCTCTCTCTCTCTCTCTTTCTCTTTCTCTCCCTCTCCCTCTCTCTCTCTGACTCTGCCTTGCAAATAAATAAAATGTAAAAAAAAAAAAAAAAGCAACTTACTGTGCTAGCAACGGACTCAGAACGTCTGAGAACCGGCACACGCTTTCCTGTTCCATGCTAATCTGATGCACATATGTCGGGGCCGTTCACGAAGCTCATAGAAAAATGGAATTCAAGGACAAGTTCATTTTGGTGCCAAGAACTTTGGAAGCCCGTGCCTCTGCGGGGGTCTTCACAAAGCTCATGGAAAACATATATTGTGAGCCAGCTACGCATGGATTTCAAAGAATGTTTGCCCCAAAATAAACTTGTCCTTTAATTCCCTTCCCACAAGCGTTTGGAAACATCCTGGTGTGTGAGTGTTCTTAGTGGCACTGGACTGCAGCCAGGATTGTCTGATTTTACAATCAAGAGACTGAGAAAAGACTCAGAACATGACAGAGACTCCCCTAAAATGTCTGAGTTCAAATGTGACAGTCCTGGCAAGACCAGCCTTCTTAGGAAGGCTTGGAGAGGCAGCCTCCAGAGAGGAAGGCCCAGGACTCTTGTCCTGGTGTGGATGCGCATTAGCTGGGAAATGAAGATGTTGTTGCTGGGATGCTCCTGTATGGAATGAAGATAACGATCGTGTCTCATGTGCTGAGCCGTTGGGAAGAACAGGTGGCATAGATGGAGATCATCTGAGCCATTGTGCGAGCCCTATGTGTGTGCTTGCCTGGCAGGAGCCTGTCTATTTCATGCGGCATCACCCTAGCAGCCAGGTGGTAATTTCAATAGGATGGGCCCCACACATTGCTACATTGTAACAAGCCTCCCTCCCCATCTGGCAACTGGAGTCTTGTTTTCTCATTTAATGATACAACCAAGTATTCGCAAGGCATGGAACCCAAGAAAAATGTAAACTTTTGTCTGGGAGCATCCAAATACTTTTTTTTTAAGACTTATTTATTTATTTGAAAGTCCGAGTTACACAGAGAGAGGAGTGGCAGAGAGAGACAGAGAGAGAGAGAGAGAGAGAGAGAGAGGTGTCTTCCATCTGATGGTTCACTCCCCAATTGGCCACAGTGGCCGGAGCCAGGAGCCAGGAGCTTCTTCCGGGTCTCCCACACAGGTGCAGGGGCCCAAGGACTTGGGCCATCTTCTGCTGCTTTCCCAGGCCATAGCAGAGAGCTGGATCAGAAGTGGAGCAGCCGGGACTCTAACCAGTGCCCATATGGGATGCCGGCCCTTCAGGCAGCGGCTTTACATGCTACGCCACAGCGCTGGCCCCTCAATGTACTTTTTTAAAAAAACTTTTATTTGGCCGGCGCCGTGGCTCAACAGGCTAATCCTCCGCCTTGCGGCGCCGGCACACCGGGTTCTAGTCCCGGTCGGGGCACCGATCCTGTCCCGGTTGCCCCTCTTCCAGGCCAGCTCTCTGCTGTGGCCAGGGAGTGCAGTGGAGGATGGCCCAAGTGTTTGGGCTCTGCACCCCATGGGAGACCAGGATAAGCACCTGGCTCCTGCCATCGGAACAGTGCGGTGCGCCGGCTGCAGCGCGCTACCGCGGCAGCCATTGGAGGGTGAACCAACGGCAAAAGGAAGACCTTTCTCTCTGTCTCTCTCTCACTGTCCACTCTGCCTGTCAAAAAAAAAAAAAAAAACAACTTTTATTTAATAAATATAAGTTTCCAAAGTACAACTTTTGGATTATAGTGGGTTTGTCCCCCCATAACCTCCCTCCCATCCGCAACCATCCCATTTACCACTCCCTCTCACATCCCATTCTTCATCAAGATTCATTTTCAATTCTCTTTATATACAGAAGATCAATTTAGTATATACTAAGTAAAGATTTCAACAGTTTGCACCCACACAGAAACACAAACTATAGAGTACTGTTTGAGTACTAGTTATACCATTCATTCACATAGTACAACACATTAAGGACAGAAATCCTACATGGGGAGTAAGTGCACAGTGACTCCTATTGTTGATGTAACAATTGACACTCTTATTTATGATGTCAGTGATCATCCGAGGCTCTTGTGGTGAGCTGCCAAGGCTATGGAAGCCTCTTGAGTTCACCAGCTCCAATCTTATTTAAACAAGGCCGCAGTCAAAGTGGAAGTTCTCTCCTTCTTCAATGTACTTTTAAAAGGTGTCTAAAATGTAGACAAACCTGATTTGGACAGTGTGGCATCTCTGGATCCATTCAGAGAATGCCTTAATGCCCCTTTATGCTCTGATTTTCTTGTTGAGTTATTCTGTTACCAGGATTCCTGGTGGCACAGAACTCTGCCTGGATGCCAGGAACCATGAGGGAACTTGAAACCCTGTCTGTTCCCGTGACACTTTCCCTTCTTCATGAGTCTAGGCTCAGGTGTAGTAATGGACAAGCAGTTTGCCCTTTAAGCAAGAGCTTCTTTGCTCTGTTTTGTAATTTTAAAAAAAAGAAAGAAAGAAAAACTATTTATTTATTTGAAAGGTCACAATAGCCAGGGCTGGACCAGGCCAAAGCCAGGAGACTAGTGGCAGGGGCCCAAACACTCAGGCCATCTTCTGCTGTTTTCCCAGGTGCATTAGCAGGGAGCTGGATCAGAAGTGGAGCAACCAGGACAGACATCTGGTTTGTACTTCTCTAAAGCAGCCTTATTGAGGTATCATTGGTAAACAAAGTCCCATGCCTAGTCCATGTGTGATGAACCAGGGCACACCCAGACACTGGTGGCACTGCTACCCAGCCGAGATTGTGGGCCCACTTCCAAGTGAGTTCAATCAAGAAAGGCACCGGCAGGAGCTGTCACACACCGAATGTACTTGCAACAAACAAGGAGGCCACAGGGAACTGTTTGCAAAGCCGTGGCTCCCTGAGCCAGGGGAGCCCGGGAGTCTTGTGTTTAGGGGTGAATGAACATGCAACAAGAGGCAGTGCTTGACATTGACATGGTGGGGTGGGTGCACACCCCCGTGGGCGCAGTCCACACACATGGGAGCACCCTGTGCTGTGGTGTGCTGCGTGGGTTGCGGCGGTGAGGCTGAAGCAGCTCCTGGGGCAGGTAGGAGGATTCGAGTGATGTTCAGGTTTCCTTTGGGTACTGCCTGGCTCCTGTGTGCAGACGTCACACCTGTAGTAGGGTCCAGGCGTGTACTTGGGGCAGCGGGGTGGGGGCCGTGTCTCCCCAGGACCTCAAGGGAAACCTGTGGGATGGCTTTGAGCAGCTCAGGGCATCAGCGGGTGACTGATGTATGCAACAGCCCTCACTATTTCCCTGCAGCCTCCCCACTCCTCTCTGTAGTAACACCTAATGTGGGACCAACCCTCCTAACAGATGCCGGCGTGGACAGTACCGCCTGGCTGATGAGGGCCCCACGTTGTCTGGCCACTGCAGAACTCCTCGCCGAGCTGACTGAAGCTTTACACCGTCAGGCGACAGCTCCGCTTGCCCTGCCCCCTGCCCCCTGCCCTATGATCTGTTTTTGTGAGTCTGACGGTGGCCAGGAGTCCCCTCTCCTGCAGGGGATCCATTCAAGACCCCACGATTGCCTGAGACCACAGATCACACTGAACCCTATCTAGCCTGTGGTTTTTCCTACAGTTTTGATAAAGCTTAACTTATAAATTAGGTACAGTGGAGCCGGCACTGTGGCGGTGTAGGTTAAGCATCTGCCTGCAGCACCGGCATCCCACATCGGCACCAGTTTGAGTCCCGGCTGCTCCACATCTGATTCAGCTCCCAGCTAATGTACCTGGGAAAGCAGTGGAAGATGGTCCAAGTGCTTGGGCCCCCCTACACCTGTGTGGGAGACCCAGAAGAAGCTCTGGGCTCCTGGCTTTGGATCAGTCCAGCTCTGGCCATTGTGGCCTTTTGGGGAGTGAACCAGCAGATGGAAGACCTCTCTCTCTGTCTCTCCCTCTCTCTGTAACTCTACCTCTCAAGTAAATAAATAAATCTTTAAAAAAAATAGGTACAATAAGATACTAACAATAAAAATACAATGGAAAAACTATATAACATTATTTAATACAAGTTATGTAAAATATATGAATTGTTTGCTCCCAGAATTTTCCGTGTGCTGCTTTAGGATTCTGGTTGACCATGGGTAACTAAAATCACAGAGAGGGACATCAGATAAGGAGGGGACCACGTTGCGCCCGTGAGCGTGAGCTGTGTTTGTCCTTTGGGGACTGGCCTGTCTGGAATGTGTCCATGCACGTGGTCACAGCCTTGCATGTGCCCGGCAGGCCCAACCCCACTCATGGTCTGAGAGCCCCTGGGTATCACAGGATGAGGAACGGGAATCTGCTTCCAGTGCATAGATGAAGCCTCGTACGGCTCCTAGCGCCCCGTGTGCAGCAGTGCCAGCCAGGCCCACCATTGCTGGCAGCTGGGGGTCACAGATGTAGGACCAGAGGTCCGAGTTGTTGACCCGTGTGCCACATGCAAGCCTCACCCTCCCTGTGCCCCTGAACCCAAGAGAACATGGCGGGTGTGGGGCTTGGGCCACGTCTCCCTCAGTGACAAGAGCCACCTGCACAGTTCACACAGCTGAGCCGGGGAGCCTCAAGGTCAATGCCTTGTGCCCAGGGCTGGCTGGGCCCTCGTGATGCCTGCTGGCCCCAAGTAGCGAGGCCCGACTTTCTAGGGATTCCACTCGGCCCAGCCACCCCACTCCCCTGGCCTGTCCACCACCAGCCCGCCCACTTGCTCCTCCCGCCTGCCCACCTGCCAGACACACCTCTGGCTAAGCCACTTGCTCCTGTGCTGGCCCAGCCCCTCCGTCCTGCCCCTTAGGGATGTGGTGGCAGAGTCGTCCTAACGAAGCCAGCACGGGCTGCTCTGAGAGTTTTATAGAGAAGAACATCATGGTGCTTTGTGAGGATGGGGGAGGGGCGGGGGCAGGAAGGGTCTCAAGAGGAGAGCTCAGAACATTAAGGCAGCGGAGAGAGAAGCTGAGCGTCAGTAGGAGGCTGGCAGCAGGCAGGGGCTCCCGGCGGCGGGGGCTCCGTGAGGAAGGGGCGTTGTAGAAACGAGCCTTTCCATGCTTAACCACAGATTCCCATCAGGTGCTGGAGGCCTGACACTGAACTTGGACAATTAACGTAATGAAACCTTTTCATGGAGCCCAAGGCCCATTTCCTACTTGGAGATGTCTGGAAGCAGGAGTGGTTCTGTCTTCTCGGAGGTGATTTTGAGAAAGACGGCTTCTGCGGGGCTGGGCCTGGCGGATGCACCCTGGAGCCTGGTGGGGGCAGGACCCAGAGAGAGACCTTATGCTGATGGCCTGGGAAAGCTGGGAGCTGTTGCCCTGGTTGCCTGGGAGATGGGAGAGGCGCCTAGTGTTTGTGACCCGTGCCTATATTTTGGTCAGTTCCAAGCCACTTGGATCTGATCCTCCGGCTGTCTCTCGTTTTTCTCTGAGACTGGGACAGGGGCCTCATGGGCCCTCTTGGCTGCTCAGTCTCAGCTCGTTAATGTGCATCAGATGTTTGCTCTGTGGGCTGGGGCTGGGGCAGTTTTCACATGAGGCTCGGAGAGGCAGAGCGGCGTGGCCATGTCCCACGACTGGGAGGCAGTGGCACCAAGAGCAGAACTCAGGACATCTGTCTTCGCCAAACTGAACCGGCCCTTGAGGCTTCAGTCCAGACCCTGGGCTTCCTCACCATGCAGGGACACCAGCCAGGCTTCCTAGTTCAGTGGTTGTAGATGCTGGATGTGGACAGGTGTGAAGGCACCATCCGAGGCCAGGGTTTCCTTCAGGCGTTTGGGAACGGGCTTTGGTTGGTTGGGGCCCTGCTGACCTGCATGCAAGGACAGCAGATCTGACGTGTCTAGGGGGTACTCAGGCTGCACGCCCCTCCACGGCCCAGCACCTGCCCACCTGCTGCTGTTGCTCTGAGGCAAGAGGCATCAGAGAGCTGGGCTGTGACTGTGCTGAGCTGAGCTGAGAACTGGGTCCTGTGGCAGGGATTCCCTCCGTGTCACACCCACACTTGCCTTTGGCAGCTGGGGCCCTGGCAGGGGTAGGGCCTTCCTGGCTGGAGAGCACAGGACCCTGGGCCAGTGCCAGGTCCATCGTGATGGCTGTGAGGACTGCCCTCTTGCATCTGTAGTCACTTTGATACTCCTCACCTGTTAGTCCTGGAGGGCGGCTCCATGCCCAGAGCCCAGACAGCCCTCTAGCTCAGCCCCCTCTGGGGCCTGGACCCCTTGTGCCTCCACGATGCCCCTTCCAATAGGAGCCTCAGTGGGCCCTCCCTGCTCCTCGAGGCTCTGTCCTTGACCCCCTGGCAGTGAAGGGCTTCCCAGGCAGCTAGTGGCCCCCTCAGAAATCCAGAGCCCTGCTCAGCCCTGCTGGTCCCCTGCTGACGCTGCCTCAGTCCTTGGCAGGTTTGCCCACTGGATGCACCCTTCCCTCTCCCATCTCCTCGCTAAAGCCAAGGCGAACAATAGTCAGGTCACTGTGTCACTGTGTCCCTTGCTCAGGGCCCTCCAGGCTACCTCCCACATCCCCAGGACATGTCTAGCTCCTTCCAGTGGCCAAGGCCCCTTGGATGCCTCCCTGTGCCCCCACCCCCCCCACCCCACCCCACCCCCGCTGTCCCCTGGGCCACCCCGTTTCCCTTCCCACTGTCTGCTTCGTGCCTCTGGCGGAAGTCTTGCCTGGGCCAAGGAGGGGTGGCTACCCCCTCGTGGGCCTCCCTAGCCAGGGGCTTGCTCTTCCTGAGCCCTCCCCGGTGTGTGGGGGTGTCAGGTTCCCCCTCGGGTGTCTGGGCCTCTCATCCAGGAGGACATCTGAGTGACGTCACACTGGTCCCGCTTCCCCTGGGATCCCTGGGAGTGTACTGACTGACTCACGCTGTCCAGCTGGCAACCTGAGCCGCATCTCCAGCAGCTGAAGGCTGCAGGCTCACCCTACTCCTCGAGGAGCCCCCCAGCCCATCCCCATGCTGCTGTGATGGCTCCTCGAGGCCGGCCCAGGAGGGTGATCACAGGCCATTTCCACTGCAGGCCTTGACTGAGCGGCTTAGCACAGGTAGGTCCGGGTCCCTGCCCTTCCTGGCTAAGGTCCACCCCTGGCTTCCCTCTGGGTCCTGGCCCAGGACGTGCTTTGAGGATGGACTAAAGGCTGCAGCGACACGAGAGGGCGCACGCCAGCCCCCAGCTCACTGCCGCCCTCCTGGCTTGAACCCGACTCGCGCCTGGCATCCTCTTGAGATGCCCTTGGCTGGTGTGAGTGTGATTGACACGTGTGTGTGCCCAGTCCTAGAACTGGAACCTCCAGAGGAAAGGCTTTCGCCTTGTGCATTATGCAAGTGAGCGCTTGCCTTTTATGATTGTCACATGAATGTGAGCCCGCCGTGCAGGCTGCACACCAAGCAGTCGACTCCACTGCATTTTTGCTGTTACCGTGCTGTCTGCTTGTCGGTTGCTGGTATCAGTACTCACAGATCTGCCTGTTAGCAACTGCATAGGTATTCCACTCTATGGACAAATTCTTTTTCAAATTCAAAAATAAATTTTTTTCATATTATTTGATAGGTGAGAGACAGATAGAGAGAGAGAGAGAGAGCTTCCACCTGCTGGTTCACTCCCCAAATGACTGTGGCATCGGGTGGGGGGGGGTGGGCTAGGCTGACGCCAGGAGCCTGGAACTCCATTCAGATCTTCCATGTGGGTAGCAGGAACCCAAGTACTTGAAGTCTCACCTGCTACCCCCAAGGGTGCAGATTAGCAGGAAGCTGGTTTGAAAGCAAAATAGCTGGGACTCTAACCAGGCGCTCCCAGGACAGGATGCAGGCATCCCAAGCAGTGACTTAAGCACTGTGCCTGCCGCCTGCCCCTGTGGATAGCTTTTGTAACCAGACCTCGGCTGATGGGACTTCATGGTTTTGAGTATTTGCCATTTCCAGTAATACTGCATTGGATACCTTTACACTTATCCTTTTGCCCACCTATGTGAGGATATTTGTAGGATTAAATTGTACAACTGGAGTGTTGGTTCAATTGTGCATTTTTAAAAAGATTTATTGATTTGAAAGGCAAACAGAGACAGAGAGAGAGAAGGAGAGACAGAGAAAAAGAGGGAGAGAGAGAGAGAGAGATCTTCTATTTGCTGGTTCACTCCCCCACATGGCTGCAACTGTTGGAGCTGGGCCAGGCTGAAGCCAGAAACCAGGAACTCCATCTGGTCTCCCACATGGGTGACAGGGATCCAAGGACTTGGACCATCTTCTCTCCCAGGAACATTAGCAGGGAGCTGGGTCAGAAGCAGAGCAGCTAGAACTCGAACCTGCAATTTGATATGGGATGCCATCCTTGCAAGGAGTGGCTTAGCCCACTGTGCCACAGCGCCAGCCCGTGTGTGTGCATTTTAAAGTCTTGATAGCCATGGTCAGGTGGATCTCTCAGGACAGTGAGATAGGTTCATTTCCCTCCACGTGGGTTCCTGATCCACACCTTTTTATTTTGGCAGTACTCCTTTTATTCGGGGTGAGGTTGAACATCTTTGCATATATTTAAAAGCTGCGCGAGTTTCTTTTCTGAGAACTGTCCATACATACCATTTGTACATTTCTATTTTTTTAAGATTTATTCATTTGAGAGGCAGAGTTACAGAGAGAGGGAAAGGCAGAGAGAGGTCTTCCATCCGCTGGTTCACTCCCCAAATGGCTGCAATGGTCAGAGCTGAGTCAATCCGAAGCCAGGAGCCAGGAGCTTCTTCCATGTCCCCTACATAGATGCAGGGTCCCAAGGACTTTGGAAAATCTTCCACGACTTTCCCAGGCTATAGCAAGGAGCTGGATTGGAAGAGGAGCAGCTGGGACATGAACTGGTGCCACTGTGGAATGCTGGTGCCATAGGCAGAGGCTTAGCATATTATACCACAGTGCTGGTCCCTATACATTTCTGTTTCTTGTTGATTTGTAGAAGCACTTTACATATGAAGAACACCAGTCCTTTGTCTGACATGCATGTGAGGTTGTGTGATACTGAACCAGGGCTTCACAGGGGAAAAAAGGAGCTCGGTGCACTGTGTGGAGCCCCAGTGCATGTGTATTGGATCCCCGTGTGACATCTGCTAGGAGCTGTCTTCCAGGAGGGGAACAGGATGCCAGCAAGCAAGTGGGGTATGAGCTGCAGCCCAGGGGGCTTTGGGCACTGTGGGACAAGCACAGGTGGACTTGCAGAAGCTTCTCAAGACCAGACTGTCCTCAAAGGCTATCCAGACACATTGGAAGAGGATACCCTGGAAACGGGCGCTCTGGCAGGGAGCTGAGGTTGCAAGACTGATCCCCCAGGCCTGGGCTTATCTCATCTCATGAGACCGCCCTACTCCCATTATTTTTAAATTGCTTGCCAATCCTGGAAGAGGAGACTTAACATACAAACCCAGATGTCTGGCTTCTTTACAAGAGCAAGGCGGCCCTGCCGTATGGTCACATGACCTTGCCCCTGCCAGCCGCCTGGGACTGGAGGCAGCCTGCCCAGTGCCCACCGTCACCATGCCTGTCATCCCCACCGCACCCCCACTCTGAGGTCCCGCTTCCACGTGACTCTCCTTCTGGGAGCAAAGTATTACTCAGTCAAGAGTGCAAAAACAAAAGCTAAGCCAAGAGGGCCTCCTGTTCCTAGGGAAAACAGGAGACAGTGTGTTTCTTCCCGGAAATGCAGACGGCTCCTCTGTGCTTCTCAAGGAAGCGGTGTGCGTCTGGGTCAGAGGGCCATTGTGAAGATCACCGGTGCAGCTGCCTGGCCCGCGCTGCAGTCACCCAGTCTGTGTGGCCGGCAGGCAGGGACCCTGGGGTCAGCAAGGCCCAAGTGAGGGCTACTTTTGTCCTGTGGCCCACAGCTTATTGTCTGGGTGGCACCTCCGGGCTGTCGCCATGTGCCGGGAGCCATAGCAACAGCTTTCACAGGAAGACAGGGAAGGTCAGGGGCAGCATGCACCCACTGCAGCTGCAGTGAGCATGCGCTGAGCCCACCTGCTCCCCTGAGCAAAGCTGCCTCCCTGCTTCTCCCCTGCATGCACCCTGTCTTGAGGGGCTGCAGCCAACTGCTTGTGCATGTGAAAGTGTGTGTGCTGGAATATGCACACAGGTGAGTGCACACGTGTGAGCAGGTGTGTGGATGTGAGCATGTGGGTGAGTGTGTGTGCTGGAATATGCACACATGGGAGTGCACACATATGAGCAAGTGTGTGGATGTGAGCATGTGGGTGAGTGTGTGTGCTGGAATATGCACACAGGTGAGTGCAAACATATGAGCAGGTGTGTGGATGTGAGCATGCTGGTAAGAGTGTGTGTGCTGGAATATGCACACATGGGAGCAGGTGAGCAGGTGTGTGGATGTGAGCACACAGGTGAGAGTGCATGTGTGGGTGCTTGTGAATGTGTGTGTGTTGGAATATGCACACATGTGAAGGTGCACACACTGTGAGTAGCTGTGTTCATGTGCAAGTATACTTGACTGTGCGGGTATGTGACACAGTATGCACGTTTGAGTGGGCACACGTGTGTGATGGTGCATGGCCCTCACAGGCCATGGTGAGCTGATGCTGGCCAGGGCCTGGCCAAAAGCTGCCACCTAAATACTTAATGAGTGAGTGAATGAACAGACGAATGAATGGAGACGTAGGTTTGGGGGTCAGAGGAGGGGGTGCTGTGGGCTTGGCCTGGTAAAGGGCCTGGGGACGGGTCAAGGAGGCACAGGAGGAGAGCAAGAGTTGTGGGGACAGAAAGGGACTCTGGGGATGGTACCTGTGCCCCAGGAGCAGCTGCTGCTCAGGGGCAGAGAGAGGTCTGAGTGGCACTCAGAGCAGGAGGCCTTAGCCCTGTGCACAGACCAGAGCGGCCACTGACACAAGCGTCTTGGTGCTGGCTGCAGCCCGGCAGGGGCACATTGGCCTTTGACCAGGAAGGGGGACCCCAGGCGGCAGGGAGCGGCAGTGATGGCTGCAGGCGTGCGCCCTGCAGCCCTGTGCACCAGCCAGGGCCTGGCCCTGCGCCTGCCTCTCCTGCCCCTCCCGGTTCTCAGGGAGCCCCAGTCTGGGCTTGCAGTACATCCTCCCCCACCTCCTTTGTGAGGAAAAGCCCCTGCCAGGCTTGGCCCTGGATTAAATTCGCAGCATTCAGCACTCACTCTGATTTCTGATTTCCTCCCTCCCTAAATGGGGCTGATCAAATTAAGCCCTGTCAACACCTTGGTTCCACAGCCAGCTTGGTACTGTGTGGGGCACTTTGGGGAATAGGGGAACCCCTTCCGGCTCCTTCACTGTGGCTGGGGTCTTGGCTAAGGCAGTGGCCTCTCTCCTATCAGAAACCGCCCCCTTTAGCTTTGCCCTCTGCCATCTCCCAAGGCACTTGTACCCCGACCCCCGGCACACTGTTACAGACACAGGTCATGGGGCTGGCATCCCCAGGCTGTACTGGGCAGCTCATGCCCAGGGTCCCTGAGAATGGACCCTCCCCATTCCAGTAAAACAGCCCAACACACTCTCCCATTTATCTATTCATTTATTTTTAAAAATATATGTGTTGATTATTTTTTAAATATTTATTTATTTGAAAGTCAGAGTTATACAGAGAGAGAAGGAGAGGCAGAGAGAGAGGTCTTCCTAATAGTTGGTTCACTCCCCAGTTGGCTGCAACAGCTGGAGATGTGCCGATCTGAAGCCAGGAGCTTCTTTGAGGTCCCCCACGTGGGTGCAGGGGCCCAAGGATTTGGGCCATCTTCCACTGCTTTCCCAGGCAGTAGCAGAGAGCTGGATTGGAAATGGAGCAGCCGGACTCGAACCAGCGCCCATATGGGCTGCCGGCACTGCAGGCGGCGGCTTTACCCACTATGCCGCAGCATCGGCCCCAACACACTTTCCCATTTAGAGCACCTGGGTGTGGATACCTGTGGGTGGGGTGCGGCTAGGGCTGCTCTGACTTGGGGACTCCAGACACCAGCGAGGCACTAATTCCTGCTGGAGGCACTTGTCAGGGCAGAAGCAGAGGGGGTGGGGGTGGGGGTGTCAGATTCCAGAAGCCCTTAGGCGTGTAGGGTAGGCAACTTTGCAGGACGGGGAGAAGCAGTGTGGGTTCTGGGTGGATGCAAGTGCCCTGTCCCGAGGGGAAGGGATGGCTGGGGCAGATGAGATGCCCAGTCCCACAAGGCCATGGACGTGCTGAGTGTGCAGTGCCTGAGGGCCTTGCGAGGAGCACGGCCCAGGAGGCAGCCAGTGTCCACACAAAGACCGGAGCAAGTATCCAGCCAGCAGCGGGTTTCCAGCTGGTGAAGTCCTTTACAGGCTATGGGGCTCCGTCTGAAACCTGGGCCATCAGCACCCCGCACACCATCCTTGTGCTTCCCCCACATCAGAGACAGAATCCCAGGAAGTCCTCCCTCCTGTGGGGGCCTGTGGTGTCTGTATTTTGTTCTGAAGTTCAGTGTTTTCACGGCCAGCCTTGCCCCTGGCCCCCACCATCTGCTCGCGCCCAGATGACTCTTGGTCAGTTCCCCTTGCCAGCCACCCACCCAGCACAGAGTCGTTTGGTGCCCTGGGATCCCTGTTAGCTTGAGCAGGTGCTCAGCGGGCAGGGCTCGGCCGAGTCCCTGAAGGCCACAGGAACTGGCTGTTGAAGGACTGTCAGAAATCCTTGGGGCTGGGTGGGCTGCAGAGGCTGGCTGGCAGGTGGTGCCAGGAGTCTGGACAGTTCAGGGGCCCAGGGGGCCAGGGAGCTTGGGAAGCTCTATATGGAGGTAGGCACAGGGCCCTGCTGGCTTGTGCCAACCTCAGTGGCTCCATACCTCTGTCTCACACTGTGGCATCACTCCCCAAAGACACGTATTTCGGTGCTGAACCCAAGCCTGGCCGCTTTCCCTGGGCCTCAGACCTTAACCTCACAGCAGGCTGTCTCCTCCCTCCATGCTGGGGGACCCTTCAGAAAGCAGGGCGCGGTGCCCGCACAGGGAGAAGGGTGACACTGACTGATGCCTCGGTTGGTCTGGGCTGTTCTGGCTGCACACCCAAACCATGGAGTCCGGCTTGGGCTGGTGCAGGTGGTCACAGCTGTGTGTGTGTGTGTTTGTGCATGTGCACGCATGCCCAGCAGGGTGGGGTGCATTAGGACTCGTGTGGCTGTAGGGGACAGGAAGCTGGATGATGAGTGGACTCCATCAGCTGGAGTGCCCAGAGCTGCGTCAGCTTCAGCCACGACTGGAGTTGGGGACCTGCATGGTGGCCCCAGCACGTGGCTGTACTCGGCTCCTCTCGGAGGAGGAGGGTGTTTAGCAGCTCAGGAAAGAGCCTGTGCGAGGGGCCTCCAGGAAGTTCCTGGGGAAACAGAACAAAAGGGTAAGTTTATTTTGGTGCAAAAAACTGTTCAGTCTACCCCTAGTGTTTTCATGCTACACATTTCCATGAACTTTCTGAAGCACACCAGCAAATGCCGCGGGGTTGAGGGTTGGCCCTGCTGAGGCACAGGGACTGGGAGTGGGGGAGGCTAACTCACCAGAGGACAATCCAGGAGGCACCCAGGCAGGGGCAGGAGGATGCCGCCAGGCTGAGTGCAGCTCTGTGTTCACCCCTGAGCACTGGCCATCGCCCCTCTGCCCTGGGGACCGTCCCAGATACAGGAGCCCCAGGCCCGTTTCTTTCCCCATCTCCAGAGCTCCGTTATCCTCCCTGACGTACCTGGGAGACCAGGCAGGCCCAGAAGTTTATGGAGCTTCCAGCCCTGGGCTTTGGCACGGCTGTGAGTGACCCCATGGGGCCTGACGGACGCACACCCCAGGAGCGGCTCCCTACTCCTCCATTCCACCGCGAGCCATCAGAACGACCCCTGGATGAGCCACGTCTACTGCAGTTGGGAAAATTAATTGAGATGGGTAATAAAGTTAGAAAGGGCTGCCATGAAATCATGGTAATGAGCCTCTTTTAATCACACGCGCCAGTGGGGCTCTGTGCTGATGGCCCCTGTGGGGCTCTGTGCTGATGGCCCCTGTGGGGCTGCGCCTGCTCTCGCTTCCCAAAGCCTTGGAAGAGCCTGCTGCCGCGGACCGCGCCCCTGCTGGGCCTGCTCCTGCTTCCGTGTATGCAGGTTTTGTCCCATGAATCTGCAGCCCCAGAGTGGTTTTCTTTGGCAGTTGATGAGGGAGGGAGGTGACTTTCTTCCAGCGTGTGCTCTGACAAGCGGCTGGGGCCCTGGGCTTGGCCCTTCCAGGACCCTGGCCGTGGTTGTCAGTGGGAGGAGCCAGGCTGGGCTCCTGGCCTGGGTGTTTGCTCACACCGGGGCTTTACTGTACTGCTGTACGCCTCACTCCCCCTCTTGCTGAGCAGCAGTGTGGTCCCTGCTCCACGGGGCCCATATTATGAAGAGTTAGGCCTTGGGGACTCCTGAGCACTGGGGAAGGGACGGGGGTTTGTTCTCTGCATGATTCATGGCTGGGGGTAGCAGCACAGCACCTTTGTCCACCTGAGGACACCCAGCAAGTGGGCCCACGTAACCAGGCACTCAGCCGGCAGAGGCCAGGGGAGGGGAACGTGGCTCATGGGAGGCAGGCGAGGAGGCATCAGGAAAGCCCCTGAAAGCCTGCCCAACACCAAATCCTAAGCAAGCATTGAGCTACATTTTCTTCTAGCACTTCTGTAACTGCATCTCGATTATCCCAGATCACCGATCCTCCTGGAGTTGGAGTAAGGCGTGAGGCCAGAGTTGGATCTTTTGCTCTTATGTCTAACCAGTTGTCTTAATGTCGTAAAAACAGACACAACCTGCACCTTTTCCTTTGCTTCTTTTCTGCAGTGAGCACCCATTCAAAGTGACCCAAGGGTGTCCTTTGGTAGAGTTTTTTGTTGTTGTTGTTGTTGTTTTGCAAAATGAGTGTTGCTCCTTTGCCTTGAGTCTGTGTATTTTTAATTGATGTGCTCATAAGTTGGGCTGCATTGTATGTCTCATTCTGTCTCTTAAGTTTTGCGCATGGTACTCCGTTTCTAAGACTTGTCTATCCATATGAAACTTGACTTAAAAAAAAAGTATTTATTTATTTATTTTCATTCATTTGAGAGAGAGAGAGATAGAGGCAGAGGCAGAGTTTTTCCATCCACTGGTGCAATGCCTACAACCTTCCAGGGCTGGGCCAGGCCGATGCTGGGAGACTGGAACTCCATCCCCATCTTCTGTGTGGCTAGCAGGGACCTAAATACCTGAGTCATTACCTGCCGCCTACCAGGTGTGCAGTAGCAGGAAGTTAGATTGGAAGTGGAGGAGCCAAGTTCAAATCAGGCACTTTGGGGTGGGAGGTGGGCATTTTGGTCACGGTACCAGATGCTCAGCCCCAGTGCCTGACTTCTAACCTCTGGGGAGCACTGTGTGGGGGTGCGCCCTCCACGTCTGCCCTCTCACCTGCCAATGGAACCCACGTTGTTTCCAGAGGCCTTCAGTCCACCCAAAGGAACAGCTCTCATTTGCCTCCTTTCCAGCTCACAGCAAGAGATGGCTGTGGGACAAGGATTACTCTGAGGAGGGTGCTGGGGTAACCTGTGGCCACCCTGTGTCTTCAGGATGTGCACCATGAGGTGCTCTTGCATGTACCTGACCAGGGCCAGGCCCCAAGACTTCCCTTCCAGCCTTGACTGCCACCGTTTGCTTCCTTTATCGGTTGCTGGCTTTGTGCATTTGCCATTACGATTACATGTAAATGAATACCAGCCGTGATTACTGTTAAAACAGAGGCTAACACACACCAGCTGTGTAAGGAGAGGCTGGTATTGCCCCTAGTGGATGGAGGCTCCAGGGGGAGAGGAGCGGATGAGTCCCCGAGTCACAGTCTGACGTTGCTTCTCTGGGAGTTGACCAGGCCCCTTCTGGGGTCGTTGTGAGCAAGATTACAAAGTGTATCTTGGGAAGTACAGGGCCCAGGGTAGGTGGGCACCTGGCAGGGCTGAGGTGAGCACCAGGTGCTGGGTGTGCAGCAGAAACACAGCCAGAGGGAGGGGGCAGCTCTGCACCTTCTGCTTCCTGGCTCAGGTGGCCGAGCTGCAGCTCTAGGGGAGCTGAGAGCCGTGAGTGTTTGCACAACAGGAGGAAGAGCCCCTCCCTGCACACGGCCAGGACAGGCCAACACTGCTGGGCACCTGGGCCAGCCTCTCCCAAGTCAGGAAGATGGCCCGAGGGGAGTGGGCTCTGGGAGATGACCGTCTGCCTCTTGGACGTGCAGGACTGCAGTGAGGCCCAGCCGCCCCACATCACCCTTCGTCAGCCTCCAGGGCATTGCCCTTTTCCTGTCTTCTGTGCTGGGCTCCTGGTCCTTGTACTGGTGTCTTCCCTTTGCTTGGTTGCCTCTTTGTCTTGCTGGAGTGCATCCTTCACTACCTCTTAGATGGTGACGGCTAAGACTGGGACAATTCCTGAGTGTTGAGGACGAGACTGGCTTAACTACTTGGAGTGCTTGACGGGTAAATGTTTTGAGGACTTACAGGTCTGAGAATGTTTTTGTTCCATTTTTCATACTTTTTTTGGAAAATTTGTCAGGGTTCAGAATTCCAGTTGGAAAACGATTTTTCTTCAGTTTTGAAGGCTTTCCTCCTTTGTTTTCCTTCATCTAGCCGCTTTTGAGAAGTCAGAGTCATTCTGAACCCAACCCTTTGTCCCTGCACTTCTGTAATCAGCTTGTTCCCTCCCATTTTCCATGAAAGCTTGTAGAGAGTTCTGGAATCTCATGATGACGCACCAGGGTGTGACTTTTTGCTGCTGTGTTGAGTTCTAGCTTTCCAGGGTGGGCGTTTTCTTGCATCATTTCACTAACAATTTACTCTGTCTTTCTCTCCCTTTCTGGAGCTTCTGTTTTCTAGATGATGGCTCTCTCGCTAGGTCCTCTGAACTTCTTTTCCTGTTTTTTTCTGATTAAGTCTCCGTCTCACAGAGAGATCTCTCAGCTCTGTCTTCCCAGTCGTCCCACTGAGTTGATCATTTTTTTTTTTGCTTTATTTTAATCTTTATAAAACAATCCAAATGCAAGAACTTTTGCAAAGCCTTACTAGAGGGCTGCCTCACACTCTTCTGTAGAGGAAGAAACTGTGGCTTCAGGCACATGACTGAAGTTTGGCCATGTCCCGTCATGAATGCTCCAAGATCCTCAGGGGCAGAAGGCTCAGCACGAGGGATTCTGCCCAAGCTTCTCTAAGACAGGTACTTCTTCAACTCTTCCACCACTTGCTGAGGCTCAGGGAACTTGAGTTTCCGTGGGGGGCCCTTCTTAATCCCAGTCCAGAGCTCCGCGCGGCTGCCGTCCGGGCACAGCAGGGTCACCTTGAAGCTGCCCCTCCGAGGCTTGAAGGGGTTCACTGTCATTGGAAGCTCCGGCGCCTGCAGGCGCTGCGCCCATAGACGCGTCAGCTCGTGCAATGCTCAGTGACGATCTCCTCCACTTCCTGCTAGCCGTTTGCCAGCTTCTCCCGCTTCTCTGCGGATGCGACCCGGGCGGCCTCGGCTTTCCGCTTCCTCTTGCCTGGAGCCATGGCGCCTTTTACAGCCCGACTGGAAACAAAGCCGCCCTCTCTCGAAGGAGCAGAAAGCGCACCACGGCCTCCCACGTGACCCGGAGGCGGGCCCTCTGAGTTGATCATTTCTGCTGACATGGTTTTCTTTTTTTTTTTTTTAAGATTTATTTATTTATTTGAAAGTCAGAGTTACACAGAGAGAGAAGGAGAGGCAGAGAGAGAGTGGTGTCTTCCATCCGCTGGTTCACTCCCCAATTGACTGCAACAGCTGGAACTGAGTCGATCCGAAGCCAGGAGCCAGGAGCCTCTTCCGGGTCTCCTATGCAGGTGTAGGGGCCCAAGGACTTGGGCCATCTTCTACTGCTTTCCCAGTCCATAGCAGAGAGCTGGATCAGAAGTGGAGCAGCCGGGACTCGAACCAGCGCCCGTATGGGATGCCAGCACTGCAGGCTGCGGCTTTGTTTGCCACGCCACAGCGCCAGCCCGGACATGGTTTCCATTTGAAAGAACTCTCCATCACTCTCCTCCTGTTCTCGTCTCGTGAATGTCACAGCTCCTTTCTGCTTTCATACAGTGCCCGTGACAGCTTCCGCATCTTCCTGTGTGGGCCCCGCCCATTTTCCTCTCTGTGGTTGAGCTATGGCATTCTGGGAGGCAGTCAGGGGAGTGGCTGGAGTCCTGATACCCGTGTAGCCCTCATGTCTTCAGTGTGGAACCTTGACCCTCAGCTACGCCTGATGCTGTGGCCCAGAGACCCTCTTTTCCACCCTTCGGGGGAGAATGAACCTCAGACCAATGCCAGTGCAGAGAAGGGGCTGTTCCTGCAACACAGAGTGCCAGGCCTCCACCTGCAACTCACTTCCAGCTAACCCCTCGCCACTGCCTCTGGAGGCACACGGTGCCCTGAGCTCTGGGCTTTGGCGGAGTCAGAGATGCGCACGGGGGAGCAGTGGCTCCGCCTGCCCACTGCAGCGTCCATCACCGCAGACAGCTCCCGTGCTTCCCTTGCCGTTTCTTCTGCTGCTGCTCCCTCTGGCTTGTGTCTTAAAAAAGAAAAGGCTGCGTGGGCGTTCAGTGTAGCAGTTAGGGCACCGATTGAGACACTGGCATTCCATAGCGGAGCACATGGGTTTGAGTCCTGGTTCTGCAGCTGATTCTGGGTGCCTGCTGATGTACCAGCAGCCCGTGATGGCTCAAGAACTTGGGTCCCTGCCATGCCCAACCCACCCAGCCTCTTCCATATGGGCATTTGGAGAGTGAACCAGAGGATGGCATCTCTCTCTCTGTGTCTCTCTCTTTTTCCAATAAGTTAGATGATTTTTAAAAATTTAACAACTCTCTTCACTAAGGTTCCAATGGCGTTCCAGCCAGGAAGGAGATACATTAGATGTGTGTCCCATCTGCCGGTTCACCCAGAAGCCCTGCGCATGCGTGGACCTGTATGGCGACTTCCTGCGAAGCCCGGTTCATCTGTGTCTTTCCTGACCCCAGCACCACGACGCTCACTTACTCGATTTCATTTCCTGTTCTGTGGACTTGAAAGACAGGCACCTGCCTGGTTATTGTTCTTCCTCCACAGTTCTCTGGCTGTTCTCATGTGCGTAGTCTCCAGGCGAATTCCGGAAGTTCTTTGTTGGATTTCACAGTTCTGTGGTGGAGATGGTGTTAAATCTACAGATCTCTCCCACCCAGGCTTATGTCGCCGTGTCCCCATGTCCTGGGGTTTTTCCTTTGTATTGGTGTATACCTGTAGACTATGTCCTGTTACTCTTGTGTGGTATTTACACACTCAGTATTTCTGTTTATTCCTGGGTATTTTGTGGATTTAATTGCTAAGTTGAAAAGCTCTTTTCTCCACTCTGCTTTCTAGCTGGTGTTGCTATGAACACACAACGTATTGATCTTTGCGTCCCTACTGTGGGCAAGGTGGGAGTTTTCTGTTCCATGGAGGTTTGGTAGAACTCCGCTGAGAAGGCTCTGGGCTTTTCCAGCTACTTCTCAAGGTCATGATTTATTCAGGTTTTCTACTTGAGCCAACAGCTGGAATCTGTTTTCTGTTTAGTCTGGGCTTATTAGAATGGTGCTTTGGATTCCTGGAATTTAGGAGTTTTTTTAAAGATCTGTTTCTTTATTTATTTGGAAGGCAGAATGAGAGAGAGAGAGAAGGGGAGACAGAGAGAGAAAAAGGTCTTCCATCTGCTGGTTCACTCCCCAAATGCCTGTAATAGCTAGGTGTGGGCCAGGCAGACGCTGGGAGCCAGGAACACCATCCTGGTCTTCCACATGGGTGGCAGGGGCCTGCGCATTTCAGCCATCTTGCTCTGCTTACCCAGGCACATGAGCAGGGAGCTGGATCAGAGCTGAGACTCAAACCAGTGCTTCAGTATGGGATGCTGGTGTTGCCGGCTGTGGCTTCATCTGCTGTGCCCTGCCTTTAGGGTTTAAGGGGCTTCCTTTTTATTGCCGTTTCTGCTTTCGTCTCAGTTGACACTATTTCTGAGTTTTCTTTGTGTTCTAAGGTGTGATCAGCTTTGGAACTTGGTCTACACATGTTTAAGAAGGGTGTGCTGGGGTTGAGGCTGTGGCATGGTGGCTTCAGCCTCCGCCTGCAATGCTGTCTTCCCAGGGTGGCGCCAGTTTGAGTCCTGGCTGTTCCACTTCTGATTCAGCTCCCTGCTAATGCGCCTTGGAGGACAGTGGAAGATGACTCAAGTCCTTGGGCTCCTGCACCCATGTGGGAAATCCAGAAGAAGCTCCTGGCGCCTGGCTTTGGCCTGGTCCAATTTACAGGCTGTTGTGGCTATTTGGGGAGTGAACTGGCTGATAGAAGATTCTCTCTCTCTCTCTCCTCTCCTCTCCTCTCCTTTTCCTCTCTTTGTAACTCTGCCTTTCAAATAAATAAATACATATTTTTAAAAAGGGGGACGTGCTTTCTGGTTCTTGGGTTTGAGTACCAGATTGTCTTATTCAGTGAGAACCTTCACGTATTTCTGTGAGCTCCTATCTAATCCATATGATGTTTTCAGTAATTGTATTAAAGTGCACGTGTAACTGTGCACTGCTCCCTGGGCCCTGCTGAAGCTGTTAGGAGCCCCAAGCTGCATGTCTTCTTGTCTTTGCCATGAGTATTTATCAGCCCATCCCCCTGAATGTCGTGGATTCCCCTGACTACGATAACACCCAGCTTCTTTTTGTTGGCAGTTACATGGCACGTGTTTATTCGTCCCATTTGTTTTAGCCACTTCTGTCATTGTGCCTTGCACGAGTAATCCGTAGCTGGGTTTTGTCCCAGCACAAGGCCCTCTGCCTGTCATTGTACTTTGTTTCCCCCTCCCTCCCACCCCAGTCTGGCCTGCCTGGCCCTGCTGCACCTGCCCATCCTGCCAGCCCCACTCCCTGCTCCCACGAGGACCCTGACCCCTCTCTGCATCCCTGCCACACTCCTGTCTGTGGGGCAGTAGGGAAATGGAGGTTTCCTGACCCTTTGGCCTCTCTCTGCGACATGCCATGGGCCCTTACTGGCAGGCTATAGAGAGAAAGGTGGGGGAGAGGCTGTCTCAATTTAGGGAGAAATAAGGGAACGTTCTCCCTGAGGAGCTGACACTTCAGCTGACATCTGAAGGGCAGGAGAAAAGAGGGCAAGGTCATTGCATAGAGCAGGCACAGTGCATGGCACTGGGCTGTGCCTCTCGCCTCCCAGTGGTGTGTGCTGTGAGTGGTTGCGGGTGCCAGTGGGGAGCAAGCGCGTCCCCGCCTGCAGGGGCTCTGGGGGCAGCCTCAGTGGTAGCAAGAGCTCAACTTCGAGGACTGAAGATCGCTTCCCCTGGGCCTTGCAGGGGGCTCCTGCAAGGCCTGGTAAGGGCTTCAGTTTGGGCAGCAGCAGACAGGGCAATCCAGGTGAAGGGGCTGGCCCAGCCAAGGGGCTTGAGGTATTTCACAGGGGGTAGTGATACCCAGGCGCCCTTGACATTGCTGAGCTGGCGCCTGCCACTGATGCTCCTGGGGCTGCAGACCCAGGCCCACATCCTGCGTCTCCAGGCTCAGTGTGCTGCTTTCCCAGGCTAACCCTTGGTGCTGAGGAAGTGCAGAGCCACAGGATCTGACCCAAAGGCCTGGCTGCAGGCCCCAGGCCATGTGGTTTGACCGAGCGCTCTGATCGTCTTATCATTCTGCTCCTCTTGTTCCTTGCCACCTGTCTGGTGTTGCTGTCACCAAGCGTCTGGTGCTGGCGAATGGCTGAAGAAAAGAGACTCCTGTGGCTTGTGTTCTGGTGGCTGGAAGGCTCAGATAGCATGGTGCTGGCCTCCTGGCAAGGGTCCCATGGCGGCATCACAGTGCCAAGGTTGGCATCGCAGTGGTGGGACATGCGGGGGACAGAAAGCCAGACAGAAGGTCCTGGCTACTCCCAGAACAACCTGCTCTTGGGGAACTAATCCAGTTCCACAAGACTCGACTCACTCCTGTGATGACCCATTCTTGAGAGCGGAGCCCCAGGGACTCTGGGACCTCCCTCCGGGCCCCGCCTCTTAAAGACTCCATGACTTCAACAGCAGCCACCCCACTGGGGACCAAGCCTACATCACATGAACCTCAGCAGGGAGGGGGTGGGGGGTGCACTCATACCACAGCCAAACCACAGCATAACTGAAATGGGGACAAGCGTAAGAACAGGGTGCAGTCGGTGTGGGGACCTGGCTGATGGCTGAGACAGCGCATATCCTGAGAAGGCTGGGCCACTCCCAGGACATTGGCAGGTGCAGCCCTCAGCCCTCGTACTCAGTGGTGCAGGCAGTGTGCTTTGCCATCTAGGATTGTGGGTGATCTTGGCTGCTCTGACCTGCCTGCTCCCTGCTTCCCTGGCTGGCTGTGGCTTCCTCACTCCCTGGGGAGGAGTTCTGTTCCCTCCATCCGGTTTTCTCACCAAGCTGCTGATGAGTTCTTTGGTGGGGGCCTTCTCTTCCATTCCAGACACTCTGAAAGTGGGGATGGCTTGTGGATGCTTCCTGCTGCCTTCAGGAAGGGTCCTCAGACACAGGAAATGCCGGGAACTAGCGAACTCTTTAGTCACAGATGGAAAAGGTAGGGTCCTGGGGCTGGCACTGGCACAGTGGTGAAGCCACAACTTGCAATGCTGCCACCCCCAATCAGAGTGCCAATTTGAGTCCCAGCTGCTCTTCCAGTTTTCTGCTGATGGGCCTGGGAAGGCAGAAGGTGATGACCCAAGTATTTGGGCCCCTGCCATTCATGTGGGAAAACACGACGGAGTTCCTGGCTCCTGACTTAAGTCTGGCCCAGACCTGGCTGATGTAGCCATTTGAGGAGTGAACCAGTGAATGGAAGACTCCCTGCCTAACGCCCACCCACCCCATGTGTGTATGTGTGTGTGTGTGTATGTATGTGTGTGTGTCCCTTTCTGTTGCTCTGCCTTTCAAATAAATAAATGTCTTAAAAAAAAAAAACAAAAACAGAAAATAGTGGTGCAATACTAATAATTCTGCTTGAGGTGGAATCGCATTTCCAAAGCCTTTTTAGAACTCTCCGCCCTTCTGCACGCACCTGTAGCATGCCGCTGAGTTGGAGGCTGTGCCTGCCTAAGCAGCTTCGCGGTGGGCCCCGGCCCAGCTCCGGCCCGACGGCAGCCTCCATGTCTTCCTGTCGGGGTGTCTGGGGTGTCCCTGCAGGGGACTCCAGGGTGAGGGTTGGGGGCACACAGTGATGCCTGCGAGGACAGGAGGCATGGAAGGAGGCGGCAGACAGACGGCAGTAACCCAGGCCCCCAGTTTATAGACCAAGGTTACCCCAGAGGGTGGCCCTACCTCCTGATTTCTCAAGAGAGATGGGATATTCTAGATTTTTTAAAAAAACATGAACGCATTCAGCTTTCAAAACTGTCAACCAAATTAGGTGTTTCTTAAAGACCTTGCTGGCCCTGCCGAGGGGCCTCCGTGGCCTGGCTGTGCCCTGTGTGGGGCCCTCCACTCGCAGGGGCGGAAGGGGACAGCCAGTCTGTTTCCCAGGGGAAGAGTTCTCCGTGGAAATTACTGTCTTCCTGCCTCCCAAGGTGGTTCTGAAGGTGAGCAGCTGTCCTGCTCATGGGAAAGGCAGAGAAATAAATGTATAAAAATAGAGCGGCAATTCCTCAGCCCCCTCGGCAAGGTGGAAGGCATCGGCACGTCCCCAGGGAGTCCAGGGCTGGCCCTGGTCCGCTGTGGGCCGCCGAGCTGAGTGTTTGCATTCTGCACAGGCACTGCCCCTGGGGCTGCTGGCCCCAGAGCGGCACTTGCCAGTGCATCCGTGTGTGCAAGCACATGTGTGTGCACATGTATGTGCATATGTGTGAGCGTGAGGGACAGAAACCTAGGCCGCTGCTCAGCCCTGCCCCCAGCTGCCTGCTCCTCTCTGCCAAAGCCCTCATCTGCTTCCACTTCCACTCCTCCCCAGGGTGCTGCCCACCGCGGGCCCCTGCCTCCTACCTGCAGCTCTGAGGCAAGCAGCGGGGGGAAGGCGAGAGCTCCCGGCTGAGACTCGGTCTTCCCAGCTGTGAAATGGGGACAAGGCCTCACACCTGAGATGCCTGTGGTCAGCACTGGATGAGGAGATGTGTGCCTGGGGCCAGGTGGAGGGGGCGACCTGGTGCCAAGCTGGGTGAGTGGCTGGGCCACCTCCAGAGCCTGTCAGAGCTGCCCTGACCTGTGTGGTGTGGCCCCTGCTCTTATCCGTGGTGGGTAGAGGGGACAAATGAGAAGAGTGGAGGTGCTGTGGCGGGAGCAGAGACAGCTGGGCTGGGCTCTCCCCCCACACCCAGGCTGCAGGGAGGCTGGACCCGGACCCGGACCCTACCCAGGGGTTGGTGGTGTCACCTGTGGTTCTTAGTGCTTCCAAGGACAGGAGCCTCGGAGCACCCGCCCTGGGAAGACCTCAGGGAAGCAGGACCCTGGAGTAAGGGCCTGGCTCGGGAGGCTGCCAGCCAGGGCCCTGGCGCCCAGGCTCGGCGGGCACTGGGTCGTGTGACTGAGGCTGCCATCCATGGCAGAGCACCAGCCCGCCCAGCTTGGCTGCCACCCCCCCAGAGGGCTGCAGAGGATGGCTGAGAACGGGCACGCGGGTCCCGGGAGCACTCCAGACCCAGCAGGAAGGCAGAAGCCTCAGCTGTGTGGACTGTGAGAACGACATCCTGGGGCCCTGGTCTGGCTGCCCACATAGCCAAGTGCTGGGCCTATGGGGGCAGACTGGGGGAGCTGTCCTGAGAGGCGCTAACCTTGGTCCATGCACCATCTTAGCACGAGTGGCAGGTGCATTTCACCCGGTGGGGGATGGGGGAGGCCTGGACAGGAGGAGGGGCCTGAGCCTGAGCGGAAGGCCTGGGAGGGGGCTGGGCTGTGGGACACACGCTATCCGCTCTGAGCCTTGGTTTCCCAGTTTTAATGGGGCCGTGGCACCTGGGATGCCCACCCCTTGGGAGTGTGTGAGTAGGTGGAGCGACCCAGCTCTGCCCACTCTCACTCTGGGCTGTGCTTTGGCCTCTGTTTCTGGGTGCCAGTCCCGGACTTCCCACAGCTGTGGTAATCTCACGGGGGCACCGTGGCCCTTGCTGTCAGGAGCTGGGGAAAGGGCCAGCCTTGAAGCCACCGAGGTGTTGGTTTGAGCCTGCGGAGTGGGAGCCCACTTGGCAAGTCCCCATTGCCCGTCCCTGGGGCTCAGCTTGCTCTTCTGTGAACTGGGCACCTGAGTTCAGGGCGCTGTGCTGAGCTGCATCCTGCAGAGAGCTTGGCCGCCGCTGAAGGCTGGGTCCTTCCCTTGCAGGGACCTTGGCAGGCAGCCTGGACGGCCTCAGCCGAGCGCTGGGCGTCATGGAGGAGCGCGTGAACAGCTCGCGGCGGAGGGCGCGCAGGCACGCCACGGACGACGACTACAACATCGAGGTCCTGCTGGGTGTGGACGACTCCGTGGTGCAGTTCCACGGGAAGGAGCACGTGCAGAAGTACCTGCTCACGCTCATGAACATCGTGAGTGTGGCCGCGGAGGCGGGCGGACTGGGGGGCGGGGGGCGAGGCTGGGGGAGGGCGGAGCCAGAGAGGCTGTCAGGCGGGGAGGGGTGCCCAGGTGAGCAGGCGTGAGCGTCCCCAGCCTTCCTAAGCCTCAGTGCGCTCACCTACAAGGGGGCAGCATTTCTGCCTCAGCAAGCCTGTTGGCGGGCTAAGCCGTTTCTCACGCTCCACGGTCGTCAGCATACCCATTCTCTTGATGTTTGCCCGCTTCCTGTGACGAGGCAGCTGAGTGTCTGTTAGAATGGACAGGCACCAGTCCCGACTTCCCCTTGACGTTGTCAGAGGGACTGAAGATTGAAGAGGGGGTTCCTTTCTCCTCGTGAGCCTGGGCTATTGAACAGGTGTCCTTGTGTCACCTGAGTCTCCTGGGGTGCCTGTCCTGAGTGAGGCAACGCTGAGTGAGGCAGGGCTGGCCCTCACCACGGGCTGGGCACCTGCTGTGTGCAGTGGGGAGACCCCTCCTCTCTCCCCGGCTCATGCTGACCCGAGCCACTCTGGGGATGTGGGTGTTCAGCCTTCCAAATGCAGGCGTCCAGGGAGCGTCGTCCTGCTGGGACAGAGAAAGCCTGGTCAAGGACCTTGTAGCCTTGAACTTGAGGGACCCGTGAGTGGGCGATTGGCGGGGAGCGGTCTGTGAGCCGAGGCCAGGACTTACAGAGGGCTGGAGATGGCGGTCAGGAAGGTCTAGAGCAGAATGGAGCGTGTCACCACGAGGTGCTTCCCAGATCCAGCTGCAGGAGGGCAGCAAGGGGCACTCAGCTTTGCTTCTCTGAGCCAACTGGTGAGCTCCTGGGGACCCACTGGCACGTGGTCGGAGTCCCAGGCCCCCCGGGAGAAGAGCCAGCGATGGCAGGAGGGAGGACTGAGCCGGCTGAGCGCTGAGCAGGCACTCCTGACCCAGCGTGCACCTTGCTGTTGGCCTGCGTGGACGAGCCGTCGCCCCCTCTACAACTCCACCTCTTCCGCTGCAAAGTGGGCTGGGGGCTTTTGCTTCTGAAGTGTGTGTTTTATTCTGCAGACCGTGGCCACACTTAATCTCGTATTCATTTTGAAGATGCATTTAATGTCATAATAATAATAATAATAATAATAATAAAAGCATGAGTGCCAGTGCTGAGCTCCTAATGGGTGACTATGTGCCAGCTCTGTGTGCTGGCTGCTCATCAGGCAACATCTTCAGAAATCTTTGCTCTGAACCTGTAAGACGAGAAGGCGTAGAACCTTGTCTGTCTCCCTCACCCCTGTTCCCCTCCCACCCCCCCACCAAGCATTACACTGTCTTGCAACTCTGTAGAAAACAGGACTGTGCTTGGAATTAGAGTCCAGGTCCACTTCTACCCTCACCTTTTCCAGCTGTGCCGGTGGGAATGCTGCTGCAGTCTGTGAGCCTTGGTTTTCTCATCTTTGAAATGGGTCAGTAATTTCTGTGTTAGTCGCTTTTGCATTCACTCCAACAGATTTTCTGCTTGGATTTGACTATATGGAAACTTAATTCGGTTATGGTGTTTATAGGCGGGGCCTTCTGGGGGTGATCAGAGTGGCTTAGGTCACCAGGGTGCAGCTCCTGTGATTGGGCCCTGGTGGCACAGATGCCCACACATGCACCCGTTCTCTTGCTATGGGGTATCTTGTGCCACCTTGGCACTCTGCCAGCCACAGTGCCATCCCCCGAGGCCGAACTGAGGGATGGTAGGCCTCCAGGGAGTCACGAGCCACAGCTAACCCCTCTCCTTAGTAAAGTCAGCTGGCCCCGGGGGACATCGTTAGAGTGATGAGGTGGAGTGACCAAGGCCACACCTGGGCCTGGGTGCTGGCGGGGTTTGGTTAGCACAGTGTCGGAGGCTGGAAGTCCGAGGTCGGTGGCCCCGCTGGTTCGGCCTCTGGCGAGGGCCTCGTGGTGGGTGACATCACAGCAGGCATGCGTGTGGGAGGGAGTTATCATAGGGTGAGATGGGCAGCCAGACAGGGGCCTGAGGGACAGGCTGTTCTGTTGTAACAGATCCCTCCAGAAAGAACAGCTTGCTCACTCCGCAGATACAGTGCCTTCTAATCCCCAGTAACCCCACCACCTCCCACTCACTCGGCCTCCTCCACCAACCTCGCCACACTGTGGGCCTGAGCTCCTGGCTCATGAACCCGTAGGGGACAGACACAGCCAAACCCCATGGTTTCTATCTGGAGGATGTGTTGTGAGCGTTAAATGAGATATTGGAGGTGGGTGTGTCTTCCGTCTCTAAGTGAAGTGTAGCCTTGCTTTCCTGACGCTGGTGGTAATTAGCTCAGCCACAGTGCAGGCAGAAGCTTTCCCTGGGAGTCAGGCATCCTCCTTTGTGAGGCTGGGGCCAGGCCCACCTTTGCCCTGGTGTGAAGGTCCCTGTCACAGGCAGCTGCTCCAAGGTCTAGAAGGTTCTCTGTTTTAGCAGTTGACTTTGGTTCATTCATACTCTTGTGAGCCAGTTGTACCCATTTTGGATGAGACAGTGAGTTTCCAGAAAAGCATGAGAAATACCAAAGTTTTTTGTTTGCTTTTCTCTTTTTTAATAGATATTTATTTATTTGCAAGGCAGAGTAACAGAGGGAGAGACAGAGAGAGAAAGGTCTTCCATCCACCAGTTTACTCCCCAACTGGCCGCAACGGCCAGAACTGGGCTGATCCAGAGCCAAGAACCAGGAGCTTCCTTTGGGTCTCCCACATGGATGCAGGGGCCCAAGGACTTAAGCCATCCTCTGCTGCATTTCCAGGCCACAGCAGAGAGCTAGATCAGAAGTGGAGCAGCCAGGATTTGAACTGGTGCCCATATGGGATGCCAGCACTGCAGGCGGAGGCTTAACCTACCGCACAGCCGCATAGCGCCGGCCCCTTAAAAGTTCTAAAGTTACAGGTTATCATCACAACAACAACAAGATTCCTAGGGATAAATCCAGCAGTTGAGAGAGAATGGCTGGCCCATGCTTATTTTTCCCGGGCACACAGATGTGCATTTACTCCTTTGGCAAATGTTTGTTGTCCTACACACAGTGGTGGATCCTGCAGGGCCAGCGGCATGGCTCAGGGAGACTCGGGGAGGAGGGGGAGTGCGTGTTTGGGATTTGAGCTCCACTCCCCCCTCCACAACCAGGCAAGCTCCAGCTGGCGTTGCCCACCCAGGAGAAGGCAGAGCTGAAGCTATGGGGACTCTGCGGTGGTCTTGGGCAGGTGGCACTGCTGGAGAGATGACCTTTGGTGGTGGTGCAGAGGTGCTCGTTCCATCCTGTCCAGTCGGTGGCTCCTGAGCTACCCTGGCTCTAGTTCATTTGGCGTGTGGCGGATGCGAATGAAGCCCCGGATGTTGAATGACTTTGTTCCGGTAGAATGTTCTAACTGTGGTAGAACACACAGAACATAAAGGTTCCTGTCTTCACCATGTTTAAGCGCACATTCCGTGGTGCCAAGCGTGCTCACCTTGTGGAGCCAGCACCACTCTCCGTCTCCAGCTTCCTTCTCATCCCGTTGAAATGAGGTTCTGTCCCCTTAAGCACTGACTCCTCACTCCCCACCTCCGCAGCCCCTGGCACCACCACTATACTCTCTGCCTCTGAACACGACCCCTCTGAGTACCCCTCTGAGTAAGTGAACTCATACGGTGTTGGCTCTCGAGGTGCGTGTGTGTCTTTTATTTTCCAGGGCTGAGTAATATTCCAACTGGGTATTCACCTCAATTTTTTTTTAAATATCTATTTATTTATTTGAAAGTCAGAGTTACACAGAGAGAGAAGGCAAGGCAGAGAGAGAGAGAGGTCTTCCATCCGCGGGTTCACTCCCCAATTGGCTGCAACGGCTGGAGCAGCTGATCTGAAGCCAGGAGCTTCTTCTGGGTCTCCCATGTGGGTGCAGGGGCCCAAGCACTTGGGCTGTCTTCTACTGCTTTCCCAGGCCATGGCAGAGAGCTGGATCCGGAAGAGGAGCAGCTGGGACTTGAACCGATGCCCATATGGGATTCTGGTACTGCAGGCAGTGGCTTTACCCGCTACGCCACAGTGCCAGCCCCACCCACTCCATTTTGTTCATCCGTTCATCCCTGGAGGGACACTGGGCTTGCCCCTGACTTACGGCTGTTGTGAGCAAAGCCGTGACCGTTGGTGTGTGGGTTTCCGTTTGAGATCCTTTTTCCATTCCCGGGGTCGATGCCTAGGAGGGCCTTGCTAGGCCCTGCGGTGGTGGACCCCAGGTTTAGTTTTTGTAGAAACAACCCTGCCCGTGCTGTGGGGCAGCCACAGCATCGCATGCTTCCGCCGGCAGTGCCCAAGGGCTGGCATTCCTCCATGTCCCTGTGTGTACTCCTTACTCCTGTCTCCTGGTGGGTAACTGATCCGTAATTAACTTGCACTGGGATTGAAACTGTAGGTATGGTGAGTGTCTCCTGCATTGATCAGCACAGCGCAGCCTGGGGAGATCCATGCACAGTGGACCCGCCCACCCTGATGTGGGTGAACCTTGGGGCCACAGCCCCGCATAGTCCTCAAAGGCCTGGCCAGTACCACTGACCTTGTGGCCCTAGCTTGTCCCCAGAGGAGGGCCATCCTGCTCTGGAAGCATGATGTGGTGAGGTCCCAATGGCTGGGGCTCGGGATGCAGACTCCGGGGGAGGGGCTGCGGTGGGTGGTGGCAGGCCTGGCCCCACCCTGGCTGTGCCCAGTAGCCTGTGGCTCCTCCTCCTCCCCCTCTCCCTCCCCCCCCTCCATTTATCTATCTGGGGCTGGCGCTGTGGCACAGTGCCTGCAGCGCCGGCATCCCATATGGGCGCCGGTTCTAGTCCTGGCTGCTCCTCCTCCTGTCCAGCTCTCTGCTGTGGCCTGGAAAAGCAGTAGAGGATGGCCCAAGTCTTTGGGCCCCTGCACCCACGTGGGAGACCCGGAAGAAGCTCCTGGCTCCTGGCTTCGGATCAGCAAAGCTCCGGCCGTTGTGACCATTTGGGGAGTGAACCAGTGGATGGAAGATCTCTCTCTCTCTGTCTCTACCTCTCTCTGTAACTCTATCTTTCAAATAAATAAAATAAATCTTTAAAAAATATTTATTTTATTTATTTGAAAAGAACAGTTAGAAAGAGAGACACAGAGAGAGATCTTCCATCTACTGGTTCACTCCCCAAATGGCCACAACATTCAAGGCTGGGCCAGTGCGAAGCCAGGAGCCAGATGCTTCTTCAGGGTCTCCCATGTAGGTGCAGGGGCCCAAGCACTCAGGCCGTCTGTCGCTGCTTTCCCAGGCACATTAGCAGAGAGCTGGGTCAGAAGTGGAGCAGCCAGCACTTAAACTGACGCCCATATACGATGCCGGCACAACAGGCGGTGGCTTTACCCGCTACACCACAGCACCAGTCCCCTGTGGCTCCCCGTTCATCGAGGGTGAGCTTGGCCTACGGGGCACCCTTGAGGATCTCTTTATGGGGAAAGGTTGGCTGAGGTCAGGGTCCCAGCAAGGGACAGACAGGTAAAGTTCATCCAACACCCCCGTTCCCCACTCTGCTTCCCAGTCTCCCTTGCAGCTAGCTCGGGGCTGTGCGGCCAGTTTTGTCTAACGGCCCATGTGCAAGGAAGCTCGCTGCTTCTTTTTCCCTGTCATGGCAACCTTGGAACCCCCTGTCCCAGAAGGCACCGCTGCAACGTGGGATGGGGCTACCCAGCCCGCCCTGGGCAGCGAGTTGAGCCAGGGCGTGCCCATTGGCCCTGCTGGGCCCAGCCCCGAGCCCTGGTGCATGCTTTGTTTCCGTTCCACAGCCTGCCCTGTTGTGTCCAGGCCAGGGATACTACTGTGAGTGAGACAGGACCCAGAGCCTGTGCCCAGGCTCTGACTGCTGGGGAGGGGCCCCAGGCAGTGCTCAGGGAAACTTCAGATAATGATAAAGAGCAGGGAGAAAGTGATTGTGAGATGGAGAAGGAAGCAGGGCTGGGAAAAGTGGGCTATTCCGCTCCCATGCAGGAAGTGGGCAGCCAGCAAGGACACAGGGAAGGACCTTGGAGCCGAGACTGATATTGTGGTGCCTGTGGGGGGGCTGGGGGTTAAGAGAGCAGGTGATGCAAAGGCCCTGGGGCACTGTTGGAGAAATGAAAATGGGCTGTTATGGTAGGCAGGCGGCAAGGTTGGGAGGGAGGTCAGAGGCGGCAGGGCCAATCACGGTGGTCTCTGTGGCGAGGGAGTGAGAGCGGTTGAGACGTCTCTCGGGCTGAGATTTCCTTTCTGCACACATGGGGAAGACAGTTTGTCCCCCTTCACGGAGGAAAGTGGGGGTGAATGGAGGTACCCCGTCTTCATCTCAGACTCCCTGGAGGCCAAAGGGTTTGGAATTGCTCTCTGAGTGCTTTGTGGGAGCCGCCTGGGCGTGCAGAGGATCCCCCAGCATTGAGACCACCCCCCTCCAACCCATTCTGGCACCCTCGCCACTCCAGCCTCCTTCTCCTCCTTAAATCTCGAAAAGTAACATTTTTGCTTATTAAAACGTTCTATATTTAACACAGATGATGTTTTATTTACGAAGGAACATTAGGTTAGATTTATGAAGGCGCACGAAGGTTTTCTCCCAGCCGTGATCTACCGCCTCATTTTCACCGCGGCACGGCACTGCGCCGCTGGTCGCCTCGCTGTGGCCGCCGCGTCCTTTGTCCGGACTGGCTTCGCTGCAGGACCTGCTCGGGGAACAAAGCCCGTTTCCCCGTGAGAGGTCAGAGATGCCGCGAGCTGGGTGACTGCCGTAGAGCTGAGGCTGCCATTCATGTGTAGTCATTTCCTCAAACTCGCTTCCTAGAAGTCCACCCACAGGTCCACAGGTGGGCAGCTGCTCCGGCTCCCTGCGCCGGGGCCTTCCCTGAGGCAGGGCGCCACCTGCTGGTGCTCCTGGGAGCAGGTGCCCATCGCGCGTGCCCCCCAGTCCTTTGCAACTGTGACAACCGGGTGGCACAGCTGGGCCGCATTTTCCTATTGCACCTTGGGTTTATTGGGCAGATGAGCTTAGATCCTTAGGCATGTGTAGATTTTTTAAACGGAGACCATTTGTGTGTATGTGTGTGCACCTGTGACCCACCTTAGCTTCCTGGGATTTTAGTTTCTTTCTCGTTAACTCTGAAAAGCCTTCACATTCAAATAAGGGACCTTTTGTCCATCACATGTGTGGAAATATTTTCTCCAGTTTTGTCGTTTGCCTTTGGCTTGTTCTGTTTGGGATAGTTTTTAAAAAATTTTTATTTATTTATTTTCATTTTATTTGAAAGGCAGAGACAGACATACACACACACACAGAGGAAGGCAGAGAGAGAGAGAGAGAGAGAGAGAGAGAGAGAGAGAGAGAGAGAGACCCATCTTCCATCTTCCATCATTTGGTTCACTGCCCAGATGCCCACAGTAGCCAGGGCTGGAGCAGGCCAAAGCCGGGGCCAGGAACTCAATCCAGGTCTCCCACATGGTGGCAGGGGCCCAACTACTTGAGCCCCCCACCCCTGCTGCCTCCTTCGTTGTGTATCAGCAGGGTGCTGGATTGGAAGTGGAGGAACTGACTCCAACCAGGTACTGTGATGTGGGGTGTAGGCACCCCAAGGGGCGACCCAGCCATTGCTCCAGATATCTTCAGGTGGCTTCTGCCAGCTGACATGGTGGCGCATGGTCCAGCCCAGCCCCCTCGCCCCGCCCCCCCAGCCCCCAGCCATTTCTGCCTTGCTTTCCCCAGCCTTCTGAGCCTTCACTGCATTTGCGTGTGGCCATGGCTGCCAGGGGCTGTGGTCAGCAGCGGGGTTTCTCTCAGCCCCTCCGGGGTGTCTGCAGAGGAAGAATGAAGGGAGAATTCCTGGGAACCAGTCTCCTTAGGTGCACTCTGTTAGTACCTCTTGTAACATCTGGCTGTCTCCAGATCGCCAGGATATTATCCATGCCCCCCACTTGGGGGAATGCTGGCCCGTAGGCAGAGCAGGTATGAAACTCCTGGGGCCTAGTGCAAAATGGAAATACAGGGTCTCTTGTTCAAAATGCAGGGAACAGAGTTATAAGAATGTGTATCAAGCCTCTGGCTTTCTCCCTTCCGTCTCTCTCTCTCTCTCTCAACCTGACAAGGGTTTTAAATTGACTTCCTAATATCATTCCAAGTAAAGAAAATTGGCATTTTAAACTGTGATCATGTATTTCGTTGTTCCTCTTTATATTACGCAATGCCTATCTTAAATGCAAGTGTTACAGCATTTTGCTTGTATTCGGAATCACCAGAATTAAGCACATTTGTATTTCAAGGCTTATCCCCGGGGCCAGTGCTGTGGCGCAGCGGATTAAAGCCCTGGCCTGAAGTGCCAGCATCCCATATGGACGCAGGTTTGAGTCCTGGTTGCTCCTCTTCCGATCCAGCTCTCTGCTCTGGGATATCAGTGGAAGATGGCCCAAGTCCTTGGGCCCCTGCACCCATGTGGGAGACCCAGAAGAAGCTCCGGGCTCCTGGCTTTGGATCGGCACAGCTCCGCACATTGTGGCCAATTGGGGAGTGAACCAGTGGGTGGAAGACTTCTCTCTCTCTCTGTCTCTACCTCTCTCTGTAACTCTGTCTTTCAAATTAATAAAATAAATCTTTAAAAAAAAGGCTCATTCCCAAGGGCACCCCAAACTGCCCGGCTCTGATGGGCTGGAGTAGACACCTCCAAGAGGCCACCCCACTTACAGGGCGTGCTGGCACAGGTGCCCAGACCCCCTGAGCTTGCAAGAGAGGGTGCACTCAGTGGGGTCTGACAGCTACCAGGCCCCCTCCTGCAGGCTACACAGGAAGAACACGTGGCCCCATGTCCTGGCCAGGGCAACCCCTCCTCCCAGTGCCGCCGCTCCGACCCAAGGCACATGGCTGAAGGTCATTGCACCTGTGTGCTGGCCACACTCAAAGGCACATACGAGGCCGGCCGCCCACCAGGTGTGCCCACCCACTGTGAGCCCAGCATGGGAGGGCCACTGCCATGCCCTGCCCTGAGAAGCCATGGAAGCACCAGCCCCTCCCTGCACCTGCAGGGGGCGGAGGGCAGCCAGGAGCCTGCCCTGGGAGTTGGGAGGTGCCGTACGAGCACTGAGGTTGCCTGACAGGTGCCCAGAGCAGCCCTCCTCAGGGGCCCGTTCCATGCCCCCTCCCCAGGCTCTGCTAGACTACATCCTGCGTGTTGTACCATGGCCCCAATCCCCTGTGCTCTTGGGTTCCTGCCCTGCAGCGCTCTGAGCCGGGCCAGCCCTTGGGCCATACACTCCTCCTTGGAGGCCCTGCAAGGGGGGGTCTTTCTTCTCCTGCAGCCGCAGCCCTTGAGGTCTCAGCTCTTCCCTGGGCTCGGTGGGCCTGAGTTGGGTCAGAGGAGCCCTCAGCGATGGTTCTGATGTCTTTTCCGGAACTATAACAAAACCCCAGGGGTGGGGGCTTTGGCAAAGGAAAGAGGGCCATTTGGCTCCCAGTTCCGGAGGCTCAAGGGCCTGGGGCCAGCGGCAGCAGCGCTGGGCTGGGACGAGAGCCTCCTGGCAGGTGGTGCCAGAGTGGCAGGAGCATGTGTGTGGAGGAGAGGGCCCACGGTGAGACGGGACGGCAGCCAGACACCTGTGGGATGGCCAGGCCGCCTCCTGAGCGCTCCTTTCTTCCCTCTGGGGCAGCTCCTCCCGGGCCTGCTGGTCTCTGCATGAACATCCTGGCCATCTTGCCACAGTGCCACAGAGCTGCCAGCACATGGGCCCCTGGGCGGGAGCCATGTGGAGACCACAGCAAGCCCTTGGAGAATGGGGTTTGTCTCCCAGCTGTGTAACGGGACTGTGAGCCCTGGGGCAGAGGCACAGCCACCCGGCCCCACTGGGGACCCAGTTGCTCCCACAGCTGGTCTCCCTCTGCCCCCATTCTGCTCCACCCTCCTGCTTTCTCCTGGACAGCAGCCTCCCTGGGTGCCCCCTGCTGGGCTTCTCCCAGCGTGGGCACTCAAGTCCCATTTGGCTCATCCTGCTGCCTGCTGCCCGGGGTGCTCCCAGGCAGGGCTGAGGTCCAGGCCTTTGAGCATCCCCGATCAGAGCACTGGTTCGAGCATGGATGCTCCACTTCCAATCCCACTTCCTGCTAATGTGCCTGGGAAGGAAGTAGCTGATGGCCTTTGGAATGAACCAGAGGATAGACGATATCTCTTTCTCTCTCTCTGCCACTCTGCCTGTCAAATAAATAAATCTTTAAAAAAATAAATAAATAAAATTAGGGGCCTGCGCTGTGGCGTAGCAGGTAAAGCCGCCACCTGCAGTACCAGCATCCCAAATGGGTGCCGGTTCGAGTCCAGGCTGCTCCTCTTCTGATCCAGCTCTCTGCTATGGCCTGGGAAAGCAGTAGAAGATGGCCCAAGTCCTTGAGCCCCTACACCCATGTGGGAGACCTGGAAGAAGCTCCTGGCTCCTGGCTTCGGATTGGCACAGTTCCAGCTGTTGCAGCCGATTAGGGAGTGAACCAGCGGATGGAAGACCTCTCTCTCTGCCTCTCCTTCTCTCTGTGTGTAAGTCTGACTTCCAAGTAAGATAAATAAATCCTTTAAAAAAAATGAAATACATAACCCAAGAATATAGTCATTTATTTTCTTTACCAGTTATGCACTGTGGGTAGCCATGTGTGCCGTGTGGCCAGCGATGCAGACGGTGAGTTCACACCAGCACTGCCACACACGTAGGAGGGGCACACTGAGCTGCAGCCTTAGGGTCTGGCTGCGACTCCACTAAGTGGTAGTTTCCAGCCCCATCGTGATCTGGTGGGACCACTGCCACATACATGCTCTGTCATTGACAAAGCATTGTCTGCACATGTCTGTGATATGTTAACATTAAAAAAATTATTTATCTAGAAGGCAGAGTTACAAAGGAGAAATAGACAGAGGGAGATCTTCCATCTGCTGGTTCACTCCCCAAATGGCCGCAAGAGCTGTGGTTGTGCTAGGCCAAAGCCTACAGCCTGGAACTTCATCCAGATCTCTTCTACATGGGTGGCAGGGGCCCAAGCACTTAGACCATCTACTGCTGCCTTCCCAGGTGCATTAGCAGGGAGCTGGACTGGAAGTGGAGCAGCTGGGACATGAACCAGCACCCATAGGGGATGCTGGCGTCGCAGGTGGCAGCTTATCCCACTGTGCCACAGCGCCGGCCCTGGCATTTTTAACGTGAAGTCTATCTGTGCCAAGACTTCAAGAAGTATAAAGCGTGGGCCCAGGTTGCCTGCTGCTGTGTGGCTTATCGCATCAAATGGAAGCTCTCATCTCAGTCCTCAACACAGAGGAACCTGGAGCCTCAATGTGGTCCCGAAATTTGGAGCTGCACTCACTTCAGATGCGAGCCAGGCCACGCGGTTGGAGACAGCCAACCCCTACCCCGGCGGCGTTCAGCCCGCTGCTGCTGGGAGCACACACCTGGAGTCCTGCCAGAAACCAAGTGCCACTTCTTTTGGGTGGCTAACTCTTTTATTTTTATTTTTCAGATTTATTTATTTATTTGAAGGGCAGACTTACAGAGAGGCAGAGGGAGAGACAGAGAGCGAGATCTTCCATCAGCTGGTTCACTCCCTAAATATCCACAACAGTCAGGGCTAAGCCTATCCGAAGTCAGGAGCCAGGAGCTTCCTCCAGGTCCCGCATGTGGGTGCAGGGACCCAAGCCCTTGAGCCAACCTCCGCTGCTTTCCCAGGTGCATTAGCGGAGAGCTGGGCCCGAAGTGAAGCTGACTCAGCACTCTGACGTGGAAGGCCAGCATCACCTGGCTGGGGTCTTTGTGTTTGGAATGGAGGCGTCACCTCCTCACACACGCTCTGAGCTCCACAACATCCCACAGCCCCTGGCAGCCACGCTTTGCCTTGCTGTCTTCAGCCCACCAAGCCCCTGTACCTGGAGCAGCACTTCCCTGAAGGCCATCTCAGGGATCTCCCACTGGGCCCGAGCTCTACCCTCAGCCCACCCCAGCCTTGACCTGTAAGGTCACGTTAGGGATTCTTTACAGGCGATCAGGTGAGCTGACCCTAGCAGCCATCTTAAAACAACTGAGCAGGAAGGGTGGCTTCCTGGGCAGCGCAAGTTTCCCCAACCGTGTCGACTGCTTGGGAGACTTCCCGAGCCACACAGCCCCTCCTCTGCTGGGACAGACATGCACCCTTGTGCCCTTTGACCCCCCACCCTGCAGCCTAAGGACGCGTGCCCTTTGACCCCCACCCCCACCCCAGAGCCTGAGGACGGTCCTCTGAACCTCGTGTTCCGTGTTCCAGTGTTCCAGAATGACTTCTATTGAATGAATGATTGCTCTCCATGCCCGGGCTCAGCTAGTTTCCTCTTTCTTAATCTAATGCAGAAGTTGGCCTGCACTCCCCACTCCCTTGCCAGTTTGCAAACAATCAGGAAGCGGATGGTGCAGTTTCTCACCGGCTTGCGAGACCCGGGGGCCGCATGGTGCCAGAGGGGCAGGGCCAGTGGTGGGACTGGAATGTTCTCTGCCATCGCAGGGGAGAGTTGTCCCATGCACTAGCCGCCCAACCGGCCACAAGGCGTCACCCGAGCCCCCTTTCATGTGTCTCTGGCTCTGTGTTCAGAGAAAAACATCTCTGAAACTGGATGCTAAAATTAGAGTTCCTAAAGTTCAGGCGGAGGCAAGAGGCCCCCCAAGCATTGGGGACACAGCACAGGGTGGAGAATTCTAAGCAAAAGCTCCCAGCCTCCCCCACAGCCTCCCAGGCCTGCTGATTCTGTGGGCTGCGGTGGGGGGGTGGGGGGGAGATGTTCCTGGCCCTGTTTCTGTTCCTCATGCTTATCCCGGTGGCCTGAGAGCCCGCCACACATGCCACCCGGAGACAGACGGCTGTGGGGGCCCGTGGTGTGTGTGAGGGAAGAAGGCAAGGCAAAGGGCACGGGGATGCTGGCTGGAGCCAGGTAGGAGGACCTGGCTGTGGCTGCAGGAAGTGGCAGGCACTGGGGCAAAAGGTGAGGCCTCGCGCTCCCCCCCTCAAGATGTCCTGGGTTTCATTCACTTGTGGTTATGCAGGAAGAAGCAGGCCCAACTGTTGCCAGATCTTTTTTTTTTTTTTCCTCTGAGAAGCTGGAAATCTAATTTTCATGGGAAAGCTAATTATTTTTCAATGTGAGCAACAGATTGAAATTAAGAACCTGAAAGGCACAGGTGGATCCAATATGACTCAGAACAACTCTGCTGTGTGGGCGGCCGGCTGCTTCCTTGGTCCTCTAGGAAAGGGCGGCTGCTTGCAGGTGGTGGCACCTCCCCGCCCCCCCCCCGCTCCCTCCCCCCCGCGGCTGTTGTGAGCCTCTCTCGGGCTGCACAGTGGAGCGTCTCAGCGTGCGCTGTCCCTGGTCACTCGCAGCAATCCCCGGGCTCTGGCCCAGGGCCCCATGGTGGGCACTGGGCTGTGGATGTGAGAGAGAGGTGCCTGACACCCAAGGGACTGGGTGCAGAGGAGGGTAGGGCAGAGGGACAGCCAGGAATTATGCTCACAGGAAAGTGGCCTGGGAGCTGGGACAGGGACCTCTCGGACCAGGGCCACTCCAGCTGCCCCTCACCCCAGGGACTCCCGCGGGACTCACAGGGACTCACAGCTGGGCAAAGATGCTCTTCGTGGTCTCCCCGCACTACCCCAGCCACTGGGGTCCTCTCTCCCTGAGATGCCACCAAGGCCCTGAGGGACTGGTATGGTGGTGGTAGGGGCTCTGGCCAAGGCATGGGTTCTCCCAGAATCCTTCAGGGCATGCTCTCCCTGCCACTGCTCCTGCCGGTGTCTGGACAACACGTGACCTGGCGGCCTCTCGCCTCCTGTTTCCACGAGCCCTCCTGCATGTCCCCTGGGCTGCCCCAGTTACGTGTCCTCCGTGCACAGAGTGGCGTACCCTCCCGCGCTGTCAAACACACAGCACATGTAAGAGAGTGTTTCCTGGGTGCTGGTAATGCCCCCCACAGCCCGCACACCACAGGGTAGGGAGAGGCACAGAGCCGTAGAGGGAACGCTGCGGTAGGGGTCCCCTGCACCCCCATCCCTGCCGTGTGGCGTTCCCTACCCCCTGCCCCAATGACAGCTGATGCGGGAAGCCTAGGAGCAGCCTGTCCTCAGCCTCCCCTGGAGAGCTGACGGTTGTCAGAGCGGGAGCTGGCGTCCCCATGGACAAGGAGGGCCAGGCACTGTCACTCCTCGATGACAGTTTGAGGCAGCTGTGTGGCTTGTTTCGAGCAGGCTCCGGCAAGGAGATGACAGCTGAGCCACAGAAGCAGACAGGACAAGCCGGGGAGGGCTGTCACTCCCGCCGCAGCGACCCTGGCTCCTACTCCCTTGCCTGGCGGCTCTGGGTGGTGTTTCTGGGCTGGCTTAGGGGCTCACATAAGGGAACCACAAGTTTCATTTCAGATTCAGAGAGGGTCTGCCTGCCTGAGTTTGCTTTGACGGTGAAAGGTTTGGCACATAGCAGGTATCTTTTGAATGAATGAGTAGATGGATTCCCAACCCACAGACTCCCGTAGAAGACACGGATTCCACTGGTCAGTGAAGTCGCAGGGCCACCTTCTGTGTGCCTGGGCTGGACACCGGAAGCCCCATGTCCCAGGGACACACAGTTTTTCATCACGGCAGGTTTGCGAGTTGCTCCCTAGAGTCGCTGCCCTGATGCCTCCCGCTCCCACTCCCGTGGGTGATGAGCCTCTCAGTTTCTCTGTGCCTCGCTGGAGGGACAGGATCATGGTGCTCACTTGCAAGGTGCACGTGGGGAGGAACCGGCACAGCCCTTGGAAGGGCAGAGCTGACCGATGAGGTGCAGCCGTTGTCCCTTCAGCCTGTGGCGTCTGGGAGCGAATCCAGCCCAGCCAGCTCTGGATCTCCAGAAGCTTTTGGCTCTTGTCGGGGGGAAACACACACCCACTCTCTCTAGCATAGCGAGAAGGAGACCTGGGCAGCCAGAGGCAAGGTCGGGGCACCCTCTGCCCAGGCGGGGAGAGGGTCACAGCGGAAGGGACTCCTTGAGCTGAGTGGTCACGGATTGACATTCCCCAAGTAGGAGGGCGAGGAAGATGGTGTGGCCTGCAGAGGGAACAGCGTGTGCGAGCTGGGGGCCCGGCGTGGAGAGTGGGGCCTTGGAGGCTGGATGGCGGGGTTGAAAGGAAGCTGAGCTGGGGCCTGGTCCTGAAGCTCCCTGTCTGAGGAGAGGGAGACGGGCAGGTGGTTCATCTCCCAAAGACCAGAGAGGGCATTGTGTGCCTGGGACAGCGTCTGAGTTAGCATAGCTCCCTGGGAATGTCACGTCGTCAGAGTGTATGTCCCATGGAAGCAGCGTGGTGGTCAAGATGATAGCGTAGGGGATGAGCATGGGCACCACGGCCATGGGCAAGGTGCTGGTGATGATTCAGGCACGGGGCAGCCCTCATGCTCCCTCCCGCCGCGTCTGGCAATGAGCCACACCCGTGGGCTACCCCTCCATGGCCCTTCCAAGCTGGAGCAGAAATGAACAGGGGGCCTGGGATGGGGGTGCTGGAGCCTCCAAGGAAGCAGCCCCCTCCTGTTGGTTCTGGGCTTCCTCTATAGCTGCAAGGGTGGGGGAGGGGACAGGGCATCAGGCTCTCTAGGTGTACCCATGCATTTTTTTTCTCTGCCCCAGCTTGGCTCTACACTCCTGGAGGTATTGTGAACCATCCAGAGGCCAGAGGTGGCTCGTGCAGTCCTCGGCTGTGGGCGGAGGAGGGGGGACAGGGAGCAAGTCTGGTGTGGGAGCTAAGCCTTGTGGTGCAGGGGGGCAGGGGCTGGGCGGTCGGACAGAAGCACCTCTGTCCTGGAGGTTGCCACACAGCCTGCAGGGTCTCACTGCCACCAAGGGATGTGGTTGCAGCAGGGAAGCGGGGAGACCTCTTCATTTTGCTGTTTGCTGAAGCTTCCTCACGGCCCCCTGCCCTTGCACAGGGCACAGAGCCAGGTGTCGTCGGTCTGTTGTGGTGTCCTCCGCCTCTTCTGCTTCCATGTCTGCACCTCCAGGGTCTCCCCCTGCCTCCTCTTTGGGTGGGTGGGCATGCCAGGGCCCTCAGGGCAGTAGGGAGGCTGCCCCAAGTCCTCTCGGCTTTTGCTTCAGGCTGGTAGTCTGATGTGGCTTCTGGGCTGCTCAGGTGCATTGGGCCCCTACCCTGTCCAAGTCCTGTGCCTTTGCTGCGCCATCCTCTCTGCGGCCTCTCCAAGTTCACACTCCCCTGCCTCCAGCCAGCACGGGCACGGGGTGGCACTAGGTCTTGCTTCTCAGGGCCTCTCTCCGAAAGGAGACTCCAGGGTTTGCACCTGGGCGGTGTGGTCAGGGAAAGCCGCAAACTCAGCAGAGCACTGGGAGCTGGTGACAGCCACAGGCACTGCCAGCAGCAATCAGTCCCAGGCCGCTTGAAGCTGGTGACTCAGACAAGAGCCCCGGGGGATCTCCAGATGCACCTGAGCTTTGGCGGCCCCAGGGACACTGTGGTTGTCTGGGGCCCAAGGAGCTACCGTTCAGCTCCAGAAAGCAGCCCGGGGCCTCCTGCTGTCGGGTTCCCGAAGACCCTCCTGGGTGGGTCCTGGGTGAAGCCCAGGTGGACCATGCGGATTTCCAAGCGCAGCTTCTGGTGGCTGACCCGCCTCTCATCTGATGCCTGTGTGCTACAGCTTTTTTTTTTATGATTTATTTATTTATTTGAAAGTCAGTTACACAGAGAGAAGGATAGGCAGAGAGAGAGAGTTCCTCCATCTGCTGGTTCACTCCCCAGTTTGCTGCAACGGCCAGAGCTGTGCTGATCTGAAGCCAAGAACCAGGAGCTTCTTCTGGGTCTGCCATGTGGGTGCAGGGGCCCAAGGACTTAGGCCGTCTTCTACTGCTTTCCCAGGCCATAGCAGAGAGCTGGACCAGAAATGGAGCAACTGGGTCTCGAACCGGTGCCCATATGGGATGCTGGCACCGCAGGTGGCGGCTTTACCTGCTTCACCACAGAGCCAGTCCTAGTGCTATGGATTTTTAAGACATTATAGCCATCAGCATCTTATTTTTTTAAATTTATTTGACAGATAGAGTTAGTGAGAGAGAAAGACAGAGAGAAAGGTCTTCCTTCCGTTGGTTCACCCCCTAAATGGCCGCTACGGCCAGAACTATGCCGATCCGAAGCCAGGAGCCAGGTGCTTACTCCTGGTCTGCCATGCGGGTGCAGGGGCCCAAGCACTTGGGCCATCCTCCACTGCCCTCCTGGGCCACAGCAGAGAGCTGGACTGGAGGAGGAGCAACCGGGACTAGAACCCGGCGCCCATATGGGATGCCGGCACCACAGGCACAGGATTAACCAAGTGAGCCATGGCGCTGGCCTCAGCATCTTATTTTTTATCCCACGTTTTCCCCTACAGAGATATGAATTCAAAGCAGAGGCTTAAATACAGTGCACAAGTGAGAGCAGGATTTATTTAAAAGAGAGAGCGAATGTACATTCACGTGTGAGTGTGGGCCACCCCACGCGGAGCGGCCATGTGTGTCCCTTCTTTTTATGAGGTAGGGGGTGGTGCCCTAACTGAATATGCAAATGAGGTGGAGTTCGGGGGAGAGTTTCATGGCACCTCCGTGTGGAGCTTAGTGTCCAGGTAGCCATCTTGGCATTTCCTTCCTGGTCCTGGATAAGACACAGGTGCATCATGGGAACATGGGCAAACTGGATTGAAAGGTGGTGATGGGGGTTGGAGTTAAAGTGTGGAATTACCCAGAAATTAAGGAAGCAAATCTTCTACCTGTATTTATTCCTACCTGAATCCCTTGCTTAGCTCCCTTATATCAAATCCTGCAAACAAATGTGAACAGTGAGGACTATCATTAATTCCATTTCACAGGTGTGGAGACTGAGGCCCAAAGTCATAAGACAGGATCACAGCGGAGCTCACTCTGGAACCTGAGCAATCTGACATCATGGTGGGGATGATGCCTCCACCTCTGCCACCCCTCCCCCCAAATTCAGGAGAAGGAGAGGGCCAGCTTCTTGGCCTTTGCTGTCCCAGTGGTGTCCTGGTTACATGGTCGCTAAACACTTGCTGAGCCTCCCTGGGTTCTGGGCCCTGGCCCAGCTTGTTTGGGAGAGGGCTGCTCTGGTCCCCACCCTGGGGCACCTGCAGTGACATCCTGGGTCCTGTGCGTGAGAGGGGACAGGAACAGATCTCGCTCATGTTCTCGCCCTGGGTGTTGCAGGAAGGACTCTCACTGTCTCAGCCCTGCTGGTCCTTCCCCTGTGCATTTCATCCGATACATTCTGAGCAGTGGTCAGGGTCAAGTGTACTCTTGCCTTGCCGCTGAAGATGTGCACAGGGACTGTTTGTTCTCAGGATGCACCTAGGCTGCCACGGCTTCTCTGCACCTGTACCCAGGAGCACAGCCCTCCCTGGAAGCAGGCATACCTAACTCTGGCTTCTGCTGCAGCCCCCTTCCAGGCCTCCACCCGGGTGGGCCTAGCCTGGCCTCTGGAGGGGCCACAGAGGCCTGGAGCAGGCTGTGCCTCCTCCTCCCAGGGCCTACAGACTCCATGCCTGGCTCACTCCTTCCCCAGTAGGCCCAGGCTGCCTCTAATTGCCCAAAGCTCCGCAGTGAAAATGGGAACTTTCCTAAAGGTTGGGCGAGGGCATGGGAACCCCAGCCTCCCTGCTCCTGCAGGCCTTCCTGCCTCCCTCCTCCACTTGGAGGAGAGACTCCCCTCTGTCTGTCCCAGGCCACCTGGGGGGGCTCCCCGCGTCCCCACCGAACTCCACCCCCCACAGGAGAACTTTTACATTGTCATGCAGAGCCGCATCCTTCCTTATTGTGGATTCCAGAGCGGAGACTTGGCTGCGTCTTTGCATAAGCAGAAGAGGCATTACAATGTATTTCCCCAAACAAGACAGCCCTTGGCCTCTCAGCAGGGAAGGTCTGCGGCTTTGAACATTTTCCCCAAGGTTTCAAGATTCCAGGATCAATTTCTCAGACGTGGCTCAAGGACATTGTCGGGGGCTGCCCCTCCCACTGCGGTCTGGGGCGGGTTGAGCGGCTTCTCCCCAGCACAGAGGCCTTGGGGGGGTGGGTGGGTGGGGGAGCAGGGCTGGCGTGGGGGGGGGGGAGGAGCGGCATTTATTTGGGGGCCTCCGTTAGGGGTCTTCACAAGCCTATGCTGTATCACGTTTTGTCCATTTCCTATTATTCCACATCCTCCAAAATGATGCCCTCAATCCCCCATTAATTCAACACCTTTTTAGTGAGCACCTACTATGCGCTGGTGGACATGGCTGGGAACGGTTGTGCTGGGGGTGGGGAGAGCATGGCAAAGGCCCTGAGTGGGGACAGGCTCCCCATGCAAGGAGCAGCCCAGAGGCAGCAGGGCCGGCTCCTCCCAGCCTTGAGGTTGTGCTGGGGTGCTCCAAGTGTGGTGGGGTGGTCTTGGGATAGTGAGGATTTTGCTTCAGGGAGTAACTGACTCCCTCCTTGGAAACAGATTTATTGCTATGACTTTTTTTTTTTCCCTTTCAAATGCTCTTCAGCTATCTGAAGAATTTGGGGCTGGAGGGGGAGAGAGAATTCCAGGCGGAGGCAGCAGGAGAGGGCGGCAGGCTTTGGGAAGGAGGCTGACCTGCAGCCAGCAGCCAGGATTCCAGGAATGGAGGAGGCGAGGCGAGGCAGGGCCAGCGAGAGGGCTGGGCCAGCTTCTGAAGGCACGGGGAGCCACTGGTGGGTTAGGCAGAGGGAGGAGTGGTGGGGAATGAGGAGGCGGGAAGGGGGCGGGACGCAGGTGGGGCCCCTGGCACCCGTCTTGCTGTCTGAGAGAGGAGGGGGTGCGGGAGACTGCCTTCTCTCTCCTGTCTCTTGATCGGCCACTTCTGTCAGCTCTCTGCAGGGCTGCGGCCGAGGTGGCGCAGCTGCCGCTGCGATTGAGGATGCACTGGGCATTTTACTGTTGAGTTCCAGGGGTCGCTGGCCCAGGTGAGCCCTGGGAGGGCTCCTCAGCTTCATCTGAACGGCACCATGGGGACCAGGAGCAGCGGGACTCCGGGACTTGGTGGGGGGGCGGTGGTGTGGGGTGGGGAACAAGGCCTTTTCACAGCCCCCTGAAGCTGGTGAGGGGAGCTGCTTGCTAGGGGTGGCGGGGGGTGGGGGGCGGAGGGTGAAGCATATTTCTCATGCTCTACAGGTATCAGGTATCAGAGATTGGGAGGTAAGACAGCAGCAGGCCCGCTGGTCCCTGTGTGTGGTTGGGGCCCTTTGTGCTCCACACCAGGGACAAGGAGACAACCCCAGCCAACTGCTCCTGGGAGGTGGGTTCTGAGGCCTGGCTCTGTCTGGGGGTGACTGAGAGGAGGGCTCCTGGATGGGTCTCCCCTACGCCGGCTGAAGGGAGCGAGGCCCAGCAGCTGTGAGGAGGGCCAGGTGCAGAGCCCTGTCCCCGAGAGCAGGGACCCTTGGCTGACGGAGGAGCAGAGGTGTCCCAGGAGAGGAAGGAGTCGCAGATGCTGGCGAGCGGGACTGAGGAGACCTCGAGAGCAGGCCATGGCGGGGTCCGAGCAGTCTGCCCGCTCCCCGCCTGCTGCCGTGGGTGTTGCAGATGCCCTCTGCTGCTCCCGTGGCTGACCTCCGGCCACCGAGGCTTCTGGAGGGCCAAGGCGAGGGCGCCCCGCCCAGCTGCCCCCCAGGTTGGAGCCTCCCCAGCCCCTGGGCCCTGCCACATGGTGGGGCTCTGGCCGCCTTGCCGCTGCGCTTGCAGCAGGATGGGGCCTTGGTCTCAGGGGCTTGGAGCTGAGCTGGGTGGGGTGGGGTTGGGTTCCGGAAGCAGGCTCAGCCTTGCCCAGCTGAGCAGGGGCTGCCAATTTGATGTCTTCTTGCATGGAATCCCACTTAGGGGTCCTCACCGTGCCCTCTTCCCCAAGACCAGGCCTCAGCAGCCCCCCTCCCGGTGGTGGGACTCCCACGAGTCACCAGGACCCAGAGACCGCTGACTAGAGCTGTTTCCAGCTCCTGAGTGTGGTCCAAGTGCCTGGATATGGGTGTCCCAAGAAGCAGCTTAACCCTACACCAAACACCCCTTCCCTCCCTCCTTCTGACCCCAGGACTCTGGCACATGCTGCTGCTTCCGTCAGAAGTACCAGTCCCGCTTCACCAAGCTAACTCGTTCTCGTCTCTCAGCTCTCGCGACATACAGGCAGCGCCGGGCAGTCTCCCCGGAGGCGTGCCGTCTGGTTTCCCGCCTATCCTGCAAAGCCGTCTTCAGCACTGCAGTTCCCTGGAGCTGCTTTTATTGTGGCTCAGTGTCCTTCTCTGCCCCGCTCTGCTGGGTCTGCAGGGCCTGCCCTGGGCCCCGGGGGCGGTGGGCAGTGGGCTCCCACCAGGGACCAGTGCTGGCTTGGTTTGAGAAGTCCCGTTGAGCAATGGAGAGGGGCTGGCGCTGGCCCGGGGTTTGCCTGTCTGGTGGTGTCAGCATTCACTCACTCGGGCTGCCTTTCCTTTGTATGTCTGATGTTGCCAGTCCCAGGACAGCAGGCCTGCGGCAGTGGGGGCCAAGCGCCTCTCCTGTTCAGAGCCTTAAGAGGACTTTGCCAGGTGGGACAGAGGTTAAACTGGGATCCAGGCCTCGACCTTGGCTGCATACCCAAATGCCTCGGATGCGGGAGTTAGAATAACCGCAGCGGGTTCTCATTGTGCTGCGGCCTGGCATTCCCTGACCAGGCTGCCCGCCTGTGTAGTCCCCTCGGGAGGGCCTAGCTTTCTGAGTCACCTGGGCAGAGAGAGGGGCAGCAAGCTCCTCGGCGTCATCCCACAAGGGCACAGATCCCATCCTGGGGACCCCTTCCTCAGGAGCTCAGATTGCCTCTCACAGGCCCCCACTCCAGGCTGGGGACCCCTGGGGTCAGCAGAGTGACACCCCCTGGCTGCCCCCTGAAACCTGCTGGTGCCCCCCGCCAGCTGGGAGCTGGCTGCCTCCTTCCCGTGCTGTGCCCTTGGTCTGTGCCCTCCTAGGTCCCACCCAGTGGCTGGGGCTCAGGTCGTGTCTGCTTTTTTTGCTCCTTGTGTGCGATCAGGGTGCTTTTACCTTCTGTGGGCTCAGTCCCGGCTGGAAGAATGACCTTCGTGGTCGGCCCTGGCCTCTCTGTCCTCACCTGCCTCTGCTCCTCCTGGCTCAGCTGAGCCTTGCCCTGGTCACGGTCACGGCCTCCTTGGTGTCTACTATGACTTTGAGCCAAACTCTGGGAGCCACACTGACCAGGTTTTGTGCGCAACAGAGAAAATAATACTTTAGGACAACTTAGAAAATCCTCTTCCCTCTTAAGAAATATTGGCTTCTCGAACCATTATGTATCTCAGTGTAGAGCTGAGCGACACGGATGTCTGTGTCTCAGGGTGTGTGTATCTGCCTCGCGGACCTCCCGGGGAATGGCAGGGCTGCATGGTGTAGGACCCATGTCTACTAGGTCCTTCCTTCAAGCTCTCATAGACATCGGCCCATTGCCCAAGTGCAGAAAGTCAGGTCAAACAAGAGCTGGTTCTAGCAGATGGAAAACCATTATCCTGATGTCACAAGGGGAGATGGCCAAGCCTCCCGGGGGTCCGGGAGCCCTCCCTGGGGGGCTTCACCTTGTCAGCTGCAGGTGCCAGGTGGGCACCGGGACATCTGGTAGACCCCTAGGATCCGCATTCACCCTGTCCCTGGACCTGTGCCAAGTCCAAAGTCACCGTGACAGTCTGGGTTCCTGTAGGTCTGCTCAGGTGCTTGTTCCCTCAGGAAGTGTATGTGGCGGGGAGGGGAGGGGTAGCGGGCCATAGTGAGAAGCTGGGTCTGCTGGTGGAGAAGCTCCAGGAGGGACTGTGAGCTGGTGGTCCCACGTGGGGCCTGGGGTTCTCGCCAGCCCCGGCCCTGTCACCTGGTGCTGTCTCTGAGCACAGCAGCGAGGACAGAGCTGCTGTGCTCCGTGTCCGTCTCACTCATCACGGCTTCCTGTTCCCCCTTGGCGCTCCTATTGCCCAGGTGTCTGTAGACAGATGACAGCTACTGTTGCTCAGGTGGAGAAGTTGAAATTGGGGTACGGAGCGTGCATGGCAGCCTCTGGGGTGGCAGGACTCAGAAATGGCCGGTCAGCAACCTTGGGCTAGACTGGGTGGGGGGGTGACCCTCCATGCAGCAGTGGCACCCATGGATCTGTTCTTTCCTGAGGACCTGCCCTGGGCACTGGGCACACAGGGAGGGAGAAGGCAGCTGATGCTGCAGCCCCCAGAGCCCTGGGCTTGATACGGAGACCCCGGGAAGGGACTGCTAGGTGGCCCCCATGGGGAGAGGGTTTGGTCACATGGTGAAGGAGGTGGCCCTGAGAGGCTGTGTCAGGGAGGACCCTGCGTGTGCCAGGGGCGCGCTGGGGTCGGAGGAGCATCAGAGGGCAGAGGCCTCTGCAGAGCCCAGCGTGGGGTGGTGCGGGGACCGTGATATGCGGAGTGGGAACTCCTCCAGCCGTGCTGCCACAGATTCCTCAGTACCTGTGAGGCCCGCAGCATCTGCTCCAAAGAACATTTCCACATGTCGAAAGTACAACACACAGGAGTAAAACAGGGGTAAAACACAAAGAGGTCCCGCAGGTTATACCTCTGTGGATTCAACCAACCACTGATTGAACATATGTGTAGGCGGCCGACGTGGTGTGGAAGGTTAAGCCATGGCTTGCAACACCGGCATCCCATATGCAAGCGCCAGTTCAAGTCCTAGCTGCTCCACTTCCAATCCAGCTTCCTGTTAATGCACGTGGGAAAGCAGCAGTGCTTGGGCCCCTGCCACCCACGAGGGAGACCTGGATACAGCTCCAGGCTCCTGGTGTTGGCCTGGCTCAGCCTTGGCCTTTACAGCCGTTTGGGGAGTGAACCAGCAGATGGAAGATCTTTTTCTCTCTTTGTCTTTCCTCCTCTCTTTGCCACTCTGTTGTTTGAATAAATAAATCTTTTTTTAAAAGAAGATAGCTTTTTTAAATTTTATTTTTAAATATTTATTTATTTATTTGAAAAGCAGAGTTACGGAGAGGCAGAGGCAGAGAGAGAGGGAGAGAGAGAGAGAGAGGTCTTCCATCTGCTGTTTCACTCTCCAGATGGCCACAAATGCCTGAGCAGCGCTGATCTGAAACCAGGAGCCAGGAGTCTCTTCTGGGTCTCCCATGCGGGTGCAGGGGCCATCTTCTGCTGTTTTCCCAGGCCATAGCAGAGAGCTGGATTGGAGGTGGAACAGCTGGGACACGAACCAGTGCCCATATGGGATGCAGGCACTGCAGGCGGTGGCTTTACGCACTATGCCACAGCGCCGGCCCCAAAGATAGCTTTTAAAAATTGTATCTGTGGAGCTGGCGCTGTGACATTGCTGGCAAGGCTGCCCCCTGCAGTGCTGGCATCCCATATGGGCACCAGTTCATGTCTCTGCTGCTCTACTTCTGATCTAGCTCTCTGCTAATGCTCCTGGGAAAGCAGAGGAAGATGGCTTCAGCCTGGCTCCGCCCTGGCCATTGGTGACCACTGGGGAGTGAACCAGGGATGGAAGATTTCTCTGTGTCTCCTCTCTATATAACTCTGCCTTTCAAGCAAATAGATAAAAACACTGCGTCTGCACTCCACATGTACAGACTTTTTCTTTGTCCTCACTGCCTAGACAATACAATACAGTATAGCAACTATTCATATGAGGTGTTCATATCAAGTGTTGTCAGTCACCTAGAGATAATTTAAAGTCTAGGGAGGCTGTGCATGGGTTATATGCAAACAGCACACCCATTTTCTGTGTGTGTGTGTGGATTTGGGTAACATTGGAGGTTCCCAGAACCCTCCCACTGTGGACACCCAGGGATGCCGGTATGTGAGCCACAGCTACAACAGAACAGGGTGATACAGTGATGTCAGCTCCTTGCTAACATCTAAACACCAAGACCTGACTGGCGTGGGGGCTGCGGGAGGGACTCCAACCCCCGGCCCCAAGAAGTGATGCAGCAGCCACCAGCAGCAACCCTGCAGCGATTCTGCTGGGGACAGTCCCGCACTGCCTGTGTGCCACCCCTACCTACCCTGGGCTTGTCGTTCATGCTCCTCCTTGAAGGAAAGACACGTCTCGGTCTGAGGCAACAGCAAAAACGCAGCTCAGTTTGCCTGCTCAGTTAGGGCTCCGGGAGGAGAACTCCCAGCTGGGGCTGGGGGTCACTCAGGAGGCAGCAGCAATCGCGGCAGGTGGTGGCGGCTGCGGGGTGGGGGGGTGCATGTGTGTGTGTGTGTGTGTGTAATGTGTAGAGGGAGAGAGGGGAGGGCCAGGGTGGCAGGCGATGCCCTTGCTAAGCCACAGCAGGTGCGTGGGTGGGCCTGCGGCTCCTGCTAACGTGCCCTGGCTGTCTTTCAGGTCAATGAAATCTACCACGACGAGTCCTTGGGGGCCCACATCAACGTGGTTCTGGTGCGCATCATCCTGCTGAGCCACGCAAAGGTGAGTGAGCCTCGCAGTCCGCAGCCCTGGCCTCTGCCCCGCCTCCACCGAGAGTCCCTGCCTGCCCAGGCCACCCTGCTCCCCCGCTGCGGCCCCTGGCTCGCCAGCGCCTGTCCCCTCCAGCCTTTGTCTTACATGTAGGGATGGGGAGGCCCACACGGGGACACGACTGCCCCTGAGGGGGGGGTTGTCGCTCTCAGGTCCCCAGAGGCAGGGCGCGCCGCGGGAGGCAGAGGGAGGCCGCGGGTTCTGTGGAAAGGACCAGGGGTCCAGGCCAGACTGGTGGTCTGTGTAATTTCAGCAGGCCCGGGGGGGCCTGGGGCAGGTGGCCCCGAGTGTGAGTTGGGACTAGCTGGTTTGTACATGGAGGGCGGCTTGCTGGAATTTGCTGTGTAGGAACTGACTAGTCCTAGGAGGGGCTGTCCCTCCAAGGTCAGTGAGACCCCTAGAGGTCAAAGCTTCAGGACATGTGGCTACTCAGGCCTCACTAGCCTTTTGCCAGGGCCTTAAATCTCTGCAGTCCTCTCTTGCCTTGGAGCTTAGCCCCCATTGCCCCACCAACACCCTTTTGGCCCCGCCCATGTCCTCTTGCCCCACCTGTCTCCTTGCCCCACATATCCCCTTTTGCCCCACCCAGATCCTCTTGCCCTGCCTACTCCCCTTGCCCCACCTGTCTCTTCCTGCCATCAAACTTAGAGACCTCTTGCCCAGCAGTGTGTTTGGGTCTGTGCCTGGGTCCCCGGGTAAAAGTCACCAGAGACAATGGCCTGGGGTGGGTGTGAGGGAGGAAGGGCCTGGCAGATGGCCAGTTGGGGGTTACTCTTGGTCTTGCTCTTGGTCACTCCATCTGCAGGGCAGAGGGGAGGTGTGTGTGAATACAGAGCCCATTTCACAGACAGGGACACTGAGGCTTCCTGGAGGCCACACTTATTGTTCAGGCAGTCTGCGGTCTGACTGCATTCAGTGCGTGGGGAATCAGAGCGTGATTAAGACCGAGTACATCAAGCAGGACACGTATCTTGTATGTGAGGGGCTCCACCCCCAAGCTCAGAGTCTGAGAAAGGAGACCACACACCTTGACAGTGGCCGTGATGGTGCCGTGGGACGAGCCATCGAGCTGGTCCTGCGCCATTGTCCTCACTCCAGGGAACAGTGGCACTGAAGTGAGTGAAGGAGGCGTGGGTGGGACCCTGGGCGTGGATCTCTATGCACGGCAAAGAGAGTGCAAACCACACCAAGGAAACCCCTGGAATGACGGTGAAGTAGGGGCCCGCTGGTGCTCTTTAAGGCCTCCGGCAGCTTTCGAGTTAAACGGCACAGAAGTGTAGACTGTAGTAGCACCAGGGGTCTTCCCGGCGGCAGTGGAGAGTGTGGGGTGGGAAAACTTTGTGCACAGTTTCATGGCTTTTTTTTTTTTTTTGCAACAAAACAAACGTACCTTTTCATTCCACTTGCCCACAAACATTGTGGTTTTTAAGATTTATTTATTTATTTGAAAGGCAGAGTTAGAGAGAGAGAGAGGGAGAGACAGATCTTCAATTCCACTGGTTCACTCTCCAAATGACCACAATGGCTGGGGCTGGGCCAGGCCCAGGCCCAAGTCAGGGACTCCATTCAGGTCTCCCATGTGGGTGGCAGGGCTCCAAGCACTTGGGCCATCTTCCACTGCTTTCCCAGGCACGTTAGTAGGGAGCTGGATCAGAAGTGGAGCAGCCGGGACTGGAACTGGTGCCTATATGGGATGCTGGCATTGCAGGCTGTGGCTTAGCCTGCTGCAGCACACCGGCCCCTCCCACAAGCTTTCAAATTAGTAAAATCAATAGTCCAGCCACATTTCTCCTTGCCGTACAGAAAGAAGATGCACTTTCTTCTGGAGGAATTTCATAGAACTCAAAGTATACAAAAGAGGTTTAGGTCGTAAAGAAAGGATCTGAATTGTATACAGTAGGAACCATTCTGGCTGAGCAAGTGCTGTAGAATTAGGGGTGAAAGCTTAAGTCCATTTGAAAAATAAGCAAAAAAAAAAAATACCTCGTAGGAAGGAAAACATTGGAACTTCAGCGGCAAACAATTTGGAAAACTCATAAAAATGGGAGCACCACACAGACCATACTTCAAAGTCCATGGAAAAGAGAATTCAAAGATAACTGATTGTGGTGCAAAAGAATATGGAAATCCATGCAGTTTTTTAAAAAATACAAATTTACCATGAACTCTTTGAAGACCCCCCATATGCATGCACTTCACATTTTTGCAACAAATTACAATCTTCCAATGCCATTTCCTAGGAACTTTTTGAAGCACCCTGGGTCAGAACCTGGGGTACTGCTGGAGCTATCTTCAGAGGCATATTTCGCAGCCACAGACCCAGAACCCAAGGAGAACAAAAATAAATGAATGGTTCAGAAAAAGTGGAAATCACTGAATTAGAAAAATAGAAAAAATGGGACTAATCAAGAAGAGAGCTTGGAGCAAGCAAATCTCTGACATATTTAATCCAGAAATGAGAGGACACATGAAGTAGACAGCTGCCTCGGTCCATCTGGTTCCGTAACCAAAGATTCGTCCAGTGGTGGATCAGAAATACTTTAAGGGGCCGGCACTGTGGCATAGTGGGTAAAGCCGCTGCCTACAGTGCCAGCATCCCACATGGGCACTGGTTCAAAGTCCCAGCTTCTCCACTTCCAACCTAGCTCTCTGCTATGGCCTGGGAAAGCAGTAGAAGATGGCCCAAGTCCTTGGGCCCCTGCACCCACATGGGGGACCTGGAAGAAGCTCCTGGCTCCTGGCTTCAGTCTAGCCCAGCCCTGGCCATTGCAGTCATTTGGGGGAGTGAAGCAGCAGATGGAAGATTCTCTCTCTCTCTCTCTCTCTCTCTCCCTCTGACTCTCTGTAACTCTGCCTTTCAAATAAATAAATAAATAAATCTTAAAAAATACTTTAAAAGGAAGCAGAACACTGCATCTGTCCTGAACGTGCACAGTTCCACTGTTCCCTGGACATCACAGGAGAACGCTGTTTTGGGCCCTGTAAGGACTCAGAGGAGACTGAAACCTTGTGGGAGGATGTGTGGAGGTTCTGTGTTAACACTGGGCTGTTTTATTCAAGCACCTCAAGCACCATGGACGTTGGTATCTTTGAGAATCGTGGAGCCAAATCCCTCACAGATACCAAGGGTCAGCAGCAGTATGACTGTTACAAGACCCTCCTCCTGGCAGAAGGGAAGTGTCTAGGACCCTCAGCCCAGCCGGCTGGGTCTGCAGGGGAGGCCCTACCCCTCCCGTCACCGAGTTGTCTTTGTCATGGGAGCAGTGTTCAGTAGAGAGCCAGCTGATCCAGTTTACATTTCTTCTTCTTTTTTTAAGATTTATTTATTTATTTGAAAGGCATAGTTACAGAGAGATGGGGAGAGATCTTCCATCCGCTGGTTCACTCCCCAAATGGTCAGGGCTGGGCCAGGTTGAAGCCAGGAGCAGGAGCTTCATCTGGGACTCCCGTGTGGGTAGCAGGGGCCCAAGCACTTGGGCCAACTTCTGCTGCTTTTCCTAGGCATGTTAGCCGGGAGCTGGATTGGAAGTGGAGCAGCTGGGATGGGGACCAGTGCCCCGAGGGATGCCGGCACTGCAGGTGACAGCTTTACCTGCTCTGCCATAGCACCTGCCCCTCCAGTGTGTATTCCTAAGCAAGATGCCTGGGCTGCAGCCTTAAAGTGGCTCAGGAGGACGCTTCCGTCATCAGTGGGAGGACGATGGGGCACTGAGGGATGGCCACGGGATGGAGAAAGGCCAACAAACCAGAGCCGTCAGGAGCCACCTGCAGAGACCCTCAGTGCTGGGTGAGGAGGGGCAGGGACACAGTGGGGGGAAGACGCTGACCCCTGAGAGGAGAAGCCGATGAGCAGGAGGTTCCTGGCGCCAGCCCAACCAAGGAGGGCGGCCAGGAAGAGCCGGCATGTGAGGCAGAGAGGAGAGGCTGGAAGTGCTTGTTTGGGGCTTGCTGAGTGAAAGCAGCTGAGAATGAGGTCCTGGAAGTACCCCTGTCTCCGCTGCAGTGGCAGGCAGAGCCAGAGAGTGATCAGCTGTCGCTGGGTTTGTGAGATCTGAGAAGCAGGTAACAGATGGCGACTCGGCAGCTACAGCCCTGTTGAGAGTGAGAAGAGGAGCATGCTGGCAGAGAAGGGCTCTGCATGGCTGGCTGTTAGGCTGCGAGTCCATGTGGCCGCAGGAAGACGGGGGTCCCATGGTCTCATGTGGCACAACGAGGAAGACGCGTCCTCTGGGTGCTGTGCTGCACACGTGCACCTGAGTCTCCAGGAGGAGCATTGTGCCACATTGTCTCCACGGAACCTTCTCTTTGGACCCTGAACATTCTGCAGAGCTGGCTTTGGGAAGTGCAGGCTAGGGGCAGTCGCAGTGTAATGGGAACTAAGAAAAAGCTGGTAGACTCATCAATGTGGTTGTGAAATTCTAGACAGTGACGTGACGTGAAATTGTTACTGGACAAGAGCAGACAAGACTGCAGTCGTTCACTGGTAGTGGGGCCTGGAAGACCCCAAGGATAAAGGACGGCTTGTAGCACTGATATGGGAGGGAGCCCGGGGATGGCCAGGTACAGCCTTGTCACTCAGCCCAGGGACGTGTCTGAGAATTGCACTGTGGGGCAGTTCTGTCGTTGTGGTAACGCCACAGCATCTCCTTGACACAAGACAGGTGTGCCAGCACCAGGAGACAGAATCCTACAGACCACCACCATGTGTGAGGCCCATCAGTGGTGGAAATTATATTATTATAAAATATCTGGGATAACCCTAATAAGACAAACACAGGGCCTATAGGAAGAAAATTGCGCCTTGTTAATGATGGGGCAAAAAAAAGTGAAAAACATGAGTGAGTGAAGAGACGCAGCTGGCCCTTATGGGAAGATTGGGTATAATAGAGATGTTGATTTTTCCCAGATTAATAATTGGAAATTTGATGAAGTGACTCCAAGGTTTATCTAGAAATATGAACCATCAAGAATGGCTAGAAAAGCCTTGGAAGCCAAGCAAATAAAGAGATTTAATCAAATGTCTTATGGAGTGAGAAATAACTCAAATAACACTGTATTTGCATAAGAATTAACATATAGGTCAGTTGAATTAAACAGCTAACTGCAAATACCCACCAATACATAACCCAGCATGAGGTAAATATAAATAGAATGGGTGTATGTAATATAAATAAATATAAATATAAATATAAATTTAATACATCATAAATTAGATTATCATGAATACAATCCAGTAAAATATTAAACTACTGAAGCTACACAAATCTAGACAAAATATATTGACTATCAAGGACTTGCTATGCACAATTCCAAGAGAAAGTACAAAGGGGAACAGAGACATATGTGAACACAACTTGAAGGGCCGGCGTTGTGATGTAGCAGGTAAAGCTATGTGATGCTGGCATCCCTTATGGACACCAGTTTGAGTCCCAGCTGCTCCACTTTCAATCCAGCTCCCTGTTAATGGCTTGGGAAAGCAGTGGAGGATGGCCCAAGTGCTTGGGCCTCTGCACCCACATTGGGGACCCAGATGAAGCTCCTGGCTTCGGCCTGGCCCAGCCCTGGCTGATGCGGCCATCTGGGGAGTGACCCAAAAGATGGATGGTCTCTATCTCTGTCTCTCCCTCTCTTTCTGTAACTCTGCCTTTCTAATAAATAAATCTCTAAAAATATATATGTACCCCAAACCAAACCTTGTATGGAGGAGCATGTGAGTTCACATTCATCCAGGAAATCAGCTAACATTGTTTTATTTTTACTGTTTATTTTTTAAAAGATGTATTTATTTACTTGAAAGTCAAGTTACACAACAAGAGGCAGAGAGAGAGAGAGAGAGAGAGAAAGGTCTTCCATCTGCTGGTTCACTCCCCAATTGGCCACAGTGGACGGAGCTGTGCTGATCCGAAGCCAGGAGCCAGGAGCTTCTTCTGGGTCTCCTGCGGGTGCAGGGGCCCAAGTACTTGGGGCGTCTTCTACTGCTATCCCAGGCCATAGCAGAGAGCTGGATCAGAAGTGGAGCAGTCGGGTCTTGAACAGGCACCCATATGGGATGCTGGCACTGCAGGCAGTGGCCTTACCTGCTACACCACAGCGCCGGCCCCAGGTACCATTGTTTTTAAGCACCAGCCCTGTTAAGGTTCAGAAGAGAGGTGGCTGTGGGTCTGGATGAAGGGACAGGCCCACTCTGGGGTACTGAAGAGAAGTGTGTGCAGTTCTAGAAGGAAGTGAGATGGAAGTTAACGCTGTCCTAAGATATACTTCTGAGGGTTTATCCCTCAGCCGTTATCACTGCTGTAGACAACCCACCATGCACTGTTTCCTACGTGCAAACAACAGAAACAACCCATATCATGCAAGGATCGGGCTCCAGTTAAAGAGGGGCTGATGCATGATGGAACTTCAGGCTGCTGACCAACTGCCTTTTCCAGGCGTGATGTGTGGCCTGGGATTGGTCGCAATATAAAGCTCAGTCTGTTGTTTGTTTGAAAAGCGAGATAGATGTTTACAGCATGATCTCAATGTTGTGCACAAATATTTACATAGAAAAGACTAGAAGGAATACATGAAACATTCGCAGTGTGTGTCACTGGGCAGGCTAATGACTTTTTTATTTTTTTCTTGTGGTTTACTGATTTTTCTTCACTTATGAAGATAAATGCGTTCTTTTATAAGGGAAGCAATGCATTTTTAGCTTATGGAAACCTAGTTTATTTTTTTTTTTAATTTATTTTATTTGAAGTGCAGAGTTACAGAGAGGCACAGTGCTGGACCCTAAACCTAGTCTGTTTTTTAAAAATCATTTGAAAGTGTGAGGATCCCGATAGTGATACACTCCAGTGCCCTGGGCTAGGGTCTCTGGTGCGGGGCCGCAGGGCTGAGCTGTGCTAAGCATTTCATTCCTGGACCGAAGGAAGACGCAGAGGGGAATTCAGGCTTCTGCTCGGCACCTATGTCTGCGGTGGTCTGGGGACAGCTGGGCAGCTGTCTGTGTCCCCCTGCCTGGTGGCTCGGATCTGCCTTCTCTGCAGCCAGGCGCTGTGTCTGGAGACGGTTCTGCTGTGCCTGGGCCACAGCGGCACCTTCCCCTGTGCAGTGGGGAACACAGGCAGTGGGCCTGGGACCCGTTTTCAGGGTGCAGCCTGCTCTTCCCGGGGACCAACTGGGGACACACACAGGTGTGTCTGGATCCCACTGTCGGCACAGCAGGGCCCGCGGTCCACTGTGGGCGGTGGTGCAACTTCAGCAAGGCCAGAGCCTTGTCCCTGGAGCAGAGAGGGACAGATGGAGCAGCACTGCCCCGCCCCCCCCCCCCCCCCCCCCCGGCTCCGCTTCCTGCTGGGAACAGGGCTTAGGAATCTGTGAGGATGAGGGGATAGGAAACAGGACCCTGAAGCTGGGCATTAGCCTTCAGAGCTGAATGCACACAGAGCCTCTGCAGACCCAGCTCCCAGGCCACACAGACAGCCTGAGGCCCTGCTGATGGCCGCTGAGTTGTGCAGACAGGATAGTTCCAGGGTGTGAGCAGTTGAGGGGCCCAGGCCACCCCAATGCCTCTCTGCAGTGTCCCCACTCTGCCTTTCGGAGGGAAAACACACTGCCTGTCCCTCTGCTGGCCCCTGAGGATCCAACCAGGGCTGCTGGTTTCCTTTGATTGCCCAGATTATTCTGGAACATTCTAGATCTTTGCTCCTACTCAGCATGTCTCACTCCATAGCTTGCCCACCTTATTCTACTCCATCCTACTCCACCTGCCTCCTTGGCCAGGTCCTAATCAGGCCCAGCAAGGCCACAGTGTGTATGTGTGTGTATGTTGTGGGGGGAGGTTAATAGGGCTCATTGGGTCTTCGTGTCCCAGGGATTCCAGGAGCCACCACCATTGGTCAGCTGGGTATTGGCCATGAGAATGCCACAGGGCCACCCTGCTCCTCTTGTCCTTTTGCAAGTGACTCCTGAGTTCCTTAGGGTGGACACTGTGGAAGAACAGGAGGGAAGTAGCAGAGTTAGCAGCACATGGTGCTGGCCTGTTGCACCTGGAGAGCTGAAGAGGAGACCTCGGCCCAGTGCAGGGGTATAGCACAGAGCAGTAGGAGCCAGCAGTGGGAGCATATGCCTGGCCGTGGGCTCCGATAGACCCAAGGGAAAGCAGTTTTGAGCCACAGGGTTTAGGAGCCCTGTTTGTGGGAAAGGAGGTGCAGCTCCCCCGCCCCGTCCCACCCGGGCAAAGCCTGGGGAGCAGGAGGCAGGAAGAGGGTGCCAGCCGGCCTGAGGTGCACCTTAGTGCTGAATGCGGGCCCAGGACTCCAATTCCTAATCCATCAGACAGCAATAATTCCATAAAGTACATTTAAAATGAATTATTAGAAAGGGCAACTGTGACAAAAACCAAGGTATACAAAAGCCCCAGTCCCTCTTTTTTAATTTGAGGGGGAGAGAGACAGAGAAAGTGAGCACTTCCACCTGCCATTCCCGCCCCTCCCCCCAATACCTATCGTGGCTGGGGTTGGGCCAGTCTGAAGCTGGGAGCCAGGAAATCAATTTGGGTCTCCCATGTGGGTGGCAGGGACCCAGCTACCCGAGCCCTCACTTGCAGCCTCCCAGGGGTCTACATTAGCAGGGAGCCGAATCCAGGAGCCAGAGCTGGAACTCGGACCCAGGGACTCCAATATGGGAGGCTATCTTAATGTCCTAACCATTGGGTTAAGTACCTACCCTCCAGCCCTGACTATTTATTCTTAAATTCCACAGACCTAAACCTACTCCATCCACCTGCTATGAAAAGTTCTCATTTTAGCACTTGTCTCCTATGGAAACAGTTTGTGTCCATTGGTCCCAGACTACACTTTGCCAGCTGTGGCGGTGAGGCCCTGAGTTCGAGTCCCTGAGCTGTGTCATGCAGGCCGCAGATGTGTTCTGGGAGCCCCCCAAAGCATCTGGCCCGCAGGGAAGCCCAGGCCTGCTGAGGTGCGTGCGCTACCAGGAGAGGCTCGGGCGCTCCCTGTCGGGTCAGCAGAGCAGTGAAGATGCTAACAGAGCAGAAAACCCCGCAGGAGCTCAGGCCCAGTGCGGGGGCAGACCCTGGATACAGCGGGCAGGCAGGGGACTCCCCGGGAGGGCTCCATAGGGCAAAAGGCGCACTGTCGGTGGCCAGAGGGTAGGCTCTGTTTGTGCTGTTGGAGGAGCAGCGAAGCCAGAGGCTTCTAGAAGGTACTCTGGGGACAGAGCCTGGCTTGAGTGAGCACGAGTTCTGGAGACCTCAATTCTGTGCAACAGCGAGGCCCCCTGGCTCTGTGTGAACGGAGCCTAAGAAGCCAGGGTGCCCGTGGCAAGGTGGGCATGGGCCATGTGCCCCCAGGGCCTTGGCTCTTGCCGTCCACAGAGATCCTGATGGAAACAGGCCAGCTCCCCGGCCCTTTTCCGGGGCCCCAGCGGGCTCCAGCGGGGGTAAAATTGGCAGCACTTGCGTTGAGTGACATGTTGTTTGTCTTCCAGCTCATGAGAAGCCTCTGAGTTATCTCAAGTTTGTCCTAAAACAACATTTTTCTCCATTACAACAAAGCAGAAGAAAAGCGATTATCTTATTTTATACAATATGCCATCAGCCAGGGAGCTGAGTGCCGGCCGTGCTCGGGGTTGCATAGCAACTGGCTTTTCAATTGATTTTTTTGAGAAGGCACCAAAGCTACTCAACTGTTCTCATTTTAAATACTTCCCAGGCTGGGGAAAGTGACCAGCAGTGGCTCGTGGACAGTCAGAGAGGGACATGAGGGGTCTCACACCACAGGGGTCTGGGTCCCAACCCCCACAATGATGGGAACCCCCGTCATCCTTGGCCCAGCTCCCAGCTCAGAGCCCCTGGGTCCGAGGAAGGCCGGGGAGGCACTGGGGGCCTGCCACTGACCTTGGCTGGTTCAGGCGTGTGCACGGCCATCCCGGGAATCCCTGCCAGCAAGCAGCCCGCAGGTCCTGGCCTGGTGGGGCTCACGCTTCACAAGGGCGGGCAGGTGGGCATCCTTGGGCCTGTTGATTAAGGGCATGCATCCCAGCTGTGGGGTCCAGCCCTTAATACCATGGTGTCGGAAATGAGGCTTCAGCACCTGCATCCAGACCACACCAGGCACCCGGCCCGCAGGCCTGTCTCTGCCAATGCTGAGGGTTCTCGGTCAGGATCCCGGTGGTGGCCTGGCTCTCCCTGGGAAGGGCTTCCCGGGGCCTCTGGGAGGAGTGTGGAAACAAGGCACCTTCCCGATGTGGGAGTCTGCCCAGATGCTTGCCACAGCTCCCGGAGGCCAGTCAGCAGGAGGTGTGAGCACCTGCTTGGCCACCAATGCCCAGCCAGGGGAGGTGGGGGGACATGGTGGGCTCTGCCCCGCAGCAGCCGTGCGGTATCCCTGCACCTCAGTTCCTGAGCAGGATGTGCACTGACAGCCACAGGGAGCTGTGCATGCGGGTGGCCGCCTGCTGTGGCTCTGGGGGGCCAGACCCCACAGGCAGCTCCCCATGGGACTTCTCTCACCCTTGCAGCAACCCTGGCAGTCTGGCAGCCCCTCGCCTCCAGCTTCACCCTCCTTAGTTTCTGATACCTGCTGTCAGCTGGATCCAAAAATACCATTATGATGAGAGAGAGAGAGGACATCCACCTGACTTCTGTGTTCTTGTACTTGTCCTATCCTGATGTTAGGTATTTCTGTTTTTTAAAAAGTTTTATTTATTTATTTGAAAGGCAGAACAACAGACAGAAGGGGAGGAGGGGAGAGAGAGAGAGAGAGCGAGAGAGCTCCTCCATACACTGGTTCACTCCCTTAATAGCCAGGTCTGGTCCAGGCTGGAGCCAGGAGCCAGGAGCCAGGAACTCCATCCAGATCTCCCACGCAGTGTCAGGGGCCCAGGCTCTTGGGCCACATCCTCTGTTGCCTTCCCAGGAGCATTAGCAGGAAGCTGGAATGGAAGCAGAGTAGCCAGGACTCGAACCAGCGCTCCAGTATGGAATGCCATCATTTCAGGTGGCACATATAGGAGGAAACATAATATGGGGGATTCTCAAAAAACTCACGGAAAATGAAATTGAAAGAGAAGTTTAGGGGCTGGCCTTGTGGCACAGAATGTAAAGCCACCATCTGTGACACCAGCATCCCATATGGGCAGTGTTACATTCTGGCTGCTCCACTTCTGATCCAGCTCCCTGCTAATGCACCTGGGAAAGCAGCAGAAGATGGCCCAAGTGCCTGGGCCTCTGCACCCACATGGGAGACCTGGAAGAAGCTCTGGGATCCTGGCTTCAACCTGGCCCAGCCCTGGCCACTGTGGCCATTTGGGGAGTGAGCCAGTGGATGGAATAGTCTCTCTCCTCTCTGTAACTCTGCCTTTCAAATAAATAAATAATTAAAAAAAAGTTTGTCAGTGCAAAAAAATTTGAAACCCATGCATAGTTTCTGTGTGATGCACATTTTCCACGGCCTCTGAAGATCCTTCTGTGCATGGATTTCAGAATGTTTTGTACCAAATAAACTTTTAATTCCGTTTCCATGAGCTGTTTGAAGTCCCCTTGTCTGTCCAGGGCCCAGTGCCATCCGTGGTTCCTGGCATCCACTAGGGCTCTTGGATTGCGTGCCCCTGGGGTAAGGGAGTACTTCTGGGGGTCACCTCTTTCATCCCCGTTGGGCAGTGAGGATGCTGGCTCCAGAGGTCAGTGCCCTGCCCAGGGTGGCACAATGCTGGAGCCACTTTGCTCCTGGCAGTATGAGTGAACTCTGAGACCCTTGCAGTCTGGGGAGCACCAGCCTCAGGCTCCCTGGGCCTGTGCCCGATGTTCCTGACCAAGGATGCTGCCTTCTGCCCCCGCATCCAGGGCACAACAGGGAGTGCTGCTGGCTTCTGGCAAGCGGAGGCCAGGGAAGCTGCTCCCACGTCAGCAGTGCTGAGCTGGAGAGACGTGCACTGCTCACAACCAGAGCTGTCCTGTTTTGTGCCTGCTTGGAAGGGCTGGTCTGAGGCAGGGACATCCTGAGATGGCCTTGGGACCAGGGGAAACCAGAGCCCCTTGGGGCAGGAGCTGCTGGGGCTGCAGGTCATCTGCGGTGGGGGGGATGGCTCCCCCAGATCGGTGTCATCTCTCCATCTTTATCGCCATCACATGGCAGACAAGGACAAGGGACACTGGAGGGTGTTCACTATGCACCCCGCTGCAGTCATGTGCTCCAGGCTCAGCACTGGGGCTGTGCCCAGTTTTCAGAGGGAGAGCCCAGGACAGTGACTGGAGCAGATGAGACCTTTGCACCAGGCCTGTGACTGCAGGGCCCTGGTGCTTCCAGGTGAGCCCCACCTGTCACCTGCTCAAGGCCCTGGGACCGGATGTGGGGCCTGCGGGGCTCACTGGCATGCAGCCGACCAGGGCTGGCTGCTGTTCTGCGGGCGCGTGGCCTCCAGGCTGCCAATCCTGTTTCCTCCTGTCTCCTTGACTGAAGGAGGGAAGAGCATAAATAATTCAGCTCTCCTCAGAGCAAACAGGGGAAATGTCAGAGAGCGGTGGTTGCAGCAGAACTTTTTGCACAGATCTTAATTGGCTTATGAAGAATGAGACCCCAGAGGCTGTCTCCAGGCCCCTGTGGTCCCAGAGCCCAGGTGTCCAGTGACGGCTCACAGCTGCAGACCAGTCCCAGGACCAGGGAGTGTCCCTGGCCTTCCCAGACCACAGGTGGCGCCATTCCTGTGACAGCAGCGCCACCTGGTGGCTATCCAGGGCTCCATCCTTTCTGGAGGGGACACCTGAGTGCGGGGCACTGGGCAAGTTCTTCAGTTGCCTGAGGATAATCACAGCACCTGCAACTTAGGGCAACTGCAACATTTAAGTGAGACCTACACGTGCACGTGTGATGCCAGTGCCCGTGGACGGCACACAGCGAGCCCCTACCTGCTGCCCCTAGCTCAGATTCCTGCCAGCCTCGAGGAGACTTCTGCATAGCCTCTCTCCTGGCCCCAAGGGGAGGGCCCTCAGACCTGCCTCTGTACCCCAAGGGTGGATCCCTGAGCCCTTTGTGTGAGCCCCCAGGCCCCTACTAGTTCAGCTGGGGGACCCAGAAAGGCTTTTTTGTGGCTGTTGTGAGGCTGGACGGACCGGTGAGCAATGTCTGAGGCCCAGGCTCCTGGTGTTGCCTTGAGAGGGCCCCAAGGGCAGGCCCAGGGTTGGTCTCCTGCCTGGGAGCTGTGTGGCCCAGCTTAGCACGGAGGTGCTTGATTGGAGCAGGCTGGTGCTCTTGGTGCCCAGAGAGGATTCCCACATACCCCTGGGAGGAGTCAGGAATTGGTGCTGGCCAGCCTGGACCCCACCCCCAAGGTGGTCTCGCAGTGGAGCCAGAGCAGGGGTGCATGGCCGCAGTGAGAGATGTGGCCTCCAAATGGGGGTCTTGGGTGGCAGAGCCGCTGGGGCATCAGCAAAACCTGCCTCCTGGGAAGCCCACCTTTTCTCGTTTGCCCCAGACCCGAGCAGTGGGTGAGGGAGGGAGTGGGAGTCAGCCCGCACAGCACCCTCCTGCATCCCAGGCTGGGCCGGTCCAGAGAGTCCATCCACGGTCCCAGGCTGCAGGCTGCAGGCTGCCTGGGGTCTCCATGCTGGGGCTGAGTCCTGGGGGCTCTTCCTACTGTGCAGAGCCTGGTCCCCAGGGCTTAGAGACCCTCAGTCACTCTGGAAATAGAGCAGTCCCAGGGAGTGCGGCTGCCCACTGCCCCTCTGCTCTGCATGCTGGTGCCCCAGACTCCCTCCAGGAAAGGACTGCCGCTCTGTGACGTCTGTGGCTGGCTCGGTGCTCACTCCTGGTTCCCGGCCCGGCAAAGCTGAGAACAGGGCAGAAGGTCTTTCCTAGAGAAACTCACACGGAGACAAGCAGGCAGCCAGGAGTCAGATGCCCTGGGGGTGGGGGAAGGCAGATGGCCAGGGGAGCTGGGAGTGGGCACCTGTCCCAGGCTGTGCCATGGCCCGATGGGAGGGACACAGCACTCTTCCCACCCGCTGGCTTTGCTTTCCAAGGTTGCAGTTTGGCCTAGTCAACTGCAGGCTGCAACTATGAAATGGAAAATTTCTGACAGCCAGCACATGCCTTTTAACCTGTGCGCCATTCTGAGCGCTGACGGGACCCGCTGCAGCGCGCCCAGGACGCGAAACCGCCCTTAGGCAGCGTGTCCCCCGCTGCGAGCGCTAACCTCCCTGGACCCACACAGGAGCTGTCTCAGACTTCGGTCTTGCAGCATCACTGTGCTGGGTTCAGGTCACCACTGTTTTACTTAGCAGTGGCCCCAAAGGGCAGGTGCGTGATACCAGCAACTCAGATATGCCAAAGAGAAGCCGGAAAGTACTTCCTGTAGGTCAAAGGGCAAGTCCCCGCAGATGCGTATGGGGAGGGAGGCAATAGTTGGTGAGGGTACTTCCAAAAGTCCACAGGGGGGCAGGCATTTGGCCTATAGGGTCCTCGCCAATTAAGATTCCCACAGCCCGCCTCAGAATGTCTGAGTTCGGTTCCCAGCTCTGGCTTCTGACTCCAGCTCCCTGCTAAAGCAGACCTGAGAGGCGGCAGGTGATAGCTCAAGTAGTTAGGCCCTGCCACCCACCTGGAGACCTGGATTGAGTTCCTGGCTCCAGCCCAGCCCAGCCCCAGCAGTTGTCCACATCTGGGGAATGAACCAGTAGATGGGAGTGTGGGAGTGTTCCCTCGCTCACTTGCTTGCTCTAATAAGTAAAAATTAGATTTATTTTTTAAAGATTTATTTTATTTATTTGAAAGACAGAGTTACAGAGAGAGGTAGAGCCAGAGACAGAGGTCTTCCATCCGCTGGTCCACTCTCCAGGTGGCCGCAACGGATGGAGCTGTGCCGATCCGAAGCCAGGAGCCAGGAGCTTCTTTTGGGTCTCCTGCGGGTGCAGGGGCCCAAGTACTTGGGCCATCTTCTATGGCTATCCCAGGCCATAGCAGAGAGCTGGATCGGAAGAGGAGCAGCTGGGACTAGGACTGGCGCCCATATGGGATGCCGGTGCTTCAGGCCAGGGCATTAACCTGCTGCACTACAGCACCAGCCCCTAGATTTATTTTTTTATTTACTTGAAAGGCAGAGTTACACAGAGAGGGGGAGAGGGAGAGAGAGAGATCGAGATCTTCCATCTACTGGTTTACTCCCTAAATGACCACAGCAGCTGGGCTGGGCCAGACTGAAGCTGGGAGCCAGGAGCTTCATCCCGGTCTCCTACATGGGTGCAGGGGCCCAAGCACTTGGGCCACCTTCCGCTGCTTTTCCAGGCACATGAGCAGGGAGCTGGATCAGAAGTGGAGCAGCTGGGTCTAGAACCAGCACCATTTGGGATGCCAACATTACAGGTGGTGGCTTAACCTGCTATGCCACAACACTGGCCTCATCAAATAATTAAAAATTTTGAAAATTAATAGAAAACACAATTACAATTTTTTTTTTATTTGGGGCACTTATGGTCCCCAGGCCTGCCCAGCTGTCCCAGGTGTCCCTGCCTGCACACCTACCCCTGTGTGGAGGCCTTGGGAACCTTGGGAACCAGCAGCTTTCTTGAAGTGGGAGCAGTGAGTGGACATAGGACGGGCCTGGTGCAGGAGGCAGGAACTGGCCAGGCCACTCTGGGTCCTTTCAGATCTCTGCTTCTTTGGTCTCAGGTGGGTGCCAGGCTGGCCTTATGCTTTGGGGCAGTGAACTTGGATGGATCGCCCCTGAGGGCTGGGCCTTGAGAAGCGGGAGAGCTCCCCACAGCAAAGCTGAGAAGCTGGGTGGGAAAGACGACCCCCATGACCCCATGACCATGTGTCCCCCAGACTCTGCGGACCCCACACTGTCCTTACCGAGTCTGCCACCCTGATCCTGCACCTCCTCCGCAGTTCCCACTGCTGCCTGTCACCAAAGCCACAAACTGGGCACCGCCCCTGCCCCATTGGCACCACCCTCCAGCCCTGACCCCTCTCAGACCCCACTCATCTCGGCTGCTGCCCTGGCTGCCACCTTGCTGTCCCCTTTCCTCCTCAGTAACCCAGAGCTGGCTCTTTCTCAAGTGCACACGGGCACTGCCCTTGCCTCTGGGTACCAGGTCAGTGTCTGCTCCTGCACTGGCCGCTGAACACCACAGCCCCTCAAATGCTGCACACCCAGCAGGGACGAGGATCCTGCCCTTGGCTCTGGTGTGCGCCCCTGAGACGGCCCAGCCCCGGGAAGAGTGGGAGCCTCAGTAGAGAGGGAGGAATTGCTGCGTTCCTCTGTGCCTGCAGATTCTGTACCGGCACCGACCCAACCACAGCATGGAAATATTTGGGAGAAAAATCGCCTGTGCCCTGAACACGCACAGACTGTTTTGTCCTCGTCATTAGTCCCCGCACTGTAGCACATGTATTCATGTAGTGTTTCTGCTGTATTAGGTTGTACAAGTCATCTAGAGATGAGTTAAAGTGGACAGGAGGATGTGCAGAGCGCCTATGCAAATACATCTTTTTGTAAAAAAACAAAAAAAGATTGATTGATTGATTTTAAAAGAGTTTCAGAGAGAGAGAAGATCTTCCATCCACCTGTTCGTTCCCCAGATGGCCACAATAGTCAGTGCTGGACCAGGCCAAAGCCAGGAGCTTCATCCGGGTCTCACACATGGGTGACAGGGGCCCAAGCACTTGAGCCATCTTCTGATGCTTTTCCAGGCCATTAGCAGGGAGCTGCATCAGAAGTGGAGCAGCCAAGACTTGAACCAGCATCCATATGGGATGCCAGTGTCACAGGCTACAGCTTTACCCACTACACCAAACCCACCATTTCTTATGACTCCAACACCTGCTGGTTTGGTGTCTACAGGGGTCCTGGAACCCGCCCTCCATGGATACTGAGAGATGACTTTGCAAGCCACTCCCACATCTTGTCACTCAAGGCCCCCGAGACAGGGGAGTCCCTGACACCGATGTCAGCTCCTCCTGGACTTCCCTGGGGTGGCCCACATCTGGGGTCCAGGCTTGCAGAGTCCAGTCCTGGAGTCCTACCTGCCTGGGGCTCCCCTTGCTGAGCCACTCAGCTCTTCCCTCTGCCCCTCCCCCTCAGGAGAACCCTAAAGCCCGAAGGGGGTCCGAGACCACTTTAGCTGGGGTTCCTGCAGCACAGACCCCTTGGGGCCAGGGAATGACGTGGCCCTGTGCCTGCTGGGGACAGGCAAAGGAAAACAACAAGTGGTGGACAAAAGCACACATCCACATTGCAACACTGCTGCAGTGGAGCCACTGTGGCTGCCGGGGTTGCCGAGAGCCTGGGCTGAACATGGAGCCTGGGATGGGAGAGGAAGGAGGGCACAGCCGGGGGTGGAGGAGGAGCTGCCACCCACACCCCTGAAGCCAGGGTTGTCAGGCAGCAACCTGGGGCAGTGGATTTTGTTCTATCTGCATAATGTAAGCTTTAGAGCCAATCCTTGCTGTTGGGTAGGCATGTGTGTAAGACCCAGAGTTTGTGACCAAGTGGAGACACCTTCTGTGCTTGCTGCTGGGCCAGCACTGCCTTATGCTCCACTGTTTCCCGTATGGGAACCTTGGTCCCCAGGGAGGCGACATCTAAGAGGTGGGCCCAGTGGGGGTCCTTGGGCCTTGGCAAGCGCTGCCCTCCCCAGGGGTTAAGCTGGCCCCACCCAGCCCTCTCTGGCTTCCTGTTTCCAGGGTGACCACTTTCTCCTGCCATTGTTGTCATCATGAGATGACACAGCCAAGGGTCCCTCACCAGAGTCTGAGATATGCTGATTAGTGGTTCAGCATCCAAACCTGTGAGCTAAACAGACCTCTTTTCTTGATAAAGTGAGCCTGCATCAGGTAGCTCATTGTAGTCAGACTAACATTGCACACACCAGCAGCAGGCTGGCGCTGAAGGGACATCTCGCCTGTGGCCACAACAGCCTCCTTGGCTTGCTATAGTCCTCACTATGCCTTATTGCCCCCTCCCTTTATTCTAATGGGGAAGACTCCTCTGTGCCCCGCTCTTCACAACTGGGAAGGCCAGGGACTTTCCCAGGCTACCTCACCCTCCCAGAACTGCAACAAGCCTGCCCACCAAGAGGGAGGCCTCTCTGCATGGCCCCAGCCTGCTGTTCTCACCCTCCTTCTGGTTGGCTCTTGCTCCAGCTGTCTCGTTCCTGATGGTCTGATTCCTGCCCTCTGGTCCCCATACTGGAGTGTGTGGCCAGAGCCTTCCTCCTGAGGGACCCCCATGGCTGGTCCCTTGGCTGGGGTCTCCGTGGTCCCCACCAAAGGAGGAAGTACACTGCTCAATTCTCTTAGCTGCAATGATAATGACACAGCTCCCAACCAATTCTCACAAGAAGAGAAAGTTCCTTTCTTATAAAATATTTACAGGGGGCCAGTGTTGGGGCATAGTGGGTGGACCTGCTTCCTGCAGTGCCAGCATCTCATGTGGGCACTGGTTTGGGTCCCTGCTACTGTGCTTCCGATCCAGCTCCCTGATGGTGCACCTGAGAAAGCAGCAGAAGATGACCCAAGTCCTTGAGCCCCTGTACCCACATGGGAAGCCCAGAGGAGACTCCTGGCTCCTGGCTTTGGCCTGGCCCAGCCCTGGCCATTGTGGCCAATTGGGGGGCAGGGGGAGGTGAACCAGATGAAGAATCTGTCTATCTCTCTCTCTGTAACTCTGTTTTTCAAATAAATAAATCTTTTAAAAAATATTTATTGGAGCCTGCATTGTGGAATGCAGGTAATAATAATAAATAACAAATAATTGTATTTATTTGAAAGGCAGAGTTACAGAGACAGAGATAGAAAGAGAGAGATCTTCTATCCACTGGTTCACTTCCCAAATGGCTGCAACGGCCAAGGCTGGGCCAGGCCTAAACCAGGAGTCTGGAGCCTCATCTGGGTCATTTCCCACATGAGTGGCAGGGTTCCAAGGACTTGAGCTGTCTTCTGTTGGTTTCCCAGGTGCATTAGCAGGGAGCTGGATCCCAAGTGGAGCAGCCAGGAATCAAACTGGGGCTTCAGTATGGGATGCCAGCGTTGTAAGTTGCAGCTTAATTCACCACATCACAGAGCCAGCCCCAGGAGTTTGCTGACACCTGAATGAGACCAGTCTCTAAGCTTTGGTGACCTGGCAGAGTTCCCTCCCCTGAGCTTGGGCCAACTGAGATCAAACTACAAAAAGACTGTGGCTTTTGTCTTGGAAGTATGCCCTCTCCTTGTCTCCCTGGGCCATTGTTCCAGGGAAGCAAACAGCCATGTGGAAGCCACCCTCGGGAGTGCCCACCCAGCACAGGGAGGAGCCCTTGGTCCTACTCATCACCATGTGAGCAAGCCTGGGAGCTGACCTGTGGCCCATGGCAGCTGTGTGGTAGGCAGACTTCAGGCTTGGATGGATCCAGGTGCTTAGTTGAGGACGCCAGGAATGAGCCTCCTTCTGGCTGGGCCCTGCAGGGGTCTGCCCTGGACATTGCTGTGGTTTGGGTGTGGTTTGTCCCCCAGGGGTTTGTGTGTTGGGAGCTTCAGGCATGGCAATGTGGGCCCTGGGTGAAGGTCGCTGGGGTCCTGCCTATGGAAGGATTGAGGAGGTTCTCATGGGATGCTGTCAGGTCTCACAGAGGGGACAGGGGTGAGGGGTGTTAGAAGTGGAGCAAGGCCGGCACCGCGGCTCAATAGGCTAATCCTCCGCCTTGCGGCACCGGGTTCTAGTCCCGGTCGGGGCACCGGTCCTGTCCCGGTTGCCCCTCTTCCAGGCCAGCTCTCTGCTGTGGCCAGGGAGTGCAGTGGAGGATGGCCCAAGTGCTTGGGCCCTGCACCCCATGGGAGACCAGGAAAAGCACCTGGCTCCTGCCATCGGATCAGCGCGGTGCACCGGCCGCAGCGCGCCTACCGCGGCGGCCATTGGAGGGTGAACCAACGGCAAAGGAAGACCTTTCTCTCTCTATCTCTCTCTCACTGTCCACTCTGTCAAATATATATATATATATAAATAAAATAAAATAAAAAAGAAGTGGAGCAAGCCTGGCCCTTCCAGCTCCCTGGGGTCTGTTTCAAGACATGATGCCCCTCTTCCACACTCAGTCCTGTGTGGTGCCGCCGTCTGCCACGAGACCCTCACCGGAGCTGGTGCTGTGCCCCTGACCCTCCAGAACGGTGTGCTGAAGAAGCCTCTGTTCTTTGTAAAGCAGCCCGCCTCAGACCAGCACTTTGCCTGCTCCCCGTGCTCATCAGAAAGGAGCAGGTCCCGACTCTCAGCGCCCTCAGCGGCTACAGGAAGACATGCTTCCCGCCCGCAGAGGATCCTCCTGTCCCTCAGGGTGGGGGCTGCTTTGTCAGCCCTCTGTTGTCTTGTTGCTGGATTGTGTGCCCAAGAGGACACGGTGGAGGGTCCCGTGGGCAAGGGAGTGCTCCCGCCAAGGAAAGATGCAGCCACTGGCCAGAGCTGGACACACGAGAGACAAGGCAGCACACTCCCATGGCTTCCTCTGGCTTCCCCTGGGCTGTCCACCTCTGGGCCGGCATCCAGAAAATCCCTCTGATTTCCGGCATCTCGTTACAATGAGCAATCGCATCCCGGGGCGGGGGCAGGGGGAAGAGTCTCCAGCCAGGACTCCCGTGCCTGGGCTTGGGAACTACTCTGCCAGCTTATGGGTCACTGGCTCCTCCTCCAGGACCTCGAATCAGTCATTCTTCTTCCTGAACTACCTGGTGTATTAACAAAACCTTGGGTTTCCTGTGTACACACACACACACACACACACAAAACACCTGTCTCCAACCAGCCACTGGTGTCCACGCAGATACAGAGCTCCAGGGAAGCTGAAGGCCCCAGTGCACCCTGGCGTGGTGCTTGTGTAGCCCATGCACCTGCTCCTGTAGACTTCGCTCATCTCTTAGAGTCCTGGTGATACCTACTGCAATGAGACTGCTGGTGATCACACTGAATGTTACTGTTCCGAGACCAAAGCCTGTATACCTTCAGCAGTCAGGGAACTTCCCCACATTACTTCTGCTTTGCACGTGGCTGAGTCTGAGAACGAGGGACCCCTGGATGCGGAGAGCGGGCTGCACTTCGTACGTACACAAGAGCGGATTTCAAAGCTTCTGGGAAAAATGGAGTTAAAAAATTAGATGTGGCCGGATGTTTGGTCCCGGGCCGTATCTCACCAGAGTTCATTTCCTGTCTCTGGCTTCCAGCTAGGCTGCCACTCAACACCTTGGGAGGCTCAAGTGGTTGAGTCCCTGCCACTCACACGAGAGACCTGGGTTCACTTCCCCTGCTCCTGGCATTTGGGGAGTGAACCAGCAGATGGGCGCACTCTTTCTCTGTCTACCTCTGTCTCTTTCTGTCTCTCTGCCTCTCAAATTTAAAAAAGGAGAAGTTTATTCTGGAACAAGAGAGCTGTAATCCACATGTAGTTTTTTCATGATACATATTTGTTAAACATTTTGAAGACTTCTCACATGCATGGATTTCAGAGGTTTCTGTAAAAATTATCTTAACATGTATTTGAGACAGATAGCAAGAACGCTTATCTGCTGGTTCACTCCCCAAACGCCAGCAATGGCCAGGGCTGGGCTGAGGTCAAAGCTGGGAGCCAGCGCACCATCCAGGTCTGCCCCATGGGACCTCGGCCAACACCTGCTCCTCCCAAGGTCAACACTGGCAGGAAGCTGGTGTTCGAAGCCAGAGCCAGGAATCAAATCCAGGCGCGCCAATGCAACTAGGCTAAACACCCCCCCCCCACACACACACCGTATCTTTTAACAACATACTCAATGAACTTTTGGAAGCACCCTGATGCTCATGGGGGAGGGGACCGAGATCACCTACCCACTGATCTCCCGAGGGAGGCCCGGCTCTACTTTATGGACAGGTATTTCCTGAAAGAGGAAAACCCATGCCAGGACTCTGCGGGGGGAGGGGGGAATGCCTAGTGCTCTCCAAGGAGCTGCTCCCTCATGGGGATTTAGGCCAGGAGAGCAGAAACCAAAATGACTGTGGGGGAAATGGTGGTGAGGAGAGGAAAGGACAGACCGAGGCTGCTCTGGGGAGCCTCGTTTGCAGCAGTGTTTCAGGCAGTGGGCAGAAGGCAGATTTGGGTTTCAGGCTTCCTGGTGTGTGACCTGAAATGAGTTACTTAGCTTCTGTGAGCCCTGGTTTTCCTGCCTCACGGCCTGAGTGGGGACGGAATGGGAGTGCATGCCAGTGCCACAGTATGGAGCGGGAGAGCAGGCCTGGGAGCCCGATGGCCAGCCTCGGCCGCCTGGGGTGTCGCCGTCCCAGGGGCTTCCTGTGTGGTCCCTCTGGGAACCACCTGTTTGTGCGCCCGGCCCTTACACAGCCCCTTCGCCCTGTTAGGTGCGATTCTCCTGTATCCCCTTTGTTTTGTGCCCTGTAAATGCCTTCAATCCTGGAGAGGCGAGGCCCACAATCCCTGTTCCCTGGGCTGCTGGCCCGACTGGGCCTTCTGTCTCCCCTGCCCTGGACCTGCCCAGAAAAGTAGCTCTTGGGGGGAAGGGCCACGCTGCACCTACCTCTTGTCCAAGGCCTGCCCGGAACAGGGGCCCGACAGAACGCAGGCCCTCCCGCACCTGCGAATGGACACGAGGCCACGGTGCTTCAGGGCTTTGCCTCTGTGTCTGCCCTGGGAACTCAGTGTGGCTGGAAACCTCAGCTTCCATGCAGAAGGAAGCCAGGTGGGAGGCCTGGCCTGAGCGTGCCTGGGCAGGGCTCAGTGGACGGCGTCTGTCAAAGCCCCAGCCTGCCCGGCCCCTGGTGAATGAGCCCACGGGATGCCAACCCCCACTGCTCCCCCTTCCCGTCTCTCTGCCCTCCCCTGCAGTCCATGAGCCTCATCGAGATTGGGAACCCCTCGCAGAGCCTGGAGAACGTCTGCCGCTGGGCCTACCTGCAGCAGAAGCCGGACACGGACCACGATGAATACCACGATCACGCCATCTTCCTCACTCGGCAGGACTTCGGGCCCTCGGGCATGCAAGGTGAGCCTCCATCCAGCAGGGGCTCAGCGGGGAGCTTGGTGGGAGGAGCCTGCCTCCTGCAGAGGCTCATAGGGAAGCAAAGTGGGAGGGGGCCGCCTCCTGAAGAGGCTCATGGGATACCACAGTGGGAGGGGCCGCCTCCTGCAGAGGCTCCTGGAGGGGGAGCGCAGTGGGAGGAGACACTGGCTTTGGCTGGTGTGCCACCAGCACCCTGGCCCACACTAGAGAAGAGTGGCAGGGCCCAGTGCGGGTCAGGGGTCTGTGCTAGTGATCCCGCCAGGCCTCAGAGGTCATGAGATGACAAGAGCCTGGGCCTGGCAGCCCAGAGACCAGAGAGGGGTTCAGCGTTGCTTGGAGATTTCAGAAAAGCAAATTTGAATAATTTTCAAATCTTTAAGCGTTTAGAGATTTTTATGCAAAGATTTAAACTGTATAAAACTGGCAGCTCTAAAGCAAGGAATGGACACATCTACAATCACAGTTGAAGATGTTAAGGCACTTTCTCAGTGAGTGATGGAACGACATAGAAATTTGAATTAAGCAACTTGACCCAATTGATGTAGACAGAATACTACACCAAACCATTAAAGAATGCACAGTCTACAAGTGCACATGAAAATACATCCAGACGATGCTGGGCTAAGAGGCAATCCCAACAAAGTGTGAAATATCAGAGAATATTCCCAGGTGATACTGGAAAAGGAAGACAAGAAAAACTAGCTGTTTGGAAATTAAACAGTGCAGTTATGAATAATCCATGGGTCAAACTAGAAATAGCAGTGAAAATTAGAATATATTTTTATCTGAATGATAATGACAGTATGACACAGTGAAAGTTGTGCAGCTGGCTAGCCCCATGGTCAGGCTGACATGTGGCGCCTCAAGTGCATTTATTTTATTTATTTATTTATTTATTTTTGACTGGTAGAGTTATAGACATGAGAGAGAGAGAGAGATAGAGAGAAAGGTCTTCCTTCCATTGGTTCACTCCCCAAATGGCCTCCATGGCTGATCCAAAGCCAGGAGCCAGGTGCTTTTTCATGGTCTCCCATGCGGGTGCAGGAGCCCAAGCACTTGGGCCATCTTCCACTGCCCTCCTGGGCCGCAGCAGAGAGCTGGACTGGAAGAGGAGCAACCAAGACTAGAACCCGGAGCCCATGTAGGATGCCGGCGCCGCAGGCGGAGGATTAACCGAGTGAGCAATGGTGCCAGCCCCTCAAGTGCATTTATTAAGAAAACTTAAAATCAGTCCGGTGTACATCTCTATCAGGAAACTTGACAGAGAACAGCAAATTAAACCCGGTAAAAGAAGGAAATTGAAAAGAGCAGAATTGCTGAAACAGAAAATCAGAATTTGGTTCATTGAAAAACGTGGATTAAAATGGAAAGACTGAGACCAATGCTGTGGCACAGCTGGGTAAGCCACCACTTGCCACACCAGCATCCTGTATTAGAGCACTGGTTTGAGTCCCAGCTGCTTCCTGCTACTGTGCCTGGGAAAGCAGTGACTGATGGTCCAAATTCCTGGGCTCCTACCACCCATGAAGGAGACCCTGCGAGAGTTCCTGGCTTCTGGCTTTGGTCTGGCCCAGCCCTGGCTGTTGCAGGCATTTGGAGAGTGAACCAATGGAGGGAAAATCTCTTGGTATCTCTCTGTCTTTGGTGCTCTGCTTTTGAAGTAGATGAAAATAAATAAACATTAAAACATACACAAGACTGAAATGCCCCCTCTCGGTGAGGATGTGGGGGTGGAGTTCTCATACACCTCGGGTAGGAATATAAATGGATGTGACTCCTTGGGAGAACCATTTAGCAGCATATACTGATGCTGCTCCTCCCCCTGCGCAGCTGCCGCACATCTAGACAAACACTGGCCGGGAGTGTGAGCACAGGTGCAGCAGAATACTGCATGGGGCTGTTCATTGCAGCACTGTTCGCAGTGACTCTTCCCCAGGGAAAAACTCAAGTCTGCCCACAGGATAGTAGCTACATTGCCACACAGCCCTGGAAGGGGTTACTCCTGGGTGGATGTCACATACTTAATGTTCAGTGAGGGAAAGCGGACCAACTGAGCAGCGTATGTACTGAAGATTCCATTTTTCAAAAGTGGGCAAGACTAATCTGTGTTGCTCAGCTCGAGCTCTGAGGTGGTAGAAGTGGAAGAGCTGTATTTGATTCAGATAGCACGGAGTGAGTTTCTGAAGGAGTGGGGGGGTTGGGGCGGGGAAAGTGGGCACTTCTGTAAGCGAGCAGAGCAGGTGCACTCCAAAGAAGGAGCCATTCCACTGAAGGGCCCTTCTTCTGAGTGCTGATAAACGGGCTCTGTGGCCCACAGAAGGTAAAGAACAGAGTGAATGTATAACGTATACATGCAATGTGTCTATATAACACACACACACACACACACACATATATATATATATAGTCCATTAAATAAGAGTCCGGTAACCTCTTCTGTGCACCTGGAATCTTGGGATATGACGTAATTAGCCAGCCCTTCCAGACACCTGCAGTCGGCATGGAAGAGACCAGAAGTTCATATCCCGAAGCAGTAGCTTGAGAACTGCACCAGGTCCTGCTCGCCGCATCACTTCCTGACCCCATTTTGGAAGCTCTCTCAGTGTTACTTTCACTGTGATTTTTCTTTTATTTTTCACATCTAATGGTAGTCAACTTTCTGGGACTATAGCTGAATACTGGAGACAAGCTATTTATGAAGGAAAGAGCTTTATTTAGCTCATGGGTTTGGAGGACCAAGTCCAAGATCAGGCAGCTCCACTGTTTGGCCTCCCGTGAGGGCAGTAGATGGCCATGGTGCAGAGGAAGGGTTGCATGAGGAGCCAGGAGGCCAAGAGAGTGGCTGGGCCCCACTCTGGCTTCTGTGTCCACCCTATGTGGGAACTCAAGAGACCAAACAAGAACTACAGACGGCCTACAGCCCTCCCCCAGGCCCTACCTGCTAGAGCTTGCAGATCTCACATTGGCAGCACCCTGTGGACCAAACCTTGAGCACCTAGGCCCTGGGTGACAGTCAGCACCCACACAGCAGCAACGTCTGTGAGATAAAAGTCAGAATAGCAGGGAGGAGGGGCAGTCACGGTTGGAAAGAGCAGAGGGAGGGGTGTGTGCGGCTGCCACACTGCTGTCCGTTGTCCAGTGTGGTTGGTTACCCAGGCGTGGTCAACTTGGTGACAGTTCACTGTTGTATCCTCCATGATTTGTGCATTTTTTATGTGTGGATATTTTACTGTAACAACTGTATAAAATGTATGAGGATATTCAGAGAAGGGATGCATCGCACCTCCTCTTATCCTTTACAGGCAATCATTTTATCACTTACAATCGCTCATGACCCAGTGGTCCATCTCTTGTTTGTTCTCCCAGCGACTCTGTAAAGATACAGCGTGTGCGTGATCTTCATGCCTGTGTCCCAGCCACCTTTGTCCAGGAGTTGTTACAATTGCTGTTCTGCCTCTGGCTCTACTCTCCTCCCCATGGCTGTCTGCTGACTACTTCCCCTGTGATTGGCTAACTAGAGAGACTTCCCAAGTGACCCTGACCAGGGCTAAGAAAATTCTTTTACCCTTGGGGAACTCTCCCTTGGCCTCACAAGGATAGACACCACTGTAGGATGCAGCTGGGAGCTGAGACTGGGTTCCGGATCCCCCTGAGCACAGATAAATGCTCCCTGTTGATGTCAGTGATGCAGAGGACAGGCCTCTTCTTTAATTTTTATTTCTTTATTTTCATTGTATTTGAAAGGCAGAGAGAGTGAGAGCGAGAGCAAGAGAAGATCTTCCGTCCGCTGGTTCACTCCCCAAATGTCTGCAACAGCCAGGGTCTCCCACATGCGTAACAGGGACCCAAACAATTAAGCCACCATCTGTTGCCTTCTTGAGCATGCATTAGCAGGAAGCTGGAATAGGGAATTAGAGCCAGGACTCAAACCCAGGCACTCCCATATGAATGCAGGTGTCCCCAGTGGGAGCTTGACCACTGTGCCAAATTGCCATCTTAGGCCTATTAGTTTCTTCATATTCTTAGAATAAGAGAAGTTTTCTTTAAAAAGAAACAAAAAGTAATTCAATGTGAAAGATTGATAGAAAATACCACATTAGGAACTTCTGTTCATTAGAGGCACTGTTTGGATGCCAGTGTTGTGGTGCAGCAGGTTAAGCCGCCGCTTGCGACACTAACATCCCATATTGGAGTGGAGAGCCAGTACAAGCCCCAGTTGCTCTACTTCTGATCCAGCTCTCTGCCAATGCTCCTGGGAAGGCAGTGCTTAATGGCTCAAGTACTTGGGCCCCTACCACCATGTGGGAGCTTCTGACTCTCAGTTTTGGCCTGGCTCAGAACTGGCTCTTGCATACATTTGGGAAGTGACTCAATGGATGGAAGATCTCTCTTTCTCTTTCTCTGTCTCTATCTCTATCTCTGTCTCTCTCTGTTGCTCTTCCTTTCAAGTAAATAAATATTTTTTAAGGCACTATGAATCCATTGGGGGGAAATATTCTTGATACATATGAAGGGACTTCAAAGAGTTCATGGGAAATGGAATTAAAACATACATTTATTTTTGTGTAAAAGAATTTTGAAGCCATGCACAGTGTTTTCATAATATATATTTCCATGAACTGCTTAAAGACCCCTCATGTATGTAAGCATTTTGAGATTCCCACAAACATTTTGAAGTATCCTTTGTATATCTAAAAAATTGTATCAGAAATATATGAAGAACTCCTACAAATCAATAATATTAATAAAAGACAAACAAGCCATTAGGAAAATAGGCAAGAGTCTTTATCAGGATCTTAACATACATGAGCAATAAATACATGGAAAGGTACTCAACCTCAGTAGATGTTAGAGAAATGCAATTAAAACTAAGAGAAGGACAAGCATGTAGCCTAATAGCTGAGTTGTTGGTTATAACACCTGCGTTCCATATTGGAGGACGTAGGCTCAGTACCCTGCTCTGGCGCCAGTTCTTGACTCCAATTTCCTGCTAAATGCAGATCTGGGAGGCAGCAGTGATGACTAAGTAATTATGCCCCTGCCACCCATATGAGCAACCCAGGTTGCATTCCCAGCTACCTGGCTTCGGGCCAGGCACAGTCCTGGCTTTTGTAGGCAGTTGGGAAGTGAACTATTGAGTGGGAGCTCCCTATATTTCTATCATCTATATATCTCGATCTCTGCACTCTCAAAAAGTTACTTAATTTTTTAAAAGTGGCAAGGTTGGGCTGATGTTGTGGCTTAGCTGGTGAAGCCTCTGCCCATGACACCGGCAACCCTTATGTGCAGAAGTTCGAGTCCTGGCTGCTCCACTTCTATCTAGCTCTCTGCTAATGTGCCTGGAAAAGCAGCAGAGGATGGCTGGGCCTCTGCACCCATGTGGGAGACCCAGAAGAAGTTCCTGGCTCCTGGCTTTGGCTGTTGTGGCCATTGAGGAGTGAACCAGCAGATGGAAGGTCAATCTTTCTCTCATCTCTCCCTCTCTCTCTCTGTAACTCTGCTTTTCAAATAAATAAATGCATATTAAAAAGAAAAAGTGGCAAGGTAGCCAGGCACTCCTAATAAAATGACAAGTAAAAAAGCCTGAAGATCCCACATCTGAGGACACACATAGCTCCCGTGTACATGCAGCACAGCTGGTTGACAGGCCCTGTGCTGTCATCAGAGTCCTCTGGGCTCTTCTGTCCTGATGACAGCAAAATCCTACAGGAGAAGAAACTGACACATGTGAATGGAGAGCCAATGATTACCAGATGTTAAAAAAATAAAATCACAGCATGAAACAGATGGGTCAATATGGAAAGCAAAACAAAAAGCTTGAAAACTGACTCTAGAGGAAGTAGAGCTAATTTAGAGAATTGGAGAAAAAGACATGCTGTAAATTAGTAGTCTCAGAATGTTTGAGAAAATACATCCACAAATCCAGAATAGGTTGCTATGAAGTACAGAGAAGAACAGAGGGCTTTTATGAAATCAAGGCTGTGAAAGGTAAAATAAAAACTCAGAAGCTGAACAAAAAGTTAAGGGCACCTCCTAGTTTGGAGAAAAATACAGAAGATTAGAATGAGAAAAAAGTTAGGGACTTTAGGGGCTCACTCCAGGAGGTACCACGTCTGTGTCAGGTTCGCAGAACAGCGGAAAGGGCACAAATAAACTAAGAGGGATGGAAATAAAGCTAAGTAGGATGAATGAAGATTACTCACACGCAGGCTTCATTCAATGACAAAGATCAGATCTCCAGGCTCCGCTCTGGCACACTGGCTCAAGAATAGTTACCTCAAAATATACAGAAGAAAAAGTGCTGACTTTCGGGTCTCTTCCCACAGAACACAGTGATTCGATGCCTGAGTTTTTATAGACGTGTCTAACAAACAGCCAGCACAGCTGGGTCACAGTGGCTATCCTTCCCTTCTGCTCTGAACAGAAGACATTGAAGTCTCACAGTCGGGTAGGACAGGAGTGAAGCAAGCTTAGGATTCTGAGACTTGGGGCTCTGTGCCCAAGGGAGATCCCAGTGTACAAGGGGTCTTCAGAAAGTTCATGAAAAATGCATTTTATGAAAAAACGATGCATGGACTGCAATTCTGTTTTTGCACTAAAATAAACTTTTTGGAGAGAGAGAGAGAGCTTCCATCTACCAGTTCATTCCCCTAAATACGTGCAGTGGCAAGGGCTAGGCAGGCCAAATCTGGAAGCCAGGAACTCAGTCCAGGTCTCCTGTTTTAGGTGACAGGGACTCAACTATTTGAGCCATCCCCAGCTACCCCCCAGGGTCTGCACTACCTCCCAGGGTCTGCACTGGCAGGAAACTAAGACATCTAACCCAGTGTACTTCATGATGGCTGGCATCTTGTTTTTTTTTTTTTTTTTAAGATTACTTTTTTTTGTTTAAAGATTTCTTTTATTTATTCAAGAGGCAGAGTTATAGACAGAAAGAGAGGTCTTCCGTCTCCTGGTTCATTCCCCCAATTGGTCACAATGGCCAGAGGTGGGATGACCCGAAGCCAGGAGCCAGGAGCTTCTTCTGGGTCTCCCATGCAGGTGCTGGGGCCCAAGCACTTGAGCCATTTTCTGCTGCTTTTGCAGGCCATAGCAGAGAGCTGGATCGGAAGAGGAGCTGCCAGGACTTGAACCAGCACCCATATGGGATGCCAGTGCCGAAGGCAGAGGCTTAGCCTATTAAGCCACAGCGCTGACCCCTATGGCTGGCATGTTAACCAGCATTTTCCACACCCCTAAACATACCTTTTAATTCCATTTCCTACAAATGTTGACACGCCCTCATAGAAGCCCTTACAGCATGTCTCTCTTAAAAGCTTTATTTGTTTATCTGAAAATGAGCATTGCAGAGAGAGGGGAAGAGGTCTTCCATCTGCTGACTCACTCCCCACATGACAGCAGCAGCCAGGCCTGGGCCAGGCCAATGCCAGAAGCCAGGAACTTCATCTGGGTCTCCCATGTGGGTGGCAGAGGCCCAAGCACTTGGGCCACCCTCTGCTCCTTTCCCAGCCCATTAGCAGGGCTCCAAATTGGAAGTGGAGCAGCTGGGACATGAACTGGCACCCAGATGGGATGCTGGTATCACAGACTGTGGCTTAACCTGCTGCTGCCACCACTCCCAATCCCCCCCCCACCGCCGTCTCTACCTTGTCCCTGCTGCCCCACTCTGCTGAGCTGAGACCCGCAGATGGTACTAGGTCCATCCTCAGGGCTTCCTCAGGTTCACGTGGGCATTGTGATCTCTCCCCAGCCCACCCCAGGGGATATTGCCCCCTGGATTCTTCCCCAGGGAAATCTGAGAGCCCCCCATTAGTCTCATCCCCCTTAGGGGTCAGCGGTCCCCTAGGAGGCCATGGGGAGCCTTCTCGCCCTCCCCTACAGGCTGTCCCAGGCCCCACCTCCACCCTTCCATCTCCATTTCCCAACAGCCGGCTCCCAAGGCAGCGGTGTGTAGGGGGTTGGCGATACTACCGTGGCCACTCCTTGTTGCCTGTGGACGATTTGAGGACCTTTCAGAAGCCGCGTGGCAGGGAAGGCCCATGGGCACTGGATCACAGGAGGATGTGTTCTGCTGCAGACGCCCAGGCCTACCCCCGCCCTTCACGCCTCGAAGGCACCTTGCCCGGTTGGTCCCTGGCTCATTCCCCTGCCTCCAGCAGTGGTAAAGCATGACATTCCAGCAGATCTGGTTTGTAGGTGTCGGGGGCTTCATTCAGTGTCTTAGAATGGGCAGCAGTGGGAGCCAAGAGCCCGTGCCCACCACCTGGGCCGCTTAGGCTGATAGCCAGAGAATGGGAAGTGACCTCCGAAAGCAGAAGTGAGCTCAAGGTGCTCACATCTGTCTCACTGGCACACAGTCTGAGCAGCTGGCTGCGTGTGATGGGCTGAGACTGACTTGGCCACCTATTAGGAAGCAGGTGACAGCCCGACAGATGACCGGCAGGGGGCTGCCGCCCAGGGCCGGTGTCTTCGGAGCTTGCCAGCATGGCAGGGTGGGGCTGACTTGACTCCAGTTTGTTGGCCTGGGGAGGGGTCCCTGAGGAGTTAGGCCAGGGTCCTTCCCTTGGGCTCAGGTTGGGCCTGGGGTTGCCGGAGGCAGGGCTCTGGGCCTGGGAGCTGGAGCCACCTTTTGTCTCCTCCCAGGCTACGCTCCTGTCCACACATCACAGGGCTCACAGGGAATGCACTGTTGTGGTGGAGCACGTAGGGCGGACGCCCTTGTGTCCATGGGCCGCTTTAGGGAAAACTGAACTCAGTTTAACACAAGAACAGGGCTCAGAATCTTTGCTGCGAGTGCCAGGTTCACTGGCCACAGCCGCTAGAGCCTCCTCTTTCCCAGGTGGCCTGGCCTCCGTGCTGCTGCACCCCTGCTGCATGATTGCATGGGGCAGTGTGGCACTCAGCAGAACAGGTGGGCGTTGACAAGCCTCAGGGAGACTGGGTGGGGGCGAGGGGACCTCAGGGAGGATCCCCTGCAGTGGGAGATATCAGGCAGCCAACAGAGGCTGGGGTGCCTCTGGCAGGGAGAGGGTTGTGAGCACGCCTGGGCTGCCTGGCGGCCTGGAAGGCCACGTCTCCACGTGGGAGGAGTTGCTGGCAAGGCAGACAAGGTAGCAGTGGAGACCCAGGCAGGGATGTTGCCCCCAGCTGCAGTGGGGGTGTTACTGGACATGGGTGATGACGGGCAGGGGGCTGCCGCCCAGGGCCAGTGTCTTCAGAGCTTGCCAGCATGGCAGGGTGGGGCTGACTTGACTCCAGTTTGTTGGTCTGGGGAGGGGTCCCTGAGGAGTTAGGCCAGGGCCCTCCCTTGGGCTCAGGTTGGGCCTGAGGCTGCCTGGGGCAGGGCTCTGGCCTGGGAGCTGGAGCCGCCTTTTGTCTCCTCCCAGGCTACGCTCCTGTCACTGGGATGTGCCACCCTGTCCGCAGCTGCACCCTGAACCACGAGGACGGCTTCTCCTCAGCATTCGTGGTGGCCCACGAGACCGGCCACGTGTAAGTGGCCCGGCGTCCTGGCTGGCTGGGGAAGCTCAGGGCTCCCAGGGGCCACCCCTGCCCTGGCTTCCCGTCCCTCCTGGCCCTGAGAGGGACACGCCCTGAACGAGGATCCTGTGGGATACGAGGTCCTGACCTCTCAGCTCTGCACAGGGCAGGCCCCAGGTCCATGCTGTCCTGGAGGAGCAAATAAAAGAGAAGAAGCAGCTGAGGGCCCAGTGGGTGCTTGGGGCTTTGCACCATCACCCTCACACCACGGGGCAGGGTGGGCTCCAACCCCATGTCACACATGAGTCGTTCGGCCTCTGGGAGGGGCTCACCCAGGGTTGGAGAGCCGGAGGCTGGGAGCTGTGACTGCTCCAGTGTTCACACCCCAGGCTCCATTGGAGGCCTGCATCACGGGCTAGATAAGCACCAATGGGAAATCTGGAGCCGCTGGCACTGTGCCCAAACTGCTGAGTGTGGAGTCGGGGGGCTGCAGATGCCTCTGCCTCTACTGTGCCCTTCCTTGGAGGCAGGATACCGGAGGGTGTTCCCAGCTGGATGCTGTCCCACTGGAAAACCTTTGGCTTTGAGAATCTGAGCAGGTGGAAAGCTGATACCTCCCGGCTCAGGGCAGACCAGGCCAGCCAAGGTCGGGGGAGATGAGCTGCCAGGGGGGAGGAGAAGGCATGGGGTATGGGTCCAGCCAGGCTGCTTGCTCCCCACACAGGCTGGGCATGGAGCATGATGGGCAGGGCAACCGCTGTGGTGACGAGGTGCGCCTGGGTAGCATCATGGCGCCCCTGGTGCAGGCCGCCTTCCACCGCTTCCACTGGTCCCGCTGCAGCCAGCAGGAGCTCGGCCGCTACCTACAGTGAGTAGCTCCCTGGGGCCCCCAGGGGTGGGGGGGGTGAGCCCTCCACCTGGGCTGTGCGCTGGGAGGTGCAGAGAGTCCCCAGCGCACCTGAACCCAGCCTGTGCCCTTTGGGCCCTGGGTCCTCCTGCCTGAAGTGCAGAGACAGAGGGAGCTGGGTGTGGATGGCAGGTGGGCCAGGCAGCTATCCTGAGATCTGTGCGGGTCAGGTTCTGGTGTGTGATACTGAGGAAGAGAGATCCAGAAGGGAAGGCGAGGCAGCACAGCCGAGGCCGGGCTGTGCAGGTGCACAGCCCTGCTGGAGACGGTTCGCGGTGCCCATGTATTCTCCACAGCTCCTATGACTGCCTGCGGGACGACCCCTTCGCCCACGACTGGCCGGCACTGCCCCAGCTGCCGGGGCTGCACTACTCCATGAACGAGCAGTGTCGCTTCGACTTCGGCCTGGGCTACATGATGTGCACTGCGGTGAGTGTGGGAGCCTGCAGCCTGTGGCACCCCTGGGGGCCCGGGAGGAGGAGGAGCCTAGCGGGCTTCCTGGGGAGCAGGCAGGTATTGGGGATACCCACCTGGCAGGTCTAGACATGGAGCTAGGCAGGCAAGACAGTGACAGAGCTGTGACCAGGGGGGCAGCAAGTGGTGGTAGATGCCTGGTAAGGCCCTTGGGTCAGCCTTCAGACTTCCGGAGGGCTTCCTGTAGGAAGGGGGGGGGGAGAGGGAGGACTCACATGTGCAGAGGCTTGGAGGAGAGGGCATAGCACAGATGAGAACCTGTCGTGCCCCAGTCTGGGTTTAAAGACAGAGCCACCAGCAGGCGCCCTGGCCACTGTTGCCCCAGACTGACTTAATGATCATCTCTGCTGCCTTGAGGAAGTAAGCAAAGTTGTCCCATTTTACGGATGAGGGAGCTGAGGCTCAGAGAAGCTGTGAGCAGGTGGTGGACCGGGGACTGACGGAGAGGTCCGCTTCCTTCTGTGACTCTCTTTGCAGCACTGTGGGCTTGATTGGCAGGTGCTAGGAGGCTCTGGAAAGGGACGTGCTGGAGAAAAGGCTGCCAGGACAGGGAGCAGAAAGGCTGGGGGTGGTGGTGGTGGTGGTGTTACTGTGAGGTGCAGAGGACCTAGGGCGGGGCTGGCAGAGGGAGGGCTTCAGGAAGTGGAATCCTGCAGGGTGGGGCGCAGCAGGTGCCCCAGCCCTTCGAAGCCACCAGCCACTCCTGCCTGGGCCAGAGGGCTGCCCACCAACCTCCATGCTCCACAAGGTACATGGCCTCCCAGGCCAGGCAGAGATGCAGAGCTCATGGCGCCTACCAGCCCCCCAGACCTGTCGCAGGCCAGTCCTGCTGGGGCATCTGGGGTCATAGGGGACCCACGGGGCTGGGGGGTACCCCGGACAGTCCCCTAGCCGGCTGCACGCGCTCTCTTCCAGTTCCGGACCTTCGACCCCTGCAAGCAGCTGTGGTGCAGCCACCCTGACAACCCCTACTTTTGCAAGACCAAGAAGGGCCCTCCCCTGGACGGGACAATGTGTGCGCCTGGAAAGGTAAGTCAGGACCGAGGGCTCCTTGGGGGCCCCAGGGCCGAGGACAGGCACGGTGAGGCCCAGCTTGCCCAGTCAGGCACTGCAATGCCTGCAGAGGGGGCAGGGGGCCTTCTCGGGGGACCCCCGCCTCCTCCCTTCCCCCTTTTTAATTACACACAACCACATGCAGCCCGCCAGAGCAAGCCTGGTCCTCAGAGCTTCTCACTGGCTACCAAGACCCCCCACTCAGGAATCCCCTGCTCTGAGGGGCCTTTTGGATTGGCTGCCTCTGTCTCCCCTGCACACTGTGAGTGATGGTGGCCCCTGGCCTCCTGGCGCCTCAAAGCCTCAGCCTCCCCATCCCGAGACCTTGGTGTTTGTTCCTTGTCCCTTGAGGTCACGGGATGGCCACCCCAGGCCAGTTTCCCAGTCTCTGCTGACTCTGATAGGGCCAACCAGAACTCCAGGCCTTTGGTTCAGATGAAATCGCATGCCCACTCCTGGGCCAATCACTTGCTAGAGGGTTGGCATATTCAGATAAATCTTAATCAAGATCTCAGGCAAGGAGGGCTCAACCCCACTGGCCAGCAGGGGGCACTGTGGAGTGGATTCCAGTGAGTGAATCATAATGTCAGGCCTGGAAGGCCCCCAGGTACCTGGCCTGTGGTTGCTTGATGCAGGACTGGGCCAGCTGCCCAATTGTATCTGTCTGGTAGAACTTAAGAGAGAGCTTCCCTGGGCCAAGACCGTGGCAATAGCGAGTAAAGCTGCTGCCTACAGTGCCAGCATCCCATGTGGGTGCCAGTTCGAGTCCTGAGTGCTCTACTTCTAATCCAGCTCTCTGCTATGGCCTGGGAAAGCCATAAAAGGTGGCCCAAGTGTTTGGGCCCCTGCACCTTCATGGGAGACCCAGAAGCTCCTGGCTCCTGGCTTTGGATCAGCCCAGCTCCAGCCATTGCAGTCATTTGGGGAGTGAACCAGCGGATGGAAGACCTTTCTCTCTCTCTCTCTCTCTCTCTCTCTCTCTCTCTCTGTAACTCTGCCTTCAAATATATAAATACATCTTTAAACAGAGAGAGAGAGAGAGAGAGAGAGAGAGCGAGCAAGCGCGAGCTTTCCAGGCCCAGCCCTGAAGACTTTGGTTTGGAATAGGGCTAAGAATTGTTTTTTCTCTTTTAAATTATGGTAAAAATCACATTACACAAAATTCACCATTTTAGCCCCTTTAAAGTGCACAGTTCATTGGCATTTAGTTCATTCACAGAGTTGTGCAACCATCACCCCTGTCTAGTGTCGGACCTTCATCCCCAAAGGAAATCTAGTGGGTTAATTACCCCTCCTCTGCCTCTCCCTAGCCCCTGGCAACCATTAATCTGCTTTCCATCCCTATGGAGACAGAATTATTTATCTGGAATTTCATAGTCAAGGAATCATGCAATCTTCAACCTTTTGCGTCTGACTTATTTCACTGAGCTTAATTTTTTTTAAGATTTACTTATTTTAGAAGGCAGAGTCAAAGAAAAAGAGGGAGAGAGAGAGAGAGACAGGGGGAGATCTTCCATCCTCTGGTTCACTCCCCACATGGCTGCAATGGCCAGCTCCTGAGCCAGGCCAAAGCCAGGAGCCAGTAACTTCCTCCGGGTCTCCCATGTGAGTGGTAAGGGTGCAGGCACTTGGGCCATCTTCTGCTGCCTTTCCCAGGCCACTGGCAGGGAGCTGGATTGGAAGTGGAGCAGCTGGAACATGAACTGGCGCTCATATGGGATGCCGGCATCACAGGCAGTGGCTTTACCACTGTGCCACAGCTCCGGCCCCAGTATAATGTTTGTGAGGTCCATCCACTTTAGAGTTCCACCTTAGAGCGTGCGGCAGTCCTCTGTGTTTCTTTACCCTGTTGTATGGGTAGGCCATGTCCCATTGATCCCTTCGTCCTCTGCTGGGCATTTGGGCTGCCTCCCCCGTTCTCAGTGTGACTCGTGTCACTATGCATATCCGTGTGTGTGGTTCTGTGGGAAGACCCAGGAATTGTGGTTTCAAGTAAGTGGCCCACATGTAAGGTGGTTCACTGGGCTCAGTGAGGGCCCAGCTGGGGAATGAGACTGGCTGAGCTTGGCTTCTGACCCTGCCCTCCCAGTCCACCCCTGGGCAGAGGGCAGGAGGATGGAGTAGGCGGCAAGCATGCCCACCCTGGGAGCAAGAGCATGCAGGTGCATCTCTGGCCTTAACTGCAGCTGACCGCCTGCTCCCCACTCCACCCCACCCGGACCTGGAGAAGAAGGTGTGCAGATAACGGCCAGAGTGCCCCCTCATCATGGGAGCCGCTGACCGGGCCGCTCTTTCTGGTGGTGGAACCCTTTGTGCATATAGCCCTGTAAATAAAATGGCTGTTTTGGGTATTTAAAAAAAAACAGTGGTGATGAAAGGACAGAGAAGGGGCTGGCTCAGCCTCCCTTTGGTTCACAAGGAGCACCAGGGGACCAGGGAGAGGGGTGAGGGTGCCTCCTGGGGACCTATTGCAGTCCACGGCTTGCTGTGTGGCTGGCTGGTTTCAGCATCTTATTGTCTTTTTTATTATTGCAATAGAATGTTCTATCTGGCAAATGCCTTAGTCCATTTTGTGTAGGTGCAATGGAACACCACAGACTGGGTCATTTATGAAGAATAGAAACGGATTGGCTTCTGGTTCTGGAGGCCAGGAAGTCTGAGATCCGTGTGCATCCGGTGAGGATCTGCCAGCATCTGGTGAGGGCCTTCGTGCTGCGTTGTCCATGGCAGAAGGCAAAAGGGGGACCAGCTTGTCCTGCCCTAAGAAACTGCCCCCCAGGAGAAGAGCACCCCCTGACAAAGGCAGAGCCTTCATGACCTAAACACCTCATCAGGATCCCACTTCTCAGCATGGTTGGCCAGGGTTGGGGTAGCGAGTTGGTTTCCCACAGTGGGCTCCAGGGGACACATTCAAACCAGAACAGAAAGCAATCGATCGTTGATTGTGCCTTCCCTCCGCTTTCCTGCAAGAAAACACAAGGAGGGAGGGGAGTGAAGGTTCACAGGAGAAAGTCAGGCCAGGCTCGAGCAATAGCAAATCACCAGGCGGACAGGAGTGAGGGACCTGGGCCATGCCCTGCTCGGCTGTGCCCCGCCGTCTCCTCTGCCATCAGTAGTGGGCAACACGGAGCTCACCTTTGGACACAGCTGGCCCCTGGCTGGGGCTCCTCCTGCACACCTAGGCTGGACCCCCTTTTCCCATCCTACAGCTGAGTCATCACAGGCGTGTTGCCCTCGCTTGGTCTCCTGTACCCCATTCCACCCCTATTTACTCACAATTTTTTGAATCCACCAAAGGGTAAAAGTCAGTCCAGTATTCTATGCATGCAGTTGACCTGGAAAGAAGTGAAAAAAAAAATCTACAATCAGCTGCCTCCCCGCCTCTGCCCTTGACTGTTGCAGCTTCTTCCCAGTCTGCCTTGGGCTGGACGCTGAAAGGCTGGGGGTTCGGGGTGGGAGGTTGTCAGCAGCACCCTCCGGGTTCAGAGCCCTGGGCCCTGGTCAGGTGGAGCAGAGAGGTTTTGCAGGGCTGGGGTGAGAAGCAAGGGCTGGGTGCTCAGCTGGCGGGGGAGACGTCTCTCCTGTGCACTTGCCAGTGCTCTGCAGAGCGAAGTGGTCTGTGCACCTGAGCGCCTGGCCAGGGAAGCTCCTCGTCCCCTCAGTCCCCCCTCATGCCGTGTCTGGTGGTCTCCACATCCACACAGGACATGAGACTTTGCACCTTCCCACTTGGAAGCCTGTCTGGTGAGTGGCGTATTTATAGGCATTTAAACCTGGGTCTCTGAAGCGTTTTAATGCCCGAGCGTGTGAGAGATGAGAGCCGGAGACAGCTCGTGCAAGGTGATTGCACCCCCAAAACGCTCAGAGTCACCCAGGAAGCTGTGAACCAGTGTGCTGGGGTGGGGGTGGGGGTGACTTCCTGTCTTCTTTGCTTTCCTACTTCCTGCAGTGGACACGTGCTGCCTCTTTGCAGGCGGTCGGGGTCTGCCAAGCCCATGGGTGTCCTGCGTGGCTGTGCCCAGCTCCCTGTGTCCAGGCAGGGGAACCCCTGTGCCCACTGGAATGGGGGTCACATGTGGCCTTCCTTTCCTCCTGTGACCCGCAGGGCCTGCAGGCTGTGCTCTTGGCAGACAGGAAGTCACGGAAGTGCTAGGACAGCTGGCTCACTCCCTGGCTTACTCAGCCTGGGCTGCTCTTAACTAAGACACTGCACACCGGCCCTTAGGTCTGGTGCCGGCGTGATAGGTTCTGGTGAGGGCCTTTCTGCGGTTGGCAGGTGGCCATGGCTCACTACACCCGCACATGGCGGAGAGGGTGGCCATCTCCTGAACTGGGAGAACAGCAGTCCCATTCGTGAGAGCCTCCCCTCCTGTTGCCATCACAGCAGAAACCAAAGGTTCTGTTCCCCGACGGGAGCACAGCGCCTCCCTCACCTGGGCCCGCCTCCTTGCCCGTCATCAGCCCCACCTGGTGTCACCAGCTGCCAGGGCCACCAGCTAGCATCTCTGTGGGTGCTTCCTCTCCCTCCGTGGCCCAGTAAGGGCAGCTTTTGTGGGGAGAGAGAAGGTAACTGGGGCCCCAGGGCGGGCGGACATGGCCAGGATCACTGCCTTGTGCTGGGCTTGTATGTACAGCTGGGCGATAACGGAGCCCTTGACTGCTTGCCTGGAGCCCATGGGAGAATGCAGAGAGGAGTAGCCTCTGCAGCGGGCTCCGAGTGGCTCAGAGGCGGGCCTGGGAGCATTTCAGCAGGCTGTGAGGGGGTGAGGCCTTGTTGGAAAGAGCGAGGACAGAGTGGCAGCTCCCCAGCAGAGATGGATGCAAGGGCAGGGAGGTGAGGAAGGGTCTGCTTGAGGCAGGGGGCCCAGGACGGGTGCAGCTCAGGCTGGAGATGGGACACAGCCTCTCACATGGAGGTCTGGTGGCAGGAGTTTTCCAGGGAGCGTGCCCAGGGCCACGACGTCGGACAGAAATGAGGCCTGAGCCAGCCCCATGTGGAGCTCTGGAGCTGGGCAGACCCTTTGAGAGCCATTGCAGCCGAAGTGCTGGGTGTGCCCCAACGTTGGCCAGCCATTGGTTCTGTCTGTCCCCAGGAAAGGGGCCTGATGTTGGTCCGAGGGCTGGAGAGAGTCTCCCCTGGGAGTCTCGAGGAACACATTCGTGAAGGGGTCTGGGTGCTCGCCACAGAGCCCACCGCACCAGGTGTGCTTCGGGGGGAACTGAGGGCCAGCATTCTAAGCAGGGGCAGCCCAAAGGCAGGGAGGGAGAGTGGGCTTTGCTGAGAGGACGGCCCGAGCTCCTGCCCTGCAGCCGCCACCGTGGTAGGTGACACTGCAGGGGAGCAGAGGTCGGCCACACGGGGCTTTGAGGCCCCCTCATCCCCAGCAGTGGGAGCCAGCGAAGGTCATACGAGGGGAGCAGCTTCAGTGTTGGGGTGTCCCCCTTGCGTAAACCTTTCCAAGGCTCTGAGGATGGGCACAGCAAGGTGTCTCCACAGCACGTGTTGTCAGGCAGTTTGCAAACGTGACACGTTTTCAGCACAAGCAAAGGAGCTCACCACTCTTCACGCTTGTTTCCCCCTGGGGGACCTTGTCCTGTTGGCTGAGTATTTTGTAGCTTGGCCACAGAGAACTTGGATTTAGTGGTTTATGTACATGATCTTCAGTCTGCTATGTGTGTGGTTAAATTATCGTGCATGCCTGGGTATGAGAGTAGCTCCTAGAAGTCTTTGCCACCCCTCTATGGGGGAGACCCAGTTGGAGCTACAGGCTCCTGGCTTTAGCATGACCCAGCTCCAGCTGTTGAGGCCATTTGGAGAGACAGCCAGTGGTTGGAAGATCTGTCTCTCTCTATGTATATCTATCTCGATCTCTCTTTCTCCCCCTCCTCCCCTATGTATCTGTCATTCTGCCTTTCAAATAAATAAAATAAATCTTTTTTTAAAAAAAGAAAAAGAAATAACTCTGCCTTCAAAAAGTAAATTTTAACAACAAGCCCCATTTTGGATCAAACCAAGGGCAGTCGTTGGTTGGGGGGAAGAGTTGTACTTCAGAGAGGTAATGGGCAGGTTCTCGGGGCAGCCAGGGGCCGAAGGGCAGTGACGATGATGAGCGAGTTGGCCACGCATTTCACCTTCCTTCTAATTGGACGTGAAATGTTGACAGCAGCCAAGACACCGTGACATTCCTAAAGTAAGGACACTGGCAGCTTCAGGCACTGCTGCTAATCAAAGAGCGCTTGAAAGTCTGGCTCTGACCAAGAAGGCAGAAAATGCCCTGGGAGCCACGGCCAGGACAGAGCCTTGTGTCCACCCTTGCCCGTCCTAACTTCCGGTGACAGCACTGCTGGCTTATTTAAATCATAAATACTGAAGAAAAGAAAACTGCTGCCTTTGGCATGCTGGACAAGGGCTGGCAACCTACAGTCCGAAGGCCGATTCCACCCACGGCCTGTTCGTTTGCTTCAGAAATGTGCTGCCCAGGTGAGGTCCCCTGTTTCAATAGAACAGCTCTGCGATTCTCAGTGTATACAGACTTGTGCAACCACACAGCAAGCAGTCAGTTTTAGGACATAGAGAAGCCAGGCACCCACTAGCAGCCCCCTCAATCCATCTGACCCAGGCAGCCACTCGTCTGCTTTTCTGTCTTTGAGATTTTCCTACTCTGGACGTTTCATATAGGTGGAGTCATAGAACTGTGATTTCCGGTGACTGACTTCTAGTGTTATGGGCATAACGGTTGCAGGTTCGCCCATGTTGTGGCAGGTGTCAGCTCTCAGGCCTACTGACTGCCGGGTAACAGTGAATCCTAGTTGTCTGCCCACTTATTATTGGATGAACATTCCACCTGTTTCCACTTTCCAGCCATTAAGAGAAATGCTGCGTGAAGATTCTTGTGCAGATTGCTGCCCAGATTTGTCATTTTTCTCGGACAGTTCGCCAGAGGTGGGATCGCTGGGTTTGCTGTTAACTCTGTGTTTGCCACGTTGGGGAACGGGCTGGACTTTTTCCAAAAGAGCACACCTGTTTCCCGCACACACTGGCTGAGGGCTTTGCTTCCTGCCTGTTCCTCCTGGGGTGGGAAGTAGTACCTCCCTGGGGTTTTGATATGTTTTTCCTAATTTCCCACCGCATTGAACATCTTTCCATCTGCTTAATGACAGTTTTCTTGGAGGACAAATGTCTGTTCAGATTCTTTGCTTATTTCTTTTCCTAAAGATTTATTTACTTATTTTGAAAGATTTAAAGAGAGAGAGAATCTTCCATCCACTGGTTCACTTCCCAGATGCCCACATGGCCAGGGCTGGACCAGGCTGAAGCCAGGAGCCAGGAGCTTCTTCCAGGTCTCACATGTGGATGGCAAACACTTGGGCTATCCTCTTCTGCTTTTCTCAGGCCATTAGCAGGGAGCTAGATTAGAAGTGGAGTGGCCAGGACTCGAACCAGAGCCCATATGGGCTGCTGCTATTACAAGCAGCAGCCTTACCCACAATACCATGATACCAGCCTCCCTCTGCTTATTTTTAAATTGAGTCATTTATCCTTTTATTACTGAGTTGTTAGAGACCTTTATATATTTTAGTGTCTTTTATTTTAGTTTTTTAACAGATTCGATGTAGTTTATAGATATAATTCTAAGAATATAATGATATTCCCTACCACTCTCCCTTCTCCCTCCTACGCTCCTGCTCTCTCCCTTTCTTTTTTTATTTTTTAGGTTTTGAGATAACATATCTTAAATTTACATTATAGTAAAAAGGCTTAATTTCTCACCAGATGAGAAGTTTAACAAGTAAAAAGCAAAAAAGATCCTCATTTAGTGGGAATATAAGCAACGGGTATAAACAATAAGTGAAGGGGAAATGACCATTTCACCCATACACAGTATTTTTTTTTTTTTGACAGGCAGAGTGGACAGTGAGAGACAGAGAGAAAGGTCTTCCTTTGCTGTTGGTTTACCCTCCAATGGCCGCCGCAGCCAGCGCGCTGCGGCCGGCGCACCGCGCTGATCCGATGGCAGGAGCCAGGTGCTTATCCTTGGTCTCCCATGGGGTGCAGGGCCCAAGCACTTGGGCCATCCTCCATTGCACTCCCTGGCCACAGCAGAGAGCTGGCCTGGAAGAGGGGCAACCGGGACAGGATTGGTGCCCCGACCGGGACTAGAACCTGGTGTGCCTGCACCGCAAGGCAGAGGATTAGCCTAGTGAGCCGTGGCGCCGGCCTACACAGTATATTTTAAAGTAATCACAGTTAATCAAAACTATAGTAGTATAGCATTCTTTTTTTTAAGATTTATTTATTTATTTGAAAGAGTTACAGAGAGAGAGAAAACGAGAGGCAGAGAGAGAGAGAGAGAGAGGTCTTCATTCCCCAATTGGCCACAACAGCTGGAGCTGTGCCGATCTGAAGCCAAGAGCCAGCAACTTCTTCTGGGTCTCCAACGCAGGTGCAGGGACCCAAGGACCTGGGCCATCTTCCACTACTTCCCCAGGCCATAGCAGAGAGCTGGATCGGAAGTGGAGCAGCCGGGTCTCGAACTCGTGCCCACATGGGATGTCAGCGCTGCAGGCAGCTGCTTAACCCGCAACACCACAGTGCCGGCCCCTAGTGTAGCATTCTTGACTATTGGTTTGACAAAGGCATGAAACAAAGTCTGGCAAAACTATATTTGCGGCAATACTGATACACACAGGCATTTCTTTCTTCTTTTGTTTTTGTTTTAATTTTAGCTCCCACATATCAAGGGGAACAAAAGCAGTATTTGTCTTTCTCTGCCTTTTATATGGAAGAGTCCTTTATATATTCTGAATACAAATCCCTTATAGTTATCAAATATATAATTTGCAAATATTTTTTGAATTCTGTAGATAGCTTTTCACTTTCTTGATGGCATCATTTGAGGCACAAGTGTTTTTAATTTTGACGAAGGTCTTTTGAATGAGAAGTTCATCTGTGTTTACTTGTATCATGTGTGCTTTAGATGAGGTACATAAGAAACCATTTAAGAAGATTACGCCTGTGTCTTATTCTGAGTCTCAGCTGTCATATTGAAGCCGTGGTCCATTTTATGAGTCCCCCTTCGTTGTTTTGCGTGTGAACGTCCGGTCTCAGCGCTGTTTGTTGAAAGACTAATTTGTTTACCTTGAATCATCTTGACACCCTTGTCAGACATCAGCTGACCAAATGCAAAGGTTCGGTTCTGAACTCTACACCCCATTCCACTGACAGATTGAGCTGTGCTTGTATCTGAACCATACTGTCAGGAGTATGGTAGGTTTAAAAAAATTTCTTAAATTTATTTATTTGAAAGATGCAGACAGAAACAGAGAGACAGAGATCTCCCACTTACTGGCTCACTCTTCAAATGCCAGCAGCAGCTGGGACTGGGCCAGGTTGAAGCTAGGAGCCTGGAACTCAATCTGAGTCTCCCACGTGGGTGGCAGAGAACCAAGTATTTGAGCCATCAGCTACTGCCTCCTGGGGTGCACATTAGCAAGAAGCTGGAATCAGGACCAGAGCCGAAGACTCAGGCCCCCTGTGTGGGATGTGGGCCTGCTAAGCTGCACGCTGCCTCGGGGGTTTTAGAGGGAGCTTTGAAGTGGGGAAATGTGCAGTTCCCTTTCCAGTACTGTTTCATCTATTCCGGGTCCCTTGCTTTCCCAGGGGAAATTTTGGGAGCAGTTTCTCAATTTCAGCAAATCACAGATCATTGTGGGGGAGTGTTGCCATCTTAACAGTCTGAGCCATGGACAAGAAATATCTTCCCGTTTACTTAGATTTTTAATTGCTTTCAATGATATTTTGTAATTTTCTGTGGACAAGCTTTGCATTTCTTTTGATAATTTTGTTCCTAAGGGTTTTTTCTCTTTTTGATGCTATTGTAGATGGAATTTAAAAAAAAAGATTATTTATTTGAAAGGCAGAGTAAGAGAGAGAGACAGACAGACAGACAGACATATCAACTATCCACTGGTTCACTCCCCAAATGGCCACAATGGCTGGGGCTGGGCCAGACGAAAGCCAGGAGTCTGGAGCTTCATCTGGGTCTCCCATGTGGGTGGCAGGGACCCAAGCACTTAACCAACCTCCACTGCCTTCCCAAGTGCATTAGCAGGGAGCTAGAAATGAAGAAGAACAGTTGGGACTTGAACCAGCACTCCCATATGGGACGCCAGCATGGAAGGTGGCAGCTTAACTCCCTACATCACAATGCTGGCCCCTGGAACTGTTTTCAAATTCCATTTTCAAATCACGTGTTGCCAGTTTGTAGAAATGCACTTGATTTTTGTACACTGATCCTGTATCTCATGACCTTGCTGAGTTTGTCTGATAGCTCCCACGGCATTCAGTAGACTCCCTGTGATCACACGTGGCGAGGGCTCCTTTCCTCCTCTCTAGGACAAAGGTTTCTTTTTCTCACCTGATTGTCCTGGGTGGAAGTGGCACGAGGAGATGTGCTCGTCCTGTTCCTGGTTGTGGGGTGCTGTGTTCCCTCCAAAATTCACCTTGAAACTGCCCCCTTAGTGCAGCAGCATCAAGAGGTGGGAGCCAGAGGGCGCAGGTGGGGCCCCCTTTGCGCCTGGGCCTCCCTTCCACCGCGGGAGTATGTGGCGCCAGGCTCCCGGAACCCTCGTCCAGTGGCTCAAACCTGCCCATGAGCCTCTGCGCCGGGGCATCCCTTCCGCCACGGGAAGATGCGTCGGGCCACACCTGCCCATGAGCCTCCATGCCCGGGCCTTCCTCCCACCGTGGGAGGATGCGCACACCTACCCATGAGCCTCCTAGTGAATTTATCATCTGCATTATTGTGCTCTTCAACTCCAGAATTGTGTCTGCTTCTTTTTGATGATCTTTCCATAATGTTTATTTACTGGTATTTGCTGTTTGGTGAGACACTGATCTTATACGCTCCTTTCTTGTTTTAGACATGGCTTACTTTTGTTTTTAAACATACTTGTAGTAGCTGTTTTGAAGATGCTGCTGCTGCTTTTTTTTTTTTTTTTCTAAGTCCAACACCTGGACCTCCTTAAAGGTCGTTGCTATCCCAGGCTCAATTTCCTGGGTGTGAGTCCACTGTGCTGTTTCTTTTCACCTCCTGGAGTTTCCTGCTGAAAGCCGGCGTTCTGTAGGTGACACGCTGAGGCAGCTCTGCCCGTGGACTTCCGGGCCCTGCTGCTGGTTTGTTTTAGTAAGCTGGGTGGGTTGTTTCTGCAATGTTTGCTTCCCCTGCAGTATGCAGCTGTTGACCCAGCCCCTCAGGGGGCACAGCCCTGGCACACAAGCAGTCCTCGTGGCCAGGCTCCACACCCCCACCCCCACCACCACACCTCAAACCCACAGTGGGATTAGCCAGGCTTTCTTTGACCTCCCCATTAAGTTTAAGGCCTTCCTGCCTCTAGTGCTGTCACACCCAGTTGTTAAACTGATCACTGTCACCAGCTGACAGGCTGTTCCCTGTGTTAATGCCCTGAGGTTCTCCTTACTCTGTGGTAAGATCCAGGTAACTCTGGGCCCTTTGCAGGGGTAGTGTGCTGCCGTCTCTGAGGCTTCCTCGGACCCCAGGAGGAGGCTATGCCGTCTTTGCCCCTGGTTCTGTCTCCAGCTTCTAACTGGTTTTCCATTTGACTTGCTGCTGTTGGTGTCTCGGAACTAAAAGGTCTCTTAGTGCTCAATACTAAGGTCTCTATTGCTTTTCTAAAGGGACTTATTTATTCATTCATGTATTTATGTGAACGGCAGAGTATCAGAGAAAGGAGAGAGGGAGAGAGAGAGAGAGAGAGAGAGGCAGACCATCTGCTTGTGCACTCCTCAAGTGACCGCAATAGCTGGGATTGGGCCAGGCTGAAACCAGGAGCAAAGAACTCACTCCTGGTCTCCCACTTGGGGCAAAGACTCAAGCACTTGGGCCACCATCCGCCGCCTTCCCAGGCACTTTAGCAGGGAGCTGGATCTCAGAGGTAGAGCAGTTGAGACGCCAGTGTTGCAAGCGGTGGCTTTACCCGCTGTGCCACAAGGCTGAGTCCCTCTGTTGTTTTTGACTGTCTTAGTCATGAATTTCCCTGGGTTGTCTTCCAAAGCAGATCCCTTTAGAGAAGCTGTGGGGTGCTGTGTTCCGCTTCTCCCCATGAGCAGGCTACTGCGCCAAAGCACTGGTGCCGTAGTAAGGACCGTGGCTGCTTCTCCCAGGGTTGTTCCCGGCCCAGCACAGTCCTTGCTGGAAGTAGTAGTCTCTGCTCCTCTCAGAGTGCTCCCTTCAACATGGAATCTCCTCTCACACGCAGGCTAGGGGAGGGGCTATCAGGGCCACTACTCTCGGTGGGGAGGCTGGTCCTCCTGGCCACCCTTCCTGGTGTAGCCTTTCCACAGCACAGAGTTGGGAGGGAGAGAGGATCAGGTGCCATGTATTTCCTGGTGTGAAACGGTAGCCCTAGCCCAGGAGCTGGGGGCGTGGGGAGCCCCGTCTTCTTGACAGTGAAGCACCTGTTGCACTGAGCTGTGGAAGGAGTGGGAGAGGGTTGAGGCTCAGAGGCCACACTTCCCTTGCTTCCTCTCTGTCTGTTGCACTGATTTTAGGATACTTTCCATTGGCCGTAAATGGCTGCTGTTTTTTAAAGGGGAGTCTTCCCCAGCTAAACGGTCGTGTCCCTGAGGAACGGGGCCACCTTGCCTCCTTTCACTTCCGTTTCACAAGTTGCCATTCGCTGACCGCTTGTATAAATAAAGTTTTATTGGAACATGGCCCTGGCCATTCGTTCACCTATCGTCTGGAGCCTCTTTTGGGTTCAGTGGCGGTGCTGAAGAGTGTGACAGCGAGGATGAAAATAGCAGCTCTGGCTTCTTCGCTCTCTGCGGAAAACAAAAGTACAGAAACGTTGTCATTTGAAGGCAGAACTGGAGGAAAAGTCGTCAGTTAATTTAAACACACTGTTCTCTGGCCTTGGTTGTTTGTGCTTGTCGGTTTTGGGGGCAGAGGGGTTTTTATTGTCCTAAGCCAACATTCCCTTTGATCCTTAACTTTGTAGGTTTGATTTCGCAGTCCTCTGCCTCAGTGGGTCCCGGGGCTGTGTCAGTGCCTGCCCTCCCTCTGGGGGAGCATCGGTCAGATCGCAGCCGCACAGCTGGGTTCCCGCACGCCACTGTCGTTCTCCATTCATCCCCCGGGTTTGCTGTCACCGCCACCTGTCCTTTTTACTCAATGAGGTCCTTGTGTCTCTGGAGTGACAGTGGGACACGCTGGTGTCTCTGCTCACATGGGCACATGGGCGGCCTCCATCTTGCCGACAGAGTGCGGAGTGGGCTGGGGCCAAGGGGCGTGTCAGAGCCGAGGGATGGTCGGGGTGGGCACTACCTGGGCGCCTTCTGCCGCCCGAGCCCCTCCCCTTGGCCCTCAGGACAGGGAGGGCTGCCAGCGCCCAGCCAGTAACAAGACCAGGCTTTCCTCTGCAACGTGACCCCAGTGCCCTGGCTTGGGGCAGGTGTCACAGGCCTCGCGGGCTGACAGGCGGGGGTGGGGGTGTCTGAGAGCCTGCTGCCTGTGAGTGGCGGGACAAGGGCACGGTTCTGTCTTTCAGCATTGCTTTAAAGGACACTGCATCTGGCTAACGCCCGACATCCTCAAACGGGACGGCAACTGGGGCGCCTGGACTCCATTCGGCTCCTGCTCGCGCACCTGTGGCACAGGCGTGAAGTTCAGGACCCGGCAGTGTGACAACCCACAGTGAGTTGGCCCTGGTGTCACCCCAGCGACAGCTGAGGTGCCCAGAAACCCCTCAGGAGCCAGCCCCACCATGTGGGCCAGAGCAGGAAGGGCAGGCCTGCCCAGAGCTTCTCCCCTCCATACCCAGAGGGAAACTAAGACTCAGAGGAGAGGGTGCAGATCCTGCCACACGGCCTGGAAACCATCAGCCTGGGGCTGCAGTGCCCAGCCTGTGCACTGGCCTACTGTGTCCTCGGCGGTGGAAGAGAGCAGGTGGACAGATGTGGGGAGCACAGGGATGGACAGGGGGCTCTCTCAGCTCCCTCTTGTTTGAAGTCAAGCGAGAGGCAGGGCCCGGACTCCCTTCCAATCCCTGCTGCCCAGCCAAGAGTCAGCCTGCAGGAGCTGCCCCCAGCCCCGCCCCTGCTTCTCCAGGCAGGCCCTTCCCACCACCACCACTACACCTGGCCTGGAGGGTCTGTGGCTATGCAGACACAAGGGGCTTGCTTGCTTTCCTTCTTTCTTCCTTTTTTTTTTTTTCTAAGATTTATTTATTTATTTGAAAGGCAGAGTTACAGAGAGAGAGGGAGAGACAGAGAGAAAATCCTCCAACCACTAGTTCACTCCCCAAATGGCTGCAATGAAGCCAGGAGCTTCATCCAGGTCTCTCATGTGGGTGGCAGGGGCCCAAGGACTTGAGCCATCTTCCGCTGATTTCCCAGGTGCATTAGCAGGGAGGTGGATTGGAAGTGGAGCAGCAGGGACATGAGCTGGCGCCCATATGGGATGCTGGCATCACAGGCACAACCCACCTACCTTTCCTTCCTTCCTTCCTCCCTGCTTTCTTTATTTCTTATCTCTCTCTCTCTCTCTCTCACCTGTCTAGTGTTTTAAAGACCAGTTTATATAAAAATATTAAAATTTGGGAATCTCACATAAAATAAAACAGAGTTCCATCTTCTAAGCTGAGCACCATACATGCAGCTGTGGTGGACACAGGCTCCGCCCTCTGCAGCAGTTCCCCTGTTCTCCCACTCCGGTCAGGCTCTGAGCCCGTGGCAGGCAGTCGTTGCTGGGGACAGGGGCTCTGGCAGTTGGCTGTTCAGTAGTACACCTGTGTTCCTGGGGCTGCTCATTTTATGAAGAGAAAAGGTCTATTGGCTAACTCACCGTTTGGAGGTTGAAACCCCAGCATGGCCTGCCTCACTGGTTTGGCATCTGGTGAGGGCAGGAGACGGCAGTGGAGGGTAGAGGAGGGGACCCTTGGCAAGCCGGGAAGCGGAGAGGCCCTGCCCCAAGCCTCTTTCAGAGGGCTCATCACCCCCAACTCACTGAGCCCTGCTTCTAAAACCATAACTGCAAGAAGTTTCCACCCCACTGAATTTATGACTTCAGGTGAAATCCCAACATGAGCTTGGGGACCAAAGCATAGCAGAGGTCAAGTTCCTCTCCGCCTAGCGGGATGTGGGAGGGGGTCTCAGGGCTGGTGTGGCTCCCCTGCCCCTGCTCACTCCTTCCTGTCTGGAGGCCCCAGGCTGCCCTCCTCTGCAGGAGCCCAGGCTGGAAGGAGGCCCTTGAGTTAATATTTGTTTGAAAGGCAGGCAGGCAGAGAGAGAGGGATCTCCCATTTGCTGGTTCACCACCCAAATGCCAGCAACAGCCAGGGCTGGGCCACGTGGCTCCCAGCAGCAGGGCCTTTGCTTTCTCCCCCAGCCCTGCCAACGGTGGCCGCACCTGCTCAGGCCTTGCCTACGACTTCCAGCTGTGCAACCCCCAGGACTGCCCTGATTCCCTGGCCGACTTCCGCGAGGAGCAGTGCCGCCAGTGGGACATGTACTTCGAGCACGGTGACGGCCAGCACCACTGGCTACCCCACGAGCACCGGGATGGTGAGGCTGGGGGCGGCGGGGTTCAGCACAAGGGCCTGGAGGGCTGTGTGGGGGTGAGGGAAGGCGACAGGGCTGCGCGAAGAAAGGAGCCAGAATATCCTGCAGGGCCGGGATGGCTGGGGACAGGCGCTGGCGTCCGCCATCGCCATCTGGTGGACGAGCCCGGGGTTGCAGTGCTAGGTCAGCCAGGGATGAGGCGGAGCTGACCCGGCCAAAGGATCTGCCCTGTTAGGCAGGACTCTGAGTTGCAGGTGTCAGAAAGACGCGTTCAAAGCAGCTTCAGCCACACAGAGCTGCGAGGATCCACGGACGCCGGGATCCCTCTGCTAACAGAGACGTCTTCCCATAAGGAAGACATCAGACGTGACATTCCATTTCGGTCCCCGGCCTGGGGGATGGAACTTGGAGTAGTGTCTGCTTTTCCCCAAGCGCGGGGCAGGGGAGGAGGCAGGTGCGCAGGCAGGTGCGCCTGCCCTACCACTTCCGGTCGTTGCTCTCCGTGCCAGTTCAGGGCTGGAGGTCCGCCCGCCGCAGGGAAGGAGCGCTCCCTCAGTCCAGGGCAGGGCATCAGGACCAAAGGCTCCTGTCCAGGGGACAAAGCTAGGAAGTTGGTGGCCGTCACCCGTCCTGGAGTGCAGGATGCGACGGGGCGGCAGGGAGGAGGGGGTCTCCTAAGAAAAGCCTCCTGGGGTTCCCTCCTTGCGGGAGGGCTCCCCTCGCATGAACCCAGGGAGCCAGCGGGAATGGGAGCGGTGCTCCCGCGCTCCCGGCTGACGCCCTGCCTTCCGCCTCCCAGCCAAGGAGCGCTGTCACCTGTACTGCGAGTCCAAGGAGACCGGGGAGGTGGTGTCCATGAAGCGCATGGTGCACGACGGCACACGCTGCTCCTACAAGGACGCCTTCAGCCTCTGCGTGCGCGGGGACTGCAGGGTGAGTGCCGCGTCCCCGGCTCCGCTTCCTGGGGGCCGCCTCCCCCTGCTCCGGGTTATCTTGGGAGCATGCAGAGTGAGCAGGTGTTGGAAAGGGCAGGCGGAGCCAGGCAGACCCGCTTCCCCATGCCAGGGTCTCAGGTGCCTAGGATCCAGCCCGGGAGTGTGAATTTGTTGGAACTCCTAAGGGGGGAGGGGTGTGGTGGGGGGCTGGGTTCAGGTTGCGCCTGCCCGGAAGTCCTGACCCCCGCAGTAGACTCCGATCCTGCGACCAAATTCTCAAAAGCGGATGCAGACGGTGCCTTGTTCTCACTTTACGGAGGGGACTGAGTGACGATGCGGGGATTTATTCCTTACCTTTCTCGGGATGGGGCCACGCGGGGAAGCAGGCGGAGGCGCTGGAGGCAGAGGACGGGGTGGGGAGCCGGGGCCACGGCCTGTATTGGGGTCTCCTCCGGAAAAGCAAGGCAAAGCTGACTGACGGCTGCGGTTGGCTCCTTTGAAATGACGCCAGCCAACTCTGGGCTTCAGAAGCGGCGGACTCTGTGTCAGTGCCTGGGCCTGGCATGGCAGAGGGCAGGAGAAACAGGCTGGGAGTGTGGGAGGCAGATAAAGGGGGTGTTCAGGCTTCACACTGGGGGTGGTGCTTTGCACATCAAAGCTATGTTGCTCCCCTGGGAAGAATTTTCAGCTGACCAATCGTGGGGAGTTATAGGACAGGACCGGGAAAACTAAACAAGATCGCAGGCCGTCAGCAGGGGGCGCCTTTAGCAGTAGAAACAGCTGTAGACGGTGTCAGACCTGGGGAGCTGCCTGCTGGGAGAACTGCGCTAGCTAGCTCACTGGTCTCCAGGGGACGTGGCTGCAACTTCACCCCTAACCTTAACAACAAAAGAAGACTGGGTCAGATAGCCTATTAACTAATGGTGAGTTTTGAAGGGATAAAAGCAGGTAGCTAAATTTTGCATGATTTCTGTGTGCATGGGATCATATTGCGAAAGAAAAGAAAGGAGACAGAAAAGAGAGGCTTAAAACACACCAAGGATGGGCATTAAGGACACGGACTGTCTCTGTTCTGACGGCACCGGTGAATGTGAAATTCCTCTCTGGTAAAAACAGAACAGCAATAGCCAAATGGGCCCTGGGAGTCTTCCAACCCCAGTGACTTTGACCAATGCACATGGCATCTGGCTATCAAATTCCTACACTGTCCGCCACAAAGGTGTGCGATTAAAGTCACAATGAGGGAACGGCACTGCGGCATCGTAGGTAAAGCCGCCACCTGCCATGTCAGCATCCCATATGGACACCAGTTCGAGTCCCAGCTGCTCCACTTCCGATCTAGCTCTCTGCTATGGCCTGGGAAAGCAGTGGAAGATGGCCCAAGTCCTTGGGCCCCTGCTCCCATGTGGGAGACCAGGGAGAATCTCCTGGCACAGGCTTCGGATTGGCGCAGCCCTGGCTGTTGTGGCCACTTGGGGAGTGAACCAGTGGATGGAAGACCTCTCTCTCCATCTCTTCCTCTCTCTGTCTGTAACTCTGACTTTCAAATAAATACATAAAACTTTTAAAAAAAGTCACAGTGAAAGGAAAGAGAATGCATCCGGAAGGTGAAGATTGCAGCACTGCATGGAAGGTTACGGCCACGATGCAGCGGGGCAGAGACCCACGGCCCTGCACCCATGCTCGGCACACATGGCAGTGGCTCAGAAGACAAGCACGCAGCCTGAGGCCACGTGCAGGGGCAGGGGCCACGCCCTGGGAGCATAAGAACGCACCTTTCCAGATGCCGTCTGAAAACCGCACTACAACAGGGCGCTGAGCTGAGCTGACCTGAGCCCCGCTCTCAGTGAGAGGACTGCCTCAGACAGGATAGGGGAAGCCTTGCTCAGCAGCTGCCTACCCCTGCCCACGGGACGTTACCTGTGGCCACCATGGCGTCTCCACCGGGTGGAAGCGGAACCTGAGCTGTCAGCCTCCTCTGGGCCCTGTGATGGTGGGCAGCGGGGGTATGGGGCTGTCCCCCGCCTGAGCCGCTCTCTGTGCCGTTAGCTCCGTAAGGATCCCAGGTAAGACACAGCCGGCCATTAGGAGGACCTGGCCTTCGAAGCCTTGTCTGCGGGGTGTCACTGCCTGCCTGAGGCCAGGTGCGTGATGCTATGATGCTGGATGCTGAACCCCCCGTCACAGTCGGGGACTTGCCGAGGATGGGATAGATAGATAACAGTTTTCTCTGGAACCATACAAAGAAACACGAGCATGTTTTTTGTACCGATTTCTTTAAACTCTGCTCACTTTCAGAAATGCATCAAAAAGCCTAAAACCAATGATCACATACTTCAGCCCTCACAGGGCAACTGCTTTTCACCTTTTCAGGGTCTAGAGGCTCCTGCCAGCGATGTCAGACCAACATTAGAAATAAACATGCAGAAGAGAGGAAGTGAGTCCCTCCAAGTTGGGGTAGAAAAGTTTTAAGGGAGAATTAGTTCTGAGCTTCCTGGCAGCCAGGGCGAAGAGGGAAATCTGTGATGCTGTTGTGCACTCTGGGGTGGCCAGTGGGAGCAGCCCAGCCCAAAGGAGAGGTTGTGCCTGCTGAGCTCCAGAAAGGTCAGTCTGGGCATCTATATGGAAGCATCCTGGGGCAGCAGCTTCAGCCAGTGACAAGCGGGGGCTCCGCCCTAGGGAGCTTCTGTGACTCGGGGCAGAGGCACTGCCAGGATCATGGGAAATCAACTCCATTGTGCTATTACCTCCACCAGGTGGCCTGGAGCAGAGGAGTGCCCCAAGTGCCCACACCCCCTCTAAGACAGACGGGGAGTAAGCCTTGGGTGGGTGCCCTGGAGGGGCTGTCTCTGGCGCATGCTGTGTGGACACCCCTGAGAGAGGGCCGTGTGAAGGAGCAGGGCCAGGAACAGCCGCAGAGCAGGGGTGTCCCCCGGGGCCTGCTGCGCCCTGCTGGCACCATCTGAGGACAGTGGCCCCTTGGGCTGCGCCGTGCTACCTTTCAGGTTACACTTCCCAGCGACAGCACACAGCTTGCCCACAGGCGAGGCATGCGGCTCTGTCTCGCTCCAAAGCCTGGCTTCCTTTCCTGGCCATGGGCCGTTGGGGCAGCAGGTGCCAGGGCCCCTGGGTGAGGAGGGGGCATGTGGGCCGCTCACCTTCCCTCCCCCTGCAGAAAGTGGGCTGTGACGGGGTGATCGGCTCCAGCAAGCAAGAGGACAAGTGCGGCGTGTGTGGTGGGGACAACACTCGGTGCAAGGTGGTCAAGGGCACGTTCACGCGCTCCCCCAAGAGGCACGGTGAGTCCTGTCCTGCTGCCTGGGCCTGTGTTGGGGTGGGGGGCCTCCAGCGTCCTCGGCGCTCTGCCCTGCTGGCGGTGGGACCCTGGGAAGGGCAGGTGCAGGAGGAAGCCTAAGTCAGAGACAGCTTGAGCCTCTTGGTGGGGGAAGGGGGAGTGGTGAGGGAGAGGGAGAAGGGAGCCCAGGTGACAGGGCAGGCGTCTTTATTAGAGGTCGACCTGCAGAGGGCGCCTCCCCCCCAGCCCTCCAGATTTGCCCAGCTGCCTGGCTGTCTTGGTCCCCACTGGCCATCAGCAGTCCTGCCTGGGTAGTGCAGTTCCACCTGTGGCCTGGAAGCAGGACCTCTGGTTGGGGCTGGGGGCCACGGGTTCCAGGGAGGCAGGCTCTGGGTGAGCCTCTGCCCGGGGCTGGGCACTGTGTGAGTGAGCTTTACTGAGCTGTGGCTTAGGCAGCCACCAGAGGGCCCAGACCACATGGCACTGTGCCCTGGCCAGGACACCACAGGAGGGCAGATGGACAGGGGGGCGCTATCGTGGGGAAGGGGCCAAGCACACAGGCGGCACCACTTCCTGAAAACCCACTCTCCAGAGCCCCCTAGGACCTGACCCCCCTCCCACCAAGCCCCACCACTTCAGCACTACCACACTGGAGACAGCTCCCAGCACCGCAGCCCCTGGGGACACAGGCACACACCACACCCAAGCCCAGCTTCCGCCCTCTGGGCAGGCCAGCACCTGCTGGCTGCATCTCTCCAGGCCTCAGTCAGCCCGCCTCTGAAATGGGGAGAAGCCACTTTGGTTTGCCCCCGTGGAGCAAATACGTGGTCTGGGTAGGCCTTTTAAGTCAGGGGCTGGGGGCTGGCCTTGCCACAGCCCCACCAGAGAGGGGGTGTCTGATGATATTTGCAGAGGAAGCAGCTGAGAGTCCACACAGGCCAAGCGGGGTGCCTAGGGCCTCAGAGTCACACTCAGGAGGGACTCGGGCTGGACCGTCCGCAGGTGGTTTCCAGTGGAGGGGGCTGATGGGGTGTCTGGGAATTGAAGATGAGCAGAAGGGCTATGGCGCAACCCAGGTCACTGTCACTGTCCCTCCGGCCCCTCCCCGGGTAGGCGGGCAAAGCCTGCAGTGGAAGGGCCTTCGATGGTGAGGCCCCTGCGCATGCCGCCTGCCTTCTCACTGGTCCCTATCTTCCTACATCCAAACAAAGGTTACATCAAGATGTTTGAGATCCCCGTGGGAGCCAGACACCTGCTCATCCAGGAGGCAGATGCCACCAGCCACCACCTGGGTGAGTCTCAGGGCCTGGACAGCTCAGCCTGCACAACACCTGGCTCTTCTGGGGTGAGCGGAGTGTGGGGATCACCTGGGTGATGCAGCCCTCGCTGGGAAGCATGACTGCAGTGCCACCTGCTGGCCCGCCTTTCCTGTGGCCCTCTGCCTTGGCGATGCTGGGTTTGGTCCCTCCCAGATCCCTGGTCTCAAGGCCAAGGTGGGGAGGTATGGGGAGCTCCGTATAGCACACTCACCAACCTGAGGGCACAGGGGCCAGCTTGTGGAGGGCCTCACGCTGTACTGCATATGTTCCACTAGTTTCATTTGAAATTCAAAAGATCCCATCTCTCTGTTTCAACAACTCTGCCAGTCCCACCAGCTCCGCCTGGGAGGCGGTACATTCCCAGGCCACCCTGACCCTCAGCGGGGTCTCCACAGCCATGCCCCCCACCAAGGGCTCCCAGACCTATTTCTGAAGAACCACAGGGCCAAAGTGAGCAGTGATGACCACTGGGGGTGGGGGAGGGGGGAGTCTCCTGCCCCAGTCCTGGCCCCACTCTTATCCCTGCTCCTTGGCCAGGGGCCCCCAAACTGCATGGTCTGGCACCCCCAGCCTTTCCACCCCTCAGAGTGCAGCAAATACTCTGCCAACTGTCAACACTCAGTTTTTTCTGACTTATTTTAAGAGGAAACTTTCTATCACTACCCTAAAGGCAAAAGCAGTACCACTCGCCTTCCATAGAAGGTAAAGCGGAAGTCAGTTCTCCAACAAAAAGGCACTCTGCCGGAAGCCAGCTCCCACCAAGGGAGGCATGCTGGGAAGAAGTGGGAAGGCTTGGGCCGCAGCGGGGCCCACACAGATTGTGGGGGCAGGGGCTCCCCTTGCACACCCTGACCCCCCACAGCCCCCACACTGCACGGAGCATGGCCGCTAGACAGCCAGTGAGTGTGCCCAGTGGCTGGAGGGGCCTCGCCAGTCAGGCCAGCCCCTCGACAGTCAGTGGAGAGTGGGTGGGGCCGCAGTTTCTGATGGGGGCCCTGCCTTTCCCACTGGATGTCTGCTCAGCACCGTGGCAGGAAATCCCTCTGCCCTGGCAGGCCCCTACCCTCATGTCCAGCAGGTGCACCTGGCCAGCCGGCCCCAGGGTCCCTAGGCGCCCACTGAGTGCTCCAAGGAGGATGGGGGAATGTGGCCGGGGGCAAGGCCTGGGCAGAGTGCTGGACTGCACAGAAGGACACGTGTGTGGATGGACGGGCTGACAAAGAGGGCATTGCAATCCCCTTGGAGCCTCAGGGTGGGGCTGGGCTCCCAACGCCATGCGGGCTGTCACTGCCCAGGGGCAGGCCCTGGCCAAGGGCATCCAGGAAGACTGGGGCTCTACTCCTCCTGATCCCCCAATTCTCCCATGCCCACCCCCCTTCCTCTGCCCAGCAAACTGTGGACCTGGGCCCAGCACTTGGGTGACATGGTGGGGGTGGGGGTGGGGGATCTCTCTTTGCCATTCTCAGCCGTCAAGAACCTGGAGACGGGCAAGTTCATCTTAAATGAAGAAAATGACGTGGACCCCAATTCCAAAACCTTCATTGCCATGGGTGTGGAGTGGGAGTACAGGGACGAGGATGGCCGGGAGACACTGCAGACCATGGGCCCCCTACGTGGCGCCATCACCGTGCTGGTGAGTTGGTGAGGGTGCTGGGAGTGCTGAGGTCCACAGCGAGGACCAGACGTGGGCCCATGCAGGAGCCGGAGCTCCAGGTCCTGCACAGCGCCTTGGGTGCCCTCAGGGTCTGCTTTCTGAGGGGTTGGTTTCCCACCCCGGTGACATCCACGCTGGCCTCCGTCAGGCGTGTCCCTGATGTGCTCTCACATTGAAACCCTGCCCTGCCCCCGGGGCGTGACATCATGTGGGCTGCACTTGACCCAGACCTCCTGGGTGGTGGAGTCCTGAGTGGGCTTGAGTTTACAACCAGTTTTTAAAATGTAGCTGCAAGTAAATATGAAAGTCACGTATTTTGTGACACAATTCAAACACTACAGAGGAGGTGCCAGTCCCTTACCTGTGCGGAAGCTCCCTGAGGTTGGGTTTAATTGCTCAGACCCTGGCGTTCCAGGTGTGTTTCTTGTACCTGGGGAGCAGGTGTTGAGTCTGCTGCCAGGCACCTGCAGGTGTGGTGCATCCACCTGCTGCTCCGTCTTCCTGCTGCAGTTCCCACCAGGCAACAAGCACCCTTCAGGCAGTCTGCTTAGGGTCCCAAAGTTGCGTGTTTGTGTGCTTTGGTGAGGGGTGACTTTCCTGTTGCAAGCGGCCACTCAGGTGCCAAGGTGCTGCCTTGTGGCCCTGAGTCCGAGCAGACTGTGGTGTGTCTCACTGGCACCGGTGTCTCACAGGCACCAGTTACTCCACTGCCGACCAAGTTCAATGTCAATGCGTCACCAGTGGGCATTGAGCAAAGGGTCTGCACTCACGAAACAAGATGACGCTGACTGGTTGGTTGATAAAACTGTCCTGACCCGAGGCTCAGCAGGACCCAGCCTGGAGCTCAGGTTGCTGAACCAGCTGCCTCAGAGGGCACTCACAGCTGACCTGGGGGGTTTGGGGGGAGTGCAGGTGATCCCGGAGGGAGACGCCCGCGTCTCGCTGACATACAAGTACATGATCCATGAGGACTCGCTCAATGTGGATGACAACAACGTCCTGGAAGAGGACTCCATGGGCTACGAGTGGGCCCTCAAGAAGTGGTCTCCGTGCTCCAAGCCCTGTGGCGGAGGTGAGATGTTCAGGCGTCCACCGGAGGAGGAGCAGGGGGTACGCCTGCGGTGGGAGCGGCAGCCCTGGGGCCGGGGCGGGGGCTTCCTGACCCGTCAGTGCTCTCTGACTGTCAAGCTGAGGCCATGTGCCAGCTACAAGAAGACTGGCTGCCATGGCCAGGGAGGATGGCCCATGGCAGTGACTTCCACCTGAGCTGGGAGGGGCAGTGGGCAGGTATCAGGGCAAACGCGGCCTGGCAGGAGGTTGAGGATGGAGACACCCCGAGAGGTCCCACCCTCCAGTTCATTCCAAAAAGCTTCCCAGACCTTCCTGGGGCAGGGCCAATGCAGAGGGGCCCCAGCTGGCCACGACCTGAGTTGCTGCTTGGGTGGGAATAGGAGGTCCAGACGCACAGGGAGCTCCTCGCGGCTTTGGGGGACCGGGTGAGTAGGAGGGTGCAGGGTCCCACCACTGGAGGACAAGGAGGTGCTCACCAAGGGATGGGGGCCCACTCCCCAACACAGGCAGATGGAAGAGTCCTCCTCCATGAGATAGCACCTGTGGGCCCAGCACCCATCCCATCCCTGCCTGAATCTCCCAGGCACATCTTGTTGCTGACCCCTTGTCTCGGGAACCTGTCCGCTGTTATCTTCCCAGCCCCCCGGGGCCCTGTGTGTCCACCTGTCCACTCCAGACCTGAACAGCCCCCTCTGCTTTTGGAGTCAAAAGCAAACTTCCCTTGGTGAACCTGGAGGGCTCATGCCTCCTCACCATCCTCTTGGCGCCTTCTACCAACCAGTGCCAGCCCCGCCCACTCCGGGGCCAGCTCCAGACACCCAGACCACTGACATTGCGGCTCTTCTTTCCTGCTGTGGGGGCTGGTGACATCGATGTTGAGCAACACCCCAAGTATCTGCCCATGAGATGCCCACAGCACCCCTGCCCCTGCTGTGACAGTGGCAAGGGTCCCAGCTGTGGTCTCGGATCCCAGGAGAAGAGGTGCCCCCCTACTGGGAGTTGTTCTGTGAGCTGCAGTGGGAGGGGCTCAGGCCCTGTGCTCCATGCTGAGTGGCTGCAGCCTCCTGCCAAGCCCTGGCCCCTGGTGAAGGGTTGGGGGAAGGTACATCCTGTCTTAGCCGGCATGAAGCCAGAGAGCAGGGGAGTGGCCAGGGTCTCCTCTTCCAGCTGCCTGACCCTGTACATCATCATAAGGGCAGGGAGGAAAAGGGGGGGGTTGGCTCTTTGTGGAGCTCTCTCCTCTGTGCCCCCTCAGAGGTACCCCTCTGAGTCCCCAACCAGTTCTCTGTCTTCAGGGTCCCAGTTCACCAAGTATGGCTGCCGCCGGAGGCTGGACCACAAGATGGTGCACCGGGGCTTCTGCCACGCCCTCGTGAAACCCAAGCCCATCCGCAGGGCTTGCAACCAGCAGGAGTGCTCCCAGCCCGTGTGAGTGCCCGCAGCTGCCCTGGAGGCATCCCCCAGCCTGGCCCAGGGTCCTCCTTGGGGGAAAGAGGCCAGAGGCCGCTGGGCCTCCCGGGAAAGGCCATACGGGATGTGGAGCCCCAGGTTCCAGACCTGACCCTCCCAAGGCACTTGATGGGCTTTCTGGGGTCTTGGATGGTACAGCGCAGCTTCAGATCTGCTAAGCTGAAACAGTAATGTGCAACTTAGAAATGACATTTGCGGGGAAACTGAGGCCGCGCAAGACCAGCCTGGCTCCAGTGCCGTGTAAGATGGTCCCTAAGCAGCAGCTTTGCTCCTCAGACCCTGAGGCTTGGTCGGGCTGCATTTCTGGGCCCAGGCTCCCTTGGCAGGGCCCTGCTTGGTAAGTAGGTAGGTGGGAGGTATGCTGAAGGCAGGTGCGGAGACAGAGCTATGCGGAGAGGCAGGGCTGTGCAGAGAGAGACAGGCTGCTCTCCAGCTCTGTCCAGAGGGCTTGTGATAGCAGCAGCAGCTGAGGCTCTGGGCCAGGGCCAGGGGTCTGAGGAGGTGTGGGAGGTTGTCAGAGCCCCTTAGCTCTGCCTTCTCCACAGCAGCCCCGTGTCCCCTGGGTCTCCCAGTGGCAGGCACCCTTGAGACATCCTCCAAAGGATCTGGGGCCGTAGTGCCTCCTCTGTCAAGCCTGGGCGGCTGGCAGCTTTGCAGCAAGAGGAGAGGCGTGCATGGCAGGAAATCGGGCCACCCTCTCTCTGGTCTGTGTCCACCTAGGCTGCAGCCCAGGGGGCAACTGACCCGGCCTGCTCTGCCCCCGGCAGGTGGGTCACAGGTGAATGGGAGCCGTGCAGTCAGAGCTGCGGGCGGACAGGCATGCAGGTGCGCCCCGTGCGCTGTGTCCAGCCGCTGCACAACAACACCACACGCTCTGTGCACACCAAACACTGCAACGACAACCGGCCCGAGAGCCGCCGCGCCTGCAACCGTGAGCTGTGCCCTGGTCGGTGGCGTGCTGGTCCCTGGTCCCAGGTAAGCCACTGCAGGCCGTGTCCCATGGGGCTCAGTGCACCAGTGGGCAGCATGAAGAATGTGTGTGGTCACTGCGCTGGGGAAGGCTCCTGGGTGCTACTGGGGTCTGGAATCCCAGGAAACTGAGGGTGCAATCCAGTGTTTAGGGCCCCTGAGAACCGGGCCCCGGTCTCAGAAGGCCAGCCACGCCCGCAGGAAGGGAGATGAGAAGGGGGAAGGGCTGGCAAGAGTAATGAGGGTGAGCGGATGGGCTAGAGGTATGCTCTGGACGGAGGCTGGGACTGAGCTTCGGCCAAGGCCACGCCAGCCAGCGCTGACCACCAACGCACTGGGGGTCCCCAAGGCCAGCCTTGGGCCCTGCGATCTGCTACAACTTACACTCAGACGTTGGGTGCACCAAAATTAACTCATACTTTAAGTTCCATTTCCCTTTTACTTTCTGAAGAGCCCTTGTCATTCTTGCAGCAGTCAGGTATGACGTCATGGGTGGAACCTGGGAGTCTGGGGTTTTTGTTAGGGGTCGGCCTGTGTGATGCCCCACCTCCAGCCCCCCGCCCTGGCCCCAGAGGGAAAGCAGGGGATTGCCATGAAAATCGCCTTGCTGGTATAACCTCCAGGACAAACTGCAAAAGCAAGGCCCTTCCCTGCCCAGGAACTGCCCAGGGGCCGGTCCTGAGAACAGGCCTTTCTCGGGACTGTGCAGGGCGTGAGCAGCCCAGCCTGCGTCTGCCCTTCCCACACCTGTGGCCCGTTCCCAGCATGGCGAGGCGGAGCGGCTGTGGTGAGTGAGGGCGCTCTTGGTGGAGCCTCTGAGCCTGAAGAAAAGGCAGGGCATCTCCTGGGCTTGGTCAGAGATCTCCCAACAGCCCCCAGCACACAGCAGCTCCCCGGGGGCCTCTGGCCTCCTACAGCAGGCGATATGTACAAGAGGCTTCAAAAAGGTCACGCAAAATTCATGTTATGCAAAACGCGTGCATGGATTTCTGAACTTTTACACCAAAAATTCCATCCACAAACTTTTTTTTAAGAAAATGCATTATTTCAATAGTTTTATTTTTTGCACACTACACATTTACAAGTTTTATTGTTTATATATAGATATGTTTTATAGATGGCTCTATTTGAAACATATGACTTTAACATTTTGATCAAATTTTAGTCCATTTTCCACTAACCCAAGGCTGTGCACTTTATAAAGAAAAGAATTTTTTTAAAAATGTATCTTTATCTAAAAGGTTGTTAAAGAGGGAGGGAGAGTGTTCTATCCTGTGGTTCACTCCACAAATGGCCGTAACAGCCAGGGCTGTACTAGACCAAAGCCAGGAGCCTGGAGTTACCATCTGCGTCTCCTGTGTGGATGGCAGTGGCCCAGGTACTTGGGCCATATTGTTCTGCTTTCCCCCCACCACACACTAGCACGGAGCTGGCCTGAAAGTGGGGCAGCAAGGACTCAAACTTGCCATATGGGATACCTGTGTTACAGGTGGCGGCTTAACCCGCTGTGCCACAACACGAAATCCAGAAAAGAGGTATAAGTCCACAGTAATCGAAGCTCAAGGGCTGGGTGCCGGCATTAGCTTGACTTTGGTGAGGGCCTGAGCATGCGCAAGGTGGAGCAATCACATGACCAGACCAGGAAGCAGTAGAGAGATGGGGAGGGGCCAGCAGTGACTTCCCAATAAGCCTCACCTTTTAAAGGTACAACCACCTTACATCACCACAGTGCACATGACCCTTGGGGGATACCCCAAAACCATCTTCAAACTGTAGCAAGAGGCAGGGCCCTCCTTGAGAACACAGAAGTACCAGGTCCCATGCAGGCACTGCACATTTGTGTTTAACTCACAGTAGCTCAGAGACTGACCTGTACATCCCGTCTTTGGAGCCCCAGGAGATGGGTGGCCGCTGAGAGTAGGGCAAGTTCGGACCCTCACTCTGCCCCAGGGCCCACACTGCCTCCGTGTGGCACATGCAGGGTGCGGTCCTGGGCTCCTCCAGCTCTTCCAGGCCACGGGATCCCACATGGGAGGTAAACCCTGACCAGTGATTCTCCCCTGCAGTGCTCCGTGACCTGTGGCAACGGCACCCAGGAGCGGCCGGTGCTCTGCCGCACCCCAGATGACAGCTTTGGCATCTGCCGGGAGGAGCGGCCAGAGACAGCCAGAATCTGCAGGCTCGGCCCCTGTCCACGTAAGAATCGATGGCCCCTGGCCTCCAGCAGGCAGCAGCAGAGGGCGAGGGGGAGGGGGGGGGGGGGAACATGTGTCAGGTGCACCTGCCCAGCTGGGAGGCAGGCGGGGTTTCTCATTCCCACTGTGCTGCTCTGTTGTCTAAGCTCAGGGCTGGAGCCATGGGGTGGAGATGCGTGCAGAGCAAGGTGTAAGGGAGACAGCAAGGCCTAGAGGAGTGGCGTGAGCTGGGCGTGGGCAGGGCAGCTGGGGCTGCTTTGTCCCCAGGGGTGTCCCCTCCCCAGGATGCCAGGGAGCTGTGGAGCTGCTCTGCCTGGGAGAGGGAGGACAGGGTTCCAGCTTGGTTGCCCCAGCAGCCTCTCTCTTCTCTCCAGGAAACATCTCGGACCCCTCCAAGAAGAGCTACGTGGTTCAGTGGCTGTCCCGTCAGGACGGGGACGCGCCCGTGCCGAAGATCTCAAGTAACCGGCCCGTTTATAACTCTGCCTCTGCCCTCCAGTGCATGCCCTGCGCCCTGTGGAGCTTGCCTTGGGCTCCCCTCCTCTCTCTCTCTGGGAAGCTGCCCTGACCTCCTTGAGCTCTCTCGGGTGAATCCTTTGCTCCCGGGCCTGTGTGCTCGGCGTTCTCCCGCGGAGCTTGTGCCTCCGGCTGCGAGCCAGGGCCAGCCTGGCAGAGGCATGGCCTGGGGCCCTGGCCTCTTGTCTGGGGGCCCGGGACCTGATTGGCGATGGCTTGTAAAGGGGCAAAGATCCGTCGTGGTGCTGGAGGGGCCAGAGGCCCAAGTGCGAATGTGACCACTTCGCCGCCGTGTGACCGCCTCGTGGGGCCACATCCCTCCAGGCTGAAGCTGCTGGCCGGAAGTCCAAGGGGAAGCCCGCCCCGCCCCCCTTGCAGATGCCGCCCGCCCGCCACGGAGGCGAGGCCAGAGGGGGCTCTGGGGCGTACGTTGTTTTTTCCTCACCGTGCCGGGTGACGGTGACCCAGCCCCGAGCTTCCGGCGGTGTCAGGGCCTTCCCGGCTGCCACTGCTGTTGCTGCTGCTGCTGTCCCTTTGCTGAGTGTGTCCCTCTGACTTGTGAAACCATGGCCTGCTTCCGTCCGGCCCTTGCGTCTAACTTACACAGCCCTGCCCCTGTGCCCTGTCCTCTCAGGGGTCCGGGTCCAACAGAGGAGGCGTTGGGGACCTGTCCCTCCAGTGGGACATCGGGGACACAGCACTGCTTCCATTCTCTGTCCATTTGCTCCGATGGCCTCTCCTCGTTGTGTGCACATGACCCTGACCCCAAGGTTGAGAGAGAGAAGTTGTCTGCTGTGGCTGTGCCTCACCTACCAGTGTGAACAACTACAGAATTACCTCAATTTTTATTGCTTTTTTGCTTAGAAAAAAACTATGTAGAAAATGCCTTAAAGTTGAAGGATAACAGAATGGGCTGCTAACTCCAGCTTCAGAGGGTAGGAGGCAGGCAGGGAAGGTGTAGGGGAAGCCGGTCCAATTCGCCCACCTCTTGCCGAGGGTAAGATCCGAGCGCCGGCCGCGGTGCACGCTGCGCATGCGCGCCCGCGCCCGAGACTCAGGCGCGCTCCTCAGTCCGTCTTCGCGGGGAGGGGGGTCCTACGCTGCTGCCCACCTGGCCAGTCGGCGCTGACTGTTGCGTGGAGCCTCCCTGGAGGGTTCCAACAGCGAGGCCTTACACCCAGAGGGTGACACACCTGGGCCCTTAGCCGTGACCAATGTAGCACTCCCGCCCCCGGGGGCCCCCTGCCACCTTCGTGTAATCCCGCGTCCCGCTGGACCCCGCCACCGCCGCCGCCGCCAACCCCTCCGGCACTAATTACTGTTATGTAAATAATCGGTGTGTAACCGCCTACTACTAATCCTCACGACTGTTAACTCCCAACTTTGACGAGGCAATGTGAGTGACCCGCGTGGCTGCGCAGGTGCAGTTGGGTCGGGGCATCGTGCTCTCTGTCTATATGCACTTTGGTTTATCAGGGATATTTTATTAGTGTTTTGTATGTATTTAATGACGTGTTCCATAGGTTCCATTGTTGTTGCTTTTCTGTTTCTTTTCTAATGAGACCACGTTAGCGTGTGCCAAAGTGACTGTGAAAATGATCCTTTCTTCTTACTGGTGATGGAAAGACTTCCTGTCATGCATCTCACAAATAAACTCAATAAACGTTCAGTGAAACTGGGTGCTTGGGCTTGGCAAGCCGATGGCTCCTTCTGTTTGCCGTCACGGCCGACCGTGTGGCGCTGATTATCCGGGTTCTGCCTCAGAAGCCGTCACTGCCCACCGTAGGCGTTCGGGGGTATGTGCACCTGCGCAGGTACTTTTGGAAATAAGACAGCGGCCCCTGCAGGCTCCACGTGGTTCTGAGTCTGGGTTGGCCCAGGCAGAAGGAGACCTTGCAGGGCTGTGTGGGTCCCCTGGGGTCGGGAACAGCAAGTCAGATGGCTTTTTGTCTTTGGGACCCGCTCTGCTGGAGGGAAAGTGTGGGCTCCAGACCTTGGCCCCAGCTCCTGGCACAGTTGTCAGCCTTGGGCTTCCTATTCAGGGAACCCTCGTAAGGGGTTGGGCTAGCCCCAGGATAGCAAGTTGAGAGAAGGGCAGGGCGGCACTGGCTGTCTCTGGGCACTGCCTGTCCACTGCCTGTCCACTGCCTGTGTGTCTGCGTGTGCAAGTGTGAGTGAGTCTGTGTGTTGTGCATGCTTAGGGCTGCCCACCGCGTCTCCTGAGCTCTGGCCTCAGTGGTCCCCAGACCTGCCTATTTTGCTACCTTGCTGACCCGGCTGTGCCAGGAAGGGTAAGGAAGCATGGAGTAGCCGTGAGAAAGAAGGGCATGGAGCCATCTGGCAGCATGGAAACGGCTTCTGGGCACAGGCCCCAGCTGTAGGGGTCCCTGCAGCCGGGGCAGGTTCAGCTGCCCAGAATTCTGGTCGTGAATGGAAGGCGCCATAGCTGGAGGGAAGCAGGGAGCTCCAGAGAAAACGGCGTGTGCCAGCCTGCATCCCGCTCAGTCTTCTCTCCTGGCGATGAGTCAGGAGTCATTTCCCCATGCAACATCCCCCAGGCAGTGGCTTGAGCAGACGCCTGGCTGCCCAAGGGACATCCAGACTACCATGGGGGTACACAGAATGAAACAGTGGGCACCCCAACATTTGCCAAAGTGAGAGGGATGGGGATGATTTAGGGAGAGCACAGAATGGTCTCTTCCTAATTCTCTTGACCCGGACAGCCTTGGTGGGGGCCTGGGGGAGCCCCCGCTGGTGCCAGTCTCAGCAGCTCTCTCACACCTGCTGGTCTGTCTCCAACTCAGAGCTCTGCCTCCCCAGGATTTCAGGAAGTAATATTTGACTTGAAAGTGGACTTAAAATCTTTCTTGGTGTTCATGTTTAGGGTTACTTTTATATACTGCACTTGTTTTCCATAAATGGTAGCGGTATCAAGTTGCCTTCAAAAATCAGTGTGCAGTTAAGAAGGGAGTGAAGTTCAGGGACGCTGCTCGGTGCCTCCTGAGCCACGCTGGTATTCAGAGATTGCCAAGATTGTGGGAGCAGCCCGACGACTTTCATTTAGGGAAAGCGTGTTTACTCCCCGTGTCTGTTGCGGTTCACTAGGGGGCAAAGCTGTGGGAAGCGACTACAGCTGTAGATCGAGTATCGTAAAGGCAGACACCATGGTCCAGCCCTTTGGAGGTGCGGTGTGCATTGTATTCCTGTTGGGGCTTTCTGGTCAGTGAAACCACATCAGAGACACCGCCAGGGGCGGGGGCTTAGCTTCCTGGTTGTCAGAGAACCTCAGTGTTTGATTCCTGGCTGTGACTCCTGACTCCAGCTTCCTACTAATGTGGACCCTGGGAGACAGCAGTGGTGGCTCAAGTGGCTGGGTCCCTGCCACTCATGTTGGGGACCTGGATTGAGCTCTCAGCTCCTGGCTTTGGCCTGGACCACTCCAGCTGTGGTGGGCATTTGGGGAATGAGCCAGCGGATGGTGCTCTCTCTCCCCCCCCCCCCCATAAATAATAAGCATTCCATGATCCCTGCCATGGAGTTTTCAGGCATAGTTGGTGGGGAGCACAGCTGCCCCTGTGTCCACAGGGAGGGGTTTGGATCCGGGACCCCTACAGACACCAGAGTCTGTCCATTATGCAAGACACAGGAGGGTTTGCATGGACCCTACAATCCTCCTGTGTACTCTAAATCACCGCTAGATGACGCAGAACCCCTAATAACCCCTAATAACCCCTAATACGATGGAAAGGCCACGAAGATAGGTGCTATGCTGCATTGTTTAGGGCATCACGACAGGAAAAAAATCGGTACCTGTTCAGTACCAGTGCTGTTTTTTCCCCAGTTATTTCCCATCTGTGGTTGTTGAATATCTCGATGCAGAACCTGTAGATACAGCGAGCCAACTGAATTTCAGAATTTCCCCCCGCTGATATTAGCGTAGCCAAGCTCTCAGCCGGTGGGCTTCCCTTCACTCATGCACTCCCTGAGAGGGACGGGCTGAGTGCCCCGGAAGGAGTCCCGTGCAGTAAAGCTGATGGGAGGAGGCAGCCCCGCCTGTGGTGCGGCAGCCGAATGGGGACATTCACTCAGCGCCTTCCTTGTGTCCCGCTGTGATCCTCAGACAGGGCTCGGCCAACCTCCTCAGTGAAGGGCCAGCTCATAAACATTTTTTTTTTTTTTTTGCCAGGCAGAGTTAGTGAGAGAGAGAGAGAGAGAGAAAGGTTTTCCTTCCGTTGGTTCACCCCCCAAATGGCCGATACGGCCAGAGCTACGCCAATCTGAAGCCAGGAGCCAGGTGCTTCTCCTGGTCTGCCATGCGGGTGCAGGGCCCAAGGACTTGGGCCATCCTCCACTGCATTCCCAGGCCACAGCAGAGAGCTGGCCTGGAAGGGGAACAACCGGTACAGAAGCCGGCGCCCCGACCAGACTAGAACCTGGGGTGCCGGCGCCGCAGGCTGAGGATTAGCCAAGTGAGCCGCGGCACTAGCCAGCTCATAAACATTTTACACATCGGTGCCCAAGTGGTCTTCTGACATGGCTGCTTGATTCTGCTGCTGTGTCGAGACAGCAACCACAGGTGCTGCCATGAGTGGACTGGCTGTGTCCCAGTGAAGGCTTATCCAGACAAGCAGGTGCAGGTTGGCCCACGGGACCTCAGCTGGCCACGCCCTGTCCCAGGTGGATGTGATCCGTGTTCTTCCGGTGTCTCAGGTGGGAGGGACAAGTAATACCAGTCTTGTTATTCATAGGCGGGAACAGGCACAAAGGGCAGAGAGGGCGTTACTGGATGGCACCATCCCAGCTTGGATCCACTGGGCTTGGCTCCTTTTCCATGTCCCAGCCACGGGGAGGAGGCCGCCCCCAACTGTTATCAGAAGCGTCTGGGGTGTCGCACAGGGCTGTGAGCAGATGTTTGTGGCACGTGTGGCTCTGCTACTGCAGAAGGAGAGGGCGGGGGAGGGGGGTCACGTCCCCTCCACCCCAGCTTTAAACAACAGCTTTGTCTCCGAATCATACCCTGGGCATGGGTGTGAGGCTTGCACCCGAGGGAAGCCGCCTCCCAGCTCTGCGCTGCTGCCCAGGGGTCTGAGTCAGCTTCGCATCTGGCTCCTGGGGTCACCGCTCTGCAGGCGGCTGGCTCCGGGCCCCCCAGCGGCATGGGCATCTTTCGTGGCCTCGGTGTTAGGAAGACGCGGGCTTTCTCTGGGCGGCCGCTCTGTGTTTGTCTTCTTCTCACGGTGGCTCCTGCAGCCAGTTCAGCATCCCGCTGATTTTGGCAACTTAGAAGCTCAGAGCCAAAGCTGGGCCCACGCTGGGGCTGTTGTGCCTCTGTGCTGTCTCCTTGTCTGTATCTTTTGCTGTTTTGAAATCCTGGCTCTCTTGGGCTTGGACACCCTCAGCTACTCACGTCCGTGGTTTCATATTTGCCCCTTTCTGCATGCTTTCATTCACTGGGCTTGGCCTGGGGCTCTGCCCCGGGAGCTGTCAAGAGAATGAACATATCAGACACTTGCCTTTGGGGGACAAAGTGCTGGGAAGACAGGGCACTGTGAGACCACACGCTGGGGTAGGGGGCGGGTCTCATCTCCTGCAGTGGTCAGGCAAAGCCGGCCCAAGGAAGATGTCTTTCAGCTGAACCTGAAGGATGAGAGGAGGCATTTGGAGGAAGCAGGGTTGGAGAGGGGGTGGAAGAGGAGCCCTGCAGGTGCAAAGGCCCTGTGGCCACAGGGAGCACAGCGCAGAGTGGGAGTCTGGCTCTGAAAGCAATGGCAGGCGATGCAGGAGTTTGAGGGAGGAGGGTGACAGGGTCACGCCTTCAGTTTGCAAGCAGCACAGCGAGGGGAGTAGGATGGCAGGATGAGAAGGGAGAAAGGCCAAAAGGCAGGGATAGAAGGGGGAGAGACAGAGGAGTGTGGACACGTTCAAGGACGTCTAAGAGACAGCTATGGCCTTGGAGGTGACTGGACCGTGGGCAAGGGCGCAGAATGTGTAAGCGGGCAGTAAGGCTGTGTGCTCCATGGGGCACTGGGCAGCACACGAGGCCATGGGGTTCCCTGTGGGGGTGTCGATGGTGACGATTTGGCCAGGTACCTTTCTTTACAGTGAGCTGGAGTCGTTCTGTAAGAACAAACTGACCTCGTGCGTCTGTCTCCAACCTTGAGGAAAGATCTGGATTGGGCTGGGCCTCCCTGGCGGCACTAGAGAGGGGCGGGGGCAGGGCTCCAGGGGGGACTCCCTGGCTGCTGTCCCACCCACCCACACCTTCTGCATCAGCTCACCTGCCTCTGTGCTATCTCTGGGCTCTGTCACTCACCTCCTCTTGCAAGCTGCACTCTGTGGGGGAACAGAGCCCCCGCCCCCACCCCTTCTCTTGTCCTTTGGTTATTTGTCCCACTTGTGTCTTTCAGAAGGCCACTGCCAAGGCGACAAGTCAATGTTCTGTAAGATGGAAGTCTTGTCTCGCTACTGCTCCATCCCAGGCTACAACAAGCTGTGTTGCAAATCCTGCGACCTGTACAAAAACCTCAGCACTGTGGATGGCAGGCCAGAGCCACCGCCCGGGAAGCACAATGAGATCGAGGTGTTCATGCCTACCCTCCCGTCACCCACGGTGCTCACAGAGCTGCCACCTGCACCAGTCACCCCGTCGGAGGCCCCTCTCAATGCCTCTGGTACCAGCGCCACTGAGGATCAGCCAGAAGCCAATGCTGTCGATGCACCGTACAAAACCCACGGCCTGGAGGAGGAAGCCCAGCCGCCCAACCGAATCCCTCGACGCCCGAGCCCGTATGAAAAGACCAGGAACCGAAGGATCCAGGAGCTCATTGACGAGATCCGGAAGAAAGAGATGCTCGGAAAGTTCTAATAAAATGGAAAGATAGCATCCATCGCATTTTTGTTCTTGCTTGTAGAGATACTCCATGGGATAGCCAGTCCTGTGTCGTGGAGATGAAGTCAAACCTCCTGACCACAAAGGTTGAGGAAACAGAAAGGGAGGATGACCGGACGTACAGGCGTGGGCACGTGGTACCCAGGTTAGAGTGTGTTTCCCAGCCCAGGGATTGCTGAGCTCCTGCAGAGGTTGTTGGGGGTGCATGGAGAGGAGGGTGGTGGTTCCCAGCCTCTGTCAGTGCGCGAGGGGAGGGCAGATGCGGGACTCAGAGAAAGAAATTGACTCTAAAGTCGCTGAGCTGTGATTGACGATCTCCTTTCCTGGTGGTGACATGGGACACTTGCTTCCAACCTCCAATGCTCAGCCCCATGGCGACACCTGGGAGAAATGGTGATTTATTTACAAGCAGCCAATCACCAAGATGAGTACAATGGAGTAGAGGTTGTGAATGTTAAGGGCCGGGGGTAGGGGGAGGCAGGAGGAGTGTTATGGCAGTTAGGGACGGTGGCCTGCCTAGAGCCACACTCATATCGCGAGCTATGGCCATTGCTGCTACATGAAGTGTGTGTCTCTCTTCTCCCCTAACCCTGGCCTTGCCGAATGATGTGCTTTTTCAGAAGCAGTCTAGATTGACACGGGCAGACTCTCAATCTTGAAAGGCCAACTGAAAATATTTTCAGAAAATCTTGGAGTCTCTAAGCATCTAGAGCCGCGAGGCGGCAGCCTCTGGTCTCCGTCTTGGCTGTTTTGTTCATTACTGAAGGACTTAGGAAAGGTGACCTGACCCATCTGGTACTCCCACTGTACCACATTTGTGGGCTATTTCTTCTCAAGAAAGCAACGCGAGCCCTGAAACTGGGGACTTGAGGACAGATTGGAACAGGGAGCAGCCCTGGGCCTCCTCGCCCTTGGCCTTGGTGGGCCTTGCTGGCCACCTCCCACTTGCTGGTGTGAGACCCTGTGTTCTCTAGTGAGCCTGGCCTCGGTCCCTCCCTCCCTACGTGTATCAGAAGGATGGGGGGGCATGCTCTGTTGGGAAAACCCCACAAATAGTCTAAGGTGTGTGGCTCTCCCTTCCCAGAGGGGCTGGTGTGCTGCGACCAGGCACCAAGCCAAAGGCCTGCAGATCCTGGGCTCTGTGGGCGCAGGTGTGCTCCCTGTCTCACCTGCACCCCTGCCCCCGCCCTACCTCCATCTCGGCAGTTCCTGCATCCCACAGGAGGCAGGCAGGGCTTGCTTCATCTATTGCTCTTTCAAACTTGAACATCTCTGTTGTCCGAAGAACGGTGCTCTGTGAGCAAGATACGGATGGGAGCTGTAGGAGGAAGGCAGCAGGGGTGGGGACCGGGAGGGAGGGGGCTAATTTTACCTCTGGCCTCGCTGATATCTTGCAAACATGCAGTTTAACTCCCCCAGATTACAAGCCCTAGGAGCCCCTGAGCTCCGAAACCGGGCAAACTGACAAATAATTCTTAAGCTTTCCATGTTGGGGCAAAGGTCTAGAGGCTTTGCGTTCTCACCGATCATAGATCTTCCAGAAGTCTTCCTTGTTACGTCCCCATTAGATGGATGGGAACACTGAGGCTCAGGATAATATAATGGCCACTTTCTATTGAGCTTTGAGGTGCTGAATACACTTGTCTGAATCCGCATGTGTGGGTGTGTCCGTGTGCGGGATCTGAGAACCACACGAAGGGTGTAGGAACCAGCTAGAGTGGTATCTGGGACGATGCTGAATGTCCCGACTGGATGATAACTGCCTTCCCCATGTCCTCCTCCTCCGGCCAGCCCGTCTCGTCCCTCAGCCACCACTGCCCACACCTGCCTGTACACTGCGGTCACTTTTCCACGTGCCAGTGTCTCCCAACCACCTGGAGGAAACCTTTTTGAATCTCTCCCCTGCTTTAAGGTGCTTCTGCAATCCTGCCATTTTAGAACCGGGGCACAGAGCCCACGCTTGTCCTCTTTCGTGGTGCTACTCACAGCCTGAAAGACTGGACACCGCTTGTGCAGGTCTGTCCTGGAATATAGAGGAAGCTTGGGGCAAGTGCTAGCCAGAGAGGGGATGGGAACACTCCTCTCCAGATCCAGGTAGCCAGGGCTTCGTGGGGATGGCCCCAGGTGGGACATCCCCTAGGTAACCACTTTGCCTTGGTTGAAGAGACAAAGATGCCTTTTGGGAACTGGAGGCCAGTGTGGCTGTGGCCACACACACTATCCCCAGTGCCTTGGGCCAGGGAGTCACAGGGTTCCCTGGAGCTTGGTGGTCCCCAGGGGTCTCTGTGTTTGCTGGGCTCTGGGGAGCTGCAATTCTCCCTGGGAGCGCAGGGCCGCTTGGAGAAGTGGCATGGAACAGGCCTGCATGTTCATAAGCAGCTGCTGGGTCTGAGGGTTCGGTGGGGGGGCAGGCGCGGGGGTGGGGGCAGGAGGACGTCTTCCAGCTGGGGTTTCTAGGACTGGGTTGAGACCTAGGCTGTTGGATGCACGGGACACCCTGACGCACACCCCGACGCGGTGCCTGAGTCACTTACGCAGACTGTGGTGGATTTCTGGGACCTAGCCCTCCTGGTATTTCCTGTATTAGCCTTTCGTTTGTATCTTCAGAGTTTTTGTTTGAGTGTAGAAATGGTGCTCAACAGCAGTGTCTGTGTCAGCTGAAGCATCAGGGCTGTTTACTCTTGTGCGACAGGTGGCCGCTATGCTGAATTGAGGTGCTGAACTCAAACCACAAAACTCTAGCTTAACTGGTAACAGCATAAATACCTTTTTGTTCTGTGTAGTGAAATCTGACGCCTTACTTTGATAAGTTATTAAAGTTAAAATGTCTGTTTTGCAACTCACGTCTGTGTTTGTTCCTTTGCCTACACACGCCCCTCCCCCCAGCCTGAGCTTGGCCACAAACCTGAGGCTATACAGCCTTCCTTAGGCAGCACTGGGGAGTGCCTGCCGGCCGTGGCTGCTCCAGCCAGGAGGGCAAGAGGCACCCAGAGGCTCTGTTTTATCTCCCAGCATCCCACACAGTCACTTCCCCAAGCGACAGATCTTAGCCTAGAGCCCCCAGCTGCACCTTATGTTCAGGATAGAGATGGAGACTGCACGCATCGCCTCCCCTCCTCCCTGTCCCACCCTCCCCACCCCCATCACAGCCCTTCCCTCCTAGGATTAGGTTTCCAGGAAAAAATACTAGAGGCTGAGTTATATTTGTATTTCAGAGGAACAATGAACACTTTTGCCACATAAAAAAACGGGGCTTACTTATACTAAAAAATTCCTTCTCTGGAATTCAAGTTTAACTGAGAGACTTATATTTTTATTTGCTAAACTTGGTCATCCAATCTGTAATCAGTACACTGTATGTGGAGAGAGCAGCATTCTCCGTGGCGCCCTGATAGGACCAGGTGTTGGGGGAGGCGGGAGGTGGACAAGGAAGAGCCTTCTGCTAAGACCCTCCTGTGAGTATTCCACAGGTGCTTTTAAACAACATGCAACGGATTCTCCACGTGCCTGTTAGATTGTTTTCAAATATTTTGCTTCTTGATTTTTTTGTCTTCTCGTTCTGATAACTTGACAGAAGTTTGTGTTGCTTACTCCCACTGATTGTTGATATTCCACTGTTTCTCCTATTTCTACTCAAGCTTCCTCTGTTTTCCCCGCCATTGAAAAATGAGCTGTTTTACTATTTTGAGGCCGTAGTTGAAAAGCAGAGAGATTCCCAATAGCTCTCACCTTCTTGATGACATCATTCTTTTACCTTTATGAGTTGGCCAATTTGATTTCCAGAAATAGTTTGTCTTGAGGCTTCCCTCTGACAGTTAGGCTTTCTTTTGGTGAGCTGTCCCAGGATAATAATTTCTACTCCTTTACTTTCAACTTTTCTATGTTCTATGTGTCCTACCTGTACCTTGTGAACATACTTTTTTGGCACATTAGTCTAACATTTTTGATCTGTTAGTTGGACCACCTAGTTCACGGCTCTTCTGCTGGTCTCCATCGGTCCTGACTGCTCTGTGCTCTTCTCTTTCTTGCCTTCCTCTAGAGCGAGTGCTTTTCCATCCCACTTCAACCTGCCCTTAGCTTTGAAGCTGCATACTGCTTCTCCTTTAGTAAGTCTTCAAGAAATTTCAACATGCAGTCTCGACCTATCAAAATGTTATTACTCTCAAGTTGAACCTTTTCAAACAAGGCAAAGTCTTAGAGCAGCGCTCTCAAACTCTCACATTTCATTTCATCGTGGACAAATAAATTATGAAATAAAAAGGCAAAGATGTACAAACGCACACAGTTTTGAGATATAATAAACATGCAACAAACAGTACATGTTTAGGTGCATAATTTGTTGGGTTTTGGAATATGAGGTGGCTTCAAAACACTCATGAAGAAATCATTAAGATACAAATAAAATATAAACTTTATTCTTCAATGTAAGCACTGTCAAGTTCAATACACTTTTCTAAGTCATTAACAGTCATTTAGTTCATCCCTAAAGAACAGAGGGGCCTGGGAATTTCACCATGTCATTGCAGTCCTGTTTACATCGTTAACTATAAAGAAAAAGTGGGTGCCTTTTAAAGGTTTTTACATTACAGGGGGAGATGAAGTCAAAAGGAGAAGGTCCTATTTCCCATCAAAACACGGCCCTTGTTTGATGAGAAGTGAGCAGAAGCGCCGTTGTGGAGGGGAAGACTCTGGTGAAGCTTTCTAAGGTGTTCTGTTAAAGCTCTGGCTGACTCTCGGAACCCGCTCATCACGCACGCACGTTATTGTTCTTCAACCCTCTAGAAAGTGAACAAGCAAAATGCCTCGAGCATCCCCCAACCCTGCTGCTGCAATCTCTGCTCTTGACTCGTCTGCTTTTGCGGGCCACTTCCCCCCTTGGCAGCCACGGCTTTGTGCTTTGTCTTCAGGATTCTACCAGAATGCTGTCTCACTTCCTGGTACAATTCTTCAAAGAAATGCTTCAGCATCTTGATTCCACTTGTTTAAAATTTCCATTGAAAGTCCTGCTTTTGTCTGCAGTACAATTTTGATACCCACTGCACAGAGTTTGCTCCTCTTTGATTTTTCAATCACAATTATGTCAGCTGAACCATGAGGTGTCCTACGGCACTGACAATTGTTTCTGCTGTTAATCATCGGTCCTCCTCAATTAGGGCACAAACAGGTTAATTTTTTTTCTCTTAAATTGATGTGGATGGTCTACTGCTGCTGGCTTCATCTTTCACATCATCTTGGTCCTTTTTTTTAAAAATTGATTTATTTGAATGTCAGAGCTCCAGAGAGAGGGACACACACACAATGCATCCACAGGTTCACTCCCCAAATGGTTGCCACAATGGCCAGGACTGAGCCAGGCTGAAGCCAGGAGCCAGGAGCTTCTTCTGGGTCTCCCACATTGGCGCAGAGGCCCAAATACTTGGGCCATCTTCTGCTGCTTTTCCCAGCAGATAAGCAGGAAGCTGGAAGCAGAAGTGGAGCAGCCGGAACATGAACTGGCACCCACATGGGATGCCAGCATCCCAGGCAGCAGCTTTACCTGCTATGCCACAATGCTGGCCTCATCTTTTTCCTTCTTAAAATGAACTCTACATTTGCGAACTGCTGATTTATTGGAGGCATTGTTTCTGTAAACTTTTTTTGCAGGGCATCAAGGATTTCAGTATTCTTCCACTCAAGCTTCACCATATACCTGGTGACTGTACTTGCTTCAATTTTAGAATTCATTTTGCTCTGATCGCAGCTCTTCAAGCTGATGTCTTCTCACTTCTTAGTGCCTCAAACTAGATCCTCTTCAGATCCTCTTCTGTTAGTATAAGTTTATTTTGGTGCAAAACACCCAAGATCCATGCATAGATTTTTATAATATAGTTTCTAGGAACTATTTGAGGACTTTCGTATCCCACACTTGCACAAAAATTAACTGAAGGTGTATCCTAGGTTTAATTGTAAAACATATAATCATAAAACTCCCAGAAGAACAGGAGAAAGTTTTACATTATTGTGTTAGACAAAGATTTCCTAGATACGATCTATAAAATTTTTCTTCCAAATTAGTGGACTTCTGCTATCAGCCCCACCTTGCCATAGGGCACAACACAGTTTTGTTTTAGAAGGATGCTTACTGTCAGTTATTACGAAAAGCTCTCCGGAACTTACATGTATATTTCTGAACTTATGTGGCCATTATATCTGAATAAAGTAGTATTACTTTAGCTTTACTAAAGATATATTTTTTTTGACAGGCAGAGTGGACAGTAGAGGGAGACAGAGAGAAAGGTCTTCCTTTTTGCCGTTGGTTCACCCTCCAATGGACGCCGCGGTAGGCGCGCTGCGGCCGGCGCACCACGCTGTTCCGTTGGCAGGAGCCAGGTGCTTATCCTGGTCTCCCATGGGGTGCAGGGCCCAAGAACTTGGGCCATCCTCCACTGCACTCCCTGGGCACAGCAGAGAGCTGGCCTGGAAGAGGGGCAACCGGGACAGGATCGGTGCCCCGACCGGGACTAGAACCCGGTGTGCCGGCGCCGCAAGGTGGAGGATTAGCCTACTGAGCCACGGCGCCGGCCCACTAAAGATATTTTTAAAAATGAAATGTAGGGGCCGGTGCTGTGGTGAAGCAGGTAAAGCTGCTGCCTGCAGTGCCAGCACCGGTTTAAGTCTCAGCTGTTCCACTTCTGATCCAGCTCTCTGCTATGGCCTGGGAAAGCAGTAGAAGATGGCCCAAGTGCTTGTGCCCCTGCACCCTCGTGGGAGACCTGGAAGAAGCTCCTAGCTCCTGGCTTTGGATAAGCCCAGCTCCAGCTGTTGCCACCAGTTGGGCAGTGAACCAGTAGATGGAAGACCTCTCTCTCTGCCTTTCCTTTTCTATGTAACTCTGCCTTTCAAATAAATAAATCTTTTTAAAAAGATGAAATGTAAAGCCACATAACTGATATCTGCAAATCACTTAACTGACAAGGGACTTGTTTACAGATCATAGAACTCTTGAATCCCAGCACTAAATAAACTCCAAAAATGGGCAAGATATATCATTAAGAAGATGTACAGAAGGCAAATGTTGGGGAAAGATGACCAAAATCACTAGTAGTCATTAGAGAACTGCTTTTTAAAACCACAGTGAGACACCATTAGCAATCTATTCATATGATTAAAATGAAAAACAAGAGGCCAGCATTGTGGTGCAGCAGGTTAAGCCATCATTTGTAATGCCGACATCCTATCTGAGTATTGGTTTGAGTCACGGCTACCCCACTTCCCATCTAAGTGGAGGTGCTAAGGCACTTGGGAAGGCAATGGAGGATAGCTCAAATACTTGGGCGCCTGCCAGCCATATGTGAGATCAGACGGAGGTTCTGGTTCCTAAATTTGGCCTGGCCCAGCCCTGGCCATTGTGGCCACTTGGGGAATAAACCAGCAGATAGATCATCTTGCTCTCTGCCTCTCAATAAATAAATAAATAAATATTTTTTTTATAAGGCAGAAAGGGGGGGGGGCAGAGAGTGAGCGAGCAAGCTTCCATCTGGTGGTTTACTCCCCAAATGGCCACAATGGTCGGAGCTAGGCCAATCTGAAGACAGATGCCAGGAGCTTCTTCCAGGTGTCCCACATGGGTGCTGGGGCCCAAACACTTGGGTTATCTTCCACTACCTTTTCAGACTATCAGTAGGAAGCTGTATCAAAGTGGAGCAGCCAGGACTCGAACCAGCACACATGTGGGATGCCAGCGCCGCAGAGGTTTAACCTACTGCATCACAGCGCCAGCCCCTAAATAAATATTCTTTAAAAGTAAGCAAAATAATCAAACCTTGATGATAACAAATCTGGGAAAGATGTGGAGCAGTGGGAACTCACAATGCTCAACAATGCAAAATGGGCTGACCACTTGGACAAATACTGGCAGCTTTCTAGAGTTAAGCATTCACTTTTCAAGTGACCCATCAATCTTGCTGGGGACTTAACCAATAAAAAATGTATTTGTGTAGATACATACACAGAAGAGTCAACATCTGTGGGACAATTACAAAGGATTGATAGACAATGGGAATATCACAATGGGAATATAAGAAAAAAGAAGAAACAATTGTAGTACTGATGGCCCAGGGACTAGCACTGTGGTGTAGTGGGTAGAGCTGCTGCCTGTGTCGCTGGCATCCCATATGGGCACCGGCAGCTCCACTTTTGATCCAACTCCTTGCTAATGGTCTGGGAAAAGCAGAGGAAGATGGCCCAAGTGCTTGGGACCCTGCCCCCAAGGTGGGAGACCTGGAAGCTCCTGGCTTCTGCTAGCCCAGCCCTGGCCATTGGTGCCACCTAGGAGTGAATCGGCAGATGGAAGACTCTTCTGTCTCTTCTCTCTCTGTAGATCTTCAAATAAATAAATCTTAAAAAAAGAAAAGATGGCCCAAATTCTTGCAAAATCAAATGACACCACAGCACAGATCAAGTGAGTACAGAGAATACCAAGATGAATATAAAAAAAATCTACATGTAGGCATAGCATATTCAAATTGGAGAAAACCAATGAAAAAGAAACAATCTTGAAAGATGCCAGAGGAGGCGCAAACTACTTTATAGAGATACAATAAGCATTGCATCAGACCTCACCAGAAAGCATGAAGGAAGATTTTTGTATATTGACCATAGAATTTGAGACGTTACTAAATTCATTAGTTCTAAGAGCTTTTTTGTTGATATCTTGGGATTTTCCAAGTGGACAATCATGCCATCTGTGAATAGAGACCATTTTGTTTCTTCCTAATATGAATGAATGTCTTTTCTTCTCTTGCCTGAGTGCACTAATGAGGACTTCTCATATGATGCTGAACAGGAGGGGTAAATGGACATCTGTATCTCGTTTCTGACTTTAACAGCATCTAGTTTCTCATCAGTAAGCATGACGTTGTTGTGGATTTTTGGTAGATGCCCTTCATTAGGCTTGCTTTTATTTCTAATTGTCTGAGACTTTATCATAAATGAGCATTTGATTTTATCAACTGTTTTTTTTTTCTACCTCAACTGCTATGATCAAGTATCCTTTTTCACGTATTGTTTGAATATGTATTATGAGTCCTCAAGTTCACTCACTGTTCCATCATCTCCATCCTGTTATGAGCCTTCTAATGATTTTTCATCGGTTTTGTTATTGTATTTAATTCTAAAATTTCTATTTAATTCCTTTTTAAATATTATCCTTACTGTTGAAATTTTTGACATTTCCAATCATTTCTGGAATGATCACACTTTTTGAAATACTGTCATATTTGAAAATATTTTGTTTCGTAATTCCAACCTCTGTGTCATCTTGGGGTCAGTGTCCTTTGTCTCTTTTCTTACCAGTTGTTGAAATTTTCCTGGTTTGTATTTTTCATGTACTTGCTGCATTGCATCTTACACATTTTCAATGAAATTCTGGGTATTTAGTTCTTACAGAAAATGTTTTCTCAGCAGGCTGTTTACCTGCAATTTTTGGCTGTGGTCAACAGTTCCACTCCACCTGCTGTGGGCAGTGCTTCCAGAGGCAGTTTTCTAAGTATTTACAGTGCTATTTGGATCTATCCTACATGGCCAAAATCAAACCTAAGCAATGGCCCATTCTTTCAGCGTCAAACCTCTACATGTACAGCTCAGAAGGAAGCCCAGGGCTGCTATACAACTTCAGGAAATCACTTTCTGGAATTCCCGTTCTCTGTCATCACCCTAACATTGTTCAGCTCCCAGCAGCCACTGCCTCTTCCAGTCTTCTGCTTAGAAATCCAATGCTGCAGGTTCTCCTCTCTGCTTCACAACTCATGGACACATCCAATTCCAGTCCAAGTAGGAGAAAGACAGTAAGAGAAGGAAGCAACAGGGATTCTCCCAATCCTATCTGGCATGGTTCCTCTGACCAGAGGTTTAGATGTCCACTCTACCATCATTCCTATCACAGGAAGGCCAACATGGTGGTACTTCAGATTCTGGTTTCCTTCCCAAATCTGTCTGCTACCATTACTTTTCAAGGCCCGCAGACAGGTGCTCCACAAATATGTAGTGAGACAAAGAGGAATGTGTTTACCCCTTTTAGAAGTGGAACCAGTGAGGGGCCAGCACCGTGGCTCACTTGGTTAATCCTCCACCTGTGGCACAGGCATCCCATATGGGCGCCGGTTTTAGTCCTGGTTGCTCCTCTTCCAGTCCAGCTCTCTGCTGTGGCCCGAGAGGGTAGTGGAGGATGGCCCAAGTGCTTGGGCCCTGCACCCGCGTGGGAGACCAGGAGGAAGCACCTGGCTCCTGGCTTCAGATCGGCACAGCACCGGCTGTGGTGGCCATTTGGGGAGTGAACCAACGGAAAGAAGACCTTTCTCTCTGTCTCTCTCTCTCTCAAACTATCTATAACTCTGTCAAATAAATTTTAAAAAAGAAAAAGAAAAAAAGAAGTTGAACCAGTAGCAACTCAAAGTTATTTTACTTCCAGTGATTACATTCTTGGAGAATTAACTCTTACACAGAAACTTTCCAAGAATCTAAGTGAGAATTCTGAGTGGAAGTTTCATATTCATTATTTTACCTTATCACTTTTTGCTTCAATTTTTGTTATAAATTTAAACACACAGACAAGTTTAAAGGAAGACCAATGAACACCTCCATATTCACTACAAAGGTTCAACAGCAGTTGACTTGTTTTACATATTTATTTGAAAATGTAGGGAAAACATCATGACTTTTTGATCTTTAAATCCTACATGCCTCTCCTAAGGACATTACATTACATATCAATACCATTATCACTTCGATGAAAACTAAACCCACTACATTAACTAATGCATTCCATCTTCATATTACCACAAATATCCCCCAAACATATCTGAAAGCTGCTTTAATCAATATAAATCAGAAGCCAATGAAGGATCACACTTTGGATTTGGTTACCTCTTGCATGTCTTACTCCACCACAGTCTACTTTTTGTTATACTGGCTTTTTGAAAAGTCCAGAGCAGTTGTTCACATACAATGTCCCAAACTCTGGATTTATCTATTTTCTCACTGTATAACTAAACTTGTTCTTCTATTCTTTGTATTTCTAGTAAAGAGGAGGATGAGTCTAGATAAGAGATTTAGTTGGAGTTTGGTTACACATGTTGGCCACACCTCAGAGATAACTGTGTTCTTCACACTGCATCTTGTTAGGAGCCTTAATACCAACTTGCCCACAGCAGTAAAACTCAGCTTGACAGGTCCAAAAGCCAATCTCTCTTATAAATTGCATCTGTAATCTTTTTGATACCATGAAAATGTTCCTTAAAACTTTTTTTCACCTATTGGTTTTACTATCCATTGATTTTGCCAGATTTAATTACATTAAGGGATGTAAAATAGTACATTTGAAAGATGGAGTTCTTCAAATAATTTTATGAAGAGCTTACTTTCTTCTTCTTCTTTTTTTTCCCCTTTAACTATTGTAAATCTTCTTTGTAGTGTATTGCAGTGATTCTTGATGTTGATTTCCTAAACAGGGCCAGTGCAAGCACCTGTAAGTTCACTCTTGTGTGCTTCAGACATTACCCCATTAGTCCTCAAAAGCCATCCTGAATTATTTTTCCTTCATAAAAAGATATTCCAGGCAAAACTTATAGTTTTGCTCCTGCTCCAAACATGAAATCAGCCATTTCTCGAAGGAATCCTGGTTCCTGTTCATGGGTAATGGCATTTAGAAACCAAAATGTGGGTTCTAAACCTGCTCACTGCTACTGGGTACAGTGTTAAATACTGAGGTCTGTTTAAAGCCTCATTTTCCTTGTAAATATACTTAAAGTACCTAAAATAATATTTTCTGATGACTAAAACAAGTCAACTAAGAAATATACTATGCTGAATACTTGAGTTTGTTTTAATCCTAAAACCTTTCTCAGAGAGAAGGGACTAGCTACTTGTATTAGCACAATTTTTAAATTATACCAATTGTGAAAATCAAATACAGAATTGGAGGAAAGAGAGTCAAGGGAAATGAAATGTTAAAGTGATGAATATATGGTCAATAACAAAACATGCAGGGCTGGCGCTGTGGCGTAGTAGGTTAAGCCTCTGCCTGCATCCCACATGGGCGCCAGTTCAAGTCCTGGCTTTTCCACTTCAGATCCAGCTCCTTGCTAACGGCCTGGGAATGCAGTGGAAGATGGCCCAGCTTCTTGGGCCCCTGCACCCATATGGGAGACCCAGAAGAAGCTCCTGGCTCCTGCCTTCAAATGGGCCCAGCTCTGACCGTTGCAGCTATTTGGGGAGTGAACCAGTGGATTGAAGACCTCTCTTCTCTCTCTGTCTGTACCTCTGCCTCTCAAGTCAATAAATAAATCTAAAAAATTAATAAAACATGAATATACAACTTCACACAAAAAATTTTCAAAAGATGTGTAATAAAGACAACCTTTTATGTGAAAGCCTCAACAGTAATTTCATACTCTGGACATCACGTGGGTTTCAGGATTTAAGTATGGTTACAAAAGCAGGTACAGTCAGAGACTAATCAAAAAAAAGGATTATGATTATATGTTAGTTATTAACATTAAGGAGAGGAGAAATACTCCTATATGAAAAGATGACTTATTAAATAGCTGCATGTGTCTAGCCAGGACACGAAACAAGTAGTATTCTTGGAACTTGAGGTTGTAAATGACCCTGTAATCACCACAGTACCAGACCTGAAAACCTAGAGTCTGGTCTTGACTCTGCTAAACTCAACTTCTTCACTGTAAAGTGAAGGGCTATAATTAAACTAAAATCTCTCATGGCTGTAATGAGTGCCAGATATATAGTCTGAGATCCTGCCAAATATCTATCTTCTACAACAGATACAAGATATTGGCACGATGGTCTTTCCACTTGCTTGTCTAGTTCACCCTCTACAGTACTATAGGAAGACTCTATTCAGATACACAGAACCATATAAAATTGAGAAATAACATAGGAAAGTAACTGGAAGAGGGCTTCCTTTTGGAAAGAAATTTTTTCTTTTTAAGTCTATTGCATCTGATATCCCCACATGATTATAAACATTAAATTCTAAGTTTAAAAAACTGCATTTTTAAAGTCATCACTTTAAAAAAATATCTTCTAAAACTCTGTATATAGGTGTATACATGTACACACACATGCATATATGTATATACAATATGATTTCAATCACTGATGGACTACATATGTGGCAGTGGTCCCATAAGATTATACTGGAGCTAAAGAGTTCCCATCACCTGCTATGTCATTGCCATCACAATGCCTCAGCACAATGCATTACTCACTTGTGATAATGCCCATAATATAAACCCATGGTACTGTCACTTGTATAAAAGTATAGCACAATAATTTACAGTACAGGATAGTTGATAATAACAATAAGTAACTCTTACTGGTTTATAGATTTACTTAACTATCCATCGTTATTTTAGAGTATATTCCTACTTAGAAACAGAAGCTTACTATGAAACAGTACATATGCCATTTATGCTGGCTATAGCCTCATTCACCTCATGCTCACTGTGTCTCTTCATTGCTGCAACAGGTCTCTCTGAGTGACTGACCTGTACCATCAGGTGTGTGTACATACGCTCTGATGTTTGCACAATGATGAAATCACTTGACGATGCATTTCTCAGAATATGCCCCCATGTTAAGTGATGCATGAATGTATATGGACACATGCAACTTGCTGATGGGGCAGCTCACAGAGATTTGTAGCAGTTAAATTTAAAGAATTCCTTTCTGGGCAAGCACTGCAGTGTAGTAAGTACAGCTGCTGCCTGCAGTGCCGGCATCCCATATGGGTGTTGGTTTGAGTCCTGGCTGCACCCCTTCCAATCCAGCTCTGCCATGGCCTGGGAAAGCAGTAGAAGATGGCCCAAGTCCTTGGGCCCCTACACCTGCATGGGAGACTTAAAAGAAGCTCCTGGCTCCTGATCGGCCCAGTTCCAGCTATCGTGGCCACTTAGGGAATGAACCAGCAGATGGAAGACATCTTTCTTGCTTTACCTCTGCCTCTCTGTTAACATTCTGCCTTTAAAATAAACAAGTAAATCTTTTAAAAAAATTCCTTTTCATTCTTAGTTTCTTTTTATGAAAAGGAGAGAGGGAGAGAGCTTCCTATGCTGGCCTGCCATTTTAGGAAACAAGGCCTCACACTTATTCACATTATCAGCTCTGATTTTAGAAGAAAATTCACTTACTCTTGGAAAGGAGTCATCATCCAATGAAAGAAACAAAATTTCTATTCAATTGGTCTTCGTGCTTTTAAAAAAGTAAGGTCTTTTACATTCTCTTTGCATTTAAACTTATTTTTAAGTTTCTAGAAACCTTAGAATTTAATGGTTCTCAGAAAATTTAAGGTCAGTACTCTTTACATGTTCGTTGATCAATTTTATCATTACATCATGGTAGCTGGCATATTTCCTGCAGGAGAAGTAAAAAGGACTTGATCTAATAGGAGTTTGTGCCATGTTCATGATTTGCCTGATCATTCTCCAGTGTGGAAATCTTGAATTAACTAAACCTCTGAGGAATTCTCTCCCTTGAGAAATCTCTGATACTGAGTAAGTGAGGAGCTGTAGATGAAGGTCTTCCCATATTCCTTCCACTTAAAGAGTCTTTCCTTAATGTGAACTTTTTTGTGTCTACAAAGGTTTGATCTGTAACTGTAGGCCTTCCCACACTCCATACACTTGTAGAGTTTCTCTCCAGTATGGATTCTCTCATGTTCGGTTAGGAATGAATACTGACTGAAGGCCTTCCCACACTGATTACACTGGTAAGGTTTCTCTCCAGTGTGGATTCTCTGGTGCCTATAAAGGTTGGATTTGCAACCAAAGGCTTTCCCACATTCTTCACATGTATAAAGTTTTTCGCCGGTATGAATTTTCCGGTGTTCATTAAAGGATGAGTACTGATTGAAAGCTTTCCCACACTCATTACACTGGTAGGGCTTCTGTCCAGTATGAATTCGCTGGTGTTCGATAAGGGTTGAGATGCGCGTGAAGGTTCTCCCACATTCCAAGCATTTACACAGCTGCTCTCCAGTATGAAGTCTCTGATGTTCAGCTAGGGATGTAAACTGGCTGTAGCCTTTCCCACAGTCACTACATTTGTAGGGTTTCTCACCTGTGTGGATTCTCTGGTGGCGATGCAGTTTTGCTCTACAGTTGAAGGCCTTCTCACATTCACCACATTTATAGAGCTTCTCTCCAGTATGAATTCGCTGATGTACAGTGAGGGTTGAGCACTGGCTAAAGGCTTTACCGCACTCTCTGCATCGGTAGGGTTTCTCTCCAGTGTGCACTCTCAGGTGTTTGATGAGGGTGGAACTGCTGCTGAAGGCTTTCTCACATTCGCTGCATTTGTAAGGCTTCTCTCCAGTGTGGATCCTCTGATGGGCAAGGAGGGACGACCTGTGGCTGAAGGCTTTCTCACACTCGGTGCATTTGTAGGGCTTCTCACCAGTATGAATTCTCTGGTGTTCCACAAGATGAAGATTCTGGGTGAAACTCTTCCCACACTCATTACAGACGTAAGGTTTTGCTCCTGGGTAAACTTGGAAGCATCTCGTTAGATCAAAATTTTGTTTAAAGTCTTTCCCTATAGTGTTATACATATGGGGTATCCTTTCTGTAGGAACATTCTGTTGTGAGGCAAGATCTGTATTTACAAGTATGTCTTCCCCCAGTGCAAGATCTGCATGGTTTCCATCTCCACGGAGGCTCTTCTCCTGTGAGGCTACCATCTGCCTCAGTGGCTGCTCCTGTCGCTCCTGTTCTGTCCCACTCTCAGTTTCAACAGCTTCTCCAAAGCTGATGTCCCAGTCACCATAACGAATGGGTTTTTCCTTTATTATTCCATGAGATGTTTCTTCTATAAAAGCGTTCTGTTCGGGAGGAAATGCTTCTGTTTTAGGACAAGTCTTGAAATCTGAAACGAATCACAAGAATGAATGCTGCCTGTGCTGGAAAGACAATGAAACTGGCAATTATCCATACAGAAGAGGTATGTTGCCATCAGATCGCAACTATGGACTTGGATTTGCAGAAAAACAGCATGGGATAATGGAAAGAAAGGGAAATAGGTACACACTACTGAAAATGAACAGAATGCATCCTGGGAGAAGCAGTGTCAGACATATCAGAAGAACAGAAGGTATGAGGACACAGAATGACGTCAGACGAAATGCTCAAGGTTACTACTGCAGGGTACTTCAGTTTCTCATTTCCCACTCTGCTTATGAGGCAACGAAGCAGGTTAACTCGTCTTTACTTTCTCCTTCCTACTCACATGTCACTTTCATTGTATCTTTTCTCATGCTGTCTCTCAAGTCCTGTATACAATAATTTTAAGATATATGGATTTGAGCCGGTGCCGCGGCTCACTAGGCTAATCCTCCGCCTTGCGGCGCTAGCACACAGGGTTCTAGTCCCGGTCGGGGCACTGGATTCTGTCCCGGTTGCCCCTCTTCCAGGCCAACTCTCTGCTGTGGCCAGGGAGTGCAGTGAAGGATGGCCCAAGTGCTTGGGCCCTGCACCCCATGGGAGAGCAGGAGAAGCACCTGGCTCCTGCCATCGGATCAGCGCGGTGCGCCAGCCGCAGCATGCCAACCGCGGCGGCCATTGGAGGGTGAACCAACGGCAAAGGAAGACCTTTCTCTCTGTCTCTCTCTTTCATGATCCACTCTGCCTGTCAAAAATTAAAAAAAATATATATATGAATTTGTTTTCTTAAATTTTATGATTTTATATCAGACTGTGAAAGGGAAAAGAGTCCATTAAAAAGGGGATGTTCAGGTTTCAAAAATTATAATAACCCTGAAGTACGACTGTTGATGATATCTGATCAAAGTTTTAAGGTGTTAATTATAAAGAGGAGGAAACACAATCAACCAGTCATGTGTGTCAATCTATCTCTTATTATTGGGTAATGATGATTTTTTTCATACGACCCTTCCATCACTTTTTCCTTTTCTCTTTGATCATGATGCAACAAGAAGATGGCACTCCCTTCTTGGAATCTTTGGAGAATAATGAAAACCTGCAAGAAAGCTGATGTCACTGAATTACACCCAAACCTCAAGCTCAGCTCTGTGGTGGGTGACAAGACATAGATTGAGCTGATTCTAGGGTTGAAACCTGGCTTTCTTCCATCAGTCCATAGCTGAAAATAGGTCAAAATTAGATTGGTTTAATTAGGTAACTACATGCTCGTATAAATTACACAACGGAAATAAAATCTAACTGGCCCTAAGCATCTCACTGGGGATCAGTATGTCCAAAAACGTTTCCAGAGCACTGCCTCCTCGAGACTTGCTCACCTGTAAAGACTCCCTGGTGCCCATTTCCCAGGCACTCACCGAGAGAGGTATCTGGGGGGACTTCTCTTTCCACCACGCTTGGATCTTCTCCTTGTTGCAACTGGTAGATCACCTTTGGTGTTGAAAATGGAGTCCCTGCTCACAAGGAAAGAAATGCAACTTGAGGGAATAGCATGAAGAGCAATCCCAGAACTCCTATAGCACTCACTCTGAAGCTAAAGGCAGAGAGGACAAGCCCTGGGGTGTACAACAGGCAGCACAAGCACTTCTGTGGGCATGGAGCATTTGGGAAGTGAATCAAGAAGCAGGGCTCACTGAGAAATAATACAGGGTCCTGGCAATCAATGCCTCTAAGGCAAGAGTCTTCCACGTTTTTCACAATCTCAACTGGGATCTAATCATTGGCCTTTTCCAAGATGGAAACTGAGATTTGGGGTGGGGTGTGAGGAAAGGCAGAGAAGGGAGAAAAGAATAGCATGAAGGGAATTCCAACAAAAATGTATGCTTTCAGCTTAACGGTCGACCTTTCTGGTAGCCCAGAGAGGACACCCTATGGCACTGCCATAGCAGAGTCTTCATTCATCACTGGCAGAGGCCATTACCAACTGAGAGCAGGTTGCTGTAGTTCTCCAGCATCACCTCCCGGTACAAGCGTCTCTGGGCAGAGTCCAGGTGCAACCACTCATCCTGGCTGAAGAACACGGCCACGTCCCTGAACGCCACAGACTCCTGCAACGGCAAACCCCGCCCTGCTTAGCCAGGACCATTTAGATAAATGCTGAAAAACTGAGAAATATCAGAACAGAAATATAAAGGAATTTCTGAGATAAAAAGCAAATAATAAACATGTTATTATTTATTGAATGTTAGGCACTATAATAGGAACTGTGTATATAGTATCTCTTTTTTTAATGCTTTATTTATTTTACTTGAAAGAGTTACAAAGAGGCAGAGGCAGAGGCAGAAAGAGGGAGAGAGAGAGAGAGAGAGAGAGAGAGAGAGAGAGAGGTCTTCCACCCACTGGGTCACTCCCCAAATGGCCACAATGTCTGGTGCTGGGTTGATCCAAAGCCAGGAGCCATGAAATGTTCACAGCCATTAAGCAGAATGAGTCAATGAGCATGCCTGACATCGGAATTTGACCTTTACACATTTTTAATTCATATGAAAACGAAGCAAACTATGAAGCAACCTTTATTTGTTGATAATGTCTACATATGTATACATACAGATGCACGGCACACACAAAAATACCCAGAAGAATATGACAGGCTGTCACCCTGATGATTCTTCTAATTTTTTATTTCATTTATTTGAAAGGCAGAGAGACAGACAGAGCACTCCAATTTGCTGGTTCATTCCCCCAAATGCCCAACAGACAGGGCTGGGTCAGGCGCTGGGAACTTAATCCAGGTCTTCCACAGGGGTAGCAGGGACCCACTACTTGAGACCTGACTGCTCCATCCCAGGGTGCACAGCAGCAGGAAGCTGGACGCCAGGGGATTTGAATTGCAGACATACAGTATGTATGCAGGAGTCCCAACCCAAGTTTTAACTGCTGTGACAAATACCAGGTCCCTGGTTTTTCTTTGATAACTGTGGAGAGGGGCAGAAAAGCCATCTTTCACTTATCACTTTATACCCTTCCATTAGATTTACATTTTTTCAGTGCATTCCTTTGTTTTCAATTTTTTTATTCCATTTTAATATTTTTAAGATTTATTTATTTATTTGAAATAAAGGTAGAGTAACAGAGAAATGTAGAGTATGTACGTGAGTTTAGTTAGAGAGAGAGATCTTGCATTCACTGGTTCACTCCTCAAATGCCCACGAAGTCAGAGTTAGGGTCTCCCACAAGGGTGGCAGAGACCCAAGCACTTGAGCCATCCTCCACTGCCTTCCCAGGCATATCCAGGAAGCTGGATTGAAAGCAAAGCAGCTGGGACTTGAATCTGCACCCTGATATGGGATGCTGGAAGTGGTGACTTAACCCTCTGTGCCACAATTTCTGCCCTGTTTGATTCCATTTTAATTTATATCTTGACTCTTTAGTTAGATCTCTTGGAACTTTTAGGGGTTGATCTGTCTACGGCCATACCACCCTGAATGCGCCTGATCTTGTCTGAAGGGGTTGATCTTCCAAATTACAATACCATACCCATGGGTACTCAGGGCTAAAAGCATTGCCAGTATACAGGGCAACCCTTGTCTTCGTGCTGTAGTTGCTATAAAATGTCACAGTCCCCAGAGCTGACAGGACTCACTGGACTTCACCGAGCACGCTCATGACAGGTATGGAGCTGCAAGAAAGGCAAGTGCTGGAAAGCCAAGAGACAGTCCAGGCACAATCGCCCTCTTCTGCACATCCAGGCTGTGCGCTGTCTCTCCATCTGTGTGAAGAATCTTAGTTCCAGAAAGCTCACAGGAGCACATCTTGGTGTGGCCTTTTATGTAAGCAGCAAGGCTTATCAAACCATCTAGGCTGCTTGTTAATGATCAGTGAGGAAGTTTACCGGGTAGCCAGGAGCCCGGAGCTCATCAACAATATATATACTGCCCTTATCTTATGGGCAAGAGTGGAAAAACAGACTCCAAACATTCCCAAAGACAACAGTGGAGTTTCTCCAGAGATAAAGACAGCTTTTCTAGTCCTGAAGTCAACAATTTATGGCCAGTTGTCACAAAAAATGTTCACACACATATACCTACGGCATTTCAAAAACAGGGGCTGGTTCTGTGGCACAGCAGATTAAAGCCCCCAGCCTGCAGCACCAGCATCCCATATGGGCACCGGTTCAAGTCTGATCCAGCTCTCTGCTATGGCTTGGGAAAGCAGTGGAAGATGGCCCGAGTCCTTGGGCCCCTGCACCCGCATGGGAGACCCAGAAGAAGCTCCTGGCTCCTGGCTTTGGACTGGCTCAGCTCTGGCCATTGCAGTCATTTGGGGAGTGAACCAGCAGATGGAAGACCTCTCTCTCTGTAATGCTTTCAAATAAATAAAATAAATCTTAAAAAAATAATAACCATACTGATTACATGTGAAGTGATAATATTTGGAACACTGGGCTAGGTGAAACATTTTATTACTGTTAACTTATTTGCTTCTGTTACTTTCTTCTTTTAAAGATTTATTTATTTGAAAGGTAGAGTTACAGAGAGAGAGAGAGATCTTCCATCTGCTGGTTCACTCCCTAAATGGCTGCAACAGCAAGGGACGTGTCATGCTGAAGCCTGGAGTTTCTTCCAGGTCTCCCACATGGGTGCAGGGGCCCAGGGACTTGGGCCATCTTCTGCTGCTTTCCCAGGCCATAGCAGAGAGCTGGATTGGAAGTGGAGCAGCCAGGACTGGAAACGGTGCCCAAAGAGAATGCCAATGTTTCAGGTGGCAGCTTTACCCACTGTGCCACAGCACCAGCCCCTTATTTGCTTTTTCTAAACACGGCTTCTGGAAGTTTTTTTTTTTTTTAAATACATTTATTTATTTAAGAGGGAGAGATACAGAGAGAGGTCTTTCATCTGCTGGTACACTCCCCAAATGACCGCAATGGCCGGAGCTGTGCCAATCCGAAGCCAGGAGCCAGGAGCTTCTTCCGGTTCTCCCACATGGGAGCAGGGGCCCAAGCACTTGGCCCATCCTCTGCTTCTTTCCCAGGCCATTAGCAGAGGGCTGGCTCGGCAGAAGAGCAGCCAGGACATGAACCAGTGCCCCTACAGGATGCTGGCACAATAGGCAGAGGCTTAACCTACTACACCACAGTGCCAGCCCCCTCTGGAAGATTTTTTTTTTTTTTTTTTTTTTGACAGGCAGAGCGGACAGTGAGAGAAAGAGAGAGACAGAGAGAAAGGTCTTCCTTTGCCGTTGGTTCACCCTCCAATGGCCGTCGCGGCCAGCGCACCGTGGCCGGTGCACCGCGCTAATCTGATGGCAGGAGCCAGGTGCTTCTCCTGCTCTCCCATGGGGTGCAGGGCCCAAGCACTTGGGCCATCCTCCACTGCACTCCTGGGCCATAGCAGAGAGCTGGCCTGGAGGAGGGGCAACCGGGACAGAATCCGGCGCCCCGACTGGGACTAGAACCCGGTGTGCCAGCGCCGCAAGGCGGAGGATTAGCCTGTTGAGCCACGGCGCCGGCCCTCCTCTGGAAGATTTTAATTGACTATATGGCTTGCATTCATGGGTCATTCCTGCTGCAGAGTGTTGGTTAAGGCAGCTAACTTTCCATACAGAAACCTCATTCTTTTTTACAATTGTGTGATACAGTCTACGTTAACTGATAAAACCATTTCCTGTACTCACAGATACTGAGAGTTTCTGTTTTTTACTGTCACGAACAATGCACAACGACCAACCTCATACATACAGGTACATATACACCTGTATCTGTCAGAGACTGAACTACTGGGTCAGAGTTATGTGCACTTTTAAGACGTGGCAGACTGCACTTTCCTACAATGGCCACACCAGGGTGGTCTCCCATCTCACATGCTCTTCATGTACTGTGTCTCCAGCAATTCCCCCACCACGAACTGAGTTCTGTTTCCTTCCCTTGAATCTGAGCAGGGGCTTATGAGTGGAATTCAGTGGAATTGATGCTGTGATTTCCAAGGAGAGGGAGGAAAAGAACACACTTTGCCCCTGGCTCACTGGATGTCACTATTAGAGACAAGTCACTATTCTGTCAGCCTAAGCCTGTGAGCTGAGGGCCAGGAACTAGCATCAGCGAAGTGACATGGGGGTGACTGACACCTGAGATAATCCTAGCCCCCAGGCCCCCAGGCTTTCGGCTGAGACCCCAGACTTTGTACAGTGAAGATAAGCGATGTCTGCTGTCCTGTTTACATTCCCAACCTGAAGGAATGATTACTGCTGTTTCACAGTCTTAGGTTTCTTACTGATTTACCACACATCCTTCCATGTTAAAAATACAATTTTACAGGACTGGCACTGTAGCATATTAGGTGAAGCTGCTGCCTGAGGTGTTGGCATCCCACATGGGTGCCAGTTCAAGTCTTGGCTACCCCACCTCCAATCCAGCTCCCTGCTAGTGTACCTGAAAAAGCAACAGAGGATGGCTTGAGTGCTTGGGCCCCTGCACCCACATGGGAGACCGGGAAGAACATCCTGGCTCCTGGCTTCGGGTTGGCCCAGCCCCAGCTATTGCGGCCATTTGGGGAGTGAACCAGCGGATAGAAGACCTCACTCTCTCTCTCCCTATGTTTCTCCCTCTCTATCTCTCTATAACTCTGCCTTTCAAATAAAACAACAAACCTTTAAAAAAAAATACAATTTTACTTGATTATCTGAAATTGTTACATAATGAAAATAGAACAGAGAAAGGGGCCGGCACCATGGCTCACTTGGTTAATCCTCCACCTACGGCGCCAGCGTCCCATATGGACGCCGGATTCTATCCCGGTTGCCCCTCTTCCAGGCCAGCTCTCTGCTGTGGCCCGGGAAGGCAGTGGAGGATGGCCCAAGTGCTTGGGCTCCTGCACCCACATGGGAGACCAGGAAGAGGCACCTGGCTCCTGGCTTTGGATCGGCACGGTGCCGGCCATAGCAGCCATTTGGAGAGTGAATCAATGGAAGGAAGACCTTTCTGTTTCTCTGTCTGCAACTCTACCTGCCAAATTAAAAAAAAAAAAAAACAAAAACAAAAACAAAAAACAAACAGAGAATAGTGCAAAACTTAACTATCTGAAGTAATAATGGCTGTAGAATCTCCCAAAGTTAATGACAGACACCAAACCACAAACCCAGGAAGTTCAGAGAATATCAAGGAGGATAAATACCAAAGAATCTACACCCTGGCTTGTCATTTTCCAAGTGTACAAAACCAAAGTCAAGGAAAAAAATCTTGAAAGAAGACAGAGAAAAGGAATCTTATTTACAGAGGAACAAGGATAAGATTTCCAGTGAATTTTCTCATTAGAAATTATGCAAATAAAAGAGAGAAGTGAAATATTTAAAGTGTTGCAACAAAAAATTCAATAGTCTAGAATTCTATATCCAGTAAACTTACCCTTCAAAGTGGATGAAAAATAAAGATTTTCTCAGTGAAACAAAAACAGAGAATTTATTACCAGCAGATCTGTCTTGCAAGTGGTAAAAGTTCTTCAGGAAGAATAAAAATAGTGTAGGCCAGAAATGTGAACGTACATAAAGAAAGGATGAGTGACAGAAAAAGAATAAAGACCAAGTAAAATTTTTCTTTTTCTTGATTAATCCAAAAGATAGCTGTTTGCTTAAATTAATACTGACAACAGTGTTTTGGGTGATTACAGCTTATGTATGAATGAAATGAATGACAGTAACTTCATACTGAGTGGATGGAAGAAGTGGGAATACTGTTTTGAGATTCATGTACTACCCCCACCAGGAAGCAGTACGGTGTTCTTTGAAGGTGAACTCAGATTAGTTGAAATTTATATTGCAAACTTCATGGACACCATTAAAATTTTTTTTTCAAGAATCATAACTGTTATGTATAGATAGTAGAAAGATCCTTGTTTGCTATCTTGTTATAAATGATTAAATGGAAAAATAAATGGGAGAGAAGTGGTAATCTCCCGTACAGATTTTGATTTACAGATTCCCCATTCCTTGAGTGTGGGTTGAACACAGTTGACTTCCTTGCGAAGATTACAGCATGGGGAGGTGGAAGAAAAGGGTGCTCCACCAAGGAGAAACACAACAAACGTCACCTAAGCAGGTGAGCAGGTCAATGCAAACGGGGACAAGTCACACTGACAACTTGTAATTGTTATAGGATCTCATGGAAATAATATTTTAGCTCTCATGTTCTTCCTTCTCCAAACCCATAACCCCTGCTGAATAATAAGAAAAACATCAGACAAATCACAACAGAGGAGCATTTGAAGAGGGCCAGTACCTCTCAAAACTGCTCTAGTTGTCAAAAACAAGGCAAGTCAGAGAAGCTGGAAGTGAGGAGGAATCTAAGGAGGTGTGACAAGTAAGGGGAATGTGGCATCCTGCATGGGCTCCTGGGACAGGAAAGTGACATAAGTACAGACCACGGAACTCTACATAAAGGAGGCACTTGAGTTAATAATTACATATCAATTCACTGTGACAAGTGTACCATACTGACTTAAGATGTTAGCAAAGGGGCCGGCGCAGTGGCGTAGTGGATAAAGCTGCTAGCATCTCATATAGCCGCCGGTTCGAGTTCTGGCTGCTCCACTTCTGATCTGGCTCTCTGTTATGGCCTGGGAAAGCAGTAGAAGATGGCCCAAGGGGCCGGCACCGTGGCTCACTTGGTTAATCCTCTGCCTGTGGTGCCGGCATCCCACATGGGGACCAGTTTTATTCCTGGTTGCTCCTCTTCTAGTCCAGCTCTGCTGTGGCCCGGGAAGGCAGTGGAGGATGGCCCAAATCCTTGGGCCCTGCACCCGCATGGGAGACCAGTAAGAAGCACCTGGCTCCTGGCTTCGGATCGGCGTAGCTCCAGCCATAGTGGCCATTTGGGGGGTGAACTAATAGAAGGAAACCTTTCTCTTTTTCTCTCTCTCACTGTCTAACTCTATCTGTCAAATAAATAAATAATAATAAAAAAAAGAAGATGGCTCAAGTCCTTGGGCCCCTGCATCCACATAGGAGACCTGGAAGAAGCTCCTGGCTCCTGCCTTTGGATTCATGCAGCTCCAGCCATTGCGGCCAGTTGGGGAGTGAACCAGCAGATGGAAGATCTCTCTCTCTCTCTGTCTCTCCTACTCTCTCTGTGTAACTCTGACTTTCAAATAAATATATAAATACATAAAAAGATGTTAGCAACAGAGGAAGCCAGGGCAGCACACATGGTAACTGTGCCTTTACCTAAGCAACTCTTCTCTAAAACTATTCTACATATTTATGTGTGTGTGTGTGTGTATACATAACATATGTTTACAAATATACTATATATACGCACATATAAATATATATGTAAATATATATGATATATATATATATATATACACACACATTTTAAGATTTACTTGAAAAGCAAAGTGACAGAGAGAGAGAGAGAGATGGATACAGAGAGAGACAGAAAGAGACTTTCCATCTACTGGTTCACTCCCAAAATGGTCACAATGGCTGGGGCTGCTTGAAACCTGGAACTCAATCCAGATCTTCCATATCGGGGGCAGGTAGCCAATTATTTGAGCCATCATTCACTGCCATCTAGTCAAATTCACAGGAAGTTGGATGGGAAGTACAGAGTAGCTGGGACTCAAACCAGGCAGTCTAATAGATGTGGATGTCCTATGCAGTGGCTTAGTCCACCGCACCACAACCCTACTCCTTAAAAAAAATTTTTTTTAAATAGTGACAATATAAAAAAAAGTACTTAGTTGCTGCAAGAAAAAGATGTAATTAACATATTACAATTATTAACAACACCAAGTTCCATGTATCTTTTCCCCAAATTATAAACTTTATACTATATGGAAATAGATAATATTTACAAAATTTGCAAAGATCCTATTTTCCCCCAAATTTATGTTTATTTGCTGTCTAATTTTTCTAGCAGACAACAGAGAGAAATTTGACCCTGAGTACCCTGGATGAGGACAGAACTGACACTGGATATTACCACTGCCTGATTCATATGGGGTATTGAGACTTGTGACTGGGTCACCCTGGCTCCTCAGGAGACTTCATCAAAAGGGTTAGATACTGAATTAGCTGTCAAAGAAAATAAAAGTCCACCAGTTCTGAGTTGCAAGCGAGCTCTTCTACATCTGTTTAACGAACGTGAAGGAAATCTCCAGCTTGGCCGTGTGAGAAAGCCGCAGAAAGGTGAAGAGTCAGAACTTCAGAGAGAGGGTAGCGTAGGTAAAAGCTGAGTATGGCTCTGCACTGCACTTTGGTGGCCTATCTCAATTCCCGGAAACATCTGTCTCTCTACAATTTAAAGAATCAAAGAACAACCTAGGGGCCAGCACTGTGGTGCAGCAGGTTAGGCTGCCACCTGCAAAAAGTCGAAGACAGCCCAAATGCTTGGGCCCCTGCCACCCACAGGAGAGACCAGGATGGGATTCTAGGCTCCTGGCTTCGGCCTTCTCCATCCCTGGCTGTTGCAATCATTTGGGGAGTGGACCAGGGGATGGAAGATCTTTTCCTCTGTCCCTCCCTCTCTCTCTCTCTAGCTCTGCCTTTCAATTAAATACAATAAATCTAAACAAGGGTAGGAAGGAAAGTTGATTAAGCAGACGCATGCCAAATTTGGTAGGTCCTAAAATAATGCTGCCGCTGCTGCTACCACAGCTCCAGCCAGCATTTACTGAGCTCTCAGTATGGCACATGTGCTCTCTCAGCCCCTAATGCTGACAGATGGACAGACTACCCTACCCGGCCAAGAGCCAATGGTCAACCTTGGTCAAGCTGGTTTCTTCTTCACACCTCAAATTCCATCATCTGGGGGCTGGTGCTGTGACACAGCAGGTTAAGCTGCCTCCTGAGCCACCAGCAGGCATCCCATATGGGCACCAGTTCAAGTCCTGGCTGCTCCACTTCCAATCCAGCTCCCTGCTAATGCACCTGGGAAAGCAGCAGAAGATGCCCAAGTGTTTTGGCCCCTGCACCCATGTGGGAGACCAAGATGAAGCTCCTGGCTCCTGGCTCCTGGCTTGGGCCTGGCCCAGCCTTGGCCATTGCAGCCATGTGTAGAGTGAACCAGCTGATAGAAGATATCTCTCTGCCTCTCTCTCTCTGTAACTTGGCCTTTCAAATAAATAAATCTTATTTTTTTTTTAAAGTGCTCATCTGTAAAATGCCAGTATTAACAGTCCTTCTGTAGAGATTAAAGGAGTATTATATAGAAAGAGTATTTCTGTACACAGTAACAGCACCTGGCACATAAGAATTATGTTTGTAATTATCACTCTTATTAATGCTCACCAATTCTCTGAGGGATCTACTTTATTAACTTCACTTAAAATGGGGAAGTGCAGAGAGATTGAAGTACTTGCCCAGGGTCATCTCCCTTGCTAGGATCCCAGCCCAGGAATTTAAACTCCAGAGTCCTCATCTGTAGTCTACAGGCCTGCATGCTGCCACGAGGGGCTTCGGCAAAGAGCCCAACAAAAACAGAGCTTTGGAGGGTGGCAGAATGGAAAATCCAAGGAGGGGGGCTACGAGAAGGAGGTTTGTGTTGGGGCTAAGGAGGGACTTCTAAGTGGGAACACTTACTAAGGGGCTGGGAAAGGCAGGCTGGATGCCAGGAGGGAGGTCGGTCCTGAGAACAGAACTGGGGGAGACCTGCAGAAGCTGAGGGTTACAGTAGTGGAAATGGACCTCAGAAGAGGGAAGGAACAAGAAATCCAGGCCCAGTAAGGAGTCTGAAGTAGCAAAGAAGGCAAAATCTGAGACGGAGATGGAAGCAGTAATTGGATAAGAAAGAGGGACATTTGGATGGTTTAATATGACAGCTGCAACCAGGCAGCGGAAGACCCCAGGCAGCCCTGTGTCGTCCAGTGCCACTCCTAACCCCGAGGCAGGCTGAGCTCCTTCTGGGAAGCCCTCAGACCTCTCTCCTCCAATATCAGTCCCGGCTTCAATTCCACCCCATTCTAGAAGGCATCCCCTGAATCTCCTTGCACATTTAATCACGTGAACTTCCTGACGATGGAAATAAATCCACTGCCTCTGTCTCCCGTACACAGTCAGTGCTCAATAAATGCTGCTGAGGAGGTCTCTGGCCCTTCCATGCCTTTATCCCAAGTGAGATGCTATCCTCTGTGAAGACAAAAACTGTCTCACACCCCATACTTCTCACCAAATAACCATCAAGGTAAAACCTTATGTTCAGAGCTGACTCAACTTTTGATCATGAAATAAGTTTGGAGTGAATCAAGAGTGACCTGGGGACAAATGAGGCACCTTCCTTTGCAGCCCCTCAATAAGCACAGGACCCTGGGAAAAACCTGCAAACAAGGCTTTCGTTGGATATAAAAGTATTGGGACAAAGAACAGAGATATGTCCACCTCATTAACCCGAGAAAGTAACTTGTGCAAAAAGAAAAAAAGTTCACTGTTTGTCACCTGAGCGGGCAGCAGGTCCACGGCCATTCCTTCCTTCTTAGTTTTCCTGTCGTGGTGGGGGCAGAGTGCTGACCAAGTGGGTCTAGAGAGGAGAAAGGTGAGGACAAGGGATGGGTTACAGAGAGAAGTGACAGGTGCCTGCAAAGTCCACCAGGTCCCAACCAAGCCACACCCATAAGGATGCAAACCAAGTATGGACTGCGTTACCAAGCTGCCCGGCCAAACTCCATCCCCTCCCTGTATTAACCATACTGGTAACTTGTGTTGATTAGAGTTGATGCTTTAAGGCCCACCTCGGGCCTGTCAGCTACCTCTAAGCACACTGTGACTCACCCAGAGGCATCTCAAACATGGACAGCTTTAGACTATACATCTGAGTGGTCACGGTGCAAATGAACTTCCCAGGGAGATACCACTCTCAGATGCAGCCAGCAGATCCTACGCTTGCTTGGCCAGCCTGCCTGTGAAAACCACAGCGAAGACACGTGCCCCTCTCTCTACCTCGTGACTGCTCTAGTGGTCCTGCATGGAGTGCTGTCTTCTCCCCAAGGGACCGTGAGTATAATACAACCTGTAGGATTTCTCCAGCCTCTCCTGATCCACATCTGGCTATAGCATACCTCACCCAAGGTGAAATCATTAAAATCCTGCTGGCTACCCAAGATATACACCAGATTACCATTCCACTGCCCCTCCTAAACACTGACTCAGTCTCTTACGGCATCCAGGCCCCACCCGCTCTGCAGTGAGCAGTGAAGGGGGGCCTGGAGCAGCCAGAAAGAGTCAGTCATCTGTGCACAGTCTGCCCGAGTCTGCAGTGAGCTCCCTTGGGGTGCTGGCCCTGGCCTGAGAGGACAACATGCTACCGGGCCGTGCAATCTCCTGCTGGCACACCTCAGCTGGCCAGAGGGAAACTGCTGTGGAAGTGATCAGTGCCACTCCATGGTGCACACTCCACTGTGCCAGGGATCCTGCTTCCCGTGTATTATCTTTAATCTTTGCAACAACCCTCAAAAGTGAACACAGTAGGCCCCAGTGGGCTCTGCATCCATGGGTTCAACTCATTCTGGAAAAGGGGGGAGAAAACTCTATCTGTATTAAACATGTGAACAATACAGTCTGAACATTATGTACACAGCAATTACATTGTATCAGGGATTGGGTCCGAGATGATTTAAAGGATACAGGATATGCATGAGGCACCAGAGCATTCAGGTACATCAGCTCAGGGTTCTGGGACCAATCCTGGATGGATACCAAGGGACACTGTATTGTGACCCGTCTTGTCCCCTGCTACCTCATTTTACAGCTGTGGGGAAGACCGACAGCTCAGGAGTCATGAGCTACCCAAACTCACAAAAGCAGAAAGTAGCAGGGGCAGGAAGGGCACTCCTGGTTCCCAGTCCAGGACCCTACGTACATTCCAGTAAATTACCAGGCCGCTCCGGGCCTTGGTTTCTTCTTGCAAAAGGGAAACCCCGTGTATGCTCAACCTGTTGTTAGAGGATGCAGCGAGTTAACGCCTGTAAGGCGCTAGGCTAGGTCACTGAAAGCTATTGTTACTGCCTGTTTCGCTAAGCAGCTCCAAAGCAACAGCCCCAAAGGACCGGCAGGCCGCCCACCCCGCGGGGCCCGGACCACCCTACTCACCTGAGGCGGGTCCTTTCCCCGTCCAACGCGACGCCCGCAGATCCGAGCTCCGGCGCGCGGGCCGCGGCCCCGCGCTGGCAGGACCCGCTCCGGACCCCTTCGCGGCTCCGACGTACCGAGAGCTGCCGGGCTCCACCGCGACCGGGCAGAGCCACCCGGAGAGCCTCGGCCTCAGGCTGCGGTGCTACCCGAGCCGGGATCACCCTCCGCCGCGAACCCCAAGAAAGGCCGCGAACGACCCCGGAGCCTCGCGAGAACTACGACTCCCGGCATGCCTCAAGTCATACCCAGAGGGCCCCGCGGCGATACCACTTCCGGCGGGGGAGCAGGCGCTCTGCTCTTGCGTATTCAGACTGGATTTTTATTTTTATTTTATTTTATTTTTTTATGGACACGAGTTTGGGTTCCACGTTTCTCCTCCCCTCTTTCTTCTGCTGGGAAATTGTGAGTGGTTTTCCTAGATGTGGAGTTCCCTAAAACCCCCCGGGGGCTTGTCAGCACAGTGCTATGGGGTCTAGTAGCCCACTGGGTGCAGGTCTGGGGAACTCCCCTGAGCGCCCCCTGCGGAAGGGCCAACGCCCATCCTACAGGGTTGCGGAATGAGAGCAACAGCTTTAGGCGGAAACTGCTGGCCTGCTCTCGCGGCCCGTTTCCTTGTTCCATTGCATGTAAATTTATTTTCTCTAAAAATTCTCATTTTCTAACCAGCCCCTCCTACACACACAGGCTAATGTCTACTTAGCTACTTTAATGCTTATTCAGTGGGTCCTAGGCCTAGATAGGATTGCAATTGACTTTAATGTGTTACACAGAAGATAACAGCAACAACGGTTTAAGATAATAAAACGAATATGCAAATATGCAACAATTGGTGTACAGAAGCCGACTTTTCCGGGAGTTGAGGAACCTTGTCCTCAGTGTTCCTCCATCATTTTCCTGACTTGGCACCCTTCCCTTGCCTAGTTTGGTAATGACACTGTATACCAGTGTCTCTCAAGCATAAGTGTTTGCTTTTGCAGTTTTTGAGCTTCATATAAACTAAATCTTCTTTATACCGTCGGCACTCCGAAAGCACCAATCCTGAAACTATTTTGAAAATTTCCAGAAAATTCAAAAGCAAATGTTGAATTTGCTGTGCACCATGCATGGCGCTGAATCCATGTGAATGAAGTGATACATAGGCACTGTTAGGTCTAAGTAATCTAGCATGTGGGAGGATGTGCAAAGGTTACATGCAGACATACATTTTATAAAAGAGACTTAAGTGTTCATGGGTTTTGGTATCAACAGCACCTGGAAGCACTTCCCCTCAGATATCACGGGAGGACTGTGTTCTCTTTTGTGACTTTTGTGCACCTTCGGGGCCCTCTCTGCTGATACGTGTACTGTTCATTTATTTCACTCTTAGAGAGGATTCCTCGCACCATTCATTCAACAACAAAAACACATTGAACACCTGTCTCTTCCCAGCATAGGTGCTAGAAATGCACCAGTGAGAAAAACTGGCCAAACCACTGCACACACACAGCTTGAATTCAGCTGGGGAAAGAGAAAGATGAGAATGAGGATGTTTTGAGATAGGATGAGTGCGGAGAAGAGTAAGAAAGGGGGCAAGCAGCTGGGGGAAGGAGCTACATATTTACAGAAAGTGGCTAAGAAACATTTCCTGAGCAGCTGCATTTGAAGAAAGAAGCCCTGCAGAAGATGAAACTTGAGCTGAGTGAAGAATCTCCAGGGTGGCTTTCAGCAGTTATTCTGCAGAGGAACACCAAGAATACTGACGCCAGAGCAGAAAGCAAAGGAGATCAGAAGAGGCAAGGGCTGGAAAGTGGAGACTCTTTTTTTTTTTTTTTTTTTTGACAGGCAGAGTGGACAGTGAGAGAGAGACAGAGAGAAAGGTCTTCCTTTGCCGTTGGTTCACCCTCCAATGGCTGCTGTGGCCGGTGCACCGCGCTGATCCGAAGGCAGGAGCCAGGTACTTTTCCTGGTCTCCCATGGGGTGCAGGGCCCAAGGATTTGGGCCATCCTCCACTGCACTCCCGGGCCACAGCAGAGAGCTGGCCTGGAAGAGGGGCAACCGGGACAGAATCCGGCACCCCGACCGGGACTAGAACCCGGTGTGCCAGCGCCGCTAGGCAGAAGTGGAGACTTAATGGGTGTTATGTCACTGGATTGTATTCAGTGAGACAAGAATACTCTGAGCTGTGGAGAGTGACAAAGATTCTCTCATTGACCATACTATAGTCAAGCCTTTCTGAGCCCTCTTTAAATTTTTTAAAATTTATATTTGAAAGGCAAAGCGAGAGAGAGAGAGAGAGAGAGAGAGAGAGAGAGAGAGAGAGAGATCCTCTAACTCACTCTCCAAATACCTGCAACCACGGGGGGCCAGGCCAGGCTGAAGCTGGGAACTCAGAACTCAATCTGGGTCTCCCACATGGGTGGCATGGACTCAAGTAATTGAGCCATTGGCTGCTGCCTCCCAGGGTTTGCATTAGCAGGAAAATGGAATCCAGAATGGAGCTGCGGCTTAAACCCAGGCACTCTGATTGAGTCCTCATTTTGATCAGGCCTCAACCTTGACCCTAGCCTGTCCTCTGGCCTGTTCAGACTTTGCCGAGAATCATGCCAAGTCAGTTTAGCCAGAGTATCCCCACCCTTGATAGCTGATCCCTTTTGATATCTGCTAGCATTCCCCATCCCCCACCTTTGATGTATTGTCAAGAATCCCCTTGATGTCTCTTGTTAGTCATGTCCCATCCATGAGCTCCCTCATCCTGCTTCTTGGCTACAAACCCACTCCACTCATCCTTGTGTTTGGAGTTGAGCCCCATCTCTGTCGTATTAGCTGTATGTCAATTGAACAATCATATTTTCTTTGTGGCTGTCATGCTGAGAGGAAATGAAGGGTCACAGGAAAAGGAGGGAGTGAGGCCGAGTCAGGCCACTGTCATCCCTGGGACGGAAGACAGCCATTTGCACAAGTAGCATTATGATAAGTGACTGGTTTCTGGTTACGTTGTGACGGTGGAGTTGCTGGGTGATGTTGAAGAAAGAAAAGAGGCACGGATGATGCTAAAATATGGGACCTGAGCACCTGCAGGAGGGAAACCAGCACTGAGATTGAGAATATGTGGAGGGCAGCTCTGGAGGGGCCAGGGAAGAGACGCGGTCAGAAATGAGGTATGGATGTGCTGAGTCTAGCTGGCTGATTAGATACCCAGCAGGGACATCGCAGACAAATGTAGATGCGAGTCTGGTGTTCATGAACAGGTTCAGGGATGAGCATCATTCACATAAATGGTGTTAAACCCATGAGATCATAGCGGGGGAAGCTGTCGTGTGCTGTGGTGCTGGCATCCCATATGGGTACCCGTTCAAGTCCTTACTACTCCTCTTCTGATCCAGCTCCCTGCTAATGCGCATGGGAAAGCAGTGGAAGATAGTCTGGATCCTTGGGCCCCTGCACCCACAAGGGAGACCCAGAAGCAGCTCCTGGCTTTGGATGGGCTCAGCTCTAGCTGTTGGGGCCATTTGGGGAGTGAACCGGTAGGTAGATCACCCTCTCTCTGTCTTTCCCTCTCTCTCTCTATATATGCTGCCTTTCAAATAAATGAAATCTTAAAACAAACAAACAAACAAAAAAGCAGAAACCATGAGATCAAAAGAAAAGGACTAGAGATGGACAAAATAAGTGGACCAAAGACTTAGCTCTTCAAGCTGTTCTGTTTTAAAGGTCAAGAACATGAGGGGCCGGCGCCATGGCTTAACAGGCTAATCCTCCGCCTTGTGGCACCGGCACACCGGGTTCTAGTCCTGGTTGGGGCGCTGGATTCTATCCCGGTTGCCCCTCTTCCAGGCCAGCTCTCTGCTATGGCCCGGCAAGGCAGTGGAGGATGGCCCAAGTGCTTGGGCCCTGCACCCACATGGGAGACCAGGAGAAGCCCCTGGCTCCTGGCTTCGGATTAGCGCAATGAGCCGGCTGCAGTGGTCATTGGAGGGTGAACCAACAGCAAAAAGGAAGAACTTTCTCTCTGTCTCTCTCTCACTATCCACTCTGCCTGTCAAAACAAAACAAAACAAAACAAAAACAAAACAAAACATGAGGAAAAACCAATTAAAGGGAATTCCAAGGACATTCCATAAAGCATGTTGTCCTGTGGTATAAGAAATATATTTGGTTGGGGCCAGCGCTGTGGCACAGGGGGTTAATGCCCTGGCCTGAAGTGCCTGCATCCCATATGGGTGCCGGTTCGAGACCCAGCTGCTCCACTTCCGATCCAGCTCTCTGCTGTGGCCAGGGAAAACAGTAGAAGATGGCCCAAGTCCTTGGGCCCTGCACCTATGTGGGAGACCTGGAAGAAGCTCCTGGCTCCTGGCTTCGGATCGATGCAGCTCCGGCCATTGCGGCCAACTGGGGACTGAACCATCAGATGGAAGACCCCCCCCCCCCGCCTCCCCTCTCTCTGTGTAACTCTGACTTTCAAATAAACAAACAAATAAATAAATCTTTTTTAAAAAAAGAAAAATATATTTGGTCTTCCTCTCCACTTCCTGGCACAGAGATCCTAAAACCCTGGGAATTTCCTTGGTGATACGGGTGATAGAAACATATTTTGTTATATTTGGGTTTTGCACAAAGCTCCTAAAACCTTTGGCATTTCCTGAGTGACAGAGGTGGTAGGAGCACACAGCTGTCCCTGTGTGTCCATGGAGGCTTGGTCCTAGGATGCTCTCAGGTACAAAGATCTGTGGATGCTCAAGTCTCTCATGTGAAGTGGTGCAGGGATTTCATAGAACTTAATGCAGCCCTTCAATATACCTTAAATCATCTCCAGATTATTTATCATAATACAGCGTAAATGTTGTGCAAGCAGTTGATATACCATATTGCTTAGAGGACAATGACAAGACTATAAGTATGTATAATACAGATTCATTTTCGCCCCAGAAATTAAACTCTGTAAAAACTCTTGAACCAAGGGCTTTGATGAGCTTTGGCACTGGTGAACAGGTGGAGGCCCTGGGAGGGTGACACCTGTATCCCAGGCATGCACCTACTTTGGGTTGTCAGGGAAACAGAACCCTGCTTACTTCTGGGGTGCAGGAAAATGACCACTACCTCCCATGCGGTGTTGGCTGAGCATCAGGGAAGATGAACTTTCAGGTGCCTCTAGGTGATGTTAGTGACAGAGCAGATAGATGACAGTTGCCAGTATCCCAGGAGTTTGCGACGTGCCATCAATCCTCGTGTCCTGAGTGCAGTCAGGAGCCATCCCCTGTAATAAAGTGGCTTCTCCCTACCCTGCAGCTGTTGCTGAGTCACCCACACTGGGCCCAGGCTGGTCCCTGTGACACTGTTCATCTGACAACCCCAGATGGGGCCCCAAGAGGTGAGTTGCCCCAGTCCTATAAGGGATCAGCAAGAGGCAGCCTGAGTAGGAGAAATATGGTGTTCTAGGCTCTGTAGGGGCAGGTGTGGGTAGTGACAGACATGTTGGGTAATGTAGACAGAGCATGGGATACAAGGGACCAGGGTGCCTCAGCTGTTTTCATGAGCTTTGGAAGGTGAAAGGTCAGAAATAGGCTCCAGGCCAAGCACGTGTTCCTGGCTAGGAGGGCCACTGGGTGTCCCCACTACCACAAGGCCCTACTCATGGCCAGTCTGGTGAGGGACCTGACCCTGTCCCAACTCCTGGGTGTCAGGTTATCAGCAGCCCTGGGACTGCCATCTCTGCCAGCCTTGCCCCAGGGCTGCCTGTGCCCTCAGGACACCAGGACCACTTGACAAGGCTCCCAGCAGCAGGGCTTCCTCTGCTGTTTCCAGCTCCTATCAGCTCAGGGAAGGGTCAGTGTGGGCAGAGTGTGTGTGGGGGGTCTGACCCAGGGCTGACCAATGCTAAGTGTCCCGTTAGAAGGGCCAGCAGAACTTCTACACCTGCTCCTTCAGCACCCAGCCCCACCCTGATAGCCTTTGTGATCTCAAGAGAGCTAAATTCCAGACATCTGCCCCAGAACTACCTCCAGTGCAGCCCTGGTCAGGAGGGTGTGATGGGCAAAGGGTGGGGCTCAGTTCCCCCCATGCAAAGTTCCCAGAGGATCCCCGTAGGCATTCCTGGAACAGGCAATCAGCCCACAAGCAGTTCCCTGCAAGATGCTCTCGGTGGGACCCGGCAGGGGGATGCTATGAACACAGCTGTTTTCAAGTTATAAACTGGAGCAAACCTGTTTCAGTGGGGGTGGGAAATCCCAGCGAAGCCGCTGCTATGGGCTCCCTCAGGGCAGAGCCGTGGGCTGGGTTGCAGAAGCAGCAGGGCTGGACACTGCTGGACACAGGGCAGGCACCCAGCTTGCCCCGGTCCAGGAGTGCATCGGGGATGGAGACTCGAGCGCGCCCATCAGAGGAGCTGCTCCACTCTATTTGCGTAGGCCGCCCAGGGTGTGACCCTGGATCCTGGATCTGCAGTGCTGTTGCAGTTGTTTGATGTGGGTAATGGTAACAGTAACAGTAACAATGATCAGCAAGGAGCCTGGGAGGCAGCAGCCGAGGGCTGTTCTCTCCCTGCCCTCTGTGCTTGGGTCAGCTTGGCCCAAACTCCATGCTCTGTTGGGTGCCTTGGGCCCTTGGGAGGCTGCGGATCAGCAGGATTCAAGAGGTCCAGCTCAGGGTACCTTCTGGGGCCTTGACCTGGGCTCTGCACCCATGGCAGCTGGAAGGGATAAGAAAGCTTCAGGCCCCCACAGTCCATCTGGTGCCGCTCAGGTTGAAAGGAGGCGAGAGTGCCTCCGGAGGCAGGGCTCTGGCGGAGAGCCGTGGAGGCCAGGCCAGGCCCTGTCCTGACAGTGGGAGACTCCAGCCTCCACTTCTGGGCTGTGTGGCCAGTCTAGGTCACACAGGTGGGGTATCTAAGGAGCTTGAGCCTCAGAGCTGTGCTTGTTGGCGTTTCAGGGCCCTCACCTCAGGAAGGCTTCCGGAAAGCATGCTTATGGGGTCTGTGATGCAGCTGAGACCTAGACAGCAGGTGGTTCAGGCTCCACCTGGGCCTTGGAGGAGAGCAGTTGGCCAGCCCCAAGCAAACTCAAAAGTACAGCAGCCCAGACCCACCTGCAAAAAAAAAAAAAAAAAATCACCTGTGCACCTGGACAGGTGTGTGTCCACCCACAAAACATGCTTCGGGAAGGTGAGTGTAGGCCTGGGGGCTAGCCCTTGCAGTCTGAGCCTTTTCCCAGATATGAATACCATTAGCTCCAGCTGGCTTGGTCCTAGCCAAGGGTCCTCTGAGATGTGTGCCCCTGCAGAGCGCAGGGTGCCAGGGATGCCTTAGGAGAGGACTGATCCTGGGGCGGGAGACAGGGGTCACCCAAAATGTTGCCAGTTCCCCCAGGCGTTTCTGCGACTGCAGAAACTTCTGTGTTCAAAAGGAGAAAGGGGACAAATGTAATTTCTTAAAATATACATAACCCCTAGAAACTGCTGGAGAAGACCAGCTCCTGGTGCCAGGATGTGAGGGTAGCATGGGGGTGGGGCAGAATCAGGGCTCCCAGGTGAGGGTGGGTGTGTGAGGGGGAAGAGCTGGGTCCCTGAGATTCTTCTGGGAGCTTTTCTTGGCACTGAAGCAGGCAGGATACAGGGGCTGTGGCTGGCCCTCTTGCCTCTACGCTGTCTGCCAGTGCTGCCTGTGGGTGCTGCACTTTCTGGGAAACCAGGAATCCTTTCCAGCTGTCCCCCTATGCCTCTATACCTGGAGCGGGCCAACACATGGGGGTCTAGACCCTGAGTCTATCCAAGATTCTGTCTCTGTCTTTGTCTGTGATTCTGGTTCGTTCTTGTTTCTCTTTCTCTCTCTGTCTCTCTGACTCTCCCTGGGGCAGGCCAGCCCTGGGGAACCAAGCCCAGACACTGGCTTCTCTTCCAGCCCAGAGCCCTTCAGGTCATCCTTAGGTGCAGCCCACAGACTGGGAAACCTTTGGTTTCTGTTTGAACAATAGGGACCCCAAGCTGTCTTCCCTCCCCTCTCATCCCCTGGCTCAAAGACTCAGGTGCATTCTGGGGACCCAGGCACCAAGGGGTGACCCCTGCAGGTGACATGGGGCTCTTAACCCAAAGCCTTATGATTATGTAGCACCCTCACATGGGCCGGGCCCTTCCCCTCTACAGGTCTCTGGCACGGGTGGGGGACTGCCAGGGAGAGGAAGACACAGGAAGTATGCTCTAATGTGGCTCACAGGAGTACCATGTGGTGCTGCCCTTGGCAAATGGGATGTCGCAGTATTTGTGGAAGAAATGGCACTCTCAGATGATAATATTTTACAGGGGAAACTGGCTTGCACATGCTACACACTGCACTTTTTGTGGTGCATATCCATGAAAGAGGGAGGGAACAGCTTCAGGTAGGGCTGGATCCAGGATCCTAGCAGTTTCCCCAGACCCACAGTGGCTTCGTTCTAGGTCCTGTGCTCTCCAGCTGTGTGACTGCAGTTCCACACGCAAGGCCCCTCTGTCCTTGCCCTCCCTGAACCCTGGTGTGGGCTGCTACTGACGCAATGGACCTCTCAGGCGGGCTCTTGCCTGCCCTCACACTGACCTGTGCTGCCGAGTGAGGACCCAGTGTTGTTTGTGTCACAAGCTCCTGGTGATGTGGGTCATGCACTCTGGGCAGCAAGGCTGTGTCAGCCCTCAGGGCCTGTGCCCCAGGTGGCCAACATAAATTTTTTTTAAGATTTATTTTAGGGGGCCAGCACTGTGGCATAGCAGGTAAAGCTGCTGCCTGCAGTGCTGGCATCCCATATGGGCCCTAGTTCTAGTCCCGGCTGTTCCACTTCTGATCCAGCTCTCTGCTATGGCCTGGGAAAGCAGTAGAAGATGGTCCAAGTCCTTGAGCTCCTACACCTGCGTGGGAGACCTGGAAGAAGTCCCTGGCTCCTGGCTTCAGCTCTGACCATTGCAGCCATTTGAGGATGAACCAGTTGATGGAGGACCTCTCTCTCTCTCTCCCTCTCTCTCTCTCTCTCTTCCTCTCCCTCTTCTCTCTCTCTCTCTCTCTCTCTCTCTCTCTCTCTCTCTGCCTCTGCCTCTCTGTAACTCTGACTTTCAAATAAATAAATAAATACATCTTTTAAAAATTTTATGTTGGGAACTGGTGCTTTGGCATAGTAGGTTCAGTTCCCTGTGGTGCCAGAATCCCATATGGGTGCCCATATCTGATGTTGCCACAGACCTGGAGATTCACCACACAGGAATGCAGCTATAAAAACTCATCTAACAGGGTCGACACTGTGGCGTAGCAAGTAAAGGGGCTGCCTTTGATAGCAGCAGCCCACGTGGACACTGGTTAATGTCCCAGCTGCTTCACTTTCAATCCAGCTCTGTGCTAATGGCCTGGGACAGGCAACAGAGGATGGCCTGAGTGTTTGGGTCCCTGCTACCCACATGGAAGACCCAGATTGAGGCTCCTGGCTTCTGGCTTCAGCATGGCCCAGTGCTGGCCATTGCAGCTGTCCAGGGAGTGAACCAGGAGATGGAAAAAACTCTCTGTGTGTATATCTCCCTTTCTCTCTTTAAATCTAACTTCCAAAATAAATCTTTCTTAAAAAAATCATCTCACTGCGTGTGATCAACTGACGTTACTGAAGGATCCCACATCTAAGTGGCTCCAGCTCACTGCCCTTCTGGCCTCTGTGAGCACCATTTCCCTTGTGTCCCGTGGCCTCCCTGGTTCCTGACCACTCCTCGTAGGCCACACTGCCCAGCTGTAGTTGGCTGGTTGGCATGCACGTTACTCAAAGGGCCCCAGAAAGCTGCTTCCCGTTGTCCCCACCTGCACCCATGGGAATGGCCATGATGGGCGCAACTCCCTCGGGAGCTGTCACTGTCTTTGTCCTTCAGTCACTGAGATAAAGCCCAACACCTATCTCTGTTTCTCTGGAATTCATTCTCAGCCCAGGAAAAAAAAAAAAAGGCAAACCAGTTCACAGGGTGCCAGCAACTTTATATGAAAAATACAGAAAAGCTTTGGTGTCAGTCCTCACGTGACTTGGGCAGAGACATCTGTGCCCTTGGAGTTCTCGGTCCTCATGTGACTCGGGCAGAGGCACCTGTGCCCCTGGGGGGTGGGTGGTAGCACTGGACCACAGGGAGGCGGTGTGCAGGGTTGGGCCTGCTGCCCACCAGCCTGGGCTGGGCCATGTGAGCTCTCCCCGCCTCCTTGCCCCACACAGCCAGCTGCCCTGTGCAGGAGGAGACCAGGAGACCAGTAGGGTTTGTGGGGACCTGGGGCAATGACCTGGCCCTGTCCTGGCTCCTGCAGGGCTCCGCAAGTCACTGTCCCTTAGGGGTGTGGGCTGAGGGACTACAGACCCCGGTGCAAGTCTGCAGTCTGGACATGGGGTGTGCAGTGGGCTGGGGGTATCCGGTCCCATGGGGACCAAGGAAGACCTGGAAGCAGAGCAGGGTGTCTGAGGATTTTGCCTTTTGGGAGCCAGTAGTCTGTAGGTTTCTGAGGGCCTCATTATGAGAGGAAAGGGTCCTGCCAGGCCTTGCACGGTTCCAGGTCAGGGCGAGGCAGGCTGGGGCTATAGGCCCCCCGGAGAGAGTCAGGGGGAGGCCCCCTCAGCACTGCACTCCTCATCCTCCACGGTAGGCTCCAGAGGGGTGAGCACTGTGGGATCCAGCTTTGGAAGGTGCTGAGCTGCAGGGTGTCCCCGGGACCAGCTGTCTCTGCTGCACCTCAGGCTGGGCTGAGCAGGTTTGGGGGAGCCCAGGAGTCCCTGCAGGGGCTTACCCCCTGGGAGCCCACCCTCTCCAGTATACAGCAGAGACATGGTGGTGAAGAGGCAAGGCCTTTTGGAGAGGTCTCCTGTGTCCCCCAAGTCTGAGGCCCCCAGAAAGAAGCCAGGGTTGCTTTCTGGATGTTCTGCCCTCTGTGTGCGAGGTGCTAACCCCGAGGGCGGCTCCCGCCAGTCAGCTGCAACAGGGCGGCCCACCCTGTCCTTGCGACAGCCCACCCTGAGCCTCTGAGATGCGGGGTGAGGCCCGGGCACCAGGGACACGAGCTCCAGGTCCAGCGGCCTTCTGGGCATCTCCTCTTGTTTTGCTGAAAGGAAAGCAAACGTGCTCAGCTTCTCCCCACAGTCCCGGCACTCACAGGCTGGGCCACCCAGTCCTGGAACCCTGGGGCCCTCAAGTTCCTGCCTGGCCACCTGGGCTGACAGTGAGGACAACCCCCCCCACCAACACCAGGCTGCTGAACCCAGAGGGAGAGTGTGTGCAGCCTGGCCATGGGAGCTGTCCTGGGATGGCCCTAGTGGGACGGGCCAGCTCTAGGCTTCTTGCTTTCTCTCTCATCTCAGGGTAGGGGAGCCACTTGTCCCCAACTCAGAATTACAGTGGTCTTACCTTTCACCTTACACATATGTCACCTAACTCACTTGTCACTAACCGCTCTGCCCCAGGGCGGCCCTCTTTGGCCAGCGCTGAACCTTTCCTGCACTCAGATGGATTCTGGGTTCTGATCGGAGCCTGCAGCTCTGTCTCTGCCCTCCAGGCCCATGGATGGGCTGAGGACTCCCGCGACTTCCAGGTGGCCTTTGATGGAGGTGGGGAAGGTGTGGCCAAGGGCTCAGTGGTGTCTCCCAACATACCCTCCCATCCTGCCTGTGTGGCCTGAGCTCCAGACAGCAGCTGGCACTGCCCATGTGCAGGCAGCTGCACCCGTGCTGTCCTCTGATTGTCCTGTCTGAGGGGAGAGTGTGGCTGACAGGAGCTTGGGCCCTGTCCCAGGTCAGCCCACAGTGGCTCAAACAGTGCACATGGCTCCTGCTACCACAGACCCTGAGCTACACCTGCCCTGGGCTGTGACATCAATGGAGGGTATGGCCTCCACCCCAGCGCTCAGGAGAGCCAGAATCTTCAGAAAACATACAGCCCAGCACTCATGATGAAGTGGGGGCGGGGAGGAGGCAGTGATGAGGAAGCTCCCCCAAGGGGATGCTCTGGAAGCTAGAAGTGCAGCAGCTACACTGAGGCCCTCCAGGCCACATTGTCCAAAGCTGCTTAGAGCTGAAGAGGAGGAGGAAGGCCTCTAGAAGGGCTGCTTGTGCCTGGGCACTCCCCAGGGATCCCCTAAGAGGGGGGAAGGGGAGGGGGCCATGCATTGGAGCAAACCTGGCGGAGGCAGCAGACCCTTGCACCTCTCTAGTTCTGTCTTGGAGGCCTTGAGCCGCCTCAGCACTGAGTTGTCACGCAGGGCCCAGGCCTGGCGCAGCCCCTCCTGCAGGTACTCAAGCAGGTTGTCCCCAGAGAGCTGCAAGGCTTGTTCTAGGCACAAGGACAGGCCTCAGGCCAGGAGGGGCCCCACCAGGAAGAGAAGCACCCAGAGTCTTGCCCCACCCGACCCCACCTGCTGGGAGCATGGTAAGTGTTGTCAGGATCACTCCACAGGGTCAGCCCTACATAGCAGGTCTCGTCCCATGGGAGGTTGCACCAGGAAAGTGCCCACCCACTCCTGCCCAAGATGGGTAGCACTGGGGGAGGGGGTTCCCAGGAGGGATCAAATGCCCTGAGCAGTCCCCACCCTGGGCCCGGCCTGCCCTCTCCTGCCACCATGCCCTTGCTCTCTGGGTAGAAAAGCGGGACCCCATCACTGCTCCCAGAGGAGCCCCGCAGGACTTACTCCTGTGGATCTTCAGGGCTGTATAGGACATCGCCGTCAGCATGGGTTCTCCCTCCAGAATGTAGACGTCAAAAAATCGCAGCATCAGCGAGAAGGGGACCTGTGGGGACAGCAGCATGGAAGGACCCGGGCCATCCAGGGTGAGCAGCGCCCTCTAGAGCTCAGCGTGTGCCTGCAGCAGTCAGGGCCCTAGCCCCTGTGAGGCTGCACGTGCCGAAGCCCTGTGGCTCAGCATGGGGGTGGGTCCCTCTCAGTAAGGACTGAGCATTTCTCTGAGGATCCTCCGGCCACTCAAGGGTCTGAAGCATACCAAAAGAGAGTGACAATGCCTGGCTGGCACAAGCACTGCCTTGGGGGCCACAGAGGGTGGGCTGTGCTCTGGGACCACCCAGGAGGAGCGAGACACAACCTCTACCCCCCACCAGCTGCAAAGTGCAGGCCTCTGCCCTGGGAATGAAGCAGCTGCAGCCCAGCTCGAGGCTGGTGTGGAGACCAGGGCCCTCGTGGGCACGCCCCATCCTCCTTGGTTCTCCCAGGATGGGTCCTGGCCGGGGCTTCGTGCATGCTGTGAGCACAACCCTGCTGGCAGGATGGGACCACCAGGACAGTGGAGCCAGCCCTGTGGTCAGGAGCTTCCCAGGACGCAGGGTCTCCTCTGCACCCTTACCCCATCCACGAAGCACTGTTGGAACCACTTCCGGGTGTACGCTGCGGTGGACACTCCCTGGTCCTCCTGAGGGAAGAGGCAGAGGGGCTCAGGGCCCAGGGCCTGCAAATCTCCCTGGACCCTCTGTGCAGTCCCTGGGAAAAGACAGCAGCAGGCCTGGTGTGTCCCCTTCATCTGGACCCTACCCTTATACCTGCACCAGGCCGGTGGCTAGGTCCCAGTGCCCATGGCCTCACCAGGGAAGGGAAAGGAAAGCAAACTTGAGCCTTCTGCAGAGCTCCCACCCTGAGAAAGGAGCTGGCCAGGCCTAGCGTCTCAGCCCCTTTAGACAGGCCTGGGCCCCGTCCATACTCCTGTGCGACCCAGGGCCCTCAGGACGGGGGCCTCACTCACCAGGTGCTTCTTTAATTTGGGAAGCCGACATTTCAGGATGTTCTCGTGGTGTTGCTGCAGCCGCACCAGCTTGGCACAATTGGCCTTGTAAAGTCCTGGGAACACACAGCACGCCCCGCCCCCGCCCCCAACAATCAGAGCCAGGCAACAAGGAGGTGAGGCCATTGAGCACATGGCCTTGGGGGCCCTGAGCACACAGGGGCAGGGGACACTGTGACAGGGTCAGCCTGAGCTGACTGAGCTAGGGCAGAGGAGCAGGAGGGGAAAGAGTGCAGACAGCTGGTGGAACCATACAGGGCCAGGTTGCTGATGGATGCTGGGTGATATCAATGGGAATTGGGTGGAACAAGGCCATCCCTTGGGGCCAGGAGTGGGGGCGGGTGAACCAGGAGGACAGAAGCTCCCACCTGGTGCCCTCTGGCTTCAGACTCTGAGCTCAGATGGGCAGGAGAGAGGGAGGAGTCCCTGGGACCAGCAGGGATCTGAAGGCTGTGGGCATAGGACACAGAGGGGAGCGACAGAAGGCTGCAGGGCCTTTGGCTGATGGAAGGCCATCAGTGCAGAGAGAACCCCTTCAGGGCTGGCTCCTATGGGACCCTCCAAAGAGAGATTGTCCTGGACACCGTGCAGCCAGATTGGGTTGGAAAGCAGGTGAGTCCCCACTGTACCCGGCCACCTACCGTGCATGGCGTGCCTCGGCTTCCTCATCAGTTGTGTCAGGGCCCAGAAAGCGTCTTCCTCATCTAGGAACATCAGCAGCACAGCAGCCACCCAGTTCATGCCCTGCCTATACCCCACCTCCTGCAAGAGCCAAAGACACTGTGGAAGGCACCACCTGGCACACGGACCTCACCGAGGAGGGTGGATCTCGCAGGGAGGCGTCGCTTCCTCTCAGGGCTAGGGAGACCCTGGGCCTTAGACCCCAGCCAGTTCCAGCTCAGTTATATTGCACGGCTCCCATCAACCCCAGCTTGCATCTCTATGACATGGGATCCCACGGGGCACAGCCCGGGGTTAGGGCCTGGCCCCATCACCCTGACATACTCACGACATCAAACTCAGAGTGCGCCAGCAGGACGTGGAACAGCGCCTGCTGCCTGGGAAGGAGAGGGAGGGGGCGTTGCTGCGCCCTGCTGAGGCTTTAGCTCTGCTTTGGGGACCGACCCTGAACTCAGCATGGAGGCCCTGATACATTCTCTGCCACAGTGCAGCGAGGGCTCAGCTGAGCTGCACGTTTCTGAATTTGGGGGGAAATCTGTTCTCAATGACATGCGCATGCCTCAGGTATACACGTGGGTGCACCTTCAGTGTCAGTCCCATGGCTTTTCTTTCATTAGAGCACTGGGAAGTTCAAGTCCAGGGCAGTGAACCAGCATGGATTCTCTCAAGCCCCAAACCAGAAACTTACAGAGCAGCTCCTTCTCCCAAAATGTCCCTGCTGGGAGAAAGCACTTGCTTCCCTCACCAGCTATGCTGTGTGCCCAGATCTCTCTGCTTGGAGGAGGGGCAGGGACTGAGAGGCCTTGTCATGAGTTGTGACAAACGCTGACTCAGCACCTGCTCACAGGTGCTCAGCTATAGGCACGGCAAACACCGGCTATCATTCTGTGCTCAGGACCCTGGTCTCCCAAGGGAATCCTCCATCTCCCCCAGGGCCCTCGCCTCCCCTGCAGGACCTCCTATCCCCTGGGACTCCCTGGGCCCAGAGCCTCACTTCACTCCATAGCGCTGCCGGAACATGACGTGGTTCCGGAATGTTCTCCGGATGTCCGCATCGATCTGGTGGATGTGCTCTGACAACAGTTTGCCCTGCCCCATCATTTGCTGTAGGGCAGGCCCCAGGGGCAGAGGTCAGCCTCAGGACACACAGATGCCCACTGCCCCAGCAGCCATCACAATGTCCTGCAGCTATGCTGCCTGAAGGGGGCATCCTGCAGGAAGCTCCTTGTCCTGCTGTTCCCCATCCAGGGGGGTCACTGCTGCCTGCTTGGCCAGGCAGCCCAGGTAACTCCCATGTCCGGCAGCCTGGGGCAGGAGACTAGCAAGGACCACCCACTAAGGGACCTCCTGTCCCCCTCAGGAAAGACAGACCAGGCTGCTCTCTGCCAGACTCTTGCTCCTTCTCGCTGATGGGAGGCAGTCACAACAACCCTGCAGGAAGGGCTGACTGCACTTAGTACATTGGAGGGATCCTGGGGCTGAAGATTTCTTGGAATGCTCCTCTCAGGACCTGCTCCGAGGGACAACCCTGCGCATCCGGAGACTTGGGGAGGCCAGGTGTGGGTGTGTCCAGGCAAGGCTGGGGTAAGTTAAAGGCACGTGAGATATGGTTAGGCCAGGCGATGGGGTTGAGAGCAGAGTGGATAAGAGCAGCCAGGGGAGGGCAGTCCAGGGAGGCGTCTCCTGCATGAAACCATCACGGGAAGACAGGGGGCCTCTGTGCTGGGACCCAGCATCACCCAGGGCCAGCCTCTGGCCAAGCTGCACAGAACAGCACAGCAGGGAGAGGGTGGGGCTGGTGCCCAGGGCCTGGCTGAGTCTGGGAGATGCTGAGGGAGCCCCGAGGGAGGGTCTGGGGAGAGGAAGGCAGGATGGGTCAGGACCCCAGAGGCCCTGAGGGTGGGCCTGGCACCCCCACGGTGCCACTGTTCCACACGCCAGACACCGGGGCCCCTGACAAGGCCTGGTCTGAGGGCCGCCCGGCTGAGGACAGAAGGGCTGTACCTGGTATTTGCCAGGATTCTCCGCCTTCACTTTGTCCACATCCAGCAGGAAAGACCACACCTTCCCCCGCATTGGGAGGGGGATGCCCTTGTAGACCTGGCTCTCGATCTATGGCAAAGCAGAGGCTCTGGTGAGCCAGGCCGCAGCGTCAGCTCCAGGCAGGGCGGGGAGCAGGGGCGTCAGGACCATGGAAGCCTGGGCCGTGTCCTGTCCTGGGAGAGGCTGGATCTCCTCCCTGGGCCTCACCACCCCCCAGGGACACAGGGGACTGGGGCTAAGGGCTGGGGGTTGGGGTTTCACTGGATCCTCCCTAGGGGGCCAGGAGTGTCCCCACCCTGGGCCTGGGGTGATCCAAGCCCTGACATCGGCTTCTCTCCCAGGAGGGGGCCCTACATGGATGGACAGGAAGCTGGGGGAGGCCTGTGTCTTGGGGATCAAGACAAGGAAGTGACCTTGTGGCCCCAGATGCCAGCAGGGCCCAGACACAGAGGTAGGGGCCACACAGGCTAACTCTGCAGAATGTGGTCCCAGGTGCCCCCTCCCCCGCACCTTCTTGCTGCTCTGATACTGAGTCCAGTGCCTCATCATCTTCACCCACTTTTCCACTCGTTGAGCCTCCTGATGTCTGTGCTAGAAATGCAGCGAGGGTGGTGTGAGCCCAGCTGCTGGCCTCCCTAGGGTGCCCTGCACGCAGCCCGGGAGCCCTGAGCTGAGTGAACTGGAAGGAACCAGAGACGGCTCAGAGCCTGAGCTCAGACCTGCAGACAGGTGAGCACCAGCAGCCTGGCCTCAGGACCACACAACACCTGGACCTCAGGCCAGACACCCCCAGCCTCAGGTGGGTCTCAGCCACAAGGGGATTCCTGATGGCCAGTGCACCTGGACCCCTGAACTGCAGGTCTGACCCGGGCTGGTGGGTTTGGTAGAACAACCCCTCAGGTCCTCCAGGAACTGCTGCCCCTGGCATGGTCTTGTAGGTCCCACAGACCGCTGCCTGAGCCCCCAGGCCACGCAGGTCTGCCTCCCACACAATCTGCTCAGGGAAGTGGGGCTGTCACCTTGGCCTCCAGGGCTCTGTCCTGGGGCAGCATCTTCTCCCTGGAAGGCAAGAGAGGCCGAGCTGTGAGCACCTGAGCCAGGCCAGGCACCGTCCACCTCCTGCATGGGGTGGGGAAAGGGCTGAGCCAGCCCCATTCAGCCCCAAGACTAAGCCCAGGACCCAGCAAAGGGAAGGGCAGGGGCAGCCTTCCTGCTGGGGGACACCCACAGAGGGTGGGGGCCTGGGATCTCAGTGAGGGCAGTCATAGCATGGGCTCTTGGTGTCGCTGGAGGGCTTGGGGGTCCCTGAAGCATCCGCTCGGAGACAGGCTCTGGGAAAGGTCGCTCTCAGGAGGGAGGGCTGCTCTGGCTGGGCAGGTTGGGTCCCTGCAGCATGGAATGAACAACCAGACACCAAGCAGAGCCAGGGCCTGGCCTGAGTCCTGCTCGGGCTGAGGGTGAAACCCTGAGTGCAGCCCTCTGGTGCCCACAGCACTCAGTGTCCACTCTGGAGCAACCACCCCTCCTGCTGCCCAGCCGCTGACCCCTCCTGTCCCAGCTCCCCGCTTCTCCCATCTGGCACAGAGATGGAGACCGTCTCTCAGGTCTTTTGGGTCCTGGGGGGAGCTCAGCCTGACCCCTGCTTGGCCCCACCCACACACTGTGCCCATTTCTCCCAGGCCGCTGCTGACCATCCAGAACACCCCCGGGTCACTGTCTCATTGGTCCCCTTAGCTCATCCGTCCAGTTCCCCTACCTTGTCCTGGGATGACTGTGGATCAGATCCAGGGCCTGTTGCCTCCACCCCAGTCCTCAATTCTCCTAGCACCAGGCCCGGGGGCAGCTTCCCCCTGCTGCAAACCCTCAGGGCCCTGCTCCCTTCTCAGTGAGTCCCCACCCACATCCCCAGCACCCGGGGCCACCCCTGCCAGCTCCTAAGGCCTCCTCCCAAGGATATCTCTGGCCTGAGCCCCAGCACTCCCAGTGACAAGTTGCACCGCTGCTCCCAAGACAGCCAGGCACCCCTTGATCATGGCCATGACCTTCAGACGGTTGATGACCGGGCAGGCTTGGTCAGGGACAGGTAGGACCTCAGGCCTCCCCTGCCCTCTGGCAGAGACAGAGGCCCCTGCATGAGCTCCCAGCACGTGCCCCAAACACACCTCTGACCCTGGGGCGCTCTTGCAAGGGGCTCACAGGGCCACTCTGCTGTGACCCAACACCCACCAGGGCATGGATGGCAGTGGGGGCCTGGGACAAGAGTGTCTTGACTCAAGAGAGTTTCCAAAAACTGCCCCCGCCCCGCACTCACTGCAGGATCCCCAGGTAGTTTATGAAAGGGCGGGTGTTGATGTCTTCCTCTTCCGGTCTTGCCACCTGTGCCCGTCCTTGGCATCCCTGAAACCCAGAGGGGGCCTGGATAAGAGGCCTGGGGCCTGAGGCAGGGGCAGAGCAGCATGGCCCCTCCTGCCTCTGTGTCCCCACAGGGCCTGGGACCGTGACCACGGGCCCCAGCATGCAAGGCGGACACCTCCTCCAGGCTGCAGCCTGGCCTGTACCTGCTCGTACTTGCTGATGATCATGTCTTGCTTCTGGGGTAACTGGGACTTCACGGCCTCCATGTCCAGACTGCAAGACAAACAACCAACCCTGACCATGTGGGAGCACCCAGGGCACTGTCCCCAGGTTCTTGGGTGACAGCAAACCCCAGTGATGTCAGCTGTGCCTGGCACTCGCTCACAAGGACACCCCCGTCAGCCTCACGGGGCTGGTCTGCAGCCACAGGTTTCTATGCTCTGGGAGCTTCTGAGTAGGGGGCCCAGGACGAGACCCAGGGACTGCTCATGGAGAACAGGACAGGATATTGTGGTTTACATCCAGCTCCAGCTCTCTGAGGATGGTCAAGTGCAAACCTGACTTGTCCCTGTCTTTGGATCCATACAGTGTGCACCTGCTGCCCTGCCCCCAGCATCTACCTGGGGCTGGGATCTGCAGGAGAGGGCCCCTCAGAGAATGGGATGCCCTTGGGAGCCGCCTTTCTCCTCCTTCACTCTTGTGACCCTTATTCCTTGGTTTTGTTTTATTTTGTTAATTTTTTTTAAAATTAAACTTTTATTTAATGAATATAAATTTCCAAAGTACAGCTTATGGGTTACAATGGCTTCCCCCTCCCAAAACTTCCCTCCCACCTGCAACCCTCCCCTTTCCCGCTCCCTCTCCCCTTCCAATCACATCATGATTCATTTTCAATTCTCTTTATATACAGAAGATCAGTTTAGTATTTATTAGGTAACGATTTCAACAGTTTGCCGCCATATAGCAACACATAGTGAAAAAAAAATACTGTTGGAGTACTAGTTATAGCATTAAATAAGAGTGTACAGCACATTAAAGACAGAGATCCTACATAATATTTTTTTTAAAAAAAATTAATTTTCTATGCCATTTCCAATTTAACACCAGGGTTGTTTTTTTTTTTTTTCATTTCCAATTATCTTTATATACAGAAGATTGATTCAGTATATAATTAGTAAAGATCACATCAGTTTGTACCCACGCAGAAACACAAAGTGTAAAAATACTGTTTCAGTACTAGTTATAGCATCACTGCACATTAGATAACACATTAAGGACAGATCCCACATGGGATGTAAGTACACAGTGACTCCTGTTGCTGACTTAACAATTTGACACTCCTGTTCATGGCGTCAGTAATCTCCCTAGGCTCTAGTCATGAGTTGCCAGGGCTATGGAAGCCTTTAGAGTTCGCTGACTTTGATCTTATTCCGATAGGGGATTTTTTGGTTAATTTTTAAAAAAATTTTATTTGTGGCCAGCGCCGTGGCTCACTTGGCTAATCCCTCACCTGTGGTGTCGGCACACCAGGTTCTAGTTCCGGTCGGGGCGCCGGATTCTGTCCTGGTTGCTCCTCTTCCAGTCCAGCTCTCTGTTGTGGCCCGGGAGTGCAGTGGAGGATGGCCCAAGTGCTTGGGCCCTGCACCCGCATGGGAGACCAGGAGGAAGAACCTGGCTCCTGGCTTCGGATCGGCGCAGCGCACCGGCCGTAGTGGCCATTTCGGGGGTGAACCAATGGATAGGAAGACCTTTCTCTCTGTCTGTCTCTCTCTCTCACTGTTTAAATCTGCCTGTCAAAAAAAAATTTTTTTTTTAATTTGAAAGAGTTAGAGACAGAGAGATCTTCCAGTCTCTGGTTCACTCCCCAGGTGCTGCAATGGCCAGCACTGGGCCAGGCCAAAGCCAGAATCCAGGAGCTTCTTCTGGGTCTCCCACGTGGATACAGGGGCCCAAGGACTTGGGCCATGCTCCGCTGCTTTCCCAGGTACATTAGTGGGGAGCTGGATCAGAAGTGGAGCAGCTGGGAGATGAACTGATGCCCATAAGGGATGCTGGCATCACAGGCAGCTTTAATCACGATGCCACAATGGTGATCTTGATACTCCTGCTCCTTTGGGGGTCTTTCCATGCATGGCTCCACTGGATGGGCACTCAGACCTTCCATCCATCTGATCAGAAAGGACAGCCCCTCCAGCCAAGGGGGCAGCACCCACACCAGGCTCCCAGGAGAGCAACTCGTCCAGAACACGGGGACAGGGCATCACTGTGCTTCCCTATTGGCCACAGGAAGGACCCTCCTCCCCAGCTGGGCACAGGACAATCCTATAGAGTCCCTGAATGCCAGGGGACAGGGGCTCCACACCTCCCTCCTCAGCACTGGGTCCCACATCTCCAGTGTGGCCATAGATGGCCTGGCCCCAACCTCAACTTGGACCAGAACTTGGACCTGAGAACCATCTCCTGGACAGCCTCCAACCAAGGAAGCGTTCTCACCACCCCACGGGCTCACTACAGGGAAGGATGGAGACGACTGTGTACACAGCACACAACAGGCACCTCTTAGAGCTAAGCTGGCAATAACATCAACAGCACTGAGAGGCCAGGGTCACCCAGCTGCGAGTGACAATCCTCATGTAAGCTGGCCAGGAAGATAGCAACACCCACTCTCACCTCTGCCCCAAACCCAACCACCTCTGCCAATGCACCTCTTTCCTCAAAAAGCATCTCCAGCTGGTCACTAGGAATGCCAGTGTCCTGCAGCTCCAGAACGTGGAGTGGGTGCACAGTGATGGTGACATCATGGAATTCTACCAGCTGGTCACAATGGCACCCTCCCCAGTCAGCAGGGCCTAGAGTCTGGGTCCCAGCCCCTAGGGCAGGCTGCCATGGTCTCTCCAGGGCCCATGTGAGGAGGGCAGGTGGGGCTGTGACAGGTGTGCTGTGGGCCCAAGGGTACCAGCGCCATCTGTCAGCTGTGGACCAGGGTCCCATGTCCCTGGTGCCCTCTGCCTCCTGCCCTCCCTCTTCTCTTCCCCTGCAGTTCTATTTTGTGATGGCTTCTTAAGCCTGTCCTACTGAATTAAAGTTATCCAGTGAGACCCTAGGTGCCTCCCCCAGTTTTCTGAGGTCTCCCACTCTGTGCCCACCATACAATGACTGGACTCTGGGACTCCAATGGGTGCAACCCACCACAGACCTCACCCAGCACTGCTGGCAGCCCCAGGAAGTCTCCCAGCCCTGTCCTCTCCTGCTCTTCCCTGGTGCTGCTGGGGACATCAAGGAAGGGGGCTCCTGATTGGGACAAGCAGAGACCGCCTGTGGGAGTTACAGGGACCCTGTCCTGGAGGCACTCAAGGGGTTAGAGGACCAACGACTGTGATGTCTCAGCACCTGACAGGCTGAGAATGATGACGTGGTCAGCAACAGTGGCCCAGGAGTAGGCACAGGCTCCAGGGGTGCCACTCGAGGGTGACACCAAGCCTCAAGGTCACGACCAGCAGCTCCACCTCCCCAGCTCCTGGTCACACACTGACTTAGATGGGTTTGGAGTGGGAGGTTTGGGGTGTACCTGAGGAGACAGGAGGCAGCAGGAGAGGATGCTAAGCAGGACTCTGGTGCTAGGTTGGGCCTGGGGCAAAGGGGCGTTGAGGTGGGGTCAGTAGGGGTTCCTGGGGGGTGACCAGGGCAGGAAGAATGGAGTAAGGGGCCTCCAGGGATTTCACCAGAGCATTAGCCAGCCCCCCACACTACATCTTTTTGTGACCAGAGTGTCCTGTAGGTCAGGCCTGTGAGGTCAGGGTATCTCTGGGTAAAGATGTTGAGTGGTTGTCAATGGTAACATGCCCTTGGCAAGATTAGAGCTGGCTGCAGGTTCTTAGTGAGCAGGAGGGCAGAGTCTATATCCTGCCAGACCAACCATCTCTGTAAAGGCCTGGATTCTAGAATCTGACCATGGCCTTGGGTCTGAGTGCCTTAGAGGACCGTGAAGTCTTGGGGAGCTGAAGCTACTGAGATCAGAGATCCTTGGAGGGCCACTTGTCCCAACACTGAACACATCCTTTGTGCCTCAGGGACTCATGGATTTGACAGGGCGTTAGGGTGCCCTGGGGACGGTGGTAACAGTGCTGATAATAAAGTCTGCATCTACTATGTGCTTGCTATGTCTGAGCCACCACCCTCAGGGCTTCTATTAACTATTCTTTTAAAAAATATTTATTTATTTATTTGAAAAGCAGAGTTAGAGAGAGGCAGAGACAGAGATGGGTTCTCTCTCCAAATGGCCACAATTGCTGAGGCTGGGCCAGGCCAAAGCCAGGAGTCAAGAACTCCATCTGGGCCTCCCATGTGGGTGGCAGGGGTCCAAGGATTTGGGCCATCTTCTACCACTTTCCCAAGCCATTAGCAGGGAGCTGGATCAGAAGAGGAGCAGTCTGGACTCGAACTGGCACTCTGATATAGAATCCAGCATTGCAGGAGGCGGCTTTTAACCTGCTGTGTCACAATGTCAGCCATTCTATTAACTCTTCATCATTATGACTTCTCGGGGTAGGTTCAGCCAGTCCTCATTATTCATGGATTCTGTAGCTGCACACTTTTCTCCTCACCAAAATGTATTTGCAATCCCCAAATATCCTGTTTCTAACAGCCTTTGCCAGGTCTGTAGGCACTTGCATGTGCAGAGCAGTGGACTGCTGAGGGGCCGCATTCCCGGTCCACCCCATGGGTCTTTTGCCTCCAGTTTGGTGCCATGGTTCCCATGTGTCTGTGCTTTTGTTTGGTGTTTCACCCCCAGGCATAATCTAAGTGTCACCTAGTGTGCATTAGAGCAAGAAGGGGAGGAAGTGTGTAATGGAGAAAGTTCTCTCCTTAGACTAGCTTTGGTTAGACATGAGTTCCAATGCTATTGGTCTTGAATACAGGTTTAATCCATCAGTGATATGTATGTATGTTCAATATTGTTGATTCAAATAGAATCTGGTACATCCAGAAACACACTCAATGCAAGGTTACATATCAATGGGAGGACAAAAATGTCCCCACCAGATGCTACTTTCCCTAGCAGCAATGGTTCAGTATTCATGAATCCAGTTTTTGTGGTGATACCTTAAATAAGGCACCTTAAATCCAGTCTTTGTGGCACTACCTTAAATAAAGATAATTAACTGTGTTTTTAAAAAATATTTATGTATTTATTTGTTAGAGAAGTGTACACACACGTAGTGTGTGGGGGGAGTGAGAGAGAGATAGCTCTCATCCACTGATAGAGTCTGCAGATGCCTCCAATGGCCAGGATTGAGCTGGTCTGAAGCTGGGCATCAGGGACACAGTGCAGGTCTCCCCAGTGAGTGGGTGACAGGGACCCAGGTACTTGAGCCATCAGCAGCACCTTCCAGTGTCTGCATTAGCAAGAGCTGGAATCAGGTGCCAAGCCAGGACTCGAACCCAGGTACTCTGATGTGGAATGAGGATCTGAATTATGATTGCCAGATGACAAAGACAGGACACAGTGATATTGAGCAATGAGCCCCACCTCCCATAATCAGTAAGTGGTATAGCCATGACTTGAACCCATGACTGCCCACTACACTACCCTGTCTCTCATAGGGTGAGACAGTGCTGGGCGCAGGTCTACTTGAAGGTCAGGGTTGGGGAGTGGGAAGATCAGAGGCTTCTGAAAGCCCCAGTCTCCTGAGAGCCTGCAGAACTCTGAGACATCAAGTGAGACTTGTAATGCCTCAGTCTTTGGGGACAAAGGTGGTGGGTTGGAGTCCCTTTGTAATAAAAGGGGGTGGCTGTCCTGGATGGATGGTCCAAGTTTTCTTGCAGGGTTAAGGTATCCCAAAGCAACAGGATGTACAAAGACTCAGGATTCGCCTGTGGTCCAAGTTGACGGTCTTGCTTGGTCCGGGCTGCCATGGAGTCCAAGCCACCTGGGGAGGGCACAGCATACCCAAGGATAGAGAGAGAAGAGCTAGGGCTGGGGCAGTACTTCTCAGCTCTGGACTGAGTGCTTGTGTCCCCTCCCCCAAATCCTTACGTTGAAGTCCTTGTCCCTGTTGTGATAATATTTGGCAGTGGGGGCCTTTGGAAATTAATCAGGTTCCAATGGTCATGAAGGTAAGGCTCCTGTGGTGAGATCAGTGTCCTTATAAGAAGAGCAAGGGCACCAGAGCTGGTTCTCTCTCCAGGAAGAGAATCCTCACCGGGAAGCTGAACTGCCCAGCCCAGTCCGCGGTGCTTCATCATGGCGGCCTCAACACAGACAGGCGCACAGGGTTCTCCTCCTGGGGCTCTTGTTACAGCGCAGATCCCACCACACAGGGTGGAGCTGGGGCCTGAGGCTCTCATTTCTAAGGAGCTCCCACCAGGTGCTGCTGCTGCTCCATGACCCTTATGGTAAGAATCAAGCTCCCTGTCTTGAATTGGCAGGTGCTTTTTTTTTTTTTTTAAGATTTATTTATTTATTTATTTGAAAAGCTGAATTACAGAGAGAGGAAGAGACAGAGCTTCCATCCCTGGTTCAACCCCCCAGTGGTCACAGTGACTGGAGCTAGGCTGGTCTGAAGCCATGAGCCAGCGGCTCTTTCTGGGTTTCCCACAGAGTGCAGGGGCCCAAGCACTTGCGCCATCTTCCACTTTCTCAGGCACATCAGCTGGGAGCTGGATCGGAAGTAGAGCAGCCAGGACTCGAACCAGTGCCCATATAGGATGCCAGCTTTGCAGGGGGTGGCTTTATCTACTAGGTCAAACGCTGGCCCCAGCAGGTGCTTTTAAAGGATATATGTGCAGGCAGGATTAGTATGATCTTGGAGATCAGATTGTCCTGAGGGGTCAGTGTGCCCTCATTGGGCCAATGTGTCCTGAGAGGTCTGACCTTGATGGAGGCGGAGGTGGGGGTGGAATGTTCTGGGGATCAGTGTGTCCTAAAGTGTCAGTGGTCCTGGGGTGTCAGGTAGTTCTCAAAGGACCAGGTGTCCTAAGGGGTGCCAGGACTGAGGAACCTCTAGACACAGAGTGCTGTAGCGGCCAGGTTCTCTTCACTGCTCAGGGATTCTGAGTGTGGCAGAGTTTCCTTGAAGAACCTGAGTGCAGGAATCCTGAATCTGCCTTGGGGGTGGGGAGGATGCACCCGGAATTCAGATGCTTTTAAGGGTCAGGTTTTCTGGACATTGGGGGTCCCTGAAAGGCCATAGTGTCTTGGGGGTGCTGAATCCAGGAGTGGCAATCAGACGGTGCTGAGACCTCCCGGAGACTCATCCTGCCCTTTGGTTTCAGGTTGTCCTGAGGGGGCGTGGCTAGTGAGCTCTGCAATATCAGGGTGCCCTTGGGGGGGGCATGCACTTGTGACTTTTCACTTTTAATTTCCTGGAAACAGGTCCCTTGGGTATCAAGTACCTGCTGAGATGCCAAGGCAGGCGCTGTCCTGCCCCTCATCTGGCCCCCCTCCTACCCTTCCCACCATGGGGTTCTGAGCAGGGCTCTTGGGAGGAATGCGTTTTCCCCTCCTGGCCCTGCCTGCTCCCAGGAGGGGATTTAACAGGACAAAAGAATCTGGTCCCCTGGGAACAGGAGCTCTTGGCCCCCAGCCCTGGACCCTCGACAGAACACCTTCCCTCATCCGGCTTGTGATCCGCCCCTGAGCAAGGGGCCTCGGTGGCCAGGCAGCGATTGGATGGGTTCAGGGGCCAGGAGGGGGTCATTCTCCAAGACACAGGGAGAAAGGAGAGGTGTGGGAAGGCAGGTAGCCGACCAGAAAGGGGGAGCCGCATCCTGGTGGAGAGAAGGTACAGGGAGAGCAGTGGAGACACAAAGAGAGAGATAGGTGACGTCAAGACAGAGGACAAGAACAACCTCCAGTGAAGGAACGGGGAGTTAGGAAAAAATTAGAATCCAGGAGAGACAGTGACAGAGGCAGATTCCCACCAGAGCTACAGAGACAGAGAGACTGAGAGAATCGGAGACAGAGACCCAGGGAGAGATCACAGCCTAAGAGGAGAACAGGGTAACAGCAAAAGCCTGACCAAGAATCTAGATCGAGGGTCGCAGGGGGCTGGCATGGAAGAAGCCCCAGGCAGGAGCCAGCCGGCCAAGCTCAGGAAGGGGCGTCCTTGCAGCAGTGTGTTGCTGCAGAGCGGCCCAGCGGCAGGGACCCTCATCTCCGCGGTGGCAGGTAAGTGGGTCCGGGGTTGGCCTTGGTCCTCGAGGAGTTAGTGAGGAGGTGGTGGCATGCGGCTCAGTGCCCGGGGTCCTGTGGGGCAGTGGTTCAGTGAGCAAGATTGAGAGAGAAACTCAAAGCAGAACGGCAGCGTGAGAGGACTGCAGGACCTCGGGCTGCCTACCCGGGGAAGTGTGACACCTTGGCTTGACCGAGGCTGGGGCCGGGGGTGGGGACGCAGTGGACACTGGGATGGGCACAGAGGCAGAGCTGAAGCCTGCCCCAGGGCGCCGCTTCTCTGAGGGAGGCAACGAGCTCTGTGGGGCCTCAGCTCTGCTCCCCACAGCGATGGGTGCCTCCGCCCCAGGCTCTCTGAGCCTGCCTTCCAATTGCTCCCTGTCCCCTGGTGCTCTTCCCCAGCCGCTCTCAGACTAATTAGTATGGGGCTTAGTGAGCCCGTAGGGAGGAGCAGTGGCAGGGCTTTCCCACGGGCTCAGGTTCCTGCAGTCTGGTGGCTGCGCCAGGGCAGGGGCAGGGGAGGCGACAACAGTCCCGGGGTTGGGGGTGTGGGGGTGTTGTGAGCAGCGAAGGAGGGGATGCCCCAGCTTCCCTGGTGAGAGCATCAGAAGTGTGAGTTGCAGGTAAACCGTGGAGCAGGGAGGGAGCCAGTAAGGCAGGCTGTACTTCATGATGCGCACTATGGGCAGGGGTCTCAGAGCCGACCCTGTGTGGAGAGCACAGCCATGTTCTGGGACTCCGAGGGGAGGCAGAGACAGAGGCTGAGCTGGTTGCAGGGACAGCGGCAGGAAAGCTAGGGGGCGGGTCTGGTAGGGGGCACTGAGCAGACCCCAGGGACCAGCACCTGTGAGCAGCAGGAACGAGCTGTCCACTGGGAAGCCACAGTTCCCTCTCCTTTTTCAGACCTGAGCCCGCAGCCCTGCAGGAGGCTGTCTGGTGTAGGAGTGGGGAGACCCAGGCCCTCCCCGCAAGGACAGAGGGCTCGCCCACATTCCCGGCGCCGCCACCGCACCACCTTCAGCCCAGCCCAGCTGGCAGAGCTGGAGTCAGCCTTCGGGAGGAACCAGTACCCTGACATCTGGGCCCGAGAGAGTCTCGCCCAGGACACAGGCCTCAGTGAGGCCAGAATCCAGGTGATGCCGGGGGATCCTGCTCCCCTGGGGGAAGGAATGCAGGCTGTCGGGCTGGGGGCTGCCTGGGGGGGCTGTCTCAAGGCGTCATATCCCTGACTTACACATTCAGAACAGAAGCCTCACCCAACAGGGCATACAACCGTGAATATCACTTGAGTTTAACCCTCACTCTAACCTAACTTAACTTGGATTTCAGTGCCTACCACCATTATTTGGGACAGAAATTAAACAGAAAAGCAATCCTTGCAACTCCACCAACCCGATGCCCCGTTCAATCTTGACCAGAGTTAATTCACCTTAAGCATAAACCCTACCCTGGATCTAACTTAAGCGTAGGGAAGATTCCTATTATCTGGGAAAGGGGAGAAATTGTCCTCGTGGCACATTTGTGATCCCTTTCTTGTTGGAAGTTAACAGTCCTAACTCACCCAAGGTTGTAGAAACCAGGAGAATCCAGACACAGGTTGGGGGACAAGGATCTGTGTTTGGCTTTGGCGGTAGACCTGGCTCAGCCATGCCCTCTACAAGAGCTTTGTTTCCTCTTGGAGCTGCGGGAGAAGCTGACTGTTCTAGCACCTCTTGTCGTTGGAGGAAGGGCTCGGAGTGTCATGTCCTTGGGACAGGACTCTGATGTAGCTGTCCTCCCCCTCCTCAGGTCTGGTTCCAGAACCGCAGAGCTAAGCAGCGGAAGCAAGAGCGCTCACTGCTGCAGCCACTGGCCCACCTGTCTCCTGCCACCTTTTCAGGCTTCCTGCCTGAGTCCTCTGCGTATCCCTACCCCTACACCACACCACCTCCACCCGTGACCTGCTTTCCTCACCCCTACAACCACACCCTTCCCCCCCAGGCCCCCCCAGGGGGCTCCTTTGCTCTTCCACCCCAGTCTGAGGACTGGTGTTCCACTTTGCATCCCACCCCTGCAGGCCATCTGCCCTGCCCCCCACCCCCACCCGTGCTCCCTCTCAGCCTTGACACACCCAAGCCCTGGAACTAAGGACTACCGTGTACCCCAGCCTGTGGCCTTCGTGAAACACAGAGAACGGCGGGTGGCCTCTTTCCCTTCGCAGGGAGAAAGAGGAGCATGGTGAGGGGCAGCTCAGTGACTGAACATTTACACATGGGAGCTCCTAAGGACAGTGAGCTGCCGGAAGATAAGGAGGTGGCTGGCGGAAGGGTGGTATTGATGAGCCGATGGTTGCCACTGCTAGGGGATGACGGGAGACTGAACACAAGGGCTTGCCTTCATTGAGATGTGGACTGAAGACCCCATTCCAGCCCTGCCTGGCAGGTTTCAACAAGGCTTTTGATTTAAAGGCAACCCACATGAGGGCACCTCAAAAATTCATGGACAATGGAGTTAAAAGATAAGTTTATTTTGTTGCAAAATTTTTTGAAATCATGTATATTTGAGGAATCTTCAAGAAGATCATGAAAATGTGTATTATGAAAAAACTTATGCATGGGTTTCAGGGTATGTAGGTTTTTTTGAACCCAAACAAACATCTTTTAATGCCATTTTCCATGACTATTTTGAAGTACCCCCCGTATACTCCCTCCCCAACACATGCCACTACCACAATCACTCATTAACTTGGATCCATTCCATCCTAGAAACAGATCTTGAGTCTTTTCCTTTGCTGTCCAGCAGGCACTTTGCCTTTCTTGGCCTCATGGTTCCCTTAGCTCCAGTCTTTCCCACTTCCATCAGGCCTCTGCAAATTTGAACATCAGTGGGTGTCTTGCCAATTTTATAAAAAATCCACAGGGTGTGTGGGGGGCTGGGTGTTGAGTGTAGCAGTAACGATGCTGTTTGGGGTGATTGCATCCCATATCAAAGTGCCTGGGTTTGAGTCCCACCTCTGCTCCTGATTCTGGCCTCTTGCTAATGCTCATCCTGAAGGGCGGCTGGTGATGGTTCAAGTACTTGAGCCCTTGCCACCCATGTGGGAGATCCGGATTGAGTTCTGGGTTACTGGCTTCAGTCTAGCCAAGCACCAGCTATTGTCGATATTTGGGGAATGAGACAGTGGATAGGGGATCTCTCTCTGACTGTCTGTTCCTGTGTCTCTGCTTCTCAAATAAAATTAACATAAGTAAGTAAAATTTTTAAAAACTCCCAAAAATAATCTGCTCAGCTTGGCCTGTAGGAGCCATCAACATTGGCCTCAACCTGACTTTTAAGCATGCTGCCCTTTTAAACACGTATGATTGCTAATGAAGAAGACATTCGATTAGGGCCAAGTTTTGCAGGAGTTAACTGAGGTTCATAAGAGGTCATTGCCAGGACAGGGGCTGCCAAGAAGCCCATTGGTCTGAGCCCTCCCCAAGGAAACATGGCATAGCCCAGCTGGTGCTGCCACTTTTATACTCGATTGTTTATAATGTACTCATTTAATTCATAATTCACTTTTTACAGGTAGACCAGTTATCCTTTTTGGTAGATCCATAGAGGAATTCTAAGTAAACAGGCTTCTGGTGACGGATACTTGTGTTATTTAACATGACTTATAAAAAAGACTAGAGTAAACATGCCTGTAATACACATTTGTTCTCCTGTCTCTCTCCTTGAGCCACATGGCCTTCCAGAAAGATTACACAAGCAGGGCTGAGACTGTGGGTGGCATAGTGAGTCAAGCCACTGCTTGCAATGCCAACAACTCCAGCTTGAGTCCAGCCTGCTCCACTTCCAATCCAGTTTTGTGCTAAAGCACCTGGGAAAACAGTGGAAAGATAGTCCAGGGCCGGAGCTGTGGCATAGTGGGTAAAACCGCTGCCTGCAGTGCCAGAATCCCATACGGGCGCTGGTTTGTGACCCAGCTGCTTCACTTCCTGTCCAGCTCTCTGCTATGGGCTGGGAAGGCAGTAGAAGATGACCCAAGTCCTTGGGTCCCTGTACCCACGTGGGAAGACTGGGAGGAAGCTCCTGGCTTCAGATCAGCACAGCTCCAGCTGTTGCGGCCAACTGGGGAATGAACCAGCTGATGGAAGACCTCTCTCTCTCTCTGCCTTTCCTTCTCTCTCTGTGTAACTCTGACTTTCAAATAAATAAATTAATATTTTTTAAAAAAGACAGCCTGAGTCCTTGGACCCCTGCATCCACGTGGGAGACCTGGAAGAAGCTCCCGGCTTTGGCCTGGTCCATCCCTGGCCATTGCAGACATTTGGAAAGTGAATTAGCAGATGGAAGCTCGCTCACTCTCTCTCTCTTTCTTTCTCTCTCACTCTGTAGCTCTACCTTTCAAATAAATAAATTAATCAAGTAAATCTTTAAGAAAAAAACAGATGGCATGGTTGGGCAATCCCTATCTACAGATTCAACCCAACTACAGATAAAAAATACTGGAAGAAAAATTCTGTGTATAATAAATATGTACAGTCATTTTGTGTTATTATTCCCTAAGCAATAGGGTTTATCAACTGTTTGCATAGTATTCCCATTGTATTGGGTGTTAGAAGTAACCTAGAGATGATGTGAAGTACAAGAGAGGATTGTGTGGGTGATACGCAAACACCGTACTACTTTATATGAAGGAGTTGAGCATCCGTAGATTTGAGTATCTGGCGGGGGCGGGGGGGGGGCCTGAAACGAATCCCCTGTGGATACCACAGTCCACTCTACTCATCCACATTTCACGGAAAGTTCCTGAATGCTGATTTCAGCACATCTTGTTGACCTGGACTATTGCAGACGATTTGCTGAGAGCAATGACTCCTTGTTGCTTGTCTTTAAATTTCATTAATTACTAGTAAGAGAGAGAGAGAGAGAAGAGTTTCATGGTTATTGACAATTTACATTTTTTTTTTCTTTTTAGCATTGTCTCTGAGTTACTTGTTTATTGATATAGTCAACTTTTCTTGGTCTTGAGAGCTTTGTGTATTAGGGACATGAATATCCATGCCTATATTTTTCAGAATTATTTTTCAAGCCTTCCTCATTGAGGGTTTCCTGAGGGAATTAAGCCCTACTTCATTAGGCACCTATTGTATGTAATGAGTTGGCTGCCTTTGTAATCATCCAGAATGGTCCCAGTTGTGTAGAAATGGCAGCACTAAAAAATGAGTGACTCCACTGATTTTCTGTTTTGTGGGTCAGGGAAGGATCCCCAGGTGACAGATCTTCCCTGGCTTCATCCATGCTTTCTTCATTATTTACGTCCAAATGTTATGCCTTGAACCATTTTCATTTCATGAAATGAATTTTGTCATTGCCTCTCAGTGAACGAGGTGTTCCAGTATCATGTATGTAACAGTCTAACTTGGCCCCATTAATTTGTAAAGTCGTGCTTTTTCATATACTAAGATCTGCCATGTTCCTGGGTCAGAAGCCAACTCCTAATTCTTTTTCATGAATAGTCTCTCTGTTCTATTGCCAGTATCGTCACATTTTATTAGGTGAAAATGTAAGGTTATTGATATCTTTGAAATGTGTCTGACCCAAACACAAGGGTATCTTGTCTAAAAATGATTTTGTCTAGAAGGGAAGTCCTTGCCCTTTTTTTAAAAAAAAAATTTAAATAGGAGTTCCATAAAATGTAAGTCAGGGACACAATTTGTGATGAGTCAACTACAAAAATTTATATCACAAAATCCTCTCTTTAAGAAGGAAGCATTTTCAGGAAGAACAGCCAATGAAACATGTCATTATATAAAGGTTTTGAATAAAAGTTTATTTTAAAATTCTAAAATGTCTGCACGCTGCCTTTTATATTGCGTATTTGTGAGAGCACTTTCAAAAAATGTTTGCTTTTCAAAAATAAAGGGGCGGGGCACGGTGGTTAAGAAACTGCTTGAGACAGCCACATCCCACAGCAGAGTCCAGCTTTCTACTAATGCTCACCCTGGGAGGCAGTAGATGATGAGTCAAGTATGTGGTTCCCTGCCAGCCGTATGGGAGACTCAGACTGGGATCTGGGCTCCTGGCTTTGGCCTGGTCTAGTCTGAGCTGTTGAGGACATTTGGGGACCAAACCAGTGCATGGGGGATCTGTTTTTCTGCCTCTGTCTGTCTCTCTCTCTGTGCCTTTCATATAGATAAAAAGGGGTTGATGCTGTGGCATATTGGGTAAAGCTACCGTCTGTAGTGCTGGCATCCCATATTGGCACCAGTTTGAGTCCCGGCTACTCCACTTCCGATCCAGCTCTCTGCTATGGCTTGGGAAACCAGTGGAAGATGGCCCGATTTCTTGGGCCTCTGCACCCGTGTGGGAGACCTGGAGAAAGCTCCTGGCTCCTGGCTTAGGATCTGCACAGCTCCTGCCATTGTGGCCATTTGGGGAGTGAACCAGCAGATGGAAGACCTCTCTCTCTCTCTCTCTCTCTCTTTCTCTCTCTCTCTGCCTCTGTCTCTCTGTAGCTCTGCCTTTCAAAAAAAAAATCTTAAAAAAAACAGCCTATGGAATTTTAAGCGTGCCACATAGATTCTATTGGTTTAAGAGAATCCTTAATAGAATAGAATCTATTCTATTGTTTTAATGGAACCTTGCAGCCAATACTCTATTTTTCAAAATTCAGAGTTGGTTTGGTATTTTTAAATTTTTTGAGGAATTTTTTAATACATGAGATTCTCAGGGTCACAGTTAATTTCCTTTTTCTTTTTTTTTTACTACCACAAGTGTCTCTGCACTTGCATATTCAAGGATAATTTCATTACAAGAAGGTGAAATCATGATTCTCACAAAGATGTATTCGATACCTTTCTTTTATTTAAACTTTATTTTTATCATTTACTTGAAAGGCAGAGTTACAGAGAGGCAGAGAGAGAAAGAGAGAGAGAGGGAGAGAGAGAGAGTCTTCCACCCGCTGGTTCACTCCTTAAGCAGTTGCAACGGCCAGGGCTGGGTGAATCTGAAGCCAGGAACCAGGAGCTTCTTCCAGGTCTCTGCACAGGGCCATCTACTACTTTCCCAGCCATTGCAGAGAGCTGGATAGGAAGAGGAGCAGCTGAGACTTGAACTGGTACCCATATGGGATGCCATCACTGCTGGTTGCAGCTTTACCAGCTACGCCACAGTGCTGGCCCCAATACTTTCCTTAAAATCACAATTGATGATAAGGATTTTAACACCAGTTCAAGGGACAGCCCAATTAAGAGACCGATGTGCAACAGAGAAATGACTGTGTGAAGGTGGGACGACTGGCCCTTCCCACAGCTGAGGGAACAGAATGCCTGTGCATTGTCTATTTTCTGTGGACAAGAATGATTTCACACTGTTATTTACGATTTACAGAGCTTCCGGCCCTAAAGCTAGGGAGGCCTCAGAGACCCCAAAGAGTCAAAATCAAATCACTTGGAAAAAAAGGCCTTGCACCATGAGTTTTCCATTGACACACATGCTTCTCTTACAGTTTTTGCACAGGTGCTTTTGCCCCTGTGGGATAGTTGTCCCAAGGTGCGACTGCTGAACTGGTTATGGATTACTGGCACTTAAAATGATTAAGAGATACTGCCTGGGGCCAGCGCTGTGGCAGAGTGGGTTAACGCTCTGGCCTGAAGCGCTAGCATCCCATATGGGCACTAGTTCGAGATCCGGCTGCTCCACTTCTAATCCAGCTCTCTACTATGGCCTGGGAAAGCAGTAGAAGATGGCCCAAGTGCTTGGGCCTCTGCACCCATGTGGGAGACACGGGAGAAGCTCCTGGCTCCTGGCTTCAGATTCGCCCAGCTCTTGCCCTGTGGTCAACTAGGGAGTGAACCATCAGATGGAAGACCTCTCTCTCTCTCTCTGCCTCTTCTCTCTGTGTAACTCTGACTTTCAAATAAATAAATCTTTAAAAAAGAGAGAGAGAGAGAGAGAGAGAGAGAGATACTGCCTGAAGGAAAGTGGGAGGAAAGCAGGGAGGGAGGATCATTATGTTCTTAGAATTCTATCTACCTGCGGCGCCAGCACACCAGGTTCTAGTCCCAGTCGGAGTGCCAGATTCTGTCCCGGTTGCTCCTCTTCCAGTCCAGCTCTCTGCTGTGGCCCGGGAAGGCAGTGGAGATGGCCCAAGTCCTTGGGCCCTGCACCCTCATGGGAGACCAGGAAGAAGCACCTGGCTCCTGGCTTCAGATCGGCGCGGTGCGCCAGCCGTAGTGGCCATTTGGGAGGTGAACCAACGGAAGGAAGACCTTTCTCTCTGTCTCTCTCTCTCTCACTGTCTATCTCTGCCTGGCAAAAAAAAAAAAAAAAAAAAAAAAAAAGAATTGTATCTACAAACCATACTGGATATGTTAAAAACTAATTAAAATTTTAAACAATAAAAAGAAATGAAATTAATAAGAGATACTGCCTGATTACTTCACCAAAGTGTGACATAGGATGATGTCACATTTAAAAAAAAAGCCTAGAAAAACTTCTCCCTTTAACAGTTTAACACCAATACCAACAACAAAAATCCATAGTAAATCCAGAACCAATTTCTGTATTACTGAGAAATCAGGGGACTTTCTTTAAGCCCAATATTCAACTAGACCAGCACGATTTATTAAAGGAACAACATTTCCCACATTGCTTGCTGTCGTCATCATATAACATAAATCAGGTAGTTCTAAAATCTATTCCAGGTTCTCTGTGTTGAGACTGCTTCTACTATTAGCTTCATAGGTTCACATGCCGGCAGCACGCACCTGGGCAGGAGGTCAAGGTCTCTGCGCCCCTCTGCCTGGAATCCCCGCCTCCACCTCCTCCCACCTTCGGGTGCACTGTGTTGTGGAGGGCAGAGGGCTGAGAAAGGCGGGGTGGGAGGTGCGGATGGAGACGCGCAGCGTCCACACGGGACCGCGGGAGGAAGGGCAGAGCGGACCTCACTCAATTCCCCTGGCCCAGCCTCCTGGGAGAAGGAGTGCTCATTTTGTGAAAGGGTATTTATCTGAGAGGCAGGAGAGGGGCGCGGCGGGGTGGGAGGTGAGAGAAAACTCACGCTGGTTCAGTCCCCAAATCCCCTCAAGGGCTGGGACAGAGCTGGGAACTCAGCCTCAGCCTCTCACGTGGTGGCAGGGATCCAAGTACTTGGCCTGGGTCCCCAAGATGCTTGTTAGCCAGAAGCTGGAGCAGGGACTCGAGTCCGGGCTCTCCTTGTGCGACGCGGGCATTTTGACCACAGGGCTGAACGTCCGCCCCTCGCCCCTCGGAGAATCTCTTAAAGCTTGACACCCGCAGAGGGATGTGAGTATGTGTCCCATTTCGGATTTTTAAAAAGGAAACCAGTGCCCTTGCCCCAGCACTCCCCACCCAACACACAGCCCTCGTCCAAGGAGAAGGGAAAGGCAGCCGAGGGGAAGGGAGAGAAGTCACGAATGGGTCTCTGCGCTGGGAAATAGCAGGCCCTGGTCTTGCAGGAAGGTCTAAATCCCAGTTCAGAAAACAAGGCGACTTGGAGCTCCAAGTGGGCGTGCGGGGCGTGGCGGGGCGTGGCGGGGCAGCCTGGCCTGGCGCACGGCTCCTGGGGACCCAGCGATCCTGGACTTCCTGGCCCCGCTGCAGACCAGCGCCGGAGCGCGAGACCCCGGGCAGCAAGGCTCGGTCTGAGTAGCCACCTTGCGGATGGACACTCTGGACACTGCGCTCAGGTGTGCTCGGGATGTGATCGCCCTGCAACCGGAGGCTTTCGGCTCTCAACCCAGGCAGCAGGGTAGGGGCAGCTTCTGGCTCTACCGTTTTCAGCTTCCGCGGAGCCCGGGGCAGCGCGTTTGTGCGCGCTCTGGACACTTCTGGGTCCCCCTGTCAAGTTCTTGTCTCGTCCGCAGGCCTAAAAACCTGCACCTGCAGCTCGGCAGAGAAGTCTACTGCGTCCGAGCCTCTGCGGCCTGACCGGTGCCTGTTTGCTCGACAGGTCACGCTTGGTGCCCAAGCCTAGAAGAGGGCCAGCACCTGCTCAGTTTCAGTTTTTCTTCCAGAACCGACACATAACACCCCCCCCCCCGCCCCCGCCTCCCGTGCGTCTCTCCCCAGCCCTGGCTCCTTCTTCGCAGAGAGATGCCCCTGGCTCGCTGACTGACGCAACCTGCGCCTCCTTTCGTGTCTTCACCGCCCACCCCCGAGAATAGTGCGCCCTTTGCTCCCGGGAGACCAAGGCTTTGCTTCGGAGGATTTTCTCAGCAGTAGTGGGGTGGCTGCCATTTGGGCAGAAAATCCCAGTACCGGAAACCCGGGCTGTAAGGCGGGAGAGGACCTGGGCTCTGAGTGGTGGTCCCCCGGACCATGAGGCTCTGCACCAGTGGGGACAGGTGCAGCTGGAGAAAGACCAGAGAGGGTTCTCAAGTCCGTGGGCCCAGAGCAGGCTGTCTTGTGGGGCTGTATCAATGGGCATTATTAAGAAGCTTCCTTTTCACCAGGTTTTGTTGGAATTCGGCCCCTCTCCCAGGACTGAGATCTCATAGCCTTCTCTATGGACTCAAGTCCCAGTAACAGAATCACCATATTTCACATATGAATAGGGATTTCTCTTGAGTTATTTAAGATTCTGCCCTTCCATGGTCACCTCCCAATAGCTCCCTTTCACCCACCAGGGTCACCTCCCCAAGGCTGAACCTAGAGACACCTAGCTCTCCTGGCACCCAACTAAGAAGTTCAAGGTGAGGTAGGATCAGAGGTCAGCCCATAGGGTCATGGCTCATGTATTGGGGGTTTGGGTGTGGATTTGGGGTTCAGGAGAGAATGACTGTGTTTGTGCCCAAATGTGTGTGTATGTGTGTGTGTGCATGTGAGAGTTTATGTTATGTGTGAGTGCATGTGTGGGAGTTTGAGTGTATATGATGCATGTGTGTCTATGTTGACCATGTGTGTGGAAGTTCATGTTGAGTGTGTGCGTGCATGTGTGAGAGTTTATGTTGTGTATGAGTGAGTGCACATTGGGAGTTTATGTTGAGTGTGTATGTGCATGTGTGTTTATGTTGAGCATGTGTGTGAGTGCATGGGGAATTTATGTTGAGTGTATGTGAGTGCACAGGTGAGTATTTATGGTGTGTGTGTATGTGAGAGTGTGTGTGTGGGAGTTTATGTTGTGTGTGAAAGAGTGAGTATGTGGGAGTTTATGTTGAGTGTGTGTGCATTGTGTTTTTGTTGAGCGTGTGTGTGTGAGTGTGGGGGGAGTTTATGTTGAGTGTGTGTGAGTGCACATGTGAGTATTTATGGTGTGTGTGTATGTGAGAGAGTGCATGTGTTGTATGTGTGAGAGAGTGTGGTGTGGAGTTTATGTTGTGTGTGTCATAGTGTGTGAGTGTGAGTTTATGTTGTATGTGTAGGTCTTCCACACCTGCAGACTGTGGCTGTACCTATGTAACCACACAGCTGATGGCAAAAGGTGCATAGAGTGTCAGTCAATTTGATTTTCGCAAGACTCTGGAGTCACCTACGCCCTGGTATCCCAGTTCTGCTTACTGGGACCCAAGGAAATTGCTGTGGGGTACCTCAGCTACTAGCCAGGATAGCACTGGGAGAATTAAGCATTTGCTAGAGTGAGCTGGGCCCATGTGGACCCAGGGTAGGGAGAATAGGGACACTCCAGGAAACTGGGATGGGGCCTAATCCCAGGGGTAGGGGGCATGGGTGGCAATACTACACAGGTTCATCTCCCATGTGGTGGGAGGGGCTCAAGTTCTTGGGCTACTATCTGATGCCTTCCAAGGTGCATTAGCACAGAACTGAATAGGAAGCCTAGTAGTTGGAACTCAATTCCACACTCTGAAATGGCATGCTGGGGTCACAACTGGAGGCATAACTTGCTGCCCCACAATGTTGGCCCAGTAAACTTCTGATTCTCCAGTTTGCCTTTCCAAAGTTTCAGTTACCTGCATCCAACCACGGCCTGAAAGCATTGTATGGAAGATCCAGAAATAAGCAATTCATACGTTTGAAATAGCTCATTAAAATGAGTCGGGTGATGAAATGTCACTCCATCCTTCTGCATGCTGTCCAGGATGCGAATCGTGCCCTTGTCCAGTGGATCTACCCTGTGTGTGCTGCCTTACTCCTCAGGCTGTTTTTGCAGGGCTCGTGTTCAAAGTTTCAGCAAAACCAAAAACAAACCTTCAACCAATGAGGATCCCCAGCCAATGACATCGCCTGCTTCTGACATCCAGCCGTGACACTGATGTGGCTCAGCGAGCACCCTCCTGATAAGTTGACACGGGGTCAAAAGTAGCCTAATGTTACGTCACTGTGCCTGTGCCACTCATTCCACATCATCTCGGTGCATGGGCAGTGCATCATTTCCTGTCACCAAGTACAGTGTGATCACATTCATACAACTTTTCTTGCAGTACAGTGGCCCTACATTTTTTCTTCTGAATTTTTTATTTTTTAAGGTTTTTATTTAATGAATGCAAATTTCATATGTACAGCTTTTAGGAATATAGTGTTTCTTCCCCCCATTCCTGCCCTTCCACCCCCACTCCCATCCCACCTCCTGCTCCCTCTCCCATTCCATTTTTCATTAAGATTCATTTTAAATTCACTTTATATACAGAAGACCAACTCTATACTAAGTAGAGATTTCCACTGTTCGCACCCACAGGGACCCACAAAGTATAAAGTACAGTTTGAAGACAAGTTTTACCGTTAATTCTCATAGTACACCTCATTAAGGACAGAGGTCCAACATAGGGAGTAAGTGCACAGTGACTCTTGTTGTTGATTTAACAATTAACATTCTTATTTTTGATGTCAGTGACCATCCGAGGCTCTTGACATGAGCTGCCACGGCTATGGAAGCTTTTTGAATAGTGGCCCTATTTTATTATTAGTTGTTGTTTGTCTCTTACTGTACCTAATTTACAAGTAAAACTTCATCATAGCAATGTAAAAGAGAGTCACACGGGCTGGTGTCGTGGTGCAGTGGGTTAAGCTACCAGCTGTGGAGCTGGCATTCCATATGAGTGCAGGTTCGAGTCCCAGCTGCTCCACTTCAGCACTACCTCCATGCTAATGCGCTGGGCCCGAGTACTTGGACCCCTGCCACTCATGTGGAAGACCTGGATGGAGTTCCAGGCTCCTGGCTTCAATCTGGCCCAGCTCTAACCATTGTGGTCATTTGGGGAATGAACCAGCAGATGGAAGATCTCTCTCTCTCTCTCTGAACTCTTTCAAATAAATAAATAAAATAAAACCTTTAAAAAATGAAGGAAGGAAGGAAGGAAGAGACTAACTCCCAGTATGTCTAACATTAATTACTACTGTGGTTTCAGGCACCTGCTGGGAGTCTTGGAATGTATCCCCGGCAGGTGAAGGGAGACTGCTGTGTGACTCACCATCCTCAGGAGAAGGAGAGCCCGTTGTCTTTCCCATGCTTCTGCCTTTTCTACTTTCCTTTGCTCCTTGATGCTCCGTGATGCATTCCTTGATCACCTGCTCTCTATTTGAGGAAGCTCCATTAGGCCACATTTGTGGGTGACAGAATCTTTGTTTCCCTCTGGTGGAAACGTCTTCCTTTCCCTTTCATTCCTGGGTGACAGTTCTGCCTGAAGGGGCCCATTGCTGGGTCTTCTTGCTGTGGTTTCAGGTGAGGACTCTCCTGTTCCTGGGGGCCATGCCTCCAGGTAGGCGTGGTTTCTCATGGGTTGCTTGCAGGAGTTTAACTTTGCTTTAGTTTTTACTAAAAACTGCTTCTGGTGTGCTTTGCATTGGGTTTATCCTAGTTGGCATTTACTCAGCTGCTTGAATATGCAGATTTATACTTTTATCAAGGTTGGAAAGCTTTCAGCTGTTACTTCTTTACATTATCTTCAGCCTCTCTCTTTCTGTCTGTGTCTCTCTTTTTGTCGGTCTCTCCCTCTATCTTCTCCTTCTGGTACTCTAAGGATACAAATGCTAATTTTTCTGTGTGTCCTGTAGGTCTCTGAGGTTCTGTTGTTGTTATTATTATTATTTGGTCCATCCTCTCTCTGTTGCTTGATTAATTCTGTCTTTTACCTTTTCTGTTGCGTCTGTCCAGAGAGAGAGAGAGAGAGAGAGAGAAATCTTCCATCTGCTGGTTCACTCTAATTGGCCACAACAGCCAGGACTGGGCCAGGCTGAAGCCAGAAGCCAGAAGCTTCCTCTGGCTCTCCCAAGTGGGAGGCAGGAGCCCAAGCACTTAGGCCATCTTCTGCTCTTTCCTAGGTGCACTAGCAGGGAGCTGGATCAGAAGTGGAGCAGCTGGGACTCAAACTTGCCCCTATATGGGATGCCGGTGCTGCAGGTGGCAGTTTAATCCGTGGTACCACCACATCAACCCTGGACACTTTATTCCTGAAAGCAGTTGTAGATTTACAGAAAAATTGAACAGAAAGTACAGAGAGTTCCCATAACCCCCTCTCCCCCGTTGGACACAGCTTTTTCTGCAATGATTGTATTTTAAATTCCATCACCTCCTGCTGGTATGTGTCTCAGGTAGGAAAGAAAGCTCCTCTCAATGTGGCTCCTCCTTGATTCCCCGGGGCTGTGCTGCTGGGGTCCTTGGCAAGAGGATCCCATTTGGCAAGTGGAGGACAGTCTCCCTGGGCTGCCTCCTACGACTGGGTTAGGAGTCCCACGGTGCCAGGGTCTTGTTTGCCTAGGGTGGGCTTGTCGGAGCCCCAGCTGCCGGCTCTCCTCCCAGCCTCGCCCTACGCCTCCTCTTCCTTCCTCACTTTCACAGCTTTCCTTGGCTTGCTGCTTGCATTATTTCAAATATTGAAAGTTATTTGTGGTTGGAAGGGGCAGGGAAGTACTGATCTATGCCCTAGTGCCTGGGCCAGAAGTCTCAGGGTATTTTTTTTAAGATTTGTTTATATTTATTTATTTATTTGAGAGGTAGAATTACAGACAGGGAGAGGGAAAGACAGAGAGAAAAGTCTTCCTTCCATTGGTTCACTCCCCAAATGGCCGCAATGATCAGAACTGTACTGATCCGAAGCCAGGAGCCAGGATCTTCTTCTGGGTCTCCCACATGGGTGCAGGGGCTCAAGCACTTGGGCCATCTTCTACTGCTTTCCCAGGCCACAGCAGAGAGCTGGATTGGAAGAGGGGCAGCCGGGACTAGAACTGGTGCTCATATGGAGGATTAGCCTACTGTGCCACAGCACCGATGCCCTCAGGGCATTTTAGATGCATTTTGTGAAGTCTCTGTCCCTGTGTTCACCACCTGCAGTGTTTCTGAAAGCTTCCCTCATCCTTAGCTAGTCATTCACAGTGCAGTAAGAGGGGTGAAGTCTTGACAGCGGCAGGATGTCAGGCTGAGGGGGTCACTGCTGGCGCCCATGGGGATGCTGATGCTGCAGTGCTATCCCCCCCCTTTTTTTCCCAAAGTTTTTTATTTTTATGAGGTCTAATGCTTTTGGTGTTAACTCCATGAGCGCTTTCATTAGCCCTAGATCCTAAAGCTTTCTCACATTTTTTTTTTTTTAGCCCTTTTACAGTTTCACATTTTACTTTTTTTTTTTTTTTTGACAGGCAGAGTGGACAGTGAGAGAGAGAGACAGAGAGAAAGGTCTTCCTTTTGCCGTTGGTTCACCCTCCAATGGCCGCCGTGGCTGGCGTGCTGCGGCCGGCGCACCGCGCTGATCCCATGGCAGGAGCCAGGTGCTTCTCCTGGTCTCCCAAGGGGTGCAGGGCCCAAGCACTTGGGCCATCCTCCACTGCACTCCCGGGCCACAGCAGAGAGCTGGCCTGGAAGAAGGGCAACCAGGACAGGATTGGTGCCCCGACCGGGACTAGAACCTGGTGTGCCAGCGCCGCAAGGCGGAGGATTAGCCTAGTGAGCCGCGGCGCCGGCCCCACATTTTACTTTTTAAGTCCCTGGTACAAGTGAGTTAAATTTTGATTGAGGTTTGAAGTTTATTCCAAAGTTGTCTGTGTGCTTGCATGCGGATGTCCACCTGCTGAGCCCCACATCATGAAGAAGCTACCTTTTCTCACTGAATCTTGTTTCCACTTCGGTCAAAAATCAGGTGGGCAGATTTGTGTGAGTCCATTGATGGGCTGTCTCATTCTATTGGTCTGTGTCCATCACTCTATCAATACTACCTATTGTTGGCTTCTGTCATCATATAAAAAGGCATGAAATCTTATAAACTAGTTCTTCCCACTTTATTCTTGTTTGAATCTCAAATATTAAAACCAATTTGCATCTCTGGAATGTGCCACTGTTCATTTTTTTTTCTTTTTTACAGGCAGAGTTAGACAGTGAGAGAGAGAGAGAGACAGAGAGAAAGGTCTTCCTTTTCTGTTGGTTCACCCACCAATGGCCACTGCAGCTGGCGCATTGCACTGATCCGAAGCCAGGAGCCAGGTGCTTCTCCTGGTCTCCCATGTGGGTGTAGGACCCAAGGACCTGGGCTATCCTCCACTGCCTTCCTGGGCCACAGCAGAGAGCTGGACTGGAAGAGGAGCAACCGGGACAGAATCCGGTGCCCCGACTGGGACTAGAACCTGGGATGCTGCTGTCACAAGTGGAGGATTAGCCTATTGAGCTGCGGCGCCAGCCGCCACTGTTCATCTTATGATTCTCTTTCTACATTGCTGATTTCTATTTAGTATTGTGTTAGTGTTTTCTGTATTAATATTTAGGAGGAATATTTTCTGTTGTACTGGTGTTGTCTGATTTTGGAATCAGGGTAGCTGTAGCTTCTTCTTAAAATGTATTTTATTTATTTGAAAGGAAGTGAGAGTGAGAGAGAGAGGTAGAGGTAGAGGTAGAGGTTGAGAGAGAGAGAGAGAGAGGCCTTCCAGCCGCCGCTGGGTCACTCCCCAAATGGTTGTAATGGTTAGGGCTGACCCAAGCTGAAGTCAGGAGCCAAGAGCTTCTTCCGGGTTTCCCATGTTGAGTGCAGGGGCCCAAGGACTTGGGCTGTCCTCTGCTGCTTTCCCAGGCACATAAGCAGGGAGGTGAATCAGAAGTGGAGCCACTGAGACTCAAACCAGTGCCCGTATGGGATGCCGGCGCTGCAGGTAGAGGCTTAACCTGCTACACCATGGTGCTGGCCCCAGCAATAGCTTCTTCTTCTTTTTGACAGGCAGAGTGGACAATGAGAGAGAGAGACAGGGACAGGGAGAAAGGTCTTCCTTTACCGTTGGTTCACCTTCCAATGGCCGTTGCGGCTGGCGCACCGTGCTGATCCGAAGCCAGGAGCCAGGTGCTTCTCCTGGTCTCCCATGCGGGTGCAGGGCCCAAGGACCTGGGCTATCCTCCACTGCCTTCCTGGGCCACAGCAGAGAGCTGGCCTGGAAGAGGGGCAACCAGGACAGAATCCGGCGCTCTGACTGGGACTAGAACCTGGGGTGCTGGCGCCACAGGCAGAAGATTAGCCTATTGAGCCGCGCCGACCGCAATAGCTTCTTAAAATGAGTTGACAAAAATTCCCTCTTCTATTTTCTGGAAACTGTGTTGAATTGGTACTAATTTTTTTTTACACACTAGATGGATTCCCCAGTAAAAACATTTAGACCTCCAATATTTTTTAGTTTTATTATTATTTTAATTTCTTTCAAAATATAGAATTATTACAATTTCTTATTACAATTGTATCTATGAACTATTTTAAATCTGTTCTATGTATATTAATAAAATAAATTATTTCAGTTTGGAAGTCTGTTTTTTGAGGAACTAGTTAATTTCACTTAAGTACCAAATTTTATATAGAGAGAATTCGTATCATTTCCTTATTTGTTTTTATTTTTATTCATATGAAAAGCAGAGAATAGAAGCAGACACAGGGAGATCTTCCAGCTGATGGTTCACTCCAAATGCCTGCAATTTAGCCATGGCTTGGGTCAAGTCAAAGCCAGGAGCCAGGAGCCAGCAACTCAGTCTGGGTCTCCCACTTGATTGGCAGGAACCCATGTACTTGAGCCATCACCTACTGCCTCCCAGGGTGTGAATCAGAAATAAATATTTTAAAATAATAAAAATGTCAACTTGGGGGGAGTGTTGTGGCCTGGCTGGTAAAGCCGTCTCCTGTGACACTGACATCCCATATTGGTGCCAGTTCAAGACCTGGCTGCTCCACTCCCTGTCTGGCTCCCTGCTAATGTGCCTGGGAAAGCAACAGAAGGTGGCCCAAGTACTTGGGCTCCTGCACCTATGTGGGAGATCCACAAGAAATCCAGAAGAAGCTCCTGACTCCTGGCTTTGACCTGGCCCTCGCCCTGGCTGTTGTAGCCATTTGGAGAGTGAACCAGCAGATTGAAGATCTTTCTCTCTCTTCTCTCTCTGTAACCATGACTTTCAAATAAATAATCTTTAAAAAAAAAATTCATGGGGCTGGTGCTGTGGTGCAGTAGGTTAATCTGCAGCACCAGTATCCCATATGGGTGCTGGTTCTAGTTCCGGCTGCCCCTCTTCCAATCTAGCTCTCTGCTGTGGTCTGAGAAAGCAGTGGAAGATGGCCCAAGTCCTTGGGCCCCTGCACCCACAGGGAAGAAGCTCCTGGCTCCTGGCTTTGGATCGGCGCAGCTCCAGCCATTGCGGCTATCTGGGGAGTGATCCAACAGATGGAAGACCTCTCTGTCTCTCTCTGCTTCTCACTGTGTCTCTACCTCTCAAATAAATAATTAAAATCTTTTTAAGAAAAAATCAGTCTATTAAAGGCAAATCCCCCTATAGCCTCAAGCTCTTCTTGAACGATGCTTCCACTTTCTAGTACCAGGCTCTCCCAGACATTCCCCTGAGGATTGCACCTCCTCTGCAGCCCCTCACATCGTGGCTAATGGTCTGCCCCAGCCTTCCTGCTACTAGATCAGGAGCTGGGGTGGGGACTCATTGTTACTTCGGAGTCTTTCTTCCGAAACACACCTAGTCAAGTCACAGCCTTTGATTGCCGTCATCTTCTCACCCAGGAGAAACACAACCCAGCCCATCACTTCCTACAACATCAACTACAGTCTCGTCACTCTCCTAAAGGCCTTAATTTTACACTCTCATCAGGCAGTCTTTCAACACACTGACTTCTTAATTCTTAAGCTCCTGTCCAACAAACATCTTTCCTCTGCTCCTCTTCAATCCTGGACTCCCTTGGACACGCTCAAGGGCTGGCCATTTCCAGTAACCCCCAGCCCTTCACAGTGTCCACTTCAGGAAGCCCATTCTCAGACTTTTTGCTCCTATGTTTCCAGTTCATTCCATGTGGTATTCCAACACCACTAAACCTTAACACCACCGGAATCTGTAAACTACTAACTCACCACCTTTCCACAGATTCCTAGTCCTATTGACCTCCGTTTTTAGGGTGGTCAACCACTAGACTCTATCTCTCTGACACACACCCTCAATTCCCTGGCACCTCTTACTTTCATTTATTTGCATGCTAAAACCATCACTCTATGTAAACCACACAGCTGCTCTGAGCTGGCACCTTCGTTGCTGAATGTTACTGGAGAAAAACGACCACTCCACTGGTCCTTAATCCTGCCTAGCAATCGTGCTACATTTTTCATGACTACCTCCCTCCCATTCTGGTGCTTTCTCATACTTTGCTCCCTCTCTTCACACCTCCAACACTTTGTCTTCATCTTCACTGCCAGCAGATGACCTTGCTGACGGCTATACTAAGAACTGAAGCCACAGAAGGAGAATGTCCTGACATCCCAACCACTCCCTAAAACCCCTTACCAACATCTTTTTTATATGCCAGATGAACTACTCGGAAGCTTTTCTAAAGCCAAATACTGTGCAAGCATGCTGTGTTGCATCCCCTCTTGCCTATTGGAGGACATCAGCCATCAATTCTCCTTTCTCTCCTGCAGACCTCCATTTGTTATTCCCTATCAAATCACTCCCATCTACATAGAAACATGTTGTTCTTGTTCCTCCATAAAATAAAACCTTAGACCATCCCACACCATCTTTCCTGCCAGAAAAAGCCACATCTCTCTACTCTCACTTGTAGAAACATCCTTCAAAGAGTTGCCCTCTCTCACTGCTGATAATTTTCACCTCTCATATTCTCTTAAACCTCACAAACAAGATTTTCACCCCCAGTCTCTATAGAAATTTTTCTTGTCAGGTTTACCATTACTAAATCCAATGACCAATTATCCACATTCAATTGTTTGCCCTGCTGGCAGCCTTTCATATAGCTGAGCATATCTACCTGCTTGACTTTTGCTACTTTTTCCTCTTCTCCCAGACTTTTTTTTAAGCAAAAGATTTATATACTTATTTGAAAGGCAGAGTTACAGAGAGGCAGAGGCAGAGGCAGAGAGAGAGGGAGATGGAAAGAGGGAGGGAGAGAAAGACAGAGAGAGAGAGGTCTTCCATCCACTGGTTCACTCCCCAAATGACCACAATGGCCAGAGGTGGGCTGATCTGAAGCCAGGAGCCTAGAGCTTCTTCTGGGTCTCCCACATGGGTGCAGGGGCCCAAGGACTTGAATCATTTTACATTGCTTTCCCACACATACTAGCAGGAAGCTGGATTGGAAGTGGAGCAGCCTGGACACGAACTGGTGCCCATATGGGAAGCCAGCACTGCAGGCAATGGCTTTAACCACTACACCACATCGTCGGCCCCCCACCCCCAACCCTTGACCTCTTAAAACTGGGACACTCTGATGCAATTCTTGGCCAGCTACTCCAGCTGCATTCATTGTAGCTTATTTTATTTTTAAAAAAAGGTTTATTTTATTTATTTGAAAGAGTTACAGAGAGAGGTAGAGACAGAGAGAGAGGTCTTCCATCCACTGGTTCACTCCCCCAAATGACCACAATGGCCAGAGCTGTGCTGATCCGAAGCCAGGAGCCAGGTGCTTCTTCCAGATCTCCCACATGGGTGCAGGGATCCCAGGACTTGGGTCATCTTCTACTGCCTTCCAGGCCATAGCAGAGAACTTGATTGGAAGAGGGGCAGCAGGGACTAGAACCGGCATCCATATGGGATGCCAGCGTTTCAGGCCAGGGCTTTAACCCACCGCACCACAGCACTGGCCCCTGCCGCTTATTGTTTTAAACACATCAAGAAAACAACATTTCTCAAATTTATGAGCACATACCATTCTCCTTAGCAGCAGATCGGTACATCCACCTGCCACTCTGGATGCTTGTCAACAACTGAAATGCAACAAGTGCAATCCCAGGTCCTTGTTTTCCACTTGTACATCCACTGAACCTGCTCCTTCACCACTGACGCCATTTCAGCCAAGATCCATTCCAGCGGCTTCTGGTCGCAGCTCCCATCACCCTTTGTTTTTTTGTTTGTTTGTTTGTTTGACAAGCAACGTGGACAGTAAGAGAGAGAGACAGACAGAGAGAAAGGTCTTCCTTTTTTTCCGTTGGTTCACCCTCCAATGGACGCTGTGGCTGGCACGCTGCAGCCGGTGCACTGTGCTGATCTGAAGCCAGGAGCCAGGTGCTTTTCCTGGTCTCTGCTTTTCCTGGTCTCCCATGCAGGTGCAGGGCCCAAGCACTTAGGCCATCCTCCACTGCATCCTGGGTCACAGCAGAGAGCTGGACTGGAAGAGGAGCGACCGGGACAGAATCCGGCACTCCGACCAGGACTAGAACCCGGTGTGCCGGCACCGCAGGCAGAGGATTAGCCTATTGAGCCACGGTGCTGGCCTCCCATCACCCTTTGTGTCAATGATGGCAAAATCCTCTTCACCAGTCTCCCTGCTTCCACATTTGCTACCTTACAGGACATTCTCAGTGGCCCGGGCAATCCTTCTAAAACTGAAGTTCACTCTCCCAAATCCCCCCAAAGCATTGACATAGAAGCCCATGGCCATTCTCTACACCTGGTTGCCACTCCATATCAATTTGCACCACTCTCCACTAGCTCACTCTGTTGTTGCCCTACTGGCTGCCTTGCCACATACAGATACTGTGCTATCGCTGTACTTGGAATAGCCTGTCCCCTCCAAACTCGGGTTTCCACTGTGAGGAACTCAAAGCATGAAAACTTTCTCTGAAAAATTTTTTTTAAGATTTATTTATTTATTTGAAAGTCTGAGTTACACACAGAGAGAAGGAGAGGCAGAGAGAGAGGTCTTCCATCTGTTGGTTCACTCCCCAAATGACCACAATGGCCAGAGGTGGGCTGATCCGAAGCCAGGAGCCAGGAGTTTCTTCCAGGTTTCCCACATGGGCGCACAGACCCAAGGACTTGGGCCATCTTCTACTGCTATCCCAGGCCATTGCAGAACGCTGGGTCAGAAGTGGAGCAGCAGGGTCTTGAACCAGCGCCCGTATGGGATGCCGGCCCTGCAGACGGTGGATTTACCCACTACGTCACAGTGCCAGCCCCTCTCCAGGAGTTTTATGGTGTTTAGAGGTGGGCCTTGCAGGTGATAGGAATAAAATAAAGCCATGAGGATGGAGCCCTCTTGATTGGATGCTGGTGATATTACAAGAAGAGGGAGAGAGATCAGACACAGACAGCTATGAGAATTCCTTGTCTCTCACCCATGTGATGTTTTGTGTCATCTTAGGACATTGCCAGTGAGAAGACCACCACATGTGGCCCCTTGAACTTGGACCTCCAGAACTGTGAGAAAAAATAAAATCTCTGCTTTAAAACATAGTTTTAGGGGCCAGGATTGTGGGGGTAGTGGGTAAAACCGCTGCCTGTGACAACAACTTCCCATATTGGCACCAGCTCAAGTTGTAGCTGCTACACTTGGGATCCATCTTGCTGCTAATAGTCTGGGAAAAGCAGAGGAAGATGGCTCAAGTGCTTGGTCCCTTGCCACCCACCTAGGAGACCCAGATGAAGCTCTTGGTTCCTGGCTCCTGGCTTTGGCCTTGCTCAGCCCTGGCTTTTGCAACCACTCTCAGAGTGAACAGGCAGATGGAAGATTTCTTCTCTGTCTCTCCCTGTCTCTCTGTAACTCTGACTTTCAAATAAATAAATAAATCTTAAACCAAAACAAAAAAGACTGTAGTTTTAGCTCTTGAATCTAAGTCTTTTTTTAAAAAAAGATTTATTTATTTATTTGAAAGTCAGAGTTACAAAGAGAGAAAGGCAAGGAAGATTGCGGGGGGAGGGAGAGTCTTCCACCTGCTGGTTCACTCCCTAATTGGCCACAACGGCTGGAGTTGTGCCGATCTGAAGCCAGGAGCCAGGAGCTTCTTCCGAGTCTCTCACGTAGGTGCAGGAGTGCAAAGACTTGGGCCATCTTCTACTGCTTTCCCAGGCCATAGCAGAGAGCTGGATTGGAAGTGGAACAGCCGGGACTCAAACCAGCGCTCATAGGGGATGCTGGCACTGCAGGCAGTGGCTTTACTGGCTATACCACAGCACTAGCCCCGAATCTAAGTCTTTTTTTATATATTTTAAAATACTGTAATTATTTATAGAATGCATTCTAACATTCTCTTCAGTTACTTTAAAAATTTTTGGTAAACTTTCAAATCATTTTGAAAACTATTTAACATTATCTACTGAAACTAAAATTACATACATCCTATGACCCAACAACCTCATTCTTGGTGGGATTTTAACTGAAATGCATACAAGTGGATACCAAAAGACATGAACACGAATGTTTACAGAGGCATTATTTGTACAAAAATTGGAAATAATCTAATAGTCCATCCCAGTATACTGGATGAATAAATTCTAGGATATTCACAGAATAGTATTTACATGACAATATAAATGAAGTTAGCTACTGTAACATGCAAACACATGAATGCATCCAGCAACATTATGCTGAGTTCATAAGTCAGTCAGAAAAGCACACAATATAGGGGTACACATAAGTTACAAAACTCAGAACTTGGCCGGCGCCGTGGCTTAACAGGCTAATCCTCCGCCTTGCGGCGCCGGCACACCGGGTTCTAGTCCTGGTTGGGGCGTCAGATTCTATCCCGGTTGCCCCTCTTCCAGGCCAGCTCTCTGCTATGGCCCGGGAAGGCAGTGGAGGATGGCCCAAGTGCTTGGGCCCTGCACCCGCATGGGAGACCAGGAGAAGCACCTGGCTCCTGGCTTCGGATCAGCGAGATGCACTCACTATCCACTCTGCCTGTCAAAAAAAACAAAAACAAAAAAACAAACGCAGAACTTATCTATGAAGTTTGCAGTCAAAATGGTATTGACTTTTGGAGACAGAATGGGTAGTGACTGGGAGGGAACACAAAGAAGACTGATTTACAATAATTTCTATTTGACTTCAATGATGGTTAGAAAGGTTTAATTTCTCTGTTGTAGTTCACCAAATTACACACTTATGATGTGTGCATGTAGGATATAAAGTTTTAAAGAAGGTAAAATGTTTTCATTTTGGAGACTATGAAGAAAACTATATACTTCAGTCTTTAATCCATCATTTTCCTCCCATATTTCCAGACACTTATTAAATATTGAATGTATTTTTTCTATATGCATTTCTATCATTGTTACAATTACAATTATATGATATATTTTAATGTTTTACATAGCCTATGAGAATGTTCATATTCACTAACAATAAAACAAAATCAACTGTTCATTACCCATACTATTTTATTTCATATTTAACAGGTAATTCAAATTATTATGCTATGTGAATATGAATGCATTTTTAATGCATAAATGGCCTGTTGTTTGTACTTGTTAAGCTATAGCCCCAAAACAAGTACTATGTGAAATACTGTTCAATAATACTGAAGGGTAGTTTGTTGAATTAACCTATCTTTGTAGCTACAATTTGTCATAAAAAGTAATCTAGGTGGAATCTTAAAGAAAACCAAGGAACAAAAGTAAGTTTTTAATCTACCACTGCCAAAGTGGAACACATGTTCTAGTTGTACACCAACAGAACTCAAGCTGCACCTGGGAAAGCAGTGAGGGATGGCCCAAGTCTTTGGGCCCCTGCACCCACGTGGGAGACCTGGAAGGAACTCCTGGCTTCTAGCTTCGGATCAGCTTAGCTCCATGGTTGCGGGCATTTGGGGAGTGAACCAGTGGATGGAAGACCTAACTTTCAAATAAATAAAACAAATCTTAAAAGAAAAAAATTACAGTAACAAATACACTTGTTCATGGGCCTTAGAGTAAAATCTCTACCTTCTATTTAACTGAACAGAATTCTGGAAATCTGAGTAAATAAGAAATCAGTACTATTTAGAGCTATCTCTTTATATGTCATTTAGGATTTATTCCATACTTTTACATACCTCCAAAAAAGAAAACCACAAAAAAACTGAAAGGACGTACATATTGGATTACAATTATGATCTATGACTTCTAATTAAAAATGTCCTTCATAAAAATATATTGCTCTCATGTATGGATTTTGTAAATGTAGCAACATTAATACAATAAAATACTGTTTTTATCTGTTCTACACATTAAAGTTCAAAGCAAATTCCTGCCCCACCACTCAAAAAAGGACTACCTACTTTTTAACTGGCTCAAAATCTACCATTCTAATACATCCCCGAGTTTTGTACGAAACTGCATCCTTTATTATTTATCTAGCAGACATAGAAGATTCTTATTGGAATGTATTCCAGTCAAAATACAATTATTATCTGTGGTATTTGCAAGCAGTTTACCAGAGACAGGCTCTGATCACCTAGAAAGAATGCCAGTTACAACTGGAGATTCGTCAGGTAGTGTAAGTGAAGTGTGATCTTGTACTTGGATTTTATATACAAGTGCTTGGTACTGTTTAAAGACCATATTTAATTTTGGATTAATTTCTCATAAGATGAAAGGATTCAAGTCTATTACAAGAAAATAATTGAAAGTTGATATCTAGGAGCACCAGAATAAAAACCTGTTAATGAAGTACTAGCAAAGAGCTACATTCTATTTTATAATGTTCACTAATATTTTAAGCTTAAAGCCATGTAATTTTTTGTTCAGTGTAGACTTCACAAGTACACCTTCAAAAATGAATTGCACAGATTGTCTAAAACAGTATATTCATTCTGCCATACTCTAGTCAATTAAACCTAACATTTAAAGATTTCATTTCTTAAACTAAAATATACTACACCTTCCTCTGAAAAGACACCTCGTCATTTTATTTCAGGGCGTTTATGTTCTATTACACATATTTTATTGCAAACCGTCCTGTTATTAGAAACAAGACCTTCATATTAAACTACTAAACCAATAATGGGGTATGATTGAACAAATGTAACAGAACCACTGCATCAATGAAGATAATTCAGCTGTATTTGTGATTGATATAGGTTTATTACTTATGGTTCTACTGACATAATATCAGGCCTCAGAAACAAACTGAAGTACTTACTAGTAAATAACTTTTATTATGTCCATGTGCAGAAAACAGTTCCTGTAACAGGCACGACACTGCCAAATCCTTAGCAATGCCAGCCTGTAAGGATTAGCCCTTAGCTGGCATCTGAGAACTTGAATTTCAGAAGTATCCTCACCATGAACTGTGTCCAAAAAGTTTATGTAAACAAAGTGATCATGCTGAACACCTGCTTTTCTTCTAGGAATCTGAGATTCCAGTGTGTTAGGCAGAGGGTGCCCAAACAGATCAACTGGCAGTTAACACTCCGGGGACTACGTCTCCAAGGGACTATACTGGTAGACAACATTTCCCACTTGCTGCATTTCAGTCCTGGAGGAATAAGCACACAAGTGACTCAATTAAAAGAGTATTCCTGGAAGCCTGCATCCGGATTCCTCTGAACTTTGTCCTATGTGCCTTTTCCATTTGTTGATTTTGCTGTGTATATGTTTTATTGTATTAAATCTTAGCCATGAGTATGACTAAATGCTGAGTCTTTCCAACAAGTCACCAAGCCTAGGGGTGGTCCTGGAGATCCTTGACACAGTACAATTTAAGTCCAAAGAGCAGAAACTGTTAGAGTACAAACTTAGCTTATACATAACAGACATCATACTCGGTGATTATATGTATCATCCTCTTAATATATCCAAACAAATCTACTGATGTGTTGTAGTTCTACTTCAATGTTAGTTAATATCAGTGAACCGGTTAATGACAAAAATATACACAATAATGATGGTACAAAAACAAAGGGAAAGCTTTTGACAGGTTCAAGAAACAGCTGGACAGAAGACTGATGATTTTGACTATGCAAATTCTGTAGTCCTCCAACTTCTGTTAATGATGTTTTGATGGTTCTCTTCCTGCCAACTTTTCCAAGACTATCCCGTGTTTTTTTTTTTTTTTTCCTATTCATCTGTCTTTGGAATTTGGAAAAATCCAATGTGAGTCAGGTTTGTCTGACAGAAGAGTGCAGGCATTTTATCAAGCCTCTGCGTCATCTAATTATGGCACCGTGATTTTCAAAGAAAACAATTTATTCATACTTCCTCGTACTCTACTTAATTCATTCAGAACTATACCCACTTATTAGTCTAAAGATCAAAAAGACTGCAACAGATACAAAAGATTCATTAAGGCTGGCGCGGCAGCTCACTAGGCTAATCCTCCACCTGTGGTGCCAGCACACCGGGTTCTAGTCCCGGTCTGGATGCTGGATTCTCTCCCGGTTGCTCCTCTTCCAGTCCAGCTCTCTGCTGTGGCCTGGGAGTGCAGTGGAGGATGGCCCAAGTGCTTGGGCCCTGCACCCGCATGGGAGACCGGGAGAGGCACCTGGCTCCTGCCTTCGGATCAGTGAGGTGTGCTGGCCGCAGCGCGCCAGCCGCAACGGCTGTTGGGGGCTGAAGAAATATTTTTTTTTTCTTTTTTACAGGCAGAGTTAGAGAGAGAGAGAGAGAGAGAGAGAGAGAGAGAGAGAGAGAGAGAGAGAAAGGTCTTCCTTCTGTTGGTTCAGCCCCCAAATGGCCGCTACGGCTGGCGCGCCGCGCTGATCTAAAGCCAGGAGCCAGGTGCTTCCTCCTGGTCTCCCATGCAGGTGCAGGGACCAAGGACTTAGTCCATCTCCAATGCCTTCCTGGGCCACAGCAGAGAGCTGGACTGGAAGAGGAGCAACCGGGACTAAAACCAGCGCCCCAACTAGAACTAGAACTCGGGGTGCCAGTGCCGTAGGCAGAGGATTAGCCAAGTGAGCTGCGGTGCCAGCCAAGAAATACTTTTAAAAAGTTTTATTTATTTGAAAGTCAGCATTAACAGACAGCAAGAGGGAGAGATATAAAACTCTTCCATCTGCTGGTTCACTTCCCAAATGGCCGCCAAAGTTGGGGTTAGGCCAGCCTGAAACCAGGAGCCAGGAACTTCATCTGGGTCTCCCACTTGGTTACAGAGCCCCAGGACTTGCGCCTTGTTCTGCTGCTTTCCTAGGCATAGTGGTGAGCTGGATGGGAAGTGAAGCAATCGGGACTCAAACTGGCACCCATATGTGATGATGGCAGTAGCTTAACCCATTATGACACAACATTGGCCCAATAAGTACTTTTTTTGGTAGACCAATAAATGCTTTTAAAATAATATTCAAATGATTGGGATCCTGCTGCCCATATGGAAGACCTGGATTGAGCTCCCAGCTCCCAGCTTTGGCCCTGGCCCAGTCCTGGCCATTGTGGGCCTTTGGGGAGTGAACCAGCAGATGCTTAGCCTTTCAAATTAATTAATCTTTTTTATTTTTTATTGTAGTAATTAGCACAATATAAAATTCACCATTTTAACTATTTTTAAGTGTGTACAAATTAGTGACAATATATATATTCACAATTTGGGCAATCACCACCACTACGTATTTCCAGAAAAATTTTCATCACCCCAGACCAAAATTTTATACCTATTAAGCAAAACCTCCCCATCCGTTTATTCTACTTCCTGACTCCATGAATTTGCCTATTCTAGATACTTCACATAACTAGAATCACACACTATTTTTCTCCTCTGTGTCTGGGCGATTCCAGTTCATATACTGTTTGCAAGGCTCATCATGACTCATTCACTTTTGGTCTGAATAATATTTTATTCACATACCATCTTGCTTGATGACTCACTTGGTGGTGGACACTTAGGCTGTTTTCACCTTTTTGGTTATTGCGGATAATGCTGCTATGAACATGGGCATATCAGTATCTGTATGAGCCTCCTTTCAATTCTTTGGAGTATGTATCTCTGAGGGGAATTACTGGATCACAGTGTAGTTTTCACATTTTGTGGAATGATCGAAATGTTTTTCATGGTGATGACACCATTTTATATTCTACCTAGCAATGTACAAGTGTTCCAGTTTCTCAACATCCTTAACAAAAAGTGTTATGTTATATTGTTTTGTAATAGCCATCCTAATAGGTGTGAAGTGGTATCCTATTGTGGTTTTGATGTTCCATTTCTCTAATGACTAATGCTCAACATCTTTCAAGCATTTGTTGGCCATTAGTGCATCTTTTTGGAGAAATGTTTATTCAACATAAGCAATGTTTATTCTTTCACCTATGCTTAAAAGATTTCTTTAGTTATTTACTTATTTATTTATTTGAAGGGCAGAGTGACAGAGGGCATCTTCTATCTTCTATCTGGTTCACTCCCCAAATGCCCACAATAGCCAGGCCTGGACCAGGATGAAGCCAGGAGCCTGGAACTCCATCCACATCTCCCTCATGGGTGACACGAACTCAAGTACTTGAGCCATCATCCACTCCTTCCCAGGCACACTAGTAGGGAGCTGGATCAGCAACTGAGCAGCTGGGACAAGAACCAATGCAGGCATCCCAAGTGGTAACACCCACCCACCTCACCTATTGTTAAATTGAATTTTTTTCTGTTTTTGTTGTACAGTTACAAGAGTTTTAATATATTCTGGATATTAATCCTTTCTTGAACAAATGTCTTCTCTTATTTTGTGGATTTTTCTCTCCTGGTAGTGTTCATTGTTACACAGAAGCTTTTGATTTTCTGGCATTCCAATTTACCTTTTCCCTTTGTTACCTGATTTTTGGTATCACACTTGAAAAGCCATTGCCCAGGGGTAGGTGTTGTGGCGTGGTAGGTAAAGCTGCCGCCTGCCATGCCAGCATCCCATATGGGCACAGTCCAAGCCTAGGCTGCTGCTGCTCCTTCTGCTCCTCCTCCTCCTTCTTTTAAAGATTTATTTATTTATTGGAAAGTGAATTACAGAGAGGGAGGGAAAAAGAGAGGGAGAGAGAGAGATCGATTGATCTTCTATCTGCTGGTTCACTCCCCAAATGGCTATAACAGCCAGGGCTGGGCAAAGCTGAAGGTAGGAGGGAGACAGGAGCATCTTCCAGGTCTCCCACATGGACACAGGAGCCCAAGCACTTTGGCCATCTTCTGCTGCTTTTCCCAGGCCATTGGCAGGGAGGCTGCTTCTGCATTCTTTATTCTATTCTGTTTGCTTATATTTTCATCTTTATGTCAGTACCTCATTGTTTTGGTTAAAGTAACTTTGTAGTAAGTTTCAGAACCAGGAAATGTGAATCTTTCAATTTAGTTCTTCTTTTTCAATTGTTTTGCCTATTTACAGCCCATTGAAATTCCTTTGAAATGAATTTTAGGATTTTTTATTTCCTGAAAAAATACCATTGGCATTTTGATAAGGATTACATTGCATCAGTAAATAGCTTTGGGCAGTTTTGGCATTTTAACAATACTAAAGCAACATGAAAATTGGATTGCTTTCCAATTGTATAGGTCTTCTTTAATTTCTTTAACAATGTTTTGGTGTTTTCAGTAAACAAGTCTTCCACCTCCTTCGTTAAATTTATCTCTAAGTTTGTTTTTTTGTTTGTGTGCTATTATAAATGAAATTGTTTTCTTTTTTAATTTTTAAAAGCATTTAATTTACTTTTTATTTTTTAAAAAGATTTATTTATTTATCTGAGAGAGAGAGAGAGAGAGAGAGAGAGAGAGAGGTATCTTTCATCCAGTGGTTCACTCCCCAAATGGCTGCAATGACTGGGACTGGTGGGGGCTAATGCCCAGAGTCCAAAGTACCAGCTAGGTCTCCCACATTGGTGGCAGGGGCCATTGTCCACTGCTTTCCCAGGCACATTAGCAGGGAGCTGGATCAGAAGCACTACAGCCAGGACTGGAACCAGCCCTCTGATATGGAATGCTGGCATTGCTGGTGGCAGCTTAGCTCACTGTACCCTGGGGTTGTTTCCTTAATTTCCCTTTGAGATTGCTCTTTGCTAGTATGTAGAAATGATTTTCACATGATGACTTTGTATTTTTCAACTGTTAGATTCATTTATTAGTTGTAATATGTTTTGTGGAATCTTCAGAATTTTCTACATATTAGATCATATAATTTGCAAACAGATGCTTTTATTTTATTTTTTTTGTTTTCAATTTGGAAGTCTTTTATTTACTTTTCTTTCCTAAATTCTCTGGCTAGAAGTTTAGTACTATGAAGAATAGATGCGGCAAGACTCAGCCTCCTTGTCTTGTTTCGAACTTTAGGAGAAAGCTTTCAATCTTTTGTCCATGAGTACTATGTTAGCTGTGAGGTTTTCATATATGGCCTATATCACATTGAGAAAGTTCCCTTCTATTCCCAGTTTATTGTTTTCATTATGAAAATTTGTTAGATTTCATCAAACGCTTTTGCTGTATTGCATTTAAATTTTGTTTTCAAATTTTTTATTTTCATCTACTTGAAAGGCAGAGCAACAGAGACAGAGAGATCTTCTATGGAAAATGAAATGAAAATGTTTATTTTGGTGCAAAATGTTTATTTTGATGAGCAATGTTTAAAAATCCATACACAGGATAAGTATTAAAAAGTGTTGCGGGAAGTATGTATTTTGAAAAAACTATGCATAACTTAAAAATTGTTTGTAGCAAAATAAATTTATAAATAATGCCATTTTCCAATAAGCTTTTTTTGAGGCACCATCATAATTACATTATTGGCTTATTGTCTGCTTCCTTCTCCCAAAATAGTTCTTCAGTGCAATGATCTTCCTTTTGTTCACTAATGTATTTTTATTTATTTGAAAGCCAGAGTTACAGAAAGAGCTACCGTGAGACAGAGAGGGAAATCTTCCATCCACTGGTTCACTCCCCAAGTGGCCGAAGCAGGAGCCAGGAGCTTCATCCGGGTTCCCACGTAGGTGCAGGGGCCCAAACACTTGGGCTATCTTTGCCGCTTTCCCAGGCCATCAGCAGGGAGCTGGATTGAAGTGGAGTAGCCTGGACTGGAACCTGTGCCCACATGGCCTCACTGATGTATTTCAAACTGCTTAGCACTGAGCAGGTGGCTCAATCCCCTTGCTAAAGAGACTCAGTGTAAATAAATTTGTTCTTAGCCATTTTCTGGTAACCTCACCATCATTTACTGAAGTGCGGAGTTAAAAGATACTGCCTTAGAGGAGTCTCCCTTCCTTTCTGGGAACTGGGACGCCAAGGCCTCTACCAGCTCAGGTGAGCATCGCAGGTAATCCGCTCACGCAGGGCGCCACCACAGGCTAGTGCGGAGTACTACACGTCCCAGAATCCTTGAGTTCTCGTGCGGACTACATTTCCCAGCGGCAGTAGCGGTCCCCCGCTCGCCCAGTCCAGACCTGCGAGGGCCGCGCAGTGCGGCAGGGAGGTGAGCGGCTGCTGGCCCTGAGGTTGGTGGGTTGGTTGTCTGTCTCGCGGCTGCTGCCGGGTGGGGCAGTTAGGGAGCCTCCCGCCTGCAAGCATACTAGGGATGCCCGGCCGCAGGAACCTTGAGCCTGGGGAGGTGAGTGGCAGGAGGCGAGCCCAGGCCTCGGGGGCTGCAGCGCCGGCGCGGGCAGTGGGCCCGCGAGACGCTGGGGGAGGCCTGGGCGCGCGGGTGGAGCCCCCGGCCTGTCGCCCCCCTCTCCCTGCAGTCTCGCGGCGCCCCTGAGCGCTTTGGTTTGGGCGCTAGGGTTTCCTCCTGCAGTTCCGGCCGCTGGCCCGGGGCCGCGGATGGGAGGCGCCCGCGTCCCTGACGGCCCGAGCCACGACTGGACCTGGGTCCTTAGTTCTGGGGCCGTCCCCCTCTCCGCCACGGAAAAACCCGCGTTTTCCTTTTCTCAGACGGTTTTCTCTACAAGTCTGGAAGTGGATTCTGAGGTGGGAGGGAGGTGGGGGCGGTGCCCAGGGCCCGCGTGCTTGGAATCTGGCGCCGCTCTCACTGCTGTGGGACCTGGCCCGTGGCAGCGCGCTGGCCTCAGTCTCCTGATCAGTAGAATGGGGCTTCTAGTCTATGGGGCTACGCAGTGTACGGCGGTGCTGGCGCTGCTGCAGTGGAGTCCAGGGTCCTCTTCCCCGAGCATTGCTCCTGGCAAAGTGGACCAGGATGGCCCTGGCCGCCTCTCTGGTTCTGTCCACTACTGGCTCCTTCTGACTTTACTCTCCGCGGCCATTTCCTCGGCTGTGTGAGAATTTCAGAGCTGCTGCCTTTGACGGGTGAGAAGCAAAAGGGGCTTCCCCCTGCTTCCCTTTCTCTTCTCTCAGCTGCGCCTGGAGCCTGCACCTGCCCTCCGGGGACGAGCGCAGAAGGAGGATATGGCCGCCAAGCCGAGGAAGAAGCGGCCTCAGGTGAGCCCATTGCCGTCTCAGTCCTCGGGGAGTGGGATATTTTTGTTTTTATCCTTAGGCGACCAGTTTTGGGAGCATAAGTCCTTTGACTTTGGAGGACTTGGTCTACCTCCATGAGTGGTGGATTCTGCCCTCATGTCTAGAGGGTTTTTTTAAAAAAATTTTTTTTAGAATGTATTTATTTGAAAGGCAGAGTTGGGGGGAGGGAGGTCTTCCATCTGCTGGTTCACTCCCCAAATGGCTGTAATGGCTGGGGCTGGGCCAGGCTGAAGCCAGGACCCAAGAGCTTCTTCTGAGTCTCCCACATGGCTAAGGGGCCAAGCACCTGGGCCATCTTCTGCTGCTTTCCCAGGCCCGGTAGCAGGGAGCTGGATCAGAAGTGGAGCAGCCTGGACCCATATGGTGCCCATAAGGAGTGTTGGTGCCTCAGGCAGCAGGTTAACCCACTACACCACCGTGCTGGTCCCAGGGGGGGCTTTTCTTTCCAGCTCAGAATTATGAGCCTAGGCTTCCTCCCATGGTTTTTGTTGTCTCTGTCTCTTAACTTCATTAGTCGTGTGCCTTGCTTGTACCACTTTCTTAAAACCTTATCTTGACCTGGAGCTTTCTTTCTCATGTTGGGGGAGTGAGGGAGGCATCCCTTCCAGGTGAGTAGATGGTGAACAAAGGACAGTGGCATTGCAGGGGTTCGAGGGGTCTCCCGAGTCTGACAGCAGGTAGAAGACTCCTCAGGAAGCCACAGGGAGGGGTTTGTGGGATATGGGTGGTGGATAGGTGGCGTACTTCCAAGATCAGGATGTGGGGATCTGAAGCCAGTTGGCCGGCTTTTAACTTATCTTGTCTGTTGCTGTTCATGGGCCTTGAGCAAATAACTCCACCTGTTTGTGCCTCACTGTTTGTGCCTCAGTTTCTTCACCTGTGAGATGGAACTACTGTGCCTGCCTTCTCTGATAGATGAGATGATTGTGTGAGTTAGTGCTGGGAAGTGTTTGATCAGGGCCAGGCGCAGTGTGTAGCTGCTGTGGTAGCTGAGTGATATTACCACGCTGATGATATTGATGTGGACAGAAATTGCTAAACCGTGCTTGTAAGACCCAAAAAATACTTGTCCCTTGTCTACTCATCTTTGACAAGAACAGTTGATTTTTTTTTTTTAAGATTATTTATTTGCAAGGTTGAGTGACAGGAAGGAAGGGGGGAGAGAGAGAGAGAGAGAGAGAGATTTTTTTTTAGGTTGCTGGTTTGACTCCCAAGGGCCCATAATAGCTGGGGGTGGGCCAGACTGAAACCAAGAGCCAGAAACTCCATCTGGTCTCCCATGTGGGTGGCAGGAACTCAAGAACCTGGGCCATTGTCTCCTGCTCTCAGGCACAGTAGCAGGAAGCTAGATTGGAAGCAGAGGCAAGACTTGATTGCAGACACTTTGATATGGGGTGTGAGCGACCCAAACTGCGGCTTACGCCACTACGCCTGCCCGAACAGTTGATATTTGTTGAGTATCTAGCATGCTTGGGAGTGTGCTGAAGGCTTTATGTTTCTCACTCTCACAGTAGCACAGCGATTACTATTCCTGTGTTGCTTACATGTGAGGAGACAAGCCCGAAGAAGTCAGTTAACCTGGATTCCGTCCCAGGTGTGTCCAGCCCTCAGTCCACACTTAGGCCTTCCAGGCACTCCTCTGGTATGGGTTTCAGGGCAGGGGCAAATCCAGCCACCTGTTTCCAGAGCTCTTCTGCCACGTAGCATTTTCTTCAGGACTAACAAATGTGGTAGGGTTGAACTTTTCCCCTTAAGGCTGCCTGATTTGACTGCAACAGAGCCAGGTTGCTCTCTTGCCCAGAATCTTCTCCAACCCCGTGTAAGATCCTTAACTTTGCCTGCTGCCCATGTGTCTGCTGAATGCTTGCATGTGAAATGCAGTGATGGGAAGTTTAAGTCCAGAGGGAACAGAGAGCGTGCAGGTTCACAGAAAACTGGAGTTTGGGTCGTGCCGCTGCCACTGCTAAGGCACTTGCCTGGGGCCTTGGCTGCCCTGGGCCTCCTGCTCCTGTCTCTGAAAGAGACTGGGGCCAGGAGATGGCATTTTGTCCTTTGAGCTGGCCAGCTTTCTCTCATCGTTCAGATTATGTCATGTGTTTTTCTAGTCTGTCAGTTTGATTGTGAATTCTTCAGGGCAAAGATTATTCCTTGTATTTCTCCCAAGATCCAAATAATTTAATGCTGTTTCTTGCCATAAAAATATTATAGGTCATGGTAGAAATTTTAAATAAAGTGTGTGTGTGTGTACACATACACAAATGCCTGGGCCAGGGAACTTCTGAAAGTTCATAGAGATACATCATTAAAGATAAACTTACTTTGGTACAAAAAAAAATTTGAGATCCATAGTTTGTTCACAATACTCATTTTCCATGAACTTTTTGAAGACCTCAGTATGCCTGTGTAGATCTGTATATATGTATGTTTGCATATAAGTGTATTTATTTTAGATTCATTTACTTATTCAAAAGGCAGAATTAGGGAGAGACAGAGATCATCTATCCACTACTTCATTCCCCAAATGGCTATAACAGCCAGGTCTGGGTCAGGCTAAAGCCAGGAGCCAGGAACTCCATTTGGGTGTCCCATGTGGGTGGCAGGGGCCCAATGCACTTGGGCCATCTTCCATTCCTTTCCCAGGCACATTGGCAGGGAGCTGGATCAGAAGTGGAATAGCCAGGACTTGAACCAGTGCTCAGGTGGGAGGCTGATGTCTCAGGAGGAAGCTTAACTTGTGTGCCAAAACGCTGGCCCCAACTAATTTATTTAATATATAAAAAAGTAAAATTACCCTTAACAGTACCATTCTGGGAACAATCGCTGATTGTTATCTGTTACACATCTCTAAGGGTAACATTCTATTGTGCATACATAGTTTGTCCTCAAAACTGTGGTAAATACCACATGTGGTAAATACCAACATATCATTTTAATGCATTGCATAATATTTCCTTATACTGATATAGTGATAACTAAGATTTGAACCTTTAATATGCATCTGGCTTGGGACAGGTGCATTATCTCATTTATTAACTATATGGAAGTTTTTTGTTTTTTTTTTTTTTTTTTTTTAATTGAAAGTTATAGAGAGAGGTAGAGACAAAGAGAGGTCTTCCATCCACTGTTTCAATCCCCAAATGGCCACAATGGCTGGAGGTGAGCTGATCCAAAGCCAGGGGCCAGAAGCTTCTTTTGGGTCTCCCACGTGGGTACAGGTGCCTAAGGATTTGGGCCATCCTCTGCTGCTTTGCTAAGGCACATGAGCAGGTGGCTGGATTGGAAGTGGAGCAGCTGGGCATCAAACTGGTGCCCGTATGGGATGCCAGTGCTGCAGGCTGGGGCTTTAACCTACTGCGCCACAGTGACGGCCTCTGGAAGTGTTTTTTGTTTTTTTGTTTAATTTACTTGAGAGCTAGAGCTCCCATCTACTGATTTACTCTCCAGATGGCTGCAGTGGTCATGGGTGGGCCAGGCCAAAGCCAGGAATCAGGAACTCAGTCCGGGTCTCTCATGTGGGTGGCAGGGACCTGCCTACTCTGTCCATCACCATTGCCTCCGGGGGTCTGACTAGCAGGAAGCTGGAGTCAGCTGGGGACAATTGGAGCTGGATATCCAACCAGGTACTCCACACTGGCCTCTTTGCCATAATGGCCAACACCTACCCCAGTGTGTAAGAGTCAGAGGCACTCTACAGAGTGACTGAGAATGGAGCCTAGGAGTTTCCCCTGCTTGCCTTTCCAGCTCTGCCACTGAGCAGCTGTGACTTCAGGCAAATGTCTCATCCTCCCTGTGGCTTTGCTTTCTCTTGGGTAAAATGGGAACAATACCTGTACCTTCTTTGTAGGTCACTGTGAAGGTTAAAGTTTACACCAAAGATTAATACAGCTCTCTGAGAGTAGTACTGGCCCGTGTGAAACATTCTAATTTTTTACTCCTTTCCTCAAGCTTGACTAAGCATGCGGATGGTGCCCCAATTGTCTAACCTGTCCCTGATCAGAGAGAATTGAGGTTGTTTCCAGTTTTTTGCCATTACGATACCATGACAAGTATCCTTATGCTTGTGTTTTTGTGCACTGTTATACAAACGTAGTAATTGGTAACAACATATTTTAAGGCTTCTAATTCATATTATTAAGTCACCCCAGAACAATTATCCTGATTACTGTCCCACCAGCGACCTCTACACATCCCTCACAGAGGTTAACACAAGGCCTGTTCCTGCTTTATGCTGCCCTCTGTGTGTGTTAGCAGTTACTTGCTTGTTAAAAAGGACCTGGAACCTTTAGAACCTTGCCTAGCATCAGAAGCATTTCGTGGGTGACCTGTCTCCCTCCCCACTGCTGCCTCCCTCTCTCTGTGCGGCGTGGTCCCTGGAGAGCTGTCCTTCCAGTCCTTGGCTTGTCCTTCCAGGTGTCAGTGACGTTCGAGGATGTGGCCGTGCTGTTCACCTGGGATGAGTGGAAGAAGCTGGATTCTTCCCAGAGAATCTTGTACCGGGACGTGATGCTGGAGAACTACAGCAACCTGCTCTCACTGGGTAAGGAGGTTCCCCCGTGGACACGGAATTCAGAAACTGGGATCTCGGCACCTCCTTTCCTGTCTAAAAGCCATGGGTCCTCGGCAAGCGCACGCCGAGTGTGCTGACTCCACCCTCGTTGGTGTGGAATTGCTCCATGTCTGAGATGGGGGGGTGGTTATTAGTAGTTGTCACCCTCCGTGACAGCGTGCAGCTTCACATTCGCCGTTCCTTTGTGTTGAGTCAATGTTCTACTGTTTCGTGGTTCCCTGGCTCAGCCCTGAGCAGAGGCTTCCTTCGCTAACCCCTCACTTGCCTTTTCCACGGCTCTCTTCCAGCCAGATAAATATCTTAGGTTCCATCTTTGAAAGGGAGTAGGATAGTATTTTCTCACTAAAAAGTAGCCTGCTTAGTACAGAATTCTTCCCACAGATACCTGCTTGTACATTTAAATTTAATCTGTGCATCTGACTTCCTTCCATAGAGAGTTAGTAGTATCCTGTTCATTGGCTCTGCCTTTATGTTTCCCTAACGTAGAATTATGACACAGTTCCTGACACAGCCCCTCACATTATGGGGGCACAACCTGAACACCTCACATAAGTTTTTATACCATTCTTTAGATCTTCCACTCATGTGTGGAATACTACTTTGTGTCAAAATAAGAGCAGGTTTTTTGTTTGTCTGTCTATGAGCAGGACTGCCATGTACCAAGCCAAATGTCATCTCCCTGTTGGAGCAAGGAGAAGATCCCATAGAGGAAGAAAGTCCTGGAGGCTCCTCTCTAGGTGAGTGGAAGGTCAAGGTACTGGCGACGGCCTGGTTGATAAGAGGAGGTGAAGCTTGGAGTGTTGGCTGGGAAACCACCTTGAGGGTTCCCAGCCCCTACGATCTGGGGAAGGAGCACCCTGACTCCTAGACATGACTCCTCTTACTGTCTGGCAGTCACTCTCAGATGAATCTCTCAGGGTCTCGTTTCTTGTTCTGTTGTTTCAGAGGAGGGCTGTATTTCCATGTGGGCCTTCAACAGGTGTAGTGTAGTTAAGGAATTGCGTTAATCCATCCTGGCTGAAGCCCAGGGTATGTGAAGGGGGAAGGAATGAGATTGGAACTGTCTGATGTATGACCAGAAGTAATTGAAGCAATAAGAAGAGAATTGTATGGTCCTTGGTATTTTAGCAAATTTTATGTGAACCAGAAGCAACTTAAATGTCCTTTGAAATAACTATAGCTAAAGAAGCTATGAGATGCCCTCTTTATCACCACAGTTAAAACAGAAGACCGTGCTCATGTGGACGGTACTCCAAGGCACTTTAAGAACTGAGGAAAGTTACAGAGCAATGTTCAGCTATGTCCCCATTTATGTTTAAAGAAAATTCAGTGTGTATGAGTGTGAACACAGAAAGGTGAGGGGGACCCCTCCTTAGCAAGTGAACCTTGTTACTTTTGAGAAGGGTGATGAAAGGGAACTTTGTTCACATTTAATGTTTAAATATTTTGCAGACAGAATTTACTCATGAAGTCCTTATGTGAATTGAATTTAATAAGAAGGATCACTTTGGAAGCATGCAGGGCTAGATTTAAAGACGAAGCAAGATGAGAAGCCTCACAGCGCTGTTGCAATAATGGAAGTCCCAGAAGGAGGCTTGTTCTGTGAGGCTTACAGAGAAGAGCAGGAGCCAGCTTGGCAAGGGTTTGGTGAGGGATAGATCCGCTTGTTTGTGGGCAGTTGTTTTAGTAGGTAGCGTTGGAACTAAAAAGGGAGGTCAGAGCCTTCGGTGTGGGGGTGGTGTTTGAGGCCTTGAGTGTTCAGGTTGGGCAACAGCAGAGGACAGAATCCCAGGGTTTTTGGGAAAGAGGAATTTGTGAAAAAATCTGGGAAATAATGAGAATGAAAGAGGTGCCTGGTGTGGCAGTTGGGCACAGAGCCATTGACTGGAGGCTTTGGCACAGGAAGACGGATTGGTACCCCCTCAGCCACTGCCTGCCTGTCCCTTTCTATGTACAGAGTGAGCCTAGAGCTTGCTGGGGCCCTTGTCCTCGAGGAGTTTGCAGTCCCGTGGGGAGGTCGAGGGTGAATACAGCAAGTGCACACAGGGTGTGGACTGACAGAAGCTGGGGAGGGCCACGGGAAAAGGCACAGGTGCTGTGAGAATGCAGAGTGGGAGGGGTGATGTCAGCACAGGCTTCCCTGAGGCGGGCCCAGGGATCTGAGAAGGTAGAGGATTATCCCGGGCTAGGAATTAGCAGGAGTGCAGGACCAGAGAAGGAAAACCAGCTGTGGAGACTAAAATGGAGCAAGGAGAAGGGGAAGAGAGTTAGCAGTAGAGAGTAGCGGGCACCACATCCCACCAAGCCCAGGCCCTGTTGCAAGATTTGGGAGGCAGTTTCACGACAGCCACTCTGCAGAGACCAGCCCATAGCCCATGGCTGGGAGGCCAACTGCCCTGTGTGCTGGGGAGAGCTCTCCTCCATTCTGTGTTGAGATGCTTTGGTAAGGGAACCACACTTGTCACCCTTTTTTAACTCTCATTTAGGAGAAGTCTACTAATTGTGTGGAAACTACCAGAGGCCACACAAGATAAACATAAAATGGGCAGCAGGGAGGCAGCTGAGAGGAGGCGCCGTGTGACCTGAGTGTGAAAGGTCAGAGGAGAGAAGAAAGATCCGGTCCCTTGCCCTGTCTTAGTGAGTCTGTCTTCCTGAAAGCAGTGAGCCCACGAGATTAAACTGAGGACATGGGCTGTCCAGAGCTGTCCCAAGAGATGCAGGACCTGTTTACAGACAGGGTCAGAGTTGTGGCCCCGCCTCAGTTTTAGGAAAACTAGGAGTGAATTACTTAGTGAAGTACAGGGCTCCTTGGTAGAGTTTACAATGGATTGTCTTAGCAGTTTCAATGTCCCAGGTGAGGGCTTTGTCAAGCAATAAAAATCCCATTAGCGTTTAGGTGATCTGCACCCAGTTTCATCTTGTTAGGGGGGAACGGCCCAGAGAAAGATGACCTCCATGCAGACAAGGTAGAAAGCAAAGCAAGATTTATTTAAGTCAGAAGCCTCCTGCCGCAGTGGCTAGGAGGGGGACTTCAAGAGAGGCAGACCCCAGAGGCTCGCGGAAGTGGGGTTTTGAAGCATGATTTTTGGGAAAAACAGGACAGCAGCTAAGAATCCGAAGGTGGGGACCAAACCCATCCCAAGGTCGGATTTGTAATTTGCTCGCCCTGCCTAGCTTGCTGATCAGAGCTGGAGGCAGGCAGGATAGGGAACTTCTTTTATTCTCATGATGAGACTAGAAACTGAAGGGCGGGATGGGGAGAAGCATGCAGTGGGCTGTGGCACTTCGATCTTTGTTACAGATAACTTTTGGGGAGAAACGAGCATTTTGCATCCTCTTAGGGGGACTCCCGTTTCCTCATTTCCACTGGGATCAACCTAACTGCCTGTTAACCTGTGTGACTCCTCCCAGTCTGGTTTTGGGTTTTGGGCTCAGTGGCCTCACAGATCCTGATAATTGGATTTGGTGTAGCTGTTAAGCCAAGCACTAGGCAGACCTCTGGGAGCTCCTCAGGGGAACCTGGATCTCCAGAGCAGTGTGGCTCACTCTTGCAGGTAGAGAAAGTGCTCCAGGTCACTATACAATTATAACAAGAGGACAGGAATAGAGTCTAGGTTTTTCTGAAGGTACTTAGTTTGTTAATTTGTAACTATGAAAACGTCTCGTCCAATTAGGAAGCAGAATCAAGTAGAAGCAAAAAAAAAATTCCTAGAAATGGAAAATAAAACACAGCAAAAGGACCTTTTTGTTAGTTTCTTAGCCAGACAGAAAAGAATGATTTCTAGTGATTTTAAAACACAGCAGTTCCACTGAAGGTGCTGGTGGGGTGTAGCCTAAGGATAGAAACATTTCAAGGTTGTTTTTAACCATCATGATTTTTAGCAATAACACTGGTATGGTTGCTTTTAAATTATAGCCTGTAGGATAAACAAATGAGTAATATAGTAAGGATACAATTTTTAACACATAAGAGAGGATAGAAAATGAAAGAATTTAAAAAAGCAGAATCCTTTTAATATTAAATTTGAGGTTGAAAATACCACAGTGAACTCAATGGGGTTTAGTCTCATTTAAAAAGTATCTCTTTTTTGTTTGGTTGTTGGTTTTGGGCAGCTTGAACAATAGAAATTTGCTTTCTTACAGTTGTAAAGCCTGGGAAGGCCAAGGTCAAGGGCCTTGCTGGCTTAGTTACTGCCACATGGCTGCTTCCTCATGTCCCTATACAAGGGTTATGTTACTGGGTGCTTGCTTATTAATAAATTTGGAATATTAATAAGCCTTGTGGGTTCTTGCCACAAATTCAGAGAATTCTGAATATTAGCATAAAGGAACAAGGCAGTATGATAAGTTTTAGGCTTTTTCTTCAGTGAGAGAAGTGTATAGGAGTGAGGGCTCTATCTAAGAGAGAGGGAAGTCTGGATTCATACTGAGTACCAGGAGCCAGCCACATGGAGGAGCATGCAGGCCGGGAAGCATGGAGCAGGTGGTCCGAAGGCACAGGGCAGCAAGGGGATTCAGAGCATCGAGGAAGAAGGGCAAAGGGAAGGGGGCAAAAAGGGCCAGGCCCACCGTGTTTCAGGCCTTTAATCCACTTCCAAAAGGGAGTGGTTAATTAGCCTGATTGGCAGGTGAACACACAGGTGTGGTCAGGTAAAGGCATGAGGTCACACATGAAGGCATGGTCTTCCAGCTCAAACCTGATTAATTTTATCCTGTATGCCTGCCTACAACAGTTGGGGGAGAGGACACCTTAAAAGCATTTCTTGGCTTTATCTTCTAAATGAGGTTGAAACAAACCCGGTAGCCAGGAATACCTCCAGCTCCCAAATTTGCAGTAGTTTTAAACATTCTTTCCCATTGCAAAGAACCAGGGCTTCTTGGGGAAATGATTGATTCTAGATCTGGAAAGTACCTTTTCAAGGTGAACCTTGATTATCTCTTCCTACTGAAGAGGAAGAAAGCTATCAGGGTGAATGAATCATATCAGGAGCCCATTTGAAGGGACTGAAATTAGTCATAGGTAGGACGGTTGGGAAACAAGTGGTGACTACAATGAATTTTAAAAAGAAAAAAACAAAACTCAGCATAAATTCATGTTGATGTTTGTGGAGGTAGGTGGATAGGTTCTTATCTTTGCACAGAGAATTCAGACGTGAGACAGAGGAGTGGTAAGCAAGGTTTAATTGGGTAGGACATCCATCAGAGCAGATGGACACCTATCTAGTCAGAATCAGAGTGCTCAGACTGGGGAAAGCAGGGTTATGTGGTTTAATGGAGAGAATATACCGGACAGGCCAGGCAGGTAGCTCAGAAAGAGCTGAGAGCTGAGCATGCAGCTTCTATTCAGACTGGGGCTTTTAAGGGAATGAGGTCCTGGTGGGTTCTCCTTCCCTTCCTCCTCCCCCTGGACAAAGGATTTGCTGAGTGTGCATTAGGTAAAATTCCTCCCAAGGCTTCATAACTCAGTGCTATCAGAATGGATAGCCTGCCTGGTGCTGGGAAGAGAACCTTTCTCTGGCGTGCATTCCCAGGGGAAAGCTGGGAAGGTTTTATTGCCCAGTGTTATCAGGCGAGGTAACCAGTTTGGTGCTGAGGAGAGAGGTTTCTTTGGGGAGCTTTCCTTGGTGAGGCTGTCAGAACTTTGTAGTGTAAAATGCTGTGCTGCTTCCAAGGTGAGCTTCTGAGGCTGTTACATTCCTCTCCCTCAGACACCTCCACACACACATAGGCTAATTTCTAATTTCCTACCTAGCATTCATACGTGTTTCTCTGTTTTATTTCTGCTTTGTGTTTAGTTAGTTCTTTTTAGTTACATAACTTATGAAGTGAGGCTGTTAACTGTGTAAATTTCCCTCCTAGCACTGCTTTTGCTGGACCCTTATGTTTTTGTAAATTTGTTCCTCTCTATTTTCTGATTTTCCTTGTAACTTCCTCTTTGACTCAGTGGTTGTTAGGGTACTTTGTTGAATTACCTTATACTCCTTTTAGTGAATTCTCCAGTTTTACCTTTGCTACTGATTCCTAACTTCATCTTATTATGGTCAAAGAAGATAACCTGGTATGATATTCATTCTTGAATCTGTTGAGACGTTGTTATCAGACATATAGCCAGCTTGGATAACCAGTTCACCACACACGAGTATTGATAAGAGGAAAGGGTTTATTTCAGGAAGCCAGCATTGTGAGGAAAGAGATTCTTAATCCAAAATGTGCTCTTTCTGCCCAGCAAGCCAGCAAGAGGGGTTTTTAAAGGATAATGGTAACTCTAGGGAGAAGTTATAAATAAAGCAGTAAGTATTTAATTGAGAATCATGCAGATGTTTTTTAGCTAGAAAGTATATTTTAAGATAATATAATTTTTAAAGATCTTCTGTTAACTGATTTTTCCAAGAAAATTCAGCTACAGGAATCAGAATTTTAAAATTATAATATTTTTAGTAGGTATGATCTGTTAGAGGAAAAAGATCAACCCATTCAATCCTGTTGCAATGGAAGGACAGAAAATAGAAGGTTTTTTTTTTTTTTTTTTTTAGTTTTATGGGAAAGTTTAAACATACAGTGTAAAAGTTAAAAGACTACTATAATGAACTTCCACTTATATGTCACCCAGTTTTAGCAGTTACCAACTTGTAATCATTTTTCCCCCTCTATCTTTACCAGTGGTTCTCTGCTGAGGGCAGTTTTATTATTTGTCAATGGCTAGAAACATTTTGCTTGTTACGTCTTAGTGGGGAGAGATGGTGAGGAAGTTACTACTACCATCTACAGGTTGAGAGGCCAGGTATGCTGCTAAACATCTTCCAGTTCTCGAGACAGTCCCACATAATGAGGAATTATCTGACCCAGAAGGTCAGCTCATGTTGAGAAACCCTGATGTCTATCCTGCCTGTATGCACCAACAATTTTGGTGTTGAATTGTTCTGTTCAGGAATAAAAGAGGTCATCTCATTTGGTTAGCAGTACTTTAGTGTTATTCAAGGATATTATAAAATTCTTCTCATATAAGATTTTCATATTCTACTTTTCTTATTTTGTGTTAGTGTGAGAGCTATTGGTTTTCATCTGTCAATTTCATATCCTGCTACTTTAGTGAATGAGTTTGACTATCTGGGATTTTTCATTTAGAGTGTTGTGTCTGCAGCTTTTGTTTTACTCATTGTTGTGTCCAGTATCTAATTGAATTTGTTAATACTTCTAGAATAGCATTGGATAGTAGGGAAAATAATAGATACCCTTGCCTTCTTCTTGATCATAGTGGAAATACCTGCATGGCTTCTTGATTAAAATGCTAGCTTTAGGATATATAGATATATATGTATACACATATATGTATGTATATATGTGTGTGTATATATATATATACATGTAAATATATACATGCACTCTGTGATGTTCCCACAGTGCTGAAATTGCCTAACAGTGTATTTCACAGAGCACATATTACACAGGATTGTATGCTGCAGTCAGAAGAGTGCATTGTTATAGCTCAGAATCAGGAAAAAGGTTTATAGAAGAGTTAATATTTGAGAGGCTACAGAGGAAATCATTACAGGAAAAAGGTGTTTTATGAGTCCATGATATGCTTTGGATATCAGGCTGAGTTTCCTGGTTCATACTTTTTATGGTCCATCTCCTGGTCATGCTTACACTTCCACCCTCCTTAAAGGAGGTTGCTGTATTCATTTATTTACACTTCAGTCATCATCCACAACTCTACGCCATGTTACTTTCCTATTTTTCCTCTTGCTTGTATCTTTTTAGCTATATAACACACCTTTGTTTAGATAGCATTAATCTTTACTCTTTAAACATTTGGTCTCACTCAATCACATAAATTGTTGGCAATTTGGTTTTTTCTTTCTGTTTTTTTAGGATGTAAGAGCAGACTTAAAACTATAAAGTCAACACAAACTCAAGACTCATCAAGTCAGGAACAGATGAAGAAAAGGCTCAAAGGGGATAAATTCAGGGACCTCATATCAGGAAAACACTGTATATATGAAGACAGATTAAAGAAACCCCAAGACAAAAATGAATGTTTACAAATAGTTTCAGACTCTCATATGAAAAACCTCAGTGTAGACAGAAGCCATAAAAACATTGAACCTGACCAAAACTTGAGCCTGAAGTCAGTCTTTGTTAAAGCACAGAGGATTGCTAGAGAAAAAATATCCTCAAAATATGTAATACAACGAAATACCTTCAAGCAGAATTCAAGTTTACTTACCCAACCAAAAGTCAAGACAGCAGAGAAACGCTATAAATGTAATAAATGTGAAAAAGCCTTCATTCACAATTCATCCCTTCGCAAACATCTGAAAAATCACACCGGAGAGAAACTATTTAAATGTAAAGAATGTTTGAAAGCCTTCAGCCAAAGTTCTGCTCTTATTCAACATCAAAGAACGCATACCGGAGAGAAACCTTATATATGTAAAGAGTGTGGGAAAGCCTTCAGCCATAGTGCATCCCTTTCTAAGCACCTAAGAACCCATACTGTGGAGAAATCCTATAGGTGTAAAGAATGTGGCAAATCCTTCAGCAGAAGGTCTGGCCTTTTTATACATCAAAAAATTCATGCTCGAGAAAATCCCCATAAGTATAATCCAGGTAGGAAGGCATCAAATTGTAACACATCTCTTTCTGGATGTCAAAGAAACCTCAGAAAGAAGTCCTATTTGTGTAATGAGTGTGGCAACACTTTTAAGTCCAGTTCGTCCCTTCGTTATCATCAGAGAATTCACACCGGAGAGAAACCTTTTAAATGTAGTGAGTGTGGGCGAGCCTTCAGTCAGAGTGCATCTCTTATTCAGCATGAAAGAATCCACACTGGAGAAAAACCCTATAGGTGCAATGAATGTGGAAAAGGCTTCACTTCTATTTCACGACTCAATAGACACCGAATAATTCATACTGGAGAGAAACTGTATACTTGTAATGAATGTGGTAAAGCCTTAAGTTCCCACTCAACACTGATAATTCATGAGAGAATTCATACCGGAGAAAAACCTTGTAAATGCAAAGTGTGTGGGAAAGCCTTCAGACAGAGTTCAGCTCTCATTCAGCATCAGCGAATGCACACTGGAGAAAAACCCTACAAATGTAGTGAGTGTGAGAAGACATTCAGATGTAACTCATCCCTTAGTAATCATCAGAGGATTCATACTGGAGAAAAACCGTATCGGTGTGAGGAATGTGGGATGTCTTTTGGGCAAAGTGCAGCTCTTATTCAACATCAGAGGATTCATACAGGAGAGAAACCCTTTAAATGTAACACATGTGAGAAAACTTTTAGACAGAGCTCATCCCTTATTGCACATCAAAGAATTCATACTGGAGAGAAACCCTATGAATGTACTGCATGTGGGAAACTCTTCAGCCAGAGGTCATCCCTTACTAATCATTATAAAATTCATATTGAAGAGGACCCTTTGAAAATAGATTTGCATGTGTGAAAGTCTTAAACCAAAGATCATCAGCAAACACATACCTGAGATTTATTAAATATGTGAAAATTGTTCTAATTTAGTCTTCATCAGATATTAAATTCTAAGAGTAAATCTTGTCCACGTCATGAATACAGAGAAAACTTTCATACCTGTTAGTCACTTTTTAAAATACCCAGACATTTCCCAATTGTAGGCATTTATATTAGCTGTTTGTAAGATAAAAGATTATTTTCTCAATCTCTATAGCACTGTATGCTATATGCAGCATATAAACAGGAGGAAAATCTGGGTATGGTGGTACTAGATTTCTCATTACTAAAGTACCAACTACAAAAGTGCTAGCATATTTATTACAGGTAACATTTTAGTAGCAAACAAAAAACTGATCCTAAATGCATTTTTTACAGCAAAGGACCAAATAAAAGATAAACCACAAACTACCTCCCAGTGTCTGGAATTTACATTTTCTTAACCTGTTGTCAAACTGTGATTTTTATTAAAAAAAAAAAAAATCTGTTCTTTTGTTCTAGTAATTTTGAAACTACTAACAGCCTGCCACATTTTCTACACAGTTCTTCATTTTGTTCTCAGAACTTTATTTGCTTTACAAGTCATTTTATGAAGTGATAGTTGATGTCATGCAAACAGTCATGTTAAGTAGGAACGTTTAGTTCAGGCAGTTGCTTCAAGGGACAAACAAGCCTATGTGGGATGCCTAAGTTGGAAAGAGAATCGAAGTGATAGATTCTCCATATGGAACTGACATAGAACACCTTAAGATACAGATGTTAATAAATAAAGGGTGTGAAGAAAAATATGAAGAGCTATCCCGAACACCTAGCAGACTAATGGGAGATAGCCAATAGTTTTAAAATTTGTCAAATATGTGGAAATGCTGAAGTAGTAAGCTACAGTGAGACATTCTGACAGAATTGAAACATAGATACGCTCTTTTAATTAACATTAGGAAATACAGCAGAAATTGAGTTCATGAAATGTTAGTTGTGTTGATCTAATGCTACGATGGAACAGTTCTGTCTCCCTTTCAACTAAGTTAAATAAGTTTAAATTTTTTTTTTTTTTTTTTGACAGGCAGAGTGGACAGTGAGAGAGAGAGAGAGAGAAAAAGGTCTTCCTTTTTGCCGTTGGTTCACCCTCAAATGGCCGCCGCGGTAGGTGCGCTGCTGCCGGTGCACTGCGCTGATCCCATGGCAGGAGCCAGGTGCTTCTCCTGGTCTCCCATGGAGTGCAGGGCCCAAGCACTTGGGCCATCCTCCACTGCACTCCCTGGCCACAGCAGAGAGCTGGCCTGGAAGAGGGGCAACCGGGACAGGATCGGTGCCCCGACCGGGACTAGAATCCGGTGTGCTGGCACCGCAAGGTGGAGGATTAGCCTAGTGAGCCGCGGTGCCGGCAAATAAGTTTAATTTTTTTAAAAAGGAATGAGCATATGATGTTCACATCCCATATTGGAGTTCCTAGATTCCAGGCTCAACTCCACTTCCAGTTTCTGCTTCCCGCTAATACACAGGTGGTGGATGGAATAGTCACTGTCTCCCATGTGGGAGTCTGAGTTTCAAAATCCTGGCTATGGTCTGGCACAGCCCTGGCTGTTGTGCGTATGGGGGAGTGAAACAGTGGCTGGAGGATCTCTTTCCTTTCTCTCTCTACCATTAAATATAAAATATTTTTATCTTACATTCAATAATTAAAAATTAGAAAATATATTCTTCATACTAGTAGTGTCAATTTTTTCAAGGAAAATCGTCAGTTTCATTATTTGAAGCATATAAAAAAAGGATAGAGTACATTTGAGAACACTTTATTCTTGCACAAGCTACTTCATTCTTCAACGTCACCGCAGGTGAACAGGTCTGCTGAGTAGAGTTGTATTCAGATCCATTATGAACTGAGGGTTGAGTCAATTAATTTTAATTTAATATGTAGCAGAAAAATCGGCTACAATGTAAGGGAGACACAAAGTTTACTGCTCTTCTAAAACAATTTCTTTTAAAAAAATTTATTTACTTGAAAGTCCGAGTTACAGAGAGAGGAAGATCTTCCATCCACTGATTCATACCCCCAGGTGGCCACAACCTGTGATTGAAACCAGAATGCAAAAGCTTCATCGGGGTCTCCTATGTGGGTGGCAGGAGCCCAAACACTTGGGTTGTGTTCCACCACTTTTCCCAGGCCATTGGCAGGGAGCTGGACTGGAAATGGAGCAACCAAGACACAAGCCCACATGGATGCCAGCATTGCAGGCAGCAGTTTTATCCACTATACCACAACACTGGACCATAAAAGCAATTTCTTTGAGAACATAAGTCACGTGTTCACAATGTCTAATGAGACTGATTCTTTTGCATTCTGCTTTGTGCATGATAACTCCTAAATGAAATATAAATTCAGGTCTAATGGAGAAAAAATGTTAATCTATATGGAACAACTATTAAAATTTTTTTAATGATAATTCAGAGGCTATCAGACACCAAAATGAAATAATCAAGATGCAAATTTTAAAGAAAAGTAAAGCTGGAGAGTCTCTGGTATATTTTGGGAAAGACATTTAATAATGCCATTTTTATTCCAGATATTGTATGCCATTTGCAATTATTACATATTGTTTTCTGCAACAAAATATATGCATATTCCTAGGAAGTGAGACAAAGATTTCTAATGGTTACAAAAAAAAAAAAACCCACAAAAGTAAGGTTTATTTTAAAACTTGATTTTCCATTTGTAACTAATATATAGAAGACAATTGGCTGGCGCCACGGCTCACTAGGCTAATCCTCCGCCTTGTGGCGCCAGCACACCGGATTCTAGTCCCGGTCGGGGCACCGATCCTGTCCCGGTTGCCCCTCTTCCAGGCCAGCTCTCTGCTGTGGCCAGGGAGTGCAGTGGAGGATGGCCCAAGTGCTTGGGCCCTGCACCCCATGGGAGACCAGGAGAAGCACCTGGCTCCTGCCATGGGATCAGCACGGTGTGCCGGCCGCAGCGCGCTGGCCGCGGCGGCCATTGGAGGGTAAACCAACGGCAAAAGGAAGACCTTTCTCTCTGTCTCTCTCTCACTGTCCACTCTGCCTGTCAAAAAAAAATAATAATAAATAAATAATAGAAGACAATTGATTTCTTATATTTACCCTGTAAGATTCATTTATTTCCAACAGCTTGCGTGCAGAACCTTTGATTTTTTTTTTTTGCATACAGAAACATGTTATCTAAATTTTTATTTTTTCCAATTATAACTTTCTCTTATAACACTATATAGCATAGGCTGGTACAATTTTGAAAGGAACTGATAATATTTTTATATTTAATCTGATGCTATCTTTAATTTATGGATATGAGAATAAGAATATTCCTTTGCATTCCTAGTATGCTGTCATTTTTATCAAAAGGGAGCAGTATTTTGTCTTCCATTCCTGCATTGATTGAAATGATTGTATTGTTTTTCTCCATTTTTTAAACTTTGTTAGAATTGTTTCAAATTTACAAAATACTGGAGTTCCCCAATACTCCACATCCAGCTACCTTTATTATTAACATCTATGAATATATATGTCACAGCTAGTGGACTATACCCAGCTTCCTTTTTTTTCTTAATCCAAACTCCATGTATCCCTCCCGCTCCTCCTAGCCTCTAGTAGACAGCATCCTGTGTTCAGATTGAGGTCCTTTGTTTTCTGCCCCCACCTGTGAGATTTGTCTTCCTGTGTCTCACTTGTTTCACTTAACATGATGTCCTCAAGTTCCATTCGTTTTGCTGCAAACGACAGGATTTCATTTCATTTCGTAGCTGAATAGTATTCCATTGTGGCTGGTGACAGGCACTTTGGTTATGTTAGCTACTGTGAACAAAGCTGTGAGAAACATGGTGGGGCAGGTATCTCTTGTCTTTTGGCTATATACCCAGTAGTGAGATTGCTAGATCATATGGCAGTTCTCAGTTCTATTTCTAGTTTTTAAGAACTCTCCACACTGTTTCCTGTAGTTGCTGGACAAACATAGGTGATACACTTTCTGTCTTCTTGATAATAGCTGTTCTACCAGGTGGGCTGGTCTCAGCTTGTGTTTCCCTGATGACTAATGATATGGAGCATTTTCCCCCCATGTATTTGTTGGCCATATGTATTTATTTTATTCTCAAGAAATATACTATATTTTCTTTATATAATCTATTAATGCACATGTATATTGTACTTTTTTAAAAAAATATTGATTTGAAAGAGTTAGAGGTAGAGACAGAGAGAGAGGTCTTCCATCCACTGGTTCACTCCCCAAATGGCCGCAACAGCCGCAGCTACACTGATTCGAAGCCAGGAGCCAGGAACTTCCTTCAGGTCTCCCATGCGGGTGCAGGGGCCCAAGGACTTGGGCCATCTTCTACTGCTTTCCCAGGTCACAGCAGAGAGCTGGATTGGAAGAGGAGCAGCTGGGACTCGAACCAGCGCTCATATGGGATGCTGGAACTTCAGGCCAGGGCGTTAACCTGCTGTGCTGCAGCGCCGGCTTGGCCATCTGTATTTCTTAACTATCTCTTCAGGTCCCTTGCCCATTTCTTGATTGGTTTTATGTTGAATTGTTTTCGTTGTTGTTTTTTTTTAGTTCCTTCATTCTTTTAAGTAGAGAATTGCATTGTCTGATTTGGGATGTTATGTTAACCAGTGTTCTATTCCTGAAATAAATCCTGCTAGGTCTTGGTGCATCATCATATATGTGTATGTTATGAAACATCTTTTTTTAATCTTTAAAAAATATATTGCTTTTCATTTTAGGGAGATTGTTTATAAAATATGCCTGTAATTCCTAAATATTCTTTTTAATTTTTACCTAGTATGACATTCATATAGTTGCTCCCCCCATTGGCAGTCTTAAATAATTTTTGTTCTTTAAAGTGCCTAATGCTGACAGGCAATATTCATTAGTTGAATAAAAATGAACAATAAGATATTTGTGTTCATATCATTAGCAAATAAACTTCTTCCCTTTTCCTATTGCCTACTCCTCGCATCTCCCAAAGAGACACTGTTTTTATGAAAAAAATTTGTTTAGCTAATATTTATGGAACACAATACAGGTGCTTGGGTAAATCTGGACACAAAACCAACTGTGACCGCCTTTATTTAGCTTACACTCTAGAAGAATAGAACTGCTTTTTTTTTTTAAAGATTTATTATTTGCTTGAAAGAGTTACACACAGAAGGAAAGGCAGAGAGAGAGGTCTTCCATCTGCTGGTACACAACCCAGATGGCTGCAACAGCTGGAGCTGTGCCGATCCAAAGCCAGGAGCCAGGAGCTTCTTCTGGGTCTCCCAGATGGGTGCAGATGCCCAAGGACCTGGGCCATCCTCTGCTGCTTTCCCAAGCCATAGCAGAGAGCTGGATCAGAAGTGGAGCCCATATGGGATGTCAGCACTGCAGGCTGCAGCTTTACCTGCTATGCCACAGCACCGGCACCAGAGAGAGTAGAACTTCTGACGTTAGAGTCAAAAAGACCTCAAGATATCATATGATCCAGCCTTCTGCCTTAACTCTGCCTTACCTCAGATAAAAATGTTAGTTTACAGTTTAAGGCTACTCAGTCTTAAAGTAAGTATCTCATACATCACAGAATCATTATGCAGTTGAGTGGGAACCTCAGTCTTCTGGTCCTGAGTTTAGTACTCTTGCAAGTTAACCATAGATCACTTAATAGTAGTAGTGATAATAATAGTAAAAGCAATATAAAGCACTTAGCAAAGGTTATCAGTCACAACGTGCCAGATGCTACACTAACAAATGGGAAATGATGTTTAGAAATAGTAGGTAACTTGCTTTAAGTTACCTATCTGGGGAAGTGCAGTGTAGCAGGATGAGCCACTGCCTGCAATGGCAGCATCCCTCATGGGCACTGGTTCAAGTCTCAGCTGCTTCACTTCCAATCCAAATCCATGCTGGCAGGGCCGGCGTTGTGACGCAGCAGATTAACGCCCTGGCCTGAAGCGCCAGCATCCCATATGGTGTGGGTTTGAGACTATGCTGCTCGACTTCTGATCCAGCTCTCTGCTATGGTCTGGAAAAGCAGTGGAAGATGGCCCAAGTCCTTGGGCCCATGCTCTTGCGTGGAAGACCCAGGGGAAGCTCCTAGCTCCTGGCTTTTGCAGTCATCTGGGGAGTGAACCAGCAGATGGAAGACCTCTCCCTCTCTGTCTCTCTCTGTCTCTCTCTCTTTCTCTCTCTCTCTGCCTCTCCTCTCTCTGTGTAACTCTGACTTTCAAATAAATATATAAATCTTAAAAAAAAATGCTGGGAAAGCAGTGGAAGATGGCATAAGTGCTTGGGCCCCTGCCAACCACATGGGAGACCCGGATGCTTCTCCTGGCTTCCACCTGGTCCAACCCTGACCATTGTGGCCATTTGGGGAGTGAACCAGTGGATGAAAGATAGCTCATTTGCTCGCTCTCTCTCTCTCTCTCTCTCTTCCACCCCTCCCAGGCCACTGTCTCGACCCTGTGTAACTTTCCCTCTCAAATAAATAAAAATCTTTTTTTAAAAAGGTTTATTTATTTTTTATTTTAAGGAGTTAGAGAGGTAGAGCCAGAGAGAGAGAAAGAGAGAGAGAGAGGTATTCCTTCTGCTGTTTCACTCCCTAAATGACCACAATGGCCAGAGCTGAGCTGCTCCGAAGCCAGGAGCCAGGAGCTTCTTCGAGGTCTCCCACATGGGTGCAGGGGCCCAAGGAGTTGGGCCAACTTGTACTGCTTTCCCACGCCATAGCAGAGAGCTGGAATTGAAGTGGAGCAGCCAGGACTTGAACCGGTGCCCATACGGGATGCTGGTGCTGCAGGCCAGGGCTTTAACCCGCTACTTCACAGCACCAGCCCCAAAGAAATAAATCTTTTTTATAAAGTTATATATCAATGGAGTGGTGGAGCAGGGACTCATATCCAAGAATCTAACTTTAGGGCCAAGGCTTCCAATCACCATTCTCCTGGAGCTTTTCCAGAAACATCACTCACTGCAAGTATAAGGCTGCGTACACTGAACTAACACTTATAAACACACAGCAGGGAACAGTGCTAAGCATCTTACAGCATGACCTGAAAGAACAGAGTGTCAATCATTCGGAAATATTTATCAAAATCTCTTGAGACGATGCCTCATTCACATTTGTAAAACAATAATACCAATGTCATTACCATTTCACCGACCTCTCCCATCATCTTTCACATACACTTCTGAAACTAGTTATCTAGCACCTCCCAAACTTTAACCAACTAGATATCACTTATTTTTACCTTGTCAGATTTGGTTCAATCCTCTTGAATAAAACACAGAGCCACTGTGATACCAGTCAGTTTTCCAAAGTTAACTTTTCATTTCTAATCCTTTATATTCAAAATATGGCTTACACTTCATAACTTGGCCATGTTATATAAATCTGAACAGAGACAGATGGACCTACATGAACTCCACTCTTTAGAGCGGTCATTAAATCTGAAAACATAGATATTATGTTAACCTATTCTGCAGGATAACTTCCATACACAATTTACTGTATATCCATTTGTGTTTCTAAACTTGGTGACAACCCGGTATTTTAATAATATCAGGCAAACAACTACAGAGGCTGAAAAAGCAATACAAAGCAAAAGCGCAGAAGAGCGAATACCTGAACTAAAATGCAGGAAGGAGAGTCACTAAGAAAGAGTCAAATGCAGAGTGAGAGCAATAATGCGATGTAAATCATGAATGCTTCTAAACCTCTGCTGCCCTTACAACAGGAGTTATGAGTTATAGAGCAAAAATATATTAAAAAATAAACTAGTAGAGTGGGTGTTGTGGCGTGGCAAGTTAACACTGCTGCATGGGGCATCCACATCCAATTCAAAGTTCAAGTTGAAGTCCCAGCTAGCTACTCCACTTGCAATCTGGCTTCCTGGTGAGGTACCTGGGAAGACAGTGGTCCAAGTACTTGGCTTCCTGCCACCAAATGGAAACCTTGGATGCAGTTTTCTGCTCCTGGCTGCAGCCTGGCCCGGCTCTTGTGGTTGCAGGCATTTAGGGAATGAATCAGCAGATGGAAGATCTGTGTCTCTCTCTGCCTTTCAAGTAAATAAATGAATCTTAAAAAATAAAAGTAAAACTAATCATCTGAAGATGTATTTGGGTGCAACAAATGGGTCTCTCAGGTCATGAATACAATTAATGTGCATTCTTATTCTGCAACACTGAAATAAAGTCAATTTGCTTTAAAATAAAGAAAACAACATTGATTCACTGCAGTAATCAAGATCATAGGAAACTCAAATGAAAGCAAAAGATGAAGAATTAAAAACAAAGGATTCAAGACCTCTAATACTTAAGTGTGCAATGTTTGTAGAAAATCAAGACGTCTTCATCAAACTTTCCCTAGGAAAGCTATCAAACAGAAAGCAGAAACTGAACCGCTGCTTCCCTTCCCTATAAAATACAACAACTTCATGCAGAAATTCACAATATAGGAACAGCAAAGGCACGACAAGTAACGGAGCAGTAAAGAGATAAACAGTGATAAATATAGAGACCAATCAGCCCACAATAAACCAGAGACAAACTCGCCATCTTTTAGCAGAACTGTCAAATAACTGCAGAAGAAAAGTAGGAGGCAAAAAGCAGTGATTGTATTATCAGACACTATCAGTCAACAACCACTTGTAGAAGAGCAAAAAGAGAAATAAGGTATGTTTCCCACACAAAGGACAATATGTGTTTTGTAGGAACCTGGTAAATTATTTAAATAGGGGCAAGTGTTTGGTGTAGTGCCCACATCCCGTATCAGAAAGCTTGGGTTAAAGTCCCAGCTCTGCTCCTGATCCCTGTTTCCTGACAACGCACACCCTGGGAGTCAGCAGGTCATTGCTCAAGTACTTAGGTCCCTGCCACCGCAGGGGAGACCTGGACTGAGTTCCTGGATCCTGGCTTCAGCCTGGCCCCATCCCTACTGCTGTAAGTCTCTGAGGAGTGAACCAGTGGATGGGAGAGCTCTCTCGGCCTTTCAGATAAATGAAAATAAAGATTAAGAAAACGTATTTAAAACAGACTTGCTAAAAGTCCTATTCACCCTCCTCCTATGATTCCACCATCTCTCCCATCCTCCTTGCCAAGAACTCATGCATCCAAGGAGGGAGAATAAATGAAAAGACCTGAAGCGCCTGGACTTCCATCATGTCTGCCCAATGTAGGGATCATTTTTCTTTGGGTCAATGTCTCAGAGCCCTCATTTGGTCTAGCAGTTATAATACACTTGAGATGCCCATATCCCATTATCAGAGCACCTGGGTTCACATTCTACCCCCTTTATTGCCTTCCTGCTAATGCAAACCCTGAGAGGCAGGTGGTGGCTCAAGTAGTTGAGTCCCTGCCCCCAACCTCTTCACCCCCAATAGGAGTTGAGTTCCTGGTTCCTAGTTTCACCTATCACAGCCCTGGCTGTTGCAGGCATTTTGTGAGGGAACCAATGGCTGGAGCTCTGCCTGTCTCCATGCCTCTCAAGTAATTTTTTCAAATAAAATAAACGCAGTATCTTCCATTTGCTGCAACAGTCTTTCTTCCTCTTTCACACTCAGGGTCTTGTTCAATTACATGAACATTATTCTTACTTTCCTTTTGTTAAAAATAAAGCTCTGACCACAGCTTTTTTAAAGAAAGCTTTTATTTAATAAATTTCATAGTTAAAGCTTTTGAATTATAGCGGTTCTTCCCCCCCTTAAACTGCCATCCCACCCCCACTCCTGTCCCACCTCCTACTCCCTCTCTCATCCCATTCTTCTTTTTTTTAATTTTTTTTAACTTTTATTTAATGAATATAAATTTCCAGTGTACAGCTTATGGATTACAATGGCTTCCCCCTCCCATAACTTCCCTCCCACCCGCAACCCTCCCCTCTCCCACTCCCTCTCCCCTTCCATTTGCATCAAGATTCATTTTCAATTCTCTTTATATACAGAAGATCAATTTAGTATAAAGATTTCAACAGTTTGCACCCACATAAAAACACAAAGTGAAACATACTGTTTGAGTACTAGTTATAGCATTAAATCAAAATGTACAGCACATTAAGGACAGAGATCCCACATGAGGAGCAAGTGCACAGTGACTCCTGTTGCTGACCCAACAAATTGACACTCTAGTTTATGGTGCCAGTAACCACCCTAGGCTGTCGTCATGAGTTGCCAAGGCTATGGAAGCCTTCCAAGTTTGCCAACTCTGATCATATTTAGACAAGGTCATAAAAGACAGGGTGAGGATAGTAACCAATGATCCTAAGAGTGGCATTTACCAGGTTTGAACAATTATACAGCATCAAGTGGGGAAGAGGACCATCAGTACACACAGGTTGGGAGTAGAGCCATTGGTGGTAGAGTAGAGTTTATGATTACAAAGGAATGAGGCCCAAGTGCGCTAGACAGGGTCTAGAACAAAGGACAGAGTCATTATTAGAGGAGCTAAGAAAGGTGCTGTCTAAGCTACAATTAAGTTTTCTGATTGAGAGGCAAATAGAACCTGATAGAAGGGGCTTGATAATAATCTGGTGGGCTTTAGGCCTTGTAAGTTCAGAGGCCCAGACCTATCTATCTCTTCACATGGGTTACATCCTAAGGGAGGTGTGAACCTCCTAGGGGAAGGCACTCTGTTGACTTTCATTACTTGGCTGGCCTGGGAGGAGAGCTGGCCAGGTAAAGGCAGGGGGCATCTCTAACAAGAAATTTAGAGTTCTGCCTGCAATGTTGCTGACCCTACTTGACCGTCCCCTCAGCTGCAGTGGTCACTTTGGAAGTTGGGCTGAGTGAAGGGCTTTTCAGCTTAGAGCCAATAAGATCTGTGGCTCTGACCTGGGCATCCTTCGACTCCAGGGCAGGTCCATTTCCAGTGATCCAACTCTTGGCAGAGCTGCCAGGGCTCTTCACAAGCTGACTTCTGCAGAAGCCCAGGCTTACCACGTTGAAAGCCACTGCAGTGGACTGGCCTGTGGGGTCTCCTTGAGGGCAGATCACTGTACAGATCAGCCATTAATAGGCCTGCCACCCATTGCTTCTGATGCCTAGCTTTCTTTTCCTCCTGGTTTGTGTTAAAGCAGACCAGAGGATGCAAGTCAAGGGAGTGCCCGTTTCCCATCTCTAATCTTCGGTGGCCTGAACTACAAGTCTATAGTCACAGGCATGTTCTGTAGTAGTTTTTCTAAGGTAGACAATGCCCATGAGGAAAATTATATTCTCACTTAAAAACTTTCTTTCCCTTTGGTCTGAAAGGGAGGTTTTTTTCTACTTACTGTATACTTTGCTGATGGCGAAGTGAATCTAGCTATGAGATTATTATTTAAGTTCTTATTTTGGCTATGCTATTACAGAAAAATGTTAGACATCTCTTTTATAAGGTCTAAAGATAAAATTGTGCATCCTACAGATTCCTTTATAATAGAATTAGTTTCCTACCTTGAAGAGAATAGAGAAATGAAAGAACAAGTTGGGCTTAGAATAGAGAAATGAGGGAGCAAGTCCTAGATCGCTTGCTGACAATAGCAATATTACATGAATACTTAGCAAACCGTTTAAACCATTAGATAACAACTTAAGAAAACATTTGCCAAAAGGTCCAATGCCTTCTATAAATTTTAAGAATCATGTATTTGAAAACACCTCTTAAATATCTAACATGGTGTAGTTTGTTTAACCAGTAAACTTAAGCACAACCATATAAAATGTTTTTAGTTTCTTTCTACCAACAAGTTTAAAACATATGATACACAGATTCAGGTCACACAAATTAAAATGTATCTTTGATTGATTTTAGCAGCTTAAATTTATGGACAATCTTATCTATAAGCCATTTAAAATAAAACTCTTAATAAAATTTCCCCATGTGGACATACAATATGTACACACATATAACATAGCATAATAGACCAATATAGCAATTTTAATAATAGCTTTTAAAATCTTTAACTCTTTTTGTAGATTGCCAATTGATTTGAATTGCTTTTTGTTTTTAGTAACCTCAGTTAACCATACTTTCTCTCAGTTGGTACTGTTAATACATTATTGGCTTCATCTGTTTACAGAGCCATCCCAAAGTACTGAATACAATCGAAGTGGCTGGAAAAAGTCCATAGGAACCTACAGGAGGACAGCTAAACACAGAACCAACAACGCTTTAGTTTTATGAGCAGCAAATCATATATAACTGTGGATGACAAAAGACTTTAAGTCGCCATGTTTAAAATTATAAACTCATCAACCAACAAGAGGCACTTGCTTACTTCACAGTATTTTTGAAAGTACCTGTAGGATTTTACAAGTATTTAACCCTTTAGGCCTCTGGGGCTTTCTCATTAAGATAACTATCATGTCTAGTAACACAAGATCATTAGACTTTTTAATTCTCAAACATTTGTATTAATAGCATTTTCCATTATAGAAACTTTAGTTTGGTACCACATCACATCTTGACAGTACTTCTAATATAATCCAAATAGCCTGATTAGTTGGTGTCTCTATAAGATGAGAGACATAGGTCCTTCGATTTTTTCAGTTGTGCCCAAACTGGAAAAACCAAAGTCCAGGATTTACTGGAAATTTTAGAGACCAGATTGTTTGAAACTTTGATTTTTTGAATGCCTGTCAAGAATGCCAAGAAGGCTCAAAATCCAAAATATCTGGTTGAAATAAGATTCCTTAAAATCATGACATAACATAGACCAAATTTGATCATTGTTACAAGGTGATTATTCAAATCTTTGAAAATAAGCACATATTTAAATAACCCATAGCTCTTAATAAAAATTCAGCTGTTTTTGAACAATTAGAATTTAACAGACATCAAGAGAACATAATAGATTACTTTAACACATTGCTTCAACAGAGTATCAGAGTTTAATTCTATGTCAAAGAGAAATTGAGCTTCCTGTGATCTTTTGCTGTGAGGTTTCCTTCCTTTACCTTCTTTCATATTGGTGACCATGTTTCTGTGTTTCTGTGTGTAACTCATCTTTAAGCATCTTTTGCAGGGCAGGATGAGTGGCAACAAATTCTTTCAGTTTCTGTTTGCTATGAAAAGTCTTAATTTCACCTTCATTCACAAATGAGAGCTTTGCAGGATATAATATTCTGGGCTGGCAGTTTTTCTCTCTTAGTACCTGGGCTATGTCTCGCCATTCTCTCCTAGCTTGTAGGGTTTCTGATGAGAAGTCTGCTGTGAGTCTAATTGGAGTTCCTCTAAGAGTAATCTGACGTTTCTCTCTTGCACATTTTAGGATCTTTTCTTTATGTTTCACTGTGGTGAGTTTGATTACAACATGTCGTGGTGAGGATCTCTTTTGGTCATGTTTATTAGGGGTTCTATAAGCTTCCTGTACTAAGATGCCTCTGTCCTTCTCCAAACCTGGGAAATTTTCTGTTATTATCTCACTGAAAATGCCTGCTAATCCTTTCTCCCTCTCCATGCTTTCAGGAACTCCTAGAACCCGAATGTTGGGTTTTTTAATAGTATCCTGTAGATTCCCGACAATATTTTTTAGATTTCTAATTTCTTCTTTTCTTTGGTTTGCCTGTTTCCTTTCCTGTTCTCTGTCTTCTAAGTCTGATATTCTCTCTTCTGCATCGCCCATTCTGTTTTAAGGCTCTCTAATGTGTTTGTCATTTGACTATTGAATTCTTCATTTCATTATGATTTGTCGTCACTATCACAGTTTCTTGTTCCACTAGTTGTTTCATTTCATTTTGATTCCTCCTTAATATTTCATTTTCATGAGAGAGATTTTCTGTCTTGTCCATTAAGGATTTCTGTAGTTCAAGAATTTGTTTTTGAGAACTTCTTAATGTTCTTATCAATTTTTTGAGATCCGCTTCTTGCATTTCCTCTATCTCATCATCTTCATAATCTTGAATTGGGGTGTCTTTTTCATTTGGGGGCATCATAGCGTCTTCCTTGTTCTTGTTACCTCGGTTTTTGCATTTGTTGTTTGGCATGTTGGAGATACTTGGTTTCTTCACTGTGGTGTTTTTTCTTGTTACACTATGACTCCATATTAAGTGGACTGTCTGCTTTCGGTGGAGCCTTAGAGGCTTGAGATGAGTGTGGACTGAGAGCTGTGTTTGGTTCCTTAGGGTTGAGGGTGTGTCAAAGATGACACTCCCAGATTAGTTGTGGTAAATATCTCTTTCTTTTTTTGATTCAAAAGGGAAGTAATTCCGCACAGCTGAACGTAATTGGAGGTAATTAGCAGGCAAATGATATACCCACAGGAGCCAGAGATCGGAAGCTCTTTCCCAAGGACCACACAGGGAATCTCTGCTGCCCTCAGTGTGGGCTCCAATTCTCCTGCAGTCTCCCACTGGGTTGCCAAGTTAGATCCTAATCTCCTGTTATTTCACCCCTCCCCCAGAGTCAGGTGTTTCTGCTAGGCTCAGGGCCGGTGCAGACCTGAGGTCGCCCTGCTTATGACGTATGTCCAAAATGGTGCCTGCTCTTTGTCTTGCTTGCCTTTGAGACGTGAGCGGAGAGAGAGAAACTCGTGTCCGTATCGGTCACTTTTTTTTTCCCTCTCTCTCTTCTAGTTAGCCTGGTGAACTTTTCCCCACGGAGTTTCAAGCCTCGTTCCCTCTAGTCTCCTCTTTCCGCTTGCCTGCTGGTGTCTTGGGCTATTGATGTTCGTGAAGCTCACCTCACGTTCCAGCGCTGGTGTGTTGAGTCTGCCGCTGGTGTCCCGAACTTGGGCTCCCACGCTCTCCACGCAGGTCCACTGTGAATCACTAGTTCCGGAAGAGTTTCCTCTGCTGTTTCTTCCCCTACTCTTCCTTGACCCTGCAGTATCTCCACTTATATTAAACTGTCTCTCCCCCGGACTAATAGTGTGCTCCCTTCCTATTCCGCCATCTTGCCGCTCCTCCCCCATTCTTCTTTAAGATTTATTTTTAATTATCTTTACATACAGAAGATCAACTCTATACTAACTAAAGATTTCAACAGTTTGTACCCACACAGACACATAAAGAACTGTTGGAAGACTAGTTTTACCATTCATTCTCATAGTACAACACATAAAGACAGAGATCCTACATGGAGAGTAAGTGCACAGTGACTCCAGTTGTTCATTTAACAATCGACACTCTTATTTATGACGTTGGTGATCACCTGAGGCTCTTGTCATGAGCTGCCAAGGCAATTGAAACTTTTTGAGCCCACAAATTTTGACATTATTAGACAAGGCCACAAGCAAAGTGGAAGTTCTCTCTTGCCTTCAGAGAAAGGTACCTCTTTCTTTGATGGCCCCTTCTTTCCACTGGGATCTCACTGACACATGTTTTCCATATAGGCCATTTTTTGCCACTGTGTCTTGGCTCTCCATGCCTGAAATGCTCTCATGGGCTTTTCAGCCAGATCTGAATGCCTTAAGGGCTGATTCTGAGGCCAGAGTGCTGTTTAGGGCATTTGTCATTCTATGAGTCTGCTGTGACCACAGCTTTTAAGTATAGTGCAGCAAACACTCAAATACATACATCTCAAATTCCACATCAATTTTTTAAGCCAGACACAGAAAGAACAGAGTTGTAATGTAAATTGAGGAGGAGCTGTTAACATCAGAATCTCGGACGAAGGGTAGGGATTTTGTTTTTTGCTCAGACACCAGCCTGAAATGGTGCCTGGCAAACAGAAGGCATTCAGTGAATGCAAGAAAAATAGCTGTGGAGCTGGCGTTGTGATGTAACAGGTAAAGCTGCTGCCTGCAGTGCTGACATCCCATATGGGCGCCGGTTCTAGTCCCGGCTGCTCCACTTCTGATCCAGCTCTCTGCTATGGCCTGGGAAAGCAGTGGAAGATGGCCCAAGTCCTTGGGCCCCTGCACCTGCATGGGAGACCCAGAAGAACCTCCTGGCTCTTGGCTTCGGATCAGCTCAGATCCAGCCAATGCCGCCATCTGGGGAGTGAACCAGCGGATGGAAGACCTCTCTCTCTCTCTCGCTCTCTCTCTCTCTCCCTCTCTCTCTCTCACTCTCTATCTCTCTCTCACTCTACCTCTTTAACTCTGCCTTTCAAATAAATATAATACATCTTTTGTAAAAAAAGAATAATAGGTTGGCGCTGCAGCTCACTAGGCTGCGGCTCACTAGGCTAATCCTCTGCCTGCGGTGCTGGTACTCTGGGTTCTAGTCCCAGTTGGGGCACTGGTTCTGTCCCAGTTGCTCCTCTTCCAGTCCAGCTCTCTGCTGTGGCCCGGGAAGGCAATGGAGGATGGCCCAGGTGCTTGGGCCCTGCACCCACATGGGAGACCAGGAGGAAGCACCTGGCTTCTGGCTTTAGGTCGGCACAGGGCACCGGCCGTGGTGGCCATTTGGAGGGTGAACCAACGGAAGGAAGACCTTTCTCTCTGTCTCTCTCTTTCACTGTCTAACTTTGCCTATCAAAAAAAAATAATAATAGCTGGGAGTTTTTGAGATGGGGTAAGGGATGCTGCAGACTAAATAAATACTATTAGATTATTCTAAATTCTTTACTCCTTAGTGAGTTGGCAACCTAGATTAAATAAAATAGCAGAAAGTCTCCCAAATCTAAATTTCTTCTCCTATGCATTCTATCATGTGGAGCTTGCATCATGTTCATTCCCTTTTTACAAGGAACCAAGAAGGGCCACCTGGCGGCCAGCTACACCTCTGCCTGTGGTGCCGACTTCACCTATGGGCACCAGTTTGTATCCCAGCTGCTCCACTTCCGATCCAGCTCTCTGCTATGACCTGGGAAAGCAGTAGAAGACAGTCCAAGTGCTTGGGTCCCTGTACCCACATGGGAGACCTAGAAGAAGCTTCTGGCACCTGGCTTCAGATCAGCACAGCTCCAGCCATTGTGGCCATTTAGGGAGTGAACCTGTGGATGGAAGACCTTTCTCTCTGTCTCTCCCTCTCTCTTTTCTCATTATTTAATCTCCTTTTCTGCCTCTAGATTTTTTATGATAATGTTTATTCTGTTTGATCTGAATGTAGCTGTATTAACTTCATATGGTTCATATTAACCTGATATATCTTTTTCCAACTTTTTGCTTTCCGACTTTGCATTGTTTTACTATGTAACTAGATTTTAAAATTTTATTCTGGGGGCCAGTGCTGTGGCATAGCAGGTAAAGCTCCCACCTGCAGGGTCGGTATCCCATGTGGGTGCTGGTTCAAGTCCCAGCTGCTCCACTTCCAATCTGGCTCTCTGCTATGGCCTGGGAAATCAATGGAAGATGGCCCAAGTCCTTGGGCCCCTGCACCCACATGGGAGACCTGGAAGAGGCTCCTGGTTCCTGGCTTTGGATCGACACAGCTCCAGCCATTGCAGCCAACTGGGGAGTGAACCAGTGGATGAAAGACCTCTCTCTCTCTCTCTCTCTCTCTCTCTCTCTCTCTCCCTCCTTCTTCCTCCCTCTCCCTCTCCCTCTCCCTCTCTCTCTCCCTCTCCTCTCTCTGTGTAACTCTGACTTTAACGTAAATAAATAAATCTTTAAAAAAATTCTATTCTGGCAGTATTTTTGTTTTCATTGTTAAGTCCATTCCATGTGCATATGTAGTGAGTACTGATAGATTTGGATTTATTGCTAACTTCATGTGCATTTTGCTACTTGTGGATTTATTTGTAGTCTTTTTGAAATTGCACACAGTATGTTATGCAGTTTTATCAAGGACAACTTCTCAACTAGAATTACTATGCTGACTAGGAATGTTCATGTCATTTCTTTGTTGAAATGCCCTTGGGTTCAATTTATTTATCTCAGCTCAGAGACAAAATTTTACTCGGTAACATTTTTTGATGCTAGCTGGGTTCCCTTATCTTGATTATGTTAACTTGTTCATGTTTTGAATGGCTGTGAAGGAGACACAGAGGCAGACACAGTTAAAGGCAGCAAAGACTGTTTCATTCAGTACTATTCCAACAGGGACAGCGGCTGTAGTAAAGCAGAGTTCTATTCTGAATACAGCATAGGAAGTTGAGGATTAACATCCAACAAGCAGAGTTGGGGGCATCAGTGGACGGACAGTTACTAAGAGGAGCCATCGGGGCAGGTAGACTTGCTAAAGACAGGCCAAGGACTCAAGACATCAAGGGTGGGGAATGGGGAATTTGATCAGACATCAAGGGTGGGAGATTTTGCAGGACTGTCTCTAAGGTTGGGCTTGGTAGCCCAGGATGAGGCCTAGTCGAAAGGAGCGATCTAGGAGCAGAGTGTCTTTGTCACAGCAAAAGCAAGAAGCAGAGGAAATCAGCAATTATTTGCAGGAAACCAAATATTACAACCTATGCTACCATATTGATCTTTCCCCCAAATCACACAGGCCTCCAAATTCCAAAGTGGCAGATCCACTTGAAACTACCCAACACGGGCACCACATTTAACAGACGGAGATTCTGAAGCACCTGCAGCTGACCCCCAAGTCTCCGAGAGGTTACTACTTTCTCTGCTCAATCTCCCCTTATTTCAGAGGAGCAAAGTGGAGCTTCATCAAATCTGTCAAGCCCTCTAGCCTTCCCGTGGAATGAGCGCCCATAGCCTCCAAGGAGGAACTTTAGAGTAGCAGCGATAACGCGCCGCGCCAATCCGCTCTGTGCTAGGCAACCCCACGCCGCAAAAGCGCACGCTTATAGCCAGTGGGATGAGCCTCGCCCGCCAGCGGCTCCGCGCCTGCGCACTCGGCCCCCGGCGCCGCTGCCCCGCGGCCTTGTGGGAAATGTAGTCCGGCGCTCCGGGCGCCGCAGCGTCGCCCGCCCAGGTTTGGGGGCTCTGCAGGGAGAGGGTGAGTGCGGGCTCTTCGCCGGGAGGCGCCGGGTGGTGTCCGAAGCCTATGCAGCATGAGCCGCGACTGCAGGGCGAGGTTGTTGTGGCCTCAGGGCCAGGGGCGGCCACGGTGGGCTTAGGGATGCGTCCTCACCCCCTGGAGGCAGGCCGCAGAGGGAACTCCAGTGGCCGACTGCTCACGACGCGATTCTTCCACCTGTCCCAGGAGGTCGCCGAGGCAGGGTCCACCCCGGGAGGCGGCCCCGGGTCTGAGGACTCCGAAGTCGCTCAGGTTTCCCCGGGACACGGGCAAATATCGGGGAGCTGCCCCTCGGAAGTCTTGGGAGCTGCGGGACCGCAGGCGGGGCTCTCGCGGCTCCGCACCTGCTCTTTGTGCGGACCTCCGAGGCTTGCCCTCTGGTGTCCGCTTCCGAAGGGGAGCCGGCGTGGGCTGCCCGTGACCCTTCGCTTGGTCACAACGGGGAGGCCAACCCCGTGCACACTTGTACTGGAGGGCATTTTTTTTTTAAGCAATTTTTTTTCTTGGAAGTTCGCTGTAGGTCCCCTGGAAAATACAAATGAGCAAAGCAATTCAAAATCTGTATGTCGATGTGTGTATAATAAACACTTTGGCTTTAGATAGAAACTGTGCTTTTAGTATTGTTTTTCCATTTACCTTTTTTTTTTTTTAAAAAAAGATTTATTTATTTATTTGAGACAGTTACACAGAGAGAGAAGGAGAGAGAGAGAGAGAGGTCCTCCATCCGATGGTTCACTCCCCAGATGGCCGCAAAGGCTGGAGCTAGGCTGAACTGAAGCCAGGAGCCAGGAGCTACTTCTGGGTCTCCCACGTGGATGCAGGGGCCCAAGGAGTTGGGCCAACTTGTACTGTTTTCCCAGGCCATAGCAGAGAACTGGATTGGAAGTGGAACAGCCAGGATTCGAACTGGCACCCATAAGGATGCTGGCAGACTTACCCGCTATGCCGCAGCGCTGGCCCTCCATTTATCTTTAACAACTGAGTTATGACATGCGTGCAACTATCCCCCACAACATAGCTGTTACTGGTATAACCACCACCTGATGCACATGGAGAATAGATTTTTAAAATATTAGCAAATTGAAGACATCTCCTTATTTCAGTTTTTTTTAAAAAAAAGTTGTCATCTTAATGACTGCAAGGGAAGGAATGGCTCTGTCATTTAAAATCCTGTATTTAGGGGCCAGAGCTGTGGCGCAGCAGGTTGATGGCCTGGCCTGTGGTGCCGGCTTCCCATAGGGACACCGGTTCGAGTCTCGGCTGCTCCACTTCTAATTCAGCTCTCTGCTGTGGCCTGAGAAAGCAGTGGAGGATGGCCCAAGTCCTTGGGCCCCTGCACCCGTATGGGAGACCAGGAGGAAGCTCCTGGCTACTGGCTTCGGATAGGTACATCTGCTGTTGCAGCCATCTGGGGAGTGAACCATCGGATGGAAGACCTCTCTCTCTCGCTCTCTCTTGCTCTCGCTTTCTGCCTCTCCTCTCTCTGTGTAACTCTTACTTTCAACTAACTAAATAAATCTTTTAAAAAAAAATCCTGTCTTTAGGCGTTTGTGTGCTTTCTCGGGTAGGTTGGGTTGCCTTTTGTTTTTCAGTTTGGTCTTTGATAGCGTATTTTTCCTGGCTGTGCAGAAATGTCACACGTTCATAGATGAAAACCTCTTCCCTCCATGTTTGAGGGAAGCTCACGAAAATGTTCTATGAGCTCATGAAAATGTTCACCTGTAGTTTCTTCTAGTACTTTTGTTCCATGTGTACATTTTTATTCTTTTTCAGACGGCAGTTCCTTGCTGCAAGTTACTGAGCACTTTACCATTTCTTCACTGATGTGCAGAGCCACTTTTTTTGTATCCTGAATTTGTACACATTTTTTTTTTCCAAACCATCTGTGTTGGTAGGATTTCAATTTGTTTCATCAACCATTGACCCTGTTAGACAAAAGCAGAGAGTTTCTCTGTGTTAATTATAGCTGTGTTCACTGCCACCCCGTGGGGTGGGGCCAAGGACACTGGAGGTGTTGAGAACACAAATAGTGAATGAGTGATTCTGCCTGTTCCATAATGTCAGTGTTCTAATTAATGTAGCTTTATAAATTCTGGCAAACAAGTTCATTCCATCATCAGGAGAGAAGCCAGGAGCCAAGAACTCCCTCTGGGTCTACCACATGTGTGGCAATGGCCTTTGCACTTACACCATCCTCCACTGCTTTCCCAGGTGCATTAGTGGGCATCTGGATCAGAAGGGGAGTAGTTGGGGCTGAAACCGGCACTCATATGGGCATTGCAAGCAGTGGCTTAACCTGCAGCACCACAGTGCTGGCTTCCTAAAATCTTTTAATGGAGATAATTGTAACTTTTCATGGGGTACACTGATGATTCAGTTCATGTGTACAGCGTGCAGAGATCAAGTCAGGGGAATTAGCATCTCTGTCACCTCAAACATTTGTCATTTCTCTGTGTTGGGAACGTTCAAAATCCTTTCTTCAGTGATATTGAAACATACAAATAAATTGTTGTTAACTATAATCACCCTACCATGCTTTGGGACTTATTTCTCCTATCAACTGCATTTTTGTACCCGATAACCAATCTCTCTTGCTCTCTTGCTCTCTTGCTCTCTTGCTACTCCCAGGCTCCTGGAGCCAACCATTCTGCTCTCTACTTACTTCAGGTCCACTTCTATAGCTTCCTCATATGAATGAGAATATTTGCTATTTGTCTTCATCAGTATTCTTCTGAAAAAAATTTTCTGTTATACAGTAAAGCTTTGACCATTTCCTCTTACGATTTACTTTAAAATAGTGTTACTTAGGTATAAGTTAATTGGGGGTGCACTGACTTTGAAAATGAACTTCAAAGAAGTGACATTTTAGAATGGTGAGATGTCCTACCAGGGATAAGCATTGTCTCTCTCCATTCATTTTTCTTTATCTAAGCAAAGGTAATAATTTAAACTGAATACATTTAAAAAGTTTTCTTTGGGGCCAGTGCTGTGGTGAGTGGGTAAAGCTGCAGCTTGCAGTGCCGGCAACCCATACGGGCACCAGTTCAAGTCCTGGTTGCTCCTCTTCTGATCCAGCTTCCTGCTGATGGCCTGAGAAAGCAGTGGGAGATGGCCCAAGTGCTTGGGCCCCCATATCCATGTGGGAGACCCAGAGGAATCCCCAGGCTCTTGGCTTCAGATTGGCTCAGCTCTGGCCATTGTGGCCATTTGGGAAGTGAACCAGCATATGGAAGACTCTCTCTCTCTCTCTCTCTCTGCCTCTCTGCCTCTCTGTAACTCTGACTTTCAAATAAAATAAAATAAATCTTAAAAGTTTTCTTTCTGTGGATACCATTTTTTTTAAAGTATTTATTGATTTGAAACTCAGAGCCATAGAGAAGGAGAGGCAGAGAGACAGAGGTCTTCCATCCACTGGTTCACTCCCCATATGGCTGCAACAGCTGGATTTGGGCCGACCTGAAGCCAGGAGCTTATTCTGGGCCTCCCACGTGGGTGCAGGGACCCAAGCTCTTGGTCCATCTTCTTACTACTTTCCCAGGCCATAACAGAGAGCTGGATTGGAAGTGGAGCAGCCGGGACTCGAACCGGAACCTATAGGGATGCCGGCACCACTGGTGGCAGCTTTACCCACTATACCATGGCGCCAGCTCTGTCATATCTTTCTTATGTAGTTTGTTGGTATTTTATTTTGTCTTGTTGCAGGAATCCCATTCTCATGACTTCTGTTCCTTCCCATAGCTCTTCCTCCCCCTGGAGTCTGTGCATCCCCTAGAAGGAGCCACAGGAAGGAAGGAGAAGGCCATGGTTGCTGGGCGACTTCTGCTGGGGGCTCAGGTGAACTGTTTCCCTTTCAGCCTCTCCCTTTCCACTGTGCAGTGTGAGGGCTTAGCTGCAGGGGTGGGACTAGTGAGACAGCAGGAGGGGAGGTTGGAAATTTTCCACAGAGGTCCCCCAGTGTCCCTCACCTGTGTCCTCAGCTTCCACTTATAGTCAGCTGGTTCCCCTGGTCTGCTGAGTTCTTGGGAGTAGTTCAAGGTCAGAAAAGGAACACAAATCCTACCTGAGATGGTTCTGGTGCTTGCCGATCTCACAGACTCTCGGGGATCATAAAAGAGGATGGCTCTGTACCGGGTCGGACCTAAGGGACGAGATCATCGGGACAGGTGTGGGTAGGTTCCTGGACTACCAGTGTTCCAAGACCTGCAGAAGGGAAGACGTGGTGACCAGGAGAGGTATCAGCATCTCGGGATGAGAAGGGATAGCTGGAGAGGATTTGCTATCACGGCGTTGCAGTGTTCCCAGTTTGAGTCCTGACTTTGCTACTTTTTAGCGACATTATCTGGGGCCAGTGACTTCCCTGACGCACGCTTTCCCGTGGTGATGACAGAGATAGTGGCACTAACTCTGTCTGCTGCACACTTGGCATTGCTGAGGGTTTCACGTGTGGCATCTCATTCACTAATGCCCACGTCATGGATTTCTAGAAAGGTCAACTAAAATAGTGTAAGTGAAAAGTGCCAGGCTTGGTTCCTGGAATGTTGAGGGTAAGTGTGGAGGGCATTCTTAGTGTTCTTGCAGCCCAGCGCTCTGGGTGTAGAGTTTTAGAGCTGGGGTAAATGTGGCAGCGACGGAAAGTGAGACACGCGGGACTGGAGTCGAGGGAATCACAGGGTTTGAGGTCAGGTGCTGGGGAGGAGGCGTCTGTGTGTTTGCTGGGGTGTTGGTCATGGGCTGGAGGAGGAGCTTGGGATCTCAGCCTGAGGATTTCCATCAGGGGTTTGCATGACGAAAGGTTTTCTACAAAAAGCAATCCCTTAGAGGAATTCATGGAGCCAGAGCAGTGAGGAGCCCAGACTGCTCTAAAAAAGAAAAGAAGATTCAGAAGTGCTTGATCCCAAGTCCTTTTTGTTTTTTGAAGATTTATTTCATTTATTTTATTTTTTAAAAGATTTATTTTTATTTATTTGAAAGACAGGATTACAGAGAGAGATAGAGACAGAGAAAGAGGTCTTCCATCCGCTGGTTCACTCCTCAGATGGCTGCAATGGCCGGAGCTGTGCTGATCTGAAACCAGGAGCCAGGATCTTCTTTTGGGTCTCTCACATGGGTGCAGGGGCTCAAGGACTTGGGCCATCTTCCACTGTTTTCTCAGGATATAGCAGAGAACTGGATTGGAAGAGGAGGAGCTGGGACTAGAACTGGCACCCACATGGGATGCTGGCGCCTCAGGCCAGAGCTTTAACCCACTGTGCCACAGTGCTGGCCCCTGTTTCATTTATTTTAAAGACAGAGTGACAGAGAGAGGCAGAGGCAGAGAGAAAGAGATCTTCCATCCACTGTTTAACTCCCTAACTGGCCGTGACGGTCAGGACTATAGGAACCAGAAGCTCCATCCAGTCTCCCACATGAGTGTAGTGGTCCAAGCACGTGGGCCATCTTCCCCTGCTTTTCGCATTAGCAGGGAGCTGGACTGGAAGCAGAGCAGCTGGGACTTTAACTGTTGCTCTAGTATGGGATCCAGCACTACATGTGGCAGCTTACCTGTTTGTTTTTTTATGTTAAGTTTACTTAACTGTGTTGTCTGCAACACTGAAGATCTCACTGATGACTTCTCTTTTAATAAGATCTTTTTTTTTTTAAAAGAGATTTATTTATTTATTTGAAAGTTACACAGGGAGAGAAGGAGAGGCAGAGAAAGAGAGAGAGAGAGAGAGAGAGAGAGGTCTTCCATCTGCTGATTCACTCCCCAATGGGCCACAATAGGCCAGAGTTGTGCCGATCTGAAGCCAGGAGCCAGGAGCTTCTTCCAGGTCTCCCACGCGGGTGCAGTGGCCCAAGGAGTTGGGCCATCTTCCACTGTTTTCCCTGGCAGATTAGCAGAGAGCTGGATTGGAAGTGGAGCAACTGGGACTCGAACCAGTGCCCATGTGGGATGCTGGCACTGCAGGCGGCAGCTTTACCTGCTGGGCCACAGCACTGGCCCCTTCATAAGATTTTATATCAAGGTCCTCTTAAATATGTCACATGCTTGCTTATCAAATAAGTCAGTTTAAAAGGCTTCATGGAGATAAGGATAAACTTTTGTGGTTTCTGTTTGCACTCAGCATCACCAGATTCATTTATGCAGGGCAGAGTAATTTACAGTGATGGAGACTGAAGAGAGGGAGCTCGTGGGAAGGGGCAGAGTACTGAGGCTGATGAAGGTTGTAGTTTGGTTATCAGAGGCTTAGAATTTATGTTACTTAGTTAAAATAGTGTTAAATTTTAAATAAGATCTTTTGAGATATAATTTACATAAAATAACCCATTCAAAACATGTAACTCATTGAGTTTTGACTAATTTATGTACCAATACAAACACCACCCAAATTAAGATATAGAACATTTTTGCCTCGAAACTCTCCTTGTCACTATTCTAGTTCCCGTCTCCCCTCGCAGACAACTGCTGGTTTGCCACACTTGCTTTCATTCTCTCTTTTTCCCCATTTATAAATGTACATGTATGCGTGGGCATGCACGTGTGTGTGCATGCATGTGTAAATATGTGTGTGTGCTGCACGAGAATAGCTTATAGACATGGTTTCCCTTTAACGTTTTCAGTGTTCCCTTAAAACAAGGCCGCTCTCTTACATAACTAAAATACAAGGATTAAAATGAGGAGACTTACATCAATAGAATACTGATACCTCATCTACGAGCTTTACTGAAGATGTTCTTTTCTTCTCCGGGGGCTGTTCCAGATCACACCATTTGCACTTGGCTGTCTCTGTAGTCTCCCTTAATCTGGAACAGTTCCCCAGTGGTTTTCTTTGATGACCTTGAAATTTCTGAGTATACAGGCCAGCTGTCCTGGGAATGCTTCTCAATTTGAATTTGTTTGATGTTTGTTCATGATTTGTTTCAGAATCTGATTATTATGATTTAGATGATATATGCACAAGTACAAAATTTTAAAAACACAAATGAGCAATCATCTCAGGAAAATAAAGCTGCTTCCTCCCTTGTCTCTGAGCCCCTAGCTATCCCTCTGCACAGAAAGGCAAAGATGGTGGTTTCTGGCGTTGCCTTCCAGAGATGACTGTGGAAGCCCCTATGTGGATACATTTTCCCCCAATTTTTATCCGATTGGTAATAGGACGTTGCACCTTGTCTTTTAACGTTAGTTTTTTGCATTTCACGACACATGCTGGAGACCCATCGTATCAGTACTAGAGGACTTCTCTTGTCCACTGTGAGTGTGCCAGAGTTCACATAGCCAGTTCCTACCAACGAACAGCAGCCTGGCTCCTGATATTAGCCAGCTACAGGCATTTCTTCACTTGGCTGCTGCTTCTGATCACCTGCAGCTGTCCAGCGAATAATGGGGAATTGCTAACACGTCAAGAATTAAACATGATTGGCAACTAGATGTGATTACATGTTATACATTGAATGAGCTCATAAAGTATGGTAATAGTTCTGGGGCACATCACTGCAATATTAGATCTGTTTTCCTTTTCATTTTTCTTTCATAGGCAGTGATGTTACCGCAAATTGCCCATGTGCAACTTTCATTTACCTTTGCATTTTATCTTCTTTTGCTGAATGTAGATATTAGGTACATGGAGCTGGCATTGTAGTGTAATGGATTAAGCTGCCATCTACAATGCAGTATCTCAAATGGGTACAGTTCGAGTCCTGGCTCCTCCACTTCCAATCCTGCTCTCTGCTAGTGTGCTAGTGCATGGACCTCTGACACCCATGTAGGAGACTCAGATGGAGTTCCAGGCTCCTCTGTGTAACAAATAAATAAATAAATAAATAAATAAATAAATAAAGACATCTTTAAGAAATTAGGTATGCAGCCTAATCATAGCTTATAGCCTTTTAAAGACATCTAAAGGCTTTAAAGTAATAATTCCAGGTTTCCAGCTTTCAAAAATAATTATGAATTACATTCTACTTTTAACATATCTATCTACATCCTTTGCCTACTTTTTTATACAAATTTTATAATAATCATGCTATGTTGCAAAAAATGTAAATTATATAATACTGTCAGCCTATAAGGCATTATATAATGTAGGAAAGCTGCTACTAAAAATTATTGACATTTATTAAATTTTAAAAATTATTCTATATTTTGAACATAAGTTTTAATCAAGATGTAATCAAGATGTTTCCCCTTAAAAATATTGACCATACCATTTTCTGATTACCTCCTATTTACAGAGTTCATAATCTGTTCCTTCTACCAATGAACTGTCTTCCCTCCAAAAACTCCACTGAAATCTTTTATTATTTTTAAATTTTTAAAAAAGATTTATTTTATTTATTTGAAAGAGTTAAACAAAGAGAGAAGGAGAGGCAGAGAGAGAGAGAGAGAGAAAGAGAGAGGGGACTTCCATCCACTGGTTCACTCCCCAAATGGTTGCAATGACTGAAGCTGGACTGATCCGAAGCCAGGAGCCAGGAGCTTCTTTCAGGTGTCCCACCTGGGTGCAGGGACCCAAGGACTTGGGCCATCCTCTACTGCTTTCTCAGGCCATAGCAGAGAGCTGGATCGGAAGTAGAGCAGCTGGAACTTGAACTGGCACCTTTATGGAATGCTGGTGCTGCAGGTGGTGGCTTTACCCGCTGTGCCACAGCACTGGCCCCTGAAGTCTTTTAATAACAGTCTTTTCTTTAGTATTGTTTTATTTTCCACGGGTCTGAAATCTTCATTTCTCCTAAAGCATCTGTCCGTGACACATGTGGTAGAATGTGTATCTATCAGTAAGTCCACTTTTTTTGAGGGAAGGAGTTGTTTATGTATAAAAGGAACTTTTTATACAATGTGGATGGTAATCATTTGCTGTAAATTGCTAATATTGTTCTCTGCCATTTTACTTTTATTTTATTTGTTTTTAAAGATTTATTTATTTACTTGAAAGTCAAAGTTACACAGAGAGAGAATGAGAGGCAGAAAGAGAGGTCTTCCATCCTCTGGTTCACTCCCCAATTGGCTGCAATGGCCAGAGGTGTGCTGACCGAAGCCAGGAGCCTGGAGCTTCTTCTGGGTTTTCCACAAGGGTGCAGGGACCCAAGGACTTGGGCCATTCTCTACTTTCCCAGGCCATAGCAGAGAGCTGGATCGGAAGTGGAACAGCTGGGACTAGAACCAGCACCCATATGGGATGCCGTTACTGCAGGGGGTTGCTTTACCTGCTACACCACAGTACCAGCCCTCATTTTGCTTTTAAATCTGTGTACAGGGCCAGAGTTGTGTCATAAGGGGTCAAGCTGCTGCCTGCAATGCTAGCATCTCATATGAGCACCTGGTAGGAGTCCCAGCTGCTCCCTTCTGATCTAACTCCCTGCTGATACACCTGGGGAAGCAGCAGAAGATGGCCCGAGTATTTGGGCTCCTGCACCCATGTGGGAAACCTGGATGGAGTTCTAGGCTCCTGGCTTTAGCCTGGCTCAGTCTTGGCTGTTGCAACCATGTTGGAGGAGAGCAGTGGATGGAAGACCTCTCTCTCTCTCTCCGTCTCTCTCTCTCCTTCTCTCCTCTCTCTCTCTGTCTCTCTCTCTTCTTCCCCTCTCTGTCACTCTGCCTTTCAAATTAATAGAATAAATCTTTTAAGAAATAAATAAATTTGTTTATAACACCTTTGCTACAAATAAGATTTAAAGATTTAGACATAAATTTCCTTTTCCTTTGTTTGGCTCTGGAATTGTGCTGTGAAAGCCTTTCTTAGACCAAGACTATATAAATGTTTTTTTCTGTGTTTTCTATGCATTGGCTTTCCTTGTCTATGTGGTGAGACAGGGATCTGAGTGCACTCAGCACAGTGTATGTGGGCTTGTCATGCATAGATCCATTTATTACACAGGCAGCACCAGGGCACCACCTGCTGCTCAGTGTTACAGACGCAGAGCGTGTAGCGGTGAAATGCAAGGTCCCTTTCTCTGAGATCTTAAGATTCTAAAAGGGGGAGTAATGTTGAGTGGTGAGATGCCCCCGCAGCAGGTTACAGTACATGTGACTGGGTTTTCTGTTAGCTGGCAGGCCGGAGGGGCTCTTCAGAGGAGTGGCTTCCAAGCTGATGTCATCTGTGAAATAATCTGTTTATTCTCAGTAGACTTGAAATGCTACCTTTAAGACATTATTTCCATATACCTATACATAAAACACAGAGTTTATTTTTCTGGATTCTGTTCTGTTCTATTTCTGTTGTAGGACCACACTGTCTTATTTGTTGCTTTAGAATTTATTTTGTTACTTTGTAAGGTAAGTTCTCCTCTCTGTTCCTTTCAAAATTTTGGTTGCTTTTTTTTTTTTAAATATTTTTTTTTTGACAGGCAGAGTTAGACAGTGAGAGAGACAGACAGACAGAAAGGTCTTCCTTCTGTTGGTTCACCCCACAAATGACTGCTACGGCCTGCATGCTGCACCGATCCGAAGCCAGGAGCCAGGTGGTTCCTCCTGGTCTCCCATGTGGGTGCAGGGCCCAAGCACCTGGGCCATCTTTCACTGCCTTCCTGGGCCACAGCAGAGAGCTGGATTGGAAGAGGAGCAACCAGGACAGAACCGGCACCCCAACCAGGACTAGAACCCGGGGTGTCGGCGCCGCAGGTGGAGGGTTAACCTAGTGAGCCACAGCGCCAGCCCAATTGCTGTTCTTACGCATTCATCCTTCTAGTGCAACAGCAAAAAGTAAAGATATCCACTTCTGCTTTGAACTTCTTTATTTACTTGGAAGTTAGATACAGAGAGAGGAGAGAGGAGAGAGGAGAGAGAGAGAGAGAGAGAGAGAGAGAGAGAGAGAGAGAGAGAGATGTCTTCCATTCTCTGGTTCACTCCACAAATGGCCACAATGGCTGGGGCTTGGTCAGACTGAAACCAGGAGCCAGGAGTTTCATCTGGGTCTCCGACATAGGTGCAGGGCCCCAAGTACTTGGACCACCTTCTGCTGCTTTCCTAGATGCAGGGAGCTGGATTAGAAGTGGAGCAGCCAGGACTCAAACCGGTACCCATATGGGATGCTGGTGCCATAGGTGGCAGCTTTACCTGCTATGGTACAGCACTGGCCCTGAGCAATTTTTATTTTTATTTTTAAAAATTTATTTATTTGAAAGGCAGAGTTACAGAGAAAGAGAGAGAAAGAGGGGAGTGTTCGGGGGGGGGGGGGGAGGAGAAGTTTCCATCCAATGGTTCACTCCCCAATTGGCTGCAATGGCCACAGCTGCACTGATCCAAAGCCAGGAGACAGAAGCTTCTTGCAGGTCTCCCACATGGATGCAGGGGCCCAAGGACTTGGGCCATGTTCTACTGCTTTCCCAGGCCATAGCAGAGAGCTGTATCGGGAGTGGAGCAGCCGGGACTCAAACCGGCATCCATGTGGGATTGCTGGCACTACAGATGGTGGCTTTGCCCACTACACCACAGCGCCAGCCCCAATTTTATTTTTTTAAAAGATGTATTTATTTATTTGAAAAGCAGAGTGGCAGAGAGTGAGAGAGGGCTTCCATCTGCTGGTTCAGTCCCCAAATGGCCACAACAAGTGGGGCTAGGCCAGGCTGAACCAGGAGCCAAGAATTCCATACAGGACTCCCAAGTGGGTGACAGGAACCCAAGGAATTGGGCCTTCCCAGGTGCATTAGCACAGAGCTGTATCAGAAAGGGAGTAGCTAGAACTCAAGCTGGTGCTAGTGTGTGGGATATCAGCATTGCAAGCAAGTGGCTTAACCTACTGCTGTGCCACCATGTCCACTCTTGTCAGTGATTTTTAACCTATTTTTCCCACTTTGATATGTTGATTAAATAAAAATTAGGAGAAAATAATGAGGTAGAAAAAAAGATAATGAACTTTGTTCCTGAGTATTGACACTTTCTCTGGAATTCCCAGTCTTGGATTTAAAGTACAAAAATTCCATGGAACTTGGCTTCCGCTCAGCCTCTGCTCTCTTCAGTCCTCTCTGTTATCCTTCCCCTTTGCCTGTTTGCCTATTACAGTGCTGTCTGTCCTTAAATGATTAAATGATTTCCCTTACTTTATTGCCGATGCCTGCTACTTTCTTATTTCTCTACAGTCTTCTCTCATCTATTTCACACACAAAAAAATTTAAGTAATTGCATCTAGTTGCTTCTGATCGTTTTTCTATTCCATTTGTTCTTATCTGGGCTTGCTTCTGCCTCCACCACTGCTGGTGTCAGCAAGTTTCCAACTCAGCAGCTCTCCTCAGTCAGCATCTCTGACCGACCTGTTTCTGATACTGGTGACCATGGCCTCCTTGAAACTCCCTTCTTCTGACTTTCCAACCTGAGGCCCCTCCTCACTCTCCCTGTCCTTCTCCAACTCTCTTGCTTACTGGACCTTGCTAGGGTTTTTTCTCGGCCTTCTCTTGCAATGTGGCGGGGTTGGATGACTTTGGCTTTGAGCTCTAGCTGTGTGATCTTGGTTATGCTTATTTGACCTTTTTTATCCTCAGAATTATCATCTGTAAAATGATATTAATTTTTATTTATGAATTTTCATTTTATTTGAAAGGCAGAGAGACAGAGGTCTTCTGTCTACTGAGTCACTCCCCAAATGGCAGCAACAGCCACTGCTGGGCTGGACTGAAGCCAGAACTTTATCCTTGTCTCCCATGTGGGTGGCCGGGACCCAAGCAATTGAGTGCATTAGCTGGAAGTTGGACTCAGGAGTTGAACTTGGACTCAAACCCAGGCACTTGGATATGGGATGCAGATGTCTCAAGAGGTGTGTTAACTATTGTTCCAAACACCTGTCCCAAAAGCGATAATTGTACTATCCATCCAGCAGTTATTGTGTGGATTAAATGAGGTAAGACAGATGAATCACTGGTTAGTGAAGACCTCAGTACATCTGCAGCGGACACAGCGGTGGGTGTGTTTTCATTGCCAGCAGCCTTCTGTGTGTTTCCTGTCTCCTGCCTGTACCCTAACCTGAAGCGGTACCCATTCGTCCTATTTTCCTGCAGACGTTCAGTGCTTCTCAAGTGATCTTTATTCCCTGGATTCTAATCCCCCTTGCAATTGACATTTCTCTTTTAGATATTATCACTGACTTTTCTCTGTGTACAAAAGCATTTGTTATCACTTCTTTCTATATATTTTCTTAAAAAAAATTAGGGAGCTAGGCAGATGTTTATTTGCTCTCTGGATGGTGGTGCTGGGCTCTCTGAGTATAAAGTAGTGAAATAAATCATTAAAAGAAAATATTTATATGGAAAAATAATCATATGAGCATTATGGCTGGTTTCTAGTAGCCTGTGTAAAAAAAACAGGATTCTAGGGGCCAGCGCTATGGCTGTGGAGTCACCGCCTGCAGTGCTGGCATCCCATATGGGCGCCAATTCCAGTCCTGGCTGCTCCACTTCTGATCCAGCTCTCTGCTATGGCCTGGGAAAGCAGTAGATGATGGCCCGAGTCGTTGGACTCCTGTACCCATGTGGGAGACCCGGAAGAAGCCCCTGGCTCCTAGTTTCAGATTGGCGCAGCTCTGGCCATTGGACATTTTGTTGATGCTGATTCTTCCAATCCATGAACATGACAGATTTTTCCTTTTTGTGTGTGTGTGTCTTCTATTTCTTTCTTTAATGTTTTGTAATTCTCATCATAGAGATCTTTGACATCCTTTGTTAAATTTGTTCCCAGGTATTTGAATTTTTTGGAGCTAGTGTGAATGGGATTGATCTTAGAAGTTCTTTCTCAGCTGTGGCATTGTCTGTATATATGAAGGCTGTTGATTTTTGTGTATTGATGTTATATCCTGTTACTTTACCATACTCTTCTATGAGTTCCAGTAGTCTCTTAGTGGAGTCTTTTGGATCTCCTAATTATAGAATTAGGTAATCTGCAAAAAGAGATAGTTTGACTTCCTCCTTCCAAATTTGTATCCCTTTGATTTCTTTTTTTGCCTAATGGCTCTGGCTAAAACTTCCAGGACTATACTAAATAGCGTGGTGAGAGTGGACATCATTGTCTGGTTCTGGATCTCAGTGGGAATGCTTCCAACTTTTCCCCATTCAATAGGATGCTGGCCGTGGGTTTGTCATAGATGGCTTTGATTGTGTTGAGGAATGTTCCTTCTATACCCAGTTTGCTTAGAGTTTTCATCATGAAAGAGTGTTGTATTTTACCAAATGCTTTCTCTGCATCGATTGAGATAATCATATGGTTTTTGTTCTTCAGTTTGTTAATGTGATGTATCACATTGATTGGTTAAATCATCCCTGCATACCAGGGATTAATCCCACTTGGTCCAGGTGAATGATCTTTCTGATGTATTGTTGGATTTGTTTGGCTAGAATTTTGTTGAGGATTTTTGTGTCTGTGTTCATCAGGGAGATTGGTCTATAGTTCTCTTTTTCTGCTGTATCTTTTTCAGGTTTAGGAATTAAAGTGATGGTGGCTTCATAGAAAGAATTTGGGAGGATTCCCTCCATTTCAATTGTTTTGAATAGCTTTAAAAGAATTGGAGTTAGTTCTTTAAATGTCTGGTAGAATTCAGCAGTGAAGCCATCTGGTCCTGGGCTTTTCTTTGTTGGGAGGGTCTTTATTACTGATTCAATTTCTGTCTTGTTTATGGGTCTGTTTAAACTTTCTGTGTCTTCTTAGCTCAATTTAAGTATTTTGCATGTGTCCAGTAACCTATTCATTTCTATAAGTCTTCCCATTTTGTTGGCCCACAGCTCTTTGTAGTAATTTCTGATGATTCTTTTTATTTCTGTGTTGTCTGTTGTTACTTTTTTTATCTCTAATTTTATTGATTTGGGTGTTCTCTCTTCTTTTTTTGATTAGTTGGGTCAAGGATGTGTCAATTTTTAAAATTTTTTTCAAAAATCCAGCTGTTTTGCTGATCTTTTGTATTGTTTCATTGGTTTCAATTTTGTTTATTTCTTCTCTAATTTTAATTATCTCTTTTGTCTTACTAGTTATGGGTTTGGTTTGCTGTTGTTTTTCTAGAACCTTGAGATGTGTTGATAGCTCATTTATTTGTTGCCTTTGCAGTTTCTTCATGTAGACACCAATTGCCATAAACTGGCTCTTAACCCTGCTTTTGCTGTATCCCATAAGTTTTGGTATGTTGTATGGTCTTCTCCATTTGTTTCCAGAAATTTTTTTATTTCACTTTTGATTTCTTCAATCACCCACTGTTCATTCAGGAGCATGTTGTTCAGTCTCCATGTGTTTGCATGTATTCTAGAGATTCTTGAGTTGCTGATTTCCAGCTTCATTCCATTGTGGTGTGAGATGATGCATGGTATGATTTGATTATTTTGAATTTGCTGAGACTTGCTTTATGGCCTTTGCATGTAGTCAATCCTAGAGAAAGTTCCATGCACTGGTGAAAAGAATGTGTATTCTGTGGCTGTAGGATGGAAAGCCCTGTAGATGTCTGTTAGGTCCATTTTCTATAGTGTTCATTAATTCTGTTGTTTCCTTGCTGATTTTCTGTCTGGATGATATGTCCATTGCTGAAAGTTGGGTATTGTAGTCCCCCATTACTATTGTATTTAAGTCTATGTCTCCCTTTAGATCCTTAACATTTCTTTTAAATACTCAGGTGCCCTGTAATTAATTAGGTGCATATAAGTTTACAATAGCTGCATCCTCCTGTTGAATTGATCCTGTAATCATTACATAGTGCCTTTCTTTGTCTCTTTTAACAGTTTTTGTGCTAAAGTGTATTTTGTCTGATATTAGGATGGCTACACCAGCTATTTTTTGGTTTCTGTTGGCATGGAGTATCTTTTTCCATCCTTTTACTTTCATTCTGTATACATCTTTGTTGATGAAATGTGCTTCTTTTAGGCAGCAAATAGATGGATTTTGTTTTTTTAATCCATTCCGCCATTCTATGTTTTTTAACTGGAGAGTTTAGGCTGTTTATATTCAAGTTGACTATTGATAAGTTACTACTTTGTCCTACTATTTTTCCTATTTTTTAATTTGGATTTCCTTGATACTTTTACTGGGGGATTTTTTTTCTTCACCTTCTTTTGTAGTGATGACCATATTTCTGTTTTAATGAGTCAGTTATTCATTTGAAAGGTGGCATTACAGAGAGAGCAGAAGAGACAGAGACCTTTCATCTTCTTGTTCACCAACCAAATGGCCACAGTGACTGGAGTGGGCCAGGCCAAAACCAGGAACCAGGAGCTTCTTCTGGGTCTCCCACATGTGTGCAGGGGCCCAAGGACATGGACCATCCTCCACTGCTTTCCCAGGCTCATTAGCAGGGAGCTGGATCAGAAGTGGAGCAGCTGGAACTTGACCTAGCACCCATATGGAATGCTGGCACTGCAGGCTTTAACCCACTGTGGCATAGCACTGGCTCCAGTTTCTGTGTTTTAACAGTGACCATCCTGGCAATGGGTGTGGTCATCTTGTTGTGGTTTTGATTTGCATTTCTTTAATGATGGTTGATGTTGAGCATCTTTTATATGCTTTCTGCTCATCTGTATACTTTCTCAAGAAATATCTATCCAGTTCTTTGCTTGTTTTCAAACAAGTTGTTTGTTTTTTCATGTTAAATTGTATGAGTGCTTCATATATTCTGGATTGGAGTCCCTGGATATATCAGATATCTCAGATACTTTGATTTGCAATTTTTTTCTCCCATCACATGGTTGCCTTTTAATTGTGTTGATTGTATCCTTTGATACACAGAAGTTTTTAATTTTGATGAAGTCCCTGTTTGTCTATTTTTGGATATTAGCTTTTGCATAATGAGTTATGTTAATTCCACTACTTTATTTGAATATTTACCGGTATTATTTGTTCTTCTTTTTTTTTTTTATTTGACAGGCAGAGTTAGACAGTATGAGAGAGAGACAGAGAGAGAGGTCTCCCCTCCGCTGGTTCACCCCCCAAATGGCCGCTACGGCCGGAGCTACGCTGGCCAGGAGCCAGGTGCCCAAGCACTTGGGCCATCCAATTCTTATGTTGCCTGCTGATTTTTTCATAATCGGTTGGATGGGTCCTCTTTCTCTCTGGTTACTTGGTGGTGACTGTGTTTGGGAGTTGGCGGCTGCTCGGATTCTTTTTCTCCCCCTTGCTGTAAGCAGGGCAGGTTGGAAGGCAGAGGCCTGGTTAATGCAGACCTCTAGCTGCACAGTAAGGCCTGTGCTCATAGGCCTTCGGTTCACTGTTTCAATGTTGATCTCTGCTGTGTTCACTTTGTCCGTCAGTCATAAAGTTGAATCTCAGATTGTAGTTCCCCTTTCTCTGCCCCTTGTTGCCTCCAGGCCATTTTATCTGGGATAAGAAATTGGATTTGACAAAGGGGAACATTTCTACACTGTTGGTGGGAATGTTGCAGCAACTGTGGAAAACTGTGAAGATTTCTTTAAAAATTAGAAATAGATTTGCCATGAAATCCAGCAATCCCACTACTGGGTATATACCCAAAAACTTGAACACAGTGTATCCAAGAGAGACCTGCACCACCTTTTTCATAGCAGCACTGTTCGCAGTAGCCAACCGATGAATAGGCAAAGAAAATGTGGTATACATACACAATGGAATATTATTCAGCTATAAAAAGGAATGAAATTATAGCATATGCAGCAAAATGGACACAAATGGAGGACATCACGTTGAGTGAAATAAGCCGGAAGGAAGGTCTATATGTATCAGTATTGCTGCAAATATAGTTTTGTAAACCTTTGTTTTGTACTTTTTTTTTAAATTAAACTTTTATTTAATGAATATAAATTTCCAAAGTACAGCTTATGGGTTACAATGGTTTCCCCCTCCCAAAACTTTCCTCCCACCCACAACCCTCCCCCCTCCCGCTCCCTCTCCCCTTCCTATCACATCATGATTCATTTTCAATTCTCTTTATATACAAAAGATCAGTTTAGTATATATTAGGTAACGATTTCAACAGTTTGCCCCCATATAGCAACACAAAGTGAAAAAAAAAATACTGTTGGAGTACTAGTTATAGCATTAAATAAGAGTGTACAGCACATTAAAGACAGAGATCCTACATAATATTTTTTTTTAAATTAATTAATTTTCTATGCCATTTCCAATTTAACACCAGGTTTTTTTTTATTTCCAATTATCTTTATATACAGAAGATCGATTCAGTATGTAATTAGTAAAGATCTCATCAGTTTGTACCCACGCAGAAACACAAAGTGTAAAAATACTGTTTCAGTACTAGTTATAGCATCACTGCACATTAGACAACACATTAAGGACAGATCCCACATGGGATGTAAGTACACAGTGTTTTGTACTTTTTTAAATATACTTTCTCTTTTAAAGTATAAAATTTTTAAAAAAGATTTATTTATTTCAGAGGTAGAGTTACAGAGAGAGGAGAGAGAGAGAGAGAGAGTGATCTTCCATCTGCTGGTATAATTCCCAAATGACTGCAACTGCCAGAGGTGTACTGATCTGAAGCCAGGGGCAGGAGCTTGGTCCATCTTCTGCTGCTTTCCCAAGTGCATCAGCAGGGAGCTGGATCGGAAGTGGAGCAGCTGGGACTTGGACCACGCCCATATCGTTTGCTGGTGCCACAGTGCCATCCCCTATTTTATACCTTTGTGAAACTAGTGGTTAAGAATGTTACACTACTGGGCTGGTGCTGTGGCTTGGTAGGTTAAACCTCTGCTTGTGGCACTGGCATCCCATATGGACACCAGTTTGTGTCCTGGCTACTCCTTTTCTGACTCAGCTCTCATCTTATGGACTAGAAAAGCAGCGGACCAAGTGCTTGGGCCCCTGCTACCCACGTGGAAGAACCAGAAGATGCTCCTGGTTCCTTGCTTTGGATCAGCCCAGCTCCAGCTGTCGTGGCCATTTGGAGAGTGAACCAACAAGGGAATGAACCAGCGAATGGAAGACCTCTCTCTGTGTCTCTCCCTCTGTCTGTAACTTTACCTCTGAAAAAATAAATAAAATCTTTAAAAAAACAGAATGTCGGCCGGCGCTGCGGCTCACTAGGCTAATCCTCCGTCTTGCGGCACCGGCACACCGGGTTCTAGTCCCGGTCGGGGCACCGATCCTGTCCTGGTTGCCCCTCTTCCAGGCCAGCTCTCTGCTGTGGCCAGGGAGTGCAGTGGAGGATGGCCCAAGTGCTTGGGCCCTGCACCCCATGGGAGACCAGGAGAAGTACCTGGCTCCTGCCATCGGATCAGCGTGGTGCACCAGCCGCAGCACGCCAGCCGTGGTGGCCATTGGAGGGTGAACCAACGGCAAAGGAAGACCTTTCTCTCTGTCTCTCTCTCACTGTCCACTCTGCCTGTCAAAAAATTAAAAAAAAAACCAACAGAATGTTATACTACTATAGTTTTTATATATATATATATTTTTAACTTTTATTTAATGAATATAAATTTCCAAAGTACAGCTTATGGATTACAATGGCTTCCCCCCCATAACTTCCCTCCCACCCGCAAGCCTCCCCTTTCTCGCTCCTTCTCCCCTTCCATTCACATCGAGATTCATTTTCATTTCTCTTATATACAGAAGATCAGTTTAGTATATATTAAGTAAATATTTCAACAGTTTGCACCCACATAGAAACACAATGTGAAAAATACTGTTTGGGTACTAGTTATAGCATTAAATCACAATGTATAGCACATTAGGGACCAAGATCCTTCATGAGGAGTAAGTACACAGTGACTCTTGTTGTTGACTTAACAATTTGACACTCTTGTTTATGACCTCAGTAATCTCCCTGGGCTCCAGTCATGAGTTGCCAGGGCTTGGAAGCCTTTTGAGTTCACGGACTCTTATCATATTTAGACAAGGTCATAGTCAAAGTCGAAGTTCTCTCCTCCCTTTAGAGAAAGGTACCTCCTTCTTTGATGACCTGTTCTTTCCACTGGGATCTCACTCGTGGAGATCTTTCATTTAGGTCATTTTTTTTTCCAGAGTGTCTTGGCTTTCCATGCCTGCAATACTCTCATGGGATTTTCAGCCAGATCCGAATGCCCTAAGGGCTGATTCTGAGGCCAGAGTACTGTTTAGGACATCCGCCATTCTATGAGTCTGCTGTGCATCCCGCTTCCCAAGTTGGATCTTTTTCTCCCCCTTTTTTGTTCTATCGGTTAGTATTTTCAGACACTAGTCTTGTTTATGTGATCCCTTTGATTCTTAGTCCTATCATTATGGTCGATTGTGAACTGAAATTGATCAAATGGATTAGTGAGATGGCATTGGTATATGCCTCCTTGATGGGATTGAATTGGAATCCCCTGGTATGTTTCTAACTCTGCCGTTTGGGGCAAGTCAGCTTGCGCATGTCCCAAATTGTGCATCCCTTCCCTCTCTATTTCCCACTCTTATACTTAACAGGGATCACTTTTCAGTTAAGTTTCAACACTTAAGAATAACTGTGTATTAATTACAGAATTAAACCAATAGTAGTAAGTAGGACAGACAAAAAAATACTAAGCGGGATAATGTATTAAGTTGTTCATCAACAGTCAGGACAAGGGCTGATCAAGTCACCGTTTCTCATAGTGTCCACTTCACTTTAACAGGTTTCCTTTTTGGTGCTCAGTTAGTTGTCGCCGATCAGGGAGAACATGTGATATTTGTCCCTTTGGGACTGGCTTATTTCACTAAGCATAATGTTTTCCAGGTTCCTCCATTTTGTTGCAAATGACTGGATTTCATTGTTTTTGACTGCTGTATTATACTACTATAGTTTTAATGACCTGTGATTACTTTAAAATTTACTGTATATGGGTGAAATGGTCATTTTTCCATTCAGTTATTGTTTGTAGCCATTGTCTATATTCCCACTAAACTAGGGTCTTGTTGCTTTTTATTTTTTAAACTTCTTGTTTGGTGAAGTATTGAGCCTTTTTAACTGCGATGCAAGTTTAAGATATGTTATCTCAAAAACTAAAAAACCTAAAAAGAGAGAGAAGGAAGAAGGTTGGATAGAGAGGGGGAGAAAATGTGGAAGGGAATATGGTTATATTCTTAGAACTGTACATACAAAGCACACTGAATCTGTTCAAAACTAATTAAACATTAAAATAAAAAAAAATGTTTGTAAAGCAGTGGGATCTGGGAATACAAGGTCTGAGTGACTGGAAGGTGCTCCCTGCATTCTGCAGCCCCCTCTCAAGAGCTCAGCTGCTCCTCCTTGCCCTGCACCACCACCAGTTCTCATCTTTAAGGCAGGATATTTAGGAAAGGGTAGGATCATCTTATACCTAAGAACATTACAGCTTGCCTAAGGTTCAAGGAGAGCAAGCTTTTAGAGTGTGTCATCCTCCTCAAGAGTTTGAGTATTAAGTATGTTCTGGTACTTTCTGTTCCAAATGAATATGTCCCCTAAGAGTATTCTATGCACATCATGTTACTACTTATCAATTATTTTTATTCTTATTTTGTGTCTCTGAAAATTCAGACCCATAGAGACAAGTAACTAGTTAAGATGGTGATAAATCCAGGGTTTGAACCCATCTGTTTGACTCTTGTGCCAACAATCTTTTCCTATGTCACACTATTGTATTTCATGAAGATTAATTTGGTGTAGAATCATAGAGGTAAGAAACTGCTGGTGTAGTGCGGCAGGGCTTTCTGATGGGCCTGTGCAGCCCTTGCCTTTCTGTGTGTGTTTTCTTGGTTCTGTCATTTACTAGCATGGTCCAGTGCTCAGTGGTTTCAATGTCCATCCTTTCCAGATGAGTTCATCTTTTCTGCTTACCCAGTGGATCTGCCATCATCTCCTTCTGAACCAGGTCACTGTTCTTGCCTAACTGTGATAACATTTTTGAAAACTCTCCAATGTTCCCAGTAATTGTAGTTTCATTTTCTCAATTCTACCGTATACAGTTGTCAGTCCCCCAGCACGGAAACCAGTGTGCATTTTAACTTTTTATTTATTTATTTATTTATTTATTTATTTTCAGGCTGGGAGACAAGCCTTGAAACCAAAGAGCCAACTCCAAATCCCAGCACTACTGAAGATTTATCCTATGGGGTGATGGAAAGGGACGGTGTCTGGCATTCTACTTTAAGGGATACCCAGGAACCTGATAATTGGGTAGAGTGGCAACAGGAAATCCAGGAAAGACATCCAGGCCAAGTAGCAGTTAGCCATAAGGAAACCCTCTTTGAGAAGAGTGTATTTGGAGGTAATGAATTTGAAAGATGTTCTCTAGTCAGGGTTCAGTCATCAATATACAACAAAGCATTGCTATGGCAAAGAGATCTCATAATTGGAATTCACACGGAAAGGACACTAAGAAAAATTCCGAGTTAATTAAAACTCAAAGAATGTTTGTAGGGAAGAAAATCTATGAATGTAATGAATGTGGGAAAACCTTCAGCCAGAGCTCATCCCTTCTTAAGCACCAGCGGATTCATACTGGGGAGAAGCCCTATAAGTGTAATGTTTGTGGGAAGCACTTCATCGAACGCTCTTCCCTCACTGTACATCAAAGAATTCATACTGGAGAGAAACCCTACAAATGTAATGAATGTGGAAAAGCCTTCAGTCAGAGCATGAATCTTACTGTGCATCAAAGAACTCATACTGGAGAGAAACCGTACCAGTGCAAAGAGTGTGGAAAAGCCTTCCGGAAGAATTCATCCCTTATTCAACATGAAAGAATTCATACTGGGGAGAAACCTTACAGGTGTAATGAATGTGGTAAAGCTTTTACCCAAAGCATGAATCTTACAGTGCATAAGAGAACTCACACAGGAGAAAAACCCTATGAATGTAAGGAATGCGGGAAAGCCTTTAGTCAGAGCATGCATCTTATTGTCCACCAGAGAAGTCATACTGGAGAAAGACCCTATGAGTGTAGTGAATGTGGAAAAGCCTTTAGTAAGAGCTCAACTCTTACCCTACATCAGCGAAATCACACTGGAGAAAAACCCTACAAATGTAACAAATGTGGGAAATCCTTCAGCCAAAGCACATACCTTATAGAACATCAGAGACTTCATTCTGGAGTTAAGCCTTTTGAATGTAATCAGTGTGGAAAAGCTTTCAGTAAGAATTCGTCTCTTACTCAGCATCGGAGGATCCACACTGGAGAGAAACCTTATGAGTGTGTGGTGTGTGGAAAACATTTCACTGGACGATCGTCCCTTACTGTACATCAGGTTATTCACACTGGAGAGAAGCCATATGAATGCAGTGAATGTGGGAAGGCCTTCAGCCAGAGTGCATACCTTATTGAACATCAGAGGATCCATACTGGTGAGAAACCCTATGAATGTGGTCAGTGTGGAAAAGCCTTCATTAAGAATTCATCTCTTACAGTACACCAGAGAACGCACACAGGAGAGAAACCCTATCAGTGTAGTGAATGCGGGAAGGCCTTCAGTCGGAGTACAAATCTTACACGACATCAAAGAACCCACACGTGAGGAAAGTTTCTGTTGGTCCCTTCATTATGATTAACTCTTCAGTTATAATTAAGTAAATTATGTAATGGAGAAACCAATGATGAAAATTGGTCTTGATGATGAGAATCTTTTAGTTAAGGTATAATATGCCATATTGATGATACAGACCAGGGCAGAGAAACCATGTCAAAGTGGAGAAATTTTGACTCAGAAGGTAACAAAATATTATGTTTCAGAAGGTTTAAGTGGCTAACACTATAAACGTGAAGACTGATGCTGAAAATAAGTCCTGTGGTATCATACTGCAGATTTTTCTCTGGATATCTGGAGAGGAAATGTCAGAAAGTTTAACTCGACTGTCCAAAGACCTGGTATGTAGTCCTGAACTACTACTCGCTTGGACAAGTCACCCACATTCTCCAGGTCATGGTCTCCTTACCTGGTGAATTAGGGAGTTTGGACTTACAAGATCACTAGGACCCCTATTAGTCAACATGCTACAAACCTATGGCAACAACACTGAGAAGTCCTTGATCTTTTACCCATGTATATGTTATCCAGATGCTTCTGTTCCACAGTCTGGTTTCCCTGGATGTTTTGGATCAGATTTCTCTACCTCTACAAATTCCTCCCCCTGCATTATTTTCTTTCCTAACATATCCTAATTCCTCCTAGGTGATGAAATAATTGTACAGACCTTAATGCAACAGCATGCTGTTTTGAGTTTTCAGTAGTCATTAAACTGTTCAATAGTAAGCTGATTGTTTACAAAGCAATTAACTTAAATATAGTCTAGTTATGCAGGAATCATATAAATGCGTGTCTTTGTGTCATATTCTGACTGTCAAAAGTGGAAGGAAGAACAGAAGGGATTGAACACTAATGGAGGTGGACATTTGGATATTAACAAAGTCTTTGCAACCCAAAGCACACTCAAAATTGTCAGGGATATTTTCTAGATCGGGCACAATGAGAGAAGTTTAAGATTGCAGTTTAAATTGGTACTGTAATGGATGGGGTAAGTGGAGGCAAGAGGAAGCAGTAGATGCTGAGGGGAATAAACTGCCAAAGAAAAAACAGAAACAAAAATCAGGAGGTGAGGGTGCCACAGAAGTAAAAAGAGAACTTTAGCATAGGGATGGGAATACTTCTGCTTATTTTCTTTAAAAGGTTTATTTATTTGAAAGGTAGAACAAGGTGGGAGGAGAGAGAGAGAGATCTTCCATCGGCTGGTTCAGTCCCCCAATGGCCACAACAGCTGGGGCTGGGCTAGGCTGGAGCAAGGAGCCAGGAACTCCATCAGGGTCTACATGGTTGGCAAAGATCCAAGTACTTAGCAGTCTTCTGCTTCTTTCTTAGGTAAATTAGCAGGAAGCTGGATTGGAAGTGGAGGAACCTGCTGTACAACAATGCTGGCCCTTAGGGAATAGTGAATCTATCCAAGTGGTATAGAGGATAAAGGAAGATGCTTTAAAACTACAGTAAATTGTAGTGGGTTGGAGAGTGAGTTAAAGAGTGAAAAGGACTTAGCAGCTTTCCTGAGATGGGAGATATTTAGATAGATCACCCTAGAGGTGATTGGGTAAAGGTTGAGAAAGAGCATATCAGATCAGCTTTTGGCTACAATTAATGGAAAACCTCATCAACTATGCTGTGACAAATGGGGATTTATTTTTCTCGTATAACAAATCTGGGTGTGACTGGCATTTGTTCGTCGGCAAAATAATTCAGTAGACTTGCGTGTCATGGGGTTTCTATCATGATCATTTGATGGCAACTATGACCAAGTAAAATACCTCCAGTCCAGATATGATGCAAAGCACTGGCAGCATCTGGCCTTTTATCAGAATCAGTTTTTCCAGAAGCCCCTGGGCAAACTCCTGCTTTCACCTCATGGACCACAGCTATTACCTGTAACCCCTACCAACAAGAGAGGCTGGGAAAAGAAGTATTTAGCCCTTCCCAACTCCATAGTGAAGGTGAGCAAAGAAAAGCAAGTTTGAGAATGGCATTGCTTTAGGCAGCTGATGGTCTGCCAAGGAATGTTTGTGTGATTTAAGAAGGCACTGAGCGTGTTTATAATTGAAGAGTCGCGGGAGAGTAGGAAAGTGCAGCAAGCAGTAAGAGTATAGCTCACATGATGCACGCTGGGAGCGGCAGGAATCTTTGTCAACAGTAGGAAGGAAACTATCCTCTTGGAGAGGTAGGGATGAAGAAATCATGGGAGGAAGTTGTGGAGGAAGTGCCCTTGTTTGGACCTTAGGCAATCCAAAGTCTGTCTGGGGCTGTGTGATTCCCCAGGGCCGTCTCAGGGTTCGTACTTGACTAGTTTTGAGTCACTGCCCCCTCCTTAGCTTCAACGCCCTTTATTTCTCTCCTTGTCCTGTGCCTCCCCTTTGAGCCTTTATTTTGCTGCTGTCATTTTCATCTACTTCTACCCATACCTTCTCTGCCTTTCTTCTTTCCCTTTAATTCTACCTGTTGACATCAGGTGAACAAAAATATGAGAAAGGAAAAAGGAGACTTATGTACATAACGGAGAGGTCTCCTTAACAGTCTGACTGCTGAGGACCCAGTTAGTTTAGTGTTTCACTCTCCCTTCTCCCACACCAATTTGAACTCCACTGGTTTCTATTTCAGTGCAGTCGGGGAGCTCCAGGCTAGGCACAGAGTGAAGAGTGTGTATGTTTATGGTGGGGGTACGTGTGCAGAAGAGTACTTAGCTCAGTGTTGGTGACTTGCCTCCACACTGCAAAATGAGGCAAAGGGAGACACCTGGACAGCATATTCAGAGGATATGGGTCTGGGAGAGAAGACCCTTGTTATCAAACCCTCCAGTTAAGCCCATGCCCTTCATTTTGGGGTCCATCCTCAGTACAAGTGTAGTTTCTATAATATTTGAAAATTATTTTTCTTGTGGCTGAAAAGGCAGTGTCACAAGACCTTGCAGCACCAAGGAGCCATCAGGAGCCGAGGATGCCTGCGTGCTCTCATCTTCTCTCCATGGCCTGCCGCTTCCACTGCATGGGCTGCTGTGGACACTTGGTCCATCTCCTCAGTGAAGCTTGGCTGCTTTTGCTTACAGTTGAATGTGCACATGACCCAGAAGGTCAGCATTAACTCTCCTACCTAGGGACCTTTCAGCTTCCTTCTGACCCCTAAGTCTCTCTCTCTCTTTTTTTTTTTTTTTTTTTTTTGACAGGCAGAGTGGACAGTGAGAGAGACAGAGAGAAAGGTCTTCCTTTGCCGTTGGTTCACCCTCCAATGGCCGGCGCGCTGCAGCTGGCGCAGCGCGCTGATCTGAAGGCAGGAGCCAGGTGCTTCTCCTGGTCTCCCATGGGGTGCAGGGCCCAAGCACTTGGGCCATCCTCCACTGCACTCCGTGGCCACAGCAGAGAGCTGGCCTGGAAGAGGGGCAACCAGGACAGAATCCAGCACCCCGACCGGGACTAGAACCTGGTGTGCCAGCGCCGCAAGGTGGAGGATTAGCCAATTGAGCCGCGGCGCCGGCCCCCTAAGTCTCTTTCTTAATTTGAAAATTCCATGAAAGAAATCTGGATAGCTCAGGTCATTGTTTTTTTTTTTTTTTTTTTTTTTTTTTGACAGGCAGAGTTAGACAGTGATAAAGAGAGAGACAGAGATAGAAAGAGAGAAAGGTCTTCCTTTTCCATTGGTTTCCCCCCCCCCGCCCCCCACCAAGTGGCCACTATGGGCGGTGCGTTGCGGCTGGTGTGCTGTGCTGATCTGAAGCCAGGAACCAGATGTTTCCTCCTGGTCTTCCATGTGGGTGCAGGGCCCAAGGACCTGGGCCATCCTCCGCTGCACTCTCGGGCCACAGCAGAGAGCTGGACTGGAAGAGGAGCAACTGGGACAGAATCCAGTGCCCCAACTGGGACTAGAACCCGGGGTGCTGGCACCGCAGGAGGAGGATTAGCCTAGTGAGCTGTGGTGCCGGCCTCAGGTCATTGTTTCTTACTGTACTTTGTCCAGGACCCTTCCCTTTTCCAATCAGCTGGTGCGGATGAGGGCTGCCGTGCAGTCTCTGTCCATGCAGTTGGGGCCATGGCCATAAGCAGTGATAGGTATGAGCAGTACGTCACTAGGTCCTCACTCAGCACCTGCTCAGGAGTTGCTGGGGATGAAGAGCTGTAAAGGAGCTCATGGTAGGGAAGTCAGAACTAAGAGGAATTAAGGTGCAGCTGGATGATTTCGAAACAGCAAGAAACAGGGCCCTCTAGAACTACCCACAATGAGGTGTTTGAGGCATATTTCCTACAGCTGGGTCATCACTCAGAAGACAGATGGGGTCACTTCCTGTACTTGCGCTTTGTGAAATGGATATCTAGGCACTTCCAGAGGTTACCAACTGGGACTAAGTGGTGGAGTTCTAGAACATGGTGCCAGAAACCCTCTTCTAGATTGTATGCAGTCCCCAAAATATGGCTGTTCACAGGGACTGCACTTGGCTCCTGAAAAAAAAATCACAACACATCTAGAAGCGAAGGGACTATGAAAAAAAATGATGAATGGTTAGGTCATAGTTGAATAGGTTACCCCCCTGTCTACATATACATTGGTATAATTCAGTGCCTGCACACAGTTGGCATCCCCTGTGCTGCCTGTCCGAGTGATGACAGTGTAGTTCATTCATGTGACTAACACTGAGCTCCTAGCATAGGTCAGCTTCTATGAACTCCAGGATAAATGATCCCTGGTGTAGCTGTCAGGCAGCTCCTGGCACAGCGTGCCATGGGAGTGAACCAGTTGAGTGCAGGGGAGGAAATAGGCTGATCAGGAAGGGGAAGTTGGGCGGGGGAGGGGGGTAAGCAGCCATAGTGGCAAGAAGGCTTCACACATTTTGGGGACTGTAAGAGGTCTATGACTTGAACATCCAGTAGAGGTCAAGAAGTAACCAGAAATGAAGCTAAAGGAAGATCCTGTTGCCTCATAGTGCAAGGGGCTTCTAGCAGGGCTCAGCAAGTGAACTCAGGAACCAGTAAGCAGCAGCCTGTATCCTGAGGAAGAGTGTTGAAGCACACTGGTGATGAGGTCCCGGTCAAATGTTAGGTGAGTGTCTGCATATAAATAGTATAGCAGACAGGGAAGGTTCTGCAGACAATAATGTAACCACTTTCTGAGGACGGGAGCGTCCAGTGAGAATCCTTTTGTGTGTGTTTGGGGGTGGGGGTGGGAAGGATGTCTGGTGAATGTTCAAAACAATATCAGGTTAGTGTGTAAATCCTGGCTACAGCAAGAGGATATACGGCTTCTCTTTAGTTTTAGGGCCTCCACCCCATTTTTTTTCTCTTTTAAGCTGCCTTTGGAAGCTTACCTCTTACCAGACTACAGCAGGGTCAGGAGAAATGGGTCAGATAATGGAGGGTTCACTGCTTTTTTTCAGGAGTTTTGGAAGACTTGGGTCCTTGAATGGGAGCTCTCAGCCACTGTGGGCAATGAGCAATGAGGTCTCCTTTGCACCTTTCCCCCATCAGCTAAAGCAAGGACTCCTAGTTCCACTCCTTAGATGTGGGACCTTGGGCCAGGCATTTGACATGTAAGTGCCTTGGTTTTCTCATTTGTTAATAGTGCAAACCTCAGAGCTTGGCTTGTGTCAGATAACAATGCAAACTACTTGGAAAAGTGCCTCAGATGTGATTAGTACTCAAGAAATATATGACTGTAATCTCTTATACCCAAAAACAGAATATGACATCCAGAACCCTTCATTATCTTAGAATCCCTAGGCTTTCCAAGTGCAAATCCCTTGTAGGAAGTTACATCAGGGGCTGGCATTGTGGTGTAGTGGATAAGGCTGCCACCTGCAGTGCTGGCATCCCATACGAGTGCTGGTTCGTGTCCTGGCTGCTCCACTTCTGATCCAGCTTCCTGCTAATGGCCTGGGAAAAGCAGCAGAACATGACCCAAATGTTTGGGCCCCTGCCACCTAACTGGGAGACCTGGAAGAAGCTCCTGGCTCCTAGCTTTGGCCTGGTCCAGCCCTGGCTGTTGTGACCAGCTGGGAAACAAACCAGTGGATGGAAGACTGTGTGTGCATCTCCCTATCTGTAGATCTGACTTTGAAATAAATAAATAATTCCTTTAAAAAAAAGTTTGCATCATTGCATAGGGCAGCCCTCACCCTGACTACTGGAACAGCTTCTGACCTGGTTTCCACCCCAGCTGACAGTCATTCTATGAACATGTGCCCAGCCGTGCTATTGTTTTTGGCCCGGGTGGTTTCCCATCACACACAAAATGAACCCAGAGCTCCTGTATGGTCTTCAAGGCCTCTAGTTGCCCCTCCCTCTGACCTCACCTTGCTTCTCCCTTGTTCACTATGCCCTGGCCACTCCCATTGGCCTGGCTGAGCCTCACACTCAGGAGCACACTTCTCTCTGGATGCATTCCTGTCCCCTCCCCTTGGACAGCTCTAACTTTAGGCGTTCCTCCTTGTGTTCAACTCTATTCAGATGTTACCTCTGGAAACAGAAGAACTCCCCGAAATGCTACTTAAAATTCCTCCCATTCCATCCCACCTATGTAAATACTCATTTCTTGAATGATTACTTCTCCTACTGAAATGAAGCCTGCAGGGCTGCAGGGTTTTCACTGCTGTTCTCCAGCCCTTAGAACAGGGTCTGACACAGACGTGCCCCTTAAGTGTCTGCAAACTCCAAACGGAATGCTGTAGTGCCCTGTACACAGTCACTGACACTGTAGTGACAAGCCTCAGGTCACGTTCTCCACTTTTTTTTTTTTTCATCACCGACAAAGTTAGAATCCTCCCATCTTTCCTTCTGAGCTCCACAAAAACGACAAGTTTACAGGCAACTACTCTCTCCAGTGGGGCACTCCTATACGTTACCTCATCCAAGACAGGGCCACAAGAGCTCGCAGGCCGCCTTCTCCAAACACCACTCGAGGCGGGGTCCTTGGCACCCAACCCTTTCCTCCCTTCGCCCTGTGGGCAGTGACTGAGTCCTGGGTCTACCCCACCTCCTTCCCCACGCACCAAGCTCGGTCCCCGGCGGCCACCATTCAGCTTTCTCCTGTCCACCCCGAACCCGCAAGTGGAAGTTATTATCGCGTCTGGGACCGCGCCGGGGCCGACCGCCGGAGCAAGCTGCAACAGTCCGGCCAAGGGCGCACTCCGCCAGCTTTTCATTTTTCGGCGCGGTTCACAGGAAAGCGCCTTTTCGGCTTGTCGCCTCCTGTTCCGTCCCCAGGGCCCTTCCCAATCCTCTCTCGTCCCCTGCCGCCCTGCACTAACCTTCCTTATCCCACCGCCCACTTTTCCTGGGCCGTAGTTACGGGGGCGGAGACCTAGCTCAAATCCCAACAGAAACGAACCCAAATACTAACGGGGCGATTAGCGAGCAAGAGACAGCCACGCTCCTGCGCTGAGGCCCCTGGGAAATGTAGTCCAACACCCAGAGCCGCTGGGGCGGGGCCCGTCTGCGCAGGCGCACGCCGCCTCCGCGCCGCCGCCTCTCCCTTTGGGCAGTGGAGTCTTGGAAGCAGAAGTGCCGCAGCCCGCAGACTTCTGGGATTTCGGCTCGGCGGATCCCAAGGCAACGCGCAAGCGCAGTTCAGATGCGGGCTGCCGACTTCAGCTCATTGTGTCTGACTGCGATGTGGTGGTTGCAGCCTCCCGCCGCCGGCGGAGGCTCTGCGAAGGGCAGCTCGGTGGTGACCAGGCACGAGGGCCAGAGCCTCAGGGGGAGAGTGGGAGCGGCCGTGGGGTGGTCGGGCCTCAGGAGACGGGGCTGGGGTGGGGTGGGTTGGGGTGGGGTGGGGAGGGATGGAGCGGAAGAGATCCGGGTCGTGACCCGTTCTGGAGGATGCCCGTCGAATGCCGCAAACTTCCCGGAATGTGTCTGTGAGATTCGACTGCGAACAGAAAGGGAGTTGGGAGGGCGGCCAGAGGTGGGCGTCTTGCGTTGGGGGTCCGAATCTGAGCGCGTGTGGAGGAGGATGTCAGGCCGCGGCGGAGCGTCGTGGGGCGGACTCTGGATCCCATGTGTACTCCGGCGAGGTTGGAGTCCTGTGTGGGGAACTCGCCGAGGCCAGGGCGGTGCAGCCGGCAGCAGCTCCGGAGGGCCCAGCAAAGTGTGGAGGCCGGGGTGCGGGGTTGTGCGAAGAGGATTCCTAACCCCTGCCCGCCAGAAACTCAGCCTGCTTGTTTGCACCTTAGCCGACAGGTCGTCCAAACCGAGCCCTAGGAAGCGAGATACCTGAGGCCGGGAGTTTTAAGTACTGCAGATGCGATCCGTGTAGATGGCCTTAAAAAAAAAAAAAAGTTACATTTACTTGAAAGAGTCACAGAAGGAGAGTGGGAGAGACAGCGAAAGAGAGATCTTCTACCCACTGATTCACTCCCCAGATGGCCGCAAGGCCGGGGCTGGGCCAGGAAGGGCCAGGAGCTCCTGGTCTCTCCCACCTGGGTGCAGGGGGCCCAAGCACTCGGGCCATCTTTGTGCTGCTTTTCCCAGGCCATTAGCTAAGGGAGCTGGATGAGAGGCTGAGTAGCCAGCACCCTAACCAGCACTCATATGCGATGCCCTTGTTGCAGCCAGTGGCTTCCCCCACTGTCACAACACTGGTGCCCTGGCCTCCTTTTGGAGGATAAATGATGGCCCTCCTGTCCCTCCACTCCCCTCCAAGGATCTATTCTCTGTTCCAAGAGGAGAAGGGGTTCTTGGGATTCCTCAAGATAGCCTAAGGGAAAAGAGCAGAGGGTGGGTGGGAATGGAGCAGGCCTTTCTCCAAGATGTCCTTGTACTTGAGGTATGGAAGGGAAGACATGGAGGACCCAGCTAGAGGGAGTGGGGCAGTAGTGGCATGGTGGATGCCCCACTGGGAAGTGGTGGCCGGCAAAATACTCACAGTCAGGGATGCATGGGGACGGAGAGCTGAGTGCCCGCGCCCTGGGGGGCGAGATTGGTGGGGCTGTCAAGTGTGATGCTCACAGCCTGCCCCTGCTGGCTGGGTGTGATAGCTTAGACCCTGTCCTCCCCTCCCAACAGGTGTGTAGGCATTGCCAGCTCCAGGAGCCCCCTGGCTGCAAAGCTCTACACCTTCCTCCCTGGCGCTTGGCCTGTCCCCGAGAGGGCTCATCAAGGAAGGAATGGCTGTCAGCCACCTGCCAGCCACAGTCCAGGTGAGTAGGTGGTCACTGGGCTGGGGGAGGGGAGATGTGTTTCCCTCTTACACTTTCTCTTGGGCTAGCTTCCAGCCCAGTCTCCTGCTGGAGCCTGACCCGGCTGCTCCCTCCAACCCTGTCGGGCCCATGCTAATGGGCGTTGGAGCTGAGTAACTTGTGAAGGTCATGTAAGTAGCAGAACTGGGCCTGCAGCCCCGGTTGGTCTGAAATGCCATCCAGTGCTTCCTAAAAAGAGGTTCCAGCCTCTTCCCAGTGAGAGCATGGACTCGGACAGGGACAGCATTCATTCGAGTGTGATGGCTGATGTGCTGGGTACAGTGTTCCAATTCCTTCCCCTTTCAACCTTTCTTGAACAGGAATGTGCGGCAGAAATTACTGGAAGGGATGAGCAGCTGGGTGTAGGTTCTGTGCTCCACAGAGCCACACATGGCGGCTGCTCCCCTCCTCCCAGTTTGGGACTCATTCTTTGGGACTCACCTGAGGCATGGCTTTCTCTGAGAAACCTGTCTCCATGGCGTCAGTGTCTGGCCCTTCCCGTCCCTGCCCTTCCCCTTCCATCCACTCGGGTCATGCACTGTCTCACACTTCCAGGCCGCCTTCATCTGCTTGCCATTCAGCAGATGGATACTAGACGTGTCTATCCATCAGAGATGCAGGGGTGCTAGAGGTCCAAGCAGGAACAATGGGCCCTGACAGAGGGGTTCCTGGCTGCACTTCGGCAAGTGTTTCTTGTGTACCGACATTTGGGGTGAAGGCAGCAGAAACCTAATGCAGACTGCCGTAAGCTAAGGCTTATTGGAAGAATACCTGAGGAACCTGGACTCTGGCTGTGGAAGTGGGATCTGGAATAATTCGAAAGCCCCTTCTCTAAGGCCCTTTCTTTCTATAATGAGCTTCTGTTTCCACCTCTTCTCAGAGTACTCATTCCCTTGGCCGCTGAGCTGGCTGGGAAGACCAGAACGAGTTAGTCCGATGTGTTAGCTTTCAGGTACCAGGAGACTGTTTCCCAGTTTCAGGGCAGGGGTTGGGTAGCAGTCGGGGGGGACGAGGTCCCACTGTACAGAGCGACAGTGCTGGCCATTGTTGGCCCCAATGGCCTTATGCAGCAGGTAACTGTCTGAGGTGCCATGTTCTCGATGCTTGGAAGGCAAGGCGCGTGTAGAAACCTATGTACCTTCTTGGAGTTAACAGTCCAGCTGGGGCCTGACAGCAGTCACCAGGAAATGGGCTAGCGCTTTGATGGGAGCTCACCGGTGACCTAGGAGTGGTCAGGAGACCTGAGTAGGATGGGGCCATACTGGATGAGGATGGAGGCAGCAGGACTGGGCAGCCTGCAGGAGATGGGCTGATTGAGCAGCCAACGTGAAGATCTCCACCATCATCCACGTCTCTTCAGAGCAGGAAGAAGCCTGGTACAAAGCCAGCCCCCTGGGGCAGCAGCTCCTTGTGTGCTGGTGGTCCCAGAGAAAGCCTGTGAAGCGTAGCCCCTGGTCTGTGAGAACAACGTTGCTTTTTGCAGGGCTTGGTGACATTCAAGGACGTGGCTGTGCTCTTCACCCAGGAAGAATGGGGCCGCCTGAGCCCTGCCCAGAGGACCCTCTACCGGGACGTGATGCTGGAGAACTACAGCCACCTGGTCTCTCTGGGTAAGGCGGGGAGCCTAGGAGCCTGGACCTGCACTTGTGGGGTTCTCCCTAGGCCCCTTATACTGCTGCTAGACAAAAGCTGGGCTGGCAGCGGGCCAGCCGAGGATGCTGTCACTAAGGCTACACTGCTCTGTGACATCCCCAGGCCCCTTTTGAGTTCAAGTGCAGCAGGTTCTGCCTGAGTGACTGGAAGTCGAATCCTTGCTCCCTTGGAAAGGGAGACGGGCGTAGGAACGAATCGTGTCAGCCCGAGCTGTCTCTCTGGCTCCCGCTTGTGGTATTTGCCTCTGTTGTGAACTGATATAGTGCTTTTTTTTTTTCTTTCTTCGAAAACAGGACTCTTAGGAGCCAAGCCAGACATATTTTCTCAGCTGGGAAAAGGGGAAGAATGGGTCCCAGAGGATGGCTCGGGAAGCTTCTGTCTTGGTAAGAATCACACACAGGAAGGCAGGAAGAGGAACCCGGCTGGCCGAGGGCTGTGAGGCTCAGTAAACACCAGGCCTGTGCATTGAGAAGTGGGCATGTTTTATCTCCTGTTCCCCTCAGGACCCTGTCGGCACTTCTGTCCCAGCATGCTTTGCTCAACCCTGGCACTCACTTGCTGTGGCAGCTCGTGCCTCTCAGGACCCTTTCCTCCATAACTCTGCTTTCTGCATTTGGCATGGAATAGTAGGGTCCCCAGTCACGTCATCCGAGAGGTTCCCCCTCACTTCCGTGCCTGAGTGTCCTGCTGGTCAGATCTGACCCTGCAGTGTCCACGGCAGAGCAGCTCCTGGTCTCAGGAGCCTGTTTCCAGGTGCTCGGTGAAGCCTCTCTTCTAGGTAAACGTTGCTCGTTTCTTCGCCTGCCTCCATGTTAGCTCACCCACGTGGATGAACACTCAACCAGAATCTGACCGTCCTCTCCCTTCTTCCAGGCACCCTGCCAGGCTGTGGCACCTGTCTTGTTGTGGTGCTCACACCTCCCACAGGGCTTGGCGTCTTTTGTTGCTGGTGGGACTGAGAGCGCGACACTTGGATTGTCACGCATCTGGAGGAGCCCACTGGGTCTCATAGGGGAAGGGCAGGGCTCTGTCTTTCCCTCTTCCCATGATATTCTAGAAAGCATAGGGCCTTACTGAAAGCATTGTAAAGTTTCACTTGCAGCTGGTATTTTGCAGATCATAAAGTATTTCCACAAACCTTTAGTTACTGATTTCTCATAGTAACTAGTGACCTTAGAGCCTACAGGAAATAACTGTACCTGAAATATCTAGGACCTGACCTGTTACAGAATTTAAATATCTTAATCCAAACCTGGGTTATCAAAAAAAATGCTTTTCTTAACTTAGCCCCATAACATTCTTTTTTTTTTTTTTTAAGATTTATTTATTTATTTGAAAGTCAGAGTTACACACAGAGAGAAGGAGAGGCAGAGAGAGAGAGAGAGATCCTCTATCCGCTGGTTTACTTCCCAGTTGGCTGCAACGGTTGGAGCTGCGCCAATCTGAAGCCAGGAGCCAGGAGCTTCTTCTGGGTCTCCCATGAGGATGCAGGGGCCCTAGGGCCTAGGCCATCTCCTATTGCTTTCCCAGGCCATAGCAGAGAGCTGTATCGGAAGTGGAGCAGCTGGGTCTGGAACTGGCCCACATGGGATGCTGGCACCTCAGGCAGTGGCTTCACCTGCTATGCCACAGCACCGGCCTCTCTCATAACATTCTAAGTACTCTGTACATTATAATTAAACTAAGGGGTTTTTAATATTTTATTTTGTGGTACGCAAGCAATGTTGCACCAAAAAAAAAAAGAAGTTAAGCCAAATAAATTCATCTACAGTCTCGCTACTCTGCTGTACTGACAGCTTCTATTTAGATCATTCAATCTCCCATTCTTTCATCATTAAAACCAGTTCCTAACTACACGTGTATAGGAGGAATATGATGATGAAAAAGGACTTTTCAGCTGGTGTAGGTGATGACGTGAGAAATAGACGTGGCTCAATCTGTCACAGGTCCCTTCCCACACCTTGGTTGTAGCACATCCTATTTGTGGATTGCTGGGAGATGCTGACTCTGAGCCAGTTCATGAAGGTCATTAGCCAGTAGCCAGACAGACATAGAAAGAAGTCTTACTTTATTCTCAAAATTAAGTTTTATCATCCTCTCCCATTCCCTGTTAAAATTTATATATATATATACACACACACACACACACTCACTCACTCACACACATGTATGTAAACGTGTATATATTTTCAGAGAACCATCTCTCTTTTTTTTAAACCCTATCGTTTGTTTTTTTTGTGCCTTTTTTTTTTTTAAGATTTGTTTATGTAGTTGAAAGAGTAACAGAGAGGAAGAGACAGAGAGCAATCTTCCATCTACTGGTTTACTCCTCAAATGGCTGTAATGGCCAGAGCTGGGCCAGGCAGAAGCCAGGAGCCAGGAGCTTCATCAGAGCCTCCTGTGTGGGTGCAGGGCGCAAGCACTTTGCTCATCATTTGCTGCCTTCGCAGGCCACTAGCAGAGAGCTGGATCAGAAGTTGCTCAGCTGACACATGAACTGGTGCCTAACCTGCTATGCCACAATGCCAGCTTGTGTTTTATTTTTTTTGTTTGGTTTTGTTTTTAAAGATTTATTTTATTTATTTGAAAAGCAGAGTTACAGAGAGAGAGAGATCTTCCATCTGCTGGTTTACTCCCCACGTGGCCTCAATGGCCAGGGCTGGGCCAGTCTGAAGCCAGGAGCCAGGAGCTTCTTCCTGGTCTCCACGTGGGTACAGGGGCCCAAGCACTTGGGCCATCCTGTGCTGCTTTCCCGAGTGCATTAGCAGAGAGCTGGATTGGAAGTAGAGCAGCCGGGACTTGAACTGATGCCCATATGGGATGCCGGCATCACAGACAGCAGGTTTACCTGGCTATGCCACAATGCCTGCCTCACTAATGACTTTTGATTTAGAAGAGACACTTATTTTTAAGCACAGTGAGAGAAGTCCTTTTGGGTTTTCTGTCCTCTGTCTGATGGTGGAACTGGGAGAGAGCGCCTACGGTCAGCACGGCTGGGTGACAGGGTGGGGGATTTGTGTGTGCTGAGCTGTTTAGTCCTTGTAACAGGCGGATCAGGCAGGGTGACCCATGTGGTTAACTGGTTTGGAATGATTGAACATTGTTGAGTGGCAAGTAGGGCTTCATATTAATGCTGGCATGAGACCCAGCTGACCTTTTAAATTGTGGCATTTGCTGCCCTTCTCCAAAACACCTTTAATTACACAGAAATCGTCCACTGAGCAGACTTAAAGAAAACCACCTGATCCCTTCATTTGAGTGGTTTGCCAGTAACTTTTATAATTTTTCCTTATTTATTAAAATGTCTAGATTTTTTTTGTTATGTCAGTTTACAGTTTCTGCTTTAGCTTTAACTGCCTTTTCGAGCTGTAAAATGTATTAATTTATAACTATGCATAGTATTCACTTCTATTTTTAACATTGTACGATTTGTCCTCTGCATGTTTTTCCCTTAAACTTGGGAAACTGTTTTTAGGGAAGCATTTCTTATGTTTTTTTTTTTTTTTTTTTTTACAGGCAGAGTGGTCAGTAGAGGGAGACAGAGAGAAAGGTCTTCCTTTTTGCCGTTGGTTCACCCTCCAATGGCCGCCGCGGTAGGCGCGCTGCTGCCGGCGCACCGCGCTGTTCCGATGGCAGGAGCCAGGTGCTTCTCCTGGTCTCCCATGTGGGTGCAGGGCCCAAGCACTTGGGCCATCCTCCACTGCACTCCCTGGCCACAGCAGAGAGCTGGCCTAGAAGAGGGGCAACCGGGACAGAATCCGGCACCCCGACCAGGACTAGAACCCGGTGTGCCGGCGCCGCAAGGCGGAGGATTAGCCTGTTAAGCCATGGCGCTGGCCACATTTCTTATGTTTTGCTCTTACCTATATAGGTTTTTTTTTTTTTTTAAGATTTATTTATTTATTTGAAAAGCAGAGTTACAGAGATGCAGAGGCAGAGAGAGAGAGAGAGAGAGAGAGAGAGAGGTCTTCCACCTGCTGGTTCACTCCCTAGATAGCCGAAACAGCCAGAGCTGCACAGATGCAAAGCCAGGAGCCAGGAACTTCTTCTGGGTCCCCCATGTGGGTATAGGGACCCAAGGACTTAGGCCATCTTCCACTGCTTTCCCAGGCCATAACAGGGAGCTGGATCAGAAGCGGAATAACTGGAACTCCAACCGGCACCCACCCATATGGGATACTGGCATTGCAGGTGGCAGCTTAACCCACTGAGCCACAACGCTGGCTCTGGCCTGAATATTCTTGCACATATTTCCTTAGATTCCTGGGCTTTCTTTGGGTGTTTCCTTGGGTGTGCTCCTGTGTATAGAAATACTGGGTTTAGGGATATGTGCTCTTTCACCTTTCCTAGATATTATCACCCACTTGCTGGTCCAAATTACAGCAGTAGTTGATGCAAGTCCCTGTCAGCCTCCTTGGCAAACTTTCGAACTGTCAGACTTTTAAAAATCCTATTAATTCCATTCCTGAGAACTGGTATCTCACTGTGGCTTCAATGTACATTTCCTTCATTGCTAGTGAGGCCAAACATCTTTTCATATGCTTTTTTTAAAAAAAGATTTATTTGTCTGAGAGGCAGAGTTACACACAGAGCGAGAGACAGAGAGGAGATCTTTCATCCACTGGTTCACTCCCCAAATGGCCACAACAGCTGTAGCCAGGAGCTTCTTCTGGTCTCCCACATGGGTGCAGGGGCCCAAGTACTTTGACCATCTTCCACTGCTGTCCCAGGCCACTAAGCAGAGTGCTGGTTTGGAAGAGGAGCATCCGGGACACAAACTGGCAGGATGCCGGCACTGCAAGTGGAGGCTTAGCCTACTATACCACAGCCCCAGCCCCTTCATATGCTTTATATTTGTATTCTGTGATTTACATATTCCTATTCTTTGCCCATGTCCTATGAGAGTTTACCTGCTGGTCATCCACAGGAGTTCGAAACATATATTTGGGAATTTCTACGTCTCCCAGTCTATAGCTTACCTTGTTGAGTACATAGATACATCTTCGTGATCTGACACTTGGTGTTTTCTGGGTGCCGTTTATGTACTCTTTGCTCTGTCTTGTTTCCTCTTGTATCGTCAGCACAGCAATTCTCTCTGTGTGTGTGTTGAATGAAAGAGTGAATGTCGAGGGCCAGCGCTGTGGCACAGCGGGTTAAAGCCCTGGCCTGCAGTGCTGGCATCCCATATGTGCACTGGTTCGAGACCCAGCTGCTCTACTTCCTATCCAACTCTCTGCTATGCCCTGGGATAGCGGCCGGCGCACCGCGCTGATCCGAAGCCAGGAGCCAGGTGCTTCTCCTGGTCTCCCATGTGGGTGCAGGGCCCAAGGACTTGGGCCATCCTCCACTGCCTTCCCGGGCCATAGCAGAGAGCTGGCCTGGAAGAGGGGCAACTGGGATAGAATCCGGTGCCCCAACCGGGACTAGAACCCGGTGTGCCGGCGCGCAAGACAGAGGATTAGCTTGTTGAGCCATGGCGCCGGCCTACCTTTTTCTTTTTTAAGATTTATTTATTCATTTGAGAGATAAGAATTACAGAGAGAGAGGGAGAGACAGAGAGAGAGAGAAGTCTTCCATCTGCTGGTTCACTCCCCAGATGGCCACAACAGCCAGAGCTTGGCCAATCCAAAGCCAGGAGCCAGGAGCTTCTTCCGGGTCTCACGTGTGGGTACAGGGGCCCAAGGACTTGGGCCATCTTCTACTGCTTTCTCAGGCCATAGCAGAGAGCTGGATTGGAAGTGGAGCAGCCGGGACTCGAACCAGCGCCCATATGGGATGCCGGCACTGCAGGCGGAAGCTTAACCTGCTCTGCCACAGCTCCGGCTCCCTGTTTTATCTTTCAGTATGTCTTGCTCTTCACTGTTCTTTCCCTCAACTTTTCTGGAGCTTATTCGGTTTGCTTGTTTTTTCTGTTTCATTACTTGATTTAATGAAGCTCTGTAAGGTTTTCTATGAACAGTGCTGGCTTCTTGGAGCCCTTTCTCTTTCCTCCCTCTAGAAGTAACCACTTGCTCTTCTGTTAGCTGATTCTTGAGATATTTGCTCCAGCATTTGCATGGAACATGGTTGTATTACTATCTCTTGATTTTGAAATTATCACTGACTTCTTGCTGGAAAGAATGAGGATTGAACAAACCCTTCCCTGCCCCTGCCCCTCAGTGCTAATTGCCTTTCCCACGCCCTGGCCTCCCAGCACAGGTGTAGCGTGGTTTTGGTTAGACAGGTGACTTATGCTGGTGTTCTTAAACCCTAGTCACCAGGGACCCACGTGGCAAATGATGACATCCCTCAGAGCTCACCGTTTCTCAGGGCAGTCTATCCCGATCACGGGTTTCATCTCAAGCCTTTAGTAGTTGTCTTCCTGTCTCCTGGAGCCCTCTGATCTGCTCTAATGTCAGACATGAGGCATCTCCATCGGGAGCCCCAGCTGTCACCCCTTCCTAAGGGCTGGGTCCTTCCTAGGCTGTGTGCTGTGTCCCCGAACTTCTTTCTCCATTCCTTCTCGTCTTCTGGGGCACACATCTTCAAAGAGCATCCGAAGCAAGAATGCGTGGGAATATACTTTTGGAACCTGGTTTGTCCATAAATGCCTTTTCCCTCCTTGCCACTCTATGGGATCCTCAGACTACATAGCATTCCATCTTGGAAATCCCTTTCCTTCAGACTTTTGACATTACTCAAATGTTTTCTCAACTTCAGGTTGCTGGTTCTTAATCATCTGTGACCTTTTTTTTTTCCTTTCTGAAAACTTGCAAGATTTTTACACCAGTGTTCTTGAGGAATATTAATCCAGGTTTTCTGTCCTTGTAACATATTTGTTCCTGGTATCACAGAATTATTAGCCTCAGCAAATGCATTGGGAAGTTCCCCCTTTTGTTTTCTGGGAAAATGTGTATAGAACTGGTGTTACTCATTGAGTGTTTGGTAGAAGCAGTGGTCGTCTGGACCAGCTGCAGGCTTGCGGGATGGTTGTTAGCTCCAATTGCCTCTCTGCAGCTTCTCTTGGGTTGTGGTCCACAGATGTCAGCTGCTTTTGGCTTCCCCAGACCCTGCTGTCTGCCACCTGAGTTCATTGAGACCTCGGAGTTCTGTGCTCATCCTGTGCAGTGGTCTGAAATCTCCCTCCAGGGACTAACCCGGGGCATCCACACACCTTGTTCCCCTTCCCTTTGCGCCATCCTTGCTGCCATTTGTGCTGTGCCTAAGACCTGTTGTTTCTCTGCCACCCTCCCCCCACCCCAGCCCGGTTTTCTAACTGTTTACAGCAGGAGTTCTCTACTGAGATTTGAGTTCATCATTTTTCAATTTCCAAGAGCATTCATTTTTCTGAATATTCTCCAAAGATACTGATTTTCAAAAATGTTTTTGTCCACCATCATACACTGCGTTTTCTGTTGGTTTATTTTGTGTCTTTTCTTGCTGGAGGCGTCCCAGCCTCCTAGTGATCCCTGATTGCCTGGCAGTTAGACAGTGGGTGGCCTGAAGTCCTCTGGGCTTCACTGTTCAGCACGATTCTTCCCCCGCTCATCTGCCCTGATGTCTGTGTTTCCCTCTGTCCACAGCAGATGCCTCCTATGTTTTGGCAAGTGGAGAGAGGGACCCCCCCCCCTTTCTGTGTGGGAAGCCCAAGGGCATGGTAACCTGATCTTGAACCTGCTGACTTGTTTTTTTTTAAGATTTATTTATTTATTTGAGAGGCAGAATTACAGAGAGGTGTAGGCACAGAGAGAGAGAGAGAGAGAGAGGTCTTCCATCTGCTAGTTCATTCCCCAGTTGGCTGCAATGACCTGAGATGGGCCGATCTGAAGCCAGGAGCCAGAGGTGCAGGGGCCCAAGAACTGGGGCAATCTTCCACTGCTTTCCCAGGCCATAACAGAGAGTGGGATGGGAAGCGGAGCAGCTGGGACTTGAACTGGTGCCCATATGAGATGCCAGCACTGCAGGCGGCGGCTTTACCCTTTATGCCACAGCACTGGTCCCAGTCCTGCTGACTATCTGTTGCTCTCTCTTCCAGGTGTGCTTGGTGCTGCCACCTCTGAGGATTTGTTGACTCAGAAGTAGATTGGTTTAGGTTTTGGCCCCTCCCTGGGTGTGGCTTCTTAAATGACATTGCATAGAGGTCTTGTAACATTCACTAATGCTCTGCTTCAAACCACAATTATAAATAAATCTTTAAAAAAAAAGAGGGGGAGGAGTCGCCACCTGTGACACTGGCATCCCATGTGGGCCCCAGTTCAAATCCTGGCTGCTTCACTTCCAATCCAGCTCTCTGCTAATGGCCTGGGAAAGCAGCAAAAGATGACCCAAGTGCTTGGGCCCCTGCACCCACGAAGGAGACTCAGAGGAGGCTTTGACTCTTAGCTTCAGATCTTTGTAGCCATTTGGGGAGTGAATCATTGGATGGAAGATCTTATTCTGTCATTATCTCTGACTGTGTGTCTCTCTCTCTCTCTCTCTGTAGCTCTGCCTTTCAAAGAAATAAATACATCTTTAACAAAAAAAAAAAAAAAAAAAAAGAAGTAGAGGAAGATTTTCCCAAGTATTTCCTAAGTCCAGTTTTCTCATAGCTCAGCTAACTTTCAGTGGGATGATTTGAGTTCCCCTTGAATAGACTCACTGTGATGGATGAGTGTTGTTGTGAAATATGAAACAGTTGAACAAAAGTTGGGGTGGGCATTGGGCCTAGCAGTTGAGATGCCTCTTGGGATACCTGCATCCCGTGTCAGAGTGACTGGGTTGGGGTCCTGGCTCCACTTGTGGTTTCATCTTTCTACTGGTATATACCTTGGAGGCAGCAGCTGATGACTCAAGTGGTTGGGTCCCTGCCACTCCTGCAGGAGATCGCTGTTGAGTTCCTGTTTCCAGTTTCAGCCTGGTCTCGTGGATGCTTGTGGATGGGAGGTTTCTCTCTCTCTCTCTCTGTGTGTCTCAAATAATTTTTAAATTATTTTAAATTTGGAAGCAAATATTCTTTTATCTGTAGATATTTTTATTAGCACAATCAAGAAAAGGCTGTAATAGAATGGAATATCTAACAGCTGATAGAAAAGAAAATTCGAAATTGATGGTTTGTTAATTATTTTTGAAAGCCATCTCCATCATATAAAACTATTTAAACTTTTGTTTATTCGAGAGGCAGAAAGACAAATAGAGAGAAAGCACCCATCCATTGGTTTTCTCCCCTAAATTTCCACAATGGCTGGGACTGGGTCTGGACCAAAGCTGGAACTCAATCCAGGCCTCCCATATGGGTGTCTGGAACCTAGTCACTTGAGCTGTCACTGCTGCCCCTGGAATGCACATTAGCAGGAAGCTGGAGTCAGGAGCTGGCACCAGCTACCAAACCCAAGAACTCCAATGTGGGATGCTGGTGCCTTAATCATTGGACTAAATGCTCAGTGTCCCCACTCCCAGGCTTTTAAAGGTAATACCTAATACAGAAGAGTATGTAAATCACAAATGTACAACTCAGTGAATTTTTACAGGATGAACACATCTGTATAATCAGCATCCATAAGAAGTTGTATGTGAACCAGCGCCTTAATAACCTCAGTCTCCTCTTAGATTTTGTCCCAAAGGTAACAGTCAAAGATTTGTTTTGCCTGTTTTAAAATTTTGTATAAATAGAATCATACAGTATATGCCCTTTTGTGTCTGGTTTCTTTTAGCAGTATGTGATGCTAGAGATGCATTCATATTATGTGTAGCAATGTTTGCCATATATATCTATCACTATTGTATGTTCTACTATTGTTAGATATTTGTTTTCTTTCTAGCCTGGAGCTATTATGAATAGTACTGCTATGAACATTTCTTGTATAACTTATAGAGAACACACACACACACACACACATACACACACAGGGTCACATTTTTCTTGAGTATGGATCTGTCTTTACTATATGTAGCCAGATTGTTTTCTGAAGTGGTCATATTCCAGTGAACAGAATGTGAAGACTCCATATCCTCTTATGCACTCAGTATTGTCATTTTAAAACAACTGTTCAGCATTCTAGAAGATGTATGGACTGGTCAAGTTGATCGTCTTTTATTTTTATTTTATTTTATTGATTTTTATTTATTATCCTTCAAATACCCTAACTTGTAAAATATCTGTAGATATTTCCCGAGATTTCTATTTAGTTGTTACATCTTTTCTGGTTGCTTTATAGGATTGCATAGTTGAGATTTGAGTTCTCTGTCAGATGTATGGCAAATAATGTTTCTCTGGGTAATGGTGTCAACTGGTAAACAGAGGTCCTGAATTCCCAGGACAGTTCAGGTCATCAGGGTGTTTTTTGTTTGTTTGTTTGTTTTTCTTGTGAGGTTAGTGCTTGTATTGTGTCTTTCTTAAAAAAACCCTAAGACCATCAAGATCTTAGTCTTCCTTTAGCAGATTTATTATTTTTTTCCTTCACATATGGGTCTTTAATCCCCATGGAAGATTTTTTACTTGATTTTCCATATGGGTATCCAGCTGACCCAGGATCTTTCATTTTAAGACCATCTTTCCCCACTACCACACTGTCATCTTTGTCATACATAAGGTGACTACATGTGCCTGAGTCTGATTCTGGGTTCTCTAGTCTATTCCATTGGTCCCTTTGTGTACAAGTCTGCTTCTAGACTCTATTCTGTTTCATTCTTTTTGCCTAATCTGTGCCAATACAATGGTTTTTAATTACCCTAGTGTTACAATGAGTCTTACACTTGCTGATGTAAGTCCTCTGACCTTTTTCTTTTCTTGGCTTTTAGGATTTTAGAATTGGCTATTCAGTGTCCACAAAATTCCTGCTGGGATTTTGACAGACACTGACTCAAATATTAATCCCTAGATTAACTGTGGGGGAAATGAGAGCATTCCATTGCATGAACATAGTATACCTCCATATTTTTCAAGTTTTCTTATTTCTCTGAAATTTTTTGTAGTTTGAGATAGACAGTTCTTGCACATCTTTCATTATGTTGTATTTACTTCTAAGTATTTGTTTTTTGGTGTGATTATTATTCCTGGAAAGTTTCATTTTCCTATTATTTGTTGCTGGTATGTATGCAGGGGCTTCAATATTTGTGGAAAAATGAGATTAAAATGTAAGTTTATTTTGGTGCAAGAGAGGTTTGAAATCCATATATTGTTCCTTCCTTGAGTTATATGAGGACCTCTCATAAATACACTGTTGGATTGACCTTGTATCTGACAACTTCACTAAATTCCCTTGTTAGGACTCTTAGATTGTCTGTGTTTTGCATTTTTCTTTGAATACATACATTTCATTTGAGAACAATGACTTTATTTTAATTTCTTCCTTTCAAATTATTTGTTTTTCCTTCTTTATCTTGTATTGGTTAGACTTCTAGTACAGAGTTGAATAGAAATAGCGGAAATGCTTATTTCATCCCAATCTCAGGGAATGTTTTCAGTATTTTATGATTAACTGTAATGTTTGGTGTAGTTTTTGTTTATTTATTTGAGAGAGAGTGAGTTACAGAGAGAGAGGGAGAGAGAGAGATCTTCCATATGCTGGTTCACTCCTCACGTGGCTGCATTGGCCAGAGCTGGGCCAGGCTGAAGCCAGGAGTCAGGAGCTTCTTCCGGATCTCCCACATGGGTAGCAGGGGCCCAAGCACTTGGGCCATCCTCCATTGCTTTCCTCATGCACATTAGCAGCGAGCTGGATTGAAAGTGGAGTAGCAGGGACTCGAACCAGCACAGTGGCTTAAATGCCAGCTCTTCTCCATGTTCTTATTATCTTATATATCTTTGTGGAATATGTCATGATGTCTCCATTGACATTCATTTTATTTATTTATTTATTTTTTATTTATTTGACAGGTAGAGTTATAGACAATGAGAAAGAGAGACAGAGCGAAAGGTCTTCCTTCCATTGGTTCATTCCCCAAATGGCCAACATGGCTGGTGCTGCACTGATCTGAAGCCAGGAGCCCGGTGCTTTTTCCTGGTCTCCAATGTGGGTGCAGGGGCCTAAGCACTTGGGCCATCCTCCACTGCCCTCCTGGGCCACAGCAGAGAACTAGATTGGAAGAGGAGCAACCGGAACTAGAACCCGGAACCCATATGGGATGCCAGTGCCGCAGGTGGAGGATTAACCAAGTGAGCCACGGCACCGGCCCCGACATTCATTTTGTTAAATAAAGATTTATTTACTTATTTGAAAGTCAGGGTTACAGAGTGAGAGGGAGGGACAGAGAGAGGTCTTCTATGAGCTGACGTACTCCCCATATGGCCACAAGAACAGGGGCTGGATCAGGCTGAAGCCAGGAACCAGGAGCTTCTTCTAGGTCTCCTATGTGGGTGGCAGGGGGCAACACACTTAGGTCATCCTCCACTGCTTTCTCAGGCACATTAGCAGGGAGCTGAATCTGCAGTGGGGCAGCTGGGACATGAACTGGCGTCCATGTGGAATGCCAGCGCAGCAGATGGCAATTTAACGCACTATGCCATGGCACTGACCCCTCATTGACATTCTTGCTGTTGATACTATGTGCTAGGGTCTTAGAATTTTTATTAATTTGTTTTATTATTTCTTTGCTTTTGCCATTTGTTTAACTTATAATTTTTCTAATTTCTTGAGATTGATAATCAATGTGTATGTATATTGTTTTCTATATGTGGCTTTAGCTGCAGCCTGTGAATTCCACTTCACATTTGTATTATTTAGCTTAAAATATTTTCTAGCTTCTGTTGGATTTCTTCTTTGATCTGTCAGTTATTTATTTAGAAATGTATTGCTTAGTTTAGAAATGGTCTTTGTTTTGTGTTGCTACATCACAGACTGGGTAGTTTATAAAGAAAATAAATGTATTTGGCTCATGGTACTGGAGTCTGGATCCAGCAGCATGGAGCTGGTGCCTTCTTGGCGTGTGGTGAGGTGCTTTGTGCTGCATCATCACTTGGGGGAGGGTAGTGTGAGCAGACAGCAAATGTGTTACAGGCTTTTCTCCCTCTTACAAAGGCACTGTTGACATTATTTAGCCCCCAATCCCCCTTGACCTCCTCTAATTCCTATTACCTCCCAAAGGGCCCCCCCCCTCTAAATTTCATCAACAGATGGATTTAGGGAGTGAGTTTCCAATACATGAACTTTGGGAAACATCTCAGACTATAACACATGGGTATTTTCTGCTTCTGTGCCTGAATTTTTCTAGTACCTTTCTTCTGTTATATGCAATATACTGTTAATCTAGCTATTGTGTTGATAGTTTCAATTACTGTAGTTTTCAGTTCTAGAGTTTCCATTTTACTTTTTGTTCCAATTCTCTGTTGTAATTCTCATTCTTAACTGTTTTCTTGACTATATTGATCACAGTTATTTTAATGTCTTATTCTTCTCTTCCTTCAGTTTCTTAGTACGCCTAGTTCTTTGATGTTTGGTTTGGTTTGGTTTTCTTTCCTGGCTTCTCTGATGAGAAGTGTGAAGCAGTGCAGGTGCTCTGGGTATTGTGCATCCCCTCCAGGGAAGATCAGCCTTCTCCTCTGGCGGGCAGTGAGGGTGCAAGTGCACTGTCTCAATCCATCCAGGCACCGCTGGAGCTGGAGGCTGGGTCCCGGTGTTTGTGAAGCTTTGCTAACTTCTTGTTTTCTTTACTGCTAGATTACAACTCTGCCAGGGTCCCAGCTAACACCTCCTCAAGCGTCCTGTGACCCTTCCCCCAAGGAAGGTCCTGAGCTCCAATAAGGGGTTCCATAACAACAAAAGACTATAGAAAATCCCAGGTTTCTGTTTAACTTTAGTCTACTGCCCTGGGAAGCTTAAGTAACCAACAGTTCTCCAAGGAAAAAAACAACTAAGTATTGGGATCACCCCTGTGTCTCTGCTCTCCCAGATCTTAGACTATAAAGTCTGCCTTCAGACAGATTTTTTTTTTCAGTTCAAATTTTCTAGTTGATTTCTGTAGGAATGTCAGTCTACCATAGGCTACTATATTTTGTTTAGAAGCAAAAGTCAGTCCTTAATATTTTAAGGTTTGGCAATACTGGTTTTTAACCTTGATCATTCTTTGTTTTGAGCAAGGGTATATTAGTCTGAGCCTAATAGAGTTTGTGACTTTCTTTCCCAGTAAGTGAAGAGGTATGTGTTTTTATTGTAGCTCTTTCTAGAAGAGTTCCTGGAGTGGGTGGGAAAGGGATGAGGAAGGCTTTTTCTATCAGGATTTAACACGAACCTTGGCATCATCTGCATTTAGTACCTAGTTCTGAGCAATCATTTCTTAGTACAAAGTCTTAAATAGAGGTAAATGAAAAGGTAGATAGTGGGGCCGGCATTGTGGCACAGTGGGCTAAGCTGCGACCTGGAACACCAGCATCCCATTCGGCCCTCGGTTTGAGTCCTGGCTATACTACTTCCTATCCAGCTGCCTGTTAATGTGCCAGAGAAAGCAGCAGAAGATGACCCAAGTCTTTGGGCCCCTGCGCCTACATGAGAGACAGGAATGGAGTCTGAGCTCCTGGTCTCAGCCTGGCCCATCCTGGGCCATTGCAGCCATGTGGGAAGTGAACCAACAGATGGAAGATCTCCTTCTTTCTCTCTGTAACTCTACCTTTCAAGTAAATACATAAATAAATCTTTAATAAAACATACATAGAAAAGGTGGATAGTCCCAAATGCAAAGGGGAAATTAACCTGCAAGCCAGAACTCTACTAGGTTAATATGAAGGCACTCCTGAAACCAAGTGAGGACATTGTTGAATAAGTGTGGAATTTCCATCTGGGGAGAAAACAATTTCGTGGCTCTTATCATAGTGGAGATGCCCGTTTCTGGTGTACTTGCTGGGGGCGGCCTGGCAGACTCACCGCTCTGTTTTTGATTTTCTGTTTTCACTCATGCTTATGCTTCACAGTATATGCTCCATGTGTGGATGTCACAAGCAGTAGGATGGGTGTAAGCGATGTGGCTTTTTACTGTCATCTGAATGCTCAGTTGAGTCCATCAAAAATAAAATGCCTTGTTGTAGCAGTTACTGTTTTTTTTTCCCCCTACTAAATGTGGGCCTCTGATTTCAAAAGGCCACATGCCAGTTGTTTTAAAGATCATATGACCAGAGTGGACAGGAAATAGCTGTTTTTTTCCTTATCACTTAGCATGTTGTGATCTCAGTCCGGCTTGTAGTCTTAGGAGGTCAGGTAATTTCTTTCTGATCATAAAGAAAGTCAGTTACATTCAGCACTCCCACCCGGGCCTGTGACTGCTGAGCCTTGGCAAGCTCCTGAGCCCTCCTGCCTCGTACGTTAAATGTTAGATCAGCCCCCGCCACAGTCCTCTGTTCCCGTCTTTCCCCTTTGCCTGTCAGGGAATCTGCAGAGCTGTTACCTCTTTGCTAGCATTTTAACAGGACCCTCTTCTCTCTGGGGATAAAACCAACATTTTTGTTTTTAATTTCTTTCAGACGGGATGACTCTGCCTGTGAATAAGAAATTTACTCTGAAAGCAGACATTCCCGAAGAATTGCATCAATGGGCAGGGAAGGAGCCAGGTGCTAGCAGCGGACACTGGAGCTGCATCCGTGGATGGCAGTGCCGGGAACGTCAGGTGGCGCTCGCTCAGCAGAACACCCCTGCTGGGGCTGGCGAGCAGGGTCGCGATGAATCTGGCAAGGGCCGCGCCCTGAGCTCATCTCCTGTCCAGAGGCAGGGATTTCAACCTAGCAAAAAAGCCTTTGAGTGCAGTGAGTGTGGGAAGGGCTTCTCCAAGAGCTCAGCCCTTAACAAGCACCAGAAAACTCACAGTGAGAACCTGAGCAGCCATCAGAAAGCCTACACGAAAGAGAAGCGCTATGAATGCAGAGAATGCGGCAAGGCCTTCCACCAGAGCACACACCTCATCCACCACCAGAGGATCCACACTGGTGAGAAACCTTACGAATGTAAGGAGTGTGGCAAGGCCTTCTCGGTGAGCTCGTCACTGACCTACCATCAGAAAATTCACACCGGAGAGAAACCTTTCGAATGCAACCTGTGCGGCAAAGCTTTCATCCGAAACATCCATCTTTCCCACCACCACAGGATACACACCGGAGAGAAACCTTTTAAATGTAACGTCTGTGAGAAGGCCTTTGTGTGCCGGGCGCATCTTACAAAGCACCAGAACATTCATAGCGGAGAGAAACCCTATAAGTGTAACGAGTGTGGCAAAGCCTTCAATCAGAGCACAAGTTTCCTCCAGCACCAGAGAATTCACACCGGGGAGAAGCCCTTTGAATGCAATGCATGTGGCAAGGCCTTCAGGGTCAACTCCTCCCTCACCGAGCACCAGAGAATTCATACCGGAGAGAAACCTTACAAATGCAGTGAATGCGGGAAGGCGTTCAGAGACAATTCATCTTTTGCCCGGCATCGGAAAATCCACACTGGAGAGAAGCCTTACCGATGTGGCTTGTGTGAGAAAGCCTTCCGGGACCAGTCGGCCCTAGCCCAACACCAGAGAATTCACACCGGGGAAAAGCCTTATGCCTGTAATATATGTGGAAAAGCCTTCAGTGACCACTCGGCCCTTACCCAGCATAAGAGGATCCATACAAGGGAGAAACCTTACAAGTGCAAAACCTGCGGGAAAGCCTTTATCCGGAGCACACACCTCACCCAGCATCAGAGGATTCACACAGGAGAGAAGCCCTATAAATGTAGCAAATGTGGGAAAGCCTTCAACCAGACTGCAAACCTCATTCAGCATCAGAGACATCACACTGGGGAGAAGTGACGTGGAGGAGCCTGGAGCCTGAAGAGATGAAATAACGAACGAGGGAGCACCCAGGACGGGGAACCAGGGAAAGCCTACATCACGGTCGGCTTTTATACTGAGCTTTGCACTCTCGTGGGCTTTGAGAATTTAAGGAGCAGCAAACACTCTTGATTTCGTAGTACTGCCTTAATTGAATAGCAGTGCTATTGATTATTAGTCTGAATTACTGAGAATCAGAACCAAAATAGAGCTTCATTAACAACACCATAAGAGTTGGCTCATTAGATTTACATTCTATTAAGAGAAATTATAGAAGTGTAAAGATTAAGGTTGAGAAGCAAGGAACAACAACAACAACAACAAAAATGGCCCACAAGCATTCACTGTACCAGCCTAGCCTACAGAAGGGAATTGTTACTTCTAAATGGAAGCTCTGTCCCCACCCTCACTCCTCAGGCCCGTGCAGCAGCCCGGGAATTATTTAACTTTTGCTTCCACATTCCTGTTTCAAACCATTTTTGTCAGTTTTCCTGATCCATCTGTCCACTGGCTCCTTACCTCTTCTGGGGACAGTTGAGTTCATCTGATGGGTGTGACCCTCCTCTGACAGCTCCTGTTAGCATCAGGCTCCTTATCTCCACTGCGTTAGCCCTGGGGCAGGGTGAAGTTCTGATCGAAGTCCATGATTCTGGACATCACTCCCAAATGCAACCATCAGAACCTGGGATCTCTCTCCCTCTCCCTCTCTCTCTGGGACGTAAAATTGGATCAAAATCCTTAACCTACCCCATTCCTGCAGGCCTTCCCTTAACCCTGACCTGGGGTGATGCCTCAAGTAGGGGCTTCGCCTGTCCAGCTGTTCCCCTCCGTCTCTGTACTGTAGCTGGTTAGGCTACAGAGGTCAGGGGTGTGTTTGGCATCAGGGGTGATGATCCAGGCCCTCCACTTCTGTGCCTTGCCATTTCCCAGTGTGCAGGTGACATAAGAACTGAGACCCACCCCTGAGGCCAGTTCTGCAGGTGCTCTGACCCACTCACTGCATGGTCCTTTGTGTCCCTGCAAGAGGGCACGTTTGCTCCTCCCCAGATACTGAACGGCTGCATCCTGGTCCTTGCCTTGCTTCCATCACTGTATTTTACAGTGATGAGGAAGCAGAGAGCTTTGAGACTCAGCTTTTGCATCTGAAAGGTTCATTTCCTCTCCATTGAGGGAATCCACTACTTCAGGAGTCTCCCATTCTGCCCGTGGTGAGCCGCGTGTTGAAGAATTCCCTGGGTCCAGTGGTGAACGCTAGCACCCTTGGCGACATTCTCGGCAGGGCCAGCGCCCATGCCCTGAATTGTGAGTGAACACCAGCCCCGTGGGTTACTGTTCCTTCACCTGTTTTCATCCTTCGGTGCTTGTAGCAGAACTCCCAGAATAACGTCTGTGTGCCTTCACACACACACACACACACACACAGCATCTGGGGGCACGCTCCCCTTGCCCACCACGAGGAAAGGGGGAGCCTCTGCTGCTGCCGGCCAGAACACTGCAGTGAAGATGGAAGAAGCAGTGTAGGAGCAGCATTCCAGGGAGCAGAGTGGCAGGCAGGTTCCTGGTCTGAGGACCTGTCGGCCATCAGTCTGGGGGAGCTTCAAGCCCCTCTGAGTGCCGCCCCTCAGCTCCCTGTTAAAGAGGACATTGTATCAGGTTGGACTCCCAGGTGCTACATAGACCTAGCAGCTTCCAGCAGCTTCAGAGCCCAAGTTCTCTAAGTTCAGCCTCTGCTGGGCACAGGTCCCCTGTGTGGGCAGGCAGCTCCTATCACATGATCAGCACTTGGCACTTTGTCCCCTTCAGATGGGTGTGAAGCAGCATTTCAAGAGGTCACTTGGGGCTGCCTTTGCCACGGGCCCCACCTGCTCACCTGCTGGGGCTGCCCCAGATTCCACAGGAAACCCGGCGGCCATGTGCACTGCTGCAATAGCTCCCAAGTCCTGCCCACCACTGCCCACCACCCAAGCCGCCTGTGGCTTGAGTCCCTGAGGAGTGAATTTCTAAGCTTGAGTTAGTTTTGTGTTTGTGTGTTCGTTGGAAGCAGGAGAGCTGCTGCCACTGGCCGTGTATCTGCAGTTGAGCCAAGGCCAAGACCTGGGGCTGCTCTAAGAGCCTCCTCTTGGCAGAACTGTCCTCCAGCACAAGGACTGTGTCGTGTTGGACAGCTTCCACCCGAGGTTGCAGTCTTTCCCTGGGGGTGTCTCCTGTTAGGCTTGGTCTTCATGAGATGGGACCCCTGGGAGGCCTGTTCACCTGTCCCTGTGTGGGGAGGCACAAAGCAAGGCAGTGGCCTGTTAGGTGGGTCTGCATGGACCTGAATGTATTTATGAGAATAGTGCGTGGCCAGGCAGTGGCTTTATTATGCTCTGGATGACTGGCAGCTTTGACTAAAGGAATCCACGCTGCCTGGGTGCTGTGCTGTGGTTTTCTAATCTAAAGTGTTCTGGTCCTGCCGGGGCAGTCTGATCTTCCCCAGCATCCTCTTTGCCTAGACCTCAAATTGTGTGAACCCCGAGGTAAGAGCTCCCCAGTCATGCTCTCTAGGCCAGCTGGCCTGCCGGTGATCAGCAAGATCTCAGCAGCTACAGGGCTTTCCTCCAGCCCACCCTCGGCCAGGTCAATCCCTAGGCAGCCAGGGGCTCCCGGAAGGGGCAATTTGTTGCCTAATTCGGCCCTGCAGCTCAAGATGACAAATCTGGCAGGTGCTGGACCTCAGGTGAGCCAAGATGGCAGCCTACAGAATGCCCCAGTGGGCAGTGCTGTTGGGCATGCCCAGGGGGATGGTTTGAGTAGGGGATCCCACAGTAGACATTGTCATCTTCATGTCTGTGGGCACCCATGAATGGCCACTAAAACCACCACTCCAGACAAACATTCTTATGAATTTCCCACTCAAATTCGGTTCCTCCAGCCCTCCACTCCTGCCAGGACTTCCTCAGGACCAGTGATGGATTCTGCTCCTGTGCACCGACCTCTGCCTGGCTGAGACAGGCGGCATCTCCCTACGTTGTCACCTTCCTCTGCACTCACTCATGGCTTTCAAAATGGCAGCTGACGGCAAGACTCCCGACTTCCGGATTTCTGTGTCTGGGCCTCAGTCTTGGAACAGAATAGCCCCAGTGCCTTTGACAGAGAGATCAGTTCAGCCCACTTAACCATGGAGCCTCCAGCTGCCCCATTGCTGTCCTCCGCTTCCTTAGTCCCTTTGTACCTGGGCCTCCCTTCCCATGCGTGCCTGGAGTTGGCAGCAGGACAACAGGGAGAATAAAGCTCCCTACTCTCCTCTCTGGCAGCTGGAGGGTGCCCCACCTCACCCCATCTCCTGCTAAATATATTTTTGGTAACATTTTTACACTTAATATTTTTATACCAGTTTGTGCTGCAGCGGGTGGGGGAGGCTTGGCTGTTGTTTGTTATGTGAGCGAGGGTGACCGAGGTACCCCCCTCATGCTCTTGTGTGTCCCCCTACATGCCATACATCATGGTCCTTAAAGTTACTGGTGTGAGAAGCATCCATCTGTGTCTTACTGGGAATAAAGTGACAAAAGCACCCAGTGTTCTAGATGTCCACGGTGGAGGCTTTGTTCCTGGTTATCAGGCTAGACAGTGACTGGGACACGGCCAGAAGCCTTGTTCTTCAAAGTGTCTTTCTCTCCTTACAGCCAATCGGGTCCCAGCTCCTCCCCCCTCCCAACCCCACCGGATCCCGGAAACTGGTGGTCAAAACGTGAAATTGAAGTGTGGGCTCCCTTGTCGCGGGTTTAAGTTCACATTTGAAGGCATACTTTGTGCCAGGTGCTGCTGTGATGGGCTAGGTTAATATTCCCAGGCTCTTGCCTTTTACTGAGAGAATTCTAGCAGAGGCACAAATGCAGCGTGCAGTGTACAAAGCCACATGAGGGTTTTATGTAGGGAGCGTGGGCCAGGGAAAGTACAGGCGAATTTCCTACCCGGCTCTGCTCGTCCAGAGGCCACGAGGAGGGGAGGAAGTGCTTCCGTTCCACCTGGGTTTTTTATGAGCTTAGAAAAATGAAGTGTTCACGGGGTACCACCCCCACGTCCTGGGCAAGAGGAGGTACTTCCGGGAAGGGGGCCCCCTGATTGACAGGTAGGTGAACGTGACAACACAGCCAGGGAGGTGCCGCTTTCCAGCTCATGAACATAAAATTGTCTGAGCTTTAGCGCATCCCTGCTGCGAGCCCTGTGCGTGTATCAGTTCATGTCATCCTCAGAACACCGCTGTCTGATTCTGTGTTCTGTGACGACACGGCCAATCAGATGGAGCCACAAAAAGGAAGCGGGGAGACAGGCCCCACGCTGGGAAAGACCTTAGTGCCGTCGGGGTTGCGCGTGGGGAGGGCAGAAGATGGCAGCAAGGGGGAAGCGTCAGGCCAGAGCTGAGGGGCTTCTAAGGGAAAGGCAAGAGCAGGAGTGCTCCCTTTGGGTAAGGTTGGCCACTTCTAAGATGTCTCAGCTGGTCTGTAGCTCCGTGGTGCCTGGCCCTGGCAGGGTTAGGAAAGAGGTGACCAGCTGGCTTGCCTGTGGAGGGCACGCTCCTGTCTGCACACTTTGCTAGAAGGGGCAGTCTATCCGCCGCCAGAAAGTCCTTCCCCTCCAAACCCCGTATTTAAGGACTACAAACTTCATGCATTTTATGAGCACAACTTCAGGAACATAGTGATTCTTCCACCATCCCGCCCTCCCACCCACACTCTCACCCTTCTTCCTCCTCCTTCTCCTAGTCACATTATTTTTTACTAAGATCTATTTTCAATTAACTGTATACACATACGATTAACCCTATACTAAGTGCGAGTTCAACAAATAATATTTTTTAAAAAAGTCGGTGGCAGAGCACGGGCAGGGTGCAGCGGCAAGGGCAAGAAGAGGGCCATCGCGGGCAGGGATGAGGGGGGAGGGCAGAGCGAGGGCCAGAGAGCAGGGCAGGGGGAGGTGGCCAAGCTTAGCCAGTGCGCGGGATGCTCGCTTCCTTTTGTTCCCGCTCCTCGCCCCCCCCCCCCCCCCAACGGCGGAGCTGCACCAGGTTGGCGCCTTCAGTAAAAGAGTGAGCTCAACGCCAAGGACACCGGGGCCGCTGCGACCCCAGGGAACGAACAAGAAGCAATTGAGCAAGCCCGTGAGGAGACAGCACGAGTGGAACAGAAATACGACAAACTGCATCAGCCATTACTTCCAGGGGAGGTCAACCCCCAAACTTTCATCGGCCACATATGAGGGACTGCGCTGCCTGGGGAGGGTAGAGTGCAGATTTTAAGTTGACGAAACTTTTCTAAATGAGAGCGGCGATCCATCTTCGAACTCCACGGAACGCAAGTGGAAATGTGGAGCGCTGAGGACAAGTTCACGGCCAGCGCAGAGCAGAGCCGGCGAGACGCAGCGGCGGGAGGAGCCGGAGGGCGCCAGTGCCTGGGGCCTGACCCTCTGACGCACCGGCGGCGGGCTCCCCAGGGCTCCTCCGACGTGGCCAGCTCCTTAAAGCGCTGCGCGGTGCCTGCTGTGGATGGTGAGGATGAAGACGGCTGGGAAGACGTTGATGAAGAAGAGGACGAGGATGAAGGCGAGGAAGAATGTGAAGATGGCGCTGACGGGGAAGATGACTAACCGAACACGAATGCGTTCCAACCTCTACTTTCTTGTTAAAAATTGTCTCCAGTCCCTGAGAGCGAGGTGTCATTTCTTGGGCTCAGAGGTCCTGTTTTCTCTACACCACGGTTCTGACCTTACCGTGGGGTAAATACCATAAGCAGAATTCAATGGGAAAAGAATCGCTTCCCCTTGCTGTTCCAGTCATTTTTAATCCCTTACGGTCTCACAAAAAGACTATGGAATCAACCCCCCGCCCCCACCCCGTGCTCTGTGGGAAAAACTGCTGCTGCCTTCGCCCTGCTGGGCGCCAGAGGGTGCCAGGCGCCTGTGGGTAGTGCACAGAATTCTATTTTTCTCCAGCCTTTCTCTGTATGTTGGCTCACAGATTATGTATGTCCCTGGTTCTAGTCCCGGTTGGGGCGCCGGATTCTGTCCCGGTTGCTCCTCTTCCAGGCCAGCTCTCTGCTGTGGCCCAGGAAGGCAGTGGAGGATGGCCCCCAAGTGCTTGGGCCCTGCACTCGCATGGGAGACCAGGAGAAGCACCTGGCTCCTGGCTTCGGATCAGCGCGGTGCGCCGGCAGCAGCGGCAACTGAGGGGTGAACCAACAGAAAAGGAAGACCTTTCTCTCTGTCTCTCTCTCACTGTCTACTCTGCCTGTCAGAAAAAAAAAAAAAAAAAGAGGTTATAGAAGGTCGGCAAAGGGTTAAGCGGGCGTTTTGATGACATGGCTCCTCCTTTGGCGTGTCTAATAGTGATATTTAATGGCCATCCTTGCAGCTTAAGATGACACTGCTGCCTGTGACACCAGCATCCCATATGGGTGCTGGTTCGAGTCCTGGCTGCTCCACTTCCAATCCGGTCCCTGCTAATGCACCTGGGAAAGCAGCAGAGATGCCCAAGTGCTTGGGCCCCTGCACCCACTTGGGAGACCTGGAAGAAGCTTCTGGCTCCTGGCTCCAGACTGGCTCAGCTTTAGCTGTTTTGGCCATTTTGGGAGCAAACCAACAGATACAAGATCTCTCTCTGCCTCTGTCTTTTCCTCTGTGTCTATAATCCTACATTTAAAAAAGATGACACTTTTAAAAATAAAATTCTCTCCTAATGACTTCTTGAGCCCTGCTGCTTGATGGGAGAATCAGTAGAACCTGTAAGATCTTATGTGGAATTGATATTCTCTACTGTAATTTAGTTCTTGTTTATTTTTAAATTTTTTTTTTGTTTCGCTGGGAAAAGAAAGATGACGTTCAGTTTTAAACATTAGAATTGAAAGCAAGTTGCTTTGTTACAATAAAGCTAAATGTGTGCACACAGACAAAAAAAGACAACGAGAATTTCCTTTGGACCTTTTGGAGCCTCTTTGTATATGCAGTACATATCCTCAATTTAACATTCTATAGTTATTCTTTTTTAAACAAAATAATTTATTTGTTTACTCGAGAGGCAGAGTTATACATAGAGAGAGAGAGGTCTTCCATCCGCTGGTTCATTCCCTAAATGGCCACAACAGCCGGAGCTGTGCCGATTTGGAGCCAGGAGCCAGCAGCTTCTTCTGGGTCTCCCATGTGGGTGCAGATGCCCAAGGGCTTGGGCCATCCTCTGCTGTTTTCCCAGGCACATTAGCAGGGAGCTGGATCAGAAGTGGAGCAGCTGAGACTTGAACTAGTGCCCATATGGGATGACAGCACTGCAGGTGGAGGCTTAACCTACTGCATTGCAGCACCGGCCCTTCCATCCTTATTCTTGAGAACCACAAGCAAGAATGGGAGAAGAACTGGGTTGGTCCAAGGCCACCAGGAGAATTGCCTTTCAATACTATTGTGGGCGTGGAGTGTAAACCTCAGATGATGAACTGAGCTGCTCATAGGGCAGCAAAGATCATTACAGCAAGCGAAGTACTCTTCACAAGGAGAGAGGAGACAGGTTCTGGAAAGAGCTCAGCTTAGAGTCTAACACTGACTTGGCTCAGAGCCTCCTCCCTGGGCCACAACACAAAAGGCCACTCCATGAAACTGTGGCAGCAGCCTCTGCGAAGAGTTCAGGGCCCCAAGTTTGATTTGGACTGCTAATTGATAGCCTGCTGTTTAGAGAGGAGGGGGTTGTTGCCAGGGAAACTTGTCAGATGTCCTGGGTGGAGTTTTGCAGTGGTCCTGGGCCAAGCAATAGTGCCGAGTTGGAGCATTGCTGGTGTCCTGGACTGGACATTATCTCATACAAGCAGGCAAAGCCGTCTTTGAGATAGCTGCCTTTTTTTTTTTGGTAAAGATTTTATTTGTTTACTTGAAAGGGTTACAGAGAAACAGAGGCAGAGAGAGAGGTTTTCTATCTGCTGGTTCACTCCCCAAATGGTTGCAACGGCTGGAGCTGTGTCATTCAAAGCCAGGAACTTCTTCCGGGTCTTGCATGTGGGTGCAGGGGCCCAAGGACTTGGGCCATCTTCTACTGCTTTCCCAGGCCATACCAGAGAACTGGATCAGAAGTAGAACAGTGGGACTCGAACTGGCGCCCATATGGGATGCTGGCACTGCAGGCAGCTGCCTTACCTGTTATTCCACAGAGCCTGCCCCAAGGTAGCTGCTTTTTAAAGTGGCCAATTGTAGAGTGAACCAGCAGATGGAAGACCTCTCTCTCTTCTCTCTCTTTCTCTCTCTGCCTCTCCTTCTCTCTCTGTTTAACTCTGACTTCCAAATAAATAAATAAATAAATCTTTTTTTTTTTCTTTAAATGCTTCATCCCACTTTGGAGGACCTGAGTTTGATTCCTGGCTCTGGCTCTTAACTCCAGTTTCCCACCAATGGAGACCCTGGGAAGGCAGTGATAGGTCCCTGCTAAACCCATGAAAGATCGGAGTCAAGTTCTCAGCTCCCCAGTCTGGCCTTGACATGGCTATATGAAGAGTAAATTAATGAACGGGATCTCTCTCTCTCTCTCAAATACATAAAACTATATTTTAGAAAATTGTGAAAATGTTCAGTGACTCCCCATGCCCAAGAGCAGAAAGCAAGACCTTTAAGACCATTCATAACCAGGCCATGCATATCACCAGCCTCATGGTTCACAGTGTGCCCTATGGACACAGGACCGCCAGCGCTTCCTGGCTCTCCAAACTGATTTTTGATTAGTTCTCCTACTAGACCATGAGCTTAAAGGCAGAGACTCTGTACCCGGCAACAAGTGCTCTGTGGCCAGGCTCCTCTGACCCACCCTGGCCTTGCTGGGGCTGCCTAGAACAGTTTTAGCAAAATCCTGCTAAGTGAATTTAGAGAATCCTCTGCACCCCCTGATGTCTGACCCAATTTCTCCTCCCCCACCTTTATTTGTAAGCTCTTGACCTGCACTCAGCCTGGTCTGTCTGCTGTGGTAACACAACACCTGAGACTTGGTCCCTGATGAGATTTGGTGTGGCTCCTGGTTCTGCAGGCTGGGAAGTCCCAGGCTGAGTGGCCAGATCTGGTTCAGGCCTACTGCCGCCTCTGCTACTGTGGCAGGAAAACAGAAGGGGCAGCAGGTGTGTGTGGAAGAGAGCGAGGCCTGTGACAGAATGAGGGAACTACCAGGCCTGCTTTATAACAACCCTGCACGGTAACCACTTCAGGAGGGCGGAGCCTAAAGGTCCCGCCCCTTCTTCACAGGTTCACATTGAGAACTTGAATTTTGCTGGGGACAAACCCTAGCAGTTTACTAAGATCTCCCTGTCCCAGGACAGGCGTTGTGGCATAGTGGGTAAAGCCCCTATTTGCAACACTGGCATCCCATACAGACACAAGTTCATGTCCCGGCTGTTCCACTTCCTAGCCAGATCCCTGCTAATGGCTTGGTAAAAGAGTGGAAGATGGCCCAAGTACTTGGGCCCCTGACACCTATGTGGGAGACCTGGAAGAAGCTGCTGGCTCCTAGCTTCAGCCTGGCCCAGTCCTGGCTATTGCAACCATCCGGGAATGGAAGATCTCTCTCTCTCTCTCTCTCTCTCTCTCTCTCTCTCTCTCTCTCAGTAACTCTTTCAAATAAAGGTATAAATCTTCAAAACAAACAAACAAACAAACAAAAAAAACCAAAACAAAAAACAAAACTCCCTGTTCTGCCCTTGAAGTCTCTGCTTAGTAATCTTTTTCTTTTTTTCCCAAAGAAACCTTTTATTTAAGGTATACCAACTTCATTCATTTCCTAAGTACAACTTTAGGAATATGGTGGTTCTTTCCACCATACCGGCCCTCACGCCCACTCTCCCACCCCTCTTCCTCCTTCTCCCATTCCCAGTCCTGTTCTCCTCTAAGATCCATTTTCAATTAACTTTGTACACAAAAGACCAACTCTATACTAAGTAAAGAGTTGAACAATTTTCTGTTTAGTAATTTTCCACCTGCTGATATCCTCACTCTGCTTGTGGGCTGTGAATCTCCAGCTGTCTTCCTGTTCCCAGTTGAGCCCAATCTCTCTGCCCTCTCGTGATAATCGTGATACTTATGGCTTAGAATTTAAAAGAGTATCGGGATACTTTGTGCTTCAGCACCAGCATCCAGTTCCAGTTGAGCATGTGGTGGTGTCAACACAGATGAAATTAATAAATGAGCCTCACTGTGTCCAACACATATCGCCCAGGCCTGGAGAGGGTACAGCCCAGCTCTGCAAAGGAAAATGCCTTCAGCTGGCTCGTGCACCATGCAGGGAGAGTCCACTCCTAGCAGGGAGGTTTCTGCACCCAGAGCGTAGGCATGGGGGTTGGGGAAAGAGGTGGGCTTGCTGTGGGTCTTGGATCCCTTGAGTTGTTGTTCAGTAGATACCTATGTATTTTCAAGTTTGTTTAATGGGGATGGTTTCTTTTTGATGGCACAGTGTACAGACTCAAGAGGCCAAGAACCCACCCTTCTTTCTGCACAAGAGAAGCCCCCTTTCTGCTCTCAGCTGAGACCTTCAGGGCCTCTCGTGGAGCCTGCTTGCCTGCACTCAGTGCTGTTAGGAAAATAGCGCAGTCTTATCTATGACGCGATCTGCACCCTGATCTACACAAGCCAGGTAGCCACATGGACCAACCACCAGTGTCAAGCTCCACCCCCAACCTAATGGGATTCACTATTCCTACTTCCCTGCCCGTCCCTTCTCTCCGGTCTGCTGAGTTTTCCCCAGTAAAGCCTTTCCCTTACTCCAGAGTTTGGTGTGTTTTGTGACAGCCTAACAAGTGCTCCCTCCCAGGGTTCACACGGCTGAGGAACAGAGGGGAAAGCATGCCACGTCTTGGTCTTTTCCACCCTTCCTGCTGTTACATCTCTTCCAGGCTCCTCCAGGGGCTGTTCTGTGCATTTTGTCCAGGTTTTTAGTGGCATGTTAAATTTTTGCTTGCATCAGTTCCTGCCAATCCTTAATAGTTTTCAGATGTCTCCCCATATCTAGTGAACGTCTTTCTTACTGATTTCGCTTGCAGCCTACAACCTGCTTTTCGAACCCTTGGCCCTCCTCCATGTTGGATTGCTTGCTCTCTACACCTGCCTGCAGCTTTCCAAGTGGACCTTCTGTCCACTAATTTCTTGGGTTCAATCCATTGTTTCTTCAGTCCTATGAATTATTCTTTCTCATTTTATACCAGAGTTCTGTCAGAGCATATCTTACAAAAGCTTTCTAAGAAAGCAAGCATGGGAGATGAACTTCATGCCCTTTTTTTTTTTTTTGACAGGCAGAGTGGACAGTGAGAGAAACAGAGAGAAAGGTCTTCCTTTGCCGTTGGTTCACCCTCCAATGGCCACTGCCGTGGCGTGCTGTGACCGGCGCACCGTGCTGATCCGAAGCCAGGAGCCAGGTGCTTCTCCTGGTCTCCCATGCGGGTGCAGGGCCCAAGACCTTGGGCCATCCTTCACTGCACTCCCGGGCCACAGCAGAGAGCTGGACTGGAAGAGGGGCAACCGGAACAGAATCCGGCGCCCCAACCGGGACTAGAATAAGGTGTGCTGGTGCCACAGGTGGAGGATTAGCCTATTGAGCCACGGCATCGATGAACTTCATGCCTTTTCATATATGAATATGTTTTCCTTCTGACTGAGAGTTGACAGATTGTAGATTTCAAGGGATGGGAGAGGGGATAAGTTGTCTTTCTGTAATTAGTTTTTTTAAAGATTTATTTATTTATTTGAAAGGCAGAGTTAACAGAGAGGCAGAGGCAGAGAGAGAATGAGGTCTTCCATCTGCTGGTTCACTCCCCAAATGGCCGCAATGGCTGGAGCTCCACTGATCCGAAGCCAGGGGCCAGAAGCTTCCTCTGGGTATCCCACATGGGTGCAGGGGTCCAAGGACCTGGGCCACCCTCAACTGCTTTCCCAGGCCTGGGAAAAGAGAGCTGGATCAGAAGTGCAGCTGCCAGGACCCAAACTGGTGCCCATATGGGATTTACCTGCTATGCCACAGCACTAGCCCCTGTTATTAGGTTTTTTAATAATAGTCCTGCTGAGCCGGTGCCGTGGCTCAACAGGCTAATCCTCCGCCTAGCGGCGCCGGCACACCAGGTTCTAGTCCCGGTTGGGGCACCAGATTCTGTCCCGGTTGCCCCTCTTCCAGGCCAGCTCTCTGCTATTGCCCGGGAAGGCAGTGGAGGATGGCCCAAGTACTTGGGCCCTGCACCCCATGGGAGACCAGGAGAAGCGCCTGGCTCCTGGCTTCGGATCAGCGCGGTGCACCGGCCACGGCGGCCATTGGAGGGTGAACCAACGGCAAAAGGAAGACCTTTCTCTCTGTCTCTCTCTCTTACTGTCCACTCTGCCTGTCAAAAAAAAAATAACAATAATAATAGTCCTGCTGCTGCACCTGCCATGCCTTGAGTATCTAAGACCTCAGACTTTCTCAGTCATTATCTCTAAATACTGCCTTTTTTTCCCATCCCAGGTGGGGCAGTGTCTGTCAATGGCTCCTTATGCCTGGTGCCTGTGTGTGTGTGTGTGTTTGTGTGTGGTGCTTATCACTTCCTAGATGCACTTTCAAAATAGTTTCCTGTGTTCTCTGCTCCCCCATGGTCACCCCACTTCCCTCCCATCAGTCTTCCCAGAGGATTGTGGTGAAAATTAACCCTCTGCTTTCTGCTTTCCAAAATACAATGGTCAACTTGCCCAAGTAGTCCTGGCCACTCTGTCTCTTCTCAGACTCTCCTTGATCATACGACTTCATATGATTTTTGCATTTACACTGTCATTGTAGTGGAGTCTCAAACAGGGGTTAAAAATCAACCACGGGACCCAAACAGCTGCATTCGTGTATTTAGGTGCAGATAAATGAAGAGCAGAGCTGAGGCACAGCCTGTTACACCATCCAGAGCTGGGATCTGTTCGGTGCGTTCATCTTCATTCCTGTTCTCATCAGACACTGACACTGAAATCTAATGTCTAGTGCACCGAAAGCTCTGTGGGGATTCATACAGCCCATGGAAATTGTCCTTTAGGGGGATTCCCCGTAAGAGTGGCTGGAATAGACATGAGTGGAATCGGCTCCTCTGGAAACTGGAGATGCAGTGGCCTGTTTCTGGGAGGTTTGAAGATCCAGCAAGGTGCGTCCTCTGGGAGAAGTAGTGTAACAATGTTTGAGCATGATGTGGACTTAAACTGTGATCCACTCCAAAGGCGATAACTATGATTGGCTGATGACAGCACCTCTGGTGTTACTGTGATATTATTATACAGCATTCATAGGAAGGGAATGAATTGTGTGTGAGTTCCCAGGCTTCCCCATCAGGAAAAGCAAGTCCCCCTCCTTAACATCATTTTGTTGCCATTACTGGTCCTCATGCTAGGTTTTACCACTGTGATTTGTAGGGACAGGAATTGCTGAGAATTGGCAATTTGCATTTAACAGATTTCTAAGTGTTTTTCTCCTGATATTTGATTATGAATGTTCATAGTCCCTGCGATTAAAAAAGATGAAGGAGGCACAAATTATTACAGTTCATTTGTTTTGATAATGAGAAGTAGTTATGGGGCCGGTGCTGTGGCATAGTGGTGTGAGCCGCCGCCTGCAGAGCCAGCATCCCATATGGGGCCAGTTTGAGTCCCGCCTACTCCCCCTCCAATCCAGCTCTCTGCTATGACCTGGGAAAGCAGTTGAGGGTGGCCCAAGTGCTTGGGCCCCTGCACCTGCATGGGAGACCCAGAAGAAGCTCCTGGCTCCTGGCTTCAGATCAATGCAGCTCCAGCCATTGCGCCCATCTGGGGAGTGAACCATCGGATGAAAGATGTATCTCTCTCTCTGCCTCTGCCTCTCTGTAACTTTGCCTTTCAAATAAATAAATAAATAAATAAATAAATAAATCTTAAAAAATTTAAGTGGTAGTTACAAGGCATGCGCAAACCCTGACAGCACCATGGGTAGATGCAAATAAATTGTTATTAGAGTGTGTAGCCTAGTGGTTACAGCAGTGGTTCAGATGTCTGCATCCCATATTGGAACATCTGTGCTTGACACCTGGCTGTGGCTCCTGAATCCAGCTTCCTGCTAAAACAGCCTCTGTGAGACAGCAGCAAGGGCTCAAGTGATGGAATTCCTGCCATTCGTGGAGAGATCTGAATTGAGTTCCAGGCTCCTGTCTTTAGCTGCATCCCAGACTCAGCTGTAATGGACATTTGGGGAGTGAAGCAGTACATGGAAGTTCTCTCTTTCACTCTCTCTCTCTCTCTCCCTCTTCTCAAATTTTTTATTTGACAGGTAGTTATAGACAGTGAGAAAGAGAGGCAGAAAGAAAGGCCTTCCTTCCATTGGTTCACCCCCTAAATGGCTGCCACGGCCAACGCTGCACCGATCCGAAGCCAGGAGCCAGGTGCTTCTTCCTGGTCTCCCATGCAGATGCAGGGGCCCAAGCACTTGGGCCATCCTCCACTGCTCTCCTGGGCCACAGCAGAGAGCTGGACTGGAAAAGGAGCAACTGGGACTAGAACCTGGCGCCCATATGGGATGCCTGCGCCACAGGCGGAGGATTAACCAAGTGAGCCATGGTGCCGGCCCCTCAAATTAATAATTTTTTAAAAAACGATATGTATATAAAAGATGCTTTAAGAGTAACTTGCACACATGATGGAGAAGTATTGCTTTGCTGAATGGTTGTCCTCCACACATAAGATGCCGAGGAGCCTTTGTAAGTGATCAGGCCATCCCACTCATGTCTTAACATTCCAGCGTAACTCTCCAATGTCTCAGCTCACCTAGAACACGTTCAACAGCTCACAGAGGCCTGCATACTGTAGCCTGTTTCTGTCATGTGAAGATTAGCTCACGTGCCAGCTAGCTAGGTTCTCATAGGCAGGGATTTAATCAAGCCTGAATCTAGGTGTTGTTCCAGAGGTATTTCTGGAATGTACTTCAAGAAATGTACTTCAAGCAAAGGGCATGACCCGCAGTGATGTGGCTGGGCCTCATCCAGGCTGCAGGAGGTCCCAGGGCCAAACTCCAGGCTTCCCAGAGAGGAAGAAGAAGGTCTGCCCCAGGCCTGCAGCCCCCAGCTCCTGCCTGAGCATCCCACTGCCACCTGCCCTGTGACACCAGACCTGTTGGTTCCTGCAGTCCCGTGAACAGTGCCTTCAGATACATCTCTCTCTCTCTCTTTTGTTAAAGATTTATTTATTTATTTGAAAGTCATAGTTACACAGAGGAGAGGCAGAGAGAGAGAGAGAGAGAGGAGAGGGAGAGAGAGAGAGAGAGAAAGAGAGGGCTTCCATCTGCTTGTTCACTCCCCAATTGGCTGCAACAGCCGGAGCTGCGCCGATCCGAAGCCAGGAGCTTCTTCTGGGTCTCCCACATGGGTGCAGGGACCCAAGGACTTGGGCCATCTTGTACTGCTTTCCCAGGCCATAGCAGAGAGCTGGATTGGAAGTGGAGCAGCTGGGTCTCGAACCGGCACCCATATGGGATGCCAGCACTTCAGGCCAGGGCATTAACCCACTGTATCACAGCACCGGCCCCTCAAATACATCTCTTAACAGGATGTGCGTACACTGTGTGTGAGTAGGTGAGTACGCACAAGGTCTTCTGGCCTCTGCTTCTCTGGAGGACCCTGATTACCATGACCAATGTGTCTTTCTCACCTTGTTTCCTTTCCTTACCCCCTCCATCGCTGGGTCTTCAAACACGCAGGCACACCCCTGCCAGACCCCTCTTCCTCCAGAAGCCCCTAGCTCTCCCCACGTGCTTCAGCTGCTGCTCCCATGGTGGGTATTTCAGTTGATCCCTTCCAGCTCCCCCATTCTCCGCAGCCTGCTCTGCCATTGCCTTTTTCCCCATAGTTCTCGTCCCCATCCGACATACTGTGTAACTGACTGATCCTCCTCCTATGATGTTTATCATTTATTTCCATCCCCGGGGAGTTAGTCCCATGAAGGAAACCTTGCTTGTCTATCTTGTCCACTGGGCCAGTGGCATCTTGGGTGAGAGCCACAGTGAGCCTTGAGTGAGCAAGGACCCAGGAGTGGGAGACTGGGTCCTGGCACTGTTCAGCTGTGGGTGTGGTTCATGAATGGGGCCTGCATGGACACCGATGGGTAGGAATGGGAGGGTCAGTGGCAGAGTATGGGCACCTCCTCAGGGATCACTGAAGAGACTCTGGATGTCTGTCACTGGGCGAGACACGAATTCTCTTGCCCAAGACCACCCACCTCGTGAGTGGCAGAGCTGCAGCAGATCTCCAGAAGTGTTAACCATAACACAGAACAACCTCCAGGTGTGAAAGCTGCATGAGGAGGTATACAGCAGTGGGGCAAGGAAAGGTCTGTGGGGCCTGGGAATTTTCCCCATTTCGAAAAACGACAGCATGGGTCAACTCCATAATCAAGTTTCGGGAGAACACCAGGTGTTTAATCTGTCGGCTGATGATGCCAAGGAATAGAGCCCGAGTTGGGATCCGAGACTAAGGTTCCCTTCCTGAGATTTCTGTTTCTGGGTCTGCAGGTGAATGTGGGAGTGGGCCTCAAGGGACACAGGTGCAGGTAGATGTGGGAGGCAGTCACAGTCGGATCCAGGTGCAGCTGCTTGTGGGTGTGGGTCACAAAGGGATGCAGGTGCGGTGGGGACTGGACGGAGGTGCAAGGAGAGGACTAGGAGTGGTAGGGTCAGAGCCACAGCAACACGGTGCCTGGGGATAATCATTGTGACGTGTGTATGGGCTGGGTAAAGGGGTCAGATGCACAGAGCAGACACACCAGTTAGTATCCCACCGTAGTAGCTTCTATAGGATGAATGTTTGCATCACTCCAAACTCATGCATTGAAATCCTAACTCAGAAGCGATGGTAGCTGGAGTTGGGGCTTTGGGAGGTGATGATGGCCTGGGGGTGGAGCCCCCAGGAAGAGGATGCCCTTGTGGAGGAGATCCCACAGGCTTCCCTGCTCGGTCTGCCATCTATGAAGCAGGAAGCAGGCCCTCACCAGACACCAAATCTACTGATGCCTTGATCTTGGACTTCACAGCTTCCCTAATTGTGAGAAATAAATGTCTGTTCTTTATAAGCCACTCAGGGATGGTGCTATTAAGGCAGCCTGAGCAGACAAAAACAGTAATCCACAAAGTGATGAAACTTAAAACTTCCAAATCCAGGGGCTGGTGTTGTGGCATAGTGGGTAAAGGCACCACTTACGATGCTAGCATCACATTTGGGTGCTGGTTGGAGTCCCTGCTGCTCCACTTCCCATCCAGCTCCCTACTGATGGCCTAGTAAAAGCAGTGGAAGATGTCCCAAATACTGACACCCACACGGGAGACGCAAATGAAGCTCCTGGCTTCTGCCTAGCCAAGCCCTGGCCATTTTGGCTATCTGAATGGAATATCTCTGTCTCTCCCTCTCTCTCTGTGACTCTGACTTTCAAATAAATAAATAATTCTTTCAAAAAATAAAAATAAAAACTGGGGCCAGCATGGTGGGCTTAGCAGGTAAAGCTACCACCTGCAGTGCTGGCATCTCATGTGGGTGCTGGTTCAAGTCTGGCTGCTCCACTTCTGATCCAACTCCTTGCTAATGCTCCTGGGAAAGCAGTGGAAGATGGCCCAAGTGCTTGGGGCTCTACCCACATGGCTCCTGGCTTTGGTATAGCCCAGCTCTGGCTGTTGCAGCCATCTTGGGAGTAAACCATCAGATAGATGATCTCTCTTTCATTCTGTCCCTCACCCCCTCCTCCAACTCTGCCTTTCAAATAAATAAAATAAGTCTTTTAGAAAATTTAAAAAAAAAACCTCTTCAAACCCAGTCTTCTCACTAACTTGCCTCTCCTCACCCTTGTCTGCTTTTTCCATTCACTCCTCCAACTCAGTCTCTTCCCATCAGAGCCTTATCTCCTGTTGGTTGCTCCCTTTTGCAAGCTTCTCTTGGTGCCCAAGGCTGCTTTTCACAGTTTCAGGGTTCTGCACCTGTTGGCCCACACTGGAGCCATCTTTGCCTATCATGCCTGTGAAATAGAAAATATCTATGCTTTGGAATGTGTCCATGTTTGGAAACAAAGGTGTCACAAAGCAGAGAGCTTTTCTGATGTGGTTTCTCTCCACAGCCGTTGTAGATTCTGTGTGTTTCATTCTGTCTTAAAAGGAATCCGGGGGCCGGAGCTGTGGTGTGGCGGGTAAAGCTGCTGCCTGCAGTGCTGGCATCCCATATGGGTGCTGATTTGAGTCCCAGCTTCCCCATTTCCAATCCAGCTCTCAGTTATGGCCTGGGAAAGCAGGAGAAGATGGCCTAAGTCCTTGGCACTCGCATGGAAAACCCGGAGGAAGCTCCTGGCTCCTGGTTTCAAATCGGCGCAGCTCTGGCTATTGCGGCCAATTGGGGAGTGAACCAGCAGATGGAAGACCTCTCTCTCTCTCTCTCTGCCTCTCCTTCTCTCTCTGTGTAACTCTGACTTTCAAATAAATCAATAAATCTTTTTTTAAAAAGAATCCACAAACCGATGACTATGTAAAGAAACAATGAACCAGCAAAAAACAAAACAAAAGAACCAGTAAAGAAACAACAGGGGGCCGGTGCTGTGGCACAGTGTGTTAAAGCCCGCAGTGCCAGCATCCCATATGGGCGCCGGTTCGAGTCCTGGCTGCTCCTCTTCCGATCCAGCTCTCTGCTATGGCCTGGGAAGGCAACAGAATATGGCCCAAGTCCTTGGGTCCCTGCACCTGCACGGGAGACCTGGAAGAAGCTCCTGGATCCTGGCTTCGGATCAGCTCAGCTCTGGCCCTTGTGGTCATTTGGGGAGTGAACTAGCAGAATGGAAAACCTCTCTCTCTCTCTCTCTCTGTAACTCTGTCTTTCAAATAAATAAAAAAAATTCTTTATATAAAAAAAAGAAACAATGGAAACCCCAAGTCAAACTTTGGGAGAAAGTTACATTTATTTAACAGAAAGCAAAGTGAGAGGCAATGAATTAAAAATAAATTAGGGGGAAACCTTCCAAGAACCAAAATAAAGTAATACTTGTGACAGAGCTGTGATATCTATGCCTGGAAACTCACATTAGTAAGAAGACATAAGAGTATAACTAGCATCATAAAAGTCCTTCCTATACACCTGTCAGCACACCAACCACACTGGGAATGTCCTGGAGAGGCAGGGACAGCTTAGATTGAGATGGGACTTTGTCCTGCTTGTGAGAACTCACATCGGAGGGGAAATGGTGACTGTTGTCAAGGTGGACTAAGCCTCTAATGCAGAGCTCTGCTTCCCCTGGAACATGAATCATGAGAAAGCCTGCAGGTGTCTCTCAGATCTTCCCCAGCAGAAGAGAAGCCACGCTGGCAAAAAGCCTAATAAACTCCACAACTTTGAAAGCAAGAAAGTCAGAACTCTATTCACACGTCCATGTCCATTGATGAGGTGTCAGAACTCAATGCTATGCATGGAAAACTCATGGGAAACCATTTAGGGAGCTGTCAACCTCCAATGAACACCAAAAAAAAAAAAAGGCTGAAGGGAGGAATTTTGTGTATACCCTGAATGTGGAGAAGCCTGCCAGGAGAATGTACATTTGTATGTACATCGGAGAATCCCCGGAGGAGGGAAACCTGGTGAATGCACTCCTTGTGACATCAAGTGTGTAGGAATAGAGGGTGCCCCACTGTCCACGAAAGGATTCTTGCTGTGGCCTCCACGTGAGACACCTACAAGAGGACACCAGAACTTGCCAGGCAGCAAAGAACTCCCAGCAGCGAGACCCGGAACGTGGGAAAGTCTTCAGCTGGCAGCTGGAACTCTAGGTCAGAAACCTCACCCCGGTCGGAACCCGGTATCCTCCATCCATATGAAACATGTGCACAAAGAAACCTGTCTACAGGCTCTCACATACTGTCCAGTCCCCAGGTTACATGGCTGATCAAGAGCTGGAAATCTCACCTAACTGGGCCACGCCAGGGCATCATCATGGCCTTTGAAAAATCACAACAGAGACCAGGGTTTAGCCCCTCTCTGGAGATGGACTCCTCTCGGCCCACCAGGAAGTCCGGTCTGCAGGGAGGCAGTGGGAGGCCGACATGCATGGAAAAGCAGGGGCACGATGCTGATCTTGCTGAAGGCTGGCCCCTCCCGCACTGGGCATAGCCTTTGGGGATTCCATCTCTGCTGACCGTGGACGAGAGCTCCTTCCAGCTTCCACCAGGAAGCCAAGAGGAAAGTGATGACAGGAAATAGCCGGTCCCATTCCCAGTGCGCCCTGCTACTTAGGGTCCTCTGTGTCTGCACCCTTGGGGGGCGCTGCCACCGTGGAGGTGGTCTTGAGGCTCCGCTTCCGCTTTGCCACATTCTGCTCGGGGTGGAACAGGATGACGTAGGTCTTGGGTACATAGAGCATGCCGAGGGACACCGAAGCGCTCAGGCTCAAGGACACGGTCAGCGTGGTTGTTTGGATGTAGATCTAAGCCGTGGAGGAAGGCACAAGTTGGAACTCAGCCCTGTTCCCTCCCATGCTGCTTGCTACATAGACAGGAGGGGAGCCTCCTTCAGCTGGGAGAGCCGGTGGAGCACTCAGGAGAGCAAAGGCACAGTGCATGGGGAGGTTAGCAGTCACACTGTGGCTCTGCTGTAGGCAGGAGGGAGGGGAGTGGCAGGGGACCAGTGTGTGTGTGTGTGTGTGTGGGGGGGACAAGTAACTGATGTAAGGGAGGGGTCATTAGCCAAGAGTGACACCCAAGGAACCAGTGCCTATGTCTAAATGGGCCAGAACATGTGAATGAGGGAAAGAACAGGTTCTCCAGTGTGCCAAGGAATGAATGAATGAACACGGACTGCATGGAGGTGTAAAATGGCAAACACAGCTTCTACTGCACACAGGAACAGACAGCACACTGAAAGATCAAGCAAGCAGGCTGTTGGTGAACGGATATAGAGATTTAAAGAATGAAGGGACAAAGGAAAAGGGGAGTGACTGAGAGAACAGAGAAATAGCAAAATCAAAACAAAACAAAAAACAGAACGATGAGCAAGCAACTATTTGGGTCTATGAATTACTCAGCCAACCAAGAAATCATTCAGTTAATGAAGAATCTGAATGGGAGTCCAGCCCTTAGAAAGATGGACCCCTTGCATGGACAGGCAGGAAACAAACCAGACATCAAGCCCTCCCAGGGGCCCCCAGTTTACCTTTTCAGCTGACTGGGCAGTGCCAAAGAAGATAGGCACGAAAGCCAGCCAGACAATGCAGGTGGTGTACATGGTGAAGCCGATGGGCTTGGCCTCGTTGAAGGTCTCAGGGACGCCTCGGGCCTTGATGGCGTACACGGTGCACGTGACCATGAGCAGCAGGCTGTAGCCCAGGCAGCCGATGAGGGACAGATCTGACATGTCACACTTGAGCACCCCTCTGGCCTGCTCCGGGTCCACTGTGCGCTGCTCTTCGTAGTCAATCACGCTGTGCGGGGGCTGAGCCCCCAGCCACGCGATCACCCCCACCACCTGCAAGAGCCAATGCAGTGTCAGGGATACACTCACCCTAGGGTCCTGACCTACTGAGGGGAGGCTTGGCCTGTCAGAGCCACTGTGAAGAGGGGACGTATGTGCCTGTGACACAGGCAGGTGGAGAGCAGCTCTGTGGTGCATGTCCATGTCAGCACCAGGGCACTGGCTGGGTAAGAAGTGCTGGATGTGGGGCTGGTGCTGTGGCTAAAGCCCCAGCCTGCAGTGCCGGCAACCCACATGGGTGTGGGTTCTAGTCCCGGCTGCTCCACTTCAGATCCAGCTCTCTGCTATGGCCTGGGAAAGCAGTGGAAGATGGCCCAACTCCTTGCATGTGGGTGATCTGGATGAAGCTCCTGGCTCCTGACTTTGGATCGGCTCAGCTCTGACTGTTGCAGCTATTTGGGGAGTGAACCAGTGGATGGAAAACCTCTCTCTCTGTCTCTGCCTCTCTATAACTCTTTCAAATAAATAAAAATAAATCTTTAAAAAAAATAAGTGTCTGGATGCTCTCTTCCTGTGTTCTGGCGATCATCTGCACAAGCTGCCCCATCCTGTCAGGTTACAGGACTGCAGGCAGAGACCCTAAACACATCATCTGTCTTGGCTCGGTCTTTCCACCTTCAGAATGGGCACCCTCAAGTTTCCGAGCCATCTGTCTCACAGCTATCCGGGGCTTCCCAGGCTCTGCTGTAATGTCATTGCTTTAGTGAATAGCCAGAAGGAAGTCCATTTAGTGTGTACAGTGTCCTGAAGTAGTGGCCGTGGGATGGAACCAGCTGTGCCCCTCCATAGTGGGCCTTGGAGCCTTCTCTCCCCTGCACCCCAGGGACCTGGGCAGCACTAACTCCCTTATGGAATAAGATCTTTGCTTCGGGAAAATCAATGGGATGTCTCTGCCCTGTTTCCATACAGGAGCCAAAATGTGGAAGTGCAGGTTCAAGCTGCGCAAATAACCTCATGGTGGTGCAGTCAGATGGCCCTGTGCCCCGGCTTGCACCTCGCTAATGTGGTTCCTGCAGAACTGGGCTCCCCAGAGCAGGCCTCCGCCTCTTGTGGCTCCTGTGTTTTGTTTTCTTTTACAGGGGACCCAAAACCAAGAGGAGGGGCTCTAGAAATACTTTCCGGATTTTTAGGGTCGGGGACAGTCCCCTCTGCCCATCTGGGCCCCGTGCACGCGCCAATCCCCTGGAGGTGCGCATAAGGCCCGACGCACCTGCAAGGAGGTGAGGCTGAAGGTGATGACGAGCTGTGAGGTAGGGCTGATGAAGGGCGGAGGCGTGACGGAACGCTTGCCCTGCTCGAAGATGCGGTAGATGCGGTTGGTCTTGGTGAGCAGTGCCGAATAGCTGAGCGTGGTGCCCAGGCCCAAGAAGAGTCGGCGAGTGGCGCACACGGCCGCCCCAGGCTCGGCCACCATGAGGAAAGTGACGGCGTAGATGAGGAAGATGCCGGTGAGGAGCACGTAGCTGAGCTCACGGCCGGAGGCACGCACGATCGGCGTGTTGTTGTGGCGCACGAAGGTGCCCACCACCGTGGTGGTCGCCATGATGCCCAGCACGGCCAGGAGGAGCGGCGGGGCCGCCCAGGGGGAGGACCAGGTGAGGCGCACCACGGGCGTGGGCCGGCAGCCCGTGTGGTTGGGCGTGGGCCTCATGTCTCTAGGGCAGGCCTCGCAAGTGAACTCGTCCACCTGGAAGCGGTACCCATCACAGGCCTCGCAGTGCCAGCAGCAGGGCACGCCCTTCACCATCTTCTTCCGCTCCCCTGGCCCACAGGGGAGGCTGCATTGAGAAGGGGGCACCTCGCGAGGGTCACCTGACCATTGCAGGGCTTCCACCTGGGACAGATGAAACACAGGCCAGTGACCTCTGCCCCCCCCCCCCCGCCCCCGGGATTAGGAACCCATTTCCCGACACCCGGAGCTCGGTCCTGAGCCACTCACATCCAGTCTAAGGGCCTCTGCCCATTGGCCCACAACTTGGTACCCGCCGCTGCTGGCACTGCCGTTGGTCGCCTGGTACTGGAAGATGTCATAGCGTCCTGGTGCATCACCATTCTCATTGAACATCACAGGGGTTCCAGCACTGCCTGGAGGGAGAATCTGTCACCCCGAGCTGGTCCGCCCACCCATCCAAGTTAGTCTCGTGGAGGGGCTTCAAGGACCAGCCAGGGTAAAGGGAGAACTTAACAGAGAGCAGGCCCATCATCTCTCGCACATCAAAGCCCCCTGAGATGCTGCCTGCACCCTCTAGGAAGGCTATATAAAAACAAAACACAAGGGGATGCTCGCACTTAGCCTAGCAACATCAAAGTGCCTGACAGATACACGAAAGACAGATATGCCTCAGCCACAAAAGGGAAAGACAGCTGACACCTGCTCCTGCGGATGTGCCTTGAGGATGCTGTGCGAAGGGAAATAACCAGTCACAAGTGAACCGATACAAAACAGGCTCACCCAGGAGACACTCAGGGCAGCCAACTGCAGAGACTGAAAGTGGAATGGTGGCCCCTTGGGCTGGGGGTGCAGAGTGAGGAGTTGTGTAAGGGGAAGAGAGCAGGAGTCTGGAGCTGGACGGTGGTGACAGGTGCATGACAGCGTGTGAAGTGCTCCGTGCCACTGAACTTACGCACTGAACAACCACCATTTAGCACATGTAACAAGCAGTGCCAAGAGGTGACTCTTGTGCTTTGCCACAACAGAAAAGAAAAAGCTTGAGCTTAGATTCATCCAAGACTTGAGTGATGTCATGAAATTGGTACTGATTGGAGCAATCTGCTCTATGTCTTTTTTTTTTTTTTGACAGGCAGAGTGGACAGTGAGAGAGAGAGACAGAGAGAAAGGTCTTCCTTTGCCGTTGGTTCACCCCCCAATGGCCGCTGCGGCTGGCGCACTGCGGCCAGCACACCACGCTGATCCGAAGCCAGGAGCCAGGTGCCTTTCCTGGTCTCCCATGCGGGTGCAGGGCCCAAGCACTTGGGCCATCCTCCACTGCACTCCCGGGCCACAGCAGAGAGCTGGACAAGAAGAGAAGCGACCGGGACTAGAACCCGGTGTGCCGGCACTGCAGGTGGAGGATTAGCCTATTGAGCCACGGCGCCAGCCTGCTCCATGTCTTTAAGATACTTGGTCCACCAGTTTGCTGAGTTGATCTGGAGTAGCATTATGGTGAGTGATTTAGCCATGGGCATGGCAGAGAAAGACGGCAGTAAGGATTTGGTGGAAGAGCAGAAACTCCAATTTTACGAAGCACACTAACTGAGCAGAGGCCTGTCTTTCCCCACAAACCATGTCCACGGCTGAGTCCACTGGGTCTTTCCAGAAAACATGGTATTCAGCCCCGATCATGCTCCCGTACCTTACTCAGAGCGGGCAGCGGTTGCATTGCATGGATCCTTCATGCAGATGTACCCCACGCATACCCCCAGAGCCCAGCTGCCTCTAAGCCCTGTGTGGTGGAGGTGAGACCTGTGTGTGAGCTGCCAGCGGGACACAGACAAGCTCCCCGATACCTGACTTCCGCAAATTAGGGCAAGGAGTGCCGAAGCCTGGCAAGGGAGGAGCACTGGACAGTGGTGACTGGAGCTTGGCTCAAGTAGCCCTCAATGGGCCCCAGGAACCTCACGCTGCCATTCTTCACTCCCTCCCCTTTTCGTCCTGAGTCCCCCACGTCCCAGTGGGAGCTCCGGCACCCACTCACACCCACTCACCGTTGAAGCGCACAGCTCGAATATACTGCAGCAGCGTCCGCCCATCGGTGGGCTCCATGGCCGGGCACAGGCCCGTGTACCCGGGGCAGAGGGCCTGGTGCATGCTGTGGAGGGCGTGAGCAATGGCGTACACAGCATCGATCACAAACTGCACCTTCCCTTCCTGCTCATAGGCAGAGTCCTGTCCGATGCGTTCCTCACCTGTCCTAGGGATGACCGCAGGTAGTGTGCCCAGCCCCCACGTGCCTCCTTCCCCTCCACCCCCCACCTCCTGGGCAGCTCTCACCTGTGCACTTGCGGGTAGCCTCATCTGATTGGCCGCCGGAGCTGGTCAGTTTGCAGTTAAAATTCTCTTCCCAGAATTCTGCAAACCAGATGTTCCTGCGGTTGTTCTCCAGGGAGCGAGTCATGAAGTATTGATCGAAGCCTAAGAGAGCGGGCGGGGAGGGAGGGAGGAAGGTGATGCGCATCTGCCCATCTGCATCACCACAGCCCTAATCTCCCTTTGCTACGTGCTCACACTGCAGCTAGGGGCGGCCCTGGGACTGAGTTCTGCCAGGGGAACCCAAGGCCAACAGGGAGAGGTAGAATTTGCATCCTGATAACATTCAGAGCCTGCCCACTTTGAAAGACTTCTATCCTTGCCCTTTGCTTCTCAGTTAGGATGCTGCTGTGATGATGGAATGGGGCAGAACTTCAGCAGCCATCTTGTGCAAATGAGACCATCAGCACAAAGGCACAGAGCAGCCAGACACGGTGCGGGAAGAGAAGGGTGCAGAGAGCCCGGGGAGGGGGGAGCATAGGGTGGGGGACAGCAGGGCTCCAGCCTCACCATCAATGGAAGCCCTCTTGGGTAGGATGGTGATCGCCCCCACGGCCACATCCTCCAGGCTCAAGATGGGGGAGGTCTTGGACCCCCAGCTGTCCGAGCCCACCCACAGGAAATGGCCGGTCAGGTTGGCTTGGCGCGTTGCTTCCAGGACTCTTCTGGAAGAAACAGAGCTGGGGGTGAGGGAGGGCCTGGGTTCCTCCTTCCGCCTGGCCCAGGTCCCCCACATGTGTGGTCTATGTACCTGTGCCACAGTCTCCCCTAGAGAAACGGTGGGGGAGCATATCAGGATACATTCCCTGGCTTCCCTCAGACCCCAGGCCTGCCCATGTGCTCTGCCCCTGGCCCCAGGCTTGCTCCTCAGGGTGGTGAGCTCAGAAGGTGGTAGAACCTTTAAAAGGTGCATCCAGGGAAGGTGGCTGGGATGCTGGGACCCTGGTGAGTTCCACAGAGGGAGTTGTTAGAGAGCGAGCCTCCCTCTCTCTGAGCTCCCACCGTGATGCCACCTGCCATGCTGTGATGCAGCCAGGGGCGTGCACCAGAGCCAGCCAGATGCTGTATGGACTTGCAGCCTCCAACACTGAGAGCTAAATAAACTTTATTCCTTTTACCCAACCTTGGGTAATTTTTTAAATAGCAACAGGACATGGACTAACATGGAAGGGGTCCCTTGGGAAAATCCAGGCCAGTGAGAAGCCCCTTCCCCATTTGCCCCCGCCAATGTCACTCACAGCCTCCTAAGTTGGGGAGGTGCCACCTGCTGGTTCCAGGTCTGCAGGTTCTCAGGGCCTGGGTCCTGGCCTCCTGCTGGTACCCTCCCCAGGACTCCTTTCTGCACCAAGACCTGCCCACAGTCTCTTTCCCCACCCCCACCCTCAGCCATGCCAAGGATAGAAAGACACGGAGTCCTGGGTTTCCAGGTTAGGCTGGGAGCACCTTCACTGAGACGAGCTGGGATTCATTTCTGAGGACACTAGCTTCAGATGGCAGTGGGCACAGCGGGGGGAGGGAAGGGGAGGAGGTGGGGGGAAGGAATGGGTGGGGCTGGAGGGCATGTGCAGCTGGGCTGGGTAAAGGCCTCAGGGACAGCCTGGGGCGAGCCTGGCATCCCAAGTGCCCCATCCCACCTGATGTCGTCCTCATTGGCAAAGATGATGATGCCCCGGGCGTTGGGTGTCTCCATGAGCCTCTTGATCACCTTGTTGAATTCGCCAGGCTTTGGCTCCCTGGGAATCTTGATGGACTGGGCAATACAGACGCCCCCTGGTGTCGGGAGGGCCAAAGTCAGCGCTTCTCCCAGCAGCCCCCAGGTACATCAGGCCACCACCGCACGGGACTGTGTTCCTGTGTGTGTGTGTGTGTGTGTGTGTGTGTGGCAGGACCCACACTCAGGGGCTTGGCTGAGGGGGCCACGGGGGGAGTTTTAGCCCCGGAAGGCAATAGCGGGGTCCTCCACAGAATGTGGAGCACACCACGTCCCTGAAGCCCCCATTGGACTGGGTGCCCCCATGGCTTGACTCTGCCCCATCCGATGGCCCCGGCTCACACCTCCATAGGCTACTTGTTGCCTGGGACCCCTGTGCCCAGCTCACCAGCCTCGCGGGAGATCTGCACAAAAGCCTCAACCCCACTCTCGCCGTAGTTGCCCTCGGAGGCCAGTGTGGAGACGTAGTTCCACCCCAAGGCCCGCACGATGTCCACCATGGCCTGGGCCTGGTAAGAGTCGGGGGGCACCACTCTGGAGAAGAAGTCATAGCGTGTGGAGTCGCTGAGCTCTGGGGCCGTGGAGGCGTAGCTGATCTGGGGAATCTGTAAGCAGGGAGGATACCTGGGCTGCGGTGGGGGCTCAGTAGCCCCAGGGAGGGACAGCAATGGGGACTTGGGTATGGAAGGTGTCGGTAGGGGTTTGGGGGCCTGTGGGGACCTGTGACAGTCGGGCATGGACGGTTTGAGGTAGGGAGTGGTGCAGGGGGTGGGGGCAGCGGGAGTCGATGGCCTCTGAGAGAGGCCAGGGTAGCCCTCAGTTTGATAACTAAGTCTGGTGGAATACGGCAGGTGTGAGGGGACAGAGCAGGGCCACCAGACACAGCTGAGCTGACAAGGACACGGGAGCCAAGGAGCAGTGAGGCTGCAGCCCCGCCTGCAGCTGGTCCACACACTGGGCACAGGCTGCACCTGCCAGGGCAGGGGTAAAGGGATGTCCCTGTCAGCCCCAGAGCAAAGCTCATTTTCCTCATTCCCACCAAGGGGGCAACCAGTGCGGATGGCTGCCCTACAAGGATGGGAGCAGACAGGGACCTGGAGGCGGGTGTTGGCCTCAGGGCCGTGTCTGACTTCTGGAAGGGGTTGCTGGGAACTGGGCTATATCTGTGTGCAGTAGAGCAATGAAGAGAAAGTTTATGGGCTGAGCCAGTTGACCGAGGAGGAGGAGGGCAGAGAAAGTATGGAAGGAGTAGGGAGGATGGCACCCCTGCCAGGGCTGGACAAGTCCTGACGAGGGTGGCAGACAGAGGGGACAGAGGGGACAACGAAGTATGTCAAAGAGAGACACACTCAGTACAGAGTGCAAGGAGCCGGGGAGCAGGTGTGCTGGTCAGAAGGGGTGAGCTGGGCAGGAGGGGTCAGGGCCTGGTGTAGGGAAGCTGAAGCAGAATGGGAAGCAAGTATGGGGCATGGGTGGAAGAATGAGGGGAGAAGGAGGTGGGGGGAACGGATCTGGGGGAGCTGGAGATGGAAAGAGAAAAACAGGAAGACGGAGCAGGGAAGCCAGAGACACGGAGGCCAGGAAAGCCCCGCCCCCACCCCCTCCGCCACCCACCCAGGGCAGCTGTGGCCAGAAGCTATTTGGGCTGATACCTCGGGCTTCAGAATGATCTTCCCATGCAGGCTGGACCTCCTTGGGGAAGTTCATCAGAAACCCTGAGGTCACAGGGACATGCTGGACATGACCCTGAACCCCTTCACGCACAAAGCATCTCCCTCCACCCAGCCCCGCCACCGGGAGCCCAATGTGGCCGGTGGTTGTGTTTTGTCTGCCATGCTTTTACTTCCAAGATTTTTGAATGAGCAGACTGCGTCTGAAAGCAGACAGTCACAGCCCAGGTTCAGTCCTTGGCTGAGCCAGCGGCAGCAGGCCCTGGGCTAACAGCCCCTGTGGGCCTCTGGATGCCCCTGAGTTTGAGCCGTCTGCATTCCATCTAGGAGAGCGAGACAGGAACCAGTGTTCCAGGCAGGGCCCACAGACTCCCAAATGGGCGGGTGACGACACACTGGGTGGCTACACAGCCTCTACTGGAGCCTTGAGCACACTGAAGTGGGTGGAGTTACATGTCTGCCCCCTGGGGTGGGAGGCGGTACCAACCATGGGGTAGGCAGGCTGGCTGCTGCCCCTGGGAGAATCAGAATCAGACTCCCAGGAAGCTGCAGTCCTCTCCTGCAGGCAGGCAGAAGCAAAATCTTTCTGTCACCAAACATCAGGCACATGGTCCAGCACCCCCAAGTGGAAACCTCAAAGGCTGTAAGGACTGTAAGGGATACACTGCTCCTCCCAGCACCCTACAGACCAGGGCAACACGGGGCCAGTCCCGGCACCTGGAAGGCAGATGCTGCAAATGCCCACGCGAGAAAGGAGAACCCACCCTCTTCTTGTGAAGACACCTGGGAACAAGGTTAAAGGCAAGCATTTGAAATGGAGTTTAGATGCAAAAAAACGAGAAGAGGGGGTCAGTGCTGTGGTGCAGTGGGTTAAAGCCCCAGCCTGCAGTGCCGGCATCCCATATGGGCGCCGGTTCGAGTCCCGGCTGTTCCTCTTCCAATCCAGCTCTCTGCTATGGCCTGGGAAAGCAGTGGAAGATGGCCCAAGTCCTTGGGCCCCTACACCTGCGTGGGAGACCAGGAAGAAGCTCCTGGCTCCTGGTTCCTGGCTTCGGATCAGCTCAGCTCTGGCGGTTGTAGTCATTTGGATAGTGAACCCAGCAGAATGGAAGATCTCTCTCTCTGGCTCTACCTCTCTCTGTATCTCTTTCTTTCAAGTAAAATAAAATAATTCTAAAAAACAAACAAATAAAAAAAGAGGAGAGAAGCACTAGACTACTGTGCCTATCCACCCCAACCCCCTAAACCACCCACGGGCAGCTCCCAAGGCCTACTCTGGAAAAACAGGCCCTGGTTCCAGGGAAACCCTGGCAACTCTGTGAGGCTTAGGGAGCTGGAACACCTTGTACTATTGTTCAGCGTGTGCATAAAAGGGCACCCAAGTAAGTGGGCAAGTAGCGAAGCCTCAGTCCGCCCCCAGGCACAGGATGGATCTGTGCCAGCCCTGAGTTCACACAGAGCTGGGTGTGTGTAGGCGGCAGAGCAGGCAAGAGGGATCGTAGGGATTTGCTGCGTCAGGCTGAATGAATGAGTTTCTTGAAGCAGCTTTTCATCTGTGCGAATTAAAGTGATTAAAAGGGAGACTCTTCTAGAGAGAGAGAAGTCAAGAAAGAAAAGGCGTCAGCCACCCCAAGGGTGTGGACGGGACATAGACGCTGGGAACCGGATCAGCCTTGCAGCTCTCACCGCGAACAGGCGCAGCACGTTGGCCACCATGATGGAGACGGAGCTGGCCGAGGCGCCCACCACCGCCACCACGCGCTCTGGAGGAGCGGCGCGCAGCGGGGGGACGCCTCCCGGACAGCGCACGGCCGCCTCGTCGCCATCGCCGCGGCCGCGGATCAGCGCCTGCACGAAGCTCAGCGCCTGCTCCAGCGCGTACGTGTCCCGCGAACAGGTGTCTAGCAGCCGCGCGCCCAGGCGCACGCCGGGCAGCAGCTCGGGGTCGGCGTTTACGCGGTCCAGAGCGTACAGCATGGCTTCGAGCCGGTGCACTCCCTGCTCCTTCTTCAGCTGCCCGCACGCCCGGCCCGCCGCGCCGCGCGCGTGCACCGGGAACAGGCCGCCCAGCGTGAGGCCGCCCGCCAGGCGCACCGAGCCGGCGGCGCGCACCGGGCTCGTCTGAGCCAGCCACGCCAGCAGCGCCAGCAGCAGCCGTGCCATCGGCTCGTCGGCTGCGGGAAGAAAGACAGAGGGGCAGCGTTCTCACCGGGAGCGCGGACTCAGGGCCCCCGGGAGGGGGGGGAGGGCTAAGCGAGCCGGCCAATTAGGGGGTGCCCACCTAGGTAGGCTGCAAAGACCACTATCTGTCACCCTCTGAACCTGACCACTTGGGTCCCTGTCTTCCGATCACTACCTCCACCTCGTCAGTCCTGCCCCTGCCCCTGCCTGCCAGCTCGGGGTCCCTCTTCCTCCAGGGCTCACCCCAGCGCCCACCCAGGTTCCTTGCATAGCCACACTCACCGTGCCAGCCGCTGTCGGTTCTGGACAAACCAGCGACAGATGCTAAGGACCCTGAGTGAGAGAGGATTTAAGGATTCTGGGGAGGGAAGAGAGGCAGCCCAGCCCATGGGGAACCCCTCCTGTCCACAAGCGTGGCTGGCAGGACTGGCCGGCGCTGCCTATCTGCTGCCTGCCGGCTCCTCCTCCCCGGCTCTATTTCTCTCTTCCTGCCCTTGGATTGCACCTGACCCAGACCGTCTCAGGCTGTCTCTCCCTGGGGCTGTCTCGGGCACACACTCTCTGTTCCTCTGTCTCCTCTGCCTCTAGCCCACCCACCACGGCTGTCTGCTCAGATTCCCTCTGTCCATCCCACCCTCCTCCCTGGCCCCAGCTCTCAGCCCTCTGAGGTGTGCACTGACGGTCAGCCCATGGGAGCCAAGGGCAGCGCTGAACCTGTGGCCCTGAGCGGCCAGAGGGGCTGTGCTCCTATAGATCTTTAACCTCAGCACACGAGCAACAGCCCTGCCAAGAAGGCACCTTTGCTGTCAGCCCCCCTGTGCAGATGGGAGGATGGAGACTTGCCCAAGGTCACTTGGCTGGCATATGGGACCATGTGCACCCAGAAAGATGGGGAACCACCAGCCTGCCCTGACTGGCAGAGAGAGACAGAGCTTGCCGGCTCAGCCTGTAGCTCCCACCACCGCCTCCTGTGGCTGCTGACGACGCTCTGAAGTTGTTGTTCTAGTCCTTGCTAAAGGCAGCCTGGGCCCTGGGGTCTGAGGCAGCGGACTCTGGAGTAGGGGCTCATGCAGTACTGGCTTTCTCCTGTACTGTCACCATGACCTCATCTGAGGCCCCTGGGTTCGGCTCTGTGGTGCCAAGAGAGCAAAGGGCTTACAGGTGGTGAGCTCCCAGCTGCAGGGATTAGCAGTCGCCTCCTATGGGGCCTGAGCCGGCTTAGGCTCCATTAGCCAGAGTGGATTAGGGTGGCCATGGGACAGGGAGGGGGCGGGATTTGGACAGGGTTGACAGAGGGAATAAGCAGGAAAAATGCCACCTTTCCCTCTCCCTGCCCCAACACCCAATGCCTCTGATACTCTGTTCCCAGAGCCGTGAAACCACCTCTCTCTGGGAAAAGCCAGGAGTCAGGAGACCCAGGTTCACCTTGGCTGCTACCCATTTTACAAATTGGGAGGCTCTTAGCTGGGGCTAGGCCAGAGCATGACACTGGAAAGGATTGTACAGACCGGTGTTCAAGGAGGATGAGCCCCTTCCTGGCCTCCAGGCAGTCAGACAGCAGGTTCCTGGCTCACGTGGTCAGAGTATCCACTGGCTCTGGCATGGAGGCTGACCATCAGGGAAAGGGGGCTGAAGCTGGAAGACAGATGGAGGCCCTTGCAGTGGTTCAGGAGGGAGGCGAGAGCATCTGAGACTGGTGCTGGCATGGAAGGCAAGGGAAGGGAGTGGATTCCAGGTCTGGGGAAGAATTGGCTTTGAGGGTGAAGGACAGGAGGATGTCATGGTTGGGACATTCCCTGAGAAAATGAGGACCAGGAGCAGGCAGAGCAGGTGCAATGGGGGCAGATGCTAGGAGTTCAGGCTCAGTGTGAGAAAACTGAGCAGCCTCTGAGAGAGTTTAAGGGTAGATCAAGTCCATGGTTGAATTCATAAGACCTCAATGACCTCCTATAGCTCTATTTACACAAACAATCACAGGGTGGGTCAGGGCTTCGATGTAAGAATTTGGTGAGATTAGTTCCTAGTACTCAGATCAGACCTGGTACATTCAGATGGATGGACTGTGGCTGTTTGGTACACAGGCCCTGGGAGCTCCAGAGCTCCAGTTTAAATCATGTCCAAATCTGTACGTGAGAAAGCAACTTCTGTTGCTTTTGAAGTGTAAGTCAGTGTTTTGCCTCCTGGTGTCTGTAACTCCACACTTTGCCATGTGCTGTTCTAGGCGCTGGAGAGATTGCAGAGGAAGAAGCAGGTGAAATACTGTCTTTGTGGATCTTACCTCCTGGTGCTGAGACTGGCCAGCACCACACATGTGCAGCGGCACAGCAATCCTTTGACCACAGACACCTGCTCCGGAGTTACTCTCTGAGGATGTTCACACTCTCCTTTCTCCTCATCTTCATCTCTTCCATTTCAGTTTGTATTAGACTCTTTATGAATCTGTCTTGTATCTTTTTTTAAAAGGTTTATTTATTTATTTGAAAGTCAGAGTTACACACAGAGAGAAGGAGAGGCAGAGAGAGAGAGGTCTTCCATCCATTGGTTCACTCCCCAGATCCGAAGCCAGAAGCCAGAAGCTTCTTCTGGGTCTTCCACACGGGTGCAGGGGCCAAAGGCGTTGGGCCATCTTCTACTGCTTTCCCAAGCCATAGCAGAGAGCTGGATCAGAAGTGGAGCAGCCAGGTCTTGAACCGGCACCCATATGGGATGGCAGAACTGCAGACACAGATCCCCTGTCTTGTATCTTGATGTCTTCCAAGTTATTTTTTTTTCACCAAGTTCGTCCACAAGATTGCCTTGAATGTAACTCTCCATCACTCTTGAAGGCAGAGTTGCAATTTGCTTTCATTAGTCACTTGTGTGACCTGCAGTGGCCTTTGACTGACCTACTGCCTTCTGCTAAAGATTGCCCCAAACAGGAGACCTGAGCTTATGCTGATCTGCCAGCAATTTCTTTTTTAAACCCCCAAATCGAAAGCCAGCTTCACCTCTGCAGGTGTGTGCTTACCCCACCTCTCTTGAGGTGCTATGGTTTGAATGCCTGTCCCTTCCATCACTCGCTGAATTTTTAAAAAAAGATTTATTTTTATTTTATTCATTTGAAAGGAAGAGTAAGTAACACAGAGAGAAAGAGAGACAGAGAAAGGGATCTTCCACCTCCTGCTTCACTCCTCTGATGGCCACAACAGCCGGCATTGGGCCAGGCTGAATCCAGGAGCCAGAAACTCCATCTGGGTCTTCCATGTGGGTGGCAGGAACTCAGGTACTTGAGCCAACATCCACTGGTTCCCAAATAGATTAGCAGGGAGCTGGATCAGAAGCAGAGCAGCTGGGACTCGAATCGGCACCCCAATACATAAAGTGAGCATCTGGAAGGCAGCTTAACTTGCTGTACCACCAAACTAGCCCCTCAGGCTGAAATTTAATTGCTACTGTAGCAGTAATAAGAAGTGGGACCTTTAAGAAGTGAGTAGCCATGGGGATGTGTGAGCGGGGAAGGGGTTAAGTTGCCTGTTCAGGTACCTGTTAGGGTCCTGGCTCCACTTCCCATCCAGCTTCCTGTGAATGCACCCTGGGAGACAGCAGATGGTGGCTCAAGCACTTGGGTTTCTGCCATACATATGAGAGACATGGATGGAGTTCTGAGCGCCTGGCTGCAGCCTGACCTAGCCCTGGCTGCTGCGGACATCTGGGGAGTGAATCAGTGGCAGGAAGATCTCTGTTTCTGCCTCTCTTGAGTCCTTTAAATCAAATGAAAATAGGGGCCAGTGCTGTGGCATAGCGGGTAAAACTGCAGCCTGGGGTTGCATAGGGGTTGCACCCCTATGGGTGCTAGTTTGAGTTTCAGCTGCTGTAATTCCAGTCCCTCCCTGCTAACGCACCTGGAAAAGTTGCAAAGGATGGTCCAAGTGCTTGGGCCCCTGCACACACATGGGAGACCTGGAAAATGCTCCTGGATCCTGGCTTTGGAGGTGAACCAGTGGATGGAAGATCTCTCTCTGTCTTTTCCTCTCTGTAACTCTGCCTTTCAAATAAATAAATCTTAAAAAAATGAAAATAAATAAATTTTAAAGTTTAGCTGTGGATGCGTCTAAGGAGGCCCTTACAAAGTTCTCCTGAAATCATTTAAGTATCTCAAACCAATGTTACTCCACGTTACCTTCGTTGACATTTCTAAATACAACTCAGCTCCTGGTAAAAGCCATAGCATTTTTTGAACAGTTAATAATGTGATTGGCAGTCATCTTCCTACTTCTCCTGGGGCACAATTAATGCAAATGTGTGCAAGTTGGAATTTTTTTTCTTTTTTTTAAAGGTATATTTATATTTTGAAAGGAAAAATTACAGAAGAGAAAGAGGGAGAGATCTTCCATCCGCTGGGTCACTCCCCAAATGGCCACAGCAAGCCAGGAGCCTGGAGCTCCACCCTGTCTCCCACATGGTGACAGAGACCCAAGTACTTGAGCCATCTTCTGCTGCTTTACAAGGCACATTAGCAGGGAGCAGCCTGTTCATGTGGGATGCCAGCATTGCAGGTGGTGGCTTCATGTGCCGTGCCACAATGCAGGCTCGCAAATTAGAGTTTTCAACTCTTCTTATTGCATGGAACTGTGGGAGTGCCATCCAAATTTCTTCTGCTATGAAACTTCCAGTTGCCTCTTATGGAGACAACCACTGGCAACCCACACCTGAGCCAGGCTTGGGAAGGTGGATAGCAGCTGAGCAGGCAGCACAGGAGAAATGCAGTGTGAGCCAGGCACTCCGATGGTGCAGTGCCCAGATGTTGGGCAAGCAGTGAAGGTGCACTGAGGAAGTATTTGCAGGCAGAGAATGTTAAAGTCATTTCATAAAACATGAGTCTTATTCTAAGTGAAAGGCCCACATGGCTTGACCTATGAGTTAAATCAAGTTTAAAAATTACCAGTGCTCATTATATCAGTTTGTATGGTTTTTATGGTTTAATATGGCTATTGACAAAGGGATCACATAAATAAGACCAAGTGTCTGCTAGTAACAATAGATAGAATTAAAAAGGAGAGAATGATCCAACATGGGAAGCAGGCCACACAGCAGACTCATAGAATGACAAAAACCCTAAACAGTGCCCTGGCCTCAGAATCAGCCCTTAAGGCATTAAGATCTGGCTAAAAAGCCCATGAGAGCATTTTAGGCATAGAAAGCCGAGAGACTGTGGCAAAAAATGGCCTACATGAAAGATTTCTATGAGTGACAGCCCAGTGGAAAGAAGGGACCATCAAAGAAGGAGGTACCTTTCTCTGAAGGGAGGAGAGAACTTCCACTTTGATTATGGCCTTGTCTAAATAATGTTGGAGTTTGTGTCTCAAGAAGCTTCATAGCCTTGGAAGCTCATGACAAGAGCCTCGGGTGATCACTGATGTCATAAATAACAGTGTCAATTAAATCAACAACAGGAGTCACTGCACTTGCTCCCCATGTAGGACCTCTGTCCTCAATGAGTTGTACTATGTAAAACTTGTCTTCAAACAGTACTCAATACTTTGTGTGTCTGTGTGGGTGCAAACTGTTGAAATCTTTACTTAGTATAGAATTGATCTTCTGTATATACAGATAATTAAAAATGAATCTTAATGAAGAATGAGATGGGAGAGTAGGAGGTGGGATGGGAGTGGGGGTGGGAGGGCAAGTATGGGGGGGAAGAACAGCTATATTCCAAAAAGCTGTACTTAGAAATTTATATTTATTAAATAGAAGCTTTCAGAAATATGGACATTAATTTAAAGACCAATGTGAACGCAAAGCACGGGCTCGCAGTTTTGGTGGTGGAAGAGTCACATAGAAATGTCTGAAGGCTCACTCATGAGTGCTGTGCTTTAATCTGCCCTTCCATGGGGCCAGGAGGGCTTTCAAGAGTGAGATATTTGGAAAACTTCATTTGTAAGGAGCTACTTACCAAATGTCAGAGTATTGTTAACTGGGAGATACTGTTTGCTTGTTTTCAATAGGAAAACCTATAACCAGAAAACAACTTCTCCTCAAAGTTAGAGAGACCAAAGTGGAAAGGGGCCATACAACTGTTACCGACTCCAGGCTCCTTGGCTCATTTGTAAGTGGAAATTGTCAGGAGGTCAACATGCAATCCAGATACAGTTGATTGGGGCTCATGCTGGAGTGCAAGGGAGACAGCTTGGCTGGAGGAGGCCCCACTGCAAGGCTCAGTGAGGGAGCTGAGCTTCCCCCTTGGCACAGAAACTTTGATCTGCATCTGGCCTGGAGTCCCCAGCTCACCACACTTGACCCACGACACCTGTCCTGGCATGTCCCATGCATGTAACAAACTTGCATGCCTTCTCTCCTGTCAGTAAGTTTCTGGTCAATTTGTTTCAGCAAATTCAGTTACTGAACCTTCAAGAGTGGGAGAGAAGGTCTCTTTGCCCCGTAATCATTGTTAAAGCCAGGTGACAGGGTCGTGAGATCTCTAGAAAACAGGACAAGAGGAAAAGACATCATGAAAAGAGTGAGAGGATAATAAGCCATGAAGTGAGAGAAGACATTTATACACCTCATAATCCACAAAGAATTGGTATCCAGAACATGGACTAAACTGCTATAAATTCAATCATAAAAACACAAATTACACATTAAAAATTTGCAAAAGATTTTATCAGTAATTTCTCAGAAGAAGATATCAAAATACGAATAACAATGGGAAATATATTTGATGTCATTAATGATCAGGGAATTTAAATGAAAGCTGCAATGAAGTTTTCAGCATAAAGGCTTAGATAGAGAAGCCTAAAAATTCCACATGTTGATGGGGATGAAAAACTAACTCGGATACACTGCTGTTAGGAGGGCACAACAATTTTTAAGGTATGCAAATTTCATGTATTTTCATGTACACAGATTTAGGAACATAGTGATTCTTCCCATCCTACCCTCTTGCCCACCCCTGCTCCCACACTTCCTCTTCCTTCCTCTCCTATTCCCACTCTTAATTTTTACAATTATCTGCTTTCAGTTTACATTATACTCATAAGATTAACTCTACACTAAGTAAAGAATTCAGCAAATGGTATGAAGAAAAAAAGCACTGATCGTCAACAGCAGAGACAAGGGCTGTAAACAATCGTCGAAGCTTAAATTGTGTATTTCTCTTCTATTTAGTATGTTTTTTGGTACTGTATTAATTATCACAGATCAGGGAAAACATATGCTGTTTGTCCTTTTGGGACAGGCTTACTTCCCCAAATATAATAAGAGTTTCTAGTTACATCCATTTTGTTTCAAAATAAAATATTGCATTCTGTTTTTTTATGGATGAGTAGCACGCCACAGTGTACATATACAATGTCTTAATCCAGTCTTTAGTTGATGGACATCTGGGTTGATTTTATATCTTAGTTATTGTGAATTGAGCTGTAATAAACATGGGGTTGCAAATCACTCTTTCATATTCTGATTTGATTTTGTTTGGGTAAATTCCCAGGAGTGGGATGGCTGGGTCACATGCTAGATCTATATTCAGATTTCTGAGGTATCTCCATGCTGTCTTCCACAGTGGCTGCACCAGTTTACATTCCCACCAACAATGGACTGGGGTACCTTTCCCCCCACATTCTCACCAGCATTTATTGTTTGTTGATTTCTACGCTACAGCTATATTTTCTTTTTTTAAATATTTATTTGAAAGAGTTACAGAGAGAGGTAGAGAGAGAGGTCTTCTTCCATCTGCGGATTCACTCCCCTAATGGCCAGACAGGCTGATTGGAAGCCAGGAGCCAGGAGCTTCTTCTGGGTTTCCCATGTGGGTGCAAGGACCCAAGGACTTGGGCCGTCTTCTACTGCTTTCCCAAGCCACAGCAGAGAACTGGATCAGAAGTGGAGCAGCCGGGACTCAAACTGGCACCCCTATGGGATGCCGGCACTGCAGGCGGAGTCTTTTACCTGCTATGCCATAGCACCGGCCCCCGTGACAGCCATTCTAACTGGGGTGAAGTGAAACCTCATTGTGGTTTTTATTTATTATTTTTTTAAAGATTTAGTTTATTTATTTGAAAGACAAATTACAGAGAGAGGTAGAGATAAAGAGGTCTTCCATCCACTGGTTCACTCCAGGTCCCCCACGTGAGTGGAGGGGCCCAAGGATTTGGGCCATCTTCCACTGTCTTCCCAGGCCATAGTGGAGAGCTGGATCAGAATTGAAGCAGCCGGGACTTGAACCGGCACCCATATGGGATGCTGGCACCACAGTGGCATTTACCTGCTATACTACAGTGCCAGCCCCATCCTGTAGTATGTCTTGAAATCTGGTATTGTGATGCCTCTGGTTTTATTTTTATTTTATAAGAATGCTTTATCTATACTGGTATCTTGTGTTCCCATATAAATTTTAGCATTATTTTTTGCAGATTTGAAAATATCATTGTTATTTTGATTGGGATTGTATGGAATCTATAAAATGCTTTGGGTAGTATGGGCATTTTGATGATATTAATTTTTCCAATCCATGAACATAGAAGATTTTCCCATTTTTGGGGGGAGGGGGAGCAGTTTCTTCTATTTCTTTCTTTAATGTTTTGTAATTTTCACCATAGAGAACTTTCCCCTCCTTGGTTAAATGTATTTCAAGATATGTAATTTTTTCTGTAGATATTGTGAACGGGATTGGTGTTAGAAGTTCTTTCTCAGCCATGGCATTGTCTGTGTATACAAAGGCTAATTTTTTTTGTTAATTTTATATTCTGTCACTTTACCAAACTGTTTTATGAATTTTAATAGTCTCCTAGTAGAATCTTTCCCCCTATATATAGAAACATGTCATCTGCAAATAGTGATAGTTTGATTTCCTCCTTTCCAATTTGTATCCTTTTGGTTTCTTTTTCTTGCCTAATGACTCTGGCTAAAAATTCCAGGATTATACTGAATAGCAGTGGTGGGAGTGTGCATCCTTGTCTGGTTCCAGATCTCAGTGGAAATGCTTCCAACTTTTCCTCATTCAATAAGATGCTGGCTGTGGGTTTGTCACAAATTATCTTAATTGTGTTGAGCAATCTGCATTCTATACCCAATTTGCTTAATATTTTCATCATGAAAGGGTGTTCTATTTTATCAAATGCTTTCTCTGCTTCTATTGAGATAATCATATGGTCTTTATTCTTCACTTTGTTAATGCAATGTATCATATTTATTGATTTGCATAGGTTGAACCATCCCTGCATACCAGGATATTTCCCACTAGGTCTGTGTGAATGAGCTTTCTGACACGTTGTTTGATTTGATTGGCTAGTATTTTGTTGAGGATTTTGGCATCTATGTTCATTAAGGATATTGGTCTACTGTTTTCTTTCTCTGTCGTATCTTTTTCTGGTGAAGGAGTTTGGGAGGATTCCCTCCCTTTCTATTGTTTTGAATAGCTTAAGAATTGGAATTAGTCCTTCTTCAAAAGTCTAGTATAATTCATCAGTGAAGCCATCTGGTCCTGGACATTTCTTTGTTGGGAGGGTCTTTATTACCAATTCAATGGGAGGGCAAATTGACATAATTCACAAGAACACAGTACTGGGGCTGGCGCTGTGGTGTAGTGGATAAAGCCACTACCTGTGGTGCCAGCATCTCATATGAGCACCAGTTCAAGTCCCAGTTGCTCCACTTCCCATCCAGCTCTCTGCTATGGTCTGGGAAAGCAGTGGAAGATATCCCAAGTCCTTGGGATCCTGCACCAATGTGGGAGAACCAGAAGAAGCTCTTGGCTCCTGGCTTTGGATTGGCATAGCTCCAGCTGTTGTGGCCAACTGGGGAGTGAACTAGAGATGGAAAACCTCTCTCTCTCTCTCTCTCTCTGCATCTCATCCTCTCTCTGTGTAACTTGACTTATAAATTAAGTAAATCTTAAAAAATAAGAACACTGTACTTGGCTATTTATAAGGATGGAGATACTCACATACATGCCGTGTGACTCATCAATTTCACTGTAGTTGGATTTCCTGGAAGAATGAATGAACTAGATGAGATGGAATTAAATGGTAAGTTTATTTTGTTGCATATATTTTAAAGTCCATGCATATGAGCATCTTCAAAAAGTCTGTGGAAAATTAATGTGAAAAATAGTGCATAGATTTCAAAATTTTTTGCACCAAAATAAACTTAGCTCATAATTCCATTTTCTACAAAATTTTTGAAGTACCCTCATATATACACAAATATTCAAATCTTTGTTATTTATTAGGGAAAAAATTGAAACACAAGTCAAGAGTGCATTAGCATACAATGAATAAACTTGTGGTACATTCTTGCATACTAACAAGTTAGATTACCCAGATGAAATGAATAACTTCCTGGGAACACACAAACTACCAAAACTGACTCAAAAAAAAATAGAAAATCTTAACAGATCTGTATTATCATTAGTGATAAAAACATCCCCTAGTAAAGAAAAATCCAGGTTCAGCTAGTTTCACTGATAAATTCTATGAGACAGTTAAAGAAAAGCACCAAAGTGGCTCAAAGTCTTTCTAAAAGAAGAAGGAGGAGGAGAGGAGGAGGAAGAAAGGAAGGAAGGAAGGAAGGAAGGAAGGAAGGAAGGAAGGAAGGAAAGAAGAATAGGGTACACTTCCTATACCATTCTATGAAACCAACACTAGCCTAGTCCAAGGCCAAAGACATCACAAGCAAATTATAGGCAAATATCACTTATGAAAATAGATGCAAAAAGTCTTCAGCAAAATCACAAATCCAGCAGCATATATAAAAGGGATTGTGTACCAAAAGCTCATGAACCTTATCTCAGGAATGCAAAGGTGACTCAACATAAGAAAATCAATCAAAGTAATGCATCATTCAATGGAATGAAGGGAAATTACATGAGTGGAAAAAAACAGTTTTAAAAAATTGAACATGCTTGGGGCCGGCGCTGTGGCGCAGCAGGTTAACGCCCTGGCCTGAAGCGCCAGCATCCCATATGGGCGCCAGTTCTAGTCCCAGCTGCTTCTCTTCCAATCTAGCTCTCTGCTATGGCCTGGGAAAGCAGTAGAAGATGGCCCAAGTCCTCGGGCCCCTGCACCAGCATGGGAGACCTGGAAGAAGCTCTTGGCTCCTGGCTTCGGATTGGCGCAGCTCCAGCCGGAGAGGCCATTTGAGGAGTGAACCATCGGACAGAAGACCTCTCTCTCTCTCTGCCTCTCCTCTCTCTGTGTAACTCTGACTTTCAAATAAATAAATAAATCTTTAAAAAAAATTTGAACATGCTTTTAACATGAAGACACTTAGAAAACTAGGAATAGAAGGGAACTTCCTCAATATAGTAAAATGAATTTACGAAAAAAACCACAGTTAATATCAGACTGAGTTGTAAAAGATTTTCTAAAGTTTTCCCCCTAGAATCAGAAACATCACCAGTATGCCCCCTTTTGCTACTGCTAGTCAATATCATACTAGCCAATGCAACAATACAAGGAAAACAAGACATGTAAATTGAAGAGGAAGAAGTAAAAGTTTCTTTAGTCACAGATGACTTCACTATATATATGGAAAATTACGAAGAATGTACAAAAACTCTACTAGGATAATACATTAATTCATGAAATTTGGACAGTGTAAGATCAATATACAAATATTGGTTGTTCCTATATACCAACAGTGAACTATCTTAAAAGAAAATTAAGAGACTAATTTCTTTGACAATGGCATCCAAAAGAGTAAAATGTGTAGGAACACATTTAACCAAGTAAGAGACTTGTATACCAAGAACTGCAAAAACGAAGTTAAAATAAATTAAAGAAGACTTAAATAAATGGATAGTTCATGTTCATGGATTGGAAGACAGAATATTGTTAAGATTGTAATACTAGCAATATTACCCAAAGCAATCTGCCAATTCAATTGATCCATTTAGAAGTCCAGCAGCTTTTTTTAAAAAAATCAATAGTGCAAAACCCGTTCTAAAATTCACATGGAATTTCAAGGAGTGCTGATTAGTCAATACAATATTGAGCACAAGAACAAAGTTAGAAGACTCATACTTACTGATTTCAAAGTTTACTACAAAGTAAAACAGTGTGGTATGTCCATAGATTATAAAGATCAATGGACTAAAATAAAAAATCCAGAAATAAACTCTAACACATTTACAGTTAACTGATTTTTAAGTAAAGGATCAAAACCATGTATGACCAGTTGACTTTTGACAAGGATAATGGGATCATTTAGTACAGAAAGAATGGTCCTTTAAACAAATGGTACCAGCAAAAGAATAAATTCATATCTTTCCTCATTCTCTATTTAAAAATAACCCAAAGTGGATCAAAGACATAAATATAAGATTTAAAATGGGCTGGTTCTGTGGTTCAGCGAGTTAAAGCCCCAACCTACAGCAGTGGCATCTGGGTTGAGTCCTTGCTGCTTCACTTCTGGTCCAGCTCTCTGCTATAGCCTGGGAAAGCAGTGGAAGATGGCCCGAGTGCTTAGACCCCTGGATCCACATGTGAGACCCGGAAGAAGCTCCTGGATTTTGGCTTTGGATCGATTCAGCTCCAGTTGTTGTGGCCATCTGGGGAGTGATCCAGTGGATGTCTCCACTTCTCTCTGTAACTCTGTCTTCCAAATAAAGTAATTCTTTAAAAAAATATTTAAAACTATGAAACTCTTAGAATATAACATAAATATAAATCATTATAGCCTCAGACTAGATAATATTTTCTGATATGAAAAGCACAAAGAAATAAAAGATAAATTGAACATCAAAATAAAAAACTTTTGAATATCAATGGACACTCAGAGAACAGGAGAAAAAATTTTCAAATATCTAATACATACTTTTTATAATAATCTAGCATCCAGAATATTCAGAGAACTCTTACAACTCAACAATAAAAAGACAACTCAATTAAAAATAAGCAAATTATTTGAATAATAATTTCTTCAGTGACAAACTTAAATGGCTAATAAGCCCATGAAAATATGATGAGTATGATTATTCATTAGGAAAATGAAAGTCATAATGAGATAACCACTGCACACATGAGGAAGATAACAAAAGGTAGAAAAATACCAAGTGTTGCTGAGGCTGTGGGGAAATTAGAACCCTCATATGAGTGCACTTCTGATGGAATGTAAAGCTAGTAACCGGGATGGAAGACAGTTTGGGAGTTTCTCAAAAAGTCAAATACAGCATTTCCATGTGACCCAACGGTTTCACTTATTGGGTATATACCCAAGACAACAAAAACACATTATGTTAGGGTTCTCCAGAGAGACAGAACCCATGGGATGTACATATATATGTAAATATGTGTATGTGTGTGTGTGTGGAAAGAGAGAGAGAGAAAGAGAGACTTTGCTTTGAGGCATCAGTTACAGAGACTGGCAAGTGTGCAGTCTGCAAGGTGTGCTCGTGGATGAGACCCTGGGAGAGTCGACACTGCCATTCAGGTCTAAGCAGGTGGGACCCAGGGAGAGCCGGCACTGCCATTCAGGTCTAAGCAGGTGGGACCCAGGGAGAGCCGGCACTGCCATTCAAGTGTAAGTCTGTCTGATGGAGATCTCCTTCTGTTCCGAGGAGGTCCATCTCTCAGGCTTCCAACTGACAGGATGAGGTCAACACAGGTACACACATTATGGAGGGCAGCCTGCTTTACTCAGAGCCCACTGACGTGAAAGTACATGTCATTTAAAACACCCACTGGAAGAATGTCTGACCAAATATCTGGGCACCATAGCTCAGCCAAGTTGATTCACACAATTCATCAAGTCTCCTACCCCTTATCAACTTGGCGTATATGTGCATCTCCTTAAACCATACTTCTTTTCAAAACAAAGACATCCACATGGTCATACTTCTGCCCAACGTGATAAATCATCCTGTCTCCAACTGAAAATATACCGAGGCTGTCCCAGAAGAGGACACTGAGTCCTTGGGTGTAGTGGAATGAGAAGGCCATGCGAAGGTGGCCACTGGCAAGCGAGCCTCAGTTAGTCAGGAATGGCTTTGAAACCCACCTGGCAATGGAAACTGCCTGGCGACAGGCTGTGATTGGATGGATTTGAAACTGCCTGGCGACAGGCTGTGATTGGATGGCTCTGGAAACTGCCTGGCAACAGGCTGTGATTGGTTGGGGTATAGACCGCCCCTTGACCAGATTGGCTGGTCTTGGCTATATAAGCTGTTGTACCAACTGTAAAACGAGTCTGCGGGCTGCTCGCCTCAAGCCTGCTTTCACCTGACTCCCGGGGTCTGTGTGTTGACTCCGCGCCTCTTGCCCCCACCACGCTGCTCCTCTCAGAAATGAACCCACTGCAACATTGTGGAGAACTCAACGGCAACACTTGGGTCATGTTTACTCTTTGGTTGTCTGCAACTTTATGATGTAAGGTTTACAACACTTAACTATGATACAGTGTAACCAATGGAACCACATGCTATGTGTTTATACTTACATAGAGGAAAGTGGGACTAAAGGTTCACATTTAAACATATTCATAAGAAAATATGGAATAAATACTCATGGATTACAGTTGTGGTTTCTGAAGGCAGTCATGTAGTGGTAACTACCTTCTTCACAACCCATTCCATACTCCATTTGCCCTCAGCAACCACCTCAGCTGGACGTAGCTCTCTACCTGGTGCGGTTACCCAAATTCCCATTCCTAAACGGTCTTGGCCATTAGCAGTCCTGCCTCAAGTGGTTGCTATTGTCTCTCCAGGGCTGTGGCTATAAGCACAGGGCTTTCACCATATACCCATGTACAATTCCAAATATTGTATTCACCCTAAAGAACACTTACCTGCTAAGTAGGTGCTCCCTCTTCCATTCTCTTCCTAGCCCCTGGCAACTACAAATCTGCTTTCTCTGTCTATGGATTTACCTACTGGATATTTCATGTAAACGAAACTGCACAATGTGTCACCTTTTGTGTCTTATCTGTTTACTTAACACGATGGTTTTGAGATTTCTGCACATTGAAGCACGTGTCAGCACTTCATTCCTTCTGATTTAATCATGTCACATCAGCTGTAAATATTATAATTCATTCAGCCAGCCCCCAGTGGTATTAGACTGTCTTCCTTCATCTATTTGTGTGTGAGCACTTATCTGAGTACCTATTTTCATTTTTAGCTTTTATTTAATAAATATAAATTTCCAAAGTACAACTTTTGGATTATAGTGGTTTTTCCCCCCATAACCTCCCTCACACCCGCAACCATCCCACCTCCCACTCCTTCTCCCATCCCATTCTTTATCAAGATTCATTTTCAATTATCTTTACATACAGAAGATCAACTTATACCATGTAAAGATTTCAACAGACTGCACCCACACAGACACACAAAGTATAGAGTACTGTTTGAGTAGTCGTTTTACTAATTTGCATAGTACAACACATTAAGGACAGAGATCCTACATGGGGAGTAGTTGCACAGTGACTCCCACTGTTGATTTAACAATTGACACTCTTATTTATGATGTCAGTAATCACCCAAGGCTCTTGTCATGAGCTGCCAAGGCTATGGAAACCTCTTGAGTTCACAAACTCTGATCTTATTTAGACAAGGCCATAGTCAAAGTGGAAGTTCTCTCCTCCCTTCAGAGAAAGGTGCCTCCTTCTTTGATGGCCCATACTTTCTGCTGGGATCTCACTCACAGAGATCTTTCATTTAGGTCATTTTTTTGCCACAGTGTCTTGGCTTTCCATGACTGAGAAACTCTCATGGGCTTTTCAGCCAGATCTGAATGCCTTAACGGCTGCTTCTGAGGCCAGAGTGCTGTTTAGGACATCTGCCATTTTATGAGTCTGCTGTGTACCCTGCTTCCCATGTTGGATCATTCTCTCCTTTTTTAATTCTATCAGTTATTATTAGCAGACACTAGTCTTGTCTGTGTGATCCCTTTGACACTTAATCCTATCATTATGATCAATTATGAACTTAAACGATCACTTTGATTAGTAAGATGGCATTGCTACATTGGAATCCCCTGGCACGTTTCTAGCTCTACCATTAGGGATAAGTCTGAGTGAGCATATGCTGAACTGTACATCTCATCCCTCTTTTATTCCCACTGTTATATTTAACAGGGATCACTTTTCAGTTAATTTTAAACGCCTAAGAATAATTGTGTGTTAATTAAAGAGTTCAACCAATGGTATGAAGTAGAACAAAAAAATACTAAAAGGAATAAAATAGTATTTTATTCCTTGACAGTCAGGACAAGGGCTGATCAAGTCATTATTTCTCAGTGTCCATTTCACTTCAACAAGTTTCCTTTTAGGTGCTCAGTTAGTTGTCACCAATCAGGGAGAACATATGATATTTGTCCCTTTGAGACTGGCTTATTTCACTCAGCATGATGTTTTCCAGATTCCTTCATTTTGTTGCAAATGACCAGATTTCATTTTTTTTACTGCTGTATAATATTTAGAGTACATATCCCATAATTTCTTTATCCAGTCTTCTGTTGATGGGCATTTAGGTTGATTACATGTCTTAGCTATTGTGAATTGAGCTGCAATAAACATTGCGGTGCAGACAGCTCTTTTATTTGCCAATTTAATTTTCTTTGGGTAAATTCTAAGGAGTGGGATGGCTGGGTCATGTGGTAGGGCTATATTCAGTTTTTCTTGCATACTTACCTAGGAACAGACTTGCTGCACCACATGGAAATTCTCTGTTTAACACTTTAAGGAACAGACTTCTCCATAGCACTGGAGTCATTTTACAGTCCCACCATCAAGGAGTGGAATTTTCATTGTTCCACATGCTCAAGTTCATGTGCACTGCTTGCCAACTTTTCTGAGTTCAGAAAGCCAGAGCACCCCTGCCCTGCAGGTTACAGAAAGTGGATTTATTGCTTACAAATGGGCAGCAAGGGACAGTGAAGGCCCAGTACTGATGACAAGCTGACCCCCTGAGGCTTAGGAAGATATTCAGGGGAGACAGAGCCTGGCCTGTAAGCACCTCACTTACACCACAGCGGAGGAACCCAGAATGGAGCCTACCCTGAGTTTTACATTCAGGGGTAAATATGGCTCACTGTGCTAAATCTCTGGAGGATGCCCTGTTTCTACAGGTGAGAATAAAAGAGCCTGGACTGTTCTAGGAGCAGGATGTCTCATTCCCGCACATTTTCACATTTCACATTCTGTGGTTATTTTTGACAAGTTAGACAGTGAGAGAACCGGGCTGGGCTGAGGCCACCCTGAAAACAGTCCTGTAACCAACATTTGCTAGTTCCCTCTTTTTTGATTTCCACTCCCCTAGTGCATTGTATCTCACTGTAATTTTCATTAGCATTTTCCTAATGAGTAGTAATGTTAACTATCTTCCCATGTGCTTTTGGACATTTGTTTATCCTCTTAGGAGAAATACCTGTTCAATAACTTGATCCTTCGAAAACTGGGTTGTTTGTCTTCTTGTTGAGTTGTACTTACTGGTATGTTTTGGGCACTATGTCATTATTAAGTATGTAATTTGCAAATATTTTGTCCCATTCAGTGTTTTTTTTTCATTTTCTTGATCATGTCTTTTGTTGCACAAAAGTTTTAAATTTTGATGAAGTCTAAATTATATATTTTTCTTGTACTGCTTATACTTTTGGTGTCATACCTAACAATCTATTGTCAAATCCAAGATCATGAATATTTACACCCAAATTTTATTCTGAATTTTAAGTATATTTTCTTTTACTTATTCATTTGAGGGGGAAAAGGAGAGAATTTACTGGTTCCCTCCTCAAATGCCCACAACAGCCAGTGCTCGGTTAGGCTGAAGCTGGGAGCTTCAGTAAATCAATCCAGGTCTCCCCATGTGGACAGCAGAAACCCAATTACTGAGCCATCATTGCTGCCTTCCAGGGTCTGCATTAATAGGAAGTTGGAGTCAGGAGCCGGAGCTGGCATCAAACCCAGGTACTTGGACATGTGACATAGGTATCCTAACCAACATCTGAACCACTAGGTTGAATGCCTCCCCCATTCTAGGATTTTCATGGTTTTAGCTATCTCATTAAGGTCTTTGATCTTTGTTGAGGTAATTTTTGTATATCATGTGGGGGTGGGGAACTTTAACCTTCTGCAGTAGATAACCAGGTGGCCACACAGAAGGCCCTGATGGCAGGTGAAATTTGAGCAGAGACCAGAATGAAGAGTGTGATAGAGCAACGCTGATATCTGCCAGGCAGAGGGCACAGCCATTGGAGACTCCAGGTGCAGACAAATGGCACACAGTCATGAAGATGTACATACAGGTATCTCTGCCAACAATTCTTGTGTAAAATCACAGACAGAAAACAACTGGGGGCATGGGAAGAATCAAATTGGAGCAGACCCCACTTAAACTGTAAGGAGGTTTGGAGTTAGAAAACTAGTGAAAACCACAGTCCTGATGAAAAATAATAGCAAAGCTAAAGGTGAACAGTGAATGGCTAAACATATGTAAGGGTACTTGTACTTTTAGTAGAAAAAGGGAATTAAAAGCTAAGGCTTTTTTGTATACAATTTTTTAAAATCCATGCTTTTTTTTTAAATATGAAGACTTCTGTGCATGTATTTCAAAATGCCTTTGCATCAAAAGAATCTGTATTTTAATTCTGTTTTTCTATGAATTTTTGAAGTGCTCACATGTCTTAGATTATTACAATTACTATGTGCATCACAGTAAACAGAGGCTTTTGTCAGCCTAGAAAGGAGCAAGTACCTTAGAGGAGGTGAGGTGGAGTACATGCCACTGATTGGTGACAATCACACCACAGCGCTCCTGAAGGGGCCTCACCGAGCAGAGAGGGAGTGTGAGAGTGGCAGGAATACCTGGCACAGTCCTATTTTCTCTGCCTTGCTCTCAGCCGAGCTGTTTGTCAGCACAGATTCTCTGAGTGTGAAGCAGGAAAGTGCTGGGGGGCGAGCCCACATGAACCCAGAAATCGCCCACACAGCACCAAACTGATCCATAGTACACAGGCATGTGCTGTCCACAAAACACATTCCTTCACAAAAGATTCCAAAAAAGGAAACCACTTGACAATGCATTTCATAAGGCCAATACATAGAACACGAAATAAAATTTACAGACCAAACTAAGGCACATCAATACAAAAATCCTGGTCTAACATTTGCCAACTGACATACATGAAATGTCATAACCATGTCTAGTTTGTCCCTGAAATGCACTTCAGCAGATTAACGACTTAGGAACTCCATTAATATAATTCATTGCATTAACAGATTAAGGGTAAAAACATGATTATCTAAATGGATGCAGAAGAAGCACTTGATAACATCTAATGTTCATTCACATTTTTAAAAGTTTATCCATCTATGGATTTTCTTTAACCTGATAAGATCATCTACCAAAAGCCTAGAGAAAATACTGCACTTAGTGATGAGTGATTTATGCATTTATTCCCTGGGAGCAGGTTTTTAGCTTAGCGATTAGGACTCCCATGCCCCATATCGGAGTGCTGACTTTGATTCCTGGCTCTGCTCCTGACTCCAGCTTCCTGCCAACACAGTGCCTAGGAGCAGGTCAAGTAATTGGGTTCCTGCCATTCTCAAGGAGACCTAGATTGTGTTTCTGGCTCCTGGCTTAAGCCCCAGTCCAGCTCTGGTCTAAGCAGGCATTTTGGGAGAGTGAACCAGTGGATGAGAATTCTGTCCCTCTCTGTGCATCTCTCTGCTTCCCAAACAAAGTTTTAAAAATAAAAATAAAATATTTATTTTAAAATCAGAACAAGACAATAATTCCAACCATTCCCTTTAGGCGGCATTAGTCAGTGCAAGAAAAAAAAAAAAAGCACAGCATTCATCAATTGCATATCATATAGTTGTTATAGAATTGTTTATTGTATTGCCAGGGTTCTCCAGAGAAACAGAACTACACACACATACATGAAACTCTTCAAAGAGTTCATGGAAAATGTATACTGTAAAAAAACTAGGGATGGGTTTCAAAGTTTTTACACCAAAATAGTCCTTTTATTTCACTGTTCCATGATTTTTTAAGTACCCTTGCATATGTGATTTTTCATGTATGAGATATTTGAGTACCATATAAGTATATATGAGATTTATTATAAGGAATTGGCTCATACAATTATGGAAGATGAAGGATCCACAAATCTGCAGTCAGCAAGCCAGGGACTCAGGAGAGCATGTGGTATGGCTCCAGCCTGAGTCTGATCAGAGAGCAGGAGAGTCTGTGGTGCAAGTTCCATTTCAGCCAGCAGGCTCAGGACCCAAGAATAGCGGATGCTTCAGCTTGAGTCCAAAGACAGGAAACAAACACTATCCCAGCTCAAGGCAGTCAAGGCAGGTGCACTCCTTTGTATTGGCAGGAATGTCAGTCTTTTGGTTCTCTTTAAATCTTCAATGGATTACATGAGGCTCACTTACATTAGTCCAACATAATCCAATTTATGCAGTCAACTGATTCAAACATTAGCCTCATCCAGAAACACCCTAACAGACACTTAGAATTGCATTTGATGGAATCCATGAGCCAGTCAGCTTGAAGCACACAACTAACCAGGATCCATCCCTACCTGGAAAATAAATAATTTGCTTTTTAAAAAAATTTATTTATTTATTCGAAAGGTAGAGTTACAGAGAGGCAGAGGCAGAGAGAGAGAGAGAGAGAGAGAGAGAGAGAGAGAGAGAGAGAAAAGAGAAGTCTTTCATCCACTGGTTCACTCTCCAAATGGCTGCAACAGGCAGAGCTGGGCTGATCTGAAGCCAGGAGCCTGGAGCTTCTTCCGGGCCTCCCACATGGGTGCAGGGGTCCAGGGACTTGGGCCATCTTCCACTGTTTTCCCAAGGAGTTGGATCAGAAGCAGAGCAGCCTGGACTTGAACTGGTGCCCATATGGGATGCCAACACAGCAGGCAGAGGCTTTACTCATCACGCCACAGTGCAGGCCCTGAAAATAAATGAATTTAAGAGCAAATCTAAAATCATTTGTCTTTCTGTATACCAGGTACAGAGTTTAAAAATTCAACTTTTAAAGAGATTACATTGTAATAGCTGAAAAATATGTGGGATAACTAGGAATTTATAGCCAAATAGATGCAAAATATTTAAGGAGACTATCAAGACACTTAATTTAAAGATAGAGAAGTATAAATAAATGGGGTGATATAAAATGTTCTTGAAGAGAAGAACTCAACAGTGTAAAATTCTAGAGATTCCCAAAGTGATCTATACATTCAGTATAATTCCAAATTACATCCGAAAGGGATTTATATGAATTTTTAAAAAAGATTTATTTATTTATTTGAAAGGCAGAGTTCCAGAGAGGGAGAGAGGCAGAGGCAGAAAGAGAGAGGTCTTCAACCTGCTGGTTCACTCCCCAGATGGCTGCAACAGCAAGGGCTGGGCCAAACTGAAACCAGGAGCCAGAAGCTCTATCCAGGTCTTCTATGTGGGTGCAGGGACCCAAGAAGGGGGCTGGTGTCACAGAAAATGCCAGAGGAAGTACACGGCTTTTAGAGTAGTTGTGATAAGGACCAAAACTAGTCAGCCAGGCACTAAAAGATTGATGCTTAGTCCTTGAGAAGGCCTGCAGGTGGAGAGATTAACCCTTCCTCAACTGGGTTACCCTGCTCTGGCTGTCTGTAAGAGAAGTCCAAATAAGAGTTAAAGAATTCTCATGGCATGGATGAAAGGCAAAGCCAACAATTTATTTTTGTAACATAACATAACTTAACATAGCATAGCATAATTATAACATAACAACACAACATAACACAACACAACACAATGTAGTGCTCTGTAAAAGTGTCCAAAAACATCATTTGGCTAGAATTAGTGAGAGTAAAACTGCATTGTGGGAATTTGCTGCTTTGCATTTGATTATAGAAAGAACCAATTCCTGCAACTTTTTATTACCTTGTACCAGGCTACATGACCTTATATGGAAAACTGATATTGGAAATCCTTGGGAAAAGTACCAATTTTAATAAATGAATTTGGATATCTATCTATCTATCTATCTATCTATCTATCTATCTATCTATATATATATCTACCTACCTACCTACCTACCTACCTATCTATCCATAAAGAGAAAGAATGAAATTAAATCCCTACTCTATACCATACACAAAAGTAACTCTAGATGGATAAAGACTAGTATTACAATTACAATACAATTTTAATCTCATCCAGAAATGTATGAGAACATGTTGTTTGAACTAAATTTGGTGAGGAGTTTGTTGAATATGATTAGAACACTAGAAACTCCAACACAAGAGGAAAATAATTATTAAATTGCCTGTAAAACTACAAACCTTTATTCACCAAAATACACCACAGAGGAAGTGCAAATTCTACCATAAACTGTGACAAAATACTTGCAACATATGTAACTGACAATCAATGTACATAGTAGATGCAGACATGAGCCAGTTAGAAAGGCAAACACCATAATAGAAACGTTGACAGAAGACTTGAAAGGCACCACAAAAAGGAAGAAACAAATGGCCAATAAACACAGCAGATACTCAACTTCCTTAATCATCCAACCAAATTAAAATGAAAAAAGTCAGTGAGTCACCATTTAACCTTTTCTCTCTCATCTGACTGGCAAAAATTCAAATCTCTTAACCAATTGCAAAGAATTCTCATAAAAATATAAAGTAGGATTACCTCTTAATAGTTTGACATTCTATTATAAAGTTAAAAATGCATATACCCTAAGTCCATCCATTCCACTTCTGCATTACATACCCTAAGAGGTTCTTCATGTATGGACACCAGGGTTCAAAAAAGTACTGTTTGTGAAAACAATCCATGATGACTATTGACAGAAAAATGGATATGTCATGGCATGGTCATTCCATGGCTTACCAAAGAGCAATGAATATTAAGAACTCCAGCCACATATATCAAGATAGAATAACAATCATGATGAGTAAAACAGCAAGCTGCAGAAGAAACAGATACTTATGGATAGATGCTTGGAAATTTTAGTTTTTTTTTTTTTTTCCACTTTGGCAACAGGACTTTTATTCAGTCAAAATGAGTGTGACAAAACCCAAGAGAGGCCAGGTGGCCCCCAAGCCCTCACCCCCGAAGGGAGGAGGCCCTCAGCATCCCCCGTCACCTGGGAGAAGAAGCGAGTCGGCCGTGCTGGATCCATGCGGCCCGCCTCCAGCTCCCTAGGAAAACAGTACAACTTCCGCCCTCGGGCAGCTCAGGGACTACAGCCCAGTGTGGGCTGCTCCAGAGGGTGGTGGGTGGGGCTTTACTTAGTTTTTTTTTAAAAAAATCAATAGAATAATAAAAACAAATCCAAGAGAATGGCTACCACTGGTGGAGGGGGTAGGGATGGCTAGGAAAAATAACAAATAATAATGAAAATAATACTAGAATAACACAATAACATATAGTACTTACATAATGTTTACTATTGGCCACTCTTCTGTGTGTTTTTCTTCTGTTAAAATGTACAGGAGGGCCCGGTGCTGTGATGCAGTAGGTTAAAGCTCTGGCCTGCAGCACCAGCATCCCATATGGCACCAGTTCGAGTCCCAGCTGCACCACTTCCAATCCAGCTCCTTGCTACAGCCTGGGAAAGCTGTGGAAGATGGCCCAAGTCCTTGGGCCCCTGAACCCACGTGGGAGACCCAGAAGAAGCTCCTGACTCCTGGATTTGGATTGGCTCAGCTCTTGCCATTGCAGCCATTTGGAGAGTGAAATAGTAGATGGAAGATCTCTTTCTCTTGTCTCCACCTCTCTCTGTAACTCTTTCAAGTAAAATAAATCCTTTAAAAATGTACATGAATCTACTGTTTTCAACTGAGCTCTTTCTTGCACTAGGTCCCAACAGCCCAGGCCAGGCCAAACCAAAATGGAATCAGTTATGCTCAATGCCTCATAATCAAACTGAGGTATGAAGGAAACAGATTCCAGAAAGGCCTTTATCCTAAAAACAGAGTCAGTCCACCCAAGGCAGCATAAGGAAGTCCCCTATGCTTCAGTCTTTACAAAGAAGTAACCTGGTGGATGAATGGGAAAAGAAAAAGTGGTGTACACACTCAGTGGAGTACTATTCAGTCATAAAATGAAATGAAATCCTGTCATTTGCTATAACATGAATGGAAATGGAAGATACAACGTTAAGTGAAAGAAGCCAGATACAACAAGACAAATACTGGCCATTATTTATCTGGGGGTAGGGGACTTCAAAAAGTCCATAGAATTGGGACTGGTGCTGTGCACAGTGGGTAAAGCTGTCACTTGCTGTGCCAGCATCCCATCTAGGTGCTAGTTCGAGTCCCAGCTGCTCTACTTCCAATCCAGCTCTTTGCCATGGCTTGAGAAAACAGTGGAGGATGGTCCAAGTGCTTTGGCCCCTGCACCTGCATGGGGGACCCAGATCAGGCTTCCAGCGCTTGGCATCAGATCTTTATGGCTTTTTGGGGAGTGAACCAGCAGATGGAAGAGCTTTCTCTCTTTCTCTCTCTGCCTCTGCCTCTTTGTAACTCTGCCTTTCAGATAAATAAATCTTAAAAAAAAAAAGAAACAAAGGCTCTCATTTGCCTTAAGAAAAGTTGTAGGTGCCAGCATTAAAAAAAATCCATAGAAAATGCATATATTATAAAGAATTATGTGGAAGTTTAAACATTTTCTATACTCACCAAAATTAACTTATGTTTTAATTTCATTTCCATGAACTTTGGAAACACTTTTGTATGTGAACACTAAAAAGTTGACCTCACAGAAGTGGAGACTGGGGGCCAATGCAGTGCGCTGGCACCCCTGTGGGTTCAAGTCCTGGTTCAAGTCCTGGCAGTTCTACTTCCGATCCCACTCTCTGCTAATGTGCCTGGGAAGCAGCAGAAGATGGGCCAAGTGCTTGGGCCCCTGCACCTGCATGGGAGACCTGGAAGAATCTCCTGGCTCCTGGCTTTGGATTGGCCCAGCTCCAGCTGTTGTGGTCATTTGGAGATTGAACCAGTAGAGGGTAGATTCTCTTTCTCTCTCTCTCTCTAGCTCTGCCTTTCACATAAATAAATAAATCTTTTTTTTTGTAAAGTAGAGACTATAAAAGTAGTTGGTTACCATGCAGGGTCTTAGTCCACCCGTACAGGATGGACTGGGTCCGAGGAAAGGTAAGTGCGCGCTCGCCCCTTCCCCAGCCTCCTGATCCAGGAGACAATCAGACACAGCGGGCAGCCAAGTCTAGCAAGGACTCATTTATTTCATGCGTAACAGAACCTTTTATAGCACAAAACTGCAGAGTCATTGGGGCAGGGCTAAGGACCAACCAATCACTTAAAAGATCACTTTATGGGGGGATTTCTATAGGACTAGCCATATGTCTATACACTTGTTACTAGTTTTGTTACCACCCCTGATGTTGTGTAGCCAATTAGCTTTTGAGTTCCGCCCATCTTACTTCCCCTGGGCACCATCTTCTTTGCCCCTCTCGCAGGGCCCGCTGGAGAGGAGGCCGCCGGCATCTTCGTCGGTAGCCTGGTCCCTCTCTGTCTGGTTCCCAACAGTCCTCTTGCTGGGGGGAGGGGGGGTGTGGCGGCCGCTCAAGCTGCTCCAGGATCTACTCCCCCTCCTTGTGGGACAGCAGCCTGTTCATGGCTGGCCCTGGGCACAGCGGCATCATGGCGGCAGCTGTGCACACGCTCCAGCCCACAGTCCCGCTCCTCCAGTGCCTGCAGGCTATAGATGAAGTCCTCCTGCAGGCGCTGCGGCCAGTCCTGGGCCTCCCGGTCCGGTCCGGGGGCCAGAGCCGCCACCGCCGCGCACCCCGCGGGGTCAATGTCCACCATGGTGGTGGCTTGGGACACGTGCGCGCGCGCAGGGTCCCTCCCTGTGCTGCCATCCCCGGGACACGCGGGCCCTGGCTCGGGTTAGTTCCCAGGCTCGGCTCCGTGCAGCTCCGTTCCACGCAGCTCCGGCAGGGGCACCCAGGGGCAGCTGCGCATGCAGAGCCCCCAGGCCTGGCCTGGCCGCACCATGGCCGCGCTCATGCCCCGCATTACCAGAGGTTAGAAGGTGGTTGACTAATGGATAACAAAATATAGTTGGCTGGGAAGAATCCAACTGTAGGAGGACTAAGCTGTGTTCTACAGCACAGGGGATAACTACAGTTTACAACAACTGACTATATTTTAAAAAGAACTAAAAGAGAGTGGTCAGAAGTAATGGTAAAAGCGTTAGGAGATTGAAATGACAATCACTGTGATTTGATCATTACAAATTATATACATGTAACAAATTGTCACACTGCATCCCATAAATATGTTTAATTAAAAATAAATAGCTGGGGCCGCAGGAGGTTAATCCTCTGCCTTCAGCACTGGTATCCCACATGGGCACCAGTTCTAGTCCCGGCTGCTCTTCTTCCAATCCAGCTCTCTGCTATGGCCTGGGAAAGCAATAGAAGATGGCAGAAGTCTTTGGGCCCCTGCATCCATGTGGGAGACCCAGAAGAAGCTCCTGGCTCTTGGCTTCAGATTGGCCCAGTGCCGGCCATTGCTGCCATTTAGGGAGTGAACCAGAGGATGGAAGACCTCTCTCTCTGTCTCTCCCTCTCACTGTCTGTAATTCTGTCAAATAAATAAAAATAAAATCTTTAAAAAATTAAAAAATTAAATAGCTGAGATTTAAAAAAGTGATCTGCAGTTACATGATGCTAACCAGTTATTTGTTTTTTTATCATTCCATCTCCTCTTCTTCCACAGCCCCTTGAGAGCTCTCCTTCTACCTTGAAGAATGGACACACACACGGAAGATAATTACATCCATCCTTACATTTGTTGTCTTTTTTGTCTTCTGGTGGCACTTCAGCGCATTTAGCGCTCACAACAACCTTCTGAGCAGTTATTACGACTTTTTTCACTGGTTGATTTGTGGTTCCCTAGCATTGTATCAAATATCTAAGTAAAACACAGACACACACGTACAAACGGAAAACACCATCAACAGTTAATATGTGCAAATAGAAAAAATAGCAGCATAAATTGCTGTTGTTTTTAATTTGGAAAAAATGGAGGTAAATTCCAGAAGCAGCAAAACTGGAAGGGGTTTTTTTCTGGATGAGACATTCCTTTTGGAGGGGGAGTGGTGCAGGGGCCTGTTCTTTGATGGCACAACTGTTTTATCATTTGCATATATACGAGTAAACTGTATGCATACATTTCTTTGATAGAAATAACTTACTGAGGGGCTGCTGTTGTGGTGCAGCTGGTTAACTCGCCTGTGACACCAGCATCCCATGTCAGAATGCCGGTTTGAGTGCCGGTTGTTCCACTTCCAGTCCAGCTCCCTGTATCTGGGGTGATGGTCCAAGTACTTGGGCTCCTGCATCCCAGGTAGGGGACCAACATGGACTTTTGGGCTCTTGGTTTAGGCCTGGCCCAGCCCTGGCTGTTGAGGCCATTTGGGGAGTGAACCAGTAAGTGGAAGATCTCTCTCTCCTTTCAAGTAAAACAAATCTTTTTTAAAAAGTTTTAAAATTTATTGAAAAAAAATTACTGAAGAATATAACAAAGTATGAAGTCTTAGCAGTTCACTCCCCAAGTGGCACAAGGGCCAGGGCTGGGCCAGGCAGAAGCCAGGAGCCAGAAGCCGGGAGCCAGGGGGTTCTTCCAGGTTGACCACGTGGGTAACAGTACTTGGGCCATCTTCTGCTGTTTTCCAAGGCCGTTAGCAGGAAGCCAGATTGGAAGTGAAGCAGCTGGGACAGCAGGTGGCAAGCCGTTAGGCCACAACGCTGGCCCCAGAAGTAATTTTTTAAATTAAAAAGCACTGTAAAATAGATTATAACCCACCAATTTCTGACACCACCACCCTCGCCCCAAGAATAATCGGCAGTGAACAGCCAGTCTTCCGCATTTTAAATACTCACTTTTCCTTCTCATTAGTGTTATAACTGCGGGGAAAAAAGTGGATGCCCAGTAGAATGGGAAGTGCTTGGAGCTGAACGACTGGGTGGCTTTCAGCCTGCTAGGACTGCAGGCAGACGGCGAGCGCGCCTTGCACTTATTGTCCCATCGGGGACACCGTAGAGCGCCGCGCCGCGGAGATATGTGGGAAACAGAGTCCGAAAAGACTCGCGCAGGCGCGCAGGCGCCCTGTGCCTTGGCGGCGGCAGTGACGAGAATGTCCCTTCTCTAGGTGTTCGCTCGCTCGCCTCTCGTGGGGCGCGGGGCTTCGCGTCCCCGTGGCGGCGGGCCCAGGTAGGGCGAGGGCGGGCCCCGGGCGTGCGGCCGCGGCGGCGGGGCCAGAGCAGAGGGCCTGCACGGCGAGCCTCTGCGGCCTGGACAGGTGAACTCGGCCCAGGAGGGGGCGTTGCCGGGGAAGGGCCCCCTGCAGAGGCCGGCGCGGAACTCGGCCTCAGCCTGCCTGCAGCCAGGCTTCTGGACAGATGAACCGGGGGAGAGTTTGCAAAAAACAAAGCAAAACAAACAAACAAAAAAACAACAACTGTGTTTCGTTTCAGGGCTCCTGAGCTCCGGGGCGGTTGTCGGCTGTTAGCGTTTGCTGGTTTAGCCCCCTCCCCCTTCCTTGAAATTTAAAGTTTATTCCTTTCTGTGGGTCTGGCTTGTTTGGCAGGTTTTCCTAGAGTGAATGACAGACTGCAGGAACTGTTTTCTTCCGTGTTTAGAGGAATTTTGTCCATTTGCTTTGTTATTTCCCTTTTCTCTGAATTTTAATTTCATTCCTAGCCGGCGATGCTAGCTAACGCTTCCTTCTTCCTTTTATACTTAAGCAACGTTGCTAATCCCATCTGATTGAGAAACTTCCAGGAGAAAGACAGAAGACCTATCTGGTTGACTATTTCCAAAAAAGGCATCAATTCTTCCAATACTGTTTTTCCACCTGGAGCAATATTAAAGTGCAGACTTGTGGAATATTTATGTCTTGTTTCATGAACTGAACATCTCTGAGACCCCATGGGATTGTCCTCTTTACTCTGTTAATGCACAGCAGAGCAGGCGTTTTAATCCCCTGGCTTCATTTGCCTATTGGGTGGCTCTGCTCAGGACTCCCCCACTCCTCACTTGGGAATGCCCAGAGTGCACCAGGTCCCCTTGCTGGTCAGCTTCTGGTTGGCTCCAACCTGCTCTGACCTCAGGAGGGTGGGCGCACAGGCGGGAAGAGAAACCTCACAGCTGCCTTCCTCATTGCAGGTGCCTTCTCCGAGTGGGGCGGCAGGGAGGGGACATGGCCAGGAGGTTGCTGTCTGCCCAGGTGCAGGTGAGTGAAGCTTTCTGCTTTCTTGAACTGCCTTCAGGGCTCACAGAAAATAAGCTTGTTGAGCTGCTTTGGGCGGTGAAGTCCGAGGAGGAAGCAGAGAGCTAGGAGGTGAGCAATCCTGGGAGGTGTTTGGGTTGCCCCAGGGCCAGTCTCACTGTGAATTCTCCTTTTAACAGTTAAGTCCTTGTTTTCTAGGAATCAGTGCGTTTTTATTTTTTTTTTACCGATGGAGGAGTCCATTCCTCTCTTCTTCTAGGGAGGCATGGTCTTTGCCCTCAAGGAACCGAGGACCAGTCAGTATACAGAAGCACAGCACTCCCTGGGCATCCTTGAGGGATGGGTTCCGGCCTTCCCACGGATACCAAACTCTGGGGATGCTGAAGTTCCTTCTGTAAAATGGCAAAGTGTTTGCATGTGGCCCATGCACATCTTCCTGCATATTTGAAATCATCTCTAGATTGCTTATAATATCTAATGCAATGTAAGTGCAGTGGGAATCATTGTGTTTCTGTATTGTTTAAGGAATAATGACAAGAAAGAGGCTGTATGTGTTTAGCATAGAAGCAGCCATCCTAGGTTTGACTATATTTTAGATCCATGTTGGTTAAATTTTTTTAAAGATTTATTTATTTATTTATTTGAAAGGCAGAGTTAGAGGTAAAGGCAGAGACAGAGAGAGAGAAAGGTCTTCTGTCTGCTGGTTCACTCCCCAAATGGTTGTGATGGCCGGAGCTGGGCCGATCTGAAACCAGGAGCCTGGAGCTTCTCCCGGGTCTCCCATGCGGGTGCAGTGGCCCAAGAATCTGGGCCATCTTCTACGGCTTTTCCAGGCCATACCAGAGAGCTGGATCGGAAGTGGAGCAACTGGGACCTGAACTGATGCCCATATGGGATGCCCATGTGGTGTAGCAGGCAGCAGCTTTACCTGCTACACCACAATGCTGGCCCCTAATTTTTTTTTTTTTTTTTAAAGATTTATTTACTGGAAAGGCAGAGTTACACAGAAAGTGAGAGACAGAGTGAAAATGAGATCTTCCAACTGCTGATTCACTCCTCAAATGGCTGCGGTAGCTGAGGATGGGCCAGGTCAAAGCCAGGAGCCCAGAACTCCCTCCAGGTCTCCCACATAGGTTGCAAGGGCCCAAACATTTAGGCCATCTTCTGCTTCTTTCCCAGGTGCATTAGCAGGGAGCTGGATCAGAAGTGAAGCATCCAGGACTCGAACTAGCACCCATATGGGATGCCAACATTGTAGGCCGTGGCTTAACCAGCTGTGCCACAGTGCTGGCCACACATGTTGGTTAAGTTTGTGGATGCATAATTTATAGAGAGCTCACTGTGTATCATATGGGTGTAGCTGATTTTCTAGAAAGATTGAAGAAATTCTTGAGTCTGCCTGTACCAAAAAAGCAAATAGCTCAAGGGTGAGGTGTTAAAGCAAAGTGAGTTTATTTAAAGTTCTGGAAAATCAAGAGATGGGGGATGAATGTCCTAAAGAAACCATCTTGGGACCAGCGTTGTAGTATAGCAGATTAAGCTGCCACCTGCAATGCCAGGATCCCATATGGGCACCTGTTGCTCCATGTCCTGGCTGCTCTACCTTCCTGTTAATGTGCATGGGAAAGCAATGGAAAATGGCCCAAGTACTTGGGCCCCTGCCTCCTACATGGGAGACCTAAATCGAGTTCTAGGCTCCTGGTTTCGACCTGGCCCTGATCTGGCTGTTGTAGCCTTTTGGGGAATGAACAAGTCGATGGATGATCTCCATCTCTCTCTCTCTCTCTCTCTCTCTCTCTCTCTCTCTAATTCTGCCTTTCAAATAAATAATTCCTGTTTTTTAAAGAAACCATCGTGCCCATGCCTTGTAACAGACTATTTTGAAGTACAAGTGGCTGGAAAAGGGAAAGAGGGTTGTGGTAAGAGGTGGTGAGTCAGTGAGTCCCAGCAAGGATCTAAGAAAGATCATGAAACTCTTTGTCCTTTGTTAGTTGACCTTGGGGATGGGGATTTGGTCAAGTTGCTCCTATAAATCCTATAAATCTAGCAAAATAATCATTATTTCTGTGCACACCTCCTTGTGTCTTTAGTGGCGGCAAGCTCCTATAAGGACCTATTGGTAGAAGGTTCAAGCTGTAGGAGAATTCCTCTGGCGGCTGAGCAGAAATGGCCGCGCCCAAAGGAGACAGATATACTATAAAGGCAGAGATGCCAAGCTTTTCCACCTGTTTCAGTTCCCCACTGTCACTGATTCGTTCCTCATCTATGAGATTAGGGACAAAGAGATGCTTTCATCTGACTGCTCTCTGCTGGATAGGGTTAGTGACTGGGTGATTGTGGATTGAACCATTCACCATGATTTAGATTCATTGCCTCTCCTGGGCATAGGGGTCTTTGAAGTGACTACAGCCATCTCCTTAGAAATATTGGTGGTCTTAGCTACCTTGGAGCAGGCTTTGGTTAGGCAGAGTGCAGAGGTTTTAAATATCACATCATGTAAGAACGTAAGGAGGAAAGCAGTGAGGCCCAACTTCTGCATTTCCCCCAGGATTCAATGAATTCCATTAAGAATCCATGAGAGGAGTCCTGTAACTCAGTCTGCCCTATATGTTTCAAGGTTTATGGTAACCAGGTGGTTTGTTGCCTTATTTTATGAACATGAGTCTCCGTTTCAGAGGAAGAAGTGATGTCAGTGCCACAAGTTGTATTAGCTACCTTACCGACTTTACCTTTTCAGCAGGTGTGCAGTCTAAAAATTTCTATGAACCAATGAGGGCAGTTTTCTTGGCAGCAATTCCTAAAGCCTTAGATTGCTCAGTATTTACTAATGTGGGGCTGCATCCCACCAAGGAAGGTGTGTTCAAAGAAGTAAACATCTTCAACAGGAATGTTCCCGGGGGGTCTCGGGTAGTTCCAGTGAACAATGTAGGAGAGCTATGGCAATGAGCAGCCTCTGATTGGTGATGACTTGAGACTGGGGTTCTGAGACACCCTGTAAAAAGTGTTGTTCCCTCTCTGTTTTATTCCATAGACAGTTCTAAGCCCAGGGTACACTTTCCCGGCTGCACACAAGTGTGTGTTGTGGGCCGCAGGGCACAGCATCACTGGAAGAGAACACGTGCAGGGCTGGGCTCTCCAGCTGAGGATCAGTGTTGGTTTGACAGACGGGTTCTGAGGTCCCTATGCCTTGTAGATTTTTTTCTAGAATTTTATTCAAGAATTGACAGCACCACTAACCAAGAATGGGGAGGGGAGTCACACTCTGGAACATGCCAGAGAAGAATGAGGGGCTTCTGAATCTCATTCAGCAACAGTACTAGTCAAGCCTGACTAGCCATCCTCTGAGTGGTCTGAGGGTTTCTAAGCCAGCCTGAAGGGATGCTGGAAAGCCATACGCAGGGTGACTGAGTGTGAAAAGAATGTGATTTGGGCCGGTGCCGCGGCTCACTAGGCTAATCCTCCGCCTTGCGGCGCCGGCACACCAGGTTCTAGTCCCAGTCGGGGCACCGATCCTGTCCCGGTTGCCCCTCTTCCAGGCCAGCTCTCTGCTGTGGCCAGAGAGTGCAGTGGAGGATGGCCCACGTGCTTGGGCCCTGCACCCCATGGGAGACCAGGATAAGCACCTGGCTCCTGCCATCGATCAGCGCGGTGCGCTGGCCGCAGCGCGCCTACCGCGGCGGCCATTGGAGGGTGAACCAACGGCAAAGGAAGACCTTTCTCTCTGTCTCTCTCTCACTGTCCACTCTGCCTGTCAAAAAAAAAAAAAAAAAAAAAAAAAAAAGAAAAGAAAAAAAAGAAAAGAATGTGATTTGTTGTGGCAAAACCAGCAGCAAGACAGATTAGCAGAAGAGACTGTACTGAGCACTTCTCTTTAGGGAGTGATCCTTCCGTCATAGGACAGGGCCAGCAAAGGATACGAAGGAGTGTGGGAAGGGCTGTGAGCAGTCTCAGTCTGAGCCACTACAGCAGCCCAAATGGAAGATCTAGGACTGAAAGCAAGTCCCATGAATAAATACGCAGCAGCAGGAGGTAGGATTCTATTCTGTGGGCAGTGCACAGGTTAGCACCAACCAGTAAAAGAAAGACACAGCAGCTGTCAGGAAGATGGGAGCCCTTGGAGTCGACTCTCCTGTTTTTGTGTCTCTGCTTTACTTCAGCAGAGCAGCTTTCAGCCTTCCAGAGGCCTCACACGACCTCTGTTGCTCCTGATGTGCAGCAGGTGGAGGTGTCTCCAGTGAAGTGGCTTTAATTCTTGAGTGGTGAATCCTGGGTTTACTCCAGTGAGCTTTACAGTGAGTGTTCAACAACACCTCATGGGGCCCTGTCTGCTTGGCAGTGAGTTGACTTCCAGGTCTTGAGGAGGACCAGGTCTCGGGCAGAACAGGTGCAGGCCCTGTCATGTCAGTGGATGGGCATACATGTTTGAAGCAAACTTATGGTAGAAGTTGGCATTGGGCCTGAAGTCTTAACATACTCAGAGGTGACTGTTTCTTTTAATGCCATAATGGATTCCTCTCCCAGTGGATCAGGGACATGAGGGGCTGCCGTGCACTATTTCAGAGAGGCTCAGTTGGAGCCTCAGCAGGGCAACTGGCAGCACCTTGTCCCCAGTTCTATTCATTTCTTAACTTGCTCGGACAAGACTTCAAGTGTGATTCATTGTCTACGTGTTTTCCTGTGGACTGTGGCGTCCAAGAAGAATGTAATTTCTAGTTAATCCAGGGAGTCATTAATACATGGGTTACATTGGGTTGGGTTGTGGCAGAAACAAATGCTGCTCCATTGTCTCTTTGAATTGTACCAAGTAGCTTGAACTGTGGGAAGATCTTTTCTGTTCTTGTGGTTTAGGCTTCTCTCCACACGGAGAGTATGTCTGCAGATACTAATGAGTATTGATAGTTCCCTGCAGCTCAGGGCATTTGAGTGAAATCAACCTGCTTGCCTTTAGGAGGGTAGTAACCTCATTGTTGAACTTCATCAATGGCTGGCATGGTTCCATTGATTTTTTTTTTTTTTTTTTGGTATATGTCATGTGACTTTGGATGACCTGTTGAATAGCGTTTGTAAATTGGGCCCAATGATACACCTTTGTACTCTTTGTAGAGAGGCATCTGGCCCATACTGGGTACTACCAAGAGCTGTCCCACAGCTTCTCATAGTGTTTCTGGAACCAGGACAATTCCTTGTGTGTTGTGTCTCCAACCTGAGGAATTTTGCTAGGAAGTAAAACCCCATTCCTTAGTTCTTTCTGTCTTCTGAATAGGTGCTTGATAACTGATAGATCAGTCTAAGGGAGATGGGACCCCAATATGGCCTGATAGTCTCTAACACTAGTTGCCCTCTTCATAGCTTGGTCAGCCAGCTGATTCCCCTGGATTGTGGGGCACTTTCCCTTCTGGTGACCTGGCCACTCAGAGAGGTTTACTGACAGCTTCTAAGAGTTGTGGGATTTCATGGGCGTGTTTAATGTCCTTGTTCCTCCATGAGTGGCCTGCTCCAAATCGCCCCGTGGGCCTGTACAGCTGTCAACCCAATGTAGGTATACGTGTTCCTCAGATGACACTGATTTCTGCTGTTTGTGCTGATTGCCCAGCAGTAGGGCTCCGACCCCAAGGGTCTCCTAGGAAGTTACCACTGCATGCCTGGCACAAAGTTGACCTTGCTCCATGGGACCACTTCTGTCTGTCAGCAGTTCCAGGTCTGGCTCTGGCAAGGGTTGTCCGTGAGATCACGTTGGCTGGCCCAGGCCAGGTCTATGATTATGGGCAGTCATGTTCTAGGAACTGGGTGCAGTGCTTGGGAGCAGGATAGCAGAATTCTGGTGCAAGGTGACTTGAAACCCAACATTGGAATCATCTAAGAGGATGGCTTGATATTTCCCATTCTCCCGAAGTCAACCTGCAGTGTCCCTTTGGCTTGAGTAACAAGAGGACAGGCTGGGAGCATAAGCAGCAGTGGGCTGTCTCAGGGTAAGTTTTCAGCCTCTTGGAGGATATCACAGGTAGCAGTTCCTGGCACAGAGATGAGTTTGCCATCTTGTACTTGTCTGGTGCAATTGCAGCAGGTCCAAGGGTGCTCCTAGTCCCTCTCCCTGCCACTCATATACATGGAGGTGGCAATATTCTTTTCTTTCCTTCCTTCCTTCCTTCCTTCCTTCCTTCCTTCCTTCCTTCCTTCCCTTTTTTATATTAAGGGCTCTCTGTATTAACTGGAAATTATATTCTTCTTGGAGGTTGCGGTCCACAGGAAAAAATGTGGACAATTTATTTATTTGTTTGAAAGCCAGAGATACAGAGAGAGAAGGAGAGAGAGAGAGAGATTGATCTTCCATTTGCTGATTCACTCCCCAAGTGGCCACAATGGTCAGGGTTTGGCCAGGTCAAAGCCAGGAGCCAGGAGCTTCTTCCAGGTTTCCCACGTGGGTGCAGGGGCCCAAGTACATGGGCCATATTCTGCTGCTTTCCCAGGCATATTAGCAAGGAGCTGTATCAGAAGTGGAGCAGCCAGGACTTGAACCGGTTCCCATATGGGATGCCGGCACTGCAGGCAGGAGTTGAACCTTCTGCACCGTAGCACGAGCCCCACAGCAGTGTTCTTGTAAATCAGACAACCCAGGGGCTAGAAATGAAAGTCAGTTTTTCTTCAGTATTCTTCAATGCCTGCTAATATGCCTTAGTCCAAATTAGGGGCCCCAGCTCATTTCCTTTTAAGTGCTCATATAAAGGCTTGACTATGAGTCAGAAACTTGAATACAAATTCTACAAAGTGCTGCCATCCCACAAAGCTTCTTGCTTGTCTGTGTGGTTGGAGGTGTTGAGACAGGCTGTGCCTTCCTTCTGTGGGGCAGAGACTTGGTTGCCATTGAGAGAAGACAAATCCCAGGGCTCTGACCAGTTGTTTGTGGATCTGAGCCTTTTCTTGAGAAATTTTGTAGCCACTGTGTGCTGGGTGATTTAAAGTTGTGATGGTGTTTTGGAGCCATTTACTACAGGTAGGACTCACTGTTAACAGCTTGTTCACCCAGCAAGATTTGAGCTCCTGTGCCACTACCTACCTGAATAGGGTGCAGGAGGCATTAAACCTTTGAGGTAAAATTGCCCAGTGGTACCTTGGGGCTGCCTGGATTCAGGAACTTGAACATTCAAAAGAGGAGAAACCTTGGGATTATTCCTTTGCAGGATACAAATGAAGGTGTCCTTTGAATCCAGGACAGAAAACCAGCCTGAGTGGTGGTATGTGGGGTGTGCAGGTAAGCCCCACTGTGTATAAACCCAGAGCTGTCTCATTGATGTACCCGCGTCCTGCACACAACAGCATTCAGGCAAATTAGGCATTTTTCACTGGTAAGAAGGGGTTATTGTAAGGGGATTGGTAATGACCTTATGAGTCCTGTTTGGAAAAAAACTTTTTTTGATATTTATTTATCTATTTATTTGAAAGGCAAGGTTATAGAGAGGCAGAGGCAGAGGCAAAGGCAGAGAGAGAGGTCTTCCATCTACTGGTTTACTCCTCGAATGGCTCCGATGACCAGAGCTGGGCCAATCTGAAGTCAGGAACCTGGAGCTTCTTTTGGGTCTCCCATGTGGGTGCAGAGGCCCAAGTAATTGGGCCAATTTCCATTGCTTTCCCAGGTGCCTTAGCAGGGAGCTGGATTGGAAGTGGAACAGCCAGGACTTGAACTGGCTCCCATATGGGATGCTGGCACTGCAGGCAATGGCTTTACCTGCTACGCCCGTGGAAAAGTTTTTGACAATTGGCTGAATCCCTTCTTGGGTGTCCTTTTTTTTTTTTTTTTTTTTTTTTTTTTAAGTTTTTACAGTTTATTATCCCATGAAAAATTCACACAATCGCCATAGATGAAGTCACTGCACTCTTTACTCCTTCAGCTGTTATCCAATCTCCAGCTCACTTTTTGCCAGCACCAACATTGGCCTTGGCAGTTCCCCTGACCTTCTTTATCGTGTTCTTTTGCTCCTTTAGCAGTTTTTTTGAGGTCTTTTTTTTCTCCTACAGGCCATGTCTTGCCAGTCTGTGTTTGGGTTCATTTGTCATAGCATAATCCAAGGAATCATAAATCATGCCAAAGCCTGTTGTCTTGCCACCACCAAAACGAGTTCTGAATCAGATGCAAAGATGACATCAGGAGTGGTATTGTACATTTTGGCTAGTTTTTTCCAAATCTCTGTCTTTGGCACAGCTGCCTTCCCAGAGTGGAGCACACCAATGACCATTTGTTTCCTCTGAAATAGTCGGTTAGTCATGAACTTCCTGGTCCAGATAGTTAATGCGTCATTCATGATGGTGGCGGACCCTCACACAGCCAGGGAGGGGGCCCCAGTTTTTAGGGGATCTCAGAGTCTCTTTTGAGGGGAATATCTAGCAGCTGAGTTTTGTTTCCCATCCTGGGCCACTGTCAGCCCAATCTTCCAGCCTTACTGTTATCAGATGACAGGTCCTCCTACTTGAGCGCACACAATGGCTGTTATAAAAACACCATGTTACCAGTCTGAGAAAGAGAACGTTTGTTATTAAGTGCAGGCCTATAGGAGAATGGGACAGGTCACGTCGAAATAAATATCCCTGTAAGGAAAGGGGGTTGGGAATTTATGGAGTTTGAGTAATTGGGGTGGAACTGGGTGAAACAAAGCGACAGGACATGGCGGTACAGAGGAGACGGAGGGGTGGAGAACATCCTTTGAGCATGTACCTTGGCAAAAATGTTTTGATGTAGATTGTATCTTCAAAGATGGCTGCAGGAATGTCATTGGAGGCATATATTTGACCTAATAAGCCATAAGGTAACCTTATTAACCTGAATCGGTTTGCACAGGCTCCAGTTACAAGGTTGGCTGCATCTGGTTCTGTCCAGTTTTATCAGGGACCCTGGAAAGACAGATCAGCAGATTTTTTTTTACCCAAAGCAACTATTGTGGGATTGCAGGTTACTAAGCAACAGGTAGGCAAAAAGAGTATAGGCTATTCCTGTGTTAGGCAACCACGGGAAGCTTGCTGTTAAGCAAGGGGAGGGGATCCTTTGTTGGCCACCGTTTTATCTCTGGCAAGTGTTCCCATAAGGACCATCTATCTGCAAGTGCAGTATCCTGTGGGGGGGAAAAAAGTTACTCAAGCATTTAATTTGCATAAGAGGTCTTGGCCTAAGAGAGGCATATGTCATTCTGACATATACAAAAAGTTGTGTTTTAGGGTTCAACCCCCCAGCTTACATTCTGATGGTGGTGTGAATGGCTGCTTTTGTGTTTCCCCAGATCCCCCAGTGGCCAGGATAGACTGCACAGCCTTGTAAGCAGGTCTGGAGTTTACCCCTGAGCAGTGTTCTAAGAAGGCACAGGTGCCAGGCTTTTTGACCCTGGTTCCAAACATCCTCGCCACTGGTGATTTGGGATTCATACAGAAGGGCCACATTTGCATCCCTGGAGAATAGAAGGCATCCAGGAGAAATTGGGGCCTGGTCTGTGGTTTGAGGGTGGATTTGAGAGAGAGCCTCTTGCAGCAGAAGCTTCTTGGTCCACATGACTTCTTCCCTTCGCAGCCCTTTCATGGCACTCACACCTGTCATGGATGGGAGACCTCCTCATGGAGGGAGAAGAGAACAGGAATCCTGTGTCACTGAATAAGGATTGAAGCAGATGGCGAGGCACATTGCAGCTGGAGGGTGCCACCCGTACCTTGGGTGGGCTTCCCAGTTTGGAGTCAGCTGACAAATTAGATGCATCTCCTCCCAGGAAACTGGGGGTGTAGTCATCATCTTTGTTGCAGGATAAGCTATAGCAGGTGGAGATGTTAGAGTTTGTGTGAGCAGTCGCTGGCAGCTCGAAACTGCAACTGGTTCAGGACTCCATGGGAAGGAACTGGAGGGGAAAGCTTTGATTTGGTGAGTGTGGAAGCAGGGCAAAGACATTGGTTAAGTTTGAGCAGTGTCCTTATTTGAATTGTCTCTGTGGGAAGCTCCCTCCTGATAATGTCATCAGCGCCCAGTCGGTGGTGGTTGTGATCAGCTAAGCTTGTTTGACTTTGTTAGGAATCCAGGTCCTGGCCAAGTCAGCCTGACAGTCTCTGATAAAGTGGTCACATTCAGAGAGGACCTAAAGTTCCCCTCAGAACTCTCCTGTGTTGTGAGACTGGCAGATGGCTTTCTCAGCTATTAAAAAGATTGGGGTCGGTGGTGGTGGCTGGAGTTGTTGCACAGCAGGTTAAGCCACTGCTTTCAACACTAGTATCCCGTATGAATGCTGGTTCATGTTCTGGCTGCTCCACTTCTGATCCGGTTCCCTGCTAATGTGCCTGGGAAAGCAGTAGGAAAAGCAGTCCCTGGGCCCCTTCCGTTCACGTGGGAGTCACAGATGGAGTTCCAGGCTCCTGGCTTCAGCTTGACCATTGTGGCCATTTGGGGAATGATCACCTGATGGAAGATTCTCTCTCTCTCTTTCAAATAAATAAATCTCTTAAAAGATTTATGGGGGGTATTTGATGCCATGGTTAAGATGCCACTTGGGATACCCACATCCTATATAAGAGTGCCAGGGTTCCAGCCCCCTGCTAATATGTACTTGGGAGGTTTAGGCACTTGGGACCCTGCCATCCATTCACACTGGAGATGTGAATTGAGCCCTAGCTCCTGGCTTCAGCATGGCCCATTTCTGGCTGTCGAAGGTATTTGGAGACTGAATCAGTGAATGGCAGATATTCTTTCTCTCTACCTTTTTAAATAAATAAACTTTAAAAAAGAAGAAGAAAAAAATTTAAGAGAAGGTTTATAGACATGGGCATTCGGTATAGCAGTTGAGCTGGAAGTACTTAGGGTAAAGTCCCAGTTCTGCTGGGACTTTCAATTACCTCCTAATGTGTATCCTGGGAGGCAGCAATGATGGCTCCATTGAGTCCTTGCCTCTTCTGTGGGACACCTGAATAGAGTCCCCAGCCTGGGCCTGGCCTGGCTGTTGTGGACCGTTGGGATTGCCTGTTTCTCTCACCCTTTCTCTGCTTCTCAAATAAACATAGAATTTTTTAAATGAAAGATCTACATCATATGAAAAGGACAAAAAGTTCTGAAAGAAAAGGAATGGAAGGAAATGTCCCTTTATTTCTAATAGGGAGAATCAAGACACTGTTTAAAAATAAGTTTATTTGAAAGGCAGAATAACAGAGAGAGAGGGAGGGAGGGAGATATCTTCCATTCACTGATTTACTCCCCAAATGCCTAAAAAGGATTGGGCCAGGCAGAAGCCAGGAGCCAGGAACTCTGTCTGCATCTCCCACAAGGGTGGCAGGGCCCAAGAAATTGAGCCATCTTCTGCATTTCCCAAGTGTGTTACCAGGAAGCTGGATCAGACGTGGAGTAGCTGAGACTCAAACCAGCGCCCTGATGTGGGATGTGGGTGTTGCCAGATGTTAACGTGCTGTGTGTGTCACAGGCCCACTCTGAAGCCACTTATTTTTTTCACCTTTGCCTTTACAGGTCAGGGAGTACACCTGGCCAGGCGTGAGGGGGATATTCCTGGGGATGGTAAAGTGCCCTGGGAATGTGTGCTGAGGAAATGATGCTCTGATGATAATTCACAGGGATGTCTGATCCAGTAAATGCAGAGCATGCAAAAGTGAAAACAGAACCGACATTGTGGGTAGTGGGTAAAGCCATTGCCTGTGGCACCAGCATCCCATGTGGGTGCTGGTTCATGTCCTGGCTGCTCCACTTCTGATCCAGCTCTGTGCTAATGGCCTGGGAAAAGCAGTGGAAACTGGCCCAAATGTTTGTGACCCTGCCACCCATGTGGGAGACCCAGATGAAGCTCCTGGCTTCAGCCTGGCCCAGCCCTGGCCGTTATGGCCATCTGGGAAGTGAACCAATACGTTGAAGATCTCTCGCTGTCTCTCCCTCTCTTTCTGTGACACTGACTTTCAAGTAAATAAATCTTTTTTTCTTGGAAATAGTGAAAACAACCTAAATATCCACTGGTAAATTAATTAATTTGCCTATACAGTAAAATATTGGGCAACATTAAAAATGTTGAGTATAATGCAGTTATTTGTATAATTTTAAAATTTAAATATAAGAATATTTGCATAGGAAAGGTCTGAAAAGACAGCAAAAAGTTAACCAAACTTTATCTGGTGGTAGAAGTTAGATTAACATTGTTCTCTTGCTCATTGATCTTTTCTAATTTGCCTTTAAAATTAAATTTTGGAGCCTGTGCTGTGGCATAGCAGGTAAAGCCACTACCTACAGTGCTGGCATCCCATATGGGAACTGATTAGAGTCCTGGCTGCTCCACTTCAGATCCAGCTCACTCCAGAAGATGGCCCAAGTCCTTGGGCTCTTGCACTCATGTAGGAGTTCCGAGAAGCTCCATGCTCCTTGCTTTGGATCGGCCCAGCTCTGGCCATTGCAGCCAATTGGGGAGTGAAAGATGGAAGATCTCTCTCTCTTTGCCTCTGCCTCTCTCTGACTCTGCCTTTCAAATAAATAAATAAATCTTTATAAAAAATAAACTTAATAAGAAAATAGAGGGCCCACAAGTTCCAAGCTGTGACTGTGGCCCAAGGATGTGGGAAGAGGGTGAGGGAGAGTGAATCATGCCTTCAGGCTGTCCTCTGGCTCTTGTTGGAAGGTTGTGCAGCCTGCCTTCCTGGGCCCTGTGCTGGCAAAGCCACGCCTGGGTGTCCCCAGAGCCTCTGCTGCCGCACGTGTCAGTGCCCTTTCCCCAAAGACATGAAGATGGCCCAGGGTGATGACAGAACTGGGACCCAAGAGCATCCCTTCCAGGCAGGCCAGGTTGTCTCCCACCTGTCCACAGTGAGCATGTCAGAGCCTCCTAAGATCTGACTCTTGCTCAGCTTTGAGATGGGAGTTTGGCCCAGTGACTGTGTCATTCCAAGTTCAGAGTCATGCATTTCTGTCACTCTGGTTTTGTTTCCTGGTTTCAGGTGTTGTTTGAGGGGACTGTGCTTTGCCCAGGGTAGGTGCATGACAGATACCTGCTCAGGAACTGAGACATTGTGCAGAAATTCTTAACTTGAAAGGCCCAGAACCTTGGATTGTGACAGGGTTGCTTCTCGGTCATCCCATTGTGGGAAGGTCCTACTGAGCAGGGCTGGGTTTGCCGTTGCAGGGGTCTGTGACATTCAGGGACGTGGCCGTGTTCTTCAGCCAGGATGAGTGGTTGCACCTGGACTCTGCCCAAAGATGCTTGTACCGGGAGGTGATGCTGGAGAACTACAGCAACCTGCTCTCACTCGGTAAGGAGCTTTTCTCCCGGTGCAGTCTGCCACGGGAACATTTCAGCCCTCTCCAAGGGGGACGTCTGAGGGTGTAGCCACGATCAGTCCACGGATGGGCTCAGAGAATGGTAGTTGCTGTTCCTATCATCTGTATGGAGTGGTCTCACCTCAGCAGAATTGACGAAGGGCATCTTTTCTGTGCTTTTCTTGTCTCCTGGGTCCCCCTCCCCACCCCAGATCTGTCCGCTGGGTCCCACAGGCAGAAGTGCATAGCCTGAGCCCTGACTTTCTTTCCAAGACCATCTCTTGGCCCTCAGCTAGGTGGCCAGCTTTAAGCCTTCTCTGAACAAACCCCCTCCTTGCTTGCATTGTTCTTGGGACTCTGTGAACTTTGTGGCTACATCTCTGTGCCCCTGTGTGACAGCAAACCATGGTAACGCTGGCTTGAGTCCCGCCTGCCATTTTGTTCTCTCAGAACGTCGCTGACCACCTGCCAGACTAACTGGGCCACTGTCCAGCCGTAAAGTTTTTTTATCACAGCCTGGCTGATAAGGTCAGCACACCTGAGGGACTGACTCCTAAAGCAAGATGAAAGGACTGGTGTCATACTGCTGCCCCAGCTCCCATTAATTTGTAAATGTATCATCTTGGCCCTTCTGGTGTTGTGTGTAGAACAAGTCTCGGTACAGCTGTGCTTAGATCACCTGTCTGCCCTGTTCTGGAATCCCAAGTGTGAGTTGCACTAATAGACTGTTATTCTTATGTGGAGCATCCTTCATTTTTTTGGTCTCAGGGTTCTGTCTTGGTTTGGGGACCATCACATGCTGTGCCAGCCTTCAGACAGTTGACAAGCCAGTTAGGAGACTGACGGTGCAGAAGGCATGGGCAGAGGGAACATGGCCAGCGGAAAGCCAGCAGTCTCTGGGGATTAATCCTGGTTGTCCCACAGCCTCGGTGTGGGGGAGGTGTGATGGAAGAAATCCCACAGTCTCTAGAGATTAATATTAGGTTATCTAAACAAAGTTGTAGGGAAGGAAGAATGGAAGAAAGTAAAACCCACCATTGCCATTGCTGCTGTGGTGTGACCTTTGCTTAATGCCGTAAGGGGCAGTATATATGGGGCACTCCAAGCTAAGTGGGAGCTGGAAAAAATGCAGAAGGTACTGGTGTACGAATATGGTAGAAGGTTGGCACATTCCAACGGTTCTGACCTGTTAACACATAAGATCCATCTGCTAGTGTTTTGATGGCTTATAAGGTTGCATGGGTACAGGGAAAACTCTGCTTCTGTGTCCAGGCCATAATAGCTGCAAAAGCCTAGCATGGGAAACAGTGGGACCCATGGGTAGCTGACTCCTCTGATTAGGAGGACTTCTTTCTTGTAAAGTAACAGATATAAGCCCTATTAGGTGAACCCACCTTGGCTGGTTGGGCTGAAGTCCTGAAAAAAAAAAAAAAAATCAGTGCAAGTACCTGGTTGACTGCTGTGTCTGTCCCTTGTGAGCACCAGGGAGCCCTGGCTGCAGCCACAGTACCATCTGTGTCTGGGCTGTACACCCAGACATGGTGCTGCCAGACAGAAAGTGTCCCTGTTTCAAATACCACAAATGCTTAGCCCAGGGGAAGGCACAATTAAACTCAGGTGGTTGGTTCCTGAGGGCTGGATTAGATGTTTCTTGCCACATGGTGAGGAGTCTCCAGTCCCCTGCATTGGTCACTGTTGACCCTGTTGGGCTCTGGACCTGTGGGCATGACTTATTTCAAGTGGCCAAAGAAAATACCTGGGGCACTAAAGTTGGCCTCTGGCCTGGCTTGCCCACATTTTTAATTTTAAAAACCACCGTCCTGGCCGGTGCCTTGGCTCAATAGGCTAATCCTCCGCCTGCGGTGCCAGCACACCGGGTTCTAGTCCCGGTTGGGTGCCGGATTCTGTCCCAGTTGCTCCTCTTCCAGTCCAGCTCTCTTCTGTGGCCCAGGAAGGCAGTGGAGGATGGCCCAGGTCCTTGGGCCCTGCACCCGCATGGGAGACCAGGAGAAGCACCTGGCTCCTGGCTTCGGATCAGCGTGGTGCGCTGGCCACAGCGCGCCGGCTATAGTGGCCACTGGGGGGTGAACCAACGGAAAAGGAAGATCTTTCTCTCTGTCTCTCTCTCTCACTATCCACTCTGCCTGTCAAAAAAAAAAAAACTTAAAAAAAATCCACCACCGTCCTGTCAGCCAACACGCGTGGTTTGCCACCACCACCGTGCTGTCCAACAGAGATGGTGTTCCCCGTGCTATCTGCTAGATGTGTGCAAGGTTGCCTTCACAAGTTCCTACTAGTAGTTTTTTTTTTTTTTAATCCATAGTTGTGGCTTGATGCTGTTTTGTTGCTTTTGCTGCTGGGGCCTGCTTCTGATGGTTACTATGTTTGGGGTAATCATCCTCTGTCTCTTTTTGTGCCTGTACAAGTAGCAGATGGGTTTGTACAAGCCTTAGAATGCCAGGGCTGGAGTGTGTGAAAGCAAACAACACTGCCTTGAACCTCACCTGCTCTGTTTTACCCTCTCTTCCTCAGAGGATGCTGAACACCTGTTGCCTAACCTTCAGCCTTCACCCAGACAGCTTAAGTACCATCACAGGCTTTTCTGATAGGGTCAGAAAACCCACCGGGGCGCCTGAGGGGCCAACTCCTAAAGCATATGTAGGAATGCCATAACCCAAGTTCCACACCAGTTCCCCATCATCACTTTGTTTGATGCGTTGCCTCTTCTGCTGTTCTTTAAGGAAAAAGCCTTGCTATAAGCTGCACCCAGAACACCTGTCCACCTTGGTCTAGTATCTTTTATGTAGTAAACTCTTACTCTTATATAAAGCTTCCTTCTTCAGCTTCAGGATTCATCACTCTGCCGATGCTCAGCCAGCCAGCATGGCCACTCACGTCTTTTTCTTGTTTACAAACAGGGATCCTCTTTTCCAAGCCAAAGGTCATCTCCCTATTAGAGCAAGCAGACCACTGGCTGGTGAAAAAGGAAGTGCCTCGAGGCACCCGTCTAGGTGAGTGACCGGGCTGTTGGGAGCTAAGTGTGGCATTGGCTGACTGTCTCAGGGCAGTTCCAAGATGCTGGCCGGGTGTCCCCTTGCTGGGCCAGGCCCGGTGGGAAATGCTGGGAAGGACAAGGCCCTGTCTCCTTTTTAATTACTTGATCCATCTGGTTCAGAGGGAGAGTTGCATTTTGGGTTGTATTTTTGTCAAATATCTCTTGCAGTTTGCAGGATGTGTAATGTAATATATAACATGTAAAGTTTTCTAATTCTTACATCTTGCACATTTTTCTTTGTTTTGTTCAATTATTTTGCTTTTGTGGTTTGAACCTACAATACACCCCCTAGTTTTTCCATCTTGGGCTTTTGTTTTCATTTGTTGTTTGAAGCACATATCACTTGGTTCAGCAGAAAAAAGGCAGATATGCTTATAGGACTAAGTATGTACAGGCATGGAAGACAAACTGCAGGTAGCAAAATGTACGGATGGAATTTAAGCAGAAGGTCTGTAAACCTTCACCGTGCTGTTCTTCTGTCTGTCTTGTGAGAGATTTCACAAGGACTCTCCCTCCATCACCAAAATGCCTGCCGTTGCTGCTTCGTTAGCACCCATGTTCTACACCCATGTTCTCCGCTACCTTGAATCCTGCCTTTGTTTCTGCCCCTGGAGGTCGGCTCTCTGGAGCTTTGCTGCTTACCCAGCTTTTCTTTCTCAGTGTGTCAGTTCAGTCTGGTGCTTCCATTCTTGAACTCTTGTCTTCGTATGTTTCCTTTTGGTTTGACCAAGATTTTTTTTTTTAAATACAGTTTTGAGAAAGATTCATGTGTGACTGTGCATGTACAAAATCAGTTCTTCCTTCTCTCCCCTGGGGATGGACTTCTTGATCTAGAATCCTGGGGTGAGTTTTTTCCCATCCAGGTTGCCCAGACTCTGCTCCCCTGTCTTGGTCACAGTATTGTTGGTACAAAGCCCTCTGTTACTCTGATTCTCTTTCCTGTGTACAGCACCTTCTGCCGAGAATCTCAGAATCTTCTGCCGAGAGTCTTTTATTTATCTTTGGAACTCAGAAACTTTCTTAGCTTGTATCATGATAGAAGCATTATTTCTTTAATGTTGTGGAAGGATCCACTTAGTTCCTTGCTTTGAAAACCCAAGTTCTTTTTTGCACTCAAGGGATATTTTGTATCTACTGCACATTTGCATGTACTCTGCCACATTCCACCAACAATTTGAGGGAACGAGGACATAATAAAATAGAAATTCCATCAGAAACCTAGAAAATGATTGTATCAATGGTAAAGACCAAAATGGTACTTATGGAAGAGTTCAGATTTGGCTCTGAGCTTTCTGGTTGGCTAAGAAATCATTAGTGTCAAATTGATTTGTTGTTTTGGAAATGTTTTTAAAAATTGTTTTTAACTTGTATAATATATACATGGTATTGTAAAATTAGAAGAGCAAAAAATAACTAAAGTTTTGCTAGCCATGATGTGCTACTGTTAGTAATTTACTCTTGATCCACTTGGATTGTAAATTTTTTTTTTTTTTTAAGATTTCAACAGTTTGCATTCAAGGAGTACTCTTTTTATTTATTATTTATTTGAAAATCAGAGTACACAGAGAGAGAAGGAGAGGCAGAGAGAGAGCGAGAGAGAAGGAGAGGCAGTAAGAGAAAGAGAGAGAGAGACAACTTCCATTCGCTGGTTCACTCCCAGGTGGCTGCAACAGCTGGAGCTGCGCCAATCCGAAGCCAGGAGCCAGGAGCTTCTTCCAGGTCTCCCACACGGATGCAGGGGCCCAAGCACTTGGGCCATCTTCTGCTGCTTTCCCAAGCCATAGCAGACAGCTGGATTGGAAGTGGAGCAGCCAGGACTTGAACTGGCGCCCATATGGGATGCTGGCACTGCGAGCAGCGGCTTTACCTGCCATACCACAGCGCTGGCCCTGAATTTTTTTTAAAAAGATTTATTTATTTATTTGAAAGGTGGAGTTACAGAGAGGCAGAGGCAGAGAGAGAGAGTCTTCCATCTGCTGATTCACTCTCCAGATGGCTACAATAGCTGGAGCTCCGCTGATCTGAAGCCAGGAGCTAGGAGCTTCTTCCAGGTCTCCTATGGGGGTGCAGGGACTCAAAGACTTGGGCCATCTTCTGCTGCTTTCCCAGGCCATAGCAGAGAGCTTGGATCGAAAGTGGAGCAGCTGGGACTCGAACCGGTGCCCACATGGGATGCAGGCACTGCAGGTGGTGGCTTTAACCGCTACACCCTGGCGCCAGCTCTGGATTGTGAATTTGAGTGTGTTTGTGTATGAGATTGACCACACTGGTTATACATGCTGTTGCTGAGCCTGTTTTTAATTGTGAATGTGCTTCAATTTGTCAACCCCCAGGAAATAGAGGCCTCCCATAATTAAAATACTCTCCTGTGTTGTTAAACCATGTTTTATCAATCTTCCTTTTTAAATTTAGCTTCTGGTGTTTCTTTATTACTAATATTAATGAGCTGGCCATGAGAATACAAAGGCATAACATACAAAGCAAATAATTACAGCCCAGAGGTATGAGTATTATAATTGGAAAGGCAAGCAATTTGAATGCAGAATCCACACAGGATTTTTGAAATACTATTCAAATCCATTGACTATCAAATCCATTGAATAATCAATGAAATTCAAACAGAACATTTTTTCCCTTATTAAATTACCACGGACTAGGAAATACATACCTTACGTGTTGCTACTCCTCTGAGTGATAAGCAGTGTCTTTATAGTGAGATTTTGGTTGGTACCATCTTTCTCGATGATGGCATGGCTTGTTGAATGCTTCCAAGTTTACAGATTTATCTTAAGAAAATATTCCAATAGCTTCAAAGTTGCAATGATACTATGAAAGAATGGTTGTTGTAGCACGAGGGATTACTGCTAGAATGGACGATAAATGACCATCAGAAGGAGATTTGTGAAATGATGTGTTTATGCCTTGGACATAGAAAGCAGCCATAAAATGACAATGTCAGCTTACACTGACCAATCTGGAGAGAAGTCCAGTTTTCTAAGTGAAGTAGAGATGGGGACAGCTGAGTGCCAACCCTTCTTTATTTTTTAAATAAAAGTGATTTTTGCTGTACAGAAAATTACCATGAGCTAAATCTATTTTATTTTGCATAGTTTTCTTACAGCTATGTGTTTTTCTTTCAGTGAAGACAATAAAACAAATATATTTTCTTTCCTGAAATACATTCACTTCTTTTGAATCAGTGGTTCCATTTCTTGCACTGTGCCCCCAGGTAATCAGAAAGATGGGCCTAGAGCTGTTCTTGAGAATGTCCTGTTCTTCTGTTACTCACAGGCATCATGATGTGACTTCTGTCTCCTTAGAGCTGCCCATGCCCAAAGCTGGGACTCCTCTTTGAGTCCTCCCTCACTTCCTCTGTGTGCTGGTTCATGGATGAAGATTCTTGGCAGTTCTACCTCCAGAACATCCCAGATGTGCCTGCCCCTTTGCCTCCCCACCCTGGCGTACCAGTGCCAGCCAGCACCATGCTACCCAGGAAGCCTGTAGCAGCCTCCTAACTGGCTCCTCTGCACCTGCCTTAGTCCTTGCTTCCCCAGCCCCCACTTTGGCACACAGCCAACAAGCAGAGTGATCCTTTTGGAACAAGACTGGGTCGCATTGTATTGCTTCTAATCTCCAGAAATGCTTAGAAGAAATTCCAGACACCTTGTATCCCCACAGATGCTCTTGGTCCGGCCTCTGCCTGCCTCCCCTCCTCATCTGATGGCACTCTGCCTGGTAAACTCTGCTTAAGCCACACTTCTTTACTTTGTGGAGCACAGAGAGCTTATTTCTGCCTCAGGGCCTTGTGGAATCCTCAGGGCCTTGTGGAATCATCATTGTACCCAAGATTTGCCTGGCCAGTTCTTGTTTTTAAAACCTCATCTTTAATTTCATTTTTCATCAGTTAGTTAAAAATATCAGCTCATTCGCTCATGACACATCACCTTGCTTTTGTTTGTTTTCTTAAAGTTGTCAGCACCCTAGTACCTCTTTGTTGGTTTTGTTACTTGGTCATTGCCAATACCTTCCTACCAGAACATAAGCTGGTGAGATCTTGTGATTCCCAGTCTTGACCTCTTTGTGGTGCAGCCGTGGTGGACGCTCAGTAGATACAGCACAAGTGAGTGAGTGTCCATCCAGTGTGATTGCAGCAGTGTGATGAGATGCAGACTAGCACTGCCTGGGACCCAGCATTTCACAGAACTCTCCTGGGGCAGTGGTGCGGGAGCACCACTTCTAACCCCTCTGCAGTGCTTTTCTGGGACTCAGCTGACTGCGCTGGAGGCTGAGCTGGAAGGTGGAGCTGAGTGATCACACAGTCTGTGCTCAGAAATGCCTCGAACCCAGTGACCCACTCTGGACTCAAGCCCAGCTTGGCCTCTGCTGGAAGTGTCCCTCTGAGGCTGCCAGCCCACATAGGGTTTCTTCTCGTCCAGGCCTCCCACTGCTGTCCTGCTGCTTTTTCTTGTCCTTCTTGTTCCCATCCTTTCCTGAGATTGTGAGGCTGTTTGCTGTCTTTATGTATTTTGATGTCACTTTTCTTTGTTCCAGCGCTAAAGAGACTTACATGTTATGTTTATTTTAGGATGGGAAAGTTTGTTTGCAACCACAGTTTCTGAGGAAAAAAATCAGGAAGTCATGAAAAAACTCACAAACGATCCTTTTGACTTCATGTTGAGAAACTCCTGTATAAATGACAACAGGTTTGAGAAACAACAAGGCAAAAAGAACACACTTTTCAGGAAAGCATTAGTTACCGTCAAAAAAACCTACATGAGGGAGAGGAACTTTAAAGGCACTGAGCTTGGGAAAAATCTTGATCTGAAATCATCACTTACTAGGAAGCCGGGCATTGTTTCCAGGGGAAGGAAAGCCCGTTCCCAGCAGTACTCGATCCTGTTTAAACAGCTAGGAGTTAACACAGTGCGTAAATGCTACAAGTGTAACATCTGCGGGAAGATCTTCCTCCACAGCTCTTCCCTGAGTAAGCACCAGAGAATCCATACGGGAGAGAAGCTCTATAAGTGTAAAGAATGCAGGAAAGCCTTTAGCCAAAGCTCGTCCCTCACGCAGCACCTCCGAGTGCACACTGGGGAGAAGCCCTACATCTGCCGCGAGTGCGGGAAAGCCTTCAGCTTCACCACTTCTCTCATCGGACACCAGAGGATGCATACCGGAGAGAGGCCCTACAAGTGTGAGGAGTGTGGGAAGACATTCAAGGGCAGTTCATCCCTCAATAACCACCAGCGAATCCACACTGGAGAAAAGCCCTACAAGTGTAACGAGTGCGGGAGAGCCTTCAGCCAGTGCTCGTCTCTCATCCAGCATCATAGAATTCACACCGGAGAGAAACCATACGAATGCGGGCAGTGCGGGAAAGCCTTTACTTCCATATCCCGGCTCAGCAGACACCACCGCATTCATACAGGGGAGAAGCCCTTTCACTGTAATGAGTGTGACAAAGTGTTCAGTTATCACTCGGCCCTTATTATACATCAGAGGACTCACACTGGAGAGAAACCGTATGCCTGCAAAGAATGTGGCAAAGCCTTCAGCCAAAGCTCAGCACTTATCCAGCATCAAAGGATTCACACTGGAGAAAAACCCTACAAGTGCAACGAGTGTGGGAAAGCCTTCTCCTGGATTTCACGGCTTAATATCCATCACAGAATTCACACTGGAGAGAAACCATATAGTTGCAAAGAATGTGGGAAAGCTTTCAGTTCCCACTCAGCAGTTAACACTCATCGGAAAATTCATACCGGCGAGAAACCTTACAAATGTAATGACTGTGAAAAAGCCTTCAACCAAAGCTCGGCTCTAATTCAGCACCAGAGAATCCACACGGGAGAGAAACCCTTTCACTGTGAAGTGTGCGGGAAGGCCTTCAGACAGAGTTCCTCCCTTATGACACACCTGCGAATTCACACGGGAGAAAAGCCTTACAAGTGCAAAGAATGTGGGAAAGCATTTAGCCAGAGCTCGTCTCTCACCAATCACCAGAGGACCCACACTCGAGAAGAGCTGTGAGCAAAACGCATGTGGGACTCTTCCAACCGAAATGCATTCCACACCAGACATCCAGGACACCCTGGGAAGAAGTGGTGCGGACTAGTTGACTGGAGGTAAAACTTCAGGAGTGAGGCCTCTCAGACATCAGAGATTCCGTGAGGAATGTTCGAAAAGTTTCTGGACAGTGTTTTGTTGGGTGTGCTTACAATGTCGCTGACTACAAAATCAAGAATATGGAAGACTGAAGGTTTAGTATTTCTTTTTTAGAGATGTATGGTAATAGCCCCAGCATTCACAAGCATTGATAGAAAGCTGTTGATGTATGTAAAAGTCCAGGCTGCAGATAAATCCAGGAATTGATTTTTAAAACTGCATTTAAGTATTATGCAAGCCAATTGTACTAGAAAGAATGCTTTTGGAAAAGAATTGTACACAGATGACCTGTAGCTACCTCACTGTCACTACAAAAAGACAATATTTTTTATTGATCTGAAAGTAGATTCTGTACTTGGTGTTTGTTAAAATGTTAGCATTGCTTCTCTGCTTTCTAAGCCCATTCACTATAGAAGAGAATCACTCTGTTGCTATGCAGGGATTCTGTTTTTCGATTTTTCTTCTTGGCTACTTGTTCCAAAGTCTAAAGTCATTGTATTTTTAAATCACAAAGTGCATGGCATTTTTTTCACTTGTCTTTATGAGGAAGGGATTGCCTTTGCTGCATTAAACTGCGAAGTAAAGATTATTCTGACAATTACTGCCTTTGCAATTGAATTGATTATTAAGTGTTGTTAGACATTATCTCACAAAGTAGCCATAGGCAGCACAACTCGGAGCCCCTGGGATGTGCCTGCTTACTTGAGCGTTCTGGTTCCGACCACCAGGAAGGCCAAGAACACTAAGAGCTCAGGCCGTCCTCCGTGGAGGTGAAGTAGATGCAGTGACTGCCACCCCTCCTTCCCCTCTCCCTGCCTCACAGGGTGCTCACTCCCTTCCCATGCTGAAGGCCGCTGGGCAGATATCCAGGATCTGAATGCCAATGCTCTTTCCCCCCAGAAGTTGCATGTATGTCCTTCAACAAGTTATTTACACTTCTCATGTGTAAATCATAGTATTAGCAATCTAAAGAGTTACCTCACAGGTCACATTGCTGATCTTTACAAAGGCTACCTTCGAGTTTTGCCAAGTTTACCAGCAATAGGCAAACACTTAAAAGCTGAAAACCCCATTTCATAAAACAGGGCTGGTTTCTTTCTCTTTGTTAAGGGTTTAAAACACACACACACACACACACCTTCAGAAAAGGTGCTTTTAGGAGTGAAGACCAAGCATAGCCAAGTTCATTGCATTGAATTTGGCATTTGCCTCCTAAGACTCCCATTCTGGGCTGTTATATGCACCACTGCAGTGCCTCATTCCCCACACCATTCTTTACATTCCTCTCTTTCCAGTTGTCCAAGGTAGGGAAGTTCCTAGGAAAATACTACTTCCCCGCATGTGAGTAGTCTTTAAATTATCAAAATAGTTAATCTACTAGGCTCAATTATTTTTTAAGATTTATTTATTTTATTTGAAAGGTAGATTTACAGAGAGAGAGAGAGAGAGAGAGAGGTCTTCCATCCACTGGTTCACTCCCCAAATGGCTGCAATGGATGGAACTGTGCTGATCTGAAGCCAGGAGCCAGGAGCTTATTTGGGGTCTCCCACCTGGGTGCAGGGGCCAAAGCACTTGGGCCATCCTCTACTGCTTTCCCAGGCCATAGCAGAAAGCTGGATCAGAAGAGGAGCAGCCGGGACTTGAACCAGTGCCCATATGGGATGGCAGCACTGCAGCACTGCAGGCTTTACCCTCTAAGCCACAGCACTGGCCCAGGCCCAGTTATTTTTTAGGCAAACTTTCAAGTAAAATAATTATACGTCTTAGGAACTCTTGCCGAGAAGGTAATGTGTGAGCACAGTGAGGCTGATGCAACCCAATAACAAATCATAAGCAAAGCACAAGGAAAGGAAAATTGCAGGCCACTGTGACCCATGAACAGGAGATGTAAAAGTGCCTAAATAACCTCAGGCTTTGCTTCCTGACAACCTGCTGAAAAAAAAACCTTAGAAGCATTTATGAAGGGAATAATATGGAGAACGAATGAACTGTCAGTAGTGACTCTGAGACGTAAAAATGCTTGGCACACACAAAGCTACATCCTACCCTTACCATAGCAATTATGTGAAGGACAGCACTGTTGAGCTTTGAAAGAATGTGTAAGGAATAAAAAAGGATTTCTTAAACAGGATACAAATAAGCTGCATATAATTCTTTTTTAGATTTTATTTATTTATTTGAGAGGTAGAGTTACAGAGAGAGAGAGAGAGAGAGAGAGAGAAAGAAAGGTCTTCCTTCCATTGGTTCACTCTCCAAATGGCCACAATGGCTGGAGCTGCACCGATCCGAAGCCAGGAGCCAGGAGCTTCTTCCTGGTCTCCTATGCGGGTGCAGGGGCCCAAGGACTTGGGCCATCTTTCACTGCCTTCCCAGGCCATAGCAGAGAGCTGGATTGGAAGAGGAGCAGCCGGGACTAAAACCAATGCTTATATGGGATGCTGGCGCCTCAGGCGGAGGATTAACCTACTGCGCCACAGAGCCGGCCCCCATCTGCATATAATTTTTGATGTATTTGCTTACATTAAGGAGTATCTGCTTATAAAAGTATACCAAGAAGGAAGTAAAAAGACACAAAATAGATCTTTCCACAAGATTTTCAGTAAATGACTGTAAGACAGAAAGTTTAAATGATTAGTGGAAAAATTTTTTTTTTCTTTTTTAAGATTTACCCATTTATTTGAAAGGCAGGGGGAGAGAGAAAGGAGAGAAAGATAGAGAAAGTCTTCCATCAACCAGTTCATTCCCCGAGTGGCTGCAATGGCTGGAGCTGAGCCAATCTGAAGCTAAAAGCCAAGAGCTTCTTCTGGGTCTTCCATGTGGGTGCAGGGGCCCCAGGATAAAGGCCATCTTCCGCTGTTTTCCCCAGCCATAGCAGAGAGCTGGATCAGAAGTGGAGCAGCTAGGACTCGATCTAGCTCCCATATGGGATGCTGGTACTGCAGCGGTGACTTTGCCTGCTGTGCCATGGTGCTGTCCCCACAAATCAGTTTTTAAAACCACTGAGGGGCCAGTGTTGGCATAGCAGGTAAAGCTGCTGCCTGCCACACCAGCATCCCACGTGGGTGCTGATTCATGTCCCAGATGCTCCACTTCTGATCCAGATCCCTGCTGATGGCCTGTGAAATGCAGATTAAGATGGCCAAAGTGCTTGGGCTCCTGTCACCTACGTGAGAGACCTGGAAGAAGCTCTTGGCTTCTGGCTTTGGATTGGCCCAGCTTTGGCTGTTGTGGCATCTGGGGAGTAAACCAGCGGATGGGGAGGATTTCTTCTTTCTGTTTCTCCCTGTCTCAGACTCTTTTAAGTAAATAATAAATTAAAAAAAATAGGAAAACACCATTGGAATTCATGACTATTTCACCGAAGAGGGAATAAATTTCCAAATCCATGAAACAGTTGTATTTGTGGTTAAAAATACCGTTAGAACCACAAGTAGGTATGATTTTACAACTGTTGATAAGCAAGAATTAAGATGTGACAATACTGAGCTTTGGAGTGTATGTGGAATAACTAGAATTTATTCTCAACTAGTGGGAGTAGAAATCCATACAGATCATTGAGATATGTGCATATCATATAACAGAGGTCCCACTCCTACATAAACAGGCTAGATAATTGTTGACATCTGAGCATCAAGCAACATGAATATATTCTTGGCAGCACTGGTCATAATAGCAAGTAATTAATAACCTCAACATCCATTAATGGGGGACTGGATACATTTTTGAAATAATGCAATAGGATAGTGAGAGTAAATGAAACTATTTGCAAAATGTGGATGAATTTAAAAGCGTTGGGGCCTGCACTGCTGCCTGCAGTGCCGGCATCCCATGTGGGTGCTGGTTCGAGACCTGGCTGCTCCAGTTCCAATCCAGCTGTCTGCTAAGGCTTGGGAGAGCAGTAGAAGATGGCCCAAGTCCTTGGGCCACTGCACCCTCATGGGAAGATCTGGAGGAAGCTCCTGGCTCCTGGCTTCAGATCAGCGCAGCTCTGGCTGTTGGCAGTCATTTGGGGAGTGAACCAGTGGATGGAAGACCTCTCTCTCTCTCTGCCTCTCATTCTCTCTCTCTGTAACTCTGACTTTCAAATTAAAAAAAAAGCATTGAGTTTTAACTAGTTAGGCTGGCGCCGTGGCTAAATAGGCTAATCCTCTGCCTGCGGCACTGGCACATCAGGTTCTAGTCCCAGTCAGGGTGCCGGATTCTGTCCCGGTTGCTCCTCTTCCAGTCCAGCTCTCTGCTGTGGCCCTGGAGTGCAGTGGAGGATGGCCCAAGTCCTTGGGCCCTGCACCCGCATGGAAGACCAGGAGAAGCACCTGGCTCCTGGCTTCGGATCAGCGCGGTGCGCCGGCTGCAGCGGCCATTTGGGTGGTGAACCAACGGAAAAAGGAAGAACTTTCTCTCTGTCTGTCTCACTCTCACTCTGCCTGTCCAAAAAAAAAAAAAAAAAAAACCAAAAAACCAAAAAAACAAAAAAAACCAAAAACAAAACAAAAACAAAAAACAAACAAACAAAAAACATTAACTAGTCTTGGGAAACTGCATATGATACAGTTTTTGCAAAGTGGAAGGATTTATAGATGTGAAGAGTTAACATGATGTAACCTGAGAAAGTATTCTGATTATCCATGGCTAATTTTGTAACAATTAGCCCCAACATTTAATAATTATATATTAATATATTAGGATCTATTATGAGTCTTTTTTAGGGCTCGCTGGACTGTTCTTACTGCTCTTTTGATTTATAGGCAGCTGGCAGCTGGGGCTGACTGAAGCAGGCCATGATGATGGTGCTGGCTGAGAGCTTGATTGGGCTACTTCCAGCCAGACTTAGGCTTCTCGCAGAAGAGTGGGTAGTTTCTGAGCATGGTGTTCCAACAGCAAGCATTCTAAGGGATCGAGGAAGAAGTTGTGAATCTTAAAAGGCAGCTTTGGAAGTCCTGCAGCATTCATTCTCTTGGCAAAGATAAGTCCCCTATTCAAGAGACTGAGGAAGCATGGTTCATGCTCCAGCTCTTTCCTGAGTGAACCAAGGACTAAAACCGCCCTTTCCTGCATGTAGAAAGCTATAGTCATTCCTTTTGAGATGGACCCTTCCCAGGGCTGTCACTGTGGCGTAATGGGTTAAGCAGCTGCTTGCAGTGCTGGCATCCCATGTGGCACTGGTTCGAGTCCTGGCTGTTCCACTTCTGGGCCGGCTCTCTGTTAATGCACCTGGGAAAGCAGCAGAGGATGGCCCAACTGCTTGGACCCCTCCTTCCATGTGGGAGACCCAGAAGAAACTGCTGGCTCCTGGCTTCAGCTGGGGGCAAGGCTGCTGCAGCCTTTTGGGGAGTGAGCCAGCAGGTGGAAGATGTCTCTCTGCCTGCCTCTACCTTTTCTGGAACTCACCTTTCAAACAAATAAGTGATTTTTTTAAAAGATGTACTTATTGGAGAGGCAGAGCTACAGAGAGAGGGAGAGACAGAGAAAGAGGTCTTCCATCTGTTGGTTCACTACCCAAATGGCCACAATGGCCAGGGCTAGCCTGGTCTGGAGCCAGGAGCTTCTTTTGGGTCTCCCATGCAGGTACAGGGGATGCTAGCATCTCAGGGAGCATCACTGCACCACAACCCAGACCCTGGATTTTCATTCATTTAATGACCCAAGAGGAGCTTCTTGGGGAGCCAAAAGATTTAAAGAAACAATTAATAAACTGCTCATAGGTTTTCTTTTTTCTTTTTTTTTTTTTTAATTTTTTGCCAGGCAGAGTTAGGCAGTGATAGAGAGAGTTATAGACAGAGAGAAAGGTCTTCCTCCTGTTGGTTCACTCCCCTAATGGCTGCTACGGCTGGCACTGCGCCGATCTGAAGCCAGGAGCCAGGTTCTTCCTCCCAGTCTCCCATGCAGGTGCAGGGACCCAAACACTTGGGCCATCCTCCACTGCCCTCCTGGGCCACAGCAGAGAGCTGGACTGGAAGAGGAGCAACCGGAACTAGTACCTGGCTCCCCAACCGGGACTAGAAGCTGGGGTGCCAGCACCGCAGGCAGAGGTTTAGCTTAGTGAGCTGCGGCACTGGTCTACTCATAGGTTTTCATGACTCACCCATCAGGTAGAATATTTTGAGTTAATTAATGTAAATTACAAGTTTAAAAAACAAACTTCATGGTTGGAAAATGTTATATTCTAAACTCTATGTTCTGCAGAGTTAGCCTCAGTGGCCCCTACCTCTGTGTTTGGGCCCTGCCGGCCTCTGGAGCCACAGGTGGCTCCTTGTCCTGACACAGGCCTCCCCCAGCTTCCTGCCCATCCATGTAGGGTCCCCTCCTGGGAGAGAAGCCGATGTCAGGGCTTAGATCACCCCAGGCCCAGGGTGGGGACGCTCCTGGCCCCCTAGGGAGGATCCAGTGAAACCCTACCCCCCAGCCCTTAGCCCCAGTCCCCTGTGTCCCTGGGGGGTGGTGAGGCCCAGGGGGAGGAGATCCAGCCTCTCCCAGGACAGGACACGGCCCAGGCTTCCATGGTCCTGACACCCCTGCTCCCCGCCCTGCCTGGAGCTGACGCTGCGGCCTGGCTCACCAGAGCCTCTGCTTTGCCATAGATCGAGAGCCAGGTCTACAAGGGCATCCCCCTCCCAATGCGGGGGAAGGTGTGGTCTTTCCTGCTGGATGTGGACAAAGTGAAGGTGGAGAATCCTGGCAAATACCAGGTACAGCCCTTCTGTCCTCAGCCGGGCGGCCCTCAGACCAGGCCTTGTCAGGGGCCCCGGTGTCTGGTGTGTGGAACAGTGGCACCGTGGGGGTGCCAGGCCCACCCTCAGGGCCTCTGGGGTCCTGACCCATCCTGCCTTCCTCTCCCCAGACCCTCCCTCGGGGCTTCCTCAGCATCTCCCAGACTCAGCCAGGCCCTGGGCACCAGCCCCACCCTCTCCCTGCTGTGCTGTTCTGTGCAGCTTGGCCAGAGGCTGGCCCTGGGTGATGCTGGGTCCCAGCACAGAGGCCCCCTGTCTTCCCGTGATGGTTTCATGCAGGAGACACCTCCCTGGACTGCCCTCCCCTGGCTGCTCTCATCCACTCTGCTCTCACCTGGCCCCCATCGCCTGGCCTCACGTGCCTTTAACTTTCCCCAGCCTCGCCTGGATCCACTCACTCCTGACCTCCCCACGCTCTCAGATGGGCAGCGCTGCTGCTGGGAACAGGTCACGGGGGTGAAAATTCCAAGGGGGAACAAGCCAAAGCCCAGGGGTGCCCACCTGTGTCCTAAGTGTGGGAGGCCTTTCCTGCAGGGTGGAAGTGAGGACTGGACATGACTGTAGCTCCCTCCCAAGGAGGCAGGGCCTCTGGCCAGAGAGTAGGAGCAGAGGACCTGACAGATGATGGCCTGGTCCGAGTCTCTTTCCTTAGGCATGTAGAGAGTCTTAGACCATACACCTGACCCCCACAGGGGGTGGTCCCCTCCCCAGGGCACTGGATACAGAGGGTGACATCAGTGCCAGCCAGCACTAGTGACCCCCCTGAATGTGGAACAGCAGGATAATGAGCTTCCTGCAGGACGTCCCCTTCAGGCAGCACAGCTGCAGGATATTGTGATGGCTCCTGGGGCAGTGGGCGTCTGTGTGTCCTGAGGCTGACCTCTGCCCCTGGGGCCTGCCCTACAGCAAATGAAGGGGCAGGACAAACTGTTGTCAGAGCACGTCTGCCAGATCAATGCCAGTTTCAGGAGAACATTCTGGAATGATGTCATATTCCAGCAGTGCTATGGAGTTGAGTAAACTCTTGGACCCAGAAGTCCCCAGGGGACAGGAGGTCTGGTGAGGGAGGCAAGGGCCCTGGGGAGATGGGGACATCCTAGGAGAGGTTTGGAGGCCTACAGGAGCCATGGCATCCCAGGTGAGCTTGGAATCCTGAGCACAGAGTGACACACAGTGCCAAAGCCTCGGCCAGCTGGGGGCTCAGCCAGTGCAGAGTTCCGAGCAGCTATGGGCACCAAGGCCTGCATGGAGCTGGGACATGTGAGACTGGAACATAGGAGACTCCTGTGGAGAATGAAGGCAGCAAGCAACAGGGCCACAAGGTGTCAAAGGCTCTACAGAACATGTGTGGACCTGAGGCCGGGACCTTCTGGGAGGACAGTAGGATGAGGGATTGCCATGTATTAACATGCAAGTCAAGAGCTAATGGGTAGCAAAGCACTGGCCTTGGGAAGCGACCGGGCACAGAAACATGAACCCTGGGGAATAGGGTTGGGGCAAGCAGCCCCTGAGCTGCAGGCAGGGTGCTGAAGGCTGGGACGCCAGGCCCAGAGAGGCAGGGGAGCTCTGTGCCTTTGCCAGGCCCACTGTAGGCAGACAGTGCAGGGAAGGTCACGGTAGGGTGGGACTTCCTGTTGGGTGGCAACTTGAGGAGGGCTTGGCTGCTGGAGGGCTGGACCATTGGAGGATGCAACAGGGAGGAGGGTGGGGCTGCTAGCAGCCTGGCAAAGCATGGCCTCCAGGAATCTGTATCAAGGGGAGGGGCAGAAATAAGGGCATGGCCAAGGATGCCACACCTGGATGAGAGCCTACATGGAAGGAATGAAGGTTGGAGAGATGCACATGCTTAACTGTTGCAATTTCCTAATTGAGTTGAAAAAAGTTTTGACAGTGTCAATCATTCGTGAATGCCAAAATGAAGTCCAAAATTCCATCGCACAGATCCCTCGACTACTTGGAATCGGCACCTCCCCCGAGTCACTCACCCACTCACTCAGCCAAGGATTTAGGGCCCTACTGTCTGTGCACATCGTGGTTGGCATTTAACAGGTGGGGTCTGTGTTCATGCACACCGGCACAAGCCCAGCCTCACCCCTGCAGCCTGCAGTTCCTCCAGACTCAACCAGTGCTCACCTCTCCCAAGAGCCTGCCAATCCCTGGAGTGTTTGTTGACCAGAAGCCTGGGTTCTCTGTTGAGTGACTGGGGATGGGGCAGCCCATGCAGGCTGTGGTGGACCTGAGAGTTTGCCGCCATTTCTGCCGAGGGAAGGGACCACAGTCTACAAAGGACTTCAGCACTAAAGATTTAGGTTTCTTATCTCACAAGACCTGAAGTTGCCAAGGAAGCAGCAAGGTTCATCTGGGAATGTAATTGTGAAGATGAACCCACCCTGGAACTCTCCCTCTGAGCACCTGCATAAGCAGAGCACCTGCAGGGAGATGCTGACTCAGCATCTGTCATAGCTCTGCATCCACTCATGACAAAGTCTATCAGCAAACAGGGCCCCTGCTGCTGTGAGTGGTGGGTTCTGGGTGCACAGCATAGCTGGGGCTGAGAGAAGTGCTTTCTCCCACAAGCTACCCCCAGCAAGTGTCCCCTCCCACCACTGCCATTGACATGGCCCTGCCAGGCCCACCGCTAGAGTAAGGATGGAAGAAGACATGAACACACGTTGTATGGAAAGGAAGAAGGAGGCAGCCATCACTTGCATATGGCGTGAGTGTGTGTGTCAGAGATTGCTGAAGCATTAACAGAAACAACAAGGAAACTGCAAACTCCATGCACACCTTATGTAAGAAAAATTCAAAACGGATCACAGATGCAACAGTAGCTCGCACAGCACAAGGTTCTAGAAGAGAATGGTACAGGCCATCTGCTGTGATCTGATGAGGTTTTGGATGAACCCCAAAAGTACAGTCCATGAATGACAACTCACTCCATGCTTCCTACAAGAGACACTGTGAAGAGAGTGATATGAAAAGTCTGAGATGCTTGCAAAATACGTAGCTAACAAGGACTCATACCCAGAATCTACAATGAACTGAGACGTCAATAATGACACCTCCAACATCACCAGCAATGGGCACCAGTTCAGGGAGCACCCTTCATCAAGGAAGACACAAGCAAAGGTGGTCACAAGGAGAACCCAGTGGGGCCCCACTGCACCCTATTAGTGGGGCTCACATCAGAAACTCTGGCAGACCAAGGGCTGGCCACAATGTGCAGGTGTATCAGGGACTCTCGATGTTGGCCTCCTGGAGTACAGAGCTACAGCCATGACATTGAGTAGAATTCAGTGAGAAACTGGAAGAGGCCCTTGAGGCCTGGAGCACAAGGCTGGGCCCTGGGGGCATCTCCTGAGTAGAAGAAGCCAGACATCCAAGGCTCCCCAGTGGGTCACACCCCTGGACTTGAACGTCTCTAGTGAAGATGCACCTGCGCGTACAGCTGAGGTGTATGCATGTCATTGTGCAGATTTCTCCCCAGATTTAAAAGTGTTCATCTGACTTTGGCAGAGAATTTATTGGGGCCTCCGTGCTGAGGACAGGGGGTGTTCCAAAAGCAAAACCCAAAGCCTCAGCAGGACACGGCAATGCCCCCCACTCCCTCTCTCTCTCCTTCCCAGGCAGCAGGTACTGTTCCACATCCTGCTGGCGAACTCTGAGTTTGATGTCGTGAGTATTCCAGGGTGACTGGGCCAGACCTGAGCCTGGCTGTCTCCTGTGGGGTCCTATGTCATAGAGATGCGAGCCGGGGTTGACGGGGGCTGAGCAATGTAACCGAGCTGGGAAGGAGTGGAGGCCAGGGCCCAGGGTCTCACTAGTCCTGACCACAAGTTCTGAGGGGAAGTGATGTCTCCCTGCGAGATCTGCCCTCCCAGGTGAGATGAGCCCAGCAAGGCATGCCCTTGACTGTTGCAGGAGCTGTGCTATAGCCAGGTTGTGAACTGGCTACCATGCTCCTCAGCTTCAGGGGTGAGCGGGGACACATTCTGGGCCCGGCACAACTGATGATGAGTCCCAGGTCACCATGAGTGGGTGGCTGGCAGCGTTGGTGACCCACAGGCCTTCTCACCCATCCTGGGTCCTTCATGTCCAGACCAATCTCCCTTTGGTGAGTCCCATAGGAGCCAGAGCTGAAAGGGACTGCCCTGTAGTGAGACAGACCCTTGGTCTCCCATCACCTTCTGCATCCTGCACCCTCAGTCCTCAGACCCCATCTGGTCCTGGTGAGTCTTATATCCCTGAGGGTGCTGCAGGTTGTCAGCTGTTCCTTACCCTGGCTTGCTCTGAAGCCAGAGAATACCAGATGGCAGCTTTGCCCATCCTGGTTCACCTACCCTATCACTTGGCCCCAAGGGTTGGCTGTGCTTCACCCAGGCCCCACTGGGATCACCCTGAAGTCCCCAAAGCACAACCCTATGTGGATCCAGGACCTCCTACCAGCACTCACCTCCCTCCCCAGATTCTCTATGCTCAGGGCTCCCAAGGCCATGTGCTCAATGGTCCGCCTCCAACCTCCCCCCACCCACGGCCTCCAGCTCTGATTTGCTAGGGGGCTGAGCGTTCTCAGGACTACAGGGCCAATGGTGCCAAGGTGGAGTGGCTATAGCAACACCATGGCAGCATCCTCAGGTGTTGCTTTCCCAAGTTAAAGAAGCACCTGGTGAGTAGCATGACCCTGCACCCCTTCCCAAGGGCCCTGGGTCCCTCAGGAGCGTGGACAGGAGCCCAGGCCTACCAGAGTGGTGCTGCAAGGCTTGGCCAGGGCCTTTCTCAGTGTGTGAGCTCCGAAGGCACAGGGAACACTGTGTTCCCTTCTGCTGGTGGGGCCATGTGCGCCAGGACATGGCGATGGCACTGTGCAAGTGTAAAGGGGACACACCAGGCCCGGGTGTGCTGTCCTTTCCCAGGGACTGCACAGAGGGTCCTGGGGAGATTTGCTGGTCTCTGGCCCTGAGCCCTTCTGCCTCTTCCCTTAGGATGACTAGGGAGTATCCAGGGCAGTGTTCACCCGGAAGTGGTTCCAACAGTGCTTTGTGGATGGAGTAAGGGTGCAGAGGAGACCCTGTGTCCTGGGAAGCTCCTGGCTGCAGGGCCAGCTCTGCCGTCCTGGAGGCCCTGTCCTTGCAGAATGGCTGTGCTCACCCTGACCCCTGGAGGCCCAGGAGGTCCTGCTGGGCAGGAAGCCAGGCCCTTCAGGACAGGGCAGGTCCCATGGCAGAGGGTGAATCTCGGGGCTGGCATGGCAGGCAGCCCTGGCTAAGACCCATCCTGGGAGAGCCGGGGAGAAGCAGGGGGCTCCACAAGGCCACTGGGGTGACCACACCAGGTTCGAGCTGGGCTGTGGCTGCCTTGCTTTTAGATGACACACTGAGAATGCCTGGGATAAGGACTCACCCCACCAACCAATTTGCAGCTGGGGCCTTGCTCCTCCTGCGTGGCTCTGCTGAACTCAGGATAGCCTCTGTGGTTACCAGGTCAGTGGCTGTGCCAGCCAGGCATTGTCACCGCTTTTCTTGCTGCATTTAAAACCCTCAAGTGGCCCAGGGGACCCTCAGAAGTGGTCCCAGTCTGCACTGGGATGAACTCGCCCCCATGTGGAGCTGCAGGAGCTCAGTAGATGCAGCCTTCCAGGGGCCTCCCCATGTGCTGGGGCCCTGCAGGCTGGGGGCACCCTATGCTGACCCCTAGTGGGCCCTGCTCACCCTAGATGGGCTGGGTCCTCCCACCCTGCTGTCCCCACAGGCCCTGTTCTCTATGGCATTCAGATTTGAGGATGTATATATTCTAGAGGGAGATCTTGTGCTAACAGCAAAATCACACAGGCCTTGATGATGCACTGGATTAAGTTTTGTGGGGCTCTGCCAAGGGGAAGCAGTGTTAGAGGGCCCACTTTTGGGCCCCAGAGGCAGGGCATGGAGGCAGGAGAGTGCAAGCAAAGCCCAGAGTTGGGGGCTGGGCAGGGCACCCAGAGCCTCCTGGGAACCCATCCCTCCACCAGCACTCAAGTTGGGCAAGAGCGAGTAGGGCCTTTCCTGGTCCAGTCTCACTGTAGGGTTGACCCCATGGGACAGCCCTGGCAGCACCCAGTGTGCGCCCAGAGGAGGGTCAAGGTGGAGCAGGCTCTGGCTGATGCCCCTTGCCTGTGGCCCTGCCAGACCTGGTGCCTGTGCCTGTGCCTAGAACAAGTCTCGCAGCTTAACAGGGAAAAGCCGTATCAGCACCTGCCATCTCCTCGTAGGCCCCTCTCAACCCCTCTCCTCACAGGTTGCTGCCACTCACTCACGCTTTCAGTTTAAATAATCTTGCTCTCATTTCTGTATCTTACTTACAACTCTGCTTTCAATTTTTACCTCTCATCGAGGCAAAAACTTGGGATGAAAGCTGGGAACATATTCCCTTAATACCAGGACCACAGCTCGGCTGGCCATGGGGTCTCCATGGCTTCAATCTCCCTGGTCCCATGGATCAGCTTCAGAGTCTCGATCAAGGCTGAGCAGGAGGGGCTGGCACTGTGGCGCAGCGGGTTAATGCCCTGGCCTGAAGCTCCGGCATTCCATATGGCCGTTAGTTCGAGGCCTGGCTGCTCCACTTCCGATCCAGCTCTCTGCTATGGCCTGGGAAAGCAGTAGAAGATAGCCCAAGTCCTTGGGCCCCTGCACCCACTTGGGAGACCCAGAAGAGGCTCCTGGCTTCAGATCGGCACAGCTCTGACCATTATGGTCAATTGGGGAGTGAACCAGCAGATGGAAGACCTCTCTCTCTCTCTCTCTCTCTCTCTCTGCCTCTCATCTCTCTGTGTAACTCTGACTTTCAAATAAATAAATAAATCTTAAAAAAAAAAAAAAAAGGCTGAGCAGGAGAGGGTGCTGGGCTCAGGCACTTCCCAAATGAACTGTCACATCATCTGTGACAGTGGCACTCATCTGGCCTTTGAGTCCAGGTCTTCCAACATCATGCCAGGCTCCCAGCTACCATGAGGACAAATCCGCATATGAGGACAAAAGAGGAACCACAGCCTCCCCTCCGGGAACCTGGGCACTGATGAGACGGATGCCCGTCTCAGCCACATCTGGTGCAGGTAGGACAGCACAGCAAGATGGCCCCCAAATGACAACTCGGGCAGAGGCTAGCAGAGACCTCCCCAAAGATGCAGAAGTGGCCAGCAGCAAGGAAAAATCTTAGCTCCACAGTACTCCTTGGAGGGAAAGGGCCACCCCACCCACCGAGCCACCCCTGTGGGCCCAGCAGGACACCTGCAATGCAATACAAAAGAGCAGAAAGGGATTCGGCAGGTGCTGGTGAGGAAGGGGAGGAATGGAGCCCTTGGCCACTGTGGGTGCAGCCCTGTGAACAGCAGCACAGCAGGGCCTCAGAAATAACTACCTTCTCTCCTAGGCCTGCACGCAGGCAAGCTCACTGCCACATTGCTCACAGTGGCCACAAGGTGGCAGCACCACAAGGGTCTCAGGCAGAGGGACGGAGAGGGAGCCTGGCACATCTGCCCCTAAGAAAGGCAGGCTGGACAGGCCCACGCGGCACAGATAAGAGGGCTGCTGCGGGGGCACACGCACGACACACAGGGTCACCTGTCTGCGCTATCCAGAAGCAAAGCCCCACAGACAAGGCAGACAGGGTACAAGGGTAGGGGCGGGGATTGGGGAGCTACCGGGCATAGGGTTTCCTATGGGGTGAGGGTCTCATGTTGCAACCACCTAGACCGGTGCCCCTACAATGCTGTGCCCATACTAAATGCCTGTGTACTGTGCACTTCCGAGTGGGTGAGTTTACAGACCTCAAATCTCACCTCCATAAAAACGGAAACAGGGGTGGGCATTTGGTGCCAGGGATAAGATACTGCATGGTATCTTATCCGTATCTTATCAGAGGGCCTGGGTTCAAGCCCCCACTATGCTCCTGAGTCTCATTTTTCTAGAAACCTTTAGAAGGAGCCCCATCTGCATTCCTATGGAACTATTTTAACACTGGACAAAAAGCAGGGACAGGAGGGGAGGGAAGGAAAGGGTCTTTTGGAAGCCCTACTAGGGGCCGGCACTGTGGCACAGTGAGTAAAGCCACTTTGTGCAGCACCAGCATCCCATATGGGCGCTGGCTGCTCTGCATCCAGTCCAGCTCTCTGCTAATGTCCCTGGGAAGCAGCAGACTAAAGGCCTTAGTCCTTAGGCCCCTGCACTCACATGGCAGACATGGAAGAAGCTCCAGCCATTGTGGCCATTGGGGAGTGGAAGATCTCTCTCTCTAACTCGGCCTTTCAAATCAATAAATAAATTTTTTTTTTTTTAAAAAGAAGCCCTGCTAAAGAAGGGGAATCCCCCTCCCCTCTCTGTCCACCCATTGGTCACTGGTGCCCCAGCCCCCAGGTCCTGGCTGCACTGAACCCTAACTCCTAGAGACCTCTAAGCACTTCCCTCTCCCACTTCCTGTAAGCACTGTGTCAGCAGCTGCCCAACCATAGACGTCAGGACACACAGCTCAGGCCCCTGGTCACCGACACCTGCACACCCCTAGGTCCCCCACCCGTGGCCCTAGTGAGTGGCACCATTGGCCCCTCATTAACCCCAAAGACGCTCATCCTTGGGCTGTTACCTGCCAGATCTAGGTAGGATGAAGTCAAATTGGATATTCCTTGGCTGGGGAGAGGAGCTGCAGCTCTGGGCTGAGAACTGACTCGCTGACACTGCGGGTCACTCACAGGCCACAGACTCCATCCCAGGCCAGTGCCTTTGATCCTCCTGACCCACCCTGAACAGGAGCCTCTCCCCATGTGTCCAGATTGGAGACCAGGGTGAAGCCTCTACCCAGAAGTCACCATGGGCTCTGGGCTCACACCCGGGATGCAGTGGAAGGAACAGGAAGTGACTATGGGGTGGCCGTGCTCCCAGCAGCCTCTGCGTGGGGGAATGATCTCAGGAACCCACACCCCCATCCTCCCTGTCTGGCTTGGCTCTCGTCTGCCCCCAGCACCCAGGCGTCTGTCTGCAGACGCCTTCATTACAACACAAGGAGTACAAACGGCAACCGCCTCCTCCAGGACAGACCGAGACCCCCCCCCCCCCCCCCCGCCTCTCCCAGCCACAGCAGACATGTACACAACACGAAGCACAGCCCCTCCCACACCACCTGACAGTCCCTAGAGAGTCTCACACAGGAAGGCCTGGGGTTGTGATCCCACAGGAGACCCCGCAGAGGTGGCCGTGGGGGTCCTGACCCAGCCAGCACCGCCCTGCAGGAAGCTGCTGCTTCACAGAGCTGAGGTCATATTGGATGCTCCATGTGCAGGTGTCCCTGTTCGTCCCCGATCAGCTCTGAGCCCCTGTGCTGAGGGCCAGGCTGCTGACATCCATCTCATCATTGCTGGGAAAGGAGGAGGAGCCTCCCCCACCCCAGGCCGACCCCTCCTTCCCAGATTCCCCTGGGGCTGCCATCCTCTGGCACGCTGCAGGCTTCAGCATCTGCTGGGGAAACAAATATCAGGCTCTCACCCTAAGCAAGGTGGGCCACGCCACCACCCAGGGAGTGCCTCAGCCCAGGATGAGCCTCAGTGGGACCCCACACTTCTCCAGCTCCAACAAGGATCTTCCCTGTCAGCTCTGCCCTTGTCCCAGCCACAATAGCCTAGGCCAACTCTGCTCACAGCTGCTGGCACAACTTGCCTCAGACTACAACTCCCTTCCCTCCTGTGGCTTTGGGCCCCTGGGACTCTCTCCTGCAGCTGTGAAGCCCTGCCCTTCCCAGAGGCTGCCACTGTGCTTGACCAGGACTTGAAATTAGGATTTTATGAAGCTGGAGTGCAGCTGGGTGAGGACATGGTGGCTGGCACGTGAGAGCGGGACAGGCAGATGGGTGAGGTGTGGGGCACAGAGGTAAAAGGGGAAGGGAGCAGGCGCCTAGGCTGAGGTGGCCTCTCTACAGCGGCCCCTCAGATAACCTGGGGGCCTCCAGAGAGAAATTGGCCAAGGGGGAAGCTGACGGGGCCATGGCCAGGGAGCGCGGTGGTGCTACGGATATGGATGCAGAAGTTTCAGTGATGGGACCCAGAGCGCGACTCTGAGAGAAGGGAGGAGGGCATTCCCTGTGCTCTACCTGTAAACCTGAACTGCCATGGGGCCCTGTGGGGGAAGCATATACTCAGCTGACACAGGAGTCTGCTCAGGACAGGCAAGGGGCAAGGCAGGCTCTGGAAGGGACTGCGCGGGCACTGTTTGGGGCCAGGAGGTGTGTCGTAGTCATGATAAGGGGACCAAGCACTTTGGTAGAAACCAGCTACTGGGGTTAGCACTTAGAGGACTGTCTTATTTAGATATCAAAACGACCCAGCGTGGAATGGAATGTGGTCACTGCACCACCCGTACAGAGCATGGCGAGGTGCTGCGTTGTGAGAGTCAGCTCACAGCAGGTGCGTCATGGGGTGGCCTCAGGTCATTTTGCTGCTCTGGCTCTTAGCTTCATCATCTGAAAAGGAGAAAGATGGTACTGACTGCACGGAGAGGCATTGTAAAGAGATCATGCATGCAAAGTGTGATTCTCCCTGGAGGCCACGGGCTGTGCCCTCTGTCCTCTCACCACGCCTGTCCCTGCTGACCACATGCCCGGATGCACGTCTGGATGACCGACTCTCTGGCAGCAGAGCACAGGATCCCACCCACAGAAGAGCAGTTTTGAGTCCAAGGGACCCCAAACCTGCAGGGAGCCCAGCTGACGCTGCATGCGTGCCCAGGCAGAAAGCGATTTCTATCTGGATGTAGAAATTTATACCCATCCTCATGAGCATTCAAAAACCAGGGCAAGCACAGCCACCAAGGACATGAATGATTGACAGCCTCATTACAAGAACTATGGGAGAATGAATGAGGCCTTGAGAAGAGACCAGGAACAAAGCAAACATAATGACACAGACAATTACACAATGTACTTGACTTCTTACCCATTTGAGAAACACAAATGTTCAACTAACGATGGAAAACTTCATGGGAATAGGTAAGTATTTAGACTACGCAGGGACCCTAGTGAAGGGGATATAACCACGGAGTCCACGTGCCTTTGTCAGAAACTCAACTGCCAGGCTGCCTGGGGACAGGTGTTCAGGAGCAGCAGGTGGGGCAGCTGCAGGTTCCTCCCTGGGAAGCAGTGATGGAAGTGTAGCCCCATGACAAGATGGTGGGGCCCGACCTGTGTCTGCTCCCCCTCGACTGCAGCTGAATGCCTGGGCACTTATGCAGGAGACGGCAATGAGAACACTCTGAAAGGTGGACAGATGGCCACTCACTGACCAGGGACCTCAAGGCTTGAGAAATGGCAGGGGAAAGGCTCCCCGTGTTGTTGTCACAGTCATTTTATTAATTTATTTATTTTAAAGATTTATTTATTTATTTGAAAGTCAGAGTTACACAGAGAGAGGAGAGGCAGAGAGAGAGAGAGAGAGAGAGAGAGAGAGAGAGAAAGTCTCCCATCCGCTGGTTCACTCCCCAGTTGGCTGCAATTGGCCAGAGCTGCGCTGATCCAAAGCCAGGAGCCAGGAGCTTCTTCTGGATTTCCCACATGGGTGCAGGAGCCCAAGGACTTGGGCCACCTTCTACTGCTTTCCCAGGCCATAGCAGAGAGCTGGATCGGAAGAGGAGTAGCCAGGACTCAAACTGGCACCCATATGGGATGCCGGCACTGCAGGTGGAGGCTTTACCTGCTACGTCACAGCGCTGGCCCCCATCACAGTCATTTTAATCTTCCACATAGTACAGGTGTAGTACCAGACAGGCCTGCAACAGCAATGGGTGAAGATAAACAGAAAAATCTGCTCCGTCTCCCAGTGGATAAGAAAGGAGAAGTCTGGTAGAGGCTGCACCCAGAGCCTCAACCCCCACTACACACCCCAGGACATCCAGGAAGCAGTCCAGGCTGCCCTAACAGCAGCAGCAGAGAGCCCTGTGTCTCCTCCCCAGAGGCAGAAGCCCTCCCATGAACTGTGACTTCTGATCTCTCCTTCAACACAGGGGGCCTTATGCAGGGGACAGGTGCAGTTTGCTCTCTTAATTGTACTGCTGCCTACATGATGTTCACTGTGAGGAAACTGCAGAGGGTTATACACACACCTGACCTGAATGCATGTGTAGCTGGGGAGGTCTCAGTGAGCTCAGTGCACCCTACCCAGGCAACTCCCTGGTATTTGCTTGAATTTTAGTGATGCAGAATATTAGCACTGACTCAGAGGTGTACAGTTCTTCTCTGCAATTTTCCTATGTTAATTTATTAATTGAAAAGTTGAGTCATTGAAAGCCATAATAAAACTGGACAAGACTGTCATAAATACGGAGGTTGGCATTGTGGCACAGCGGGTTCAACTGTTGCCCCAAAAATGCCGGCATCCCATATCAGAGAACTGATTTGAGTCCTAGTTGCTCCCCTTCCAACCCTGGTCCCCGCTTAGGAATCCAGGAAAGCAGTAGATGATGGCCCAAGTGTTTTGGATCTTGCCACCCATGTGGGAGACCTGAATGGAGCTCTTGCCTCCTGGCTTCAGCCTAGCCTAGCCCTAGCCATTGTGGATATATGGGGAGTGAACTAATGAATGGATATCACTTTTTGTCTCTGTCTCTACCTTTCCCTATTTCATTCTTTCTAATAAATAATTTTTTAAAAAGATTGTCATATATATATATATATATCAACATAAGGACTGGGAAAATTATATTGGTATAATCTAGAAAGCTCATTCAGATTTTTCTAGTTTGATAGGCACTCCTTGTGCATAGGTATGGAAGGAGAGTTCTGTGCAGTTTCACTGTGGCCTACTTACATTCATGGAACTACCACCACCATCAACACAGAGAAGTAATCCATCACCTAAGGGGTGCCTTGTGACATCTGCTTATAGCCCGCTCATCCGCCCCTCCCATCCCTGTCAATCACCATCCTATTATTGTTACTGCAAACCTAGGTGACCTTTGAGGATCAGGTCCACTTACTCTAATTCCCCTGAGATCCACCAATGGTGTGAACCCTTTTGCTTCTGTTGATTGCAGAACAATGTCGCCTGACACGGATGTACCACACACATCTGACCATCCACACACTGAGAGACTTTGGGTAGTTTTGAGAATAAGCCTGTGTGAACATTTGTGAACAAGTTTCTGCACGAAAACAAGCTTTATTTTTACAGGACCAATGTCCAAGAGTGCAACCCTGGGTGGTGTGGTCAGTCCATTTTTTACTTTTGAAAGCAACGGTAAACTCTTTCCAGAGGAGCTGCATCATTTTGCATTTGACCAGCACAGTGGGAGTGATCCAGACGCCATTTAATGCCATCTCTGTTTGAGCTATTCTGACTGTGCGCGGTGAAGCCGCGCGTGGCTTCAGTGTACGACTTCCTGAGGATCGTCACTGAACACCCCCCCCCCCCCAATAGGGTTGCTGCTGTCTGTGTGTCCTGAAGTAGACTAGAAAATGTAAGCAAATTCTTACATGTAGTAAGTTCTTAGGGCACCTGCTAGGAAATGGTTGTGAAATTTCTTGTTTACTTAAAAATGCAAAAAAAGAGAAACTGGCTGACGATAATACACTAAAACATCTACTGAACGTAGACAAAGGAGTACAGGAGGAACAGAGTAACAAAGGAAAAGGAAAGACAAGAAGCAAATAGAAAGCAATTCAAAAAACAGAAAAATCAAATGCAGCGCCGGCACCGTGGCTCAATTGGCTAATCCTCCGCCTTGCGGCGCCGGCACACCGGGTTCTAGTCCCGGTCGGGGCACCGATCCTGTCCCGGTTGCCCCTCTTCCAGGCCAGCTCTCTGCTGTGGCCCGGGAGTGCAGTGGAGGATGGCCCAAGTCCTTGGGCCCTGCACCCCATGGGAGACCAGGAGCAGCACCTGGCTCCTGCCATCGGACCAGCGCGGTGCGCCGGTTGCAGCCCGCCTACCGCGGTGGCCATTGGAGGGTGAACCAACGGCAGGGGAAGACCTTTCTCTCTGTCTCTCTCTCACTGTCCACTCTGCCTGTCAAAAAAAAAAAATCAAATGCAGCAATGGCAATAATTATACTCAGTGTGAATATATTAAACACGCCATTAAAAAGGCAGAGATCAGATTTTTTTACAACACAACTATATGCTCTAAAGTAACCCAAATACAAGTATTCAGGAAGCATAAGAGACTTGTTAGTGTAAAATGTACAAGTATGTTGAAATTTAAAAACCAAGGGGGCCGGTGCTATGGCGTAGTAGGCTAAGCCTGTGGTGCTGCCTGTGGTGCTGGCATCCTACATGGGCCCTGGTTCATGTCCTGGTTGCTCCTCTTGTGATTCAGCTCTCTGCTTCTGGCCTTGGGAAGCAAGTGGAAGATGGCGCAAGTGCTTGGGCCTCTACATCCACATGGGAGACCTGGAAGAAGCTCCTGGCTCCTGGCTTCTGATCAGCCCAGCTCTGGCCATTGCGTCCATTTGGGGAGAGAACCAGCATATGGAAGACCTTTCTCTCTGTCTCTCCTCTGTCTGTAACTTGACCTCTCAAATAAATAAATAAAACCTTTAAAAAAGAAAGCTACAGACCAATATCTTAAAAAAAAAAAAAGAAATTTAAAAATGAAAGAAACAGTTACTGCACGCAGTATATCTATGGGAAAGAGCAGATATTTGGCCATGAGAATGTACTAATAAATTAAAAAAATATTTTAAATCATTAACTGTGGGTTTAAGGCCACAGTGGAACAAATGAAGAAATATAGGGTAATATACAAATATTTGGAAAGTGAACAACATATATCTCAGCTTATGGGCCAATGAAAAAAATTACAATGGAAATCAGAAAACTTAGTGAATTGAGTGTAATTCAATGAAACACGGCAGCACTGCTGGGATGTCCATAAAGCAGCGCTTACAGGGAAAGGAACAGTTTTAAACACCTGTCTTACGAAGAGAAAAGTCTCAAATCCACAGCCTGACGATCCATCTTAAGAAGTTAGTAAAAGTAGAGTAACCCATTCCCAAATAAAAGCAGAAGAAATGACACAAGAAACACAGGAGACTAAAGCAATTAGAAAACAGCAAAACAATAAAGAAGTAGAAACCATGGAAGTTGATTCTGTGACAGATCTCTAGCCATGCTGAGTAGAAAGAGAAGCAGATTGGGCAAGAGAGAGACAGGCGTGGGGAGAAGGCGTTCCTCGGCCACAGCAGGAAGCAGCAGGGACATCTCACAGATGGCAGAGTTACAAGCATACGTGGGCAGTGAATGCCACTTGTAGATGATTTAAATGAGAGGCAGATCCCAGGGAAACACATCAAGAAGAATTACAAACAGTAGACCCACAGCAAGTAAAGAGATGGAATTAGGAGTTTGAAGTCCTCTTAGAAAGGAAAACTCAAGTACAGATTGCTCATAGGTGAATCCCCCCAAACACCTGCAGGAGAAACCAGGCCAATCCTCTGACAAATTCCTTGGAAAAAAGGAGGAAGAGATCCCTTTCCAGAAGCACCACAAGAAAATTTCCCACAAATGTCATAAAAATACTCAACAAAATAGAAGCAAAGTGCACACCACAAAGAGCTTGTCTGTTTGCAAATGGATTTTAAACAGGCTGTCCGAGGGACCCAAAATGGAAGGCAGAGTGCGACAGATGAATCTGAATGCAGGTGTGGCAAAGGAACCCCACAACAACACGGAAGGAAGCTGAACCCAGTCACCCGATAAACACAGCCGGTGTTCGCCTGGAGACTCCAAGGCTATGGACAGGCGGAACCAATCTCAAATACTGCTGGCTGATTCTCAGCCGTGTATAGGAGGGATGAACAGGTAAGTGACAGGAGTTAGATAACTAGACCAGGATCTTCTGAGAAATTGCTGGAGAAAGATGTTCCAGGTATGCAAGGGGGCATTTCTGGAAGGAACCCTGTGGCTGTGCACAGGAAACAGGGGTCTGTCATACACATTGTGCAGAGAGGAACACAGAAATCCAGGCAGGTGCATATAAATGGAAAGAATCTGTATACACACACACCGTTTCCTAGCTGTCTCCTGCAAGGATCTGGAAGCAGAGATAGCTATGTGCACATAGATTTGATTGTGTTGTAAATTTCATCCTCCAATAAAAGGAAGCAAAGCTCCCTGAAGAAGCCACTGATCCCAGAACTGGAGCAGGTAAAACACGAGAGGATTCTGGAACATTCTGAACATGTAAAGAAGTGCTTAGAAAAAAAGATGTGGGGCAGACATGCGCAAGGGGCTCAGGAGGTAACCGGAAAGAATTGACAAGGCCAAATCTGCAACAATTTCAGTAGCTAATTATACAGCAATAATATTAAATATTGGCCTGAAGATTAATTTTTTAAAAGATTTTTATTTATGTGAAAGGGTAACAGAGAGAGATGGAGAGAGAGAGAGAGGGAAAGGGAGAGAGAGAGAGAGAGAGAGAGAGAGAGAGAGAGAGAGAGAGAGAGAGTCTTCCATCTGCTTGTTCACTCCACAAATATCTGCAACAGCTGGGGCTGGACCAGACCAAAACCAGGAGCCAGGAGCTTCATCTGAGTCTCCCACATGGATGCAGGGGCCCAAGCACTTGGGCCATCCTCTGCTGCTTCCCCAGGTGCATTAGCAGGGACCTGGATCAGAAGTGGAACAGCCAGGACTTAACTCAGCTTAACCCACTAAGCCACAGTTCCAGCCCTGAAATAATTGTGGATGAGCCCATGCTGATCTGAGTGCATGAATGAGGATGTGGAGAGATTCCATCTGAGACAAGAACTCTAACTGAACAGAGAACAGAACAAGCAGGGGGCAGATAGCCCCGCCTGGCCTAGCAGCACCACCACTGCCACAGGCAAGCTCCCCTGATGAAGGCTGACAGGAGTGAGGCAGCTGAAGGTTCCTTAGGATTCTTGCCTAGCATGGAAGGACGTTCCTCCAAATCTTCATTACACAGGGGAGGAGAGTAACCTTGCAGCAGACGGTCAAGGTCAGCAGTGCCCGTGGCAAGATCTCTGGGTATTGTGCATTCTGAGCTGATAGATGGGAGGGGAACAACCTCTGTGAGGGGTTCTTCCTACATATCCATACCTAAAATGTAACCTTGAGAAAATGGAAGACAACGCCAAATGCAGGAAAGCCCCACAAAATTCCTCACCAGAGCTTTGTAAATATGTCACGGTCACAAAAGATACTGCCATGGAGAACTTGACTGCAGGATGCATTACCTGAAACACAATGGGGTTCCAGACTGATGCTGGGGAGAATGGAAACGTGGTTGGAAAATGGGTATCTGAATTTTGACGTGAGCCCGGCGGCAGTGGTGTAGCTGTGTGAATTTCCTGGCCCACAGTGGAAGATGTGCAGGGAAGAGTACATGCAGATTCTCTGTACTGTCCTCACAACTCTCCTATAAGACCCAAATCATAGCAAATACCATGTTTCTAATAGAGAGAAACTGTCCCATATAGTTATCTCACACACACAGCTTGGCCTGATGTAGCCCAGCCTGGGGGCAGGTGGGCGAGTCGGAAGCTGCCATCCCACACTCTGAGAACACAGGACCCGGAAGTCGGCACTGACAGCCAGTGGGGCCCCTCTAGCTGGTCCACGGGACACCAGACACACAGTTAGGTCTGACTAAGGCAATTTCGTCTCTGCCACCGAGTGAGCCAATGTGACACGGAAGCAGTCACAATACCCTATGACGCATATTGCTCTCTTTTTCCACAGTGGACAGCTGGTACAATGGTGACCCTAATATTCAATGGAGCGAGGCGGGAGTTGTGGCTTAGCAGGTTAAGCCTCCACCTGCATTGCTGGCATCCCATATGGGCACTGTTTCTAGACCTGGATACTCCACTTCTGAAGTTGCTCTCTACTAATGTGCCTGGGAAAGCAGTAGAAGATGGTCCAAGTGTTTGGGCCCCTGTATCCATGTGGGAGACCCAGATGAAGCTCCTGGCTCCTGGCTTCGGACCAGCCCAGCTATGGCCATCGCGGACATTTAGGGAGTGAACCAGGGGATTGGAAGATTGGCGCGCTCTCTCTCTCTCTGTCTCTCTCTCTCTCTCTCTGTCAGTTTCTCCATCATCTCTAACTCTGCCTTTCGAATAAATGAAATAAACCTTTCTTAAAAAGTTGTTTTGGTGTAACAAAAAATTGAAATGCAGGATACTGTGCATTTTCCGTGAACCTGCACTTTTACGGCTGTCTTAGAGTGAATCCCCACACATAAAGACATTGATTGCAAACAGTGATGCAGCAGCAGCAGCCTCCAATGGCTCATGTTCGCCGCGTCATCTGCCTGCATCCAGAGGCCACCTGAGTTACAGATGCATAGCATGCAGGCGTGCTTGAGTCACTCTGAGATGCCACATGGTGATAGCATCGCTGAGTGATCCATTTCTTGGAACTTAATGGTGACATTCAGCGACACATGTCTGCACATTTGTGTGTGTGCGTGTTCTTTGTCAAAGGCTGCAATTCAGGAAGCAGAGAGGCATCCTGCCTGCAGGGAACTGCCTCCAGGTGTCTCCCTCCCACTGCAAGGACCTGACCAGTTGGGGGCAGCCTAGCCCCCTCCAGCCACTCAACGACCCAGAGGGCGTCTGGCAGTAGGGTCTCAGGGGTTTTAACCATTGTGGGTCCAGGGCAACCCCCTGGGGTGGGAGTGGGGTCGCCTGGGCTCCTTTAGATGCATAGACTCATGGCTGTCTCCCACCACCCTCCTCCAAGACACCAGTCAGGGTCACACAGCAAAGTATTGACCCCTGGGGGCCAGGGCCAGGGCACCAATTTCTTCCCAGCCTGGCAAAGCAAGGTGGGCTTTAAGGAGGAGCCACAGAGCAGACACACCAGCAGCATGTGGCCAGGCCAAGAGGCCGGGTGATGCGCCTCCCTGCCCCCTGTGGTGGAGGACAGCCCTGCGGCATGCAGGGTGCGAACCAGGAAAGGCGGCCCCAGCCTTACCCAGCAACACCTTGTTGATCCACAGGAGCGCAGCGCACTTCTCCAAGTCCAGGTCCTTGGCGGTGACTCTGTAGCCTGGGTCGGGGGGCAGGGGCAGCACTAGCGGCTCCTGTCTTCTGCAGGGCAGCAGCAGAGGCGTCTTCCGTTGCCGGGGCCTGGCCGGGTCTCTCAGAGGTGAGCAAGGCCACGGGTTTTCCCGCTGCCCTGAGAGCGCGCCTGCAGCCTTCTCCTGCCGGGTTTCCCTGCAGGAGGCGGGAGCGCTGGCCTGCGGGCCTTCCTTGGGGGGCTTCGCATGTGGTGCCTGTGCAGCAGCTAAGGCTGGGCCGCCTTTGCCCCGCTGCAGACCTGCGGTGGAGCTGTAGGAACTTGTGATGGCATTGTGCTCGCTGCCTGGCTCCCTGCAGAGGGCCTGGGGATTCCCCTTCCAGCTCTTGGGACAGGAGTCCCTCTTCAGAGGCCCAGGCCTGGGCATGAAGCAAGCAGCGACCCCGCCGACTTGCAGGCGCCTAAACGCCGACGGGGCACTCTCCCTGGCCTGGGAGCCGCTGTCCGGAACGTCCTGACCTTTGGGCACCACGCGGCCGCCCTCCTGACCTTTGGGCACCACGCGGCCGCCCTCGGGCTTCGCTGCTCCTCGCCCGCTCCCTTCCAGGCCACGCGGGTCGCTCCCTCCCCGGGCTTTCACCCAAGTGCCCACTTCCCGGGGCCTGCTCAGGAACCCCCTCCCTTGAGGGCGCGACAGGGGGCAGGCCATCGAGACCCAGACGCACAGCAGGGCCTGCTGCAGGGCCACGCGAAGCGCCAGGTGGCCCTTGGCGGAGGCCATCTTCAGGAGCACCGTGGGGCACGGTCCCGCGGGCCCGGACTGGGGCGGCGCTGGCTTCATCCGACGGCCGCCTCGGAAAAGCCGCGGGGGAAAGAGCGCTGAGCCCGCGGCGGCCCTGGGGATCGCTGCCCATGGGGTGGGAGCCACCGCTGATGGCGCGGACGGCCACAGGGGAAGCTCCGCGAGCCTCCCCCGACGGCCTGCGAATCCGGCTCAGGGATGGCTCCCCGGCGTGGGCGCGGGGGGCTGGGGCACTGGCTGGCGGGGTGCGCGGCCCAGGCGCTGCGGCTTCTCCCTGAGTCCTCAGGGCGCTGAGCTGGGGCCTGCGGATCGCGTCCCTCCCAAGCTTTCAGGGGCTCCGAGGCGCTTTCCGTTGGAGGCGCGAGCCCAGGAGGAGGCGGTTGGGGTGCGGGAGCGGAGGCGCGCGTCCGGGGCGCTTGGGGACAGGCGGCTGCTCCTTGGTGTTGCTGCAAGAGGCCCGCTGAGGAGCTGCCGGCCTTCCCGTGGTGGAGCCCGGCTCAGGCGGGGATGGTGCAGGACCGCGGACAGAAACGCGGCTGCAGGCCCGCAGGGTTCAAGACGCTCGCTCATGATCAGGGTGCGCAGGTGTCTCCCCAGGCCTTGGCTGCTGGCGCTGTGCTGTGGAAAGTGGTACAGGGTCCCTGGCTCCAGCCCTCCTGGCCTGCCCTGAGCTGGGCTCTGTCTGTGGCAGCCCAGGGCCGCTACTCTGGGAGTGCGCCTTTCCGGGAAGCATGCACATCTTACTTACCCCGCCTCCGCCTCCAAGCAAACAAGGCACTGCCTCCACCCTAGATGTCCTCCAGCCCTGTCACCCGGGGGCCAAGGCCCAACTCCTGGGGCCACGGGAGTCCTGTTAAGAAATCTTCTACTCAGTTCCTGGTTCATTTTCTGCTGCCTGTCCAGTTTGGCCCACAAAGCCTTATCATGGGCAGGCCTCAGGGATGGCTGCAAGGAGCCAGTGAGGGCATCCCCAGGCCAGGATACAGCCCCTTCTGGGCTGAGGGGTGGGGTGGAGCAGGCAGGAGAGAGGGGAGGAGGGGGGATGCTGCTGGGACCTCGCCCTCTCCCTCTGCACTGCTCTGTGGATTCAGGCAGAGCCTGCAGGCAGCTCCCAGAAGCAGCTCAAGGCAATGCTGTCCCAGGCACTGCAGAGAGAACCAGGAACTGTGTCACTAGACCGTGTCCCAAATCCCATCCAGGTGGACACAGAGCAAAATATGAGTTTTGCACAGGACAGGCGTGGGGACAAGCAGGATTGGAACTGGGGGGTGGGGGATGGGGAAGGCAGATCAGATCCCAGGGCCACACGGGGACGTCCATGAGACAAAGTCAGCCTCGGTATCTTGCAGCCATTCTGCCTGTGGTGCAAGGAGCTAGGCAGCTATTGTTTAATTTCCGGGCTTTCCAAGGAGGGCCAAGGACATAGCTGTGGGGAAGCTCATCCTGCTGGGTGGACACAGGCAGTGTGTCAAGCAGGATGTGCCCAGCAGGGCAGAATACACACCTCTCAGAGCCCATGTCTCCCTCACAGCAATCCTGCTGTGCTGCTGCGGCCAGGAGGCTCACATGGCAACATGGTGAGCCAGCCCTGCTCACCAGGCATGGGGTAGAAGAAGCCCAGGAGGGAGGCAGGTGAACCTGCACTGATGCATTGCTCCTGTCCCCCAGAGTGTCACATGGGGCCCTTCCTGTCTGTTGTCTCCACCTCTGCCACCCATCCTGCATACTGGAGTGGATGCAAGAGGGGTTTGGGACACACCTGTGGCTGCAGCCTCTCTTGTCCTCCCCTACAACCAATTCCTAGTGATGCCCCCTGTGAACTCCCATCAGCCTAGGTCCTGGCCATGTTCCTAGAGACATCCCCAGCCTAGGTACTGGCTCTTGGCCTCATGGCTGTGGAGACACCACCTGCTCCTCACACAGAGAGGACCCCAGGGGTTGCCAAGGCCTCCTCTTTTTGGGGACACAGAGGCCTCACCCAGTGGTGAGGACACTCAGCCCCACACCCCACATGGCCCCCAGGTTGCCACCTCCCAGGTTGCCATTTCCCCTTCACCTTTCAGCAGGCTCCCTGCTCTCAACCTCTGACCTCGCCTCAGCACTGGGACCACAGTGGTAGCCACCATGTCACACACTGCTTCCTATGTACCGTCACCTGCCTCTCCCCGGGAGGCCCCACCAAAGCCATGAACAGCTGTGTGATTACCACCCTGAGCGCTCCACATACCACTTGCCACTCCCTCTAGAACCTTCTCATGGAGGTGAGAGAGATAGGGCTTCCTGGGCAGCCCCTGAAACCGCACAGCATAGCATGTGTCCCACTTTTTCTTCACCCTCCCATTGCAGCCATCCCTTCTATGTTCAGTTCCAGGATGCTCTAAAGGTCAGGAATGGAGTGGGTGTTTGTACTTTGGCCCTCGACAGTACTGGACACCTGGTACAAGTCAGACAGATCACCAACTGAAACACATAGGGCTCCCCAGTCCTCTGGTTGCTGGGCCATGTGGTGTCGCAAGCACCGGGGACACTGAGGCTAATGCGCACGTGTCCCTGTGCCTGGGGATCCACAGCCAGCTGGGGTCAGGGCTGCCAGGCTCCTAGCCAAGAGCCACCCATCCCCCACAACACACCCTCCTGCTCCTATTCTATCCTTCACCTCCACTCTGTGCCAGTTGCTTCCCTGTGGTCAGAGGAGGCAGGGCTCTCACAGGGGGCTCCTTGGGTGCCATACAGGCTCCCCTGCAACAGAGAGACATCAGCTGAGCTGGGCTCCTGGGTCACTTAGTTTTTTTAAAAATTTATTTGACAGAGTTTAGACAGTGAGAGAGAGAGACAGAGAGAAAAGTCTTCCTTCCATTGGTTCACCCCCCCAAATGGCCACTATGGCCGGAGCTACGCTGATCCAAAGCCAGGAGCCAGGTGCTTCCTTCTGGTCTCCCATGCGGGTGCAGGGGCCCAAGCACTTGGACCATCCTCCACTGCCTTCCCAGGCCACAACAGAGAGCTGGACTGGAAGAGGAGCAACCGGGACAGAACCTGGAGCCCATATGGGATGCTGGTGCTGCAGTTGGAGGATTAACCAAGTGAGCCATGGCACCGGCCCTGGGTCACTTAGTTTCAAGGTCCAGGCAAACAAATACCCCGTGTGTCAGACTACCCATTGGCATGACTCACAGGAGATTAATGCACTAAACAGACATCAGCATACAGAGGGACTTTAAAAATTCATGAAAAATGGAATAGGTGCATTTATTTTGGTGAAAAATCACTTTGAAACCTATGCATAGTTTTGTCATAACACATTTTCCATGAATATTTTGAAGAGCCCTTGATATGCATGGATTTCAGTTTTTTGGCATCAAAATAATTCCATTATCATGTTAAAATTACATGAACCAAATGTTATTGCCAAGGGGACTGGTGGGAGCATGCTCTCTGTAAGAAGTTGCAGAGGAGGTAGAATGAAGTTTAGATGATGGATAGTGAACACCTACCCGAGTAAGAGCAACTGGACGCTCTCTGAGCTCCTCACCAGAGAGGCTCAACTAGTAGCTTCTCTATTGGCAGCTCTCGTAAATGAAATCCTGGACAGTTCCATTTTCACTATACATTACATGTAACACTCCCATTGGGTACCGAAAAACATCCCCAAAATTTCAGTCTCTTCTGCTGCTGCTTCTTGACTGGGAGTGTAGGGTGGTGGAAGCCCTGGTATGAGACTCAGGCACCTCTTCCTGTCCCCTCTGCCAGGTCTACACTTTCTTTTCTTCTTCTTCTTTTTTTTTTTTTGAAGATTTTCTTTATTTATTTGAGAGGTAGAGTTACAGTGAGAGGAAGAGACAGACAAAGAGGTCTTCCTTCTGCTGGTTCACTCCTCCAAATGGCTGCAATGGCCAGGACGGTGCCAAGTCGAATCCAGGAGCCAGAAATTTTATCTGGGTCTCGAACGTGGGTGCAGGGACCCGAGGACTTGAGCTTCTTCAGTTACTTTTCCCAGGACATTAGCATGGAGCTGGATTAGAAGTGGAGCAGCTGGGACATGAACTGGCACCAACATGGGATGGCTGGCTCACAGGAGGCAGCTTTTACTCAATACACCACTACACCGGCCCCAATTTGTTAGTTCTGAAAGGTGCTGATTCTAACACACTCATATTTTATGTTTTAAAAATTTTTAATGTATACAAAGGTCATGTACTTAATGTGTGCAGATTTAGGAACAGTGATGCCTCCCACCCTATCCTCCAACCCACCCCCACTCCCACACTTCCTTCTCATTCCTCTCCTATTCCTGCTCAGTTTTTACAATGATCTACTTTCAGTTTACTCATAAAATTAACCTGACACTAAGTAATGAGTTCAACAGATAGTGTGAAGAAAAAACCACTACTACTCAACAGTAGAGACAAAGATGAGAAACAATCATTGGAGCTCAAAAGGTCAATTTTACTCCTATATATTACATTTTGGCTACTCTATTAGTTACCTCAGATAAGGGAAAACATATAGTATCTATCTTGTTGGGACTGGCTTTATTGAACTAAGTATAATGGTTTCTGGTTGCCCCCTATTTGTTGCAAATGACAGGATTTCATTCTTTTTTTTATGGCTGAGTAGTGTTCCATACTATTCACACACACACACACACACAGTTTCTTTATCAAATCATTAGTGGATGGACATCTGGATTGATTTTATATCTTAGCTGTAGTGAATTTAGCTGCAATGAACATTGGGGTGCAGATAACTTTCAAATGCTGATTTGATTTCCCTTGGGTAAATTCCCAGGAATGGGGTTGATGGGTCATGTGGTATATCTATTTTCAGCTTCCTGAAGTATCTCCATTCTGTCTTCCATAATGGCATACTATTTTACATTCCCATCAACAGTGGATTAGGGTGCATTTCCCCCCCACATTCTCACCAGCATTTCTTGTTTCCTGGCTTCTTTATGAGAGCCATTCTAACTGGAATGAGGTGAAATCTCATTGTGGTTTTGATTTGCATTTTCCTGATGGCTAGTAATCCTGAGCTGTTGTTCATGTGTCTGTTGGTCATTTGAATTTCCTCTTTTGAAAAAATGCCTACTAAAGCCCTTTGTCCATTTCTTAACTTGAAGTGTGGTGTTATAATGCATCTAGCTTTGTTTATGTTGTTTAAAATTCCTTTAGCAATTGTGTTTGCATAAGAATTTTAGTATTTTTTCTATATCTGAAAAGTATGTCATTGGTATTTTAATTGGGATGGCATTGGATCTGTAAATTGCTTTTGGTAGTATGGACATTTTGATGATATTGATTCTTCCAATCTATGAAGTGGAACACTTGCTCATTTTTTGTGTCTTTTTCTATCCCTTGCTTTAATGTTTTGTAATAGATCTTTCAAATCCTTGTTTAAATTTACTCCAAAGTATTTAAGTTTTTTAAATAACCATTGCGAATGGTCCTGATCTTACAAGTTCTTTCTCAGTCATGGCATTGTCTGTATATACAAAGGCTGTTGGCTTTTGTGTGTTGATTTTATATCCTGCAACCTTATCAAACTCTCTTATGAGTTCTAATATTCTCTCAATGAAATCTTTTGATTCCCCTTTACAATCATAACACCTGCAAACAGGGATACTTTGACTTTCTCCTTTCCCATTTGTATCTCTTTGATTTATTTTTCTTGCCTAATTACTCTAGCTAAAGCTTCCATAATAAAATTGAATTGCAATGGTGAAAGTGGGCATCCTTTTCTGGTTCCAGATCATAGTGGGAATGCTTCCAACTTTCCCCCACTCAATATGATGATGGCAGTGGGTTTGTCAAATATTGCCTTGATTGTGTTGAGGTATGTTCCTTCTATACCCAATTTGCTTAAGGTTTTTTTTTTATCATAAAAAGATGTTATATCTTATCAAATGCTTTCTCTGCACCTATTGAGATAATCATGTTTTTTATTCTTCAATTTGGTAATATGATGTATCACATTTATTGATTTATGTTGATTCATGTCTGCATGCCAGGAATAAATGCCAGGTGAATGATGTTTCTGATGTGTTGATGGATTTGATTAACTAGTATTTTGTTGAGGCTTTTTCACATCTGTGTTCATCAGTGATACTGGTCTATAGTTCTCTTTATTCTATATTTTTCTGATTTTGGAATTAATATGATGCTGGTCTCATAGAAGCAGTTTGGGAGAATTCCATCCCTTTCAATTGTTTTGAAAAAATTTGAGAAGTATTGGAATTAGTTCTTCTTTAAAAGTATGGTAGAATTCAGCAGTGAAACCATCTGGTCCTGGGCTTTTCTTTGTTGGGGGAGTCTTTATTATCGATTCAGTCTCTGTCTTGGTTATTGGTCTGTTTAGGTTTTTTGTCTTAATGACTCAATTTTGATAGACTATATGTGTCCAGGAATCTATACATTTATTCCAGATTTTCCAATTTGTTGGCATATAGCTGTTTCTAGTAATTCCTGATGACTCTTATTTCCATTGTTATATGTTGTTAAATCTCCTTTTTCATCTCTGATTCTATTGATTTGGATCTTTGCCCCCTTTTATTTTTGGTTAGTTGGGCAAATCATGTATCTATTTTATTTTTTCAAAAAACCAGCTCTTCATTTCACTGATCTTTTGTATTATTTTTGTTTCAATTTTATTTCTTCCCTCATTTTAATTATTTGTTTCTCCCTACCAAATTTGAGTTTGGTTTGTTGTTTTTTCTAGGTCCTTGAGATGCATTGATACCTCATTTATTTGATGCCTTTTCAATTTCTTGATCTAGGCACCGACTGCTTTAAACTTTCCTTTTATCACTGCTTTTGCTGTATAACATAAGTTTTGATATGTTGTATTGTCATCTTCATTCATTTTTCATGAATTTTTTGATTTGTCTTTTCACATCTTTTGTGACCCACTGTTCATTCAGGAGCATGTTGTTAAGTCTCCATGTATTTGTATATTTTCTAGAGATTCTTAAGTTGTTAATTTCCAGCTTCATTCAATTGTGGTCAGAAGAGATGTATGGCATGATCTCATAAAATAATAAAGACTTATTTTATGGCCTAGCATATGGTCTGTGCTAGAGAAAGTTCCATGCACTCATGAAAAGAATGTTTATCCTTCAACTGTGGGATGAAAAGCTCTGTAGATATTAGTTGGGTCCATTTATTCAGCAGTGTAGATTAGCTCTGTGGGTTCTTTGTTAATTTTCTGTCTAGTTGTTCTGTCCATTGATGAAAGTGGGGTGTTAAAGTACACTATTACTATTGAGTTGGAATCTATGTTTCCCTTTAGATACATTAACGTTTGTTTTAAATAGCCAGGCACTGTGGCACTGAGTGCATACACATTTGTTATAGTCACATCTTCCTGTTGCATTGACCCCTTCATCATTACATAGTGTCCTTGTCTTTTTAAACATTTTTGTGTTAAAGTCCATTTTCTGATATTAAGATGGGTACACTTGAATGTTTCTGCTTTCCATTAACATGGAATAACTTTTTCCATCCTTTCACTTTAGGTTTGCATGTATGTTTGTGGTGAGATGTGTTTCTTGTAGGCAGCAAATAGATGAGCCTTTTTTTTTGTTTTTGTTTTTTTTTAATTAAACTTTTATTTAATGAATATAAATTTCCAAAGTACTGCTTATGGGTTACAATGGCTTCCCCCTCCCAAAACTTCCCTCCCACCTGCAACCCTCCCCTTTCCCGCTCCCTCTCCCCTTCCAATCACATCATGATTCATTTTCAATTCTCTTTATATACAGAAGATCAATTTAGTATATATTAGGTAATGATTTCAACAGTTTGCCGCCATATAGCAACACATAGTGAAAAGAAAAAAAAATACTGTTGGAGTACTAGTTATAGCATTAAATAAGAGTGTACAGCACATAAAAGACAGAGATCCTACATAATATTTTTTTTAAAAAAATTAATTAATTTTCTATGCCATTTCCAATTTAACACCAGGGTTTTTTTTTTTTTTTCATTTCCAATTATCTTTATATACAGAAGATCGATTCAGTATATAATTAGTAAAGATCACATCAGTTTGTACCCACGCAGAAACACAAAGTGTAAAAATACTGTTTCAGTACTAGTTACAGCATCACTGCACATTAGATAACACATTAAGGACAGATCCCACATGGGATGTAAGTACACAGTGACTCCTGTTGCTGACTTAACAATTTGACACTCCTGTTCATGGCATCAGTAATCTCCCTAGGCTCTAGTCATGAGTTGCCAGGGCTATGGAAGCCTTTAGAGTTCGCTGACTTTGATCTTATTCCGATAGGGTCATAGTCAAAGTGGAAGTTCTCTCCTCCTTTCAGAGAAAGGTACTTCCTTCTTTGATGGCCCCGTTCTTTCCACTGGGATCTCACTCACAGAGATCTTTCATTTAGGTCTTCTTCTTTTTTTTTTCTTTTACATGATGTCTTGGCTTTCCATGCCTACAATACTCTCATGGGCTCTTCAGCCAGATCCGAATGCCTTCAGGGCTGATTCTGAGGCCAGAGTGTTGTTTAGGACGCCTGCCATTCTATGAGTCTGCTGTGTATCCCACTTCCCATGTTGGATCTTTCTCTCCCTTTTTGATTCTATCAGTTAGTATTAGCAGACACTTGTCTTGTTTGTGTGATCCCTTTGATTCTTAGACCTATCAGAGCCATCGGTTGTGAACTGAAATTAATCACTTGGACTAGTGAGATGGCATTGATACATGCCACCTTGATGGGATTGTGTTGGAATCCCCTGGTACATTTCTAACTCCATCATTTGCGGCAAGTCAGATTGTGCATGTCCCAAATTGTACATCTCCTCCCTCTCTTATTCCCACTCTTAGATTTAACAGGGATCACTTTTCAGTTAAAATTTAAACACCTAAGAATAGTTGTGTGTTAATTACAGAGTTCAACCACTAGTACTAGAACAACAAGAACAACAACAACAAATACTAAAAAGGATAAAGTATTACATTGTACATCTAGAGCCAGGACAAGAGCTGATCAGGTCATAGTTTCTTATAGTGTCCATTTCACTTCCACAGGTTTCCCCTTTGGTGCTCAGTTGTCGCCGATCAAGATGAGCCTTTTTTAAAGCAATTTAGCCAGTCTGTATCTTTTTTTAAAGACTTATTTTATTTACTTGAAAGACAGAGTTACAGAGAGAGGTAGAGACAGAGAGAGAGAGAGGTCTTCCATGTGCTGGTTCACTTCCCAAATAGCTATAATGGCTGGAGCTGGGTCAGGCCAAAGCCACAAGCCAGGAGCTTCTTCTGGGTCCCCATATGGGTACAGGGGCTCAAGGATTTGGGCCATCCTATGCTGCTTTCCCTGGTGCTTTAGCAGGGAGCTGGATCAGAAGTGAAATAGCTGGGTCTCAGACCAGTGCCCATATGGGATGTCAGTGCTACAGGCCATGGCTTTAACCCACTGCACCACAGTATCGGCCCCATCTGTCCTTTAATTGGAGAATTTAGGCCATTTACATTCAAGGTTACTATTAATGAATAACAACTTGGCCCTGCCATTTTCCTGAAAATATTAATATTGTTTGCTTTGAATTCCTTTGTACTATGGGTGATTTTCTGCCTTCAAATTAATTCATAATGACTATATTTCTGTGTTTCTGTGTGTAGCACACCCTAAAGCATCATTTCTAAGGCTGCATGAATTGTGACAAGTTCTTTGAGTTTCTGTTTTTTAAGGAAGGTCTTTGTTTCATCTTCATTCATAAATGAGAGCTTTGCAAGGTACAGTATTCTGAGTTGACAATTTTTTTATTTTAAGACTGAATATTTCTCTCCATTGTCTCCCAACCTGTCGGCTTACTGATGAGATCAGCTGTGAGCCTAATTGGAGATCCTCTGAAAGTAATCTGGCATTTTCTGATGCACATTAAAATTTTTTTTTTCTTTTGTTATACTGTTGAAAGTTTGACTACAATGTGTTGTGGTGAGGATCCACTAGGAGTTCTGTGTGCCTCATGGACTTGGAGTTCCATTTCTCCCTCTGAATTAAGGAAGTTTTATGTAATTATTTCACCAAATAGCCCACTCTAATCTATTCTCTCGTTCTACACCTTCAGGAACTCCTAAGACTCATTTGTTAGTTCATTTGTTAGTTGGTTCATTTGTTAGTATCCCATGGACCTTCAGTATTGTTTTTAATTTTTCTAATTTCTTCTTTTTTTTGACAGGCAGGGTTTGATAGTGAGAGAGAGACAGAGAGAAAGGTCTTCCTTCCATTGGTTCACCCCCAAAATGGCTGCCAGGGCTGGTGTGTTGCGCCGATCCGAAGCCAGGAGCCAGGTGCTTCCTCCTGGTCTCCCATGAGGGTGCAGGGCCCAAGCACTTGGGCCATCTTCCACTGCACTCCCTGGCCACAGCAGAGAGCTGGACTGGAAGAGGAGCAACCGGGACAGAACTGGCACCCCAACCGGGACTAGAACTCAGAGTACTGGTGCCACAGGTAGAGGATTAGCCTAGTGAGCTGCGGCACCGGCCAATTTTTCTAACTTCTTCTTCTTCCTTTTTTTGGTCTGACTGGTGGACAAATGAATGACACCTTCCTACACTGCCAAGAACATGAAAGAGAAAGACTGAGACCTAGAAGAGGGGGAGGGGAAAGATATACTTTCATTTTTGGTGATAGCACTTGGAACGTATCACAGGTTTACTATCCACAAAGTGAAAATTGCAGGGATCACTGATTTCTAAATTTCCATGGCACAGTTTATTGCCAAGTTGGGATACCACTTCCTTGATGTTGTGAGTTAAAGATCTCCTCACTTAAGTTGAGGACACAAATGGAAAAGCATTAAATTCAGAAGAGTCCAGGATTAGGTGAGGTGGCTCTTTGTATGTCAATGTTCATGTTTCTCTACTGAAATGAGCACTTCTGTGAAGCAAGACTGATGTTTTCTTTACATTGTATCTTGATTATTTTAATAAAGAATTTTATTTAAAAAAGCAATTTGAGGCTGGTGCCATGGCTCACTAGGCTAATCCTCCAACTGTGGCGCCAGTACTCTGAGTTCTAGTCCCGGTTGGGGCACCAGTTCTGTCCCGGTTGCTCCTCTTCCAGGCCAGCTCTCTGCTGTGGCCCAGGAGTGCAGTGGAGGATGGCCCAGCTCCTTGGGCCCTGCACCCGCATGGGATATCAGGAAAAGCACCTGGTTCCTGGCTTCGGATCAGCACAGTGTGCCGGCCACAGTGTGCCAGTTGCAGTGGCCATTGTGGGGTGAACCAAAGGAAAAGGAAGACCTTTCTCTCTGTGTCTCTCTCTCACTGTCCACTCTGCCTGTCAAAAAAAGCAATTTGAATGGAAAATCATGGTTCTCTCTCTGGTATGATTGCTTATCCACTGGTCCGTCTTTACCTTCAATTCTACAAAATTATGAAAAGAGGTTATAGCCTCAGGACTCAGAGGAAACAGGTCAGCTCCCAAAACTCAAACAAAAATGGCATATGGGATGGTTACTCCTATTCCATCAAACTTTCCAGGCCTCCAGATAGTAAACATCTGGGAATTCCCAGAAAAGAGTGCTCAAACTCTGTCTCTCACTTCCAGCCCAGCTGAAATGTTCATAGTGGTCATCTGCCTAGTGCCAAGCATTCCTTTCATCTTCACAAAAGCTGTATCAGCCAGTGCTCTCATTTTCTCCACTGTTCAAGTATGAAAAGTAGGCAGAGGGATGCTAAGGAATTAACCTAAGGCCAAATAATAGTTGGTAAAGAAGCAAGTGTTCAAACCAAGTTTGTCTGACTATCACAAATGATTTCATACTGCTGCAGGTCAGAAGCTCTCTGCACACTCATACTCTTGTGATGTCCATGAACCTGTCAGTGGGTCAAGTCCATTGTATTCCATTCCCTCTTTCCTTGGGGTGAGATTTCTCTTTCCAGGCTTCACAAGTAATGTCAGGAAACCATAAGTTAGGTCTGGACAAACCCCATCTGAATGGAAAGGAATGTTACAGTTCCAGCAATACTGAGTTCCAATGAGACCAAGTCAAAATCAGAGTGGTATCTACAAATTATTGATCCTAACTTTACATATTAGTTGAGAAATCAGCATAGAGAGGGAAAGACCCTATATACCACAGGAGAAAATTATGAACTATTCAGAAGATAACCTATAAAAACAATATGAGCTTTACAGAGAAAAATTTCAAAATTAGTTGAAAGGGAACAAAAATATGAATAGGTGATGTGATTTATTGAATTGAAGAACTTAATGCTATGAAGATGTCAGTCTATATATTTCAAAAACATTAGCACATGTGCAATAAAAAATTTCAGCAGATTCTGAGAAGGAATGAGAATATGTCAAATCAAACATAAAATATACACAAAAGAACAAATACTCTCATGGGCTTTTCAGCCAGATCCGAATGCCTTAAGGGCTGATTCTGAGGCTAGAGTGCTATTTAGGACATCTGCCATTCTATGAGTCTGCTGTGTATCCCGCTTCCCATGTTGGATCGTTTTTTCCCTTTATGATTCTATCAGTTAGTATTAGTAGACACTAGTCTTGTTTGTGTGATCCCTTTGACTCTTAGACCTATAAGAGTGATCAATTGTGACCTGAAATTGATCACTTGGACTAGTGAGGTGGCATTGGTACATGCCACCTTGATGGGATTGTATTGGAATCCCCTGGCACGTTTCTAACTCCACCATTTGGGGCAAGTCCGATTGAGCATATTCCAAATTGTACATCTCCTCCCTCTCTTTTTCCCACTGTTATATTTAACAGGGATCACTTTTCAGTTAAAATTAAACACCTAAGAATAATTGTGTGTTAATTACAGAGTTCAACCACTAGTACTAGAACAACAACAACAAAAAATACTAAAAAGGATAAAATATTACATTGTACATCAACAGTCAGGACAAGAGCTGATCAGGTCATTGTTTCTTATAGTGTCCATTTCCCTTCAACAGGTTTTCCCTTTGGTGCTCAGTTAGTTGTCACCGATCAGGGAAAACAAATGATATTTGTCTCTTTGGGACTGGCTTAATTCACTCAGCATGATGTTTTCCAGATTCCTCCAACTTGTTGCAAATGACCGGGTTTCATTGTTTTTTACTGCTGTGTAGTATTCTATAGAGTACATGTCCCATAATTTTTTTTATCCAGTCTACTGTTGAGAGTATTGTAGGCATGGAAAGCCAAGACACTCTGGAAAAAAAAAAGAAGACTTAAATGAAAGATCTCTGCATGTGAGATCCCAGTGGAAAGAATGGGGCCATCAAAGAAGGAGGTACCTTTCTCTGAAGGGAGGAGAGAACTTCCACTTTGACTATGACCCTATCGGAATAAGATCAAAGTCGGCGAACACTAAAAGCTTCCATAACCTCAGTAACTCATGACTAGGGCCTAGGGAGATTACTGACGCCATAAACAAGAGTGTCAAATTGTTAAGTCAGCAACAGGAGTCACTGTGTACTTACATCCCATGTGGGATCTGTCCTTAATGTGTTGTCCAATGTGAAGTGATGCTGTAACTAGTACTAAAACAGTATTTTTACACTTTGTGTTTCTGTGTGAGTGCAAACTGATGAAATCTTTACTTAGCATATACTGAATCGATCTTCTGTATATAAAGATAATTGAAAATGAAAAAAAAACCTGGTGTTAAATTGGACATTGCATACAAAATTAATCAATTTTTTAAAAATATCATGTAGGATCTCTGTCTTTAATGTGCTGTACACTGTTATTTAATGCTATAACTAGTACTCCAACAGTATTTTTTTCACTTTGTGTTGCTATGTGGGGGCAAACTGTTGAAATCTTTACTTACTATATACTAAATTGATCTTCTGTATATAAAGAGAATTGAAAATGAATCTTGATGTGAATGGAAGGGGAGAGGGAGCGGGAAAGGGGAGGGTTGTGGGTGGGAGGGAAGTTATGGGGGGGAAGCCATTGTAATCCATTAGCTGTACTTGGGAAATTCATATTCATTAAATAAAAGTTTAAAAAAAAACAAAAGAACAAATAGCTAAGGCAATTTTCAAATATCAAAGCACATTATTATCTATGAAAGTATGTTGCAAAATAACAATTGAAATGTTTTAGTATAGTAAACCCTAGACAAATTATACTCTAGTAACCCTAGAATAAAGGCTATTCTGCTCTGATCTGACAATGACTAAAGAAGCTCAAAAAGATCAAGATATTTACAGGAAACACTATTTCACTCCAGAGCAAAATAAATGAATTAAAGCAATACAAAACTATTCAGCACATTCAACAAGGTAAAAGTTATAATTCTGATCTAAAATGCAGGAAAGTCATGAGAAAAAAAATCCATAAGTAGACACAAATGATAGGATGAGAAAAGTCCTAAGTCTATTCTGTGTGTTTGAAAAGATAGAATAAAAATTGGGTAAATACACGGGAATATTTTAAAAAACCTAAATCAAACTCCTAGAGATGAAAAGAGCAGATGCTGATGTGAAAAATATACTAGATAAAGTTAAAAACAGATTAAGCATTATAGAATAAAACATCAGTGGGTTTGAATACATGGTAACTGAAAATACCCAAAATAAGAAGGAATGATAACAAAAGAAGAGATCAAAAGGGCTTTATAAAACTGAGAAATGTTGAAGATTCATAAATATCATCGAATGAACAAAAATTGCAGGTGACAAAAGCAATGAAACAGAACCAATATTATCAACAATAATTCATCAAAAATTGATTGAATGCAATATGAACTACATATTGAAAGAGGGATGGAATTTCTTTTTATCTTGACTATGGCAGTGACTATATGAAGACATGATATAAAAGGTGAATTTTAAATGCCATACTGCATTTGTGGTGGGTATTCTATGAGTTAAACTACAAGAATAACCATAGAGAGGGTGGAGCCAAGATGGCAGAATAGTGAAGACGCGCATTGATAGTCTAGGAAAAGATAGGTTGATAAAAGTGGAGTGATGGTAGTTTCAGGGAAAGGCTAGGGGAAAAAATTGCAGAGAAAACTCTTCAGGATCTAGTGGATGTGACACGGATGACCTGCGGTGAGAGCAAGGATGCACATGGCTCTGGCTTCGAAGCCCAACAGCGGAGTCTACGCATCTGTGCTGGAAGGGGAGGTGAGCTTTGTAACCTGAGACATTGGTGGGGAAATGGCAGGCAGACAGAGCCAGAGGGAACTAGGCTTGAAGCCCCACTGGGGAAAGTTCACCAGACTAACTTCAGGAGAGAGGAAAAAAAAATAGGGACCAGTACGGATGAGTTTCTCTCTCTGCCCACCTTGCAAAGGCAAGCAAGAGACATAGAGCAGGAGCCATTTTGGACATACATAAAAGGTGCGCGACCTCAGGGCAGTGCACGACCTAAGAGCTGTGCCTGCCATCAGTCAAACAGAAAAACTTGATTCTGGGGGGGTGAAATAACAGGAGGTTAGGACTTAGTGAATGTGTGGAGCTAATGAACTGAGGCGGTAAAAAAAGAGATGGTGGGTGAGAGAACTCACGGAGTTCACGTGAGTACTCTCCAGAGACGCTACAATTCGGTAACCTTGGCAACCCAGTGGGAGACTGCAGGGGAATTTGAGCCCATACTGAGGGCAGCACAGATTCTTTGTGTGGTCCTTGGGAAAAAGCAGACGAATTATATATCCACAGAAGCCAGAGATCAGAAGCTGATTACCTTCAATGCTGTTCAGCTGTGCACTATCATGTCCCTCCTGAATAAAAAAAAATAAATAAAAAGAGAGAGAGAGAGATTTACCATGCCTAACCTGAGTGTGTCACCTTTGGCACACCCTTAACCCTGAAGAACCAAGCAGAGCTCTCTGGCCACACCCATCTCAAGCCTCCAAGGCTCCTCCAAAAGCAGACAGTCCACTTAACAGAGTCATAGTATAACAACAAAAAAACACCACAGTGAGGAAAGAAGAATTCAAAGAATATCTCCACAATGCCAAGCAACAAACACAGAAACTGAGGGAACAGGAACAAGGATGACATTATGATGCCCCCAAATAAACAAGACACCCCAAGCCAAGATTATGAAGATGATGAGATAGAAGAAATGCAAGAAGCGGATTTCAAAAAATTTATGATAAGAACATTTAGAAGTTTTCAAAAACAAATTCTTAAACTACAGAAATCTTTAATGGACAGGATAGAAAATCTCTCTCATGAAAATGAAATGTTAAGGAGGAATCAAAATGAAACGCAGAAACTAGTAGAACAGGAAAATGCGATAGTGAAGAGAAATAAAAATGAAATAAAGAACTCAATAGATCAAACGACAAACACATTAGAGAGCCTTAAAAACAGAGTCAATGAAAAGGAAGAGAGAATATCGGACTTAGAAGACAGAGCACAGGAAAGTATACAGTCAAACCAAAAAAAAGAAGAGGAAATTAGAAATCTAAAAAATATTGTTGGGAATCTACAGGATACTATTAAAAAACCAAATATTTGGGTTCTAGGAGTTTCTGAAGGCATGGAGAGAAAGGATTAAAGGGCCTTTTTAGTGAGATACTAGCCGAGAACTTTTCAGGTTTGGAGAAGGACAGAGACATCCTAGTACAGGAAGCTCATAGAACCCCTAGTAAACATGACCAAAAGAGATCCTCACCATGACACGTTGTAATTAAACTCACCACAGTGAAACATAAAGAAAAGATTCTAAAATGTGCAACAGAGAAGTTTATTTAAAAGACTTGTTAAGGGACTTAAAGGGAGACTTAGACACCAATACAATAGTACTGGGGGACTTCAATACTCCACTCTCAGAGATAGACAGATCAACAGAACAGAAGATCAACAAGGAGACAGTAGATTTAAATGACACTATAGCCCAAATGGATCTAACAGATATCTACAGAACATTTCATCCTACATCTAAGGACTTTACATTCTTCTCAGCAGTACATGGAACCTTCTCTAGGATTGACCACACACTAGGCCATAAAACAAGTCTCAGCAAATTCAAAAGAATTAGAATCATACCATGCAGCTTCTCAGACCACAAAGGAATGAAATTGGAAATTAGCAACTCGGGAATCCCTAGAGCACGTGCAAACACATGGAGATTGAACAACATGCTCCTGAATGAACAATGGGTCATAGAAGAAATTAAAAGAGAAATCAAAAATTTTCTGGAAGTAAATGAGGATAACAGCACAACATACCAAAACCTATGGGATACAACAAAAGCAGTGTTAAGAGGAAAGTTTATAGCAATAGGTGCCTATATCAAGAAATTGGAAAGGCACCAAATAGATGAGCTTTCAAGTCATCTCAAGGATCTAGAAAACCTGCAGCAAACCAAACCCAAACCCAGTAGGAGAAGAGAAATAATTAAAATCAAAGAAGAAATCAACAGGATTGAATCCAAAAAAACATTACAAAAAATCAGCCAAACGAGGAGCTGGTTTTTGAAAAAATAAACAAAATTGACACCCCATTGGCCCAACTAACTAAAAAAGAAAAGACCCAAATCAATAAAATCAGAGATGAAAATGGAAACGTAACAACAGACACCACAGAAATAAAAAGAATTATCAGAAATTACTACAAGGACTTGTATGCCAGCAAACAAGGAAATCTATCAGAAATGGACAGATTCTTGGACACATACAACCTCCCTAAATTGAGCCAGGAAGACATAGAAAACCTAAACAGACCAATAACTGACACAGAAATTGAAATAGTAATAAAGGCCCTCCCAACAAAGACCAGATGGATTCACTGCTGAGTTCTACCAGACATTTAGAGAAGAACTAACTCAAATTCTTCTCAAACTATTCAGAGCAATCGAAAAAGAGGGAATCCTCCCAAATTCTTTCTATGAAGCCACCATCACCTTAATTCCTAAGCCGGAAAAAGATGCAGCATTGAAAGAGAATTAGAGACCAATATCCCTGATGAACATAGATGCAAAAATACTCAATAAAATTCTGGCCAATAGAATGCAACAACACATCAGAAAGATCATCCACCCAGACCAAGTGGGATTTATCCCTGGTATGCAGGGATGGTTCAATGTTTGCAAAACAATCAATGTGATACACCACATTAACAGAGTGCAGAAGAAAAACCATATGATTCTCTCAATAGACGCAGAGAAAGCATTTGATAAAATACAACACCCTTTCATGATGAAAACTCTAAGCAAGCTGGGTATGGAAGGAACTTTCCTCAATACAATCAAAGCAATATATGAAAAACCCATGGCCAACATCCAATGATTATGTACTGTCTGCAGATGGCTGCAACTCCTCATGTGTAGGCTTCATAGAGGCATCTTCCTCTTGCAGATCACTCTGAAATGGAATCCCTTTCCTGGGAAGTTCAAGTAATGCATCTGCACTGGTTTTACAGTCTTCAGTAAAACTGGATATGTCTTGTGGAAATTCTCTGGCAACAGCTGTCCATTCTGTCTCCAGTCGATACTTGCACACCTTCCAAGCCTGAGAAAGGTATGAAGCTACTTCCCTTCTCTCCTACCATGACCACTCAGTTGACTTCCATCACATCTACAACTCGCCCTCTTCTCAATGACCCAGACAATTAGCAGGGGATCCAAGGACTGCACTATGTGATGATGAGAGTGACCAGTTGAAATCACTACACTGTCACAAATGGTCTATTCCTGCAAGAAATGCTACAGAATTTTTTCACTTTGGATCTCTATGCAATAAGGCAATATCACTTATCTCTGAGAAATGTGTCTTCCTGAACTCATCCCCTCTCACAATACCTGTCTGCTGGGATTGTTGGATTAGAATACTCAACTTGAAAACTGGTCCTATAAACCTGATGAATGCTGCATCCATGAAAAGCAAATCATATCAGGTTTTTGCTCCACTATAAAGTAGGCATATATGGACTGATAGACATATCCTTTCTCTAAGCCTGTCCTGTTTTCTAGCAACCATCTGGACAGCTAAGGAGCAACAAATAAAAGAATTCTGGGTTGGGGAGAAGGGGAGTAACACTACAGTTAGAAGCTGACCATGGGGAAAATTTCTGGGTCTCAGTTCTCTCCTTGGCTAATGACATCTTCATGAGGCCAGAAACTTAGAGAAGCTCATTTTCTCTCCTTCCTTCCTTCCTTCAGCACAGGCTGCATTCCCAAACTCACCCCTTCACAGACTCATGGAGACAGCCACCAAGTTCACCAGTGCCCCCTCCCAGCATTGCACACACAGCCTCACCTCCTTCCACACCTCCAACTCATATTGGCTGTAGTCACAGTGTATGTTCCTGAGTCCAACTGTCACTCATAGCAGACATGGCCCCACCTGCATACCTTTTCTGTGCCACACCTCTACCTCCATTGTCTTCCCAGCTTGTGATAAAAGCTGACCCCTCATATCCAACTCAAAGCAAGCTGTCTTTCAAAAAGCACTGGACAAGGCCTCCAGACAGGTCATAGCTCTCTTCTGGAATCCTGGCTCTCCCAAATCCAATCTTGAAGATAGTATCATCCACACAGGGTGCCAGCTACACACAGCAAGCGTATTTTCACAGAAATCATTCTTATCCATCTACCAGACACTTACTGTATACTAAGGAAATGTTTGTTTATTCAAAGAATAGTGAATTTTCTGGTCAAATTCAAACAAAGGAAGAAGGAAGGAGACCAAAACCAAGAGAAGCTAGTCCATATCCCATAGAGACCATAGGAGTACCCTGGATGCTTCTGGGAGCCATTCTGCACCCAAAGTAGGAGCTACAACTGCCAGACTTCTTCCAGGTTCTTCCACTCCACTGTAGACTCTTGGAAGCAGTCACTTTCCCCACTTTTTTTTTCTATTTGTGAAGTCTCAGAGACTAAGGGCAAGTGCTCCAAGGTGGATTTAGAGAATGAATGAAAAAATTAATGACCATAGTGCTGCATGACTATGGCCATTAAGTGAATTGTTTCCACAGATGAAAAATTATCCCAACAAACACCAGCTTTGTTTTCAGGCCAGAACACACTTCAATTTTTTTCTTTAGCCTCTAATGTGAATCTTATGTCCTGGATGGGCAACTGGCACTCTGAGCACCAATAATGCATGACCACCACCAGCTGTAAAGACTCATAGATCCTACAACTTGGGCAGTGAAGGCAGCACTGAAACAAGGCTGACCTTATGTGCTTTCTTTGTTGCCTCAAGTTGCCAATACCAGCACCCGTAACAGCAGTGACTCCTCAGAGGAAATCCTTTCCTGCCCATTGAAACCCAATCATTTCACCTTGCACTTGTTTCAATGTCCTTGTCTCTGGTTGGTTTTAGAGACAGGCCACCACAGCATCAGTCTGCAGAGCACAGGGGAAGGCAACAGAGACCCAAGGGCTGGTGCTAGGGGTGTGGGGGAAGCAGAGATGTTCAGAGCATGCCAAATGATGTCTCCCATCAGGAGAACATAACAGCTCCCTAACACCTATTAAGAAGAATGGCCAGGGGCAGGTGCCACGGCACAGTAGGTTAATCCTCTGCCTGCGGCACCAGCATCCCATATGGGCACCGGTTCTAGTCCCGGCTGCTTCTCTTCCAATCCAGCTCTCTGCTGTGGCCTGGGAAAGCAGTAGAAGATGGCCCAAGTCCTTGGGCCCCTGCATCCACATGGGAGACCAGGAAGAGAAGCACCTGGCTCCTGGCTTTGGACTGGCACAGCTCCACCCTTATGGCCATTTGGGGAGTGAACCAGCAGATGGAAGACCTTTCTCTCTGTCTCTCCCTCTCACTGTCTGTAAACTCTACCTCTCAAATAAATAAAATCTTAAAACAAAAACAAAAACAAAGAAGAGTGGCCAGAAGAACAGGGTCCCCTTCTCCAGGACCACACACGAAGTCCGAGTGCACATGGCTTGATACCAACAGAGACATGGAGCACACCTTTTCTGTAGTCTCCTTGGGGGAGGTGTGTGGTAAGTAACCATTGCAGGAGCCCACAAACAAACAAAAATCTGGTCCCTCTAACTCGGGTCCTGGGAGGGGTCCAACCATGGGGTCCCAGGAGCCAAAGCCAAGCCCCAGTTTCAGTAACACAGCCCCTATGCAGGAGGGCTCTCGATGTCCTGGAAAGTGTCCTCTCACCCAAGGTCCCCTCTGCCCTTTCGACTGAGTTCCTAAGGACAGCGTTCTCTTCTACCCTGACAGGGAGGAGGACCGGACCTGAGCTCACAGACGCAGTCTACAGATATCGGGCTCCAAAGGCCAGAAACAGACTTTGCTCGGCCTGCTTCGCCCTGTTGCCGTGGTCACACACGCTTCTCCGCCGACCCTCAGGGAAGACATTCGTTTCCGTGAGGGCTGGGGTCGGTCGACGGCTCTGGGTCGCTGTGCAGGTATGCATTGGTGCGGGCCGAACGCAGCCACGAGCCCAACTCCAAGCCCCTCTGCCTCTCCAGGCCGGTGCTCAACAGCACAGCCGCCTCCGGCCCCGCCTCCTGGTGACGTCACAAATGAGGCGCTGGGGGCCACGCCCAGCACCCAGTGTTTCCAATCAACCGCTCCTGCATCCCTGCCTCTATAGCCAGCGCTTTTCCGGTTTGTTCAAGTGCTAGAGGAGTTTGAATTAAGTAGGCAGAATCGGGTGTTTTGAATATAGTTGTGACCTCAAACTTTTTAGCTCTACGCAGTGTGTCACGTGTAAAAGAATCTCTTGGGACTGGCACTGTGGCGTAGTAGGTTAAGCCTAGGCCTTGCAGCAGCGGCATTGCATAGGAGCGCAGTTTGTGTCCCAGCTGCTCCACTTCTGATCCGGCTCACTGCTCTGTCCTGGGAAAGCAGTAGAAGATGGCCTGAGTGCTTGGGCCCCTGCACCCGTGTGGGAGACCAGGAAGAAGCTCCTGGCTCCTGGCCCAGCACCGTTGCCGCCATTTGGTGAGTGAACCAGAGGATGTCTCTGTCTCTCCCTCTCTCTGTAACACTCTCTCTCACATAATTAAATATCTTTTTTTTAAAAAAAATCTCCTTATTGGACAAAAGTCAGTTATTTTGTTTTATAGGTGTTTACTTGCATTTCAGACCCAATTAAATTACACCTACCCCATAAATACAGCAGCAGTTCTCTCTAACAACATTCGGTTAGTACATTTCGTGTTATATATAAAGCTGATGATTTCATCTTTCTCTCAACCTGGTGAGCCAACTTCCCAACATTGACAGGTGGAGGAAACATAGACTATCATCTTGATTTCTAAGAGAGCTAGTGCAGATGTGTAATAATAAAATTGCATCATCTTTAAGGTCAGGCAAGTGAAGTAGCAAAAACTTTTGTTGTGAGTTCCAGTTCCAAGTATTACAGCTTTAGTACAAAGTGGGTTTTACTTGAAAGATGTTCGATATCTAGGGTTCTAATTGTGAAATGCTAACACTTTGGGATAATCTTCTCATATACACATTTCAAATTTGTCACACAAAGTGGGGTGTTTAAGAAGTCATGAAAATATTGCCATGCATAATATATAGCATAAAAAGGCTAAATATGCAATTTACAGATGGACTAGCATGAAAACAGCTATTTCTTGTCAGGATGGATGTGATGGCCAGGTGCTGTTTGCTGCAAAGTATAAGAGAAGGAATTTAAGATCTTTAGTTCTTTTGAAATAGTAGCTATAGAGAGGGCTTCTTCTCATTCAGGTTTACTAGGGCAGCACTTATCTGTACCCTGAGGCACACTTAACTGGGGTTCATCTGATGATCACTTTTCTAATAGTACTTTATGTGAAGAGAGAAAGACCATCATTTATGAATAGTAATTGCTCAGAGAAGATAGGTTTTTAAGTGAATTTCAAAGCATATCCATCCATGTAGTTTATGAATCTCTCGCTGCTGAATTGCTCAGTCACCTGCTTTGACTAGGTAAGAGCACTGGGCACAAAAAAGGAGACAAAACACAACACAGGAGATTAGGGAGTTGGGAATGCAGTGGTTTATGGAGAGCTTAGGTTGTGTGTCCACGTGACCGTGTGTGTGTGTGTGTGTGTGTAGATCCTGTTGGGCCCCAGCAGCCTCCTTAATACAGAAAAAGTCCTGTGGTCAAATTTGAGGCTGATCTGTGTATCTTTTCCTTGAAATCTTTCACCATGGTGGTCAGATATGGGTACCTTTGTTTCAGAAGGATATTCTTGTCTATTCATGAATTGAAAATACTACTACTTATGAAATGGTGTTGGATTGGAAAAAACACTTTCCCTCTACTCTCTCAGATTTTATAACTGAATCTATGAAATAAACCCACCACAGAGCATTTAGCAGGAGAAAAGGTATACAAGTTTACAGATTTTAATATTATGTGCATGAGTACATCTTAAGAAAAGAAGTGAATACCCCCACAGCTGTGATGTTTAAGAGTTTATACACCCTCTTCATATGGAAGAGGTGTATAATTAACAAAAGGAGTCACTGTGCACTTGCTCCCCATGTCGGACCTCTGTCTTCAATGAGCTGTACTATGATAATTAACGATAAAACTTGTCTTCAAACAGTACTATATACTTTGTGTGTCTGTGTGGGTGCAAATTGTTGAAATCTTTACTTAGTATAGAGTTGGTCTTCTGTATATAAAGATAATTAAAAATGAATCTCAATGAAGAATGGGATGGGAGAGGGGATAGGAGGTGGGACAGAAGTGGGGTAGGAGGGTGGGTATGGAGGGAAGAACTGCTATATTTCTAAAGCTGTACCTCTGAAGTTTGCATTTATTAAATAAAAACTTTCTAAAAAAATCACAATCATATCTCTCCTCCCAGGAATTCTGTAAGGCAGAGTCCCTGGAAAGAGCAGAGAGTGAAGTCACTCCACTGCATTCATTCAGAAGTGGCAAAGCAAAATTTTAAATGCTATCTCTAGAACCCACATACTTTATTGCTGCAAAGCACAGTTGTATAAGTTCTCTTTCTCTCTCTCTGTCTCTGTATGTGTGTGCATGCATGTGCGCATGGTTTTAGGTAAATAGTTTATTTTGGAATAACTATGGTTGAGTAGCAAAGTTGCAAAAACAATACAGAATTCTCCTCATTCAACTACCTGTAATGCTAATAGCTTATATAATCATGACACATGTGAAAACTTAAAATTTATCATTGTTTCCATGAACTAAACTACAGGTATTATTAAGATTTCATCAGTTTTCCATAAATTTTCTTTTCCAATTCCAGGATTCCACTGCTGCATGATGCATTTTTTTTACTAATTATTTTTATTTATTTGAAAGTCAGAGTTACACAAAGAAGCAGAGAGAGAGAGAGAGAGAGAGAGAGAGAGAGAGAAGTCTTCCATCTGCTGCTTCACTCCCCAATTGGCTGCAATGGCCAGACCTGTGCCCATCCGAAACCAGGAGGCAGGAGCTTTCTCCAGGTCTCCCATGCGGGTTCAGGAGACAAGGGACTTGGGCCATCTTCTACTGCTTTCCTAGGCCATAGCAGAGAGCTGGATCAGAAGTGGGGCAGCCAAGACTCGAACTGGCACCCATATGGGATGAAAGTGTAAGGGTCGCAGAACGTCTACCGCCAAGGAATGACTCCAAGAGACACTCTCATGCAATAGCAAAGGGTTTATTTTCTCCAGCATGCTGGGGCTGTCTGAACACTCAGGAACAGAGCAGCCTCGAGTGAAAGAAGGCTAGGGTTTTTATACAGTGCAACAAACAAATGGGACGGGGTGAGTTCATACAAAGGTCACTAAGTTACAGGAACTTATTGTAGCTCTTTCCGGACTCCTGCAAGTGTTATCTCGTGAGACAGTTACACAAAGCAGTTTTACAAAGCCATTTCTCAAGCGGATGGGGACAGTATCACAGGCAAGTGGGGACACATGTTTCAACAGAGATAATTTGGTTCCTTATCACCGTGGCTACACTTGGATTTTTGCAGTTTCAGTTTTATGGCTTTACTTTTAAGCTTTTAATCCTTCATTCCTCACTTCTTCTTGTGAGGATTTCTAATCCTAGAGATCCTCTGTTTCGGCATTTTCACGTGCTGTATATTGTTGTCTAATTATCATTAGTTTAACATTACTAATTTGTTCCCGCAGGAAGGTGACAAGCCTATTAAGGATGCATAGACCAATGGTTATGATTAGAAGAAGAATTATTAGAGGACCAGCCAGGGCCGACAGTAGAGTCGTGAGCCATGGAGACTGAGTGAACCATGATTCGAACCAGCCCTGTTGTGTCTCCCTTTCTCGCTATCGGTCTCTTAATTGTTCTGTCAGTTTGGCCATTGAGTCCCTTACCACTCCAGTGCAGTCGGCATAGAAGCAACACTCTTTTTTAAGAGCCATGCACAACCCACCTTCCTTTATGAAAACTAAATCCAGCCCTTGTCTATTTTTTTTTTTTGACAGGCAGAGTGGATAGTGAGAGAGAGCCAGAGAGAAAGGTCTTCCTTTTTGCCGTTGGTTCACCCTCCAATGGCTGCTGCGGCCAGCGCATCATGCTGATCCGAAGCCAGGAGCCAGGTGCTTCTCCTGGTCTCCCATGGGGTGCAGGGCCCAAGCACTTGGGCCATCCTCCACTGCCTTCCTGGGCGATAGCAGAGAGCTGGCCTGGAAGAGGGGCAACCGGGATAGAATCCGGTGCCCCAACTGGGACTAGAACCCAGTGTGCCGGCACTGCAAGGCAGAGGATTAGCCTGTTAAGCCACGGCGCCAGCCAGCCCTCGTCTATTTTGCAAAACCACTTCAGACAAAGAGGTCAATGATTGTTTCAAAGCCATTACAGAGGTCTCTATGGCTTTTAGATCTTGCTTTACAGCAGCCTGTAGCTGTGTTAAATGTTGTTTTTCATACACAAGGGCCACCGACCCTGTTCCTATCCCGGCAGCCATCCTAAACCCTAAGAGAATAGCCAGTGTGACAGACACAGGTTCCTATCGGAACCGGGTTGTTCTGCTTTCTATAAGCCCCTCGAAAGTGTCCGCTTCATGGTAAAGCACCCTGGGATACAATTGGACCATTATGCAATAGTCTCTAGATTGATTAAAAATTGAGGTGGAAATGCAGGGAGTCAGTCCAGTACTACAGGCCCACCAGGCCCCTGGGTCAGGTGCCCAATACTGCGAGGCAGAGGTATTGAGAGTAATGGCCTGTTTACATAGGGTCTTAGAAACCTCTGCAGGAGGTGACCCTATGCATAATCCCTTCCCTGACACCTCAGGTAAAGTAAGCTTGTGGCCGCCACTCCAGTCACAAGAAGAGGAGTTTACCATCCGGGGGAGCCCCTGAATGCAGTGCCTTCATAATAAGGGGGCGAGGCAGAGAGGCATAGCCAGCAAGACTGGGTTAAATTTCCCTGGGAAGAGTTTAGAGCAGAGTATGCACCTGTGATTAGGTTAAAAAGTGGGGGATCGGGTTGGCGGCAGGGTTGCGTCAGAGTAGCATGTGAGATGACTTTCAGGGTAGGTCTGAGGATAGGCTGGCTGGGAGTGGGTCTGGGAGTGCCAGGCTTATGGGAAGTGCGTAGCTTGGGTTTGATAACTACATTGGGGCCTACTGGCATTGGGGCCGAGACCTTTTTAATCTGATGGTGAACCATAAGCCCAAGTCATATCCGGTGACATAGTACCTCAGCTCCCATGTTCTTCCCTTCATTCAGCTGGAGAGCGTGGAAATGTCCCTCCCTTTTGTAGTAAAGGTAATGTTTAACGGGTCGCAGAGGGAAGTGTTATTGCAACCAGTTTGGGACAACTTAGGGGTGACACATTTGTCTCTTCCTTCAGGGGTGAAGTTGCGATGTACTGTGATCCAGTCCCAACCGGAAGATGGTTTCCACCAGGCGGATCCAGTGGTCTTGCACCCCCAGGCTTTACAATATAAAGACTCTGGTCCCCCACACTGTCAGATCTGTTGTCTACTCCTGCCATCCTTAGGGCATACATAAAATTCACGCTGACGAAGGAAGCAGCGTCTTTGCTCATCCTGACACCCATAGTAGTCCCCTAGGTAGGACCGGGGGTAATACCCATCCCTGAGGCCTTTTACAGGAATGCTGTTAGGGCTCACACTATCCAGATCCCAGGTATCTAGTCCAGCCGCCAATTGACATACATCTGGGTGGAGGGTGGGCCACCATGTCCCAGGGGTATGTGTCCCATTAATAGACCAGGCCACCTGCCCAATGGGAGTAGAAACCTCCCACACCAGTAGTTGGGGTGCATGGGGATTACTGAATCGAACCCAAAGTTTAAGGGGATTCTCAGTTTTTTCCAATTGCCACTCCGGTCTTGCAGGTGGAGTGGGCTTGAGGTGGGATGCATGGATCCAGGAAGCGACACCATCGACTGTAACTGCCGTCAGGGTTGTGAGGAGCACCATGTAGGGGCCTTTCCACCGCGGTTCCAGGTTGTGCGCTTGATGTCTTCACATGTACCAGAGTCTCCGACCTGGAAGGAGTGTGGCACAGTCACTTCTCCCAGCTGATAGTTAGCAGACAGTTGCTGCCAGATGAGCTTTTGGACCTCTTCCAAGCCACCGATCAGGGGGCTGCTGGATGACACTTTCTAGGGAAAGCGGAGCTATGATGGTTAATTTTTGTCCCAGAGTCAATTTGTCCACATCTTTAGCCAACAAGGCAGCCGCTTCAATGGCCTTTAAGCATCGGGGCCATCCACTTGTCACCGCGTCCAGGCGCTTAGATAGATAGGTAACTGGCCACTTCCAGGGTCCCAAAGTCTGGGTTAGGACTCCCTGAGCCACCCCTTTTCTCTCTTCGATGTAAAGGATGGACAGCTTTTTAACATTTGGCAAAGCCAGTGCTGGAGCCATTAGCAGGGCTCATTTGATATCATCAAAGGCCCGTTGCTGTTCGGGCCCCCAGGTAAAGTTTTCATTACCCTTGAGAAGTGTGTGAAGTTGGGCAGCCAGAGAGGCAAACCCTGGCATTCACAATCTACAGAACCCAGCTGTTCCCAGGAATTCCCGGAGCTGTTTTCAGGAAGTGGGTGTGGGGATCTGGGGTACAGTCTTTTTGCGGGCTTCCGTCAGCCAGCGCCTTCCATCCTTGAGGGTGTAGCCTAGGAAGGTAACTTCCTGCTGGCACAATTGGGCCTTTTTGGCAGAGGCCCGATACTCCAGCCTGGCTAATTCCCGTAAGAGTGACTGAGTCCCGTACTCACATTGTTCCTGGGTCATTGTGGCCAACAGTAGGTCATCCACGTACTGTAGCAGCGTTACCTCTGGATAGTCACTTCTGAAGTGGCTTAGATTGTGATGAAGCACCTCATCAAAGATAGTAGGGGAGTTTTTGAAACCTTGTGGCAAGCGGGTCCAAGTTAGTTGTCCTGATATTCCCGCCTCAGGATCTAGCCACTCAAAGGCAAATAGAGGTTGACTGTCTGCATGTAGCCATAAACAGAAAAACACATCCTTCAGGTACAATACAGTGTACCAAGTATGACCGAGACTGAGGATGCTTAGGAGGTTGTAAGGGTTAGGCACAGTAGGATGGATATCCTGTACTCAGTTATTAACCTCTCTTAAGTCCTGTACGGGGTGACAGTCCTGAGTCCCAGGTTTTTTAACAGGCAGTAAGGGTGTATTCCACGCTGAATGGAAAGGCTTCAAGACTCCTAGGGAAAGCAGTTTTTTTTATGTGGGGCCTTATTTCTTCCTTGGCTTCTTTGCTTATAGGGTATTGCCTGACCCGGATGGGGGTGGCACTGGTTTTTAAGGTTACCACTACCGGCGGTTGGTGGGTGGCCAGTCCTAGCCCCGCCTTTTCTGCCCAGGAGGCAGGGAAGTTGGTAAGCCAAGGTTGGACTTCCTGTTCCTGGGTTTTCACTGGACTTTCATGGAGTTGGTACTCATCTTCTGACATGGACAAAATGGTAGCCACCGGGGATTTTACCAGAGGATTTAAAAATTCCACCTGAGGGTCGGCCGGCTCAAATGTTATCCGGGCCCTTAATTTGGTAAGTAGCTCTCTCCCCATTAAGGGGACCAGACAATCAGGGATTACTAGGAAGGAGTGTTGCACTTTTCCCCTCCCCAGGTCCACAGTTCTCTTTGTTGTCCAGGGCTGGTACCAGCTCCCATTTGCCCCTCTAACTAGGGATCTCTTGCTGGACAGTGGTCCCAGTGGGGCTTGTAGAGTGGAATAAACTGTGCCGGTATCCACTTCAAAGTTGATGGGCGTCCCCTCCACATTACATTTTACCCTGAGCTCGGGGAGGGGATCCGAGCCCCGTCGCCCCTAATCTTCCTCTTCAAGGGCAAGGACTGCTGGTTTAGACTGGGCATTTTTCTTTTTGGGGCACTCCTTTGCCCAGTGTCCCTTGTCTTTGCAGTAGGCACATTGGTCCGGGCCCAAGGGAGAGTGACACCGTCGGCCCAGGTTATTTCCCTTACTGTCTCCCTTTCCTTTTCTTTCCTTTGTTCCTTCTCCTCTTCAGTCTCCCTCTTGTGGAACACCTTATCTGCTTCCTTGACTAGGTCTCTTAGAGTCAAATCCTGGAGTCCCTCTATATGCTGTAGTTTACGGCATATATCTGGGGCAGACTGGCTGATAAAAGCCATGGTCACTGAGGCTCGCTGCTCCTCAGACTGTGGATCAAAAGGTGTATACCTTCGATAGGCTTCCATAAGCCTCTCCAAAAACACCGAGGGAGACTCATCCGGTCCCTGTGTAACTTCCTTTACCTTATCCAGATTAGTGGGCCTACGAGCGGCCACACGGGGACCTGCCACAGAGACTGGTGATAGGTGGACAGATGCTCCCTACCTTCATGCGTGTTAGGGTCCCAATTCGGCCGATGTAAGGGAAATAGATCATCAATGATGCTCTGGAGCTGGGTTGGCCGCCCATCCTGTCCCGGAACATTTTTCCGGGCTTCCAGGAGTATCTGGTCCCTTTCCTCAGTGGTGAAAAGGGTATTCAGTAACTGCTGACAATTGTCCCAAGTTGGTTGGTGTGAAAACATAAGCGATTCAACAAGACCTGTAAGACACGAATGTTCCTCAGAGAAAGGGGGGTTGTTATTTTTCCAGTTATACAAGTCAGAGGAAGAGAATGGCCAGCATTGTAAAGGCTGCATTTTCCCCCCTTGTCTATTATCTATCATTGGCCTGAAGGGTCGCAGAGGGAGAGTCATGGCTACATTCTGAGGACCTTGTACTCGCCGACTTCGGGTTCCCTGGGCAGGTCCTCCCTATGGAGGCGATGAGGGGGAGGAGGCAGAAGAGGTGAGGGATAAGGGTGAAGAGGTGGAGGGTGAGGGTAAAGCAGACGGCAGCTTTACCCGCTACACCACAGTGCCGACATGGATCATGAGTTTTGACCCTTAAACACAAAGTAAACTGAATATTGAGCTACTGGTAGGGTCAAGCCCCTTCACTACAGATTAGCTGTGTGGGACAGATAGCACTTGCAGTTGATGCTTGGTGGAAACCCTATTTGAGTTAGAACACTTAGAAAAGATGTGCAGAGATAAATTTTAATTCTTTTTAGAACTTTAGGTATTTTACATAATTCAAGTACTTTATCCACATGTAAGCAGTAGATCAGTAAGTGAATTTGTGTATCTCAAGAAACAAAAAATCTCTATACAGAGAAAATTCTACAAAGAAATGAACTCCAGTGTTTTTTTTAAAGATTTATTTACTTACTTGAAAGTCAGAGTTACACAGAGAGAGAAGGACAGGCAGAGAGAGAGAGAGAGAGAGAGAGAGAGAGGTCTTCCATCCACTGGTTCACTCCATAGATGGCAGCAATGGCCAGAGCTGTGCTGATCCAAAGTCAGGAGCCAGGAGTTTCTTCTGGGTCTCCCATGCAGTTGCAGGGGTCCAAGGACTTGGGCCATCTTCTGCTGCTTTCCCAGGCCATATCAGAGAGCTTGCTTGGAAGTGGAGCATCTGAGACTTGAACTGGCACCCATATGGGATACCGGCACTGCAGGCGGCGGCTTTACCTGCTATGCCAGTGTGCTGGCCCCCCAGTGTTAAGAACTTAAAATTGAAGATGCATTTGAATCCCAGTACATTCAGTACTACTAGTGCATTCAGTAATACTTCCCCTGAAAGCAGAGGCTCCTTGCCCTTGTTTCCCACTGGAATCACCAGGAGATCATCAAGAAACACAAATGGATTAGGGTACCTTTTTCCCCAGATGTCCCATCAACTCAGATGTCCATCAACAGATGACTGGATAAAGAAATTATGGTATATATACACTATGGAATATCACTCAGCAGTAAAAAAAATTAAACCCTGTTTTTTGCAATAAAATGGATGCAACTAGAAACTATTATGTTTAGTGAAATAAAGCAGTCCCAAAAAGACACATATCATATGTTTTCTCTGATCTGGGGTAACTAATAGATCCCTAAATATGTATTATATTGGGGTAAAATGGATATTTTGAGATTCGATGATTTTTTACAGCCCCTTTTTCTGCTGTTAAGTAACAGTATTTTTTTCTTCATACTATTTGTTGAACTCTTAGTGTAGGGTTAACTTTATGAGTATAATGAAAACTGAAAATAGATTTTTGTAAAAATTAAGAGTGGGAGTAGGAGAAGGAGGAGGAAGAGGGTTTGGAGCATGGGTGGGAGGGAGGGTAAGGTGGGAAGCATCACTATGCTCCTAAATTTGTACATATGAAACACATGAAACTTCTATACCTTAAAAATTCAAAAAAGAAATACCAATTCCCAAGTCCCCTTGTACCCATACATTTGGATTTCATCAGTTCCAGGTGGGCGTGGATTTAGGAATTTTTAAAAGATAACCCAGTGATTCTAATATGCAGTCAAATTTTCCATCTGCTGCCTCCAATGTCTCAGCATTTCTGCTGAAGATCAAAAACTGAGGACAGTGGAAACAAGTGTCCACACACTCAAGTGAGTGTTGATTGTCCCATCTGGAATGCATGTAGAAAGCCTGATAGTCCAGAACCAACACTTCCTGGAATCACAAACCTATGGTAGCTTCTGGTAACATCCTTCCCACACCACACTCTACCTCTTCCCAGGCCTCTTCTTCCTAGCGGGCATCTTCGACTCATCCAGCTTCATCATCTCCATGCAGCAGCTCACAATTCTATTTTCTCCAGTGCCAGGCCCTACCTTGTCCCCTCTCCAACTTCTCGTAACTTGGAGCACTCTGGTCCTGTTCCCAGCCTGCATCCACCTCAATCTCTGGGAATTCTTTGAGACAGGGACTGTGACTTTAACACTTATTGCGACAGCAGTTCCCACAGCAGCTTAAGTTGCTGTTGGTGACACCTGCACAGCTTATCTGCATGCCTGGTTCGCATCCTGGCTACTCCACTGTCCAACCCAGCTTCCTGATAATGCATCCTTAGAGGCAGCAGATGATGGCTTCAAGCATTTGGGGCCTGTAACTCATGTGGGAGACTCAGATGGAGTTCGAGACATTTGTATTTGGCATTGCCCAGCCCTGGCAGTGGCAGGCTTTTGGAGAGTGAACCAGCAGATAGAAGATCTCTCTGTCTCTGTTTCTGGTTTTGCCTTGCTCTCTGCCTGCCTTTCTCTGTGTCTCTGCCCCCTCAAATAAATGAATGAATGAAAATATTTTATAAATTGTAAAATACTTGATGATAAAAAATTATAATAATGTGTAAGTATGCATTTACAATATGATTATATATAGAGTTTATATGTACTGGTTAAGGGGACAGTGTTGTAATTCATCAGATAAGCTGCCATATTTTACACTGGCATCCCACAGTGGAGTGGGAGTTTGAGCCCTGGATACCCTGCTTTTGATCCAGTTTCCTGCTATTGTACCTGGGAAGGCAGTCAAATATGGCTCAAGCACTGTGACCTGCTACTTATGGTGGGAGACGTGGTTCCTGGGTTCAGACTGGCTCACTCCTGACTGTTGTGGCCAGCACATAGAAATTTCTATCTCTATCTCTATCTATCTCTATCTCTATCTCTATCTCTATCTCTATCTCTGACTCTGACTCTGACTCTGACTCTGTCTCTCTCCCTCTATCCCTCTCTCTCTCCTACTCTCCCTCTATCTTTCTCTCTGAAAGGAAATATAATATAGGAAATAAAAAAAGGTGTATAGGGGAATAGTATGGGACTTAATACTCTAAACTTGCATATAAAAAGCTGTAAGATTTCACTCTTATACTTTCTGGTGGACATTTATAAAGAAGACAAGGGCATGACAATTCCACTTCCACATCAGTTCCAAAAACTTCACCTACTCTGGTGCTTGTGTGAGGGTGTATGAGCATTTGCATGTGTGAGTGTGTGTTTACAAACATTAATGGTACTAAGTAGATTTACTGTTCTATTTCTAGCATTTCTGTGCTGCCTTGTTAATAGGAGAAATGTAGAAACAGGACTCTGGTATGACCCTGATCTTCTTTAGTGCTTCTGGATTCAAACTGGGTAATTCACACAACAAATTTGAATGAGGTATACCTTGTGGCACTTATCATTCCAAAAGGCAATGTGAAACTTTTGTTTCTGGAAGAAATAAAAGATGCATCTGTGGCATATATATTTATATATTTATATTATAAATACATTTATTTATAAATATTCATATTTATATTTATCTATTTATTTATAATATACACCACAATTTCTTTATCCAATCATCAGTGGATGGGGATCTGGGTTGATTCCATATCTTAGCTATTGTGACTTGGGCTGTTATAAACAAGGGAATACAGATAACTCTTTCATATTCTGATTTCATTTCACTTGGATAAATTCCCAGGAGAGGGATGGCTGAGTCTTATGGTAGATCTACTTTCAGATTTTTGAAGAATCTTCATATTGTCTTCCATAATGGTTGTACTGGCTTACATTTCCACCTACAGTTTATTTTTTTTTTTTAACTTTTATTTAATGAATATAAATTTCCAGTATACAGCTTATGGATTACAATGGCTTCCCCTTCCCATAATTTCCCTCCCACCCGCAACCCTCCCCTCTCCCGCTCCCTCTCCCCTTCCATTCACATTAAAATTAATTTTCAATTCTCTTTATATAAAGAAGATCAATTTAGTATATATTAAGTTAAGATTTCAACAATTTGCACCACATAGAAACACAAAGTGAAACATACTGTTTGAGTACTAGTTATAGCATTAAATCAAAATGTACAGTACATTAAGGACAGAGATCCCACATGAGGAGCAAGCGCATAGTGGCTCCTGTTGTTGACCCAACAAATTGACACTCTAGTTTATGGCACCAGTAACCACCCTAGGCTGTCGTCATGAGTTGCCAAGGCTATGGAAGCCTTCCAAGTTCCCCGACTCTGATCATATTTAGAAAAGGTCATAAAAGACAGGGTGAGGATAGTAACCAATGATCCTAAGAGTGGCATTTACCAGCTCTGAACAATTATACAGCATTAAGTGGGGAAGAGGACCATCAGTACACATAGGTTGGGAGTAGAGCCATTGGTGGTAGAGTAGAGGTTATGATTACAAAGGAATGAGGCCCAAGTGGACTAGACAGGGTCTAGAACAAAGGACAGAGTCATTATTAGAGGAGCTAAGAAAGGTGTTGTCTAAGCTACAATTAAGTTTTCTGATTGAGAGGCAAATAGAACCTGATAGAAGGGGCTTGATAATAATCTGGTGGGCTTTAGGCCTTGTAAGTTAAGAGGCCCAGACCTATCTATCTCTTCACATGGGGTATATCCTAAGGGAGGTGTGAACCTCCTAGGGGAAGGCACTCTGTTGACTTTCATGACTTGGCTGGGCTGGGAGGAGAGCTGGCCAGGTAAAGGCAGGGGGCATCTCTAACAAGAAATTTACAGTTCTGCCTGCAATGTTGCTGACCCTACTTGACCATCCCCTCAGCTGCAGTGGTCACTTTGGAAGTTGGGCTGAGTGAAGGGCTTTTCAGCTTGGAGCCAATAAGATCTGTGGCTCTGACCTGGGCATCCTTCGAGTCCAGGGCAGGTCCATTTCCAGTGACCCAACTCTTGGCAGAGCTGCCAGGGCTCTTCACAAGCTTACTTCTGCTGAAGCCCAGACTTACCACATTGAAAGCCACTGCAGTGGACTGGCCTGTTGGGTCTCCTTGAGGGCAGATCACTGTACAGATCAGCCATTAATAGGCCTGCCACCCATTGCTTCTGATGCCTAGCTTTCTTTTCCTCCTGGTTTGTGTTAAAGCAGACCAGAGGATGCAAGTCAAGGGAGTGCCCATGTCCCATCTCTAATCTTCGGTGGCCTGAACTACAAGTCTATAGTCACAGGCATGTTCTGTAGTAGTTTTTCTAAGGTAGACAATGCCCATGAGGAAAATTATATTCTCACTTTAAAACTTTCTTTCCCTTTGGTCTGAAAGGGAGGTTTTTTTTTTTTTCTACTTACTGTATACTTCGCTAATGGCGATGTGAATCTAGCTATGAGATTATTATTTAAGCTCTTATTTTGGCTATGCTATTACAGAAAAATGTTAGCCATCTCTTATAAGGTCTAAAGATTAAATTGTGCGTCCTACAGATTCCTTCATAATAGAATTAATTCCCTACCTTGAAGAGAATAGAGAAATGAAAGAACAAGTTGGGCTTAGAATAGAGAAATGAGGGAGCAAGTCCTAGATCACTTGCTGAAAATAGCAATATTACATGAATACTTAGCAAACCGTTTCAACCCTTAGATAAGCACTTAATAAAACATTTACCAGAAGGTCCAATGCCTTCTATAAATTTTAAGAATCATGTATTTGAAAACACCTCTTAAATATCTAAGATGGTGTAGTTTGTTTAACCAGTAAATTTAAGCACAACCATTAAAATGTTTTTAGTTTCTTTCTACCAACAAGTTTAAAACATATGATACACAGATTCAGGTCACACAAATTAAAATGTATCTTTGATTGATTTTAGCAGCTTAAATTTATGGACAATCTTATCTAAAAGCCATTTAAAATAAAACTTAATAAAATTTCCCCATGTGGACATACAATATGTACGCACATATAACATAGCATAATAGACCAATATCAAAATCCAAAATATCTGGTTGAACTAAGATTCCTTAAAATCATGACATAACATAGTCCAAATTTGATCATTGTTACAAGGTGATTATTCAAGTCTTTGAAAATAAGCACATAGTTAAATAACCCATAGCTCTTAATAAAAATTCAGCTGTTTTTGAACCATTAGAATTTAACAGACATCAAGAGAACATAATAGATTACTTTAACACATTGCTCTAACAGTGCATCAGAGTTTAATTCTATGTCAAAGAGCAATTGAGCTTCCTGTGATCTTTTGCTGTGAGGTTTCCTTCCTTTACCTTCTTTCATATTGGTGACCATGTTTCTGTGTTTCTGTGTGTAACACATCTTTAAGCATCTTTTGCAGGGCAGGATGAGTGGCAACATATTCTTTCAGTTTCTGTTTGCTATGAAAAGTCTTAATTTCACCTTCATTCACAAATGAGAGCTTTGCAGGATATAATATTCTGGGCTGGCAGTTTTTCTCTCTTAGTACCTGGGCTATGTCTCGCCATTCCCTTCTAGCTTGTAGGGTTTCTGATGAGAAGTCTGCTGTGAGTCTAATTGGAGATCCTCTGAGAGTAATCTGACGTTTCTCTCTTGCACCTTTTAGAATCTTTTCTTTATGTTTCACTGTGGTGAGTTTGATTATGACGTGTCGTGGTGAGGATCTCTTTTGGTCATGTTTATTAGGGGTTCTATAAGCTTCCTGTACTAAGATGCCTCTGTCCTTCTCCAAACCTGGGAAATTTTCTGCTAGTATCTCACTGAAAATGCCTTCTAATCCTTTCTCCCTCTCCATGCCTTCAGGAACTCCTAGAACCCGAATGTTAGATTTTTTAATAGTATCCTGTAGATTCCCGACAATATTTTTTAGATTTCTAATTTCTTCTTCTTTTCTTTGGTTTGCCTGTTTCCTTTCCTGTTCTCTGTCTTCTAAGTCTGATATTCTCTCTTCTGCTTTGCCCATTCTGTTTTTAAGGCTCTCTAGTGTGTTTGTCATTTGATCTATTGAATTCTTCATTTCATTATGATTTCTCGTCACAATCACCATTTCTTGTTCCACTAGTTGTTTCATTTCATTTTGATTCCTCCTTAATATTTCACTTTCACGAGAGAGATTTTCTATCTTGTCCTTTAAGGATTTCTGTAGTTCAAGAATTTGTTTTTGAGAACTTCTTAATGTTCTTATCAATATTTTGAGATCCGCTTCTTGCATTTCTTCGATCACCTCATCTTCATAATCTTGAGTTGGGGTGTCTTTTTCATTTGGGGGCGTCATAGTGTCTTCCTTGTTCTTGTTACCTCGGTTTTTGCGTTTGTTGTATGGCATGTTGGAGATATTTGGTTTCTTCACTGTGGTGTTTTTTTTTTTTCTTGTTATACTATGACTCTAGATTAAGTGGACTGTCTGCTTTTAGTGGAGCCTTAGAGGCTTGAGATGGGTGTGGACTGAGAGCTGTGTTTGGTTCCTCAGGGTTGAGGGTGTGTCAAGATGACACTCCCAGGTTAGGTGTGGTAAATGTCTCTTTCTTTTGTTGATTCAAAAGGGAAGTAATTCCACACAGCTGAATGTAATTGGAGGTAGTTAGCAGGCAAATGATATACCCACAGGAGCCAGAGATTGGAAGCTCTTTCCCAAGGACCACACAGGGAATCTCTGCTGCCCTCGGTGTGGGCTCCAATTCTGCAGTCTCCCACTGGGTTGCCAAGTTAGATGCTAATCTCCAGTTATTTCACCCCTCCCCCCAGAGTCAGGTTTTTCTGCTAGGCTCAGGGCCGGTGCAGACCTGAGGTCGCCCTGCTTATGACGTATGTCCAAAATGGCGCCTGCTCTTTGTCTTGCTCGCCCTTGAGGGGTGAGCGGAGAGAGAGAAACTCGTGTCCGTTTCGGTCACTTTTTTTTTTTTCCTCTCTCTCTCTTCTAGTTAGCCTGGTGAACTTTTCCCCACGGAGTTTCAAGCCTCGTTCCCTCTAGCCTCCTCTTTCCGCTTGCCCGCTGGTGTCTCGGGCTATGGAGGTTCGGCTCACCTCGCGTTCCAGCGCTGGTGCGTTGAGTCTGCTGCTGGTGTCCCGAACTTGGGCTCCCACGCTCTCCACGCAGGTCCGCTGTGAATCACTAGTTCCGGTAGAGTTTCCTCTGTTGTTTCTTCCCCTACTCTTCCTTGACCCTGCAGTATCTCCACTTTTATTAACCTGTGTCTTGCTGAAGAATATCAATGTGCTCCCTTCCTATTCCGCCATCTTGGATTCTCTCCTCCACCTACAGTTTATTAGGATACCTTTATTTCCACATCCTCACCAGTATTTATTGTTTTTGACTTCTGTATGATAGTCACTATAATTGGGGTGAGGTAAAACCTTATTGTGTTTTTGATTTTCATTTCCCTGATGGCTAGTGATCCTGAGTGTTTTTTCATGTGTCTGTTGGCTATTTGAATTTCGGCCTTTGAAAAATGCTTGTTCGTGTCCTTCGTCTCTTTTCTTAACTGGGTTGTTTGTTTTATTCTTGAGTTTCTTGAGATCTTCATAGATTCTGGATATTAATTCATTATCAGTTGCATAGTTTGCAAATCTTTTCTCATATTCTGTCTGTTGCCTCTTTGTTGAGTAATTCCTTTGCATTGTAAAAGATATAACTCTATTTGTCTACTTTTTGCTTTTATTGTCTCTATTTTTCCAAGAAGTCTCTGCCTATACCAATGTCTTGCAGAATTTTCCCAGTGTTTTCCTCTAGTAATTTCATGGTTTCTGGTCATCAATTTAGATCCTTGATTTATTTTGAGTTGATTTTTAAAGTAAGATGTAACAAAGGTGTCTTGTTTCATAAGTCTGTTTGTAGAGATTCCATTTTCCCAGCACCATTTGTTGTCAAAGAGACTTTCCTTTCTCCAGAGATTGATTTTAGCTCCTGATGTTAAAGATTAATTGGTTGTAGATACATTAATTGATTTTTGGAGTTTCTATTCTGTTCCATTGGTCTACATGTCTGCTTTTTTAAAGATTTACTTATTTATTTGAAAGTGTTGTACAGAGAAAGGAGAGGTAGAGAAAGAGAGAGGTCTTCCATCCAATGGTTCACTCCCCAATTGGCCACAATGGCTGAAACTGCACCTATCTGAAGCCAGGAGCCAGAAGCTTCTTCCGGGTTTCCCACGTAGGTGCAGGGACCCAAGCATTAGGGCCATCTCCTACCGCCACAGCAGAGAGCTGGATCAGAAGTGGAGCAGCTGGGTCTTGAACCGGCACCCAAATGAGATGCTGGCACTTCAGGCCAGGGCTTTTAACCCACTGCACCACATCACTGGCCCCTTACATGTCTGCTGTTGTTCCAGTAACAGGCTGCTTTGATTATATTGCCCCATAGTAAACCTTGAAATCTGGTACTGTGAAGTCTCTGGCTTTGTTTCTGTTGATTAATGTTGCTTTAACTATTCGGGATCTCTTGTGTTTCCAAAAGCATTTTAGCAAAATTTTTTTTCTAGATCTGAGAAGAATGTTATTTTGATTGGGATCACACTGAATCTCTAATTTGCTTTAGGTACTATTAATATCAAAATTGATATTAATTCCTCCAAGGAACAAACAACAAAATTTTTCCATTTTTTTGTGTCTTCTATTTCTGTCTTCAATGTTTTATAATTTTCATTGTAGAGATCTTTCACCTCCTTGGTTAAATTTTTTCCAAAGTATTTAAAAATATTTGTAGCTATTGTGACTAGGACTGCTCTTACAAGTTCTTTTTCAGCCATAGCATTGTCTGTGTATACAAAGGCTGATTTTTATGTGTTGATCTATATCCTGCAACTTTACCAAACTCTGATACGAGTCTCAATAGTTTCTTAGTTGAATCTTTTAGTTTCCTTATATGTAGGAGTATATCATCTGCAAAATGGGATAATTTTACTTTCTCCTTTCTAATTTATATCCTTTTGATTTCTTTTTCTTTCCTAATGGTTCTGACTAAAAGTTTCAGGACCATATTGAATAGCAAAGGTGAAAAAGGGCATCCTTGTCTGGTTCCTCATTTAATTGAAATGCTTCCAACTTCTCCCCCTTCAATATGATGTTAAGGAATGTTCCTTCTATACCTAATTTGCTCCAGGTTTTTATCATGAAAGGATGTTGTCTTTTAACAAATGCTTTCTTTGTGTCTATTGACATAATAATATGGGTTTTATTATTCAATTAGTTTATGTGTTGTATCACATTTATTGATTTGTGTATATTGAACCATCCCTGAATATCAGGGAAAAAATCTCACTGGATCCAGGTGTATGATCTTTCTGAGGTATTATTGCATTCGATTAGCTGGTATTTTGTTGAGGATTTTCACATCTATGCTCATCAGGGATATTGGTCTGTAGTTCTCTTTCTTTGTTGTATGTTTTTCTGATTTTGGAATTAAGGTGACGCATACATAACCACTACAAATGTTGGCACATTGCACCTATGTCCTTGCCTCTTCTTTTTCCTTCAATATCCATTGAAATGGACAGAAAAATGTTTGGCTCTCAGAGTATACAACTTGGTTTCTCAAAGTTACAAATAGTACTATTTTGGGGAGTGCTAATTTTCAAAACGTTTTACTGAGGTATAATCTACATAAGCTTATTAGTATGTCACAGAGCCATGCAGCCATTACCATAACCTCATTAGGGCATTTTCATTTCTCTGGAGAGAAATTCTCCCTCTTTGCACTCACCCCTCTTGACTTTCCCAGTCCTATGCAATCCCTGGTCATCTTGTGTCTCTACGAATGAGCCTTGAACTGACATTTCTGGGTAGAGTTATGTTTTTTTTTTTTTTAAATTATGTCTTTCTTTTTTTTAAGGATTTATTTTATTTATTTTAAAGAGTTACAGAGAGGTAGAGACAGAGAGAGAGGTCCTCCATCCGCTGGTTCACTCCCCAGATGGCTGCAACAGCTGGAGCTGCACTGATCCAAAGCCAGGAGCCAGGAGCTTCTTCTGGGTCTCCCATGTGGGTGCGGGGGCCCAAACACTTGGGCCATTTTCTGCTGCTTTCCCAGGCCATAGCAGAGAGCTGGATTGTAAGTGGAGCAGCTGGGACTAGAACTGGCGCCCAAATGGGATGCTGGCACTTCAGGCCAGGGTATTAACCCACTGCGCCATAGTGCAGGCCCCGAGTTATAAGTTCTGTGATCTTTTGAGTATGTTTTATTGCATTTTCTGCTGTGCATTCATCATTCTTCATGCTGTTGTTGGGTAAATCATTTTGTATATTTTATGCATACAACCTTTTAAAAATTACTTGATAAATATTGGATAGTATGCAATTTGGATTATTATGTTATTGCTATTATGAATATTCACATGTAGATCTTTGTGTGGCTATATGTTTTCATTTCTTTGGGCACATACCTGAGAGTGTGATTTCCAGATCCTAAAGTGGTTTTGTGTTTGATATTGTGAGGAGTCAATTTGTTTTTCAAAGTGACTCCTCTATCTTACACGCCTACATGAAATATATGAAGAATTCCTGTTCTACACAATTTTGCCAACCATTGTTACTGTCTCAATTACAACCATTCCAGAGAATGTTAATTTTGCTTTAATGTTATTTGCTTTTCACTAATGATTAATGATTTTGTGTATTATTTCATGTTTAATTATAATGGTGTATCTTCTATGTAGGAATTCTTTTCAATTTTGTAATTTTTTAGAAAGTTCTTTTGCTCTCCTACCCCTCGCTCAGCTGCCTCTACCCCGACCCATGCATGGCATCCTGGATTTCTGTCACCTTTATTCAAATGATCAATTGTCTTTTTATTACTGACTTATAAGAGTTTTTTTTTATAGTCAATGGCTACAAGTACTCATCAATTATATAATGAGATATTTTCTCCCAATGACTTGTATTTTCATTTTTTCCTTGGTGTTGTTTGAAGAGAAAAGGTGTAAGTTTGGGAGAATACAATCAATCATTTTTCTTGATTATATTTTTCATGTGCTGTCTAAAAAAGTCATTACCTAACACAAGATCACAAAATTTCTACAGTATTTGTTTAAGAACTTTAAAGCTCTTTTTCTTACCTTGAGGTCTGTTATCCACTGGGACTACTATTTGTAGGTTTGAGTTGGGGTCCAACTTTCTCTAGGTGCTTGTGGACATTCAGTGTTCCTGGCACCATATGTTATAAAGAATGTTCTTTTCTCAAAGAAATTCTAAACATCTTTGTCAAAATCTCTTTAACATAAATGAAAATGTCTAGGAATGGGCCTTCAAATCTGTTAGTTTACATGAATCCTACCTTATGCTAATAACACACTCTTTTGAACAACACAACTTCATAATTAGATTTACTTTTTTTTTTTTAATTTTTTTTTAACTTTTATTTAATGAATATAAATTTCCAAAGTATAGCCCATGGGTTACAATGGCTTCCCCCCTCCCATAACTTCCCTCCCGCCCACAATCCTCCCCCTTCCCGCTCCCTTTCCCCTTCCATTCATGTAAAGATTCATTTTCAATTCTCTTTGTATACAGAAGAACAGTTTAGTATATATTAGGTAAAGATTTCAACATTTTGCCCATATAGCAACACAAAGTGAAAAAACTACCATTGGATTACTAATTATAGCATTAAATAGCAATGTACAGCACATTAAAGACAGAGATCCTACATAATTTTTTTTCAAATTAATTAATTTTCTATGCCATTTCCATTTTAACACCAGGTTGTTTTTTTTTTTTCATTTACAATTCTCTTTATATACAGAAGATCAATTCAGTATATAATTAGTAAAGACCTCATCAGTTTGTGCCCACACAGAAACGCAAAGTATAAAAATACTGTTTCAGTACTGGTTATAGCATCACTTCGCTTTAGACGACACATTAGGGACAGATCCCACATGGGGTGTAAGTACACAGTGACTCCTGTTGCTGATTTAACAATTTGACACTCCTGTTCATGGCGTCAGTAATCTCCCTAGGCTCTAGTCATGAGTTGCCAGGGCTATGGAAGCCTTTAGAGTTCGCTGTCTTCGATCTTATTCCGATAGGGTCATAGTCAAAGTGGAAGTTCTCTCCTCCCTTCGGAGAAGGGTACCTCCTTCTTTGATGGCCCCGTTCTTTCCACTGGGATCTCACTCACAGAGATCATTCATTTAGGTCTTTTTTTTTTCCCATGATATCTTGGCTTTCCATGCCTGCTATACTCTCATGGGCTCTTCAGCCAGATCTGAATGCCTTGAGGGCTGATTCTGAGGCCGGAGTGTTGTTTAGGACATCTGCCATCCTATGAATCTGCTGTGTATCCCACTTCCCATGTTGGATCTTTCTCTCCCTTTTTGATTCTATCAGTTAGTATTAGCAGATACTTGTCTTGTTTGTGTGATCTCTTTGACTCTTAGACCTATCAGAACTATCAATTGTGAGCTGAAATTGATCACTTGGACTAGTGCGATGGCATTGGTACATGCCATCTTGATGGGATTGTGTTGGAATCCCCTGGCACATTTCTAACTCCACCATTTGCGGCCAGTCTGATTGAGCATGTTCCAAATTGTTCGTCTCCTCCCTCTCTTTTTCCACTCTTAGATTTAACAGGGATCACTTTTCAGTTAAAATTTAAACACCTAAGAATAATTGTGTGTTAATTACTGAGTTCAGCCAATAGTACTAGAACAACAACAACAACAACAAATACTAAAAAGGATAAAGTATTACATTGTACATCTAAAGTCAGGACAGGAGCTGATCAGTTCATTGTTGCTTATAGTGTCCATTTCACTTAACAGGTTTCCCCTTTGGCGCTCAGTTGTCACCGATCAGGGAAAACAAATGATATTTTTCTCTTTGGGACTGGCTTAATTCACTCAGCATGATGTTTTCCAGATTGCTCCATCTTGTTGCAAATGACTGGGTTTCGTTGTTTCTTACTGCTGTATAGTATTCTATGGAGTACATGTCCCATAATTTCTTTATCCAGTCTACTGTTGATGGGCATTTGGGTTGGTTCCAGGTCTTAGCTATTGTGAATTGAGCTGCAATAAACATTAATGTGCAGATGGCTTTTTTATTTGCCAAATTAATTTCCTTTGGGTAAATTCCAAGGAGTGGAATGGCTGGGTTGTATGGTAGGGTTATGTTCAGGTTTCTGAGGAATCTCCAGACTGACTTCCATAGTGGCTTAACCAGTTTGCATTCCCACCAACAGTGGGTTAGTGTCCCTTTTTCCCCACATCCTCTCCAGCATCTGTTGTTGGTCGATTTCTGAATGTGAGCCATTCTCACCGGGGTGAGATGGAACCTCATTGTGGTTTTGATTTGCATTTCTCTGATTGCTAGTGATTTTGAACATTTTTTCATGTGTCTGTTGGCCATTTGGATTTCCTCTTTCGAAAAATGTCTGTTGAGGTCCTTGGCCCATCTCTTAAGTGGGTTGTTTGTTTTGTTGTTGTGGATTTTCTTGATTTCTTTGTAGATTCTGGTTATCAATCCTTTATCTGTAGTATAGTTTGCGAATATTTTTTCCCATTCTGTTGGTTGCCTCTTCACTTTCCTGACTGTTTCTTTTGAAGTACAGAAACTTATAATTTGATGCAATCCCAAATGTTAATTTTGGTTTTGACTGCCTGTGCTCCTGGGGTCTTTTCCAAGAAGTCTTTGCCTGTACCTATATCTTGCAGGGTTTCTCCAATGCTCTCTAATAATTTGATGGTTTCGGGTCGTAGATTTAAGTCTTTAATCCATGTTGAGTGAATTTTTGTGTAAGGTGATAGGTATGGGTCTTGCTTCAAGCTTCTGCACGTGGAAATCCAATTTTCCCAGCACCATTTATTGAATAGACTGTCCTTATTCCAGGGATTAGATTTGGATTTGGTCAAATATAAGTTGGCTGTAGATGTTTGGATTGATTTCTGGTGTTTCTATTCTGTTCCATTGGTCTATCCATCTGTTTCTGTACCAGTACCATGCTGTTTTGATAACAACTGCCCTGTAGTATGTCCTAAAATCAGGTATTGTGATGCCTCCGGCTTTGTTTTTGTTGTACAGGATTGCTTTGGCTATTCGAGGTCTTCTGTGTCTCCATATGAATTTCAGCATCATTTTTTCCAGATCTGAGAAGAAGGTCTTCGGGATCTTGATGGGTATTGCATTGAATGTATAAATTGCTTTTGGGAGAATAGACATTTTGATGATATTGATTCTTCCAATCCATGAGCATGGAAGATTTCTCCATTTTTTGGTATCCTCTTCTATTTCTTTCTGTAAGGTTTTGTAGTTTTCATCGTAGAGATCTTTAACGTCTTTGGTTAAGTTTATTCCAAGGTATTTGATTGTTTTTGTAGCTATTGTGAATGGGATTGATTTTAGAAGTTCTTCCTCAGCCGTGGCATTGCCTGTGTATACAAAGGCTGTTGATTTTTGTGCGTTGATTTTATATCCTGCTACTTTGCCAAACTCTTCGATGAGTTCCAGCAGTCTCTTAGTAGAGTTCTTTGGGTCCCCTAAATAAAGAATCATATCATCTGCAAAGAGGGATAGTTTGAGTTCGTCCTTCCCGATTTGTATCCCTTTAATTTCTTTTTCTTGCCTAATAGCTCTTTACTTTTGCAAAGTGCAAATCATCAAATTTTATTATTCATTTTCAAGACAATTTTTGGTATTGTTTCCTTTAAATTTCCATAAGAATTTTAGGGTAATATCATCAGTCTTTATAAAAATATAGTCTATAAAACTTGAAGGAGTTGCATGGAATTTTTAGATCAACTCAGGGGTATTAGGATTTTTTCTTATTACTTCTTTTTAAAAATATTTAGATAGATGACTGACATGATGGATGATATCTGATAGGTAGAGATCTCCCATATACTGCTTCACTTCTCAAATGCCTGTAATAGCCAGAGTTGCTCCAGACTGAATCCAGGACCAAGAATTCCAATTAAGGTGTCCCACATGAGTAGCAAGGACCCAAATACTTGAGCCATCACTTGCTGATTCCCAGGGTCTGCATTAGCAGGAAGCTGGATTTGGGAGCTGATCAGGGATTTGAAATCAGGCACTCTGATATGGAATGCAGGAGTTAAATGCTACTTCAAATGTCTACCCTTCTTAATAGTTTGTTTATTTATTCAATTATTTATTTATGAAGCAGGGTGAGAGAGAGAGAGAGAGAGATAGAGAGAGAGCGAGCTTGCTTTTATCTGCTGATACAGTCCCCAAGTGTCCACCATGGCTGAGGCTGGGCCAGGACCAAAGGCAGTAGCCAGGAAATCAATACAGATCTTCCATTAAGGTAGCAGGAACCCAATTACTTTATCTATCATTGCTGCCTCCCAAGATCTGCATTGGCAGTATGCAAGAATCAAGACCCATAGCTAGTTAGTGAACCTAGGCACAGGGTGTGAATGTCTTAATTTTATTTACGTTATACAAGTTTCATATATTTCATATATATAGATTTAGGAACATAGTGATACGTCCCACCCAACCCTCCCTCTGGCCCATGCTCAAACCTTTCTTCTTTATCCCTCTCCCATTCCAACTCTTAATTTTTACAAAGATCTACTTTTAGTTTACTTATGATCATAATGTTAACCTTATACTAAGTATAAGAATTCAACAAACAGCATGAAGAAAAAACCCACTGTTCCTCAACAGAAGAGACAAGGGCTATAACCAATCATCAAGACTCAAAATGTCCATTTCATTCCAATGCCTTGCATTTTTAGGTACTTTATTATTTACTTAGGATGAGGGGAAACTCAAGAATCTCTAGGTCATATGCATATGTTGTTCACATGGAGACTGAACAACATGCTCCTGAATAAACAGTGGTTCATGGAAGAAATCAAAAGAGAAATAAAAAAGTTTCTGGAAATGAATGAAGATGACAATATATGATATCAAAACTTATGGGATATAGCAGAAGCAGTGTTAAGAGGAAAGTTTATGGCAATTGGTGTCTACATGAAGAAATTGGAAAGATATCAAATAAATGATCTAATAGTACATCTCAAAGACCTAGAAAAACAACAACAAACCAAACTCCAAATTACTAGAAAAGAAATAATTTAAATTAGAGAAGAAATAAAAAAAATTGAAACACGTGGAAATCCAATTTTCCCAGCACCATTTATTGAATAGACTGTCCTTATTCCAGGGATTAGATTTGGATCTTTGGTCAAATATAAGTTGGCTGTAGATGTTTGGATTGATTTCTGGTGTTTCTATTCTGTTCCATTGGTCTATCCATCTGTTTCTGTACCAGTACCATGCTGTTTTGATAACAACTGCCCTGTAGTATGTCCTAAAATCAGGTATTGTGATGCCTCCGGCTTTGTTTTTGTTGTACAGGATTGCTTTGGCTATTCGAGGTCTTCTGTGTCTCCATATGAATTTCAGCATCATTTTTTCCAGATCTGAGAAGAAGGTCTTCGGGATCTTGATGGGTATTGCATTGAATGTATAAATTGCTTTTGGGAGAATAGACATTTTGATGATATTGATTCTTCCAATCCACGAGCATGGAAGATTTCTCCATTTTTTGGTATCCTCTTCTATTTCTTTCTGTAAGGTTTTGTAGTTTTCATCGTAGAGATCATTAACGTCTTTGGTTAAGTTTATTCCAAGGTATTTGATTGTTTTTGTAGCTATTGTGAATGGGATTGATCTTAGAAGTTCTTCCTCAGCCGTGGCATTGCCTGTGTATACAAAGGCTGTTGATTTTTGTGCATTGATTTTATATCCTGCTACTTTGCCAAACTCTTCGATGAGTTCCAGCAGTCTCTTAGTAGAGTTCTTTGGGTCTCCTAAATAAAGAATCATATCATCTGCAAAGAGGGATAGTTTGAGTTCGTCCTTCCCGATTTGTATACCTTTAATTTCTTTTTCTTGCCTAATAGCTCTGGCCAAAACTTCCAGAACTATATTGAATAGCAGTGGTGAGAGAGGGCATCCCTGTCTGGTACCAGATTTCAGTGGAAATGCTTCCAACTTTTCCCCATTCAATAGGATGTTGGCCATGGGTTTTTCATATATTGCTTTGATTGTATTAAGGAATGTTCCTTCCATACCCAGTTTGCTTAGAGTTTTCATCATGAAAGGGTGTTGTATTTTATCAAATGCTTTCTCAGCGTCTATTGAGAGAATCATATGGTTTTTCTTCTGCAGTTTGTTAATGTAGTGTATTACGTTGATTGTTTTGTGAATGTTGAACCATCCCTGCATACCGGGGATGAATCCCACTTGGTCTGGGTGGATGATCTTTCTGATGTGTTGTTGCATTCTATTGGCCAGAATTTTATTGAGTATTTTTGCATCTATGTTCATCAGGGATATTGGTCTCTAATTCTCTTTCAATGTTGTGTCTCTTTCTGGCTTAGGAATTAAGGTGATGGTGGCTTCATAGAAAGAATTTGGGAGGATTCCCTCTTTTTTGATTGCTCTGAATAGTTTGAGAAGAATTTGAGTTAGTTCTTCTCTAAATGTCTGGTAGAACTCAGCAGTGAATCCATCTGGCCCTGGGCTTTTCTTTGTTGGGAGGGCCTTTATTACTGTTTCAATTTCTGTGTCAATTATTGGTCTGTTTAGGTTTTCTATGTCTTCCTGGCTCAATTTAGGGAGGTTGTATGTGTCCAAGAATCTGCCCATTTCTGATAGATTTCCCTGTTTGCTGGCATACAAGTCCTTGTAGTAATTTCTGATGATTCTTTTTATTTCTGTGGCGTCTGTTGTTACGTTTCCCATTTCATCTCTGATCCTATTGATTTGGGTCTTTTCTCTTCTTTTTTTAGTTAGTTGGGCCAATGGGGTGTCAATTTTGTTTATTTTTTCAAAAAACCAGCTCCTCATTTGGCTGATTTTTTGTAATGTTTTTTTTGGATTCAATCCTGTTGATTTCTTCTCTGATTTTAATTATTTCTCTTCTCCTACTGGGTTTGGGTTTGGTTTGCTGCAGGTTTTCTAGATCCTTGAGATGACTTGAAAGCTCATCTATTTGGTGCCTTTCCAATTTCTTGATGTAGGCACCTATTGATATAAACTTTCCTCTTAACACTGCTTTTGTTGTATCCCATAGGTTTTGGTATGTTGTGCTGTTATCCTCATTTACTTCCAGAAAATTTTTGATTTCTCTTTTAATTTCTTCTATGACCCATTGTTCATTCAGGAGCATGTTGTTCAATCTCCATGTGTTTGCACGTGCTCTAGGGATTCCTGAGTTGCCAATTTCCAATTTCATTCCTTTGTGGTCTGAGAAGCTGCATGGTATGATTCTAATTCTTTTGAATTTGCTGAGACTTGCTTTATGGCCTAGTATGTGGTCAATCCTAGAGAGGGTTCCATGTACTGCTGAGAAGAATGTAAAGTCCTTAGATGTAGGATGAACTGTTCTGTAGATATCTGTTAGATCCATTTGGGCTATAGTGTCATTTAAATCTGCTGTCTCCTTATTGATCTTCTGTTCTGTTGATCTGTCTATCTCTGAGAGTGGAGTATTGAAGTCCCCCAGTACTATTGTGTTGGGGTCTAAGTCTCCCTTTAAGTCCCTTAACAAGTCTTTCAAGACCCATACCTATCACCTTACACAAAAATTCACTCAACATGGATTAAAGACTTAAATCTACGACCCGAAACCATCAAATTATTAGAGAGCATTGGAGAAACCCTGCAAGATATAGGCACAGGCAAAGACTTCCTGGAAAATACTCCAACAGCACAGGCAGTCAAAACCAAAATTAACATTTGGGATTGCATCAAATTGAGAAGTTTCTGTACTTCAAAAGAAACAGTCAGGAAAGTGAAGAGGCAACCAACAGAATGGGAAAAAATATTCGCAAGCTATACTACAGATAAAGGATTGATAACCAGAATCTACAAAGAAATCAAGAAAATCCTCAACAACAAAACAAACAACCCACTTAAGAGATGGGCCAAGGACCTCAATAGACATTTTTCGAAAGAGGAAATCCAAATGGCCAAAAGACACATGAAAAAATGTTCAAGATCACTAGCAATCAGAGAAATGCAAATCAAAACCACAATGAGGTTCCATCTCACCCCGGTGAGAATGGCTCACATTCAGAAATCTACCAACAACAGATGCTGGAGAGGATGTGGGGAAAAAGGGACACTAACCCACTGTTGGTGGGAATGCAAACTGGTTAAGCCACTATGGAAGTCTGTCTGGAGATTCCTCAGAAACCTGAACATAACCCTACCATACAACCCAGCCATCCCACTCCTTGGAATTTACCCAAAGGAAATTAATTTGGCAAACAAAAAAGCTGTCTGCACCTTAATGTTTATTGCAGCTCAATTCACAATAGCTAAGACCTGGAACCAACCCAAATGCCCATCAACAGCAGACTGGATAAAGAAATTATGGGACATGTACTCCATAGAATACTATACAGCAGTAAGAAACAACGAAACCCAGTCATTTGCAACAAGATGGAGCAATCTGGAAAACATCATGCTGAGTGAATTAAGACAATCCCAAAGAGAAAAATATCATTTGTTTTCCCTGATCGGTGACAACTGAGCGCCAAAGGGGAAACCTGTTAAGTGAAATGGACACTATAAGCAACAATGAACTGATCAGCTCCTGTCCTGACTTTAGATGTACAATGTAATACTTTATCCTTTTTAGTATTTGTTGTTGTTGTTGTTGTTCTAGTACTATTGGTTGAACTCTGTAATTAACACACAATTATTCTTATGTGTTTAAATTTTAACTGAAAAGTGATCCCTGTTAAATCTAAGAGTGGAAAAAGAGAGGGAGGGGATGAACAATTTGGAACATGCTCAATCGGACTGGCCGCAAATGGTGGAGTTAGAAATGTACCAGGGGATTCCAACACAATCCCATCAAGATGGCATGTACCAATGCCATCGCACTAGTCCAAGTGATCAATTTCAGCTCACAATTGATAGCTCTGATAGGTCTAAGAGTCAAAGAGATCACACAAACAAGACAAGTATCTGCTAATACTAACTGATAGAATCAAAAAGGGAGAGAAAGATCCAACATGGGAAGTGGGATACACAGCAGATTCATAGGATGGCAGATGTCCTAAACAACACTCTGGCCTCAGAATCAGCCCTCAAGGCATTCAGATCTGGCTGAAGAGCCCATGAGAGTATAGCAGGCATGGAAAGCCAAGATACCATGGAAAAAAAAAGACCTAAATGAATGATCTCTGTGAGTGAGATCCCAGTGGAAAGAACGGGGCCATCAAAGAAGGAGGTACCCTTCTCCGAAGGGAGGAGAGAACTTCCACTTTGACTATGACCCTATCGGAATAAGATCAAAGTCAGCGAACTCTAAAGGCTTCCATAGCCCTGGCAACTCATGACTAGAGCCTAGGGAGATTACTGACGCCATGAACAGGAGTGTCAAATTGTTAAATCAGCAACAGGAGTCACTGTGTACTTACACCCCATGTGGGATCTGTCCCTAATGTGTCGTCTAAAGCCAAGTGATGCTATAACTAGTACTGAAACAGTATTTTTATACTTTGCGTTTCTGTGTGGGCACAAACTGATGAGGTCTTTACTAATTATATACTGAAGTGATCTTCTGTATATAAAGAGAATTGGAAATGATAAAAAAACCTGGTGTTAAAATGGAAATGGCATAGAAAATTAATTAATTTGAAAAAAAAATTATGTAGGATCTCTGTCTTTAATGTGCTGTACATTGCTATTTAATGCTATAATTAGTAATCCAATGGTAGTTTTTTCACTTTATGTTGCTATATGGGCAAAATGTTGAAATCTTTACCTAATATACTAAACTGATCTTCTGTATACAAAGAGAATTGAAAATGAATCTTTACATGAATGGAAGGGGAAAGGGAGCGGGAAAGGGGAGGGTTGCAGGCGGGAGGGAAGTTATGGGAGGGGGGAAGCCATTGTAACCCATAAGCTATACTTTGGAAATTTATATTCATTAAATAAAAGTTTAATAAAAAAATAAATAAAATGAAATCAAGAAATTTTAATTAATTTTTTAAAATAAAAAAAAATTGAAACAAAAATGCAAAAGATCAGTGGAATGAAGAGCTGTTTCTTAAAAAAAAATGATTGATACAGCATTAGCCCAATCAACCAAAAAAGAGGGAGAAGATTAAGATCAATAAAGTCAGAGATAAAAAAGGAAATGTAACAATAGATACAACAGGAAAAAAAAGAATCATCAGGAATTAAATTGAAAAACCTAGAAGAAATGGATAGATCCCGGGGCACATGAGTGTTTTAATTCCCTAGGAATGTGATTTTAACAGTATTATATTACATACTGAATATTGGCTATCTTTCTATTTTTTCAGGTCTTCTTTGGGTGGTTTGCGCATTAATTTTTTTCAGTGTTAAAAGCTTTTCTTTTATTGTTACATTTCCCCCCCCAAATGTTGTTTTCTTTTTAATGTTATTATGAGTGAACCTTCTTTCCTAATTTAATTTTCATATTTCTCAATTATGGTATATAAAGTGCATAGAATTGTGCATGTCGTGCTATCTTGTGACCTTACTATCATACCTTGCAATCTTGAACTCATTTATTTGTTCTAGTGAATTCATTATAGATTTTTTTATTTTTATTTTTTTATTTTTTGACAGGCAGAGTGGACAGTGAGAGAGAGAGAGACAGAGAGAAAGGTCTTCCCCTGCCGTTGGTTCACCCTCCAATGGCCGCTGCGGTTGGCGCACTGCGGCTGGCGCACCGCACTGATCCGATGGCAGGAGCCAGGTGCTTATCCTGGTCTCCCATGGAGTGCAGGGCCCAAGCACTTAGGCCATCCTCCACTGCACTCCCTGGCCACAGCAGAGAACTGGCCTGGAAGAGGGGCTACCAGGACAGAATCCGGTGCCCTGACTGGGACTAGAACCCGGTGTGCTGGCGCCTCAAGGCAGAGGATTAGCCTAGTGAGCCACGGCGCCAGCCTCATTATAGATTTTTATGTGCTTTTATATTATCTGAAATAAAAGACAGTCCTTTTCCCAAGTGGAGTGTTTTATTTCTTTTTCTTACATAACATCTTTGGTTAATACTCTCAGTTCAATGTTGAGGAAAGTGGTAAAAGTGGAAATTGTTTCTCTGAATTTAAGATAAACCACCTGGTCTTTCATCATCAAGTGTGGATTAGCTATAGATTTTTTCACAGATGCTACAGATGCTCTTTAGCAGTTATCAGGAGTTCTCTTCTATTTCTACTTTGCTTGAGGTTTTCTAATGACTATATACTGTATTTGTTACAACTTTTCTGTTTTTGCATCTTTATTAGTACTGTGTATTTAATTAACTGATTTTTTTTGGATGTGAGGTCCAAATTGCATTTGTTAAATATTTGCACTTGGCCAAGTTGTTGTGTTTGGTAGAGTTCTTTGAGGATCTCTGTCCTTACACTTAACCAGGATTCCGTTCAATTACTCTTCACATAGAATACTTTTGTCTAGCAAAAACAAAAGTTTGGTTTTGGCCTCACAGTGATGTGGGAGTGTTCCCTTCTCATCTGCTTTATGGAAGTAATTTGTGCACTCTTGGCATCCTCATTAACATCTTGTAGAATTCACCAGTTAAGCCATTGTACTCTGGGCTTTCTTTGTGGGAATGGTTTTCATTTGAATTTTTATTTATAAAAATGAACAAACTTCATGTATTGCATTTGTAAGAGCCTAATGATATTTCTCGACCTACCTTCCTTCCCTCACTCTCATACCCCTTCCTTATTTTCTTATTTTTCTTTTAATTTTTACAAAGACACACTTTAAATTTTCTTCATAATCACAAGTCTAACCCTCTACTACACACGGAATTAAACAAGTAGTAAATAGAAAAAACCACTATTCATCATGAATATAGACAAACTATAAGGAATAATAACATCCCAAAATGTCAGTTGCACTCATATATGTTATATTCATTTAATCTCTTACTATATTCCACTCATGCATTCTATTTCTTGAGATTCTCTGATTAATTTTTGATCAAGCAAAATAATTTATTTCTAAATTTCTATGTATCTGGCATAGGAAATTCAGGAGGTCTGATGTAGGAGAATGAGGCTGCGGGGTAATCAGTGAAGACCAAGAATACAACTGCAGTACTTCACAAAGCAGTCAGTAAATCTAAAGGAAAATAGTAAAAAATGCTGTTTAACATAGAGTTTTTCAACTTAATCCATTAACCAATCTCCTATTTTTCAACAACACTTAAAGAAGACAGAAAAATAAATTTGAATAAAGAAAACTTACAGGGGGCAGTATTATGGTGTAGTGAGTAAAGCTGCCACCTGCCATGTTGGCATTCCATAAAAAGCTCCAGTTCATGTCCTGCTGCTCCACTTCTAATCCAACTAGCTGCTGATGGCCTGGGAAAAACAGTGGAAGATGGTTCAAGCGTTTGGGCCCCTCTTACATGGGAGACTTGAATGAAACTCCAGCTCCTGGCTCTGGCCTGGTTCAGCTCTGGTCATTGCAGCCATTTGGGGAGTGAACCAGTAGATGGAAAATTCTCTGTTTCTCCTTCCCTCTCTGTATCTCTTTCAAATAAATAAGGGCAAAATTACAGAGCAATTTAGCAAACAAGAAATGCTGTGAACAAATGAAAATTTGGTGAATCAAAATGGCATGTACTTAATGTACTAGCCTTTACTATGTCTCAGGGACTATTTTAGGCTGTTTACACAAATAAACTCATTACCTGAGTTTAAGTGGACAACATAAAGATTCATGAAAAATACCAAATTGACATATTTACAAGCATATTCCATGACATTAAGACCATTGCAGCAATAACATTTTGGGTGTACAACTACATGAATATAAAAATTTTAAATAAGTTTATTAGATTTAAAGATGAATGGATAGCATTTTCACTGGTAAACAGAAGAAATACATTATATTCCAAAAACAGAAAAAAATTAAAGTCAAGTTTCAGGACTAAGAATGTTGCTAACTTCATGAGAACAAAAATCCAAAGGTATTAATTAACTAAATGATAGTAGAACACATGAATTACAACCAGCAAATGATATCTAGCTGTACACAAATTTCACTTGCCTCCTTATTAACTTATCAATTTCATGAAAAATTCAACCAGATTATGTTTAAGAGTCAGAGATATCCTAAAAAGGAAGTATAGGGTTTGGAGCTAAAAGACCTAAATTCAGATACAAAATTTATGAGTAATACTTTACTGATACAGAGAACCGAATTCTGACTGCATCAGGTTGGTACTGTTCTGTGATATGGAGTATATCTTTTTCAGAAATGCACCTTAAAAACAAAATATATTTTTAAGTTTAAAAAATATCACCCTCTACAAATTGTGATTATTTCAGGGTATATTTGGGATGCTCCAAATGAAGAAATTCCAGGCATCTCATAAGATGTCAATTGTGTGCAACAGGATATCTGTGTGAATTATTTTATTCACATCATGAAGGACTGAGGAAAGTATGCATAAAGTATCTGAAGAAAGCATATGCAAAAACTTTGCACATTGGAGTTATGTTTAGAATGTTACGAAATAATCATGGGCAAAAGGGATTCTGTTATTTACTTTTGTGGAAAGAGAAAAGACTGTATAATATAAAAAGCATTTTCGAACAAGAATAAAATATAAGGTAAGCAGTAGAAAAGTGTATCAAGCTAATAGACAATATGTGGGTTAACCTTTAAATAAAACTGAGATGATGACAGGATTACTGAACTGGAAATTTGAGCAAAACGAATATAGTGAAGAGAAGAAAAAATCTTAAAGTATAAATATTACTATACATAGGCCAGTGCCGCGGCTCACTAGGCTAATCCTCCACTTGTGGCACCAGCACTCCAGTTCTAGTCCCGGTTGGGGCGCTGGTTCTGTCCCAATTTCTCCTCTTCCAGTCCAGCTCTCTGCTGTGGCCCGGGAGTACAGTGGAGGATGGCTCAAGTCCTTGGGCCCTGCCCCCTCATGGGAGACCAGGAGAAGCATCTGGCTCCTGGCTTCGGATCAGCGCAGCGCGCTGGCCATAGAGGCCATCTGGGGGGTGTACAAACGGAAGGAAGACCTTTCTCTCTGTCTAACTCTGTCAAAACAAAAAAAATTACTATACATAAATGAAGACTAGAAAGAGAAGTAAAACACACTAACGTTTTTGCTAGAACGTATTAAAAGAATGAATGGGTAATCAAATACAAGGTGATACACAAATGTGTAAAACTTATATAATCAGAAATACTTGAATTTAAACATGCACCGCTTCAAAAAGAGATAAACAAACATAGTTAACAGAAGTCATAGTCAAACAAAAGAAAAGAAAAAGGCAAAGAATAAGCCAAAAAAAAAAAAAAAGACAAAGAAAAGCCCTTAGAAGACAACATTTAGAAGTGAGGAAAAAAGAGACACAGCCCAGAAAGGTGAGATCCCAAACACCACAACCTACTAAACCAGAAAGACTAAAGTGAGCATGGAGAGTGTTGGCAGAAATCACAACTTAGCTGAAATATTCCGAATCAATAAACATAAACTTGAACATTCTCCAAAGAAAAGGCCGAGAGGCTGGACACAAACAGGAGCTTCCTAAGATTACACTTACGTAAATTAGAAATTTCTTGGATGAGGATCTGAGATTGAGAATGAAAGAGGGGAGTCCACTACGGGCTGGAATAGAGGACCACACTGCCCTTGGCAGCCTCAGCTGCAAAAGCCATGAGATGCACTAAAACGTTACCCCACACATTACCACTAATAGGATGGCGATTCTATGCTGTGCCAACAATGAAACCTACAGCACGAGAATCTAGTGTTAAATGCTAGTGAACACCTGCTGCACATTTCGCAGCACACGGCTCACCCTTCCATCAGAACTGAGTAGCACCAAAGGACTGACAGTGGCATACACATTGCTCACAAGTATGCGCACACTCAGGACGTCTGGGCCATAGGCTGACAATAAGATTGGGAAGGTCGTGATGAGAAAGTCCATCCAGGACATGACCACAAAAAAACCCACCAGCAGCAGGACGGCCTGGGCGGCCCTTCTCTCTGGGGAGGGTCTTGGGGAGAGGCTGGCGCTGTGAAGGTGCTGGGCCCTCCTCTGGTGCCTGAACAGCAGATTCACCAGGTACACGCTGGAGAGCAGCATGACGCCTACAAAGGAGACATCCCTGGATGTAGTCAGGGCGTAAAACAGGTATCTGATGAGGGAGCTCATGGGGGAGAGAGAGCAGTATTTATTTAGAAACATCAAATTGGTCTGGTTCAGATTGGAAAAGGGCACAATGTAGAAGAGCAGGTTACCAGAGGACGCCAAAGTGAGGGTCCACGTGAACACATAGGCGCGAGTAACGGTGTTCATAAGTTTATGTTTGAACTTTGCCATCCAGGAGGTGCTAGGACTGAGGGTGATGGCTTGGATGGTGCTCAGCACCCCGGTGGTGCAGATGGAGAGGCCCTGCATCACCCTTCCTATGTAGTACAAAGCCTTGCACTTGAAGTCGTTCTGGAAATGCAGCGACTCAAACAGGTCCGGAGACGCCAGGAGCACCACGGTGAGGAGCATGGCTGTGTGCACCAGGGCCAGGTGACAGACAGTCAGGCTGCTGGGCTTAGGCCTGTGATCCTGGCAGAATGTGAAGATGTGGAAGAGGAGGAGGAGGGCATTTTTAAGTAGCATCCTAGGTTGAAAGGGATTATCTTAATGGCAAAGAGGAAGGAATATGGTTCTTTGCATTCTGCCTGACATGTATGTAAGTGTAAATCTGTATCACAGAGTGGCATAATATTCTAATCTTGTGAAAGTTTATTCTCTGTCCAGCAAAGGAGAAGAATGGGCAGGAGAGGTGACACTGCAGGGACAGGAGACAGAAAACCACCAAATCAGAGTTTTCACAAGTCCTGGGCTAAAAATTTTGCACATTTAACATCCTGTCAGCTAATGCACTTTCAGAACAAAACAGGCACAAACAAAACGTAACCCTTCTGTTTCCCATAGGTTTCAGCTTACCATTGTACCCCTAGGAGTCCCAGGAAGGAGATCAGAGTCTCATGAACTGTGTCACTTTACTCTAGGAAGCCAAGCGGGGAGGGCACATCACCATCTCCAGGGACCCATCACATGGGCCTGGACTCCTCCTAGGAGACACCCTGCCTCCCACACAAGAAATGCAGGTGCTTTTAACGAGAGTAATTTCTAAACAAAATACTCAAATGACTAGGACAGTCATAAATAAATGAATTAACAGTCATTAAATGAATCAATAAAGTCTACTGATTTAATTTCTTGAGATTTTTGATGCCTTATTAGCCACCAATGCACAATCTCTGTCACGGTCATTTCCCAGCTTTTTGTTTTCCGCGAGGCCCTGCTTCCAACCTGGCATCCATTCAGAAGATATGGACACTAGAGGACTCTCACCCATGGGGTTCAAATGCTAATCAGTGAGCTGTAACAGCTTCATTGTGAAGATGCATCTTACTAAGCTATTTTTATAACTTTCTAAGCAACAACCAGTGATACTAAATTCAAAGAGTGTTTTTATAATAAAGAATATGTCACTGAAATTTTGCAAATAATTACTATGTCATCAATAAAGAATCTCAAGCTCACATATAGAACATTTTATAATTCTTAGGACATTGACAAACACAACATATTAAATTAATTTAAGAAAATATTGCAGCCATACTGGAGGTACCAGCCTCCTATTATAAGGTGGTCAGGCAGCAGCCTGCCGAGAATTGAGATACAGCAGAAAGTGAGGCTTCCAGGTAGTTCTGTGTCAGCGAGGAAAAATATTTCCATTTCATGAACAATTAACATAAAATAAAATGTAATATTCTTCACACTCGTGCTAAATCTCATATTTATAACATCACTATTTAAATAGTCCTTAAATATTAAAAATATAAATACCTTCAACCTTAATAATATATAGTTAAATCTTTCTGCATTAATTTTGATATGCTATTTTTTTTCCTTTTTTATTTTTTAACATTTATTTAATTAATATAAATTTCCAATGTACAGCTTATGGATCACAATGGCTTCCCCCTCCCATAACTTCCCTCCCACCCGCAACCCTCCCCTCTCCCGCTCCCTCTCCCCTTCCATTCACATCAAGATTCATTTTCAATTCTCTTTATATACAGAAGATCAATTTAGTATATAGTAAGTAAAGATTTCAACAGTTTGCACCCACATAGAAACACAAAGTGAAACATACTGTTTGAGTACTAGTTATAGCATTAAATCAAAATGTACAGCACATTAAGGACAGAGATCCCACATGAGGAGCAAGTGCACAGTGACTCCTGTTGTTGACCCAACAAATTGACACTCTAGTTTATGGCGCCAGTAACCACCCTAGGCTCTCGTCATGAGTTGCCAAGGCTATGGAAGCCTTCCAAGTTCGCCGACTCTGATCATATTTAGGCAAGGTCATAGAAGACAGAGTGAGGATAGTAACCAATGATCCTAAGAGTGGCATTAAGCAGGTCTGAACAATTATACAGCATTAAGTGGGGAAGAGGACCATCAATACACACAGGTTGGGAGTAAAGCCATTGGTGGTAGAGTAGAGGTTATGATTACAAAGGAATGAGGCCCAAGTGCACTAGACAGGGTCTAGAACAAAGGACAGAGTCATTATTAGGGGAGCTAAGAAAGGTGCTATCTAAGCCGGCGCCGCGGCTCAATAGGCTAATCCTACGCCTAGCGGTGTCAGCACACCGGGTTCTAGTCCCGGTCGGGCGAGGGATTCTGTCCCGGTTGCCCCTCCTCCAGGCCAGCTCTCTGCTGTGGCCTGGGAGTGCAGTGGAGGATGGCCCAAGGGCTTGGGCCCTAAACCCCATGGGAGACCAGGATAAGCACCTGGCTCCTGCCATCAGATCAGTGTGGTGCGCCGGCTGCAGCGCACTGGCCATGGAGGCCATTGGAGGGTGAACCAATGGCAAGAGGAAGACCTTTCTATCTGTCTCTCTCTCTCACTGTCCACTCTGCCTGTCAAAAAAAAAGGTGCTGTGTAAGCTACAATTAAGTTTTCTGATTGAGAGGCAAGTAGAACCTGACAAAAGGGGCTTGATAATAATCTGGTGGGCTTTAGGCCTTGTAAGTTAAGAGGCCCAGACCTATCTTTCTCTTCACATGGGGTACATCCTAAGGGAGGTGTGTACTTCCTAGGGGAAGACACTCTGTTGACTTTCATTACTTAGCTGGCCTGGGAGGAGAGCTGGCCAGGTAAAGGCAGGTGGCATCTCTAACAAGAAATTTACAGTTCTGCCTGCCATGTTGCTGACCCTACTTGGCCGTCCCCTCAGCTGCAGTGGTCACTTTGGAAGTTGGGCTGAGTGAAGGGCTTTTCAGCTTAGAGCCAATAAGATCTGTGGCTCTGACCTGGGCATCCTTCGACTCCAGGGCAGGTCCATTTCCAGTGATCCAACTCTTGCCAGAGCTGCCAGGGCTCTTCACAAGCTGACTTCTGCTGAAGCCCAGGCTTACCACTTTGAAAGCCACTGCAGTGGACTGGCCTGTTGGGTCTCCTTGAGGGCAGATCACTGTACAGATCAGCCATTAATAGGCCTGCCACCCATTGCTTCTGATGCCTAGCTTTCTTTTCCTCCTGGTTTGTGTTAAAGCAGACCAGAGGATGCAAGTCAAGGGAGTGCCCAAGTCCCATCTCTAATCTTCAGTGGCCTGAACTACAAGTCTATAGTCACAGGTATGTTCTGTAGTAGTTTTTCTAAGGTAGACAATGCCCATGAGGAAAATTATATTCTCACTTAAAAACTCTTTCCCTTTGGTCTGAAAGGCAGGTTTTTTCTACTTACTGTTTACTTCGCTGATGGCGAAGTAAATCTAGCTATGAGATTATAATTTAAGATCTTATTTTGCTATGGTGTTACAGAAAAATGTTAGACATCTCTTTTATAAGGTTTAAAGATTAAATTGTGCATCCTACAGATTCCTTCATAATAGAATTAGTTTCCTACCTTGAGGAGAATAGAGAAGTGAAAGAACAAGTTGGGCTTAGAATAGAGAAATGAGGGAGCAAGTCCTAGATTGCTTGCTGACAATAGCAATATCACATGAATACTTAGCAAACAGTTTCAACTATTAGATAACAACTTAAGAAACCATTTACAAGAAGGTCCAATGCCTTCTATAAATTTTAAGAATCATGTATTTGGAAACACCTCTTAAATATCTAACATGGTGTAGTTTGTTTAAGCAGTAAACTTAAGCACAACCATATTAAATGTTTTTAGTTTCTTTCTACCAACAAATATAATACATATGATGCAGAGATTCAGGTCACTCGAATTAAAATGTATCTTTGATTAATTTTAGCAGCTTAAATTTATGGACAATCTTATCTATAAGCCAATTAAAATAAAATTCTTAATAAAATTTTCCCATGTGGACATACAATATGTACACACATATAACATAACATAATATCAATATAGCAATTTTAATAATAGCTTTTAAAAGCTTTAACTCTTTTTTGTAAATTGCCAATTGATTTGAATTGCTTTTTGTTTTTAGTAACCTCAGTTAACCATACTTTCTCTCAGTTGGTCCTGTTAATACATGATTGGCTTCATCTGTTTACAGAGCCATCCCAAAGTACTGAATACAATAGAAGTGGCTGGAAAAAGTCCATAGGAATCTATAGGAGGACATCTAAACACAGAACCAACAACACTTTAGATTTATGAGCAGCAAATCATATATAACTGTGGATGACAAAAGACTTTAAGTTGCCATGTTTAAAATTATAAACTCATCAACCAACAAGAGGCACTTGCTTACTTCACAGTATTTTTGAAAGCACCTGTAGGATTTTACAAGTATTTAACCCTTTAGGCCTCTGGGGCTTTCTCATTAAGATAACTATCATGTCTGGTAACACAAGATCATTAGACTTTTTAATTCTCAAACGTTTGTATTAATAGTATTTTCCATTATAGAAACTTAAAATTTAGTACCACGTCACATCTTGACAGTACTTCTCATATAATCCAAATAGCCTGATTAGTTGGTGTCTCTATAAGATGAGAGACATAGGTCCTTCGATTTTTTCAGTTGGGCCCAAACTGGAAAAACCAAAGTCCAAGATTTACTGGAAATTTTAGAGTCCAGATTGTTTGGAACTTTGATTTTTTGAATGCCTGTCAAGAATGCCAAGAAGGCTCAAAATCCAAAATATCTGGTTGAAATAAGATTCCCTAAAATCATGACATAACATAGACCCAATTTGATCATTGTTACAAGGTGATTGTCCAAATCTTTGAAAATAAGTACATATTTAAATAACCCATAGCTCTTAATAAAAATTCAGCTGTTTTTGAACTATTAGAATTAACAGACATCAAGAGAACATAATAGATTACTTTAACACATTGCTTTAACAGAGCATCAGAGTTTAATTCTATGTCAAAGACAAATTGAGCTTCCTGTGATCTTTTGCTGTGAGGTTTCCTTCCTTTACCTTCTTTCATATTGATGACCATGTTTCTGTGTTTCTGTGTGTAACACATCTTTAAGCATCTTTTGCAGGGCTGGACGAGTGGCGACAATTCTATTTTATTTCACCTTCATTCACAAATGAGAGCTTTGCAGGATATAATATTCTGGGCTGGCAGTTTTTCTCTCTTAGTACCTGGGATATGTCTCGCCATTCCCTTCTAGCTTGTAGGGTTTCTGATGATTACTCTGAGAATAATCTGACGTTTCTCTCTTGCACATTTTAGAATCTTTTCTTTATGTTTCACTGTGGTGAGTTTGATTACAACATGTCGTGGTGAGGATCTGTTTTGGTCATGTTTATTATGGGTTCTATGTGCTTCCTGTACTAAGATATCTCTGTCCTTCTCCAAACCTGGAAATTTTCTGCTAGTATCTCTCTAAAAAGGCCTTCTAATCCTTTCTCTCTCCCCATGCCTTCAGGAACTCCTAGACCCCAAATGTTAGGTTTTTTACTAGTATCTTGTAGATTCCCAACAATATTTTTTAGATTTCTAATTTCCTCTTCTTTTCTTTGGTTTGGCGGTTTAGTTTCATGTTCTCTGTCTTCTAAGTCCGATATTCTCTCTTCTTCCTTGCCCATTCTGTTTTTAAGGCTCTCTAATGTGTTTGTCATTTCATCTATTGAGTTCTTCATTTCATTATGCTTTCTCATCTCTATCACAGTTTCTTGTTCTACTAGTTGTTTCATTTCATTTTGATTCCTCCTTAATATTTCATTTTCATGAGAGAGATTTTCTATCTTGTCCATTAAGGTTTTCTGTAGTTCAAGAATTTATTTTTGAGAACTTCTTAATGTTCCTACCAATTTTTTGAGATCTGCTTCTTGCATTTCTTCTATCTCATCATCTTCATAATTTTGAGTTGGGGTGTCTTTTTCATTTGTGGGCTTCATAGTGTCTTCCTTGTTCTTGTTACCTTGGTTTTTGTGTTTGTTGTTTGTCATGTTCGAGATATTTGGTTTCTTCACTGTGGTGTTTTTTCTTGTTATACTATGGCTCTAGATTAAGTGGACTGTCTGCTTTCGACGGAGCCTTAGTGACTTGAGATGAGTGTGGCCTGAGAGCTCTGTTTGGTTACTCAGGGTTGAGGGTGTGCCCAAGGTGACACTCCCAGGTTAGGCATGGTAAATCTCTCTTTTTCATTCTTCTTTTTTTTTTTTTGATTCTCTAGGGATATAATTCAACACAGCTGAAAGGAATTGGAGGTCGTTAGCAGGCGAATGATATACCCACAGGAGCCAGAGATTGGAAGCTCTTTCCCAAGGACCACACAGGGAATCTCTGCTGCCCTCAGTATGGGCTCCAATTCTCCCACAGTCTCCCACTGGGTTGCCAAGTTAGATCCTAATCTGTTATTTCACCCCTCACCCCAGAGTCAGGTGTTTCTGCTAGGCTCAGGGCCGCTGCAGACCTGAGGTCGCCCTGCTTATGACGTATGTCCAAAATGGCGCCTGCTCTTTGTCTTGCTTGCCTTTGAGAGGTGAGCGGAGAGAGAGAGAGAGAAACTCGTGTCTGTATCGGTCACTTTATTATTTTCCCCTCTCTCTCTTCTAGTTATCCTGGTGAACTTTTCCCCACGGAGTTTCAAGCCTCATTCCCTGTATTCTCCTCTTTCTGCTTGTCTGCTGGTGTCTCGGGCTATTGAGGTTTGGCTCACCTCACGTTCCAGCGCTGGTGCTTGAGTCTGCCGCTGGTGTCCCCAACTTGGGCTCCCACGCTCTCCACGCAGGTCCACTGTGAATCACTAGTTCCAGAAGAGTTTCCTCTGCTGTTTCTTCCCCTACTCTTCCTTGAACCTGCAGTATCTCCATTTTTATTAAACTGTCTCTTCCCAGACTATCAGTGTGCTCCCTTCCTATTCTACCATCTTGCCGCTCTCCTTGATTTGGTATTTTAACAGAGTTTCACATACATGCATACAATAATTGTGTTGTACTAATTAAAATCAGAAATAGCTAAGCAAATCCTAATTCAATAACATCACAAACTTATACATTTCTGTTCACACATGTATAGATCTAGGTGCTCACAATAGTCATGAAGATCATGTTCCACTGGGAGTGCCCTGGTTAGTTATGGGGCTTAGTGAGTTTTGAGATCTCTCTTGAGAGCACTGCATTCATCTGTGGAAAACCCTGCTCCTCCCACCCACCCTGCCTGGGGCTGGAGCTCCTGGTGCACACTCTGAGACACAGACACTCACCCAGCTGAGTGGAGGCGTGATCCTGAGTTTGTGAACTGTGGCCCAGGATGTGTTATAAGAAGGAAGGCAGCAACTCATCTCCCTCCAGGGCCATCACTGTTCTGTCACCTCAGCCCTGCCTGCGGGATTGTCAAGCACAGGAGCCACCACGGGGACAGGTGCACTTCCCTGACACCTGTGAGATGGCACTGCCCCAGCTGCCGGCTCATTTCCCCACCCGGGCTTGTCTGGGCAATTTGTCAGCTCCCTGGCTTCTCCAGCCCACGCAAGTTAAACACTGACTGTAGCTTCAGTTTGTTTTCAATATTGTAATTTCATACAACATTTTAAGTAAAATTTTTCAATGTTTATTTACTTGAAAGATATGGTGTCAAATGTACCCTTGCCAACCTGAGAGACTTCTGGTGGGCTTCAGTTGTGTTCAAGCCTGCTTTCACCGGACTCCCGGGGTCTGTGTGGTTACTCCGCCCTTCTTGTCCCCACCATGCTGCTCCTCTCAGAGACGAATCCACTGCAACATTGTTGAGAAATCAATGGCAACAGCTGACCCTAGTAAAGTTTTGCTTAACATAGTTTCATACTATGGAATTTTACGCCTTTGTCATAAATTTAGTGCTCAAAAACATTCTGATTTTGATGCACTTTAGATTTTTTTATTTAGGGCCACTCAACTTGCATTTGCCATTAATAGCACAGGGCAGTTAAGTGAGATAATAGGCATATTAGGCTACTAAAATATTTCTAGATAATAACTTAAGTCCATAAATGCAGAGAACCAAAAATAGGAAATGAGATGGTTACTATAAAAAAGTTTAAAATAAGTAATCACTCCTCTTTCTACTTTTAGATTTTGCAAAACAAGTTCATATAATATTTTTTCATGTGTCCATTAGTCATTTGAATTTCCTCTCTTGAGAAATGCCTCTTCAAGTTCTTTGCCCATTACTTAACTGTATTTGTTGTTGTTGTTGTTGAGTTTCTTGAGCTATTTATATAGTCTGGGTATTCATCCTTATTAGTTACATGGTTTATAAATATTTTCTCCCATTCTGTCAGTTTCTTCTTCACTTTACTGAGGGTTCATTCGCAGCGCAGAATCTGCTAGCTTGATGTAATCCTATTTATTAATTTTGGCTTTGATTGCCTGTACTTCTGGTGTCTTTTCCAAAAAATCTTTACCTATGCCTATGTCTTGCCGAGTTCCCTCAATATTTTCTAGTAATTTAATGGTATCTGGTTGAGTGCAGTGGAGGATGGCCCAGGTCTTTGGGCCCTGCACCCCATGGGAGACCAGGAGAGGCACCTGGCTCCTGGCTTTCGATCAGCACGGTGCGCCGGCTGCAGTGCACTGGCCGCAGCAGCCACTGGGGAGTGAACCAGCGGAAAAGGAAGACCTTTCTCTCTGTCTCTACCTCTCTCACTGTCCACTCTGCCTGTCCAAAAAATGAAAAAAAAATTAAAAAATTAAAGTTCCAAGGCTCAAAATTGTCCCTCAAGTCAGGAGTGGGCACTTGTGTGTTGCCAGGGCTTCTGCTGTGCTTTGGTTCCTGCTCCACCGTGATGCTCTTCATGTTAAAAATCCCTGTTTTCATCACCCATGATCCCTACAGCCTAGGTGAATGAAATGTCTCATTGAGGGAGTAGAAGGCATGTCTGTAGCAGCCACTGTGAGTCACTTTTTCAAAGGTGGAGGCATCCCAGGAATGACAGAATCAAAAAGATCCCAAGGAAAGTGTCTAATGCAGCAGAGGTGTCCAGTCAGTGCAGATGTGAGAACGCTGCTGTAGCAGTATTGGGGAGATTAACAGTCCTTGTGAGAGCAGGGGCTGCGGAGTGAAGGAGTGGAGGGGAGGGCAGAGCAGACCAAGGCATACACGGGGCAAGAAAGTGGAAACAGCCAGTTTTTTCTGGACAGCTTTTTCACCAAATATTGAGGATAAAATGAAGGACTTGGGGAATCATTCCAACTGCTGAAACATGAAAGAGGACAGGCAACACAGCCAGATACCTGCTAGTACCTGTAGACACTAAGAAGAGAGAGAGAACTCATTTCAAATATAATGAAAAACTTCTGCTAACAAAGAGGAGAATAATAGGGAAAGAGCATTCACACAGTAACGTGGATCCCCCAGCAGCATGTGTGAGGAGTTTAATGTCAACATCTTTGCTATCTTTGCAGCATGGTAATATGTGTGTTCTTTTTGTAAATTTAGAAATGAAGAATGTGGTACTCCTAGAGCTACTCAGCTCTAGTGTTACTCAGCATTTATAGTGACTAATTTAAAGAGCCCACGGGTTTAGAGACAGACATTGAGGTCAGCATTTTTTTCTCCCCTGGGAATTTTGTTGCCATTGTGAAGATTAATGTTTAGTGAGCCAGTATTGTACAAACAATAAAATACAAGCCCCTTATATATGCTGAGGAAAATATAATCAGCAGCAGATACTAAGACATTGTACATAAAATAAAATGAATTATGATAGAGGGCTTCCTTCCAGAGTTTCAGAAATTAGATTGGTCTCAGTCTGAAATTTACAAATGGGTTAGATGCAAATTTGTTGAAAAATGCGAAGCTCACTCTCTCAGGCCATAAGACAAAACTGTCACAACAATCGAAGGAACTGTTTTGAAGACAAAAGCATGAGACACTCATATGGGAAAGTGTCTTAGAGGCAAATGTCAATTGTTCATCTCAGCCCATTCCAGGGCAGATTGTCTGCCTCAGTGGGTTCACCACTGAGGACTGTGGCAGTTGAAGGTAAAGGAGTCAGTGCACAGCCATTAACTGTGTTATTGCTCTCACTCAGTGTTTTCCAAAATGATTTACATGCAATTATGAGGAGCTTGATGAACTTATCAGAGGTCTTCAGAAAATTCGAGGAAAAATGCATGTTATAAAGGAACTGTATGGTTTCATTTTATGGATGAATTTAACTTTTAATTCTATTCCTATGAACTTTAAAGGTCCTCTTAATATTTTTAGTTGAAATAGAATATGATGTAAAGTAGTACATTGGAGAGTATCACATTTGTAAAGGTAAATTTGGTTTAACAATGTTTGTTTCAAATTTTCAAGGATGTATAGGTGTTTGCCTGGTTGGAATATAAAATATATTTCTGGGGGCCAAACATTGTCTGAGGTCATTGCTATAAGTTTCCTTTGCATCCAGGACAGGCAGGCCTACTGGCAGGACCTCATCCACCAAGCCTGTGTCTCCAAGGCTTTTTCCAGAAGATAATTCCCCGATGAGAAAGATTTCGGTAAGGCCAATTTCTTGTTTTGTATGAGGGTCAAAAATAGCCCTTAGTTGTGTGTGTACTCCTTGCTTCTAAGGGACATCCTTTGGGGGGCTCAGGTGGCTGGCCATGATGTTCATGTTAATAGAGCCTCAGTCAGCTTAGACCTAAGTGTGGGCCTGTGGTACTGCAGTGCAGTCACTGTGTTAAGATGCTCAAACCTTGTCAGTGGCTTCTGTAGTTCAATGAGTACACATTTAATCCCTTCCTATTTCAACATTAATTCTGATAGTGTAATGTGCTACTCTAGGCTAGACTGTTTAATTTCAAATATGAATCTAAAGGGAATGGCTATGTAAAAGGCAGTGTGCACTAATTAATATACATGAGGTGACAAATGATAGTAAAAGACTCAGGCTACTTGAGGCAAAAATACACATGTATTTTCGCCTTATAAGATGCTCACTAAATTAATAGTTAAAATAGAAATATATTTAGAAAAAAAGTCTTAAATTCCTAGCAAAATATTGAGGGACTTTGTGGGATGTGTGTAGGAGAGAAGTCTGTTAGAGTTTGAAAGGTTTCAGTTCTATTTCATTTTACTTCCTGGCATCAAGCTTGCATTCATGGATTTTTTTTTACAGGCAGTGTGGATAGTGAGAGAGAGAGAGACTGAGAGAAAGGTCTTCCTTTGCCGTTGGTTCACCCTCCAATGGCCGCTGTGGCCGGCGCACCACGCTGATCTGAAGCCAGGAGCTAGGTGCTTTTCCTGGTCTCCCATGCGGGTGCAGGGCCCAAGGACCTGGGCCATCCTGCACTGCACTCCCGGGCCACAGCAGAGAGCTGGACAGGAAGAGGGGCAACCAGGACAGAATCTGGCGCCACGACTGGGACTAGAATCTGGTGTGCCAGCGCCGCAGGTGGAGGATTAGCCTATTGAGCTGCAGTGCCGGCCTTTCATGGATGTTTGTATGTGTGTACACTTTGGGGGGTGACGATTAAATGCAATAAAGTCAAGGGTGGTATCATGTCTGCAGTGCGAGATTATCATCCAGGTGTTCAAATGGAGAATAAATCAAAGGATTAGGAGGCATAGTCATGAACTCAACATGGGCAGAGAAATGAGAATTTCCCGAGTCCTCTCCTCCCTAAGTTCTTGCCAGTGGACAACAGTCTTCTGCCTACTGCTGATGGCTTAGGCACATAAAGGATGCTTCCCATGCTGCTAAAGCATCTCAAAACATCGGTGCTTAGTCCATCCAGATGTGGTCTTCCTGAGGGACTTCCTCTCCTCTTCATCTTCTTCCTTTGGTTTGCTTTTTATCCAGGCATAAGCAAGACGGAAAACACGGCAGCTAAAGCCCTCCTTGACCCCATGCCGCACATGCTCCTGAAGGCAGCCCAAGCTGGGGAAGACTCTGCAGCAGCCCATGCATTTCAAGCCTGTCTCAGTGCCACAAGCCACTCAGGAGGGCTTCCCCGGAAACTCTCCTCCAGAGCTGCAGGCTCTGCTGGGCAGCTGTCCTGCTCCTGCTCTTGCTGTTCCACGTCTGTGCTGCCCTCACTCTCAGTGAGGAGGTCTCGTGTGGACACATCGGAGAGGCTGGCTTCTTTAGGAATCTTCACAGCATAGGTCAATTCTTGCACCCTTGCCCTCTTTTTGGGAGGCAGCAATACTTCCTGGGTGTCCTGTACAATATGTGCTTCTCTGTTCCTGTGGATACACATGTAGAAAACTTTCATCACCCTTTCCTTTCTCCTGTGTATTGCAAGTGTGCATGGTTCATTGGCTAAGTGGACATGAAAGCAGATACATTGGCAAGGGGTTAATCTGCTGTTGCTCCAAGTCTTCAGGTAGAATCATTTCAGAAGATTGAATGCAAGGAGCTTCTTGCTTTGACTTCTGGGTTCCTAAGAAAGAAAATTTCACACTTGAATAAGTGTGTGTGAAGTCTGTGGGATTTAAGTCAACCCTGAGAATCTCCCTGAACATGAGGCACTTAGCATAGAAGTGCACGCAGACGTGATGGTTCAGAATTCTATGTGTGATGGGTGTCATTTGAAGTATGTACTTCAGTATCCTTTGTGTGGGGAATGAATGTGTGGTTTGTCTGGTGGAGGTATATGTATATACCAGGACCTTCCTGATAAGTGAATCTGGTATTGGCTAAAGGGAATGATATGGTGTGTTTGTGTTCATGTCTCCATGTGTTCTGTTGTGATCATGTATTCTGTGTGTTTGTGTGTGTGTGTTAGGGGGTATATGGTGTTACTTTCTATGTAAATACTGGGATGGTTCTTGATCTGTGTTAGTCCACAAGCCAGTAGACATAGGGTGATGCAGGAAGCGTGCCTGAGCTCTCAGCACATGCAGCTCTTGGAGGGACTGAGGTGTAGTGGATGCCATCAGCGACTCAGGAGTTGAAAAGATCTCTCTGAAAATAATTATCTACAGAGCACAGGAGTTATCTGTCTTTTGGTCTGTTGTAAGTACTTAAAATGAGGATGTGTGTGAGGATGTGAAGTGTCCGTGTGATTAAGGAGGAAAGAGGCAGGGATGAAAGACTGAGAACAGGAATGAGGGTGTAAGTGTGCAGCTGTGTGATGCTGCAAGAGCTTGGGGTGATAGATGGAGCATTAAGGGAGGTGGACTTGAGAGGATGGGTCAGAGGAAGCAGAAATGGGGCCATCCTTAGGACAGAAGGGTACAACATGGGAGTTGGTTGGAACTAGAATATGTGACAATCTCTGTGTGAAGGTTGTATCAAATTTCCATTATTACACATTACTGCCCATAGTCTCACCTAGAATCATCCCACTGTTCACATGTGGCGACTTTCCTGAGCTGCTCTGTATTTTTAGGCACATCCCCTAGTGTCCCTCCCCATAGTGCTCATCTTAGCCCCTCTGATCTGAAGCACTTCCTTGGTTTCCAGTGCAAAGTGAATGAATTAGGCATTGAGATGGGCAGCTTAGGTTTACCTCTTGTCTAAGTTCAGACATTCCTTTTGCATCTGCCTTACCATTGTCTTCAACAACAGTGTGCTTGCTTGCAGAGGAGATGCAGACCCAGATTCTGAGTGAGTGGAATAAATCCCCTCCTCCTCTCTGAGTGTGGGATGGAGCCACCACAGAGGTCTCAGGAGTGCCCTCTTGATATTTCCCGGAATCGGTGGAATGAAACAGAGTAACATAGAGATTCAACATCTTTGGGATTCTATGGGTATTCCAAAGGTTAGCATGTTAGTTGGTATTTTGTTTCATACATATTTTAAAGATTTATTTTTATTTATTTGAGACACATAGTTGTGGAGAGGTAGAGACAGAGAGAGAAAAAGTGATAGGTCTTCCATCGCTGGTTCATTCCCAAAATGGCTGCAATGGCTGGAGAGGAACTTATGCAAAGTCAGGTGCTAGGAGTTTCTTTTGGGTCTCCCAAGTGGGTGAAGGGGCCCAAGGACTTGGGCCATCTTCCACTGGTTTCCCCGGCCAAACCAGAGAGCTGGATTAGCAGAGGAGCAGCTGGAACTTGAACTGGCGCCCATATGGGATGCTAGTGCTTCAGGCCAGGGCTTTAACCCACTGTGGCACAGCCCCAGACCCATTTCAAGTATTTTTAAACACACATAGCCCTTGTTTTCATAGCAAGTATGGTGATTTAGGAATCCAAAATTTCAAAACAATTAAATGGTAGTTATAAAAATTGTACATATGGTGGATTTTAGTAGGTTTGTATATATTGCATGTGATATTATGAGATAGATACAGAATATTGGGAACTGTGGATTATGTATAAAATAAAATACGTCGTTTTAATTGTTGAGCTGTGTGTATGTGTGTGTGTGTGCACCCGCATGTGTGTATTAGGGAGCTATTGAGTACGTGTAGTTGATAGATAGGAAAAGTGAAGAGGCAACTGACAGAATGGGAAAAAATCTTTACAAACTATGCTACAGATAAAGGATTAATAACCAGAATCTACAAAGAGATCAAGAAACTCCACAACAACAAAACAAACAACCCACTTAAGAGATGGGCCAAGGACCTCAATAGACATTTTTCAAAAGAGGAAATCCAAATGGCCAACAGACACATGAAAAAATGTTCAAGATCACTAGCAATCAGGGAAATGCAAGTCAAAACCACAATGAGGTTTCACTTCACCCCAGTTAGAATGGCTTACATTCAGAAATCTACCAACAATAGAAGCTGGAGAGGATGTGGGGAAAAAGGGACACTAACCCACTGTTGGTGGGAATGCAAACTGGTTAAGCCACTATGGAAGTCAGTCTGGAGATTCCTCAGAAACCTGAACATAACCCTACCATACAACCCAGCCATCCCACTCCTTGGAATTAACCCAAAGGAAGTTAAGTTGGCAAACAAAAAAGCTGTCTGCACCTTAATGTTTATTGCAGCTCAATTCACAATAGCTAAGACCTAGAACCAACCCAAATGCCCATCACCAGTAGACTGGATAAAGAAATTATGGGACATGTACTCTATAGAATACTACAGAGCAGTCAAAAACAATGAAATCCAGTCATTTGCAGCAAAATGGAGGAATCTGGAACACATCATGTTGAGTGAAATAAGCCAGTCCCAAAGGGAGAAATATCATATGTTCTCCCTGTTCGGTGACAACTAACTGAGCACCAAAGGGGAAGCCTGTTAAAGTGAAATGGACACTATGAGAGACAGTGACTTGATCAGCCCTTGCCCTGACTGCTGATGTACAATTTAATACTTTATCCTTTTTAGTATTTTTTTGTTCTAGTACTATTGGTTGAACACTGTAATTAACACACAATTATTCTTAGGTGTTTAATTTTAACTGAAAAGTGATCCCTGTTAAAGATAAGAGTGGGAATAAGAGAGGGAGTAGATGTACAACTGGGGACATGCTCAATCGGACTTGCCCCAAATGGTGGAATTAGAAATGTGCCAGGGGATTCCAATACAATCCCATCAAAGTGGCATGTACCAATGCCATCTCACTAGTCCAAGTGATCAATTTCAGCTCACAATTGATAGCTCTGATAGGTCTAAGAGTCAAAGGGATCACACAAACAAGACTAGTGTCTGCTAATACTAACTGATAGAATCAAAAAGGGAGAGAACGATCCAACATGGGAAGCAGGATACACAGCAGACTCACAGAATGGCAGATGTCCTAAAGAGCACTCTGGCCTCAGAATCAGCCCTTAAGGCATTCGGATATGGCTGAAGAGCCCATGGGAGTATTTTAGGCATGGAAAGCCAAGACACTCTGGAAAAAAAAAGAGGACCTAATTGAAAGATCTCTGCGAATGAGATCCCAGTGGAAAGAACGGGGCCATCAAAGAAGGAGGTACCATTCTCTGAAGGGAGGAGAGAACTTCCACTTTGACTATGACCCTGTCTGAATAAGATTGAAGTCGGCGAGCTCAAAAGGCTTCCATAGTCTTGGCAACTCATGACTAGAAGGGCTAGGGAGATTACTGACACCATAAATAAGAGTGTCAAATTGTTAACTCAACAACAGGAGTCACTGTGTACTTACTCCTCATGTGTGATCTGTCCTTAATGTGTTGTCCAATGTGAAGTAATGCTATAACTAGTACTGAAACAGTATTTTACACTTTGTGTTTCTGTGTGGGTGCAAACTGATGAAATCTTTACTTAATATATACTAAATCGATCTTCTGTATATAAAGATAATTGAAAATGAATCTTGATGTGAATGGAATGGGAGAGGGAGTGGGAGATGGGAGGGGTGCCAGTGGGAGGGAAGTTATGGGGGGAAAAGCCATTGTAATCCATAAACTGTACTTTGGAAATTTATATTTTCCAAATAAAAGTTAAAAAAAAAAGTTCTCTAGCAAATGTATTCTCCTAGACTTGACACTGTTGTCCTAGTCTCCTTTTCTGGAGATTGACTTCCCTATTTTCCTTGGATTTTTACTATCATACCTATATCCTTTAAATACATTTGTATCCCTTCTGTTGTTGTGGCCTCTAGCACCTGAGATCTGCTGGACCCAAGGCTGTGAGAATTTATGAATTCTGAGCATGAGTGAGAGGTTCCAGGGGGAATCTCTGTGCCTGATGCCAGGCTGCACCTCAGTGTATGCTATGTCTCTCTCTCAGGTGCCCACTCACTCCTCACTGGTCTGGGAAGTCATGTCCCCTGACTAAGCAAAGCCATGACTAAGTTTCTCACCTGTACTCACCGTGCTCCTGTCTGTCTTGGAACCTTCCTAATTTTAAAGTACATTTTGAATATTTCCTTTCTTTACTATAATTTGCAAAGTGTAAAAATAAACTTTACTTCTACCATGGATTTAATAATATTATGGACATCCCAGGGGATTTTTTTCTTTTTTTCAATTTTTTTTCTAAAGAATACACACTTCATGCATTTCATAGATACAAATTTATTAACATAGCGATTCTTCAATTAATCTCCCTCCTGCGTGCACTCTTATCCTTCTTTCTCCTCCCATCTCTATTTCTATTATATTTATTATGAATATCTATTTTCAGTTACCTTTTTATTTTCTCTGAATGCATATTTCTTTTTTTTTTATTTTTGACAGGCAGAGTGGACAGTGAGAGAGAGAGAGAGACAGAGAGAAAGGTCTTCCTTTGCCGTTGCTTCACCCTCCAATGGCCGCCACGGTAGCGCGCTGCGGCCGGCGCACCGCGCTGTTCCGATGGCAGGAGCCAGGTGCTTATCCTGGTCTCCCATGGGGTGCAGGGCCCAAACACTTGGGCCATCCTCCACTGCACTCCCTGGCCACAGCAGAGAGCTGGCCTGGAAGAGGGGCAACCGGGACAGGATCGGTGCCCCGACCGGGACTAGAACCCGGTGTGCCGGCGCCGCAAGGCGGAGGATTAGCCTGTTGAGCCACGGCGCCGGCCTGAATGCATATTTCTAATGTAAAGACTTTTGAATTCTTAAATTGGTTTAAATACACAAATTCTAGCTCCTGAGAAAGTAATTCCTAAACACATTAAATCATTTTCTCTGTTTAAAAATATCTATTTGATGTCTGCAAGAAAAACACCTCATCAACAAAGATACATGCAAACTGAAAGTGAAGGGATGGAAAAAGACACTCCATGCTAATGGAAAGCAAAAAACAAGTTGAAGCCATCCTAATGCAAGATAAAATACACTTTAACACAAAAACTGTTAAAAGAGACAAGGGCATTATGTAATGATTATGAATTAAGCTGCGCCCATCCAAAGCCAGGAGACAGGAGCTTCCTCTGGGTCACTCATGTGGGTTCAGGGGCCCAAGGACTTGGGCCATCTTCTACTGCTTTCCCAGGCCACAGCAGAGAGCTGAAAGAGGAGCAGCCTGGACTAGAACTGGTGCCCATATGGGATTCCGGTGCTTCAGGCCAGGGATTTAACCCATTGTGCCACAGCACTGGCTCCAGGCAAAGACTTTTTGGAAAACACCACAGAATCATGAGCATTAAAGCCAAAATTGCTAAATGAGATTCTACCAAGCTGAGATGCTTCTGCACTGCAAAACACTCAGCAGAGTGAAGAGGCAACCAACGTAATGGAGAAAAATATTTGCAAACTATGCAACTGATAAAGGATTAATATCCAGAATCTAAAAGAGCTCAAGAAACTAAACAACAAAAGAAGCAATCCAGTTAAGATATGGGCAGAAGACTTAAACAGGCATTTTTCAAAAGAGTGACTTCAAATATCCAACCAATCCATTAAAAGATGCCTAAGATCCTAGCCATCAGGGAAATACAAATCAAAACCACAATGAGGTTTCACCTCACCTCAGATAGAATGGATTTCTTTTTAAAAAACATTTATTTATTTATTTCAAAGGTAGAGTTACAGAGAGGCACACACACACACACACACAAAGAGAGAGAGAGAGAGAGAGAGAGAGAATATGAATGAATATCTTCATGTACTTGTTCATTCTCCAGATGGCTGCAAGAAACAGATTTGTGCCAGGACTTGAACTGGCACACATATGGGATGGATGCTGGCACTGCAGGAGGCAGTTTTACATGCTATACTACAGCACCAGCCCCTTGAATGGGTTTTGTACAGAAGTCAGCAAAAAAAATGCTGGTGAGGATATGGGACCAATGATACACTAATCCACTGTTGGTGGGATTGGAAATATTACTTCCTTTATGGAAGATGGTATGGAGATACCTCAGAAAGCTGAAAATAGATACCCCATATTACCCAGCAATCTCATGCCTGGAAATTTACTCAAAGAAAATGAAATCAGCATAAAAAAGAGTTATCTGTATCCCCATGTTTATTGCAGCTCTGCATATATATATATATAGCTATATATATATATAATATGTATTTATAGATGATATTTTATGTTACAATAAATATATTTATATATAATGTATACTACATAATATATATTATATATAAAATGATTATATAGACATACAATATTGTATATATAACAATATATAATCATATATAACAATATATAATAAATATAACAATCATATATTTAAAAATCATATATAACAATATATAAACAATCATAATATATATAAAAAAGAATTGTGGAATATATGTAGAGTAAAATACAATATAGCCATAAAAAATTGAAGTCTTGTCTTTTGTAACTAAATGGATATGAGTGGAAAACCATTATACTTAGTGAAATAAGCCAGTTCCAAAAAGACAAATATCATGTTTTCAGTGATCTGCACGTGATGCATATGAATGAATTTGCATTTTGAGATTCATTGATAATTTACAGCTTTTGTCTCTACTGTTGAACAGTGTTCCTATCTTCTTCCTCTTTTTATTTTTTTTGACAGGCAGAGTGGACAGTGAGAGAGAGAGAGAGAGACAGAGAGAAAGGTCTTCCTTTGCCGTTGGTTCACCCTCCAATGGCCGCCACGGCCGGCGTGCTGCAGCCAGTGCACCGTGCTGATCTGAAGCCAGGAGCCAGGTGCTTCTCCTGGTCTCCCATGCGGGTGCAGGGCCCAAGGACTTGGGCCATCCTCCACTGCACTCCTGGGCCACAGCAGAGAGCTGGATTGGAAGGGGGCAACCGGGACAGAATCTAGCACCCCGACCAGGACTAGAACCTAGGGTGCCGGTGTCGCAGGTGCAGGCGCCTATTGAACCACTGTACCGGCCTCTATCTTCTTACTACTTGTTGAATTCTTTACATAGGATTAATCTTATGAGCAAAATAAGCTTAAAATAGATTATTTTAAAAATTAAGATGGGGAATTGGAAAGGTATGTGGAGGAATGATGGGAGTATGGGCAAGAGGGAGGTTGCAGTAGGAAGTATCGTTGTGTTCACTATCTGTACCTATGAAATACAGGAAATGTGTTCATCTTAAAAAATTTTAAATACATTTAAAAACACCCTCTATTAAGAGTGTAGCAATTGTTGAACCACGTTTCTTATGTTACTTGTATGATTGTGACGATCTTTAAGTCAGCAACGTGTCCTATATTGTGGACATTAGGATTTTATGATTGCTTTTGGAGAGTTTAGTGCCTACAGGTTTCTTCCCTCTTATTGCACTGATCTGCCAACCTTCAGCTGTCTTTCTGCCCCCTTACCAATGTCAGAGGACACAGACGGAGTGGGGTGGTGGCTGTAGCATTCCAATTCCTTGATTTCTGCTTTTGTCTTCTTAGCCACTGTCTTGTCCAAAGAGTACCCAGATGGTTGATCACAGTGGTGTAAATTTGAGATGCCTAAAATGGAGCAAAGGTCCTTGATATACAGTCTCTTCAATTCAATCATTTGTACCACCCACACATTGCTTAATATTATGTGGTGAGTTATGAGAGCAGCATGGCCATTGAGCTTGAATGAAATAAATCTGTATCCTGCTATAAAACCATAACATGCACACACACAGCTGTCCCTTTCTCCCTCCTTCACTCCCAGCCCCTCTTCCTCTTTCCCTGTCTCCTCTGCTCCTCCAACACCACTCCAAATCGTCCCCACCTCCTTGGGAGGCAATTCCTCATCACCCTGTGCACAGAGAACAGCCCAATACCCACCTCGTGGCATCTTGGCAGCTGGGGGAGGGGAGCATGTGCTTTCCTTGCATTTTCTTTCCTGCTTCATGGTTCGTCCGTTTGGGGAGTTAGTCAGATCAGGTAACTTCTACCCACAGCTGTGCTCTCAGGGAATTAGAAGATAGTGGTGAAGATTAACTGTGAAAGTTCAAGGACAACAAATCATACAAGAGACTCTCTCATCAGCTGATTTGCCATCCTGCCTAGTGCTGAGTACAGCATCAGGACTGTTTGGTTTGAAGTCATTGCCAAAGCTTCAGCAGCATTCTGTGACCTATTGATGACATCAGTACATTCCGGGTGCTCAGCCAATACTAAAAAGGCTGCACAATTGGCATAGCCCATAGCCAGGGGTGTTTCATTTTATGTTTTTAAAAGTGTTTTATTAGGGTGGGTGCTGTGGCACAGCGCTTAAAGCCACTGTCTGTGGTGCTGCATCTCATATGAGCACTGGTTCAAGTCTCTGCTGCTCCACTTCCAATCTAGCTTCCTGCTAATATGTTTGGGAAATTAGCAGAAAATGGCCCAAGTATTTGAGGCCCTGCAAACACATGGGATACCTGGAAGAAGCTCCTGACTCCTGGCTTCTGGCTTCAGATCAGACCCAGCTCAGACTACTGCAGCCATTTGGGGAGTGAACCACCAGATGAACTTGCGCTGTAGCTAGTTCCCAGAAAATGAGACCTTTGAAAACTCTCTTTACTAAGGAAACATCAACTGTTAATCCCTTCAGAGGGAGTAAGCCTTATATTTCTTAGGGCTGTTATAGGATGTGATTAAAGACAACATTTTTATTAATCAGTTATTATATATTCTTTTATCTTTAATGTGATTAATAACCATGCATAAATTTGTATTGTTTAAACCTCATTCAATGTATGTTCTCACCCTATAAGAGAATTAAAACTATAACCAATCTTTGCTTAGGAGAACTGAACTGAGTCATTTCTCTTAAAAAGGTGTAAGTTTTTTCCCCCTTTCAACTATGCAACTTAATGTATTTGCCTTTAAAGAATTTAAAAAAATTTTTTTAAATTTATTTTTATTCCACTCATAGAGAAACAGACAGAGTTGCAATCTGGTTGGATCACTACCCAAATGCCTGCTATAACCGTGGCTGGGCCAGGCCTAAGACAGGAGCTGAGAAAACTCAGTGCAAGTCTCTCAGAGATCCAACTGCTTGAGCCGTCACCTGCTGCCTCTTAGGGTGTGCATTAGCAGAAAGCTAGAGTTGGAAGCAGAGCCAGAACTTGATAACGATGCAGGAATCCCAAGCAGTGTTTTAACCACTAGACCAAATGCCTGTCCCTAAATTTTTTTTATATTGTCACTTTGATTGAATGGTTAACTAATTATTGTTTCACAGTGACCTGTGATCTTGTTTCAGTTAAGTCTTCTTCTTTTTTTTATGACAGGCAGAGTGGACAGTGAGAGAGAGAGAGACAGACAGAAAGGTCTTCCTTTGCCGTTGGTTAACCCTCCAATGGCCGCCACGGCTGGCGTGCTGCAGCCAGCGCACAGCGCTAATCCAAAGCCAGGAGCCAGGTGCTTCTCCTGGTCTCCCATGCGGGTGCAGGGCCCAAGGACTTGGGCCATCCTCCACTGCACTCCTGGGCCACAGCAGAGAGCTGGATTGGAAGGGGGGCAACCAGGACAGAATCGAGCGCCCAGACTGGGACTAGAACCTGGTGTGCTAGCGCTGCAGGTGGAGGATTTGCCTATTGAACCATGGCGCCGGCCTCAGTTAAGTCTTTTAAAACTTTTTACAGTTTTTGACAAACCAGCCCAAGCCAAATTTAAATTATATCTTTTTGATCTAAAATTGACTTTGGGATTTTCCAGCTGGACCCATGCAGTAGCTCCAAATATACATTTCACACCTTGTAATGATATTAAAATACTAGGGCTAATTTGAAATGTTAAACAGTGTCAAACAAGAAGTTTTGGTAAATGTTTCCAAATCACATGGGATTCCTGAAAATCTAATGTCAATACAAATTCACAGCTATAACTTACATTAAATGCTGAAAAATAACCAAATTTCCTTGTCAATTCCGATGACTGTATGCTCTTACTAGATCTTTTTTTTAACTTTTATTTAATGAATATAAATTTCCAATGTATAGATTATGGATTACAATGGCTTCCCCCTCCCATAACTTCCCTCCCGCCTGCAACCATCCCCTTTCCCGCTCCCTCTCCCCTTCCATTCACATCAAGATTCATTTTCAATTCTCTTTATATGCAGAAGATCAATTTAGTATATAGTAAGTAAAGATTTCAACAGTTTGCACCCACATAGAAACACAAAGTGAAACATACTGTTTGAGTACTAGTTATAGCATTAAATCAAAATGTACAGCACATTAAGGACAGAGATCCCACATGAGGAGCAAGTGCACAGTGACTCCTGTTGTTGACCCAACAAATTGACACTCTAGTTTATGGCGCCAGTAACCACCCTAGGCTCTCGTCATGAGTTGCCAAGGCTATGGAAGCCTTCCAAGTTCGCCGACTCTGATCATATTTAGGCAAGGTCATAAAAGACAGAGTGAGGATAGTAACCAATGATCCTAAGAGTGGCATTAAGCAGGTCTGAACAATTATACAGCATTAAGTGGGGGAGAGGACCATCAGCACACACAGGTTGGAAGTAGAGCCATTGGTGGTAGAGTAGAGGTTATGATTACAAAGGAATGAGGCCCAAGTGCGCTAGACAGGGTCTAGAACAAAGGACAGAGTCATTATTAGAGGAGCTAAGAAAGGCGCTGTCTAAGCTACAATTAAGTTTTCTGATTGAGAGGCAAATAGAACCTGATAGAAGGGACTTGATAATAATCTGGCGGGCTTTAGGTCTTGTAAGTAAGGAGGCCCAGACCTATCTATCTCTTCACATGGGGTACATCCTAAGGGAGGTGTGAACCTCCTAGGGGAAGGCACTCTGTTGACTTTCATTACTTGGCTGGCCTGGAAGGAGGGCTGGCCAGGTAAAGGCAGGTAGCATCTCTAACAAGAAATTTACAGTTCTGCCTGCAATGTTGCTGACCCTACTTGGCCGTCCCCTCAGCTGCAGTGGTCACTTTGGAAGTTGGGCTGAGTGAAGGGCTTTTCAGCTTAGAGCCAGTAATATCTGTGGCTCTGACCTGGGCATCCTTCGACTCCAGGGCAGGTCCATTTCCAGTGATCCAACTCTTGGCAGAGCTGCCAGGGCTCTTCACAAGTTGACTTCTGCTTACCACATTGAAAGCCACTGCAGTGGACTGGCCTGTTGGGTCTCCTTGAGGGCAGATCACTGTACAGATCAGCCATTAATAGGCCTGCCACCCATTGCTTCTGATGCCTAGCTTTCTTTTCCTCCTGGTTTGTGTTAAAGCAGACCAGAGGATGCAAGTCAAGGGAGTGCCCAAGTCCCATCTCTAATCTTCAGTGGCCTGAACTACAAGTCTATAGTCACAGGCATGTTCTGTAGCAGTTTTTCTAAGGTAGACAATGCCCATGAGGAAAATTATATTCTCACTTTAAAACTTTCTTTCCCTTTGGTCTGAAAGGCAGGTTTTTTCTTCTTACTGTTTAGTTTGCTGATGGCGAAGTAAATTTAGCTATGGGATTATAATTTAAGCTCTTATTTTGGCTATGCTATTACAGAAAAATGTTAGCCATCTCTTTTATAAGGTCTATATATTAAATTGTGCATCCTATAGATTCTTTCATAATAGAATTAGTTTCCTACCTTGAAGAGAATAGAGGAATGAAAGAACAAGTTGGGCTTAGAATAGAGAAATGAGGGAGCAAGTCCTAGATCGCTTGCTGACAGTAGCAATATCACATGAATACTTAGCAAACAGTTTCAACCATTAGATAACAACTTAAGAAACCATTTACCAGAAAGTCCAATGCCTTCTATAAATTTTAAGAATCATGTATTTGGAAACACCTCTTAAATATCTAACATGGTGTAGTTTGTTTAACCAGTAAACTTAAGCACAACCATATAAAATGTTTTTAGTTTCTTTCTACCAACAAATATAATACATATGATGCAGAGATTCAGGTCACTCGAATTAAAATGTATCTTTGATTAATTTTAGCAGCTTAAATTTATGGACAATCTTATCTATAAGCCAATTAAAATAAAATTCTTAATAAAATTTTCCCATGTGGACATATAATATGTACACACACATAACATAATAGACCAATATAGCAATTTTAATAATAGCTTTTAAAATCTTCAACTCTTTTTTGTAAATTGCCAATTGATTTGAATTGCTTTTTGTTTTTAGTAACCTCAGTTAACCATACTTTCTCTCAGTTGGTACTGTTAATACACGATTGGCTTCATCTGTTTACAGAGCCATCCCAAAGTACTGAATACAATAGAAGTGGCTGGAAAAAGTCCATAGGAATCTATAGGAGGACAGCTAAACCCAGAACCAACAATGCTTTAGTTTTATGAGCAGCAAATCATATATAACTGTGGATGACAAAAGACTTTAAGTTGCCATGTTTAAAATTATAAACTCATCAACCAACAAGAGGCACTTGCTTACTTCACAGTATTTTTGAAAGCACCTGTGGGATTTTACAAGTATTTAACCTTTTAGGCGTCTGGGGCTTTCTCATTAATATAACTATCACGTCTGGTAACACAAGATCATTAGACTTTTTAATTCTCAAACATTTGTATTAATAGCATTTTCCATTATAGAAACTTAAAATTTAGTACCACGTCACATCTTGACAGTACTTCTAATATAATCCAAATAGCCTGATTAGTTGATGTCTCTATAAGATGAGAGATATAGGTCCTTCGACTTTTTCAGTTGGGCCCAAACTGGAAAAACCAAAGTCCAAGATTTACTGGAAATTTTAGAGTCCAGATTGTTTGGAACTTTGATTTTTTGAATGCCTGTCAAGAATGCCAAGAAGGCTCAAAATCCAAAATATCTGGATGAAATAAGATTCCTTAAATTCATGACATAACATAGACCCATTTTGATCATTGTTACAAGGTGATTGTCCAAATCTTTGAAAATAAGCACATATTTAAATAACCCATAGCTCTTAATAAAAATTCAGCTGTTTTTGAACAATTAGAATTTAACAGACATCAAGAGAACATAATAGATTATTTTAACACATTGCTTTAACAGAGGACCAGATTTTAATTCTATGTCAAAGAGAAATTGAACTTCCTGTGATCTTTTGCTGTGAGGTTTCCTTCCTTTACTTTCTTTCATATTGATGACCATGATTCTGTGTTTCTCTGTGTAACACATCTTTAAGCATCTTTTGCAGGGGAAATCGAGTGGCAACAAATTCTTTCAATTTCTGTTTGCCTTGAAAAGTCTTTATTTCACCTTCTTTCACAAATGAGAGCTTTGCAGGATATAATATTCTGGGCTGGCAGTTGTTCTCTCTTAGTACCTGGGCTATGTCTCGCCATTCCCTCCTAGCTTGTAGGGTTTCTGATGAGAAGTCTCCTGTGAGTCTAATTGGAGATCCTCTGAGAGTAATCTGACGTTTCTCTCTTACACATTTTAGAATCTTTTCTTTATGTTTCACTGTGGTGAGTTTGATTACAACATGTCGTGGTGAGGATCTCTTTTGGTCATGTTTACTAGGGGTTCTATGAGCTTCCTGTACTAGGATGTCTCTGTCCTTCTCCAAACCTGGAAAGTTCTTGGCTAGTATCTCTCTAAAAAAGGCCTTCTAATCCTTTCTCTCTCTCCATGCCTTCAGGAACCCCTAGAACCCGAATGTTGTTTTTTTTTATAGTATCCTGTAGATTCCCAACAATATTTTTTTAGATTTCTAATTTCCTCTTCTTTTCTTTAGTTTGCCTGTTTCCTTTCCTGTTCTCTGTCTTCTAAGTCCAATATTCTCTCTTCTACTTTGCCCGTTATGTTTTTAAGGCTCTCTAATGTGTTTGTCATTTGATCTATTGAATACTTCATTTCATTATGATTTCTTGTCACTATCACAGTTTCTTGTTCTACTAGTTGTTTCATTTCATTTTGATTCCTCCTTAATATTTCATTTTCATGAGAGAGATTTTCTATGCTGTCCAGTAAGGATTTCTGTCGTTCAAGAATTTGTTTTTGAGGACTTCTTAATGTTCCTACCAATTTTTTGAGATCTGCTTATTGCTTTTCTTCTATCTCATCATCTTCATAATCTTGAATTGGGGTGTCTTTTTCATTTGTGGGCTTCATAGTGTCTTCCTTGTCATTGTTACCTCAGTTTTTGCATTTGTTTGGCAAATTGGAGATATTCTTTGGTTTCTTCACTGTGGTGTTTTTCTTTTTATACTATGACTCTAGATTAAGTGGACCCTTAAATGCTTGAGATAGGTGTGGCCTGAGAGCTCTGTTTGGTTCCTCAGGGTTGAGGGTGTTTCAAAGGTGATACTCCCAGGTTAGGCGTGGTAAATCTCTCTTTTTGTCTTTCTTTCTTTTTTTTTTATTCAAAAGGGAAGTAATTCCGCACAGCTGAACTGAATTGGATGTAGTTAGCAGGCTAATGATATACCCACAGGAGCCAGAGATCTGAAGCTCTTTCCCAAGGACCACACAAGGAATCTGTGCTGCCTTCAGTGTGGGCTCGAATTCTCCTGCAGTCTCCCACTGGGTTGCCAAGGCTACCGAACTGTAGCATCTCCGGAGAGCACTCACGTGAATTCTGTGAGTTCTCTCACCCACCGTCTCCTTCTTCACAGTCTCAGTTCACCAGCACCACACATTCATTAGGCCCTAATCTGCTGTTATTTCACCCCCCCAGAGTCAGGTTTTTCTGCTAGGCTAAGGGCCGGTGCAGACCTGAGGTCACCCTGCTTATGACGTATGTCCAAAATGGTGGCTTCTCTTTGTCTTGCTCGCCTTTGAGAGGTGAGCGGAGAAAGAGAAACTCGTGTCCGTTTTGGTCACTTTTTTTCTCTCTTCTAGTTAGCCTGGGGAACTTTTCCCCACGGAGTTTCAAGCCTTCTTCCCTCTAGTCTCCTCTTTCTACTTGTCTGCTGGTGTCTCGGGCTATTGAGGTTTGGCTCACCTCGCGTTCCAGCGCTGGTGTGTTGAGTCTGCTGCTGGTGTCCCGAATTGGGCTCCCATGCTCTCCACGCAGGTCCACTGTGAAACACTAGTTCCAGAAGAGTTTCCTCTGCTGTTTCTTCCCCTACTCTTCCTTGACCCTGCAGTATCTCCACTTTTATTAAACTGTCTCTCCCTGGACTATCAGTGTGCTCCCTTCCTATTCTGCCATCTTGCTGCTTTCCTCTCTTACTAGATCATTAACCATGGCATTTTAAGTCCTGATGTCCACAGTTGAAATGCTTTATTCTGATTCTACTTTTTAAAGGTCTTTGGAAATAACTGTAATTCTAAACTCTCTTGCCAAGTGAGTTTCTGGTAACCTTGAGGCTATGTTATTGGACTAAACAATATCTTCAACAATTAAATTGAACTCAGGAGATTGCTAACACAACATCAAACAAACAGAGTACAAGTTAATTAGGCATCTTTCCTCTGTAACCCTGGACTCTTCAACCGTAAGGTGGTGAATTCTTTCATATTATTAACAGTAAATTGGAGGGGGGCAGAGCCAAGATGGTGGAATAGTGAGGGCATGCACTGATAGTCCGGGAAAAGACAGTTTAATAAAACCGAGTTACTGTAGTCTCAGGGAAAGGCTCTGGAAAAAATTGCAGAGGAAACTTCTCCGGATCTAGTGGATGTGACAAGGAGAACCTACAGGGAGAGCAATGATGGCCACGGCTCGGAAGCCTAGCCACAAGTCTGCACACCAGTGCTGGAAGGGGAGGTGAGACAAAAACCTCAGTAGCCCAAGACATTGGTGGGGAAATGGCAGAAAGAGCCTAGAGGGAATGAGGCTAGAAGCACCACTGGGGAAAGTTCACCAGGCAGACTGGAGGAGAGAAAAAAATGAATAAATAAGGGGAACCAGCATGGATATGAGCCTCTCTCTCCACTCACCATACAAAGCAGAGCAAGCCAAAGAGCAGGAGCCATTTTGGACATATGTAAAGTTGTGCCTGCCATCAGCCAAGCAGAAAAACCTGACTCTGGTGGGGAGAAATAACAGGAGGTTAGGACCTAGTGAAGGTGTGGAGCTAATGTACTGAGACTGTGAAAAACTGAGGGTGGGCGAGAGAACTCACCGAGTACACATACTCGGTAACCTTGGCAACCCGGTGAGAGACTGCAGAGAAATTTGAGACCACACTGAGGGCTGCATAGACCCTTTGTGTGGTCCTTGGGGTAGAGCAGACAAATACCCACAGGGGCCAGATTTCATACATCAACTACCCTCAATTCCACTCAGCTGTGTGGAATTACTTACCTTCTGAGTCAAAACAAAACAAAAAACAAAACAAAACAAAACAAAATGAAAGAGAGAGCAAGAGAGAGAGAGAGAGAGAACCATCTGTGTGAGTCACCTTTGGCACACCCTTAACCCTGAAGAACCAAAGAGAGCTCTCTGGCCACACCCATTACAGCCTCTAAGGATCCATCAAAAGCAGACAGTCCACTTAATCTAGAGTCATAGTATTATGAGAAAAAGCACCATAGTGAAGAAACGAAAGAATATCTCCACAATGCCAGAAAACAAATGCAGAAACCAAGGCAACAAGAACAAGGAAGACACTATGATGCCCACAAATGACAAGGACACCCCAATTCAAGATTATGAAGATGATGAGATAGGAGAAATGCAATAAGCAGATCTCAAAAAATTGGTAAGAACATTAAGAAGTTCTCAAAAACAAATTCTTGAACTATAGAAATACTTACTGGACAGCATAGAAAATCTCTCTCACGGAAATGAAATATTAAGGAGGAATCAAAATGAAATGAAACAACTAGTAGAACATGAAACTGTGATAGTGAAGAGAAATCATAATGAAATGAAGAATTCAATAGATCAAATGACAAGCACATTAGAGAGCCTTAAAAACATAATGGGCAAAGTAGAAGAGAGAATATTGGACTTAGAAGACAGAGAACAGGCCGGCGCCATGGCTCACTAGGCTAATCCTCCACCTTGTGGCGCCGGCACACCGGGTTCTAGTCCCGGTCGGGGCACCGATCCTGTCCCGGTTGCCCCTCTTCCAGGCCAGCTCTCTGCTGTGGCCAGGGAGTGCAGTGGAGGATGGCCCAAGTGCTTGGGCCCTGCACCCCATGGGAGACCAGGATAAGCACCTGGCTCCTGCCATCGGAACAGCGCGGTGCGCTGGCCGCAGCGCGCTACCGCGGCGGCCATTGGAGGGTGAACCAACGGCAAAAGGAAGACCTTTCTCTCTGTCTCTCTCTCTCTCTCACTGTCCACTCTGCCTGTCAAAAATTAAAAAAAAAAAGAAGACAGAGAACAGGAAAGGAAACAGGCAAACTAAAGAAAAGAAGAGGAAATTAGAAATCTAAAAAAATATTGTTGGGAATCTACAGGATACTATAAAAAAAAAAAACAACATTCGGGTTCTAGGGGTTCCTGAAGGCATGGAGAGAGAGAAAGGATTAGAAGGCCTTTTTTAGAGAGATACTAGCCAAGAACTTTCCAGGTTTGGAGAAGGACAGAGACATCCTAGTACAGGAAGCTCATAGAACCCCTAGTAAACATGACCAAAAGAGATCCTCACCACGACATGTTGTAATCAAACTCACCACAGTGAAACATAAAGAAAAGATTCTAAAATGTGTAAGAGAGAAACGTCAGATTACTCTCAGAGGATCTCCAATTAGACTCACAGGAGACTTCTCATCAGAAACCCTACAAGCTAGGAGGGAATGGCGAGACATAGCCCAGGTACTAAGAGAGAACAACTGCCAGCCCAGAATATTATATCCTGCAAAGCTCTCATTTGTGAAAGAAGGTGAAATAAAGACTTTTCAAGGCAAACAGAAATTGAAAGAATTTGTTGCCACTCGATTTCCCCTGCAAAAGATGCTTAAAGATGTGTTACACAGAGAAACACAGAATCATGGTCATCAATATGAAAGAAGGTAAATGAAGGAAACCTCATAGCAAAAGATATCAGGAAGTTCAAAATATATATTAGAAAATATCTTTGCCAAATGACAGGGTAAAGTTACTCCTTATGAATAGTTAGATTGAACGTTAATAGCCTGAACTCTCCAGTTAAAAGACACCGATTGGCTGACAGGGTTAAGGAACAAAATGCATATATTTGCTGCTTACAAGAAACACATCTTCCCAACAAAGATGCATGTAGACTGAAAGTGAAAGGCTGGAAAAAGATATACCATGCCAACAGAAATGAAAAAAAGAGCAGGCGTAGCCATCTTAATATCGGACAACATAAACTTTAACACAAAAACTGTCAGGAGAGACAAAGAGGGGCACTATATAATGATTAAGGGGTCAATTCAACAGGAAGATATAATGATTATCAATGTATATGCACCTAATTACAGGGCACCAGTTTATTTAAAAGATTAGTTAAGGGACTTAAACAGAGACTTAGACCCCAATACAATAGTACTGGGGGACTTCAATACTCCACTCTCAGAAATAGACAGATCAACAGGACAGAAGATAAACAAGGAGACAGTAGATTTAAACGACACTATAGACAAAAGGGATCTAACAGATATCTATAGAACTTTTCATCCTACACATAAAGCATTTAAATTCTTCTCAGTAGTACATGGAATGTTCTCTATGATTGACCACATACTAGGCCATAAAGCAAGTCTCAGCAAATTCAAAAGAATTAGAATCATACCATGCAGCTTCTCAGACCACAAAGGAATGAAGTTGGAAATTAGCAACTCAGGAACCCCTAGAGCATATGCAAACACATGGAGATTGAACAACATGCTCCTGAATGAACAATGGGTCATAGAAGAAATTAAAAGAGAAATCAAAAACTTTCTGGAAGTAAATGAGGATAACAGCACAACATACCAAAGCTTATGGGATATGGCAGAAGCAGTGTTGTGAGGAAATTTTATACCAATAAGGTGCCTACATCAAGAAATCAGAAAGGCACCAAATAGATGAGCTTTCAAGTCATCTCAAGGATCTAGAAAATCTGCAGCAAACCTGACCCAAATCTAGTAGAAGATAAATAATTAAAATCAGAGGTGAAAGCAACAGAATTGAATCCAAAACATTACAAAAAATCAGCCAAACGAGGAGCTGGTTTTTGAAAAAATAAACAAATTTGACACCCCATTGGCCCAACTAACTAAAAAAAGAAGAGAAAAGACCCAAATCAATAGGATCAGAGATGAAAAGGGAAATGTAACGACACCACAGAAATAAAAAGAATCATCAGAAATTACTACAAGGACTTGTATGCCAGCAAACAGGGCAATGTATCAGAAATGGATAGATTCCTGGACACATGCTACCTACCTAAATTGAACCAGGAAGACATAGAAAACCTAACTAGACCCATAACTGAGACAGAAATTGAAACAGTAATAAAGGCCCTCCCAACAAAGAAAAGCCCAGGACCAGATCGATTCACTGCTGAATTCTACCAGACATTTAAAGACGAACTAACTCTAATTCTTCTCAAACTATTCAGAACAATCGAAAAAGATGGAATCCTCCCAAATTCTTTCTATGAAGCCAGCATCACCTTAATTCCTAAGCTGGAAAAAGATGCAGCATTGAAAGAGAATTACAGACCAATATCCCTGATGAACATAGATGCAAAAATACTCAATAAAATTCTGGCCAATAGAATGCAACAACACATCAGAAAGATCATCCACCCAGACCAAGTGGAATTTATCCCTGGTATGCAGTGTTCGCAAAACAATTAATGTGATACACCACATTAACAGACTGCAGAAGAAAAACCATATGATTCTCTCAATAGACACAGAGAAAACATTTGATAAAATACAACACCCTTTCATGATGAAAACTCTAAGCAAACTGGGTATGGAAGGAACATTCCTCAAAACAATCAAAGTAATTTATGAAAAACCGATGGCCAACAGCCTATTGAATGGGGAAAAGTTGGAAGTATTTCCACTGAGATCTGGTACCAGACAGGGATGCCCTCTCTCACCACTGCTATTCAATATAGTTCTGGAAGTTTTAGCCAGAGCTATTAGGCAAGAAAAAGAAATTAAAGGGATACAAATTGGGAAGGAAGAAGTCAAACTATCCCTCTTTGCAGATGATATGATTCTTTATTTAGGAGACCCAAAGAACTCTACTAAGAGACTGCTGGAACTCATCGAAGAGTTTGGCAAAGTAGCAGGATATAAAATCAATCCACAAAAATCAACAGCCTTTGTATACGCAGGCAATTCCATTGCTGAGGAAGAACTTCTAAGATCAATCCCATTCACAATAGCTACAAAAACAATCAAATACCTTGGAATAAACTTAACCAAGGATGATAAAGGTCTCTACGATGAAAATTACACAACCTTAAGGAAGGAAATAGAAGAGGATACAAAAAAATGGAAAAATCTTCCATGCTCATGGATTGGAAGAATCAATATCATCAAAATGTCCATTCTCCCAAAAGCAATTTATATATTCAATGCATTACCAACCAAGATACCGAAGACAATCTTTTCAGATCTGGAAAAAAATGATGCTGAAATTAATATGGAGACATAGGAAACCTTGACTAGCTAAAGCAATCTTGTACAACAAAAACAAAGCTACAGGCATCACAATACCAGATTTCAGGACATACTACAGGGCAGTTGTTATCAAAACAGCATGGTACTGGTACAGAAACAGATGGATAGACCAATGGAATAGAATAGAAACACCAGAAATCAATTCAAACATCTACAGCCAACTTATATTTCATCAAGGATCCAAAACCAATCCCTGGAGTAAAGACAGTCTATTCAATAAATGGTGCTAGGAAAATTGGATTTCCACATGCAGAATCATGAAGCAAGACCCCTACCTTTTACCTTACACAAAAATTCACTCAAATTGATTAAAGATTAACTTTACAACCCAACACCATCAAATTATTAGAGAGCATTGGAGAAACCCTGCAAGATATAGGTACAGGCAAAGACTTCTTGGAAAAGACCCCAGGAGCACAGGCAGTCAAAACCAAAATTAACATTTGGGATTGCATCAAATTATAAGTTTCTGTACTTCAAAAGAAACAGTCAGGGAAGAGGCAACCGACAGAATGGGAAAAAATCTTAACAAACTATGCTACAGATAAAGGATTAATAACCAGAATCTACAAAGAGATCAAGAAACTCCACAACAACAAAACAAACAACCCACTTAAGAGATGGGCCAAGGACCTCAATAGACATTTTTCAAAAGAGGAAATCCAAATGGCCAACAGACACATGAAAAAATGTTCAAGATCACTAGCAATCAGGGAAATGCAAGTCAAAACCACAATGAGGTTTCACTTCACCCCAGTTAGAATGGCTTACATTCAGAAATCTACCAACAATAGAAGCTGGAGAGGATGTGGGGAAAAAGGGACACTAACCCACTGTTGGTGGGAATGCAAACTGGTTAAGCCACTATGGAAGTCAGTCTGGAGATTCCTCAGAAACCTGAACATAACCCTACCATACAACCCAGCCATCCCACTCCTTGGAATTAACCCAAAGGAAGTTAAGTTGGCAAACAAAAAAGCTGTCTGCACCTTAATGTTTATTGCAGCTCAATTCACAATAGCTAAGACCTAGAACCAACCCAAATGCCCATCACCAGTAGACTGGATAAAGAAATTATGGGACATGTACTCTATAGAATACTGTAGTATTCTACTACTCTACTCTGTAGAGCAGTCAAAAACAATGAAATCCGGTCATTTGCAGCAAAATGGAGGAATCTGGAACACATCATGTTGAGTGAAATAAGCCAGTCCCAAAGGGAGAAATATCATATGTTCTCCCTGTTCGGTGACAACTAACTGAGCACCAAAGGGGAAGCCTGTTAAAGTGAAATGGACACTATGAGAGACAGTGACTTGATCAGCCCTTGCCCTGACTGCTGATGTACAATTTAATACTTTATCCTTTTTAGTATTTTTTTGTTCTAATACTATTGGTTGAACTCAATAATTAACACACAATTATTCTTAGGTGTTTAATTTTAACTGAAAAGTGATCCCTGTTAAAGATAAGAGTGGGAATAAGAGAGGGAGTAGATGTACAACTGGGGACATGCTCAATCGGACTTGCCCCAAATGGTGGAATTAGAAATGTGCCAGGGGATTCCAATACAATCCCATCAAAGTGGCATGTACCAATGCCATCTCACTAGTCCAAGTGATCAATTTCAGCTCACAATTGATAGCTCTGATAGGTCTAAGAGTCAAAGGGATCACACAAACAAGACTAGTGTCTGCTAATACTAACTGATAGAATCAAAAAGGGAGAGAACGATCCAACATGGGAAGCAGGATACACAGCAGACTCACAGAATGGCAGATGTCCTAAAGAGCACTCTGGCCTCAGAATCAGCCCTTAAGGCATTCGGATATGGCTGAAGAGCCCATGGGAGTATTTTAGGCATGGAAAGCCAAGACACTCTGGAAAAAAAAAGAGGAACTAATTGAAAGATCTCTGTGAGTGAGATCCCAGTGGAAAGAACGGGGCCATCAAAGAAGGAGGTACCATTCTCTGAAGGGAGGAGAGAACTTCCACTTTGACTATGACCCTGTCTTAATAAGATGGAAGTCGATGAACTCAAAAGACCTCCATAGTCTTGGCAACTCCTGACTAGAAGGGCTAGGGAGATTACTGACGCCATAAATAAGAGTGTCAAATTGTTAACTCAACAACAGGAGTCATTGTGTACTTACTCCTCATGTGTGATCTGTCCTTAATGTGTTGTCCAATGTGAAGTAATGCTATAACTAGTACTGAAATAGTATTTTACACTTTGTGTTTCTGTGTGAGTGCAAACTGATGAAATCTTTACTTAATATATACTAAATTGATCTTCTTTATATAAAGATAATTGAAAATGAATCTTGATGTGAATGGAATGGGAGAGTGAGAGGAAGATCATAGGTGCAAATGCAAGAGAAATTGTAATCCATAAACTGTACTTTGGAAATTTATATTTACTAAATTAAAAAAAATACGTCAGTGGGAAAAAAAAGAATTTGTAAATTGAGATTGCATTGAATTTTCTTGGGATAGTATGAACATTTTGATGATATTAATTCTTCTTATCCACAAACATGAATGATTTTTCCATTTTTGTTTTTTATATTTCTTTCTTTAAGTTTTATAATTTTTATTATAGAGAAATTTCACCTGCTTGATTAAATTTATTTCGAGTTATTTAAATTTTTCTAGCTGTTGTGAATGGTACTGATCTGAGAAGTTCTTTCTTATTCATGGCATTACATATCTTTACAAAGGCTATTTATTTTTATGTGTTGATTTATATCTTGCAACATTACCAAATCCTCTTATGAATTCCAATAGTCTCTTAGTGGATTCTTTTGTTTCCCCTATATATAGAATCACATCATCATCTGCAATCAGGGATAATTTGACTTCCTCCTATCTAATTTTATCCCTTCAATATCTTTTTCTGGCCTAATTGCTCTGGCTAAAATTTTCAGAACTATATTGAATAGTGATGGTTTGAAGCTCAATCTGAATATAATATAAATTTCCTCCTGTACCTAGTTTATTTCTGGTTTCTGTTATGAAAGTGATATATTTTATCAATTACATCTTTCTCTGCATCTATTGAGAGATAATCCTATAGTTTTTATTCTTTAGTTTGTTAAGGTGATGTGTCACATATATTGATCTTTATATGTTGAACAAACACCCCTTAATAATGGGAATAAATCCCACTTGGTCTGGATGAATGATCTTTCTGAAGAGTTGTTGGTTTCAATTAGCTAGTATTTGTTGAGGAATTTTGCATCTATATTCTTCAGAGATATTGATCTGAAGCTCTCTTTCTTTGATGTATCTTTTTCTGCTTTTGGAATTAAGGTGCTGCATACATAACCACTACAAACATTTTCATAATGCACCTATATCCTTTCATCTTCTTTTTCCTTCAACATCATTGAAATGTATTAGAAATAATTTTGACTCTCAGATTATGTGACTTGAATCCTCAAAGTCATAAATAGTACTATTTGGGTGGGGTGTTAGTTTTAAAATGCTTTATTGATATATAACATAAATAAGCTTGTTAGTATATCACAAAGCCATGCAGCCATCACTATAACCTCATTGGAGCATTCATATGCTGTGGAGAGAAATCCGCTTGTTTGCACTGATGCCTCTTGACTTCTCCAGTCCTATACAATCCCTGGTCATCTTCTGTCTCTATACATTAGCCTTTTTCTAATGCATACTAGTGATATTTCTAAGTGGAGTCATAAATTCTGTGATCTTTTGGGTCTGATTTCTCACATTTCCTGCTGTGACTTCATCCTGGCTTCACACCATTTGTGAGTGAATTGTATTGTATATTGTGTGCATAAAACCATTTAAAATTATTCGATAAATATTGTATACTATGCACTTTGGATTATTATAATATTACTGTTATGGATATTCACATATGGATTTTTGTGTAGCTATAGGCTTTAATTTCTTTTGGACACATACCTGAGAGTGGAATTCCCAGGTCTTTCAGTGATAGGGTTTGGCATTGTGAAGAATCAAGTTGTTTTTCAAAGTGACTCTTCTGTCTTGCACTTGCAGTATATGAATAATCCTTACTCTTTACATTTTACCAACTGTTGTTACTGTCTCTCAATTACACTCACTCTAGTGAGTTTTAATTTTATATATTTTTGGTTTTTTTAAAAACTATTATTTAGTAAATATAATTTCCAAAGTACAGTTTATGGATTACAATGGCTTTTCCCCCTATAACTTCCCTCCCACTAGCACCCCTCCCATCTCCCGTTCCCTCTCCCATTTCATTCACATCAATTTTTTTATACAGAAGATCAATTTAGTATATATTAAGCAAAGATTTCATCAGTTTGCACCCACACAGAACACAAAGTGTAAAATACTGTTTCAGTACTAGTTATAGCATTACTTCACATTAGACAACACATTAAGGACAGAGATCCCACTTGAGGAGTAAGTGCACAGTGACTCCTGTTGTTGACTTAACAATTTGACATTCTTGTTTATGGTGTCAGTAATCTCCCCAGGCTCTAGTCATGAATTGCCAAGGCTATGGAAGCCTTTTGAGTTCGCTAATTGAGCATGTCCCAAATAAGAGAGGGAGGAGATATACAATTTGAGTTTTAATTTTATCTCACTGAGGTTTTTATTTGCATTTCTCTAACAATTATTGATATTGAGTGTATTTTCATGTTTAATTACAGTTTTGTACCTTCTTTGTAGAAATTCTTTTCACTTTTATATTGTTTTAAAGTTTCTTTTTGTTCTCCTGCCCCTTTCCCAGCTGCCTAGAGACCCATGACATCCTAGACTTCTATCGCATTTACTCAAATAAATCAATTGTCTTTTTATTACTGACTGGTAAGAGTTTTTCTATATTCAATGACTTCTAGTTCTCATCAGTTATATAAATTGAGATATCTTGTCCCAGTGGCTTGTATTTTCATATTCTTTATGGTGTTGTTTGAAGAAAAAACCCTTATTAATGTGAGAGACTACAATGAATCATTTTTGTCTTTATTATATTTTTCATGTAATATCTAAAAAATCTACATAAACGTGGTCACAAAATTTAATGCAATATTTGTTTAAGAAACTTAAAGCTTTTTTTCCTACCTTTAGATTAGTGATCCACTGGGACCACTATTTGTAGTCAGGGGCCCAAATTCCTCCAGGTTCTTATAGACATTCACTGTTCCTGCCACCATTTGTCAAAAAGACTGTGTTTTCCTCAAAGAAATTTTAAACACCTTCATCAGAAGTATCACTAACAAATTAAAAATGCTTATGATTGGTCCTTCAAATCTGTTAGTTTACATGAATCTCAAATTATGTTAATAACACACTCTCTTGAATAATGGAACTTCATAATTAGATTTGCTGTTGGAAAGTGCAAATAATCAAATTTTGTTATTCATTTTAAACAACACTTTTAGTATTGTTTCCTTTGATTTTCCACATGAATTTCAGGGCAATAGTATCAGTCTCTATAAAAATATAGTTTATAACTTGAAGGATTTGCATTGAATTTTTAGATCAGTTGAGGGGTATTGGGATTTTTTCTTATTATTTCTTTTAAAAATATATTAAGATAGATGATAGAAAGATATGATGGATGATAGCTGATATATAGCGACCTATCATATACTGCTTTACATCCCAAATGCCTGAAAAGTGCCAGGTTGTTTCAGACTGAAGCAAGGAAGCAAAAGCCTAATCTAAGTGTACTAGAAGAGTAGCAAGGACCCAAATACTTGAGCCATCACTTGGTGACTCCCAGTATCTGCATTAGCAAGAAGCTGGAATTGGGAACCTAGCTGATATTTGAAAACAGGCACTATGATATGTGATGCAGGAGTTCCAACGGTGTCTTAAACTCTACATCAAATATTCACCCTTCTTACTAGCTCTTTTATGTGTGTATTTATTTGAGAAGGAGCGAGAGAGAGAGAGAGAAAGAGGGGAGGCGAGAGAGAGAGAGAGAAAGTACTGTTACATGCTGATCCAAACCCAATGGTGAACAATGGCTAAGGCTGGGCTGGGACAAAAGCCAGTAGCCAGGAAATCAATGCATGTCTTCCATATAGGTAGAAAGGATCCATTCATTTTTTTGTTTTTTAATGTTTTGAAGGTGAACATATTTCATATATTTTATATATTTCATATATACTGATTTAAGATCATAGTAATACTTCTCACCATGTGCTCCCTCCAGCCCACACTCCCACCTCTCTGTCCCTTCCTTTCCCACTCTTTAATTTTTACAATGATCTACTTTTAGTCTATTTTATACTCATAAGATTAACTTTACACTAAGTAAAGAATTCAACAAATAGAAGAAAAAACACTGACCCTCAATAGTAAAGACAAGGGCTGTAAACAATCATCAGATCTCAAAATATTAATTAAACTCACATACAATTACATTTTTTTGGTAATCTGTTAGTCACTACAGATCAGGGGAAGAATATGTTTATTTGTCTTTTTGGGATTGACTTATTTCATCATATAATGGTTTCTAGTTGCATATATTGTGCTGCAAATGACAAGGTTTCATTTATTTCTGAATTTCTTTTTTTATTTTTAATTTATTTGACAGGTAGAATTACAGACAGAGAGAGACAGAAAGAAAGGTCTTCCTTCCGTTGGTTCACACCCCAAATGGCTGCCACGGCTGGTGCTATGCCGATTGGAAGCCAGGAGCCAGGTGCTTCCTCCTGGTCTCCCATGTAGGTGCAGGGGCCCAAGCACTTGGGCCATTTTTCACTGCCCTCCTGGGCCATAGCAGAGAGCTGGACTGGAAGAGGAGCAACCGGGACTAGAAACCGGCGCTCATATGGGATGCTGGCACCACAGGCAGAGGATTAACCAAGTGAGCCACAGCTCTGGCCCCAATTTCTGAATTTCAGTTTTGTTCCATTGGTCTACATGTCTGCTTTTGTGTCAGTACCAGGTCACTTTGATCATAACTGCCATGTAGTATATCTTGAAATCTGGTATTTTAATGCCTCTGGCTTTGCTTTTGTTGTTTAAGATTGCTTTAGCTAATGATTGCGGTGTCTTGTGTTCCATACGAATTTTAGGCTCATTTTTTCTAGCTCTGAGAAGAATGTTGTTGCTTTTTTGATTGGGATTGCTTTGAATTTGTAAATTCCTTTGGGTAGTATGGACATTTTGATGATATTAATTCTTTCAGTCCACAAACATGGAAGATTTTTCCATTTTTTGTGTCTTCTTTATAGTTCTTTCATTAATGTTTTATAATTTTCATTGTAGAGAACTTTCACCTCCTTGGTTAAATTTATTGAAAGATATTTAAATTTTTGTAGCTATTGTGAAAGGGACTGATATTACAAGTTCTTTTTCATCCTTAGTGTTGTCTGTCTATAAAAATTCTCAAGATTTTAGTGTGCTAATTTTATATTCTACAACTTTACCAAACTCTCTTATGGTTTCCAATAGTCTCTTGGTGGAATCTTTTGTTTCCCCTATCTATAGGAGTATGTCATCTGCCATCAGGGGTATTTTCAGTTCCTCATATACAATTTATGTACCTTTGATTTCTTTTCCTTGTGTAATGGCTATGGCTAAAACTTCCAGGACTGTATTATATAACAGTCTTGAAAGTGGGCATCTTTGCCTGGTTCCAGATCATATTAGAAATATTTCCCACTTTACCCATACAATATGATTCTGGCTGTTGGTGTGTCATACATTGCTTTGATTTGTTTAAGAATCTTCCTTCTATTCTCAATTTGCTTGAAGTTTTTTTTTTTTATCATGAAAGGATATTGTATTTCATCAAAACTCTACATCTATTGAGATGTGGTTTTATTCTTCGGTTGGTTAATGTGATATTGTTTATTGACCTGTTTATATTTTCTATGTCTTCATGAATCAATTTTGATTGACTGTATGTGTCCAGGAATCTAGCCTTTTCTTCTAGATTTTACAATTTGTTGGTATACAGCTGTTTGTAGCAATTCCTGATGACTCATTTTATTTCTGTGATAGCCATCGTTACATCTCCTTTTTCAACCTGATTTTATTAATTGGAGTTTTCTCCCTCTTAGTTTCACCAATAATGTATCAATTTTGTTTATTATACCAAAAACAAGTTCTTTATTTCACTGATCCTTTGTATTTTTTTGGTTTTGAATTTTTTTCTTTAATTTTAGTTATTTCTTTCCTCCTACTATTTTGGGTTGGGTTTGTTCTTGTTTTTCTAGGCCCTTAAGATGCATTGATAGCTCATTTACTTGATGCCTTTACAATTTATTGATGTAGCCATTCATTGCTAAAATCTTCCCTTTTGTTATATCCCAGGAGTTTTAATATGTATCTTGTCATCTTCATTTCTAGTAAATTTTGGTTTCACTTTTGATTTGTTTTGACCCACTCTCCCTTCAGGAGCATGTTGTTCAGTCTCCATGTTTTGTTTGCATATTTCTAAATTCTTAAGTTGTTAATGTCAGAAAAGATACATGATATCATTTCAATTTTTTGAATTTGCTGAGACTTGCTTTATGGCCTAGCATACGGCCTAGCCTAGAGAAAGTTCCATGCACTGATGCAAACACTGTGTATTCCTCAACTGTGGGATGAAATCTTGTGTAGATATCAGTTAAGTCCATTTTGTCCATAGCATAGATAAGCTCTACTGCTTCTTTGTTGATTTTCTCTCTAGTTGATATGTCTAATGATGAAAATGGGATGTTGAAGTCCCACATTACTTTTGTATTGGAGCCTATCTTTCCCTTTATATCAATTAACATCTGTTTTGGATAGCCAGGCACCCTGGCATTGGATGCATGTACATTTATCATAGTTTCATCTTCCTGTTGCATTGATCCCTTAAAGATTCCATAATGCTATTCTTTGTCTCTTTTAATAGTTTTTGCAAGTCTATTCTGTCTGATTTTAGGATGGCCACACCTGCTTGTTTTTGCTTTCCATTAGCATGGAATATCTTTTTATATGCTTTCACTTTCAGTGCATGTGTGTTTTTTGTTGGTGAAATGTGTTTCTTGTAGGCAGCAAAGAGGTGGGTCTTGTTTTTTAATCCATTCAGTCTATATCTGTTAATTAGAGAATTTAGGCCATTTGCATTCAAGGTTACTATTTATAAGTAATGACTTGGCCTTGCCATTTTCCTATAAACATTCCTATTTTTTTTCTTTGGATTTCCTTCATAGTTTTACTGGGAGATTTTCTGTCTTCACAGTCTTTCATAAGGATAACCATCTTTCTGTATCTCTCTGTGTAGCACATCCTTAAGCATAATTTGTCAAGCTAGGTAAGTGGTGTCAAATTCTTTCAATTTCTTTTTGTTATGAAAGGTCTTTATTTCACCTTCATTTATAAATGAGAGCTTTGCAAGGTACAGTTTTCTGGGCTGATAACTTCTTTAAGCTTGACCATGTCTCTCCATTTTCTCCTAGCCTGTAGGGTTTCTGATGAGAAATCAGCTGTGAGTCCATTCTGGCATTTCTCTCATGCACATTTTTGAATCTTTTCTTTATGTTTTACTATGAAAGTCTGATTATAATGTGTTGTGGTGAAAATCTTTTCTTGTCCTTTCTTTTAGGAGTTCTATGTTTTTCCTGTATCTGGCTATCCCTTTCTTTCTGATAATTAGAGAAATTGTCTGTTATTATTTCAAAGCCTTCTAACCTATTCTCTCTTTCCTTACTTTCAGGAACTCCTAATACCCATATGTTGGACTATTTGATAATGTCTCATAAATCTCAAATATTAATTTAAATTTTTCTAATTTCTTGTTCTCTCTGAGATTTTCCAATGGTTTGTCTTCTAGCTTGGATATTTTTTGGCCTCCCCAAGTCTATTGTTAAAGCTTTTCACTGTACTTTTTATCTGATATACTGAATCCTTCATTTCTAATATTTCAGTTTGATTTCTTTTCAAAATCTCAATCTCGTGGGACAATATATCATCCATGTCATGTGTGAATTACTTTAATTCATGAATTTGCCCCCCATTGTTTGTGAGTAATCCTATGATATTTCTTTTGAATTCCTTTTCAGGCATTTCATCAGTCTCTTCATCTTCACATTCTAATATTGAAGTGTTTTGTGTTAATTTGTGGGAGTCATGCAGTCTTCCTTATTCTTATTTCTTAAATTTCTACATATATTTTTGGGTATTCATGGAAATATTTATTGGTTTTCCTCTTGATGGCTTTTATCTTTGAACTATGCCTCTGTGATTTAGTGGAGTATCTGCTCCTTCATTGCATACTTAGAGGCATTTGCTGAGTGGGGCTAGGAAACTCTGTTCAGTGCTTATGGGTGGGGCAAGAATCCAGGGTGACACCCATGATGGGCATGGCAGATCTCCTCTATTATCAGCAAGCAAGAGGGTATGATTATGCCTGTTGGCATTAGGGCAATCTTACCTCCTCTCTTCTAAGATGACCAGTGACCAGTGTTAGCCCACAGTAGGAAAAATTCCCATCTACATTGACCCATGAACTGCAAAAATGATCGGTGTGATCCTCGGCATGAGCAAGGGACCCTCTGCAATGACCTACCCCAGGCCATCAGGGAGCTGAGCCTCTGTTCCAAGACATAAAATAAATAAATTTCTTTGATTGATCAAAATTAACAAAGGAAACTCTAGAATAAATAGAATACATGACTGGAATGTAAAAGGAGAATAAATGAATATAATATATATGAGTATAATTGACATTTTGACATTTGATTATTGTTTGTCTCTTGTTTATATTCTTGAGGAACAGTGATTTTTCTGCTTACTGTTCGCTGAATTCTGTATTTAGTGGAGAGTTAAGATTGTGATTATGAGTAAAATTTAAAGTATGTCATTGTGAAAATAAAGGAAAAATAGGAAGTAAGGAGAAAGCGTGGGAGTGAGGAGGAAGGGGTAGGTTAGGAAATATCATTAGGCTCTTACAGCTGTATATTTGCAATACATGAAGTTTGTTCCATTTTATAAAAAAAAACTAAAATAAGAACTATTCCCACAATGAAAGCCTGGAATGCACTGGTTTAACCGGTGAATTCTACAAAATATTAATGAGGATGCCAAGGGTGTACAAATCCTTCCAGAACACAGATGCGAAGGGAACACTCCCCAAATCACTGTGAGGCCAAAAGCAAACAAAAGTCAGACAAAAGCATACTCTGTGAAGAGTAATTGAACAGAATCCAGGATAAGTGTAGGCACAGAATTCCTCGAAAAACAGTACCAACCCCAACAACACGGCCAAGGGCAAATATCTTACAAGCATAATTTGGAGTTCACATCCAAAAATCAATTAATTAAATACACAGTATTAATATAATAAGGACTTCAAAAGACACAGGAAAGGTTGTGACAAATATAGCATATATTTAGTACAAAACTGCAAGCAAACTAGAAATAGAACTTCTGATAACTGCTAAAGAGCATCTGTGAAAAATCTACAGCTAATACCAGACTTGATGATGAGAGACTGAGTGCTTTATATTGAATTCTGTGAAACAAGAAATTTTCATCTTTACCACTCCCCTCAAGATTGAATTGAGGGTATCAACCAAAGAAATTATGTATAAAAGAAATAAAATACATTAGTTTGTAAAAGAACTGTCTTTTATTTCAGATAACATAAACATACCTGAAAATCTATAATGAATTCACTAGAACAAATAAGTGAGTTCAAGAACAAAATATGAAAGCATGGCCACAAGATAGAACAACATACATAATTCTATTGTGTTTACATATACTAGAAATGAGTAACATGAAAGTGAAATTAGGAAAGCACTTTAACTCATAATAACATTAAAAAGAAAGAAGCATTTAGGGAAAAAATGTAACAATGAAAGACAAGCTTTTTTAAAAAAACAATTTATTTATTTGAAAGTCAGAGAGAGGAGAGGCAGAGAGAGAGAGGTCATGCATCTGATGGTTTACTCCCCATTTGGCCACAACGACCGGAGAGCTGTGCCGATCTGAACCCAGCAGCCAGGAGTTTCTTCTGGGTCTCCCACATGGGTGCAGGGACCCAAGGACTTGGGCCATCTTCTACTGCTTTCCCAAGCCATAGCACAGAGCTGGATCGGAAGTGGAGCAGCCAGGACTTAAACCAGCGCCCATTTGGGATGCCAGAACTGCAGATGACAGCTTTACCTGCTACACAACAGCGCCAGCCCCAGCACAAGTTTTTTACAATGAAAAAAAAAATTAATACACAAACCACCCAAAGAACTGAATGCATATAAAGATATCCCATGTCCAAAGTATAGTATGTTAGAATCATATTCCTGTGAAGGCATTTAGTCTAAAAGTTAACATTTAAACCCTGTGCCTGGGTTACCTAGCTATGCAGATGCTGAGAGGCAGCAATGATTGTTAAAATATTTGGGTTCCAAGAGATTCCAATGTGGGAGTAGGGAAAGCAGGGGAAAGTTGTGCTGTTCTGAACAGGGGAAAAATAGCAGAAAAAAGTGAAGGGAGTGGATTCCCAGGGCAGAGTTGGAGAGAAGTTTGCAGTGGAAATTCTGCAGAAGGAAGAGGGATGCCATGGAGCAGTGTGCAGCAATAAGCGTGGACACAACATAGGAACCCCACAGGTGGAAGCTGGAGGAGATGCCAGCTTTGGAGAGTGAGGTGAGAGCTGACTGTGGCAGCCCTTGTCAGCTGGACTGTTGCATGAGGGAGAGCCTTGCAGACCATAGTGTCTTTCAGTCTGGCCTGGAACCCTGGCAGAGGCCAGGGAACTTACCTAATCCAGTGAAAGAAAAGCACATTTCTTTCTCCCCATTCTGCCACACAAGGACACCCTGCAAGCGGTGGGGAGAAGGCACCATTTTGACATCAGTAGAAGCTATGGCAGCCCTTGTGCATGTGTGTGACCAAGGGATTTTGCCAGAGGGAAAATCTGTGTTCCCCACTGACTCTGAGTCTGGCTAGCAGGGTGAACAGGGGGCTGGGACGCCATGTAGGATAGTGAGGTGTCCCCATCCTGTCAGCATATCACAGGCTCCAGGGTTCAAACTGCCAGGCTGGAGCACCAAAAGGCAGCTGAGTCTACATTTCTGCTCTCTCCATTGACAGGCAGGGTTGCAGAATGGATCAGATCCTCTGCACCCTGGAAGCATGGGAACGTTGCATTCTATGACTATGGGAAGTCAATGATTGCATGTTGGGGCAAGGGGTGCAACTGGGTCTCTAGGTAGCTGGCATGGGAGACTCAGAAGGTAAATGTAGGAGAAGGAGGCTTCAGGACAATCAATGGATGTTCCAAAGGTTCCTTTGTTGTAAGAGCAAGAATACTAACTTCAAAAGGCACCTAGTAAATGTAAAGGAAAAGAGTAAAGAATGCCATTTAATAGAATTTTTTTCAAGTTGGTCCATCAGCCAGCCTCCTACTTTTCATCAATATATAAAGGCAGAAAAACAAATTTAATAAAGAAAAATTACAGGGGCCAGATTGTGGTATAGTGAGTAAAGCTGCTGCCTCCAATGCTAGTAGCCCATATCAGATCTGGTTCATTTCATAGCTTATTCACTTCTGATCTGGCTCTCTGCTAATGGTCTAGGAAAAGCAGTGGAAGATGTGCCAAGTGTTTGGGCCCCTGCCACCCACATGAGAGACCTGACTGAAACTCCTGCTCCTGGCTTTCGCCTGACTCAACCTTGGCCATTGCAGATATTTGGGGAGTTACCAAGTGGATGGAAAATTCTCTATCCCTCCCTCTCTCTCTGCAACTCTTTCAAATAAATAAATCTTTTAACAAAGAGAAAAATTACAGAACAATTCAGTAAATAACGAGTGCTGTGAACCAATGGAAGTTTGCTGAGTCAGAATGGGATATACTTATGTAATAGCCCATACTGTGTCTCAGAAACTATTTTAAAATTTTTACACATATAAACTCAATACCTGAATTTAAGTGGATAATATAAAGATTAATGAAAAATAGCAAATGAACACATTTATAATCATATTCCTGTGACATTAAGACCATAACAGAAATGACATTTTTGGGTGTCCAACTACAAGAATATAAAGATTTCAAAACAGTTTATTAGAAGTATGACTAATTAGGTACAGGGAAAAATGGACAGCATTTCACTAGTAAACAGAAGAAATACATTATATTACAAAAGTAGAAAAACTTAAATGTCAAGGCTTTAGGCATCACAATGTTGTTAACACAATGAGGTCAAAATTTCAGCAGGTATTAATTACCTAGGAAATGAAATGATAGTACAGCATGAATTACAAGCAATTGGTGATATCCAGCTATACGCAAATTTCATTTTTTCCTTATTAACTAATGAATTACATGAAAAATTCAGATTATGTTTATAGAGTCAGAGATATGCTAAGAAGGAAGTATAGTGATTGAAGCAAAAAACCTAAACACAGATAACAAATTCAAGAGTACTACCTTACTATTACAGAAAAACAGAAATTCTGACTGCATTGGTTGGTACTGTTCACTGACACACCAAAATTTTTTTCTGGAAAAAAATTGGAAATTTTCTGGAAAAAAAATGAAATGAATGAAAAATCAAATACATGGTGATAAATAAATATCTAAAACTAATAATAGGACAGAAATACTTGGATTTAAACATGCAGTGATTAAAAAAGTGATAACTAAGCATAGTTTACAGAAGTAGTAGTAAAACATTATAAAAGCAAGGAAAAACCTTTTGAGAAAAACATTTAGAACTGGGGAAAAAGAGTCACAGCCCAGAAAAGTGAGACCCCAAACACTATGACCTAATAAACCAGAGACACAAAAATGAGCATGGAGAGTGTTGGCAGAAATCACAACTCAGCTGAAATATTCCGAATCAATAAACATAAACTTGAACATTCTCCAAAGAAAAGGCCGAGAGGCTGGACACAAACAGGAGCTTCCTAAGATTACACTTACGTAAATTAGAAATTTCTTGGATGAGGATCTGAGATTGAGAATGAAAGAGGGGAGTCCACTACGGGCTGGAATAGAGGACCACACTGCCCTTGGCAGCCTCAGCTGCAAAAGCCATGAGATGCACTAAAACGTTACCCCACACATTACCACTAATAGGATGGCGATTCTATGCTGTGCCAACAATGAAACCTACAGCACGAGAATCTAGTGTTAAATGCTAGTGAACACCTGCTGCACATTTCGCAGCACACGGCTCACCCTTCCATCAGAACTGAGTAGCACCAAAGGACTGACAGTGGCATACACATTGCTCACAAGTATGCGCACACTCAGGACGTCTGGGCCATAGGCTGACAATAAGATTGGGAAGGTCGTGATGAGAAAGTCCATCCAGGACATGACCACAAAAAAACCCACCAGCAGCAGGACGGCCTGGGCGGCCCTTCTCTCTGGGGAGGGTCTTGGGGAGAGGCTGGCGCTGTGAAGGTGCTGGGCCCTCCTCTGGTGCCTGAACAGCAGATTCACCAGGTACACGCTGGAGAGCAGCATGACGCCTACAAAGGAGACATCCCTGGATGTAGTCAGGGCATAAAACAGGTATCTGATGAGGGAGCTCATGGGGGAGAGAGAGCAGTATTTATTTAGAAACATCAAATTGGTCTGGTTCAGATTGGAAAAGGACACAATGTAGAAGAGCAGGTTACCAGAGGACGCCAAAGTGAGGGTCCACGTGAACACATAGGCGCGAGTAACGGTGTTCATAAGTTTATGTTTGAACTTTGCCATCCAGGAGGTGCTGGGACTGAGGGTGACGGCTTGGATGGTGCTCAGCACCCCGGTGGTGCAGATGGAGAGGCCCTGCATCACCCTTCCTATGTAGTACAAAGCCTTGCACTTGAAGTCGTTCTGGAAATGCAGCGACTCAAACAGGTCCGGAGATGCCAGGAGTACCACGGTGAGGAGCATGGCTGTGTGCACCAGGGCCAGGTGACAGACAGTCAGGCTGCTGGGCTTAGGCCTGTGATCCTGGCAGAATGTGAAGATGTGGAAGAGGAGGAGGAGGGTGTTGGCTGTGATTCCAATGCCAACTTGGGAGAAAAGGGCATTTTTAAGTAGCATCCTAGGTTGAAAGGGATTATCTTAATGGCAAAGAGGAAGGAATATGGTTCTTTGCATTCTGCCTGACATGTATGTAAGTGTAAATCTGTATCACAGAGTGGCATAATATTCTAATCTTGTGAAAGTTTATTCTCTGTCCAGCAAAGGAGAAGAATGGGCAGGAGAGGTGACACTGCAGGGACAGGAGACAGAAAACCACCAAATCAGAGTTTTCACAAGTCCTGGGCTAAAAATTTTGCACATTTAACATCCTGTCAGCTAATGCACTTTCAGAACAAAACAGGCACAAACAAAACGTAACCCTTCTGTTTCCCATAGGTTTCAGCTTACCATTGTACCCCTAGGAGTCCCAGGAAGGAGATCAGAGTCTCATGAACTGTGTCACTTTACTCTAGGAAGCCAAGCGGGGAGGGCACATCACCATCTCCAGGGACCCATCACATGGGCCTGGACTCCTCCTAGGAGACACCCTGCCTCCCACACAAGACATGCAGGTGCTTTTAATGAGAGCAATTTAAAACAAAATACTCAAATGACTATGAACAGGGGAGTTTTCTCCTGATTTAATTTCTTGAGATTTTTGATGCCTTATGAGCCACCAATGCACAGTCTCTTGTCAAGGTCACGTCCCAGCTTTCTGTTTTCAGCGAGGCCCTGCTTCCAACCTCGCTTCCATTCTGAAGATACAGACACTAGAGGACGCTCACCCACAGGATTCAGAAGCTAAGCAGTGAGCTGTAACAGATTCATTGTGAATATGCATCTTACTAAGCTAACTATTTTTATAACTTTCTAAGAAATTACCAGGGATACTAAATTTAAAGAGTGTTTTTATAATAAAGAATAGGTCATTGAAATTTTGCAAATAATTACTATGTCATCAATAATACATACAGAACATTTTATATATCAATATTATTGTATTTTATACAATAATACATCACATACAGAACATTTTATAATTTGTAGGCCATGGACAAACACAACACATTAAATTAATTTAAGGAAATATTGTAGCCACACTGGAGGAGGAGCCTGCTGATATTTGATATGCAGCAGGAAGTGAGGCTTCCAGGTAGTTCTGTGGCAGCAAGGAAAAACTTTTCTGTGTTAGGAATAATTAAAATAAAATGAAATGTAATGTTCTGCACATCATTTGCTAGTTCTCATATTTATAACATCATCACTATTTAAGTAGTCCTTAAATATTAGGAATACAGTGATACACTTTTAATCTTAAGCTATAGATAAATCATTCTGCATTAATTCTGATTTGCTATCTTAACAGATAAAGTTTCACATAAGTGCATACAATAATTGTGTTGTACTAATTAAAATCAGAAATAGCTAAGCAAATCCTAATTCAATAACATCACAAACTTATACATTTGTGTTCACACATGTATAGATCTAGGTGCTCACAATAGTCATGAAGATCACGTTCCACTGGGAGTGCCCTGGTTAGTTATGGGGCTTAGTGAGTTCTGAGATCGCTCTGAGAGCACTGCATTCATCTGTGGAAAACCCTGCTCCTCCCACCCACCCTGCCTGGGGCTGGAGCTCCTGGTGCACACTCTGAGACACAGACACTCACCCAGCTGAGTGGAGGCGTGATCCTGAGTTTGTGAACTGTGGCCCAGGATGTGTTATAAGAAGGAAGGCAGCAACTCATCTCCCTCCAGGGCCATCACTGTTCTGTCACCTCAGCCCTGCCTGCGGGATTGTCAAGCACAGGAGCCACCACGGGGACAGGTGCACTTCCCTGACACCTGTGAGATGGCACTGCCCCAGCTGCGGGCTCATTTCCCCACCCAGGCCTGTTTGGGCAAGTTGTCAGCTCCCTGGCTTCTCCAGCCCACGCAAGTTAAACACTGACTGTAGCTTCAGTTTGTTTTCAATATTGTAATTTCATACAACATTTTAAATAAAAGTTTTCAATGTTTATTTACTTGAAAGATATGGTGTCAAATGTACCCTTGCTGACTGAGACTTCTGGTGGGCTTCAGTTGTGTTCCCCAGGGATTCTGGCTGTCTGTCACAGGCAATGTTTACACCTCCTTTTGGGGAGTGAAGAAAAATCCTCCCAGCAGATCCTCTGAATGCAGGCAGGTGGAAGAGAGCACTCACAACATCACTTCTTTTGGACAGTCTGAATGCAGACCTCCTTTCTTATCCTCACTGGCTTTTCTAAAGCAATGCATATAAACAGGTTTTCATAGGATCCAAATGTGATGCCAGCATTGCATGCAGCGGATTAACCCATTACTTCATGATACCCCAGTAAATTTTTGCTTTAAACAAAGTTTTATGCTTTGGAATTTTACACTGTTGTCATCAAGTTAGTGCTTAAAAACATTCTGATTTTGGGCCAGCGCTGTGGCTCAACAGGCTAATCCTCCGCCTTGCGGCGCCAGCACACCGGGTTCTAGTCCCGGTCGGGGCGCCAGATTCTGTCCTGGTTGCCCCTCTTTCAGGCCAGCTCTCTGCTGTGACCCGGGAGTGCAGTGGAGGATGGCCCAAGTGCTTGGGCCCTGTACCCCACGGGAGACCAGGAGAAGCACCTGGCTCCTGCCTGCGGATCAGCACGGTGCACTGGCCGTGGCGGCCATTGGAGGGTGAACCAACAGCAAAAGGAAGACCTTTCTCTCTGTCTCTCTCTCTCACTGTCCATGCTGCCTTTCAAAAAATTAAAAAAAAATTCTGATTTTGATGTACCTTAGATTTTTTCTTATTTTAGGACGATACAACTTATATTTGCCATTAGTAGCACAGAGCAGGTCAGTTGGATAAAAGTCATATTAGGCTACTAAAATATTTCTAGACAATAACTTGGTGCATAAATTAAGAGAACCGAAAGTGGGAAATAGATGGTAGTATAAAAAAGTTTAAAAATTATTAATCAGTTCTTTCTACTTTAAGATTATTTAAAATAAATTTATATAATGAAATTAACATTTATTTTAAAATTTTATAACATAGTATAGTATTTTTAGAAAACTTTGGACAAAATTAATGTAACAGTAGTTATCTGAGAAATAATGATTATGGGTCAGACAGCAGTCAGAACCAGAGGGATTCGGAAGAGCTCCACTCTCCTATACAAGCAGTGAGTACTCGAACAGACACAGCTTTGTGTCTCTAGCTAGGGATTCACTATATCTGGACATGGTCTAATAGGGTGAAGTTAGACCAGTTATGTGTGCCTGGGATTTGGCTACTGTGAGAGAAAGAAATGCTCTTAGGTTAGGGTCCAGTTTGGTCACAGACCATGTCAGATTCCAGTTCATCAAGAAGAAACTCAATTCATGGAGACAAGTGAATTTAACTTAACAATCCATTCCTTTTGATCCCCCTCTCAGTTTTGAGAGACTGATCAGATCTTGGGAATTTACACCATTGTCACCACCACAGTAGATTTATGTGGTGCCAGTGTGAGATTCATACATTTTAACATCTGGTTAGTTATATGATTTTTTATATTTTTGCAGTTCTGGTTAAATAGGGCCATTTAACACAGGATGGAAGGCTACAAACCAACAGGTAATACTTGTGAGAAAATGCAGTGTACCAGGGGACCATGATGATGAGCACCAGGAGGAGAAGAGGAACCTGTGCTCCAGGGAACCTGTGACAGCAGGGGGATAATAACAAGACACTGAGGTGCACTCCCTAGAAGGGGTACCACAAAGGGAACCAACACAAATTGAGTAAATAAAAGTTCAACCATATAGACAGATCACACATGAGTTCATTTATTCAGTTTTACTCGGGAAATCATGGTGATTCAGGTTCTTAGTCCACTCCAGAATGGTCTGATTTAAACAGAAATGGAATTTTGCCATTAGTCGTTTGACTGCTAATGTAGTAAGCTGGCAACCCACTAAAAGAAGCACAAAGTTTAGATAGCCTTGCATAAGTCATGCTTCTCATCCACCATCTAGGAACATGCATACCTACTGTAGTTGTTCCTGTGTATAAATCATGTGCTCCTTTCTCTTGAGCAATGTATTTTCTAGCAACATATTTTCTAGCAGCGTGTGAAGAAACAGTGTTATTAGATACCATTTTAGAGACTATTTCTGTTGTAGTGCAATCAGCACCACACACAACCCCCTCAAAATTGGCAAAAAGGGCTCTAAAGCTGCATGATGTCTCATGAAGCATCTGTGGAACTTTTGTTACCAATGCCTACCAACATCCCACAAATCATTTGTGGAACACATGTTACCAGCTGCCTTCCAGAACCCTTTGGCGTCTGCTTGGCCCTAGTGTCCAATATTTGGTCCAGTTTATGGAATAGTTTCCAACTCCACAGAATGAGAACCCCACTACTTCCTAGAATGAGCTCCTGGGACCCTCACTGGGACCTTTCCTTACTGGGAACTAGTTTATCTATTTCAAGGTTGATTGAGTATATTGGCTTCTAATTCTAGGAGGTGTTATGATTAAAGGAGCAACTTTAGGGTAAGTTTTCTTTCTTTCCTTTTTTTTTTAACTTAGAAACCTTTTATTTAAGGTGTAGAAACTTTATGCATTTCTTATATACAAATTTAGGAAAACAGTGATTCTTCACACTGTAGACTCACTCCCATCTTCACTCCCATGATTCATCCTCCCCCCTCTCCTATTCCCATTCTTATTTTTAATGAAGATCTATTTTCAGTTAACTTTATACTCAGAAGATTAACCCTACATTAAGCAAAGAGTTCAACAACTAGTACAAAATAAACACTGTTTCTCAACTGTTGAGACAAGGAATTTTGAAAATAATCAAATTTCACAGTGTCAATTTCAATTCTATAGAATAACTTTTAGGTAATCTATTAGGCTATCTTAATTTTAATGCAGATCATGGAGTATATATGGTATTTGTCTTTTAGAGACTGGTTTACTTAACTAAGTATTATTGTTTTTAGTCACATCCATTTTGTTGCAAAAGACAGAATTTAATTTATTTTTTAAACTTTTATTTAATAAATATAAATTTCCAAAGTACAGCTTTTGGATTACAGTGGCTTTTCCCCCTATAACTTCCCTCCTACCTGCAACCCTCCCATCTCCTGCTCCCCCTCCCATTCCATTCACATCAAGATTCATTTTCTTTTTCTTTTCTTTTTTTTGACAGGCAGAGTTAGAGAGAGAGACAGAGAGAAAAGTCTTCTGTTTTCCATTGGTTCACCCCCCAAATGGCCACTGTGGCCGGGTGCAGTGCCTATCCAAAGCCAGGAGCCAGGTGCTTCCTCCTGGTCTCCCATGCGGGTGCAGGGCCCAAGCACTTAGGCCATCCTCCACTGCACTTCCTGGCCACAGTAGAGAGCTGGACTGGAAGAGGAGCAAGTGGGACAGAATCTGGTGCCCCAACCGGGACTAGAACCAGGGGTGCCAGTGATGCATGTGGAATATTAGCCTAGTGAGCCGCGGCACCCACAAGATTCATCTTCAATTATCTTTATGTTCAGTAGATCAATTTAGTATATATTAAGTAAAGATTTCAACAGTTTGCACCCACACATAAACACAAAGTGTAAAGTACTGTTTGAGTACTAGTTATAGTATTCATTCACATTGTACAACACATTAAGGACAGAGATCCTACATGGGGAGTAAGTGCACAGAGACTCATTTTGTTGACTTAACAACTGACACTCTTGTTTATGGCGTCAGTAATCACCCTAGGCTCTTTCATGAGTTGCCAAGGCTATGGAAGCCTTTTGAGTTCACCAACTCAGATCCTAGTTAGACAATTGGACTTACCCAAATGGTAGAATTAGAAACATGCCAGGGGATTCCAATTCAATCCCATCAAGGTTGCATGTACTTGGGCCGGCGCCTCGGCTTAATAGGCTAATCCTCTGCCTTGTGGCACCAGCACACCGGGTTCTAGTCCTGGTCAGGGTGTCAGATTCTGTCCCTGTTGCTCCTCTTCCAGTCCAGCTCTCTGCTGTGGCCTGGGAAGGCAGTGGAGGATGGCCCAAGTGCTTGGGCCCTGCACTCACATGGGAGACCAGGAGGAAGCACCTGGCTCCTGGCTTTGGATCAGTGCAGGGCACCGGCCGCAGCGGCCATTGGAGGGTGAACCAACGGAAAAGGAAGACCTTTCTCTCTGTCTCTCTGTCTAACTCTGCCTGTCAAAAAAAAAAAAGGAATTGAGGAAATCACACAGCTATCAAGTGGAAGGACCAGATGGCGAGGTGCTGACATCTGTAGTTGCTCCTATTCCTGTAACAGAGAGGAATGGAGAATGGCTCGAGCAGGCCTCCTGTAGTCCACAGTGTGAGATGCACTGTGCCAGAACCAGCTACACATTGGCCACAACAATTGATTGAATTTGTGTGGACAAAAAAACAAAAAACAGAAACAAACAAACAAACAAAAAAAACCCCAAAAAACCCCAAATAGTGCAGATAGTAAAAATCCACATACTGAAGAATGAGTAGCTGGAATAAAAGATTGAGTCTCATTTTTAGGCATTTTTTTCTGCTCTGTTTTTTTTTTTGAAGGAAATACTTTTATTAAGTAAAATTCTACTAACAAAAAGATAATGTGCAAAAATAGATTATGCATGCTTTAGTTATAAAATCCCACTTATATTCCATACATGTGTTTCACTAACCAATATTCAATCAATAAATCACATGATTCTTTTGAGGATGCACATATACTGAAAGAAACCAAAAAAGCAGAAGCAGCTATATTTCTATCAGATAAAGTAGGCTTTGAGGCAAAAACTGCAAACCAAGAATTAGAATATCATGGTATAGTCGGTGCCACGGCTCACTAGGCTAATCCTCCACCTATGGCACCGGCACCCCAGGTTCTAGTCCCGGTTGGGGTGCCAGATTCTGTCCCGCTTGCTCGTCTTCCAGTCCAGCTCTCTGCTGTGGCCCAGGAGTGCAGTGGAGGATGGCCCAAGTCCTTGGTCCCTGCACCTGCATGGGAGACCAGGAGGAAGCACCTGGCTCCTGGCTTCGGATTGGCACAGCACGCTGGCCTTAGCGACCATTTTGGGGGTGAACAAATGGAAGGAAGACCTTTCTCTCTGTCTCTCTCTCTCACTGTCTAACTCTGTCTGTCCAAAAAAAAAAAAAAGAATGTCATTGTATAAAGACAGAGGAGTCATTTAATCAAAAGGATATAGCAGAACTGCATTTAGCCTAGTAATTAAGATGCCAATTAACACACCTGCTTCACCTATTGGAGTACCTGGATTCAATACCAACAGTCAGCTCCTGGCTCTGGCTTCCTGCTAAGGTAGCTCTGGGAGGCAGCAGTGATGGCTTCTGCATCCACGAGGGTGACCTGGACTGATCTTCCAGCTCCTGACTTTAGCCCCAGCCAGTCCCAGTGACTGTGATCATATAGGGAGTGGACTGGTAGAAGGACACTCTCTCTGTATATCTCTCTGCCTCTGAATTCAATAAATATATTCAAAATGACATAGTACTTATAAATATATTTGCATCTAAATATATATTTGCACTTAAATATATATATATAAATATATTTGTACCTAAATATATAAAGCAAATATTAATACATCTTTAAGAATAATATAGACTGTAATATCATAGTAGCATACTTAGAAATCCCTTTCAGACACTGGCTGATTGGTACTGGCATTGTGGCACAGTGAACTAAGCTGCTGCCTGCAATGTCAATATTCCATATGTGAGCACGAGTCTTGGTTGCTTTGTTTCCAAAATAACAATACGTCGCCATCTTTTAAAAATAAATAAATAAAAATTAAAAGAAAAAATAGTCAGGATATGAAATCAATGTAAGTGTCCATCACTCCATGAGTGGATAAATAAAATGTAGCAAATAAGCACAATGGAATACCATTCAGCCTTAAAATGAAGGAAATTCTGTCATTTATAACAACATGGGTGAACCTGGAGGCCATTTAGCTATGAAATAAGCCAGGCACACAGGCAAATATGGCATGCTTTCAGTTATATAAGGAATATTAAAAAGTTTAATTTACATAAATAGTAAATAAAATAGTGGTTATAAGGAGCTGGATAGAGTAATGGATAAGGGAGATTTTGGTCAAAATATACAATATTTTGTGAGATAAAAATAAAAGTTCAAGGCATCTACTGTACAGTGCAGATAGTAAAAATCCACATACTGAAGAATGAGTAGCTGGAATAAAAGATTGAGTCTCATTTTTAGGCATTTTATTCTGCTCTGTTTTGAAATACATTGCTTTCCAGACACACACCAGGGTACCAGTGCTGATGTTCTGAAAAGACTAACAGGGAAGACCAACTTCTGGATGGTTTGGATATGGCCAAGTCGTACCTCCAATGTTCATGTTGACACGTTGGGAAAACACAGTGCTGACTACTCTATTTTACAGCCAGGTTGGTACGTTGTGTTGATTTCTTGCTTAAGATTTATTCATCTGTATTGAAAAGTAGAGTTACATAGAATAAGAGACAGAGACCAAAAAGAGAGAGATCTTTAGATCTCTGCGAGTGAGATCCCAGTGGAAAGAACGGGGCCATCAAAGAAGGAGGTACCTTTCTCTGAAGGGAGGAGAGAACTTCCACTTTGACTATGACCCTGTCTGAATAAGATCAAAGTCGGCGAACCCTAAAGGCTTCCACAGCCTTGGCAACTCATGACTAGAGCCTAGGGAGATTACTGACGCCATAAACAAGAGTGTCAAATTGTTAAGTCAACAGCAGGAGTCACTGTGTACTTACTTCTCATGTGGGATGTGTCCTTAATGTGTTGTCTAATGTGAAGTAATGCTATAACTAGTACTAAAACAATATTTTTCACTTTGTGTTTCTGTGTGGGTGCAAACTGATGAAATGTTTACTTAGAATATACTGAATCGATCTTCTGTATATAAAGATAATTGAAAATGAAAAAAAAACCTGGTGTTAAATTGGAAATTGCATAGAAAATTAATTAATTTTTAAAAAATATCATGTAGGGTTATGTTCAGGTTTCTGAGGAATCTCCAGACTGACTTCCATAGTGGCTTAACCAGTTTGCATTCCCACCAACAGTGGGTTAATGTCCCTTTTTCCCCACATCCTCTCCAGCATCTATTGTTGGTAGATTTCTGAATGTGAGCCATTCTCACCGGGGTGAGGTGAAACCTCATTGTGGTTTTGATTTGCATTTCTCTGATGGCTAGTGATCTTGAACATTTTTTCATGTGTCTGTTGGCCATTTGGATTTCCTCTTTCGAAAAATGTCTATTGAGGTCCTTGGCCCATCTCTTAAGTGGGTTGTTTGTTTTGTTGTTGTGGATTTTCTTGATTTCTTTGTAGATTCTGGTTATCAACCCTTTATCTGTAGTATAGTTTGCAAATATTTTTTCCCATTCTGTCGGTTGCATCTTCACTTTCCTGACTGTTTCTTTTGAAGTACAGAAACTTCTCAATATGATGCAATCCCAAATGTTAATTTTGGTTTTGACTGCCTGTGCTCCTGGGGTCTTTTCCAAGAAGTCTTTGCCTGTACCTATATCTTGCAGGGTTTCTCCAATGCTCTCTAATAATTTGATGGTTTCGGGTCATTGATTTAAGTCTTTAATCCATGTTGAGTGAATTTTTGTGTAAGGTGATAGGTATGGGTCTTGCTTCAAGCTTCTGCACGTGGAAATCCAATTTTCCCAGCACCATTTATTGAATAGACTGTCCTTATTCCAGGGATTAGTTTTGAATCTTTGATCAAATATAAGTTGGCTGTAGATGTTTGGATTGATTTCTGGTGTTTCTATTCTGTTCCATTGGTCTATCCTTCTGTTTCTGTACCAGTACCATGCTGTTTTGATAACAACTGCCCTGTAGTATGTCCTGAAATCTGGTATTGTGATGCCTCCAGCTTTGTTTTTGTTGTACAAGAATGCTTTGGCTATTCGAGGTCTTCTGTGTCTCCATATTAATTTCAGCATCATTTTTTCCAGATCTGAGAAGAAGGTCTTTGGTATCTTGATTGGTATTGCATTGAATGTATATTGGAATTTACCCAAAGGAAATTAATTTGGCTAATAAAAAAGCCATCTGCACATTAATGTTTATTGCAGCTCAATTCACAATAGCTAAGACCTGGAACCAACCCAAATGCCCATCAACAGTAGACTGGATAAAGAAATTATGGGACATGTACTCCATAGAATACTATACAGCAGTAAGGAACAATGAAACCCAGTCATTTGAAACAAGATGGAGGGATCTGGAAAACATCATGCTGAGTGAATTAAGCCAGTCCCAAAGAGAAAAATATCATTTGTTTTCCCTGATCGGCGACAACTGAGCACCAAAGGGGAAACCTGTTGAAGTGAAATGGACACTATAAGAAACAATGACCTGATCAGCTTTTGTCCTGACTCTAGATGTACAATGTAATACTTTATCCTTTTTAGTATTTGTTGTTGTTGTTGTTGTTCTAGTACTAGTGGTTGAACTCTGTAAATAACACAGAACTATTCTTAGGTGTTTAAATTTTAACTGAAAAGTGATCCCTGTTAAATTTCAGAGTGGAAAAAGAGAGGGAGGAGATGAACAATTTGGGACATGCACAATCAGTCTTGCCCCAAATGATGGAGTTAGAAATGTGCCAGGGGATTCCAATACAATCCCATCAAGGTGGCATATACCAATGCCATCTCACTAGTCCAAGTGATCAATTTCAGTTCACATTCGATGGCTTAGATAGGTCTAAAAATCAAAGGGATCACACAAACAAGACAAGTGTCTGCTAATACTAACTGATAGAATCAAAAAGGGAGAGAAAGATCCAGCATGGGAAGTAGGATACACAGCAGACTCATAGAATGGCAGGCATCCTAAACAACACTCTGGCCTCAGAATCAGCCCTTAAGGCAGTCGGATCTGGCTGAAGAGCCCATGAGAGTATTGTAGGCATGGAAAGCCAAGATACCATGGAAAAGAAAAAAAGAAGAAGACCTAAATGAAAGATCTCTGTTAGTGAGATCCCAATGGAAAGAACGGGGCCATCAAATAAGGAGGTACATTTCTCTGAAGGGAGGAGAGAACTTCTACTTTGACTGTGACCCTACCAGAACAAGATCAAAGTCAGCGAACTCTAAAGGCTTCCATAGCCCTGGCAACTCATGAATAGAGCCTAGGGAGATTACTGACGCCATGAACAAAGTGTCAAATTGTTAAGTCAGCAACAGAAGTCACTGTGTACTTACATCACATGTGGGATCTGTCCTTAATGTGTTGTCTAATGTGCAGTGATGCTATAACTAGTACTGAAACAGTATTTTTACACTTTGTTTTTCTGCGTGGGTACAAACTGATGAGATCTTTACTAATTACATACTGAATCGATCTTCTGTATATAAAGATAATTGGAAATGAAAAAAAAAAACCCTGGTGTTAAATTGGAAATGGCATAGAAAATTAATTAATTTAAAAAATATTATAGGATCTCTGTCTTTAATGTGCTGTACACTTTTATTTAAAGCTATAACTAGTACTCCAACAGTATTTTTTTTCACTTTGTGTTGCTATATGGGGGAAAACTGTTGAAATCGTTACCTAATATATACAAAAATGATCTTTTGTATATAAAGAGAATTGAAAAAGAATCATGATGTGATTGGAAGGGGAGAGGGAGCGGGAGGGGGGAGGGTTGTGGGTGGGAGGAAAGTTTTGGGAGGGGGAAGCCATTGTAACCCATAAGCTGTACTTTGGAAATTTATATTCATTAAATAAAAGTTTAATTAAAAAAAAAGAAATTGGAAAGGCACCAAATAGATGAGCTTTCAAGTCATCTCAAGGATCTAGAAAACCTGCAGCAAACCAAACCCAAACCCAGTAGGAGAAGAGAAATAATTAAAATCAGAGAAGAAATCAACAGGATTGAATCCAAAAAAACATTACAAAAAATCAGCCAAACGAGGAGCTGGTTTTTGAAAAAATAAACAAAATTGACACCCCATTGGCCCAACTAACTAAAAAAAAGAAGAGAAAAGACCCAAATCAATAGGATCAGAGATGAAATGGGAAACGTAACAACAGACGCCGCAGAAATAAAAAGAAACATCAGAAATTACTACAAGGACTTGTATGCCAGCAAACAGGGAAATCTATCAGAAATGGACAGATTCTTGGACACATACAACCTCCCTAAATTGAGCCAGGAAGACACAGAAAACCTAAACAGACCAATAACTGACACAGAAATTGAAACAGTAATAAAGGCCCTCCCAACAAAGAAAAGCCCAGGGCCAGATGGATTCACTGCTGAGTTCTACCAGACATTTAGAGAAGAACTAACTCCAATTCTTCTCAAACTATTCAGAGCAATCGAAAAAGAGGGAATCCTCCCAAATTCTTTCTATGAAGCCACCATCACCTTAATTCCTAAGCCAAAAAGAGATGCAACATTGAAAGAGAATTAGAGACCAATATCCCTGATGAACATAGATGCAAAAATACTCAATAAAATTCTGGCCAATAGAATGCAACAACACATCAGAAAGATCATCAACCCAGACCAAGTGGGATTCATCCCCGGTATGCAGGGCTGGTTCAACATTCGCAAAACAATCAACGTAATACACTACATTAAGAGGCTGCAGAAGAAAAACCATATGATTCTCTCAATAGATGCAGAGAAAGCATTTGATAAAATACAACACCCTTTCATGATGAAAACTCTAAGCAAACTGGGTATGGAAGGAACATTCCTCAATACAATCAAAGCAATATATGAAAAACCCACGGCCAACATCCTATTGAATGGGGAAAAGTTGGAAGCATTTCCACTGAAATCTGGTACCAGACAGGGATGCCCTCTCTCACCACTGCTATTCAATATAGTTCTGGAAGTTTTAGCCAGAGCTATTAGGCAAGAAAAAGAAATTAAAGGGATACAAATTGGGAAGGAAGAACTGAAACTATCCCTCTTTGAAGATGATATGATTCTTTATTTAGGGGACCCAAAGAACTCTACTAAGAGACTGCTGGAACTCATCGAAGAGTTTGGCAAAGTAGCAGGATATAAAATCAATCCACAAAAATCAACAGCCTTTGTATACACAGGCAATGCCACGGCTGAGGAAGAACTGCTAAGATCAATCCCATTCACAATAGCTACAAAAACAATCAAATACCTTGGAATAAACTTAACCAAGGACGTTAAAGATCTCTACGAAGAAAACTACAAAACCTTACAGAAAGAAATAGAAGAGGATACCAAAAAATGGAGAAATCTTCCATGCTCATGGATTGGAAGAATCAATATCATCAAAATGTCTATTCTCCCAAAAGCAATTTATACATTCAATGCAATACCCATCAAGATCCCGAAGACCTTCTTCTCAGATCTGGAAAAAATGATGCTGAAATTCATATGGAGACACAGAAGACCTCGAATAGCCAAAGCAATCCTGTACAACAAAAACAAAGCCGGAGGCATCACAATACCTGATTTCAGGACATACTACAGGGCAGTTGTTATCAAAACAGCATGGTACTGGTACAGAAACAGATGGATAGACCAAGGGAACAGAATAGAAACACCAGAAATCAATTCAAACATCTACAGCCAACTTATATTTGATCAAAGATCCAAATCTAATCCCTGCAATAAGGACAGTCTATTCAATAAATGGTGCTGAGAAAATTGGATTTCCACGTGCAGAAGCTTGAAGCAAGACCCATACCTATCACCTTACACAAAAATTCACTCAACATGGATTAAAGACTTAAATCTACGACCTGAAACCATCAAATTATTAGAGAGCATTGGAGAAACCCTGCAAGATATAGGCACAGGCAAAGACTTCCTGAAAAATACTCCAACAGCACAGGCAGTCAAAACCAAAATTAACATTTGGGATTGCATCAAATTGAGAAGTTTCTGTACTTCAAAAGAAACAGTCAGGAAAGTGAAGAGGCAACCAACAGAATGGGAAAAATATTTGCAAACTATACTACAGATAAAGGGTTGATAACCAGAATCTACAAAGAAATCAAGAAAATCCTCAACAACAAAACAAACAACCCACTTAAGAGATGGGCCAAGGACCTCAATAGACATTTTTCGAAAGAGGAAATCCAAATGGCCAACAGACACATGAAAAAATGTTCAAGATCACTAGCCATCAGAGAAATGCAAATCAAAACCACAATGAGTTTCCATCTCACCCCGGTGAGAATGGCTCACATTCAGAAATCTACCAACAACAGATGCTGGAGAGGATGTGGGGAAAAAGGGACACTAACCCACTGTTGGTGGGAATGCAAACTGGTTAAGCCACTATGGAAGTCTGTCTGGAGATTCCTCAGAAACCTGAACATAACCCTACCATACAACCCAGCCATCCCACTCCTTGGAATTTACCCAAAGGAAATTAATTTGGCAAATAAAAAAGCCATCTGCACATTAATGTTTATTGCAGCTCAATTCACAATAGCTAAGACCTGGAACCAACCCAAATGCCCATCAACAGTAGACTGGATAAAGAAATTATGGGACATGTACTCCATAGAATACTATACAGCAGTAAGAAACAACGAAACCCAGTCATTTGCAACAAATGGAGCAATCTGGAAAACATCATGCTGAGTGAATTAAGACAATCCCAAAGAGAAAAATATCATTTGTTTTCCCTGATCGGTGACAACTGAGCACCAAAGGGGAAACCTGTTGAAGTGAAATGGACACTATAAGCAACAATGAACTGATCAGCTCCTGTCCTGACTTTAGATGTACAATGTAATACTTTATCCTTTTTAGTATTTGTTGTTGTTGTTGTTGTTCTAGTACTATTGGTTGAACTCTGTAATTAACACACAATTATTCTTATGTGTTTAAATTTTAACTGAAAAGTGATCCCTGTTAAATCTAAGAGTGGAAAAAGAGAGGGAGGAGATGAACAATTTGGAACATGCTCAATCAGACTGGCCGCAAATGATGGAGTTAGAAATGTGCCAGGGGATTCCAGCACAATCCCATCAAGATGGCATGTACCAATGCCATCGCACTAGTCCAAGTGATCAATTTCAGCTCACAATTGATAGCTCTGATAGGTCTAAGAGTCAAAGAGATCACACAAACATGTCAAGTATCTGCTAATACTAACTGATAGAATCAAAAAGGGAGAGAAAGATCCAACATGGGAAGCGGGATACACAGCAGACTCATAGAATGGCAGATGTCCTAAACAACACTCTGGCCTCAGAATCAGCCCTTAAGGCAGTCGGATCTGGCTGAAGAGCCCATGAGAGTATAGCAGGCATGGAAAGCCAAGATACCATGGAAAAAAAAGACCTAAATGAATGATCTCTGTGAGTGAGATCCCAGTGGAAAGAACGGGGCCATCAAAAAAGGAGGTACCTTTCTCTGAAGGGAGGAGAGAACTTCCACTTTGACTATGACCCTGTCTGAATAAGATCAAAGTCAGCGAACTCTAAAGGCTTCCATAGCCCTGGCAACTCATGACTAGAGCCTAGGGAGATTACTGATGCCATGAACAGGAGTGTCAAATTGTTAAATCAGCAACAGGATCCACTGTGTACTTACACCCCATGTGGAATCTGTCCCTAATGTGTCGTCTAAAGCGAAGTGATGCTATACCTAGTACTGAAACAGTATTTTTATACTTTGCATTTCTGTGTGGGCACAAACTGATGAGGTCCTTACTAATTATATACTGAATTGATCTTCTGTATGTAAAGAGAATTGAAAATGAACAAAAAACCTGGTGTTAAAATGGAAATGGCATAGAAAATTAATTAATTTGAAAAAAAATTATGTAGGATCTCTGTCTTTAATGTGCTGTATATTGCTATTTAATGCTATAATTAGTAATCCAATGGTAGTTTTTTCACTTTATGTTGCTATATGGGCAAAATGTTGAAATCTTTACCAAATATATACTAAACTGATCTTCTGTATACAAAGAGAATTGAAAATGAATCTTTACATGAATATAAGGGGAAAGGGAGCGGGAAAGGGGAGGGTTGCACGCGGGAGGGAAGTTATGGGAGGGGGGAAGCCATTGTAACCCATAAGCTGTACTTTGGAAATTTATATTCATTAAATAAAAGTTTAATAAAAAAATAAAATAGCTTCCCCCTCCAATAACTTCCCTCCCACCCGCAACCCTCCCCTCTCTGGCTCCCTCTCCCCTTTCATTCACATCAACATTCATTTTCAATTCTCTTTATATACAGAAGATCAATTTAGTATATATTAAGTAAAGATTTCATCAGTTTGCACCCAGATAGAAAAACAAAGTGAAACATACTGTTTGAGTACTAGTTATAGCATTAAATCACAATGTACAGCACATTAAGGACAGAGATCCCACATGAGGAGCAAGCGCATAGTGGCTCCTGTTGTTGACCCAACAAATTGACACTCTAGTTTATGGCACCAGTAACCATCCTAGGCTCTCGTCATGAGTTGCCAAGGCTATGGAAGCCTACCAAGTTCGCCGACTCTGATCATATTTAGACAAGGTCATAAAAGACAGAGTGAGGATAGTAACCAATGATCCTAAGAGTGGTATTAAGCAGGTCTGAACAATTATACAGCATTAAGTGGGGAAGAGGACCATCAGTACACACAGGTTGGGAGTAGAGCCATTGGAGGTATAGTAGAGGTTATGATTACGAAGGAATTAGGCCCAAGTGTAGTAGACAGGGTCTAGAACAAAGGACAGAGTCATTCTTAGAGGAGCTAAGAAAGGCGCTGTCTAAGCTACAATTAAGTTTTCTGATTGCGAGGCAAGTAGAACCTGACAAAAGGGGCTTGATAATAATCCGTTGGGCTTTAGGCCTTGTAAGTTAAAAGGCCCAGACCTATCTATCTCTTCACATGGGGTACATCCTAAGGGAGGTGTGAACCTCCTAGGGGAAGGCACTCTGTTGACTTTCATTACTTGGCTGGCCTGGGAGGAGAGCTGGCCAGGTAAAGGCAGGTGGCATCACTAACAAGAAATTTACAGTTCTGCCTGCAATGTTGCTGACCCTACTTGGCCGTCCCCTCAACAGCAGTGGTCACTTTGGAAGTTGGGCTGAGTGAAGGGCTTTTCAGCTTAGAGCCAATAAGATCTGTGGCTCTGACCTGGGCATCCTTCGACTCCAGGGCAGGTCCATTTCCAGTGATCCAACTCTTGGCAGAGCTGCCAGGGCTCTTCACAAGCTGACTTCTGCTGAAGCCCAGGCTTACCACATTGAAAGCCACTGCAGTGGACTGGCCTGTTGGGTCTCCTTGAGGGCAGATCACTGTACAGATCAGCCATTAATAGGCCTGCCACCCATTGCTTCTGATGCCTAGCTTTCTTTTCCTCCTGGTTTGTGTTAAAGCAGACCAGAGGATGCAAGTCAAGGGAGTGCCCAAGTCCCATCTCTAATCTTCGGTGGCCTGAACTACAAGTCTATAGTCACAGGCATGTTCTGTAGTAGTTTTTCTAATTGCCCATGAGGAAAATTATATTCTCACTTTAAAACTTTCTTTCCCTTTGGTCTGAAAGGCAGGTTTTTTCTACTTACTGTTTACTTCGCTGATGGCGAAGTAAATCTAGCTATGAGATTATTATTTAAGTTCTTATTTTGGCTATGCTATTACAGAAAAATGTTAGCCATCTCTTTTATAAGGTCTAAATATTAAATTGTGCATCCTATAGATTCCTTCATAATAGAATTAGTTTCCTACCTTGAAGAGAATAGAGAAATGAAAGAACAAGTAGGGCTTAGAATAGAGAAATGAGGGAGCAATTCCTAGATCACTTGCTGACAATAGCAATATCACGTGAATACTTAGCAAACAGTTTCAACCATTAGATAACAACTTAAGAAAACATTTACCAGAAGGTCCAATGTTGCAGTTGATTTCTCAACAATGTTGCAGTGGGTTCATTTCTGAGAGGAGCAGCATGGTGGGGGCAAGAGACGCGGAGTAAACACACAGACTCCGGGAGTTGGGTGAAAGCAGGCTTGAGGCGAGCAGCCCGCAGACTCGTTTATTACAGTTGGTACAACAGCTTATATAGCCAAGACAAGCCAATCCGATCAAGGGGCTGTCTATGCCCCAACCAATCACAGCCTGTTGCCAGGCAGTTTCCAAAGCCATCCAATAACAGCCTGTTGCCAGTCAGGCTCTTGTTGCCAGGCAGTTTCTGAAACCATCCAATCACGGCCTGCCATCATTCAGGCTCTGTTGTCATGTGGTTTCCGAAGCCATCCAATCAGTTTCTGTTGTCATCGGCCATCTTGGCATGAACTTTTCACCTCAGCAGCCATCTTGTTATGACCTTTTCACCTCAGCAGCCATCTTGTTATGACCTTTTCACCTCATTCCACTACATTTCCCCCTTTTCATTTATTTTTGAGCAATGGGAGGCATGATTCTTGGCCACACCATTGTTGACCCCATTTCCATGTGGTCTCCGTACGCAGCTGTGCCTGTCTTAGGTTGTCCCCCAGGGGATCTTACCCGTCATTGACTAACTAGTGCTCAAATCGAGAGACCACGGGATTGCTTGCTCAGATAGGGGTAGGAATGAGGAATAATGGTTATCAGGAATGGCATGACCACACACAGGCTGTGGGCCATTTGAGTGGATGACCAGAGCTAGTGGGGTACACAACAGTAACAGATATGGCTTTGGGCAGTTTCTCAGGGTAGGATGATAGGGCAGGTGTGTCTGCTAACAAGGCTTACTCTCGGTCTTGTTCAGCTGGTTCTGGTTGGCTGTCAGTTGCAGGCTTGATATTTTTGGCGGGTACCCATATGGGCTGTTCCGCATTCTCTAGAAAGACACAAGCATATCCTCGACCTTTGGTTAATAGAAGCCTTTTTACAGGAGTTGGAATCCAGGGCCTGAATTTTGCATACACTTCAACATCAACAGCAAACATGTAGGTGGCATAGGGTCTAGTGGTTGCCCTAAGAGCTTGGGGTGTCCGAGTACTGCCACAAATGTGGGGATCCTCACTGGGTGCAGATGGGATGACATTGCATGAGTTATTGTGTAGAGGTCCTCTTAGTTCATCCCACGGGTATGTGGGGGGTGGCTGACTAGGCATTGCTACATTGTTTGCTACATTGCTTTTTTCACTGTCTGAGCTCTCTCTCCCTAAGTCATCAACCATTGTCTGTGAGACAGGGACCTGGAGTGTCAGGCTCCTATCACTCACAGATTCACTATGTTTGATAATCTGCACAGGATTCTGAGAGGGGGGTATCTTTCCCATGTCTGAGCGCTTAAGAGCGGCATGGTACGCCAACTCTAGCCAAAGGAAAGACATGTACAGCACTGCTGCCATAACAAAGCAAATTCCTAGCACCTCAGCTGTTGATGGCATTTTGCAGGAGGTTTCCCTATGTTAGACAAACAGATAGTGGTGTATCAGATCGTACGTATGTCCTGTGCTTAGTGGGGGGCTTCCTTGATTCGTTAGGTCAAGGCCGTATGCCCTCACGGTGTCTCCGGAGTGTCACCTCTCTCAGTGAGGGAAGATGACTTGGTTCTGAATTCTGGGATGATCAGTCCCTTATGTGAATTCGCCAGGCAAACCGAAAGTAAAAGGAGGAGCGGAGAAGCGACATACACTTCTGGGCGGTGTGTGCTAACCTGGGGTCACTTAGATTGAGGACAAGGACAAAGAAAGGTGCGTAGGAGGGGGTTCTGTGCTCACCGTCATAGAACCGAACAGCACACAAAACACCGAGGGGCCTACTTGCCAAAATCCAGGGGGATGTATCCGTTGATTTCTCAACAATGTTGCAGTGAGTTCATTTCTGAGAGGAGCAGCATGGTGGGGGTCACGAGGTGCGGAGTCAACACACAGACTCCGGGAGTTGGGTGAAAGCAGGCTTGAGGCGAGCAGCCTGCAGACTCGTTTATTACGGTTGGTACAACAGCTTATATAGCCAAGACCAGCCAATCCGATCAAGGGGCTCTCTAAGCCCCAACCAATCACAGCCTGTTGCCAGTTAGGCTCTTGTTGCCAGGCAGTTTCTGAAACCATCCAATCACGGCCTGCCATCAGTCAGGCTCGGTTGTCATGTGGTTTCCTCTGTTGTCATGTGGTTTCCGAAGCCATCCAATCAGTTTCTGTTGTCATCAGCCATCTTAGCATGACCTTTTCACCTCAGTGGCCATCTTGGCATGAACTTTTCACCTCAGCAGCCATCTTGATATGACCTTTTCACCTCATTCCACCACAGTCCAATGCCTTCTATATATTTTAAGAATCATGTATTTGGAAACAACTCTTAAATATCTAACGTGGTGTAGTTTGTTTAACCAGTAGACTTAAGCACAACCATATAAAATGTTTTTAGTTTATTTCTACCAACAAGTATAAAACATATGAAGCAGAAATTCAGGTCATTCGAATTAAAATGTATATTTGATTAATTTCAGCAGCTTAAATTTATGGAGAATCTTATTTATAAGCCATTTAAAATAAAATTCTTAATAAAATTTTCCCATGTGGACATACAATATGTACAGACATATAACATAACATATAGACCAATATAGCAATTTTAATAATAGCTTTTTTTATTATTTTATTTTATTTTATTTTTTTTTATAGTTTTTGCACAGGCAGAGTGGACAGTGAGAGAGAGACAGAGAGAAAGGTCTTCCTTTGCCGTTGGTTCACCCTCCAATGGCCGCCGCGGTAGCGCACTGCGGCCGGCGCACCGCCCTGATCCGATGGCAGGAGCCAGGTGCTTATCCTGGTCTCCCATGGGGTGCAGGGCCCAAGTACTTGGGCCATCCTCCACTGCACTTCCTGGCCACAGCAGAGAGCTGGCCTGGAAGAGGGGCAACCGGGACAGGACCGGTGCCCCGACCGGGACTAGAACCCGGTGTGCCGGCGCCGCAAGGCAGAGGATTAGCCTAGTGAGCCGCGGCGCCGGCCATAATAGCTTTTAAAAGCTTTAATTCTTTTTGTAGATTGCCAATTGATTTGAATTGCTTTTTGTTTTTAGTAACCTCAGTTAACCATACTTTCTCTCAGTTGGTACTGTTAATACATGATTGGCTTCATCTGTTTACAGAGCCATCCCAAAGTACTGAATACAATAGAAGTGGCTGGAAAAAGTCCATAGGAACCTATAGGAGGACATCTAAACACAGAACCAACAACACTTTAGATTTATGAACAGCAAATCATATATAACTGTGGATGACAAAAGACTTTAAGTTGCCATGTTTAAAATTATAAACTCATCAACCAACAAGAGGCACTTGCTTACTTCACAGTATTTTTGAAAGCACCTGTAGGATTTTACAAGTATTTAAGCCTTTAGGCCTCTGGGGCTTTCTCATTAAGATAACTATCACATCTGGTAACACAAGATCACTAGACTTTTTAATTCTCAAACATTTGTATTAATAGCATTTTCCATTATAGAAACCTAAAATTTAGTACCACGTCACATCTTGACAGTCCTTCTAATACAATCCAAATAGACTGATTAGTTGGTGTCTCTATAAGATGAGAGACATAGGTCCTTCGATTTTTTCAGTTGGGCCCAAACTGGAAAAACCAAAGTCCAAGATTTACTGGAAATTTTAGAGTCCAGATTGTTTGGAACTTTGATTTTTTGAATGCCTGTCAAGAATGCCAAGAAGGCTCAAAATCCAAAATATCTGGTTGAAATAAGATTCCTTAAAATCATGACATAACATAGACCCAATTTGATCATTGTTACAAGGTGATTGTCCAAATCTTTGAAAATAAGCACATATTTCAATAACCCATAGCTCTTAATAAAAATTCAGCTGTTTTTGAACAATTAGAATTTAACAGACATCAAGAGAACATAATAGATTACTTTAACACATTGCTTTAACAGAGAATCAGATTTTAATTCTATGTCAAAGAGAAATTGAACTTCCTGTGATCTTTTGCTGTGAGGTTTCCTTCCTTTACCTTCTTTCATATTGATGACTATGTTTCTGTGTTTCTGTGTGTAACACATCTTTAGGAATCTTTTGCAGGGCACGACGAGTGGCAACAAATTCTTTCCATTTGTGTTTTCTATGAAAAGTCTTTATTTCACCTTCATTCATAAATGAGAGCTTTGCAGGATAGAATATTCTGGGCTGGCAGTTTTTCTCTCTTAGTACCTGGGCTATGTCTTGCCATTCCCTTCTAGCTTGTAGGGTTTCTGATGAGAAGTCTGCTGTGAGTCTAATTGGAGATCCTCTGAGAGTAATCTGACGTTTCTCTCTTGCACATTTTAGAATCTCTTCTTTATGTTTCACTGTGGTGAGTTTGATTACAACATCTTGTGGTGAGGATCTCTTTTGGTCATGTTTACTAGGGGTTCTATAAGCTTCCTGTACTAGGATGTCTCTGTCCTTCTCCAGACCCGGGAATTTCTCCTCAAGTATCTCTCTAAAAAGACCTTCTAATACTTTCTCCCTCTCCATGCCTTCAGGTACTGCTAGAACCCGAATGTTGGGTTTTTAATAGTATCCTGTAGATTCCTGACAATATTTTTTAGATTTCTAATTTCTTCTTCTTTTCTTTGGTTTGCCTGTTTCCTTTCCTGTTCTCTGTCTTCTAAGTCCAATATTCTCTCTTCTGCTTCACCCATTCTGTTTTTAAGGCTCTCTAATGTGTTTGTCATTTGATCTATTGAATTCTTCATTTCATTATGTTTTCTCGTCACTATCACAGTTTCTTGTTCTACTAGTTGTTTAATTTCATTTTGATTCCTACTTAATATTTCATTTTCATGAAAGAGATTTTCTATCTTGTCCATTAAGGATTTCTGTAGTTCAAGAATCTGTTTTTGAGAACTTCTTAATGTTCTTATCAATTTTTTGAGATCCACTTCTTGCATTTCTTCGATCTCATCATCTTCATAATCTTGAATTGGGGTGTCTTTTTCATTTGGGGGCGTGATAGTGTCTTCCTTGTTCTTGTTAGCTTGGTTTTTGCGTTTGTTGTTTGGCATGTTGGAGATATTTGGTTTCTTCTCTGTGGTGTTTTTTCTTGTTATACTATGGCTTTAAATTAAGTGCACTGTCTGCTTTCAATGGAGCCTTAGAGACTTGAGATGGGTGTGGCCTGAGAGCTGTGTTTGGTTCCTCAGGGTTGAGGATGTGCCCAAGGTGACACTCCCAGGTTAGGCGTGGTAAATCTCTCTTTTTCATTCTTTTTTTTTATTCAAACGGGAAGTAATTCCGCACAGCTGAATAGAATTGGAGGTAGTTAGCAGGCAAATGAAATACCCACAGGAGCCAGAGATTGGAAGCTCTTTCCCAAGGACCACACAGGGATTCTGTGCTGCCCTCAGTGTGGGCTCCAATTCTCCTGCAGTCTCCCACTAGGTTGCCAAGTTGGATCCTAATCTCCTGTTATTTCACCCCTCCCCCCAGAGTCAGGTGTTTCTGCTAGGCTCAGGGCTGGTGCAGACCTGAGGTCGCCCTGCTTATGACGTATGTCCAAAATGGCGCCTGATCTTTGTCTTGCTCGCCTTTGAGAGGTGAGCGGAGAGAGAGAAACTCGTGTCCGTTTCGGTCACTTTTTTTTCTCTCTCTCTCTTCTAGTTAGCCTGGTGAACTTTTCCCCATGGAGTTTCAAGCCTTGTTCCCTCTAGTCTCTCTCCTTCCCTCCCTCCCTCTCTCCCTCCCTACCTCCCTCGCCTGCTTCCTCTCTGCCTACTCCCATAATTCTGACACTCAAATCAATAAATAATTGTATAAAAATTTTATAAAATTATGTTTTCTGTAAGTATGGTAGTTTGATGACTGTTTTCCAACATGTATTTCCTTTATTTTTCCCCTTGTTCATTGCTCTTAATGGGACTTCCAGTACAAGGTTGAGTAAGGATAGAAAATGTGGATATCCATGTCTTGTTGTGGATCTTAGAGGATAGATACACTCAACTTTTTGTCACTCAGTATGACAGTAGCTGGGTATTTTGTCAAATGTGAACTTAATTTGTATAGGTGTGTCCCTTCTATACCTAATATGTTGATAAGTTTTATTTTGAAAGGATATTGAAATTTTTACTTTGCTTTTTCATTTCATCTGTTAAATTAAGTTTTTCTCCTTCACTGTTTTTGATGTGATGTATCATATCTATTGTCTCAAGTCTTGCATTCCTTATTTAAATTCCACCTAATTGTAACATATTTTTTACATCTTTGTATCTTTTTTCATCAGAGAATTTTTTTCTGTAAGTTTCTTTTTCCGTTGTGTCCTTTTGTTGTTCAGGGATCAGGGTAAGGTTGGATTCATAGAATGAGTTTCTATTGATTCTCTCCAATTCAAAATTTTGGAATAATTGCAAAGGAATTAGAATTATTTCTTATTTAAAATTATTGTAGAATTTAGCAGGATGCATCAGTCTAATTGTGGTCTTTACATTGGAAGACTTTACATTAAACTGACTCAGTTTTCTTCTTGGAATACTCAGGTATTCTATTTTTATCATTCAGTTTTGGTAGGTTTTATGTGTCTGGGCATTTATCCATTTTTTCATGGCTTTTCACTTTGTCAGTGTATAGAGATCTAAGTTCTTTAAATGTCCTATGGGCTTTAAGAAACATGGTAATATACCCACATTTCTAGTATCTGACAGAATGTTTTCATCATGTATTTCCCTCTTCACCCCTCATCCTATAACTTGCAACCACTCATCTATGTTGGCCTCTATGGCTTTGCCTTTTCGCATAGAAATAGACACTCAGAGTTCCACCATGGTTTCTGTCACTTGATAGCTCATTCTTTTTCAAAAAATATTGTATAGAATTCTGCTATATGTGGTAGGGTTTGTTTATCCATTTGTCTATGGAGTCATCTTGATAACTTGCAACTCAAAGAAGCTATCAGGATCCACATGAAGGTTTTTGGTATGGACCTATTATGTTTTCAAATCAGATAGGTAAATATGACTTGGTATATGATAGCTTAGTCATGTTCACACATCATTTAGCTCTATACAGTACTGCCAAACTGAAGTCTCATTAGCAGTGGATTGGAATTCCCTTTGCATTCTGGTCATCTGTTCCCCTTATCAGATATTTGAGCTTATGCAATTGTAATGGGTGTGTGTGGGGATTGATGTGTGGTGTCCTTCCCAATTACCTCATGGTGTTTGATGTGCAACATTGTTCCCTGTGCTTCTTTGTATCTGGAGGTCAATCATGGAGAAGTATTTTGTAGGGACTTTTTCCATTTTTAATTGTGGGTATGGGGGGGGTCTCTTTTCTTGTTGAGTTTTAAGAGGGTAATTGTATTCTAGATACTAGTCCTTTCTCTCATTTGTGACTTACACCTATATTTTTATAGTTATACCTTTCCCTTTCATTCTAAAAGAGTCTTTCACAAACCAAAATGTTTAACTTTCCACAAACTGAATTATGAATTCTTTATTTATATACATTTTTTTGTGCTGGAAAGTAATTACCAAAGCTACATTTTTTTTCCATAAAGACATTTTGGTGTGTTGTATTTTATAGTTGGGTCTATGATCCATTTTGAATAACATCATGTATAAGATGTAACGTATGTAGGTATCTTTTTTTTCTCATCTGGATGTCCATTTGTTTTAGGTGCTGTATATTTTTAATTCTTTGGTCTGTTCTGGAAACAATTTATGTCACTTTAGAGCAGTTTGGTTTCTAGTTTAATTTTATCCTTGGTAAGGCATGTCTACAATAGCATTGAGCCTAGAGTTAGCGTTTGCCCATGACAAAACCCAGAATTTTTTTAGTATTCTACAGCATGCATCAGAAATGATGAGGGATTCACTGTGGCTGGAGGGAACAGGCACAGGCCCAGATGTATCTGATATCTGGACATTTTTACCTATGATTCTTTGAGTGGTTCCCTCTCATTAGTCAGTGCCTTTCCTTACCTCTGCTGATCAGTTCTCATCTGAAATACTCAAGATATTGTGGAAGATTGGTACTTAAGGAGAGGAGCTAATGATTGACAGCTTCAGCCATGCTGCAGTTTGACAGCTAATGTCTGATTGCTCCTTTCTGACCTGCCCAACATTGTAGTTTAGTGACTGGACAGCTCCATCTGAGGTGGAGTTTAGCAGTGAGGTTCAAAACCTGATTTCAACAGCCCCAGTGAAACCTGGCCACAATGGGAGCATGTAATCCACAATCCCAGGTTGTTGCTTATCATGGAAGTCCTTGATTGACGTTTCTAAATGATCACATTTTTGATGTCCACTTCTGGCATGCAGCAGGACAGCTGCTGCTGACCGCTGTGATGACCTGGATCCACCCATTTAATGGGTACTCTTCTGTGCACTATCCTGGCTCCTCTCCTGCCTGTGTACAGGCCAGCCCTCCTTTCCTGTAGAATGTGCAGGCCCTACTCCTATATACTAGCAAGCCGCACCCCCCTTTAAGAGTAACAGAAACTGCAAGTTCTACAGTGTTGGAAACTTGAACCTAGCTCTAGCTGGAAATATCCAACATGGTTGCTGCATGTGTTTAGCACCCCTTGACCTGTAGGTCATTATAATAATATTACCATGGGGTACACCCATTATTATATACCTGACACCAAGGGATTTCTGCTATTCCTTTTTTTTAAAATTTTATTTATTTACTTGAAAGGCAGAATTGCAGTGAGGCAGAGGTTGAGAGAGAAAGAGAAGTCTTCTATCCAGTGGTTCAGTCCCCAGATGGCCACATTGGCTGAAACTGTGCCGATCTGAAGCTGAGACACAGGAGCTTCCTCTGGGTCTCCCATGAGGTTTCAGGGGCCCAACGACTTGAGCCATCTTGTGCTGCTTTCCCAGGCCAAGCTGAGAGCTCTATCAGAAGTGGAACAACCAGGACTTGAACCCGCTCCCTTATGGGCTACCAGCACTGCAGGTGGTGGCTTTACCTGATATGCCACAAAGCTGACCCTCTATTTCTGCTATTTCTCAAGTTGGCCATGGAAACAGGTAGTGCTTGAGCCCGTCCATAACGTCACCCCTTTTGAATATTCAGTGGAGCTCCATTCTGGGTATCTTCCCATCCCAGTACCCTAGAAGGATAAGGTAAGTTTCAACTTGTTGATGTTGCTTGTTTTCATAATCAAGGCTTTTTATCAGTTGGAGGTTTCTTGGGGTTTTTGCTTCCAGAACAGTTTCTCATAGTTGTATGGTTTTCCTGAGAGACGAATTATTGGAGAGCTTTTTCATTTTTGGCTGTTTTATTCATGCATGACTTGGGTCTTGAACTTGCACTTTTGTTTGGCTCCAAATACTTCCTTCTTTCCTGTAAATCCATATGCCTCCACATTTGATTTCTTATATGTGTGGAGGAAGAACCTGAAGTAAGCTTAGCTGGGTAAACCCGGTCCCACAACGAAGAAGCTCCTGCTATCTGCTTTCATCTCACTGTGCACATCATTCCTTTTCTGAACTGTGTAATTCTTTTATTTGCTGTATTTTATTGTTGTTATTTGGCTTAAAGAACGGAAATACATTTCCCCATAATTGTGGAGGCTGGAAGGCTGAGATCAAAGTGTCAGCAGGCTTCCTTATATAACTTATTAAAACTTGGTTTCCAACTTTCTTGGTCAGAGCTGTCCTCCATATGTACATATCAGAAGAAAACTCAAAGCCAAAACAAAAAAATGTTTCAAGCCATTTGGGATGGGGAAAAAAACCACTGTGATTGTGTAAGTTAAGAATTGAGATTCTTAAACTGTTTTAGAGAATTTGTCAGGACAGTGATATGATGTGTTTTAGAGTTGACAACAATCCCTTCTAGTTCATAAAAAATGACATTGATGGAAGGGGAGAGGGAGCGGGAAAGGGGAGGGTTGCGGGTGGGAGGGAAGTTTGGGGGGGGGGAAGCCATTGTAATCCATAAGCTGTACTTTGGACATTTATATTCATTAAATAAAAGTTTAAAAAGTGACATTGACAGTCATATTTGAAGTATGATTTGCACGTTAGGTAGCCAGATTGGCTAATTAATGAAAAATCTGTGGATTTCGTTTTTTAAGAAGTGGGATCCCAAAGGCAAGAAGTTCTCTCAAAGTGAAAAACATACCTGACTTTTAGATTGAAGGGAATTCACAGGGACTATGAAGGAGTGGGAAGATTGTTTATAACATATTCTCAACTAGCACAGATTAGTCACTTATGTAAAAGAAGAGACTTCCTTGTTTTAGCCTATAAATGGTTGTATAGCAGGTGCAATAGCCACTGTATTTCACTGGTTTTACTTATTTTTCCATGCATGAAGCATTTGGAAACATAGAAATAAAGACAATATGGAACTTCCCAATTTAGAAAAAGAAAGAGGCATCCAAGTACAGGAAGTATATAGAACTCCTATTAGACATGACAAGAAAATATCTTCACCACAACACATTGTAGTCAAACTTTCAACAGTAAAACATAAAGAAAAGATTGTCAAATATTCATGAGAAATACCAAATTACTTTCAGAGGGTCTTCTATTAGACTCAAAGCTGACTTCTCATCAGAAAGCCTACCAGCTAGGATAAAATGGAAAGACATAATTCAATTCCTAAGGAAATTCACAGTAAAAAATAGGAATGTTTATGGAAACAAGGCAGTGCCAAATCATTACTTATCAATAGTAACCTTGAATGTAAATGGCCTAAACACTCTAGTTAAAAGATGGAGACTTCTATTGATTAGAAAACAAGGGCCATCCATTTGCTGCCTACAAGAAACATACCTCACCAACAAAGTACACACAGACTAAAAGTGAAAAAAATTAATTATAATTAGTGAAGAAACAAAATTGAAACAAAAATTACAGAATATCAGTGAAATGAAGAGCTTTCTTTTGAAAAAAAATGAACTAAATTGATTCATTATTGGCCCAACTAACTAAAAAAGGGAAAAGACCCAAATAAAAAAATCAGAGATGAAAAAAAGGTGTAACAATGGATACCATAGAAATAAATAAAATCATCAGGAAATACTATTACAGGAATGACATAAAAGTTCTTGACAAAACACTAGCTAAATGAATCCAACAACATGTCCGAAAGATCATTCACCCAAAGCAAGTTGGATTTATTCCAGGCATTAGGGATGGTTTAACATATGCAAATCAACATTTTATTTATCAACAATAAATGTTTCACAGCACATTATTGAGTCAAATAGAAATTATATGATTGTGTCAATATACACAAGTGTAAACATTGGATAAAATACAACATCCTTCATGCTAATTGGGTATAGAAGGAACATCCCTCAACAAAATTAAATCAATGTACAACCAAACCACAGCAAACTTCATATTGAATGGGGAAAAGTTGGAAACAGTTCCACTAAGATCTAGAGCCAGACAAGAATGCTGAGTTTCATGATTGTTATTCAATATAGTCCTGGAGGTTTCAGCCAGTGCCACTAGTCAAAAAAAGAAATCAAAGGGATGCAAATTGGAAAGGAAGACTTCAGTTATGCCTGTTTTACAGATGACATGATTCTGTCATGTCTCCACTGAGGGACTATTGGAACTCATACAAGAATTTGGCAAAGTTTTAGAACATAAAATTAGTACACAAAAATCAGAGACCTTTGTATATACAGAAAATGCCATAGCTGAGAAAGAACTTGTGGCAGATTTCCAGTGGAGCATAACCTGTCAGATGGTGAGAGTTCACAGTGCCAGAGCCTCCTGTCTAGCAGGGAGAAGTTGAGCCTCACCACCTCCTCCCCATCAGGCAGGGAAGTTTCCCCAAAGAGGCCTGGAGGTGGCCTGTGATGCCACTTTGTACTTGGGTGTGGGCTGGAGGGCTCACTACAACCAGGTGACAAGCTTGATGATGGCAGGGTTTGGAGAGGTTTGTTTGTGACCAACTGTGAAGATGAGGTTCATTGCCTTTTTCTTCCCTGGTTGTCTCTGGAAGGGAAAGTGTCTGGATTTCTGGCCTTCATGAACTTAGGATTGAGCCCCACTCCCTTTTCAGCAGGAAAAAGCCAAGAAATACTCTGGGCAAGAGGACTCTCTCCAGGGACTAGCAAATGCTATTGCAGAGGGGCTGAGTCATTGCTAAGTGGGGGCTGCTCTGCATTGCCTCCCTTAACTCTCTGGACGCCATGGGCAGGCTCCTACCAGGATCCGAGTTGAAGGGACTTGATGTTTACTTGGCAGGCCTGGAAGATGCTCTGCCAGACACTTCACAGGAATCCAGGAACATGGGTCGTTGAATGTGCGTTTACCAATGAACTTTACCAGGAATACTACTGGAAAGATGTGCTTGTTGCCAGGTGTTGGTGTCAAGTCATGGGTGGGGTCTGTAATCTGGGGCTTCATGTGTGTTCCTGGGGAGGGGCACCCTGTTCCCCTAGCCATTGTTCTTAATACGTGTCAAGGAGCTGTTAGATTACCCTCTGGACATATCACTGCATGCTCTGAATGTCTCTCCCTTCTTCACTTTTCCACACCTTACCACTTGCATCTTTCTTTTCTATGCTCAACTAACTGTGGTACAGTTGCATCCTCTGTCAAAAACCCTCCAGTTACAAGGGACTTTGAAACATCTCCCTTGTAGGAATGACTGGGTTTGGGGGGGCCAGGAAACTAATTCCTAAGAGGATTTTTCCCAGGGATGCACACTCTTATTTGTGGCAGTTTGTGGCAACAAAGGAAGCATATCTCTTGAAGATTTTTTTTTCATGCTGCCTTCACTTCCTATGTTTCAGGACCTGTAAATTTCATTTACTTGGTACCTTACCTTCCTTAGATTTTAAAATCTGTGAGTTTTTCATCTGGCAGTGGACACATCTTTATCATTGGTGATCTTTGAGTCTTCTGCCAAGCCATGAGTGTAAGATACATTAGAAGCCAAAGGAAAATTTGAAATAATCTCTGCCTTGAATACAGGGCTCGTATTTATGGGGATTTTTTTTCACCTCTTTTAACTGAAATGACTTAACAGCTAATAGTAACACAGAATTGTGGTCATTCTTTGATTCACTCATTGACTAAACACTTCTGGAACACTTGCCTTCACTTTCACAGCCTGAACAAATAGAGAAGCAGAATATAAATGGCCTGCTCTCATAGAGTCTCCAGTATACTGGAAGACCCTAGAGGGTATGCTCATAGTTGAGTAGTCACAGATTGCACAGAAACCAATAGCTCCTACTTTGTGGTTATGAAATGGTTCCTATAAGACTCCGTTGTACACCTATGATTTCTGAGGAACAGGGAGTACCCTCTGGTAGATTTGATTTTTTTTTGTTTTGGCTTTGATTTTCTTTGTTTCTTTGAATGCAACTGATTATTTCACCATTATATTTTGTAGAAAGACATCCCCTCAGTACATGCTAAATGTTTGAGAGTTAAGCCAAAAGACACTGTTTATGTGGAATTAACTTACTATGAGTGCATAGCTGTTACCCAAATGTGGCACCATTGTAGAAGTTGGATTTGGGAGTGCCAAGATCCTGGAAGAAAGCTACACCCTGCTTGGAACCTTGTGCAGTGCCTTTCTTAAGTTATTTATTTGAGTTGAGCTTCAAGTAGTTGACTTCTTTCGATGGGGGGAGGCAGTAAAGGCAGAGATGCAGCCTAGGCAAGGTAGGATGTGGGATGGGGGTTGGGATGTTTTGAGTTGAGCTGCTATAAACATGGTGATGCAGATAACTATTTCATTTCCTCTGGGTAATTTCCCAGGAGTGGATTGGCAGGGATATGTGGAAGATCTATTTTCAGATTTCTAAGGAATATCTGTACTGTCTTCCATAATGGTTGTACTAGTTATTTTATATAATCACCAACAGTGTATTAGGGTAAATTTTCCCTACATTCTTCCCAACTTTTGTTATTTTTTTAGTTTTTGGATTTTTGGATGATAGCCATTCTGAATGGGGTGAGATGAAGCTTCATTATGGTTTTCTTTTTCTGATTATGGTTTTTACTTGCATTTCACTTTGGCTAGTGATTCTGAAATCTTTTCATGTGTATTTTGACCATTTGTTATTCATTTGTTCAAAAATGCCTGTCCTTAGCCCATTTTTTATTTTTAATTTTTTAAAGATTAGTTTTATTTAGTTGAAAGGCAGAATTGAGAGAGAGAGAGAGAGAGAGAGAGAGAGAGAGAGAGAGAAGAGACAGAGCGGTTTTCCATCTACTAGTTCACTCTCCAAATGGCTGAAATGGCTGGGGTTGTGCCAGGCCAAAGCCAATGGTCAGTAGCCTCTTCCGGGTCTCCCACAAGTGTGTAGGGGCCCAAGATACAACTCATCTACTGCTGCTTTCCCAGGCACATTAGCAGAGATCTTGATTGGATTTATAGTAGCTGGGACTTGAACCAGCACCCAAATGATATACAGGCAGTTCGTATGGTGGCTTAATCTGCTACCCACAGCACTTGCCCTATATCCCATATTTTAACTGGATTGCATGTGTTCTCATATAGCTATATCTATATATAGGTATAAAATGTGGATATTAATCCTTTAGCAAACGTATAATTTGGAAATATTTTCTCCTATTATGTTGTTTGCCTAGCTACTTTTTCCAGTGTTTCATTGTAGTGCAGAAGCTTACTAACATTTTGTAATACCATCAATCTCTTTTTGCTTTTATTGCCTATGCATCTGGATTCTTTTCCAAGAAGTATTTTCTTATATTAATATCTTGCAGTTTCTACTATGTGTTCCACTAGTAATTTTTTTAAGATTTATTTATTTATTTGAAAGTGAGAGCTAAAGAAAGAGAGAGGAGAGGCAGAGAGAGACAGAGAGACAGACAGAGAGAGAGAGAGAGAGAGAGAGAGAGAGAGAGGCTTTCCATCCAGTGGTTCACTCCCCAATTAGTCACTATGGCCAGAGTTGCACCGATCCAAAGCCAGGAGCCAAGAGCTTCTTCTGGGTCTCTCACATGGGTGCAGGGGCCCAAGGACTTGGGCCATCTTGTACTGCTTTCACAGGCCATCGTAGAGAGCTGGATAGGAAGTGGAGCAGCTGGGACTGGAACCGGTGCTTCCGGCCAGGGTATTAACATGCCACACCACAGCGCCGGCCCCTCCATTAATAATTTGAGGTTTCAGATCTTAGGTTTAGATTCCTGATCAATTGTGAGTTCATTTTTGTATGGGTTATAAGGTTTTTGTTTTATACTTCTGCATGCAGAGATACAATTTCCCAACACCATTTGCTGAACAGACTGTGTTCTCCAGGGAGTGATTTTAGCTAATTGGTCAAAGATATGTGAGCTACTTTCTGGGCTCTAGTCTGTTCCATTGTTCAATATGTCTATTCTTGTTTCAATCCTAGGCTGTTTTGATTATAACTACCCTATAGTATGCCTTAAAATGCAATGTCGTGATGCCTCCAGCTTATTTTTACTGTTAAGGATGGCTTTAGCACTTGTGATTCTATATGAATTTTAGGGTCATTTAATCCAAATCTGATAGGAGCATCTTTGGTATTTTGGTTAGGATTGCATTGAATCTGTAAATGGCTTTCAGTAGCCTTGCCAGTTTGATGATATTCATCTTTCTAATCCATGTCATAGAAGATGTTTACTTTTTTCTGTCTTCTTCTATTTCTTTCCTTAATGTTTTATAATTTTTATTGTAGAGATTTTTCATCTCATTGGTTAAGTTCATCATGAGATTTTTAAGTATTTTGTAGCTATTGTGAATGGGACTGATCTTACAAGTTCTTTCTCAGCATTGGCATATCTGTGTATACAAAGGCTATTGCTTTTTGTGTATTAATTTGATATCCTGCCACACTACCAAACTCTTTTATGAGTTTCAATAATCTCTTAGTGGGGTATTTTGGTTTCCCTATGTATAGAATCATGTCATCTATAAACAGAGATTATTTGTATCCCTTTGATTTCTTTTCTTTTTTAATGGCACTGGCTAAAACTTTCAGAACTACACCGAATAGCAATGGTAAAAGTAATCATCCTTGAAGGTTCCAAATCTTAGTGGAAATGCTTCCAACTTTCCTCATTTGACATGATGCTCTGTTGGGGAATGTTTCTTCTATACCCAATTTGCTTAAAGTTTTTACCATGAAAGAATGTTATATCAAATGCTTTCTCTCCTCTATTGAGATAATCATAGGGTTCTATTCAGTATGTTAATGTGATATATAACATGTATTTATTTGCATATTTTAAGCCATCCATGCATACTAGGGATAAATCCCACTTGGTTCAGGTGGATGATCTTTCTGATGTGTTATTTGATTTGATTAGCTAGCATTTTGTTGATGATTTTTGCATCAATGTTCATAAGGTATGTTGGTCTAAAGTTCACTTTCCATGATTGATCTTTTCCTGGTTTTGGAATTAAGGTAAGGCTGTTCTCATAAGGAGATAGGGAAGATTTCCTCCCTTTCAATTGTTTTGAATAGTGTGAAAAGAATTGGAATTAGTTCTTTAAAAATGTGCTAGAACAGCCGGCTCTGTGGCGCAGTGGGTTAATGCCCTGGCCTATAGCACTGGCATCCCATATGGGCACCGGTTCAAGTCCTGGCTGCTCCACTTCCAATCCAGCTCTCTGCTATGGCCTAGGAAAGCAGTAGAAGATGGCCCAAGTCCTTGGGCTCCTTCACTCACATGGGAGACCTGGAAGAACCTCCTGGCTCCTTCAGATCGGTGCAGCTCTGGCCATTGTGGCCAATTGAGGGGTGAACCATTGGATGGAAGATCTCTCTCTCTCTCTCTCTCTCTCTCTCTGCACCTCTCCTCTCTCTGTGTAAATAAATCTTTTATTTAAAATTTATTTATTTATTTGAAAAGCAGAGTTACAGAGAGAGGTAGAGACAGAGAGGTTGATCTTCCATCCGCTGGTTCACTCCCCAGACAGCTGCAACAGCCGGAGCTGTGCCAATCCAAAGCCAGGAGCCAGGAGCTTCCTCCAGGTCTCCCACATAGGTGGAGGGGCCCAAGGAGCTGGGACATCCTCTACTGCTATCCCAGGCCATAGCAGAGAGCTGAATCGAAATAGGAGCAGCCAGGACCAGAACCAACACCCATATGGGATGCCAACACCTCATGCCAGGGCTTTAACCTGCTATGCCACAGAACCGGCCCCATAATAAATCTTAAAAAGATTAATAAATAATAGATTGCTAGAATTCAGAAAGGAAACCATCTGGTTCTGTGCCTTTGTTTGATTGGGGGTGCTTTTATTGCTGATAGAAATCTCCATCTTGATTATTTATCTATTATGGTGTCCTGTGTCTTCATGGCTCAATTTTTGTAATTGTGTGTGTCCAGAAATCTATCCATTTCTTCTAGATTTTCCAGATTCTTGGCATGTTGCTGTTTGTAGTAATTGCTGTTGATTCATTTTATTTCTGTGGTTTCCATTGTAATATCTCCTTTTTCATTGCTGATTTTATTAATTGGATCTTCTCCCTTGTTTTTGTATGCTGAGCCAATGGTGTATCCATTTTGTTAATTGTTTTTCTAGTTTTTTAATTTTATTTTTAATTTTGTTTAAGTATAATTTCATGTGTTTCATATATACAGATTCAGGAATATAGTGATGCTTTCCACCTACCCTCCCTCTCATCCCTGCTTCCACTCTTCTTCCTCTTCCCTCTCTTATTCCCACACTTATTTTTTTATCAAGATCTATTTTCATTCAACTTTAGACTCATAATATTAACCCAACACTAAGTAAAGTATTTAACATATGGTATGGAAGGAAAAAAACCCACATTCTCAACAGTGCAGACAAGGGCTGTTAAAAATCATTGCATCTTGGGGCCTGGCGCCATGGCTCATTTGGCTAGTCCTCCGCCTGCGGCGCCAGCATCCCATATGGGTGCCGGGTTCTAGTCCTGGTAGCTCCTCTTCTGGTCCAGCTCTCTGCTGTGGCCCAGGGGTGCAGTGGAGGATGATCCGGGTGCTTGGGCCCTGCACCTGCATGGGAGACTGGGAGGGGACACCTGGCTCTTGGCTTCGTATTAGCACAGCGCTGGCCGTGGCTGCCATTTGGGGAGTGAACCAGTGGAAGACGGCCTTTCTCTCTGTCTCTCTATCTCTGTAACTCTACCTGTCAAATAAAAAAAAGTGTAGTTAGATGTGAGTAAGCAGTTCTAGCATTTAAAAAAAAGAATTGCATCTCAATGTGATGGCTTTTCATGTCATTGACTTTTCTGTATAATTTTTTGTAATTTTTGTATAATTACTTCTTCTCTATTTTTTATTTCTTTCCTCCTACAAATTTTGGATTTTGCTTATTGTTATTTTTCTAGATCCTTTGGATAAATTATTAGATCAATTATTTGATGCATTTCTAAATTCTTATGTAGGCACTAATAGCTGAAATGTTCCTGTTAACACTGTTATTGCTGTATCCCATAAGTTTTTATATGTTGTGTTGTCTTCATTGTGTCTATGAATTTTTTAATTTCCCTTTTGATTTCTTCTATGACCAACTGTTTATTCAGGAGCAGATATCTCTATGCGTAGGTTGGGTGTGTCCAGGGAGCTCTGGACAGTGCTTGAGAGTGGGGTAAGATTCCAGAATGACATCCAAGATAGGCATAGTAGATTTCCTGAATTGTCTGCATTGGCTTGGGTATGATCATGCCAACTAGAGTAATTGCCACCTCATACCCTTTTTGCCAAGGTGAAACAACTGCTCAGGGTGAGCCCACAGTGTCTACATGGCCTTACATGCAAGTACATGAACAGCACAAAGGATCTACATTCTTCTCAGTGTGGCATGGAACCCTCTGTAATGACTCACCCCAGGCACCACAGTGATTGCTTAAAGACAAAGTCACACCCCATACCCTATTGCACAGTCTCAGAATCCCCACAGTCACAAGAAGCAAAGAGTCGACTCAACCCTGGGAACCTCCTGCATCCACAGAGAGAGCTGAGGCATTCCCAGAGCCAGCTGCCTGGTTTGGTCTCAGTGGAATTCAGTATTAATGGGGTGGTGCCATCCCTTTCCATTCAGAGTTGTACTGCACTGGTCTATCTTATCCTGGGTTTAAGTGAGTATTCTGGGAAGATAAACTCACCTTAGGGGAACAAGGAACTGAGCACAGTGGGCTCCATCCACTGACAAGGTCCTAGATATCACAGGAGTGTTAATGTGCAGACTTCTTCTGTCTAGAAGTAATAGGGCATCTTGCTTGGTACTCAGCTGAACTTACTTGAACCCCAATTGTCCACCAACTAACATTTGGTTGTTAATTGGGTTAATTCCTTAGCATTCATCTGCCTAGTTTCCTTGTATGCACAAGCAGGAGAATGTGGGCACGGGCTGATACAGTTTTTGAGATGAAATGAGAAACTGCCCACTGAATGCTTGGCATTAGTAGATGTCCACTATGAACACTTTAGCTGGGCTGGAGATGTACAATATAAAGAAGCACAAGTATAAGCATTTTTTTCTGGGAATTCTGAGATTTTGACTGTTTGTAAACATTACAAGTTATATTGGAGAAGTGCAACAATTTTTGTTTGGACTTCTGGGCCTGATTTGTTTTACTCTGAGTCCTGAGGCTATATGTAGGTTCTTGGATCAGTTTTATAGACTTTATGATAAAGAGCTTTGAGTGAGTAAACAATCACACCAGGAAAAGAGTATCATTGTCTGCTCAATCCTGCCCTTCCCAACAAAAACCATCAAGATACAATGTAATGAAATCCATGGCCTTGCTTGTTAGAAGTACTTTTTTCAAGAGAGAACATGAACTCCTAGGTAGTGGAATGAGAAGGCCATGCCAAGGTGGCCACTGGCAAGCGAGCATCAGTTACTCAGGAATGGCTTTGAAACCCACCTGGCAACGGAGCCTGCCTGGCAACAGGCTGTGACTGGATGGCTTTTGTATGAGGTGAGCAGTGGCCCCTAGAATTGGGGGTGAATCTTACTTGTAGGTTCTCCATTAAAGCTGCTGGCTTGTGGAGATTTGTGATCCGTAGTAAGGACTGCTTGCATTTGTGAGAGCACATCTCTCCCCCATAAGGTCATGAAAACTTCAGCAATTAGTGGAAAGATGGTTCCTGTATCTTCATTGTCATCTCGCCAAGTTACAGGCATGATGACTTGATCAGCCAATTTTAATCCTCCAACACCTTGGAGGTCAGTTCCGGGTGCTGTCTTCCAATGGTGTATTTTTCTTGCATCCCTAGCTTTTAAGACAGTAACATCTGCTCCCGTATCAATTAAACCCACAAAGGCAATGTCATCTAAATATAGGGTCAATTTTGGCCTCAGATTGAAGATGGACATCGACCAGTTAATGGTAGTGGGACTCCCTCTTACTTGCTGGGCTGAGGGCCGCCCCACTGGGAGTTTAAAGGTTTGGTCTTGCAATCTTTTGCCCAATGAAAGCCTTTTTTACATCTGGGACACAACCTTTTGGGCTTGCCCCATCTTTTAGTGTTTGGGCAGTTTCGCCATAGGTGTCCTATTTCCTGGCATCCCCAACAAACCGGAGGGTCATTAGACTTCTTTGTGCTCAATTTGTTAATGGCTGCAGTCAGGGCCTGTATGGGAGTATCAGCAGGGTTTACCTCTTTTGTGGCTACTATCCATTTAGAAATGTCTTCATTATGGACTGGGGCAATTGCTGCTTTTGCCTCTTTGGTAGCACCTTCCCAAGCTAATTGTTTGACCAAATTGTCTTGATCAGGGCCAGGCAGTAATCTTTTCTCTACTGCCTCCAAGACTCTGACAAGGAAATCGGGGAACCATTCGCTTGGGCCTTGAATTAGATTTCTAAAGAGCTGACTATAGTCAGGAGGATTTATATTTTTTAAGGCTTTAAGTGTCAAATTTCTGACCTGATCAAAATAGACAACTACTCCAATGCGGGCCTGTTCTTGAGGATATATGTAGGTGCCACGGCTTGTAAGCATATCAAAGGTTACTGCTATTCCATAGGCAGCATTATTCCTTGCCACAGTTTCAGCCTCTTCCTGATAGGAGGCTTTCCACTGTAAAAACTGTGGTCTTGACAAACATGCCTTGAGCAGTGCAACCCAGTCAAAATAAGTTTGGGGGTTTGTTGCCCATTGTTTGAGCACTTGTTCAAAGTAGGGAGAGTCAGGACCTGACTCTTGAGAAGCCTTTTTTAGCATAGTATGGTCTCGCCTCAAGCTTGCTTTCACCCGACTCCCGGGGTCTGTGTGGTGGCTCCGCGCCTCTTGCCCCCACCACGCTGCTCCTCTAAGAAACAAACCCACTGCAACATTGTTGAGAAATCAACACAACATCTGGCACCCAACGTGGGGCCAGGAAAGAAATCAACCGATACATCTGGCACACCAACGTGACTGAGAAAGAGACAACACGGACTCGCGAGGTCCCCCCTGGATTTTGGCAAGTGGACCCCTGGGTGTTTTGTGTGCTGTTCGGTTCTATGACGGTGAGCACAGAACCCCCTCCTACGCCCCTTTCCTTGTCCTTGTCCTCAATCTAAGTGACCCCAGGTTAGCACACACCGCCCAGAAGTGTATGTCGCTTCTCGGCTCCTCCTTTTACTTTTGGTTCGCCTGGCGAATTCACATAAGGGACTGATCATCCCAGAATTCAGAACCAAGTCATCTTCCCTCACTGAGAGAGGTGATGCTCCGGAGACACCGTGTGGGCATACGGCCTTGACCTAACGAATCAAGGGAGCCCCCCACTAAGCACAGGACATACGTACGATCTGATACACCACTATCTGTTTGTCTAACATAGGGAAACCTCCTGCAAAATGCCATCAACAGCTGAGGTGCTAGGAATTTGCTTTGTTATGGCAGCAGTGCTGTACATGCCTTTCCTTTGGCTAGAGTTGGCGTACCATGCCGCTCTTAAGCACTCAGACATGGGAAAGATACCCCCCTCTCAGAATCCTGTGCAGATTATCAAACATAGTGAATCTGTGAGTGATAGGAGCCTGACACTCCAGGTCCCTGTCTCACAGACAATGGTTGATGACTTAGGGAGAGAGAGCTCAGACAGTGAAAAAAACATTGTAGCAAACAATGTAGCAACGCCTAGTCAGCCACCCCCCACATACCCGTGGGATGAACTAAGAGGACCTCTACACAATAACTCATGCAATGTCATCCCATCTGCACCCAGTGAGGATCTCCACATTTGTGGCAGTACTCGGACACCCCAAGCTCTTGAAGGACCCCTATGGGGGAGAGGGACAAGAAACTGGGCCTGGGCAGATATCAGGGGCTTCTTAAGAGGTTAGATGTTCCCCAGAGTCCAGCGGGCAGGACGTTCTCTGGGAAGGAAAAGTCAATCCCCTTCAGAGAACCTCTCGGCATGCCCAGAGCAGAGCTGCCACTCCCCTTCGGAGAGTCCCTCAGCACGTTCCCTCAGCACTCTCCTCAGCACTCTCCTCAGCACTCTCCTCAGCACGTTCCCTCAGCACTCTCCTCAGCACTCTCCTCAGCACTCTCCTCAGCACTCTCCTCAGCACGTTCCCTCAGCACTCTCCTCAGCACTCTCCTCAGCACTCTCCTCAGCACGTTCCCTCAGCACTCTCCTCAGCACTCTCCTCAGCACTCTCCTCAGCACTCTCCTCAGCACTCTCCGGTATGCTAATTGTCCCTCCGAACCAGCCAATCCCGTGCCACCTCTGCATTCCATATGCTAATGGTCCCTCTGAACTGACCAATCCTATGCATGCGCATTAGGAATATGCTAATTCGTTGCCTATATAACCTGTGTGAAACTGCCGCTCAGGGCTCCTCACCGCCTGAGGTGGGGGCCCGTTTGCGCAAACGTTCAATAAAAACCTCGTGCTATTTGCATCAACTGGTCTGGAGTCTGGATCTTTGGGCGTCCTCCCGAGCAAGTGGGCATCTCTGCAACTGAGAGGTCCAACATTTTGGTGGCCCGTACGGGGATTTTAGGTCGCCCTCAGACCCATTCCCTGAGGACCAGTTGGAGGTATAATTAAGTGTTTTCTGTTTGTTGTTCTTCGTCTTGAGTATTCTGACTGGCCAAGTACCTGACTCTGTGAGACCAGTGGGGGAGGCAGGCGTGCCCAGCAACCCCTGGTCCGTTCCCCGGAGGACGCTCCGGTCTGTGAGACCAGTATGGGAAACCCTCGTTCTGTTCCCCCGGAAGATGCTCCCGGGGTGGTCTGGAGGTGGGTCGGAGACCAAGTCTCCCTCCTTCCCGGGGAGGGCTGGTCAGGCAGCCGCTCCCAAAAATAGCGCAATAGCGTTCGATTTGTCCTAGCCATGTGGTTTGTCTTGCTTACTGTATGTGTCTGTGCATTGGCTGTTCTTTTTGTTTGGGCTGAAATCCTTGCACCCATGGGTCAACAAATAACCACCCCTTTAAGTCTCACTCTAGATCACTGGAAGGACGTTCGAGAATGCGCGCGCCACCTCTCAGTGGAGGTTAAAAGGAAACAATGGGCAAAATTCTGTTCCTCAGAGTGGCCGGCCTTCAAGGTCGGCTGGCCAAGGAACGGCACTTTTAACCTCGATATTATTTTACAGATTAAGGCGCGAGTCTTTCAGCCAGGATCCAATGGACACCCTGATCAGGTGCCCTACATTACCACGTGGGAGGATCTTTCACGTAACCCCCCTCCTCCTATCCCGGTTGTGCCAACCTCCTCCCTATACCCTCTGAAGGAGATTCGAGATCCAAAACCTGACAAGCCACCGGTTCTTCCGGCTGATCAGGACTTTCTGCTCTTTGACTCTCCCCCACCCTATCTTCCCGGCCAGCCTGCTCCCCCGCAGGAACCCCCACAACAACCAGAGCGGGATGTGCAACCTTCTGCACCATCCCCTGATTCCACGAGGGCAGGGGAAGAAGTCTCAGCGCCTTCCCCGCCCTCCAGCCGCCTGCGCCTCCGTCGGGGGCAGGCAGGGGGCTCGGGAAGCGTCTGGACTTCGCAGGCTTTTCCTCTTCGCTCGGTGGCTGGCCAGATGCAGTACTGGCCATTTTCTGCTTCCGATCTTTACAATTGGAAAACCCATAACCCCTCTTTCTCTCAGGACCCCCAGGCTCTGACTGGGCTGATCGAGTCAATTTTATTGACTCGATCAGCCCACCTGGGATGATTGTCAGCAGCTTCTGCAGACCCTCCTCACTACTGAGGAAAAGCAGCGTGTCTACCTTGAGGCACGGAAAAACGTCCCTGGAGCAGATGGCCGACCGACCCTACTGCCAAACAAAATCGAGGAGGCGTTTCCCTTAACCCGTCCTGATTGGGACTACACCACCGTTGCTGGTAGGGAGCGACTTCGTCTTTACCGCCAGATTCTCCTTGCGGGTCTCAGAGGGGCTGGAAAGCGCCCCACCAATTTGGCCAAGGTACGTGCAGTAGTACAGGGGGCTGAGGAAACGCCAGCAGGCTTCCTAGAAAGATTAATGGAAGCCTACCGTATGTACACCCCGTTTGACCCCCTGGCAGAGGACCGGCAGGGAGATGTAATCATGTCCTTTATAGGACAGTCAGCGCCGGACATCCGCAATAAATTGCAGCGGCTAGAGGGGCTTCAGGGGTATGCTATACAAGATTTAATGAAGGAGGCAGAAAAGATTTACAACAAAAGGGAGACCCGAGAGGAGAAGGAGGAAAGGATCCGCAAGGAGCAGGAGGAAAGGGAAGACAAAAGAGACAAAAGACGTAATCGAGAGCTTAGTAGAATTTTGGCCACCGTAGTGCAGGATACAGAAAGGAGTAGACCAGGACAGAATAGGGACTTGGGAGACAAACGAAAGCCTCGGGTGGAAAGAGATCAATGTGCCTATTGTAAAGAAAGAGGACACTGGGTCAAAGACTGCCCGAAGAAAACACAGGGACCAAAGAAGAGACCAGTTCCAATCCTGTCCCTGGAAGAAGACGACTAGGTGAGTCAGGGCCAGGAGCCCCCCCCTGAGCCCAGGATAACCCTTGAAGTGGGGGGCAGACCGGTAACCTTCCTGATTGACACGGGAGCCCAGCACTCGGTACTGACTTCAGAAAAAGGGCCTTTAAGCTCCAAGACTTCCTGGGTTCAGGGGGCAACTGGAGGGAAGTTATATCGCTGGACAACCAATCGAGAGGTCCAGTTAAGTACAGGACTTGTGACACACTCGTTCTTACTAGTGCCAGACTGCCCCTACCCCCTCCTGGGCAGGGACCTACTCTCGAAGGTAGGAGCCCAAATTCACTTCCATGAGAAAGGAGCTACCATCACAGACTCAGGAGGGCGGCCCCTCCAGGTATTAACACTACGCTGGGAGGACGAACACCGATTATTCGAGAGGCCCTCGTCCACCATGGCTCCCCTGGACCCCAAGTGGCTCACAGATTTTCCTCAGGCCTGGGCAGAGACTGCGGGAATAGGGCTGGCCGTCAACCGGCCTCCCTTGATCATAGATCTGAAGCCCACGGCCATTCCCGTGTCAGTTCGTCAATATCCGATGGGCAAGGAAGCTAAGGAAGGTATCCGGCCACATATCCAGAGACTGTTACACCTAGGCATTTTAAAACCTTGTCGTTCACCTTGGAACACCCCCCTACTACCAGTAAAGAAGCCTGGTACGGGTGACTACCGCCCGGTACAGGACTTGAGGGAGGTTAACAGGAGAACGGAGGATATGCATCCCACAGTGCCCAACCCCTACAATCTGCTAAGTACCTTGCCTCCGACCCACGTATGGTACACTGTGTTAGATCTAAAAGATGCATTCTTTTGTTTAAGACTGAGCCCTCAGAGCCAATCCATCTTTGCTTTTGAGTGGAAAGACCCAGAGACCGGTTTTCAGGACAACTCACCTGGACAAGGTTGCCCCAAGGATTTAAAAACTCGCCTACCTTGTTTGACGAAGCTCTGCACTTAGATTTGGCCGACTTCCGAGTCAACCATCCGGACCTGGTCCTCCTGCAATATGTGGACGACCTCCTCCTTGCCGCTGAAACTGAGCAGGACTGCCTAAAAGGTACCGGGGCCCTGCTACAGAGACTGGGGGAATTGGGCTATCGAGCCTCCGCGAAAAAGGCCCAAATATGTCAGAAACAGGTGGCCTACCTAGGCTACCTCCTAGAAGGAGGGCAACGGTGGCTGACAGAGAGCCGAAAAAGGGTGGTTGCTCTAATTCCACCCCCCACCGATGCCAGAAAGATGCGGGAATTCCTCGGGAGTGCGGGATTCTGCCGCCTTTGGATTCCTGGGTTTGCGGAGCTGGCAGCCCCATTGTACCCCCTCACGAAGTCCAATGCTCCCTTTCAATGGAGAGAAGAGCAACAGCGGGCGTTTGACAACATAAAAAAGGGCCCTATTGTCAGCCCCAGCCCTGAGCCTCCCTGATATGACCAAGCCTTTCACATTATACGTGGATGAGAACAAGGGAGTGGCGAAGGGAGTGCTAACACAAATGCTTGGACCCTGGAAAAAGCCGGTGGCATACTTTTCAAAAAAGCTAGACAATGTAGCGCCCGGCTGGCCTCCGTGCCTCCGCATGATAGCGGCCGTGGCAGTTCTGGTGAAAGACTCGGATAAATTGACTCTAGGCCAACCTCTCACCATAGTGGCACCTCATGCTGTGGAGACAGTTATCCGCCAGCCACCAGATCGGTGGCTCTCAAATGCTCGGATAACTCATTACCAGACTATGTTATTAAACTCAGAGCGGGTCCGGTTTGGGACTGCCACCTCTTTAAACCCGGCCACCCTGCTCCTGGAACTGGGGCCCCAGGCCCAGGTAATCCATAACTGTCACCAAATCCTGGCTGAGGCCCACGGCACCCGAAAAGACCTAACCGACCAGCCTCTGCCGGATGCCGAAATGACCTGGTTCACGGATGGGAGCAGCTTTCTACAGAACGGTGAGCGGAGGGCTGGGGCAGCGGTGGTGGATGGAAAAACTGTTATCTGGTCAAGTGCCTTAAAGCCTGGAACTTCTGCTCAAAAAGCCGAGCTCATAGCCTTAACTCAAGCTTTAAAACTGGCACAAGACAAAAAGGTCAACATTTACACAGACAGTCGGTATGCTTTCGCCACTGCCCATGTACATGGGGAGATATACCGGCTAAGGGGCCTCTTAACCTCAGCAGGCAAGGACATTAAAAATAAGCAGGAAATCCTAGATCTTCTACAGGCCCTGTTCCTGCCCAAAATGTTGAGTATAATTCATTGCCCCGGGCACCAACGAGGAGACGACCCCGTAGCAAGGGGAAACAGGATGGCAGACGAGGCCGCTAGGGCGGCAGCCCTGAGCCAACAGGTGCTCCCGTTAAAGACAATTGAGCCCACCCAAGTATCGAGGGAACCACCTTTCCTCTATTCGGACCAAGACTTAGATACGATCCAGCGGCTCGGTGCAGAGTATGATGAACAAATAAGGGTTTGGAGGCTCGGAGAGAAAATAGTCCTGCCACACCAATTGGCTAAAGAAATAATTACCAGCCTCCATCAATGGACTCATTTGGGACACAAAAAGCTAAAAGCAGCCTTACAGGAAGATAGGCAGTCTTATTACATCCCCGGACTTGACTCTTTAGTCCAGCAGGTGACTGAATCCTGTGTTCCGTGTGCCAAGGTAAATGCCAGACACCTCAAGCTCCTGGAGGGAGCTAGGGTAAGAGGAGACCGACCAGGAATCAACTGGGAGGTCGATTTCACTGAGATAAGGCCGGGCAGTTATGGGAATAAGTATCTTCTAGTTTTTGTAGACACCTTCTCCGGATGGACTGAGGCATTCCCCACAAAACGGGAAACCGCCCGGGTGGTCGTCAAGAAGATCATAGAGGAGATCTTCCCCCGGTTCGGCTTGCCTAAGGTAATCGGGTCCGACAATGGCCCAGCGTTTGTCTCCCAGGTAAGTCAGTTGGTGGCCAAAGCATTAGGCATAAATTGGAAATTGCACTGTGCCTATAGACCCCAAAGTTCAGGACAGGTAGAAAGAATGAACAGAACAATTAAAGAGACCTTGACCAAATTAGCGTTGGAGACTGGTGTTAAAGACTGGGTCCAACTCCTCCCTATGGTGTTGTTCCGGGTCCGAAACACGCCCTCATTGCGGGCTGACACCATACGAAATCCTTTATGGAGGGCCCCCACCAGTAGCAGGCTTGCTTGACCTTGCCAGTGACTCCGTTGCCGATGCCCCTAAATTACAGGCCCGGTTGAGAGCGCTCCAGATCATCCAGAACCAGGTCTGGAAACCTCTTGCAGCAGCCTACCAACCCAAGACGACAACCATCCCACATCCTTTCCAAATCGGAGACGCTGTGTATGTCCGAAGGCACTAATCAAAGACTCTAGAGCCCCGGTGGAAAGGCCCCTTTACTGTGCTGTTGACAACTCCCACCGCTCTCAAGGTCGACGGAATCGCTGCTTGGGTCCACGCCTCACACGTGAAGCGAGCACCACCTCCCCAGGGCCCCGAGGATCCGGAAAGACCAGCCAAATGGAAGCTCCAGCGCACTCAGAACCCACTCAAGCTAAGACTTTCAAAAACTGTTTAATATTTGTGATGTTCCTGGCCTTTCCCCATTGTTTTTCCAATCCCCATGCTCCGCAATTGTTAACGTGGAACCTAACCCAGTCCAGCAAGAACAGAGTTTCTTCCCTCCAGTGAGGCAGGCTCTCCCCAGGCCGGTCCAATAGATTTTAGGATTAAAATCTTTGCAAAAAGAAAAGGAGGGAATGAAGGACCCTTATGGGGGAGAGGGACAAGAAACTAGGCCTGGGCAGATATCAGGGGCTTCTTAAGAGGTTAGATGTTCCCCAGAGTCCAGCGGGCAGGACGTTCTCTGGGAAGGAAAAGTCAATCCCCTTCAGAGAACCTCTAGGCATGCCCAGAGCAGAGCTGCCACTCCCCTTTGGAGAGTCCCTCAGCACGTTCCCTCAGCACTCTCCTCAGCACTCTCCTCAGCACTCTCCTCAGCACTCTCCTCAGCACGTTCCCTCAGCACTCTCCTCAGCACTCTCCTCAGCACTCTCCTCAGCACTCTCCTCAGCACTCTCCTCAGCACGTTCCCTCAGCACTCTCCTCAGCACTCTCCTCAGCACTCTCCTCAGCACTCTCCTCAGCACGTTCCCTCAGCACTCTCCTCAGCACTCTCCTCAGCACTCTCCTCAGCACTCTCCGGTATGCTAATTGTCCCTCCGAACCAGCCAATCCCGTGCCACCTCTGCATTCCATATGCTAATGGTCCCTCTGAACTGACCAATCCTATGCATGCGCATTAGGAATATGCTAATTCGTTGCCTATATAACCTGTGTGAAACTGCCGCTCAGGGCTCCTCACCGCCTGAGGTGGGGGCCCGTTTGCGCAAACGTTCAATAAAAACCTCGTGCTATTTGCATCAACTGGTCTGGAGTCTGGATCTTTGGGCGTCCTCCCGAGCAAGTGGGCATCTCTGCAACTGAGAGGTCCAACACTCTCAGGGCAGATGCTAGATCCCATGCCATCAGCATGTTTGCTGTTGATGTTGAAGTGTATGCAAAATTCAGGCCCTGGATTCCAACGCCTGTAAAAAGGCTTCTATTAACCAAAGGTTGAGGATATGCTTGTGTCTTTCTAGAGAATGCGGAACAGCCCAATTGGGTGCCAGCCAGAAACATCAAGCCTGCAACTGACAGCCAACCAGAACCAGCTGAACAAGACCGAGAGTAAGCCTTGTTAGCAGACACACCTGCCCTATCATCCTACCCTGAGAAACTGCCCAAAGCCATATCTGTTACTGTTGTGTACCCCACTAGCTCTGGTCAGCCACTCAAATGGTCCACAGCCTGTGTGTGGTCATGCCATTCCTGATAACCATTATTCCTCATTCCTACCCCTATCTGAGCAAGCAATCCCGTGGTCTCTCAATTTGAGCACTAGTTAGTCAATGATGGGTAAGATCCCCTGGGGGACAACCTAAGACAGGCACAGCTGCGTACGCAGACCACATGGAAACGGGGTCAACAATGGTGTGGCCAAGAATCATGCCTCTCGTTGCTCAAAAATAAACGAAAAGGGGGAAATGTAGTGGAATGAGAAGGCCATGCCAAGGTGGCCACTGGCAAGCGAGTGTCAGTTACTCAGGAATGGCTTTGAAACCCACCTGGCAACGGAGCCTGCCTGGCAACAGGCTGTGACTGGATGGCTTTGGAAACTGCCTGGCAACAGGCTGTGATTGGATGGATTTGAAACTGCCTGGCGACAGGCTGTGATTGGATGGCTCTGAAAACTGCCTGGCGACAGGCTGTGATTGGATGGATTTGAAACTGCCTGGCAACAGGCTGTGATTGGATGGCTTTGGAAACTGTCTGGCAACAGGCTGTGATTGGTTGGGGCATAGACCGCCCCTTGACCAGATTGGCTGGTCTTGGCTATATAAGCTGTTGTACCAACTGTAATAAATGAGTCTGCGGGCTGCTCGCCTCAAGCCTGCTTTCACCGGACTCCCGGGGTCTGTGTGGTGACTCCGCGCCTCTTGCCCCCACCACGCTGCTCCTCTCAGAAACGAACCCGCTGCAACATTGTTGAGAAATCAACGGCAACGCTTCCACATATAGTTACCTCACCTAATCATTTACTCATATGAATTTAATTCTTTTCATATGCTTCTTCAATGTAAGATACCTATAGTTCTCAGCATCAGGAAGTAATATACCAATTTGTCAAATATTTCCAAATCAACAAACTGAGTGGCAGTAATGATTGCTCCCTAGAAGTTTCCCAGAAAACATTCTAAATGCTGTCACCTGAAATGAAAGTAATTATCAACATGTTTTCCCTCTCCCCTCTCTAGGCCTCAGTCTAGTCCCCTCATGGCCTTGGTAGTGAAGAAATGTGTTGTTACTCATTTGTCTGTATCTATATGTGCTTAATATGTATTTAGTGAGCACCTACTACATGTTTGTCCCTGGTCTCCCTCAGGAGGTACAGATGTCATAGGGCAGATGAGAGGCAGTCTCTGTTCTCACAGACTTGCATTCTATTACAAGGATACAGGAGATCAGGAAACAAAGGTATCTCCAAATATTATTACACTGCTATGAAGGAAGTGTATATTGACAAGAATTTGAGAAGGGCTCACAGATGAGATTACATTTAAACTGATCAAGAAAGAGAAAAAAGATCCCATCATGTCAGGAATGGAGTTTGCATGGGAAAGGATCCAAGACAGAGAGGATAGCTGTAGCAAACTGAGGTAGGAGATAGGACTGAACCATAGCCAATGTGAGAGGCAGTTCATAGAGTTGAATAGCAAAAGAGAAGGTTGAAGATTTGACTCAGGGATTTTGATCTTCATCATAATAAATGGAGACCACTGAAGCAGTTTATGTGAGAGTAAAATAATAAAAAAAATAAAGCTAGATTGCAGTGTGGGGATGGCCTGGAAAGAAGCAATGTGGAATCAGCCTGGCCAGCCAGGCAGGGAGAGAGGTCATTCAGAAGAGTCCTGCTGGCCTTGCCCAGGGAGCAGTGAGAAATGTGAAGGGTTCAGGGTAGGTTTTGGAGGTAGACTAGATGAGTTTTCCACATTTAGCTTTTTGAAACAGCTCCCAGCATGATACCTGGGCCTTGTCGGGCTGGATGAATATTTGTTGATTAGATGTAATGAGCTCTCCTTTCACCTTGATGAATACATGCTACAGATAAATTTGCATGAGGTGCTAGGTGGCTCACTAGTGGGAAGAAGTTCAAAAAGATTCAGCTGAGTCAGATGATAGAAGAGATTCAAAAATAATATCTGGTGACCTTCCAATATTCTTCTCATATGAGGTGCCATTGTTGAAGCTAGGGATTATAACTTGAGTACCTCTGGGTTCCTAGCCTGAGCACATGACAGGTGTGCTTCTCCTGAATATACATGATGTGTTGGTGGGTGCATGGATAAATCGCAGGGTGGATGCAAATTGACACAAAAAAGGGTAATGATGTCTGTGTGAAACTTCCCTGGATCAAGGCCACAAAGCCAGTGGGAGAGTGGTCCAGGCATCTGTACCCTATCTAGTTATCTCTAAAATACCTTGAATTAACTGTGCTGATCTGTGTTTGCATCTCCTTTGCTAAAAGCATAGATGAAATAGCCTGTCTTACTAGTCTTACTCTGTTCCAAGACCCACGTGGAGCAGATTTTTTTTTTCCTTTTTCACATCATCTATGACCTAAGGTGGGTGTGGCCATAGATGTCATCCCAGTTTCCTCCTATTTATGCTGTTAGCATTTGCTTTTCTGGCAACTTTCATAGTTCCCTGCAAGCTGTGGGTGGATTTTTCTAAACAGCATAAAATACACATACAATTATTCACATTATTCACAGCAGTTCTATTTTATAAAATCATTACCAGTATTGGATTAGGAAATGATTGGAGTCTGCTCTCTGGAAACACAAAGTTAGGTGCCTGAGAATTTTCCTCAGCCAATTATTACATAAGCTTTTTTAGTGTGTGCTGCTGACTAAAAGTACTTTGACATATATGATACTGAACTTACTCTTAGCAATGATATAACTCATGCTTGAATGAAACTTATCTTAGACACTTGTAATTATTTTCTCCATAAGGCACATCACTGTATTCCAGCATTTAGGAACACTTAACAATGCCTCAGCGCTATAATTTTAAACCGTGAAATTAATAAGAAAAAGCACAACTCTCTGGAAAAAAACATAGCATCAAATATATTATTCATATGCATGTATCAAAATATTACAGTGTTCCTCATAAATATGTACAACTATTGTGTGTCTAGAAACTATCTAAAAATGAAAAGTACATAGATTGCATCATGAAAACTAAAACAAGGGAAAATATTGCCTCCTTTAACCTCATTGAATGTGTTCATCAGATGAATCAAATTTTTTGCTTCTCTGCTTGGTTGAACATGACCATGAAATTGCTCTGAATACTGAATGTAGCTTATTAATAAATTTTGGCAAGTAGATGTATTTTCAAGTATAAAATCCCTGAATGCCAAGAATAAATCATAATTTATAAGAAGTTATAGTTAAATTCCTAAATGAAAAGGTGTTTAATAAATTAGAATATTGTCTCTAGTGTTGAGGAATAGATTTTTTTTCTTACTATTTGTTGAACTCTTTACTTAGATCAGAGTTACTCTTATGAGTATAAAGTAAGCTGAAAGTAGATAATTTTAAAAATTGTAAGGAAATAAGAGAGGAAGGATGAGGAATGATGGGAGCATGGGCAGGAGGGAGTTTTGGGTGGTATGTGTTACTATGTTCCCAAATTTATATTTATATATATATATATATATGAAATTAGTATACCTCACATAAAATTTTAAAAACCTCAGCATCACTCCCTCACCAACTATAAAATTACATGCATTCACTATAAAAAAAGAACTAGAAAATATTCCAAATAAAAGCTAACAAAGAAAAAAAAAAAGAGTATCAGACTCAGAATCCTAAACTCCCACTCTTTCAAATGATGTTTTAAAGATTTATTTATTAATTTATCTTAAAGGCAGAAAAGGGGGGAGGAGGGAAAAAGACAGAGAGAGCAGAGGAGCTAGAAAGTGAGAGAGTGAGTTTTCCATCTGTTGATATACTGCCCAAATAGCTGCAATGGCCAGGACTGGGCCAGGCTAAAGCAGGAGTCTGGAACTTCATCTGTTACTCCCATATGGGTGGCAGGTTCCATGGTACATGGGCCAAATTCCACTGGTTTCCCAGGTGCATTAACAGGGAGCCAGTCAGAAGTGGAGCAACAGGGACTTGAACTGGTGCTCATATGGGTTGCTGGCCGAGCAGGCAGCAGCTTACACTGTGCCACTCAAAGGAGCTTTTAGAAAAGAATTAGCTAAAGCCTCTCACTAGTCTCAGAGTGCTCAACAGCAGTCACAGTGAGCACACTTGGGCCTGTGCACATAGGATGAGAAAAGCAGACCTACCCAAGCAGCTTCCCCTCATTGCAGACAGCTCCTACTTTCATTGGTGCCACAAAATCCCTCTTCCTGGCAGCCTTTCACCTGGGACAGAGTTCTTTCTTCATTCCCACTTACCCCAGGTGGGTTAACTCCATTTCCAGATACTCAAATAATTGACAACAGCACCATGTGTTCCCTTGTCCAGATGATAAATTACACACAGGTAAACTGAGTCCAGATCCTATCATTTTTGTTAAAGATTTATTTATTTGAAATTTGAGTTACATGGAGAGAGAGAGTCAGGGAGAGAAGTGCTTCATCAGCTGCTTCGCTGCCAAATGGCCCCACGGGCCAGAGCTGCACCAATCCAAAGCCAGGAGCCAGCAGCTTTTTCCAGATCTCCTGCACATGAGCAGGGGCCCAAGGACTTTGGCCATCCTCCACTTTTTTCCCAGGCCATAGCAGAGAGCTGGATCAGAAGTGGAGCAGCTGGGACTTGAACCAGCGCTCATTTGGGATGCTGGCATTGCAGACATCGGCTTTACCAGCTGCGCCACAGCACTGGCCCCCAGATCGTATCATTTGACAAAAAGATATAAGTGTAATTTGAACTTAGGAAGGAACAAGGATGTGCTTTTCTTCTGACTCAAACTATCTTAGTCAGACACATTTTTTCTCAGTAATGGTGATGTGGTATGTACATGCTTGGAGCCAGACAGAACCCATATGAAGCACTTGCCTATGTGGACACACTGAACCCTCAGTCTAATAAAAGAGGTTCTGCTGTTATCTCCATTTTATATAGGATCAGCTAAATACGCAGTACAACTGAGTGAGTTGTGTAACTATGGTGATTAAGATGGGAATCTGCGAAACATGTTCTTATCTCTTTAAGATAATGTTTCTGAAGAAGTTCTGTGTGTTATTGTTACTGTTATATGCTAAGTGATAAAGACGAACCAATACAATTTTTAAAAACCATTAGGAGAGCCAGGGACAGGGCATTGAGTTCATCTAGCTTTTCCAGAAAAAGTTTGACATCCCGTGGAATATTGATATGAAAAGTTATACTGGGCCGGCGCTGCGGCTCAATAAGCTAATCCTCTGCCTAGCAGCGCCGGCACACCAGGTTCTAGTCCCGGTCGGGGCACTGGATTCTGTCCTGGTTGCCCCTCTTCCAGGCCAGCTCTCTGCTGTGGCCAGGGAGTGCAGTGGAGGATGGCCCAAGTCCTTGGGCCCTGCACCCCATGGGAGACCAGGAGAAGCACCTGGCTCCTGCCTTTGGATCAGCGCAGTGTGCCAGCCGCAGCGCGCCGGCCGCGGTGGCCATTGGAGGGTGAACCAACCAACGGCAAAGGAAGACCTTTTGCTCTCTCTATTTCACTGTCCACTCTGCCTTAAAAAAAAAAAGTTATACTTACTGGCCTGTGCCGCGGCTCAATAGGCTAATCCTCCACCTTGCGGCACCGGCACACCGGGTTCTAGTCCCGGTTGGGGTGCCGGATTCTGTCCTAGTTGCCCCTCTTCCTGTCCAGCTCTCTGCTGTGGCCCGGGAGTGCAGAGGAGGATGGCCCAAGTCCTTGGGCCCTGCACCCCATGGGAGACCAGGAGAAGCACCTGGCTCCTGCCTTCGGATCAGCGTGGTGGGCCAGCCACAGTGGCCATTGGAGGGTGAACCAACGATAAAGGAAGACCTTTCTCTCTGTCTCTCTCTCACACAGTCCACTCTGCCTGTCCAAAAAAAAAAAGTTTTACTTACGTGTTTAATGTTGCATGTGACCTGATGATTATATAGCATGTCCTATGTTCGTGTGCCTGGATCTGAGCATGCCACATATGGTCTTATTGAAGGTGCTATGGACTTGGAACCAGGAAGAACTGGGACTGAGTTTCCCTCTGCTGCTTGCTAGCTCTGTGACTATGGGTAATAATTGATCCTCAACTCTTTTCAGCTTTAAAGTAGACTTAATATTCCTCTCCCAAAGCAGGTTTTGTAAATGTTAAAGGAAACAGAATGCATGAACTATGTTTAGACAGTACAGAATTCCCCAATATTTTAAAGAGTTACCTGCTGCCATGGGCTGACTGTGTGACGGTGCCTGCCATCCTTGCCAGTGGCTCCTGTGGCCATCAAGGGCCCCTTCTGACTGTGGAGCTGCAACTGTGCCCTTCATGCAAACACTGATGCCTAATGTCCTCCACCTCCCACTGGGCCAGCACCCCTTCCTGCAGCCCAGTTTGTCTCCTCCTCCCACAGGAGCCTTGGAGCAAGTGAACAGGGATGGCTGTCACTGGCCTGCCCCCAAATCCTGAAGAATATAGCCTGGCTGCCAACCATCCTGAGCTCCAAAGGGCAGGGATCAAGCTCAGCGACATGTCGAAGGTCAATGCTAGCAGTTTCCCTTGCATACAGGACAGGCAGGCCTGCTGGCAGGAATTCATCCACCTGTGTCTCCAAGACTTTTTCTAGAAGATACTTCCCCCATGAGGAAGACTTGGGTAAGTTGTTTTGTATGGAGGCAAAAATAAGCCTTAGTTGAGTGTGTGCTCCTTGCTTCTAAGAGACAGCATTCTTGGGGCTCAGGTGGCTGCCTATGATGTTCATGTTTACAGAGCTAAGGTCAGGTTAGACCTAAGTGCAGGCCTGTTGTACTGCAGTGCAGTCACTGTGTTCAGACAGTCAAACCTTGTCAGTAGCTTCCCTGGTCCATTGAGTACACATTTAATCCCTTCCTGTTTCAACATTAATTCTGATAGTTTAATGTGCTACCCTTACCTCGGTTGTTTTATGTCACATATGAAACTAGAGGGAGCAGCTGTGTTAAAGGCAGTGTGCATCAATTAAGGTACACGAGATGACAAAGGACAGTAAATGACTCAGGCTACTAGAGGCAGAAACTAAAATGTATTTAGACTTTATAAGATATTCACTAAATTAATAGTTAAAACAGAAATATATTTATAAAAAGCAGTCTTAACAAATTCCTAGCAAAGAATATTGAGGGATTAGGTGGGGATGAGTGTAAGAGAGAAGTCTATTAGAGTTTGAAAGGTTTCAGTTCTATTTCATTTTACTTCCTGGAATCAAGCTTGCCTTCATGGATGTTTGTATGTGTGTATACTTTGGGGGGGTGACGATTAAGTGGAATAAAGGCAGGGTGATATCTGGTCTGCAGTGCGAGATTATCATCCAGGTGTTCAAATGGAGAATAAATCAAAGGATTGAGGAGGCATAGTCATGAACTCAACGTGGGCAGAGAAATGAGAATTTCCCGAGTCCTCTCCTCCCTAAGTTCTTGCCCAGTGGACAACAGTCTTCTGCCCACTGCTGATGACTTAGGTACATAAAGGTTGCTTCCCATGCTGCTTAGAAGCGTCTCAAAACATCAGAGCTTAGTCCATCCAGATGTGGTCTTCCTGGTGGACTTCCTCTCCTCTTCATCTTCTTCCTTTGGTTTGTTTTTTATCCAGGCATAAGCAAGACGGAAAACACGGCAGCTAAAGCCCTCCTTGACCCCATGCCGCACGTGCTCCTGAAGGCAGCCCAAGCTGGGGAAGACTCTGCAGCAGCCCATGCATTTCAAGCCTCTCTCAGGTGCTGCAAGCCACTCAGGAGGGCTTCCCCGGAAACTCTCCTCCAGAGCTGCAAAGCTCCTACTCTTGCTGTCTACGTCTGTGCTGCCCTCACTCTCAGTGAGGAGGTCTCGTGTGGACACATCGGAGAGGCTGGCTTCTCTAGGAATCTTCACAGCATAGGTCAATTCTTGCACTCTTGCACTCTCTTTTGGGGGCAGCATCCTTCCTGGGTTTCCCATATAATATGTACAACAGCTGAGATTCAAACTGGTACCCATATGGGATGCTGGCACTGCAGGTGGCGGCCTTACCTGCAGCACCACAGTGCCGGCCCTTTGCAATGGATCTCAGACAGAAATCAACTAACAACAAATGCTGGCAAGAATATGGGGAGAAATCTACCCTAATCCATTGTTGGTGGGAATGGAAAATAGTACTGACACTATTGAAGACAGTATAGAGATACCTCAGTAAGCTGAAAATAAATATACCATATGACTCAACAATCTTACTCCTCAAAATTTACTCAAAGAGAATGAAATCAGCATAAAAAATGTTATCTGTACCCCCATGTTTATTGCAGCTCAATTCACAATAGCTAAGATATGGAGTCAAACCAGATGTCCTGAATACTGGATAAAAATTGTTATATAAATAATAATTATATATATATATATTTAACATATATATAATATTATATAATGTATACAACAAAATACAATCATATATATTTAGCAATATATATGTATACATATATACTTAACATATATGTATATAACAATTATATATATTAACTATATATAACAATATATAACTATAAATGTTCGTATATAATAAATATAACTATATAAACAATCACATATAACAAGTAATTATATATTTAAAATCATATAATGATATATAATATATAACAACATATAATCATATACATATATGTATATATTTTATATATATCATTCATATATATGTATATATAACATATATAACAATCATATACACATATATTATGTATATATAAAACAACTGTGGAATATATATATATATATGTAGTAGAATACAATTCAGCCATAAAAAAGAAGAAAATACTGTGTTTTGCAACTAGGTGGATGCAACTGGAAACCATCATACTTAGTGAAACAAGCCAGTTACAAAAGGATAGCTATCATATGCTTTCCCATATCTGTTGTAACAAAAATGTGATGCATATGAATGAATTTGACATTTTGAGATTCATTGATTTTTCACAGCTTTTATCTCTTCTGTTGAGGAACAGTGTTCCCTTCTTAATATTTGTTGAATTATTTACTTTGAGTTAATCATATGAGTATAAAGGAAACTAAAAATAGATCATTTTGAAAATTAAGACAGGGAATTAGACAGGTATTTGTAGGAATGATGGAGTGTGAGCAAGAGGGAGGATGGGGTGGGAAGTATCACTGTGTTCCTAAATCTGTACCTATGAAATACATGAAATGTGTTCACCTGAAATACATTTTTAAATACATTTTGTAAAACCTCTGTTAAGAGTGTGACAATTATTTAACCACATTTCTTATGTTATTTATATTTTTGTGATGCTCTTCATCTCAGCAACGTGTCCTATATTGTGGACATTAGGATTTTATGATTGCTGTTGGAGAGTTTAGTGCCTACAGCTTTCCTCCCTCTCATTGCACTGATCTGCCAACCTTCAGCTGTCTTTCTGCCCCCTTACCAATGTCAGAGGACACAGATGGAGTGGGGTGGTGGCTGTAGCATTCCAATTCCTTGATATCAGCTTTTGTCTCTTTGGCCACTGTCTTTTCCAAAGAGTACCAAGGTGGTTGATCATAGTGGTGTAAATTTGAGATGCCTAAAATGGAGCAAAGGTCCTTGATATACAGTCTCTTCAATTCAATCATTTGTACCACCCACACATTGCTTAATATTATGCACTGAGTTATGAGAAGAGACATGGTCATTGAGCTTGTATGAAATAAATCTGGGCCGGCGCCGCAGCTCAATAGGCTAATCCTCTGCCTGTGGTGCCGGCACACCAGGTTCTAGTCCCGGTCGGGGCGCCGGATTCTGTCCTGGTTGCCCCTCTTCCAGGCCAGCTCTCTGCTGTGGCCCGGGAGTGCAGTGGAGGATGGCCCAAGGGCTTGGGCCCTGCACCCCATGGGAGACCAGGATAAGCACTTGGCTCCTGGCTTTGGATCAGCGCGGTGCGCCAGCTGCAGCACGCCGGCCGCAGCAGTCATTGGGTGGTGAACCAACAGAAAAGAAGACCTTTCTCTCTGTCTCTCTCTCTCACTGTCCACTTTGCCTATCAAACAAAAAAAAAAAGAAAGACAGAAATCTGTACCCTGCTAAAAAACCATAACATGCACACACACAGCTGTCCCTTTTTCCCTCCTTCACTCCCAGCCCCTCTTCCTCTTTCCCTGTCTCCTCTGCTCCTCCAACACCACTCCAAATCGTCCCCACCTCCTTGGGAGGCAATTCCTCATCACCCTGTGCACAGAGAACAGCCCAATACCCACCTCGTGGCATCTTGCAGCTGGTGGGGAGCATGTGCTTTCCTTGCATTTTCTTTTCTGCTTCATGGTTCGTCCGTTTGGGGAGTTACTCAGATCAGGTAACTTCTACCCACAGCTGTGCTCTCAGGGAATTAGAAGATAGTGGTGAAGATTGAACTGCAAAAGTTCAAGGAAAACAAATCATACGAGAGACTCTCATCAGCTGATGGCCATCCTGCCTTGTGCTGAGTACAGCATCAGGACTGTTAGGTTTCAAGTCATCGCCAAGGCTTCAGCAGCATTCTGTGACCTATTGATGACATCAGTCCATTCCAGGGCTCAGCCAATACTAACAAGGCTGCACATCTGTCCCAGCCCATAGCCAGGGGTGTTTCTTATTATCTTTTAAAAGTGTTTTATTGGGGTCAGTGCTTTGGCACAGCAGGTAAAGCCTCTCCCTGTGGTGCTGCATCTCATATGAGCACTGGTTCAAGTCCCTGCTGCTCCACTTCTGATCCAGCTCCCTGCTCATGTGTCTGGGAAAGCAGCAGAAGATGGCCCAAGTCCTTTGGCCCCTGCTGTCCATGGGGGAGACCTGGAAGAAGCTCCTGACTCCTGGCATTTGGTTTCGGATCAGGCCCAGCTCAGACTACTGCAGCCATTTGGGGAGTGAACCACCAGGTGGAAAATATCTCTATTTCCCCCTCTCTGTCTAACTTTGCCTTTCAGATAAATAGATATTTTAAAAGTATTTTATTTATTTAATTCTTCATTCATTAATGTAGAAGAGCAAAAGAGGAGAGAGAGGACTTCTTCTGTTCCATGATTAATGCCCTATATGCCCACAATTGTCAGAGCCACATCAGGCTTAACTCTGCCAGGAGCCAGGATCTTCATTTTGGGTCTCCTGTGTGTGTCAGGTACCCAAGTGCTTGAGGCTTAAGCTTCTGCCTTCCCAGTGTGTGTGCATTCACAGGAAGCTGGATCAGCAGCAGGACCAGGATTCCATCCAATGCACTCTGACAGGGCATGAGGATATCCCAAGGGTGGCTTAATCTGTTGCTCCCCAGTACCATTGAAACTCTCCGATTAACTTGAATTTTTAAGCTGCACTTGATACCAAACCTGGAACACAAAGGGCATGAGTTCAACAGAGGAAAGTGTTTCATGGATTTAAGGTTGCAGAAATACTCAATTTCCCTAATGGTGTGGAATTCGCAGACTCTGAAATGCTTAGGCTTGAAGCCAAGCTTTTCTTGTGGAAGAAAGTTCATGTTCTGTGTCGTTAACAGTACTGTTTAAGCTTTGCAGAAGTGTACATAAAATGCTTGAAGAGAGAAATACATTGACTCTGATTGGACATTATACAGTGTTTACAACATGTACTGAAACATCACCTCATCCCTCTGAACAGTTACTGTCAGATGATTTTAATTAAAGTTTTAAAATGCCCTATATATATTGCTATATGGATGTGCATTTGAGAACTTCTCACATAGCTATAGAAGCGTCATACGTTTTAAATTTCCTTTCCATCTGGAGCACCCTCATGGATCTTTACATGAGACCTGTGTCTTTATGCCACTTCTCCCCCTAACTTTTCACTTGCTTTGGGATAAGAGATAACCCTTAGGTTTGTGATACTGGTACTTGTCGTCTTAGGTTTAACTTCTTGGTTCTAGGCCCCAGTCCATGCCTTCTGAAATCATCTGAATTTTATATTGGATTTCAAGTCTGGGGCAGAGCTGACAAGGAGATCAGTTATTTTTGTAGCATACAGTACTTTAGAAGACACATGAAGAAGTTTATTAAACTTCTGTCCCTTTTAGGCCTCTGGGCCTGAGGTAGATAGGGTAGGCTCAAAGATTTGGGAAAGGCCCTTGGGCACATCTTTTTCATCAGGGTTACCACCATGGCAACAACCCAACAGGACCAGCAGACTTATATAAATTTTTGTAATCCTCAGAACAGTTATATTAGTGACATGACAATATGAATGTTACTTAAAGTTTAGCATCATTTTACAACTTGACAGTATTTTCAAAACAATCTTAAGAGCCTGATTAGCTATTTTTCTCTACAAGATGAGAGATATATCTTTTCACATCTCTAGGGACTTTGCTGGAAAATTCAAAATGAAAGATATTTAGAACTTGGATTTGAGAAAGTCTGTTAACAGTCAAAGTATATTTATATCACATTACACATACCTAATGTCATTTATAAAACCTGTGTTTTCAAGGCTCGTATCATTGTGACGAAAAAGAGTCAGTGTTCAATGTCTGAAGCTAAATGTCTCAGCAGAGATGGATCTTGGATCAATCACTTTCAGGCTGGGAGCCGTGGAATGGCTGTCACTCTGGGCAATGGGCTAAGTTCCCTGGTGGATGGCAAGATGAGGAGTTGGAGAGGTTCCCTGCTGAGAGGCCTGGTCCAGCTCTGTGGTCAGGTCCGGCAGCAGGCTGATAAAATGTCCAGGCGAGGTGGCGAGGTGGCAGCTCCTCTAGAGTTTAATCCCATAGTCACCTTGTGTCACTTAGCAAGAGGGCTAGTAAGCTGGCTCTTCAGCTCCAAATGTGTAGAGATTAGAGGTTCACACACACCGGTCCATGATCCTCGAGAGGATGGAGAGCAGTGGAAAAGGCTCTCCTCTTGTCCTTGTCACTCTGAAGGAGGAGTCTCCAGTAGGGGTCACCAATTAGTTGTGTTCTCCCTGGGAGTTTCCCAGAGTGCCACCAATCCAATGCCTAGGCCACAGTGTCTCCCACTCATTCTTGGGGTGCATCGAATCACCCTGCGAGTAGGAAGGTAACTCGAGGTTATCGTCCATAGCACACAGATTATCAGACTGCCCAGAAATGTCTGTTCAGTCTGATGAGGAGCGTCTTTCTGGCAAGCACTGAGCTTGACTTAAGTGATGTCATCAGGTTCTGGCTTAGCATGAATGACTCCATTTTTCTTTACTTTAACTTTGTGGATAGTGGTAGTTTTTGACTCTAGGCTTTTCTGTGGAGGTTCCACAGTTCACCTCCTTCTGCTGGTCAGGTAAGCGGTGATATGTGACTCTATTTTTGGGACTCTCTTGGGATTCCCAACAAGACCTTCATGTGATGTAGCATTAACCATTGGTGAGATTAGAACAACACAACAGTGAAAATAAAAGAAGGACCAAATAGATAACTTAAAAGACAGTGCTTATAGGACTGTAGTCATCTAATTTTTCCAGGCAGGAGCCCCAGAATGGGAACAAAGGAGAATAGATTCTCTAGGAGCCTGAACACAGAACCGAGGGGAACAACATCCCCAGTACCAAACCAGAGAGGGAACAAATCTCCCAGTTCCCAGACCCTCTAAAAGATTATTACTACTGTAATGGTTCTGCCTAGGGACTACACTGAGCTAGAGTGTTCATAACCCTCCCATGCCAGTGTGGAATTGGGACTCAGAGTGTGTAATCAGATAACCAATAGCCAGTCTGAGGTTGCCATTCTAAAAACTTTCTTTTATTTAAGCAGTTTGTGATCATGGAATATCATCCTTGCAGGGAGAGGAAAAGGAGCTTCCCCAGAAGGAAAAGTGGCCTCAAGGAGGAGAAAGCTCCTAAGCCTTGGGCTGCAACGCGGGTTGGAGCAGCCCCTCACTGCTCTGGCAGCTTGAATGGGTGAGCCCTGGTGTGCTGCCATAGCCAATTGCTTCATCCAGTATTGGAAGCCAGTATCGGGCCCACCACTGACTGCAGGGGCAGTTCTGCCGTAGTTGCCAAAATTTGTTACCAAAAGCTGGATCCCTTTCCTCTGTGCCAAATCAAAACTATAATGGCAAGGTGTGAGTGTAAAGGAGAGAAATTTTAGTCTGTGAACAGATGAGAGGTAGCAGACTTCCAAGTATCCAGAACGACTACTTGGATGAACGAGGGTGTATGGGTTTTTTCCTGGAGGCTAGACAGACGGTGGAGTCAGGAAAAGGTGGAGAAATTATACAGACAATTGCATGTTGGCTCCAGCCAGGCAATAATGGGCTGTTGGAGTCAACAGTGGTTATTTGGCCCAGTTACGAGTCCAGCTTATATCCAAGTTCCTGGGTAGTAGGAAGGGCCAGGTGGGCTTCAATTGTCCTGAGAGCTACACACAGGTGGTAGTTACTTTCTAACCTGGGCCTAAATTCCTTGTCTGGTCCTTGAATTACCCAAACAACATTCATCTGCACAATACTGGCAAACAATGTTATATCTAGTGCAGAAGCAAATAACTTCTTGTGTCTCTTGATTAGAATCTTGTAGGGAAAACTACTTCACTCTGAATTCAGTTATGCTATGGGAGAGTGGCTAGAAGACTGGAACATGATGCTATCCACTATCTGTATTCAAGGTGACGTTGGGCAGCTCATTTTCATCCTAGTAGTTAACATGCCATTTAAGACACTCATGTCCCATGTTGGAGTTCCTGGACACAACTTGGCTCTGGTTCCTAATTTCAGCTTCCTGTTAGCATGGACCCTGGAGGCAGCTGTGATGGCTCAGGTCATTTGGTTCCTGCAACTCACATGGTTGATTTGATGTGTGTTTTAGTCTCCTAGTTTGAACCAAAGTCTAATACTGGTTATTGTAGGCATTTGTGTAATGAACAATGGATAAGATTCTCTCTCTCCCTCTCTCTCTCTCTCTCTCTCTCTCTCTCTCTCTCACACACACACACACACACACACACTTCCCTCTCACTCTTGCTCTTCATATGTAAATAAAATCTTAAAAGTTTTTAAATAATTTAATCTGGAGTCCTATACATCTGCTAACATGGAATGTGTGCAGGTGTTTGGTAAATAAGCTTGTAGTGTCTTTCTCCATCTCTTCTGTTTCTTAGATGCCTATTGTATAAATATTTGCTTAATTATACCTCATAAATCCTGTAAGCTTCTTCACTTGTTTTCATTTTCTTCTTTTTCCCTCTGACTGGATTACAGTAAAATATTAATCTTCAAGTTCAGGGACCTGTTCTTGTGTTTTGTCTACTTTGCTGCCAGAATTCTTACTTTTTTTTTTTTTGACAGGCAGAGTGGACAGTGAGAGAGAGAGACAGAGAGAAAGGTCTTCCTTTTGCCGTTGGTTCACCCTCCAATGGCCGCCGCGGTAGCGCACTGCGGCCGGCGCACCGCGCTGTTCCGATGGCAGGAGCCAGGTGCTTCTCCTGGTCTCCCATGGGGTGCAGGGCCCAAGGACTTGGGCCATCCTCCACCGCACTCCCTAGCCACAGCAGAGAGCTGGCCTGGAAGAGGGGCAACCGGGACAGGATCGGTGCCCCGACCGGGACTAGAACCCGGTGTGCCGGCGCCGCAAGGCGGAGGATTAGCCTGTTGAGCCACGGCGCCGGCCAGAATTCTTACTTTTTTATGTGTCTCTCTCCGTGAGTTCAGTGCTAATATTTATTTTGTGTTTTCCTGCTATCTATGTCCTGATTTGTGCAGGAATTTTTTAAGAACAATATGACTTTCTAAACATTAAAAGAAAGAAAAAGAAACAAGAGGAAGGAGGGTGGGAGCATGGGCAGGACAGAGTAGGATAGGAAGTAACACTATGCTGCTAAATCTGTATATCTGAAATACATGAAATTTGTCCACCTTATAGAAATAACAAAATAAACAAAAATTTGATGTTTGTTTTCAACAGAGTTTTTATTAAGAAAGCATGCAACACATCCATGAAAAATTTCCCAAGGAATGGTGTCTAAAACTTTAGATAGTCACTCCAAAAGAGAAAAAAAAATTATGTATGGAGGTAACACTGCCAATATCCTCCCAATGTAGCACAAAGCATTAGCCAAGGTAGATCTTTTGAATATGTGGACATTGTGGTGTCTACTTGGGACATATGTGTCACATATTAGATTGCAAAGTTGCAGTTTCAGTACCAGCTACTCTGCTTCTGATGCAGTTTTCTGTTAATGGATCCCTTGGGTTGAAGAAGATGGCCCAAGTACTTGGACCTCTACCTCCCAGTGGGAGACCTAAATGGAGTTTTGGGATGCTGGCTGAAGCCTTGCCCAGCTCTAACTGTTGTAGTTATTTGGGGAGTGATCCAGCAGGTGGAAGGTCTCTCATGCTTGCTGGCTTCTCTCCTCCTCCCACTCTTCCTCCCTCCCTCTCTTAGCTGCTCTACCTAAATAAATAAATAATAAAATACTTTTTAAAAAGAAACTAGGCAATCCTTTGAATTCATCCTTAAATATTTCCACATATTTCTTATTCATCTGTATTTATATTGTTTAATAGTAGAGAAATACTGATAATTTGTTTCTCACAATTTATTTGCAGGGATGGACTGGATTTACCAGATGATGGGGACGAACACTCCTAGTGGCACACCTTGGGCTTCAGGGTCATCTGTCTCACCAGCACTTGTCCAGGAGTATGCAGCTGCCTGTCTTCTTGATGGAGAATTTGTGGGAGAGGGGCTGGGTAGCCGGTTGAGAACTAGGAATGTGCAGGCAACCATGGGAATGATGCCACACTGTATGCACCCTAGCTGCCTCTGAAGCTCCAGCAGCTTGAAGCTCAACTTAACCTGCTCTGGCACGATGGCTGAATGGTGAGAAACCAGCAGTGATGTCCATGGCCCGGTGAGCCATCAACTCCATTGTCATTGGACGTGACCAGTGTCTTGGTGTTCAGCATGACTCAGATGCTCAGGATCTTAGTGACACTGATGTTGGGCATGAAGCAGTGCTCGATGTGCAGGCACTATGGCACCATTTTGGGCAGAATGCTATCCATGAAGGCTAAAGTCTGTCAGAACTTGCTCCTTGAGCCCACAGCTCTCCAGGAAGGACTGAGGTCAGGCAACTTGGTCATGGCCTCCAGCACAGTGTGGCAACTTCCCAGCTGCTTCTGAAGGCCCCAAGCATCAGGAGCTGGATTTTAGGCTGTGCTGGGAAACTTTCTTAACGCATTGGAACTTCCCGGGGTCAGGAACCTGGACCATGGTACTGGGCAGCATCAGCCTGTTGAAATCACCAAAGGCCAGACTCTTAGGAAGGCTTTGATGTAGAAAAAGTACTTCCTGGGCCACAAATGTGTAGGCATGCTTGTGTGAGGAGAGCTCAGGTCAGCGGCCAGGAACTCACAGAACTCTGGCAGCATGCTAAGTCAGTCCCCTTAGGTCCTCCAGACCTGTCTCCAGTAGCAGCTGATCTTACCCCTCCTCCATTTCCTTCTGGTCCAGGCTAGACTGAGGCTATCTGGCTTCTTCTCCAGGCCCAGGACTGGCACCTTGGAAGTTCATTGTCAAGTGTTGGAGATAGAGGGCTGAGCATGAACTGTCACAGAAGAATGGCCACCGCTGGCACCCAGGACACATTTTGGGCAGATTTAGTGTGTGGGTGTCTGGCCCCTAAGCAGGCCTTCTGCGCTCCCACTTTTATCAGGTTAGAGGCTGCTTCACAGGCTGATACTAACATGCAGGTCTGGACAACAGTGGTTGTTGAAGGGCAGAAAGCCTCTAAAGAGGAGAGTATTTTCCTTTCCTGGATGACTCCACTTTGCAGTAGCTGGGGAGTGGGCTCTGGCAGCCAGAACAGCTTGGTAGAAATGTGAGGCACTGATTAGCTCTAGGGCTTGGTGTGGGCCTCAGAGCTTGTCTGGGTTTGGGTGGTGCTGCCCTCAGCACTGAGGGGTTTACCCAAGGCTGTTCACATTGGTCTCAAGTTTGGGACCTGTGTCTTCCTTTCCCTCCAAAGGCCAATGCTTGTCCTTCCTGCAAAAAGGGACCAGAAGAGGCCATAGGAAGATCAGAGGGAATCTGGGATGAGAAGCAAGCTGAGAAGGGGGACTTGGCACCCTTCCCCTCAGTGGTGCTTTGGCTGGAGCCTGTCCACTGCAGGTCAGGAGTATTGATTGCTGCCCTGTCAGAGAATCCATGCTGGTGTGTAGTACTGGAAAGGCTATCCTGAGTGCCTCCTCCCCAGCCATCTGTTCCCCTTCCATACATCTGTGTACTACAGTCTGTGAAGCCATCTGCCAATACTGCATCGTTCCTCTAATCCTGCATTGTATCACCCTTCCTCTACCTCCCCAGTCACCACACTCCTTCCCAGTCCCTGCGCCTCGTAAATCTAACCAACTTGCCCCATGGCCAGACCACAGCTGAGCAGTCAGCTCCTGCAGTATAAGGGTCCCAGCCTCCTGCAATGTTGACCAGATGGTTGCCAGGGGTCCTCTGGCTCTTGTGATGGCCTATGCTGCTGGGGCTTGGTATCATGAAATACTGCACTGTCCTGCAGCTGCTTACTGTGAGCTAGGGACATGAGAATGGTGGGTGGACTGTGAAAGGCATGCTCTTACTGGTCTCCTCCTGGGAGGCCATGACCAGCAGCTTACTCCTTGTGCCCTGAGAGCTCAGTGTGGAGACCATGCTCTCCCTGGGATCCCTGAAACTGGTCTCCTTCATGGGATTCCTGAGACTCCTGGCCCCAAAACTGAACCTGGTACCCTGTGCACAGATACCCAGACTGGGTTCATTCTATGTGCATTGCACTTACCCCCTCACACTCCTGAGTTCTTGCTTGCAGAAGTCCCCATCTGAGTTTGTGCTCCTTTCTCCCTGGTAGGAAGTGAACAAGGTAGTAGTTGGGGTCACCCTAGTGAGTTGGCAGCAGGTGGGGAGCTGGCACTCCTATACTATGGACTCATTTGGCCAGATTGCCCCATGCCTAGATCTGGGTCCCCGTAAATGGGGTCCACAGCACTAGGGGGATCCTCGTAATTGTCTCAGGCACTTGCACCACATTTGTGTCCCACAGCTGTGTTTAGTACCTTTTGACAGCCAATGCAATGTCACCATCCTGGGGTCTCCATGACCCCATGAGACTCTTTGGGGAAGAGGATGGGAACTCCTCTTCCCACACCTGGTTTCTGATGCAGGGTTTTCATTGGCAATCCATCCTCTGGAAACACATGTTTGTCCATGAGCTTTCCCAATCTGTTTGGAGCCAGTCCCTCTAGCCTTTGCCAGGACCTAAGTTTTGTAAGTTGGCTATCCCCACTAGTGCACCCTCTAGCCTCCCATGGGATCAGGCCTAGGGAACAAAAAAATGGGATGCTCTTTTTGTCTTGCTACCCATACCTGGGCTCTATTAAATGCACAAGTAGCTCTTGTTATTGTAATTTGGGAGCCAGGACCCAAACTGTCACCCTGAGCACTCAGGGGCTTAGCATTGTGGCATCATGTGTTGGAGACCTGGTTGCTCTGCCTTCCATCCTGCTATCTGCTAATGTACCTTGAAGGCAGTAGAAGATGCCCTAAGTGCTTGGGCTACTGACACCCACATAGAAGACCCAGATGGAGTTCCTGAGTCCTTGCTTTGAACTTGGTCCAGCCCTGGCCATTTGACCATTTGGCCATTTGCAGAGTGAAGCAGCAGATGGCAACACATGCTTGCTACCTCTCTCCTTCCCTCTCTCTGTCTTCCAACTATATATAAAACTTTAAAAGAAAAACTGGCACTCAGAAATGACATGTCAATGTTGCAAATTGTAGCTTAACCTGATGCACCACAGTGTCCACCCCTTACATTTGCTTTTTTTTTTTAAGGGAAAGGGTTTGTTGGGGAACACCCTACAGACCAGAGTAAAGGGGCAGCAAAGGAAAAAGAGAAGGAGACTGTAAGAGAGACAGAGAAGAGGGAGAAGAGAGATGAGAGGAGGAGAGAAGCCAAGAGAGCAGGTAGCAGAGCCAAGAGAGCACGTGTTCAGGAACAGGCCCTTTTAAAACTTTGCCGGAGGGCGGGCAGGGAAGCAGGAGCAGCGAATCCCATTAGGATGGGGGTGGAGCCTGGCTCAGGTAGCTGGGCCATGCGGCCACCTGGCTAAAACAGCACCAGTTTCCTAACATTCCCCCCTTTTGTTTTTTATAAAGCAGTGTTTGTATGGGGTTACATTAGTTCCAAAAGTTCAAGAGGGGTAGAGGGCGGATGATCTGTCTTTAGAGCTACTTCCTGCTGACACGGGGCAATAGAGGTACTCTTTGCTGGCATGGGGTGATGTCTCAAGTCGCTTTCTCCTGGGTGGGGAGCTGAGTAAATCCTTGTAGCAGCATTTGGTGGACTGCCTGGTTGTTGAAGGCCTTTGTTCGTTCCATTATCACCTGCTGTAAACATTTAAACAGACACTATAGTATAAAAGACAGGGTGAGACTAGTAACCAATGATCGTAGGAGTAACATTAACCAGGTAATGAGAGGATTTCATAGAGGAAATGGGGGAGGTCTCTGGACCCTTGTGAGGACAGTCTGATGGATGTGCTTTAAGCTGATTCCAGCCAAGACTGGGGAAAAATCAATCATCTTTTGTGGGTAGAGGGGTTGTCTGTAGAGAAATTCTGAACAATCATATAACATTAAGTGGGGGAGAGGACCATCAGTACACACAGGTTGGGAGTAGAGCCATTGATGGTGGAGTAGAGGTTATAATTACAAAGGAATGAGGCCCAAGTGGGCTAGATACAGAGGACAGAGTTGTTAATAGAGAACCTAAGAAAGATGCTATCTAAGCTACAACTAAGCTTTCTGATTGAGAGGCAAATAGAACCTGACAGAAGGGGCTTGATAATAACTAGGTGGGCTTTAAAACCTTGTAAATTATGAGGCTTAGATTCATCTATCTCTTCATATAGCCTACATTTTAAGGGAGGTGTGAACCCCTTGGGAAAGACACCCTGTTGACTTCCATAACCTAGCTGGCCTGGGAGGAGAGCTGGCCAGGTAAAGGCAGGTGGCATCTCTTCACAGGACATTTACAGTTCTGCCTGCAATGTTGCTGACCCTACTTGGCCATTTCCTCAGTTGCAGTGGTCACTTTTGGAAGCTGGGCTGAGTGAAGGGCTTTTCAGCTTAGAGCCAATAAGATCTGCGGCTCTGACCTGAAGTCCTTCGATTTCAGGGCAGGTCCATTTCCATTACATTTTCAACATGTGATGAGTTTACTTGGACATAATCCCATTGGAGGTCAAGAAACATCTCTTTTGTGTAGCATCCCAAGTTAACTAAGACAGAATGAGAAGCCATTTCCTACATGAAAAAGAAGAAGGCCAGGTCAAAGCCAGTGGCACAGACATCCACTCACCCGCATACAGTCACACTCTTAGTCATACATGCAGAGCATTGTGGCAGTTGTGTCCTTCCTCTAGAACAGGGATCATGTTCACCATGCACCTCCCAGAAATCCTCAGCCTTAAATCAAACTCCAGGTAATATCTTTCTTTTCCTGGACTCTCTCAATGGAGCAAAGTCTGTGATGGAGAAGCTGGGCACTTACTTGGAGCCTCCCACCAAGTAATTTTGTTTTAAATCCGTGTTTTCTGAGGTCCTGGCTCCCAAATTAAAATAACAGGAGCTGCCATTTGTGCATTTAATAGAGCCCAGGTAAGGGTATGGTTGCTATTAGAGGGAAATCCCAGAGAAGTTGGAGCACCCTGGAAACGAGCTGTCTGGATGGGATTTGGTTGGTGGATTCTTGTTTTGGGGCAGCTAAATTGGCCTGGCTTTGGATTTGCGGCATGGGGATGACTGGGATGTAATGAGGACCAGAGTGTCCCCAGGGCCATGGAAGTGAAATAATAGCCTGGAATACACAGCTCAAACTTACTCCTGTAGTGTCTCAAAAGATCTTCAGGTGAGAGCAGGCTAGAAACTGCTTTGGTTGGAGGGTGGCACACATGTAAGATCCAAGACTCATGGCCCCTTTACTCTATTCTGGCAGCAAAGCAGTGTGTGTTCTGCTCCAAGTCTCCCATACACATTCCACCATGCATGGTTGTCAAATAAAATGGAGCCAGTTGTGGAGGCCTATGCACCCGAAGTTATGAATATAGTTCAGGGTGCCATGGCTTCACAGATTGATTAGACCAGGTGGGACAAGACTGAGCCCATGAGAATGTACTGAGGAGGCGTGCAGTGGCAGGTGGTAAAGACAGATTTCTGTTGAAGAACAGGGTGTATTATTGTGTTGAAGTCTTCAAAGCCTGTTAGGAGGCTCTGCTGTTTCAGACTGGGAACTCTGGTAAGGAATCTCCATCAAAGTCAGACTCCAAGAGGTCCCAGCATTTCAGTCCTGTGTCAAGGACTTCAGGCTGTGTGGATGATAATGATATGAGAACAGCCACTCCGCTTTCTCAGTTGCATGCTGCATCCCTTGGCATCCCCAAAGAGGGTTCTACATGGCACTGTCTGCCCACTCCCACCCCTCACTGGATGAAACTATCATTCTGTTAACTGAACACTGAATCATTTTTTTAGTTTTTTTAATTTTTATTAAAGTTATGCAAGTTTCATATATCTCATATATATTTAGATTTAGGAATATAGTGATACTTCCCACTATACCCTCCTTCTCACCCGCAATCCAAATTTTTTCCACCTCCCTCTCCCATTCCAACTATTAATTTTTACAAAGATCTACTTTCATTTTACTTAATCATCATAAATAACCCTGAACTAAATAAAAGAGTTCAATAATAGTATGAAGAAAAAAAAAACACTGTTCCTCAACAGAAGAGACAAGGGTTGTAAACAATTATCGAATCTCAAAATGTCCATTTAATGTCAAAACGTTATGTTTTATGTACTGTATTAGTTACATTAGATCAGGGAAAACGTATGGTATTTGTCTTTTGGGGACTGGCTTATTTCTGAGAATAATGGTTTCCAGTTGCATCTATTTTATTGCAAAAGACAGGATTTCATTTTTTTTACAGTTGAGTAGTGCTCCATAGTGCATATATACCATATCTTTATTCTGACAACAGTGGATGAACAGCTAGATTGATTCCATATCTTAACTATTCTGAATTGAGCTGCAATGAACATTGTGGTACAGATAACTCTTTCATATGCTGATTTTATTTTCCTTGGGTAAATTCCCAGGAATGGGATGGCTGGGTCACATATTCAGATTTCTGAGGTATCTCTATACTCTCTTCCATAGTGTCTGTACCAGTTTAGATTCCCACCAACAGTGGATTAGGGTACCTTTTTCCCCACATTCTCTCCAACATTTATTGTTTGTTGAATTCTGCATGAAAGCCATTCTAACAGGAGTGAGGTGAAACCTCATAGTGGTTTTGATTTGCATTTCCCTGATGGCTACTGATCCTGAGCATTTTTTTCATGTGTTTTGGCTGTTTGCATTTCCTCTTTTGAAAAAAATGCCTGTTTAAGTTCTTTGCCCATATATTAACTGGATTGTTTGTTTTTTTATTGTGGAGTTTCTTGAGCTCTTTATATATTTTGGATCTTAATCCCTTGTCAGTTGCATAATTTTTAAATAATTTCTCCCATTCTGTCAGTAGTCTTTTCACTTCACTGTTTTTTGTTTTTGTTTTTGTTTTTTGCAGTATAGAAGTGTTTTAGGTTGATGCAATCCCTGTTGTCAATTTTGGCTTTTATTGCCTGTGCTTCTGGGGTGTTGTCAAAAAAGTCTTTGCCTATGCCAATGTCTTGCAGATTTTCCCCAATAATCTCTAGTAATTTGATGGTATTGGGTCATAGATTTAGGTCTTTGATCTATGTTGAGTAGATTTTTGTGTGAGGTGTAAGGTAGTGAAGAGCCAAAGTGACTCCATTTTAAAACAATAAAAAAAGCAGCCTCTGTTTCCCATAGCAGACCTGAGTCTTTGTAAAAGCAGGCATTCAGGCATTCTGGAGATATTAAAGCTTACCAAGGACAGCTAGCTCAGTAGACCAAGGACAGCTCAGTACAGATTGCTAAATAAAGTAACTCCCTGAACCCAAGCCAATCGGAGACCACCCCGTTCGACTAAGAGCAACCTGGGACAGCCCCGTCCAATCACCAAAAGCCTCCGTACTGTAACCCCCCGCTGATGTAACCCTGTGGTTTTTTCCTTTAAAAACTCTCCCAAACAAAAACCGGGACCTCCCTCCTTCCTCTGCTTCTCCGGTTGGTCAGATGGGGTCCCTGTCACGGCTTGTACTGAATAAACCTTGCTTTTGCATTTCGGTGTGATCGACTCTCTGGGGGTCTCTGCGGGGATCTAGCGATCTGGGCACAACAGTAGGAGTCTAGTTTCATGATTCTGCCTGCAGAAATCTAGTTTTCCCAGCACAACTTGTGAAGTTAATTTTCCTTTCTTCGGGGATTGATTTTAGCTCATTTGTCAAAGATTGGTTGTTTGTAGATTTATGGACTGATTTCTGGAGTTTCTATTCTGTTGCATTGGTCTACATGTCTGTTTTTGTGCCAGTACCAGGCTGTTTTCATGGTAACTGCCCTGTAGTATGTCTTGATATCTGATATTGTTCTTATTTAAATCTTTGGTAATATTCAGCAGTGAAGCCGTTGAGTCCTAGGCCTTTTTGTTGTTGTTGTTGCTGGGATGATCTTAATTATTGATTCATTTTCTATCTTGGTTATTGGTCTGTTTAGGTTTTCTATGTCTTCATGGATCAATTCAGGTAGGTTATATGTGTCCTGGAATCTATTTCTTCTAGGTTTCCTAGTTTATTGACAGTTCTTTGTAGTAATTCCTGATGATTATTTTTATTTCTGTGGTATCTGTTGTTACACTTTCTTTGTCAACTCTGATTTTATGCATTTGGGTTTTCTCTTTATTTTGGATAATTGGGCCAATGGTGTATCAATTCTGTTTATTTTTTCAAAAAACCAGATCTTCATTTCACTGATTTTTTATATTATTTTATGTTTCAATTTTGTTTATTTCTGCTCTAATTTTAATTATTTCTTTCCTCTTACCAATTTTCGGTTCAGGTTGTTGTTTTTTCTAGGTCCTTTCTGATACATTGATAGCTCATTTATTTGGTACCTTTCGAATTTCATCATGTAGGCACCTGTTGCTGTAAACTTCTCCCTTAACATTGCTTTTGCTTTATCCCATCGATTTTGATATCATGCACTGCTGTCTTCCTTCGTTTCCAGAAATTTTTGATTTGTCTTCTTATTTCTTCTATGAGCATTCAGGAGCATATTTTTCAGTCGCCATATGATCTAGAGATTCTTAAGTTCTTGATTTCCAACTCCTTCCATTACAGTAAAAGAAGATGCATGGTATGATTTTGATTTTTTTGAATTTGCTGAGACTTTATTATGTGTATCCCAGAAAAACTTCCATACACTGATGAGAAGAATGTGTATTCTGCAACTGTGTGATTAAAACATTTGTAGGTTTACATTAAGTCCATTTGGTCTATTCAATTAACCCTGTTATTTCCTGTCTCCTTGATCTGTTTATTGGTGAAATTGGGGTATTGAGGTCCCTTGTTACTATTGTATTGGAGTTGTGTATCTCTTTAGATCCATTAACATTTCTTTTAAATAGCCAGGCACCCTGTAATTAGGTGTGTATTCATTTATAATAGTCACATCTTCCTGTTGAATTGATCCCTTAATCATTACATGGTGCAGTTCTTTGTCTCTGTTAACAGTTTTTGTGTTAAAGTCTATTATGTCTGAAATTAAGATGGCTACACCTCCATTTTTTTGCTTTCTTTTCACATAGAACATCTTTTTCCAATCTTTCACTTTGAGTCTCAGTGTTTCTCTGTTGGTGAGATGTTTCTTTTAGGCAGCAAATAGATGAGTCTTTTTTTTAATCCATTCAGCCAGTCTGTATCTTTTTAAATAGAGATTGAGGCCATTTACATGCAAGATGACTATTAATAAAATATGACTTGGCCCTGCCATTTTTCCATAAATGTTACTATTGTTTGTTTTGGATTTCTTTTATACTTTTATTGGGAAGTTTTCTGCCTTCACATTCTTTGATAATTATGGCTATCTTTCTTTGTGTAGCACATCCTTAAGCATCTTTTATCAAGTTAGATGACAAATTTATCAAGCTAGTGACAAATTCTTTCAATTTCTGTTGTTGCTGAAGGTCTTCTTTCACCTTCATTCATAAATGACAACTTTACAGGATAGAATATTCTGGGTTGACAGGGTTTTGTTTTGTTTTTAGTCTTGGACTCTGTCTCTCCATTCCCTTACTCTATCTCACCATTCTCTCTTAGCCTGAACAGTTTCTGATGAGCAGTTAGCTGTGATTCTAGATGGAGATCCTCCAGAAATAATCTGGAGTTCCTCTCCTGCACATTTTAGAAACTTTCCTCTATGGTTTATTGTGGAGAGTTTGACTACAGAGTGTCATGGTGAAGCTCTTTTCTTGTCATGTCTGTTACGAGTTCCGTGTGCTTCTTGTACTTGGACGTCCCTTTCTGTCATCAAATTGGGGAATTTTTTTGTAGTTATTTCACTAAATTGGCCTTCCAGTCCATTCTGTATTTCAACACCTTTTGGAACTCTTTAAGACCTGTGTGTTGGGTTTTTTGATGGTATCCCATAAATCTCCAACAGTTTTTTAAATTTTTCTAATTTCTTCTCTTTTAGTTTTATGGTCTGATTGAAAAATTTCCAAATATATATCTTCTATCGTGGATATTTTTTCTTATGCCTAACCAAATCTTTTTGCAAATATTTCCAGCACTGATTTTTTAATTTGAGTTACTGCATTTTTTTCTTTCTAATGTTTCATTTAGATTGTTCTTTAAAACCTCAGTCTCATGGGAATAATTTTCATTCCTGTTGTTTATGGTAGCCTTTAGTTCATGATTTTGCTACTGATAGCTTTTGAGTAATTCTATGATTAATCTTTTGAATTTTGTTTTCAAAATTTTATCAATCTCTTCATTTGCACATTCTAAAATTGAAACATTGTTGTTTTCCTTTGGGAGGGACACAACGTCTTCCTTATTTTTCTTTAATTTCTATGTTTATTACTAGGCATTTCTGGATATACTTGGTTTTCTTCTCTGATGGCTTTTTTATTTGAGCTGTGTCTCTGTGGCTTAGTGGAATGTCTGCACTTGCAATAAATACCAAGGAGTGTGCGATGGGTGTGGCCAGGGAGCTCTGGTCAGTGTTCCAGGATGGTGGGAGTATGTATGGTAACACCTGGTTGGGCATGGTAGATCTCTTATTAATGGAAGTGCAGAATGTGTCACCTCTGTTGTTGTGATCATTCTTTCAACTCCTCTCCTCCAGGTGATCTATGCCCGAGTTTTAGCCTCTAGTAGGTGCAGCACTCATCTATGCCTCCATATGAATTGCACAAATGATCTGTGCAGTCCTCACTCTCAGCACAGATCCCCCTACAATGACCTGCCCCACAGAACCAAAGATCTCTGAACATGTGGAGCTGCAAACAGTGATTGCACAGAGACTCAACCACAACCTGCAGGATCTCCTGCAGCCACGGAGTCCCCACAGTCTCAGCACTCAAAACTCCCACTGGCGCTGTGAACAGAGGTTCTGATGTGTCCAACCAGCCTGTCCTTTCTACAGTGAGGCAGATGTTCCCAGAGCCAGCTGTTTGTAGGTGTTCCACTGAGTGACTTTAGCCCCTGAGCCTGTGGTTTGTTAGGAGGCTGGGTGCACATCACAGTCTTATGTGGGCGCCATTCCCCTGTCTATCCTCAAAGCCAGGCTCAAAGTCAGTGGGCACCATGGATTTTTCTCTCCACTTGACTCTCTAGATCTCAGGTATCCACAAGAACCACTGGCCAAATGTTGCCCTCTCCTAGCCACTGCTGCCAACACTGCCATGAAGGTGGAGTCCTGTCTCAGCCAGTTAAGTGTGCACACATAAGGGCTTCTACAGCTGCCAGCCAAGCCCTAAATGACACTTGCCCTCTCTCAGTTCAGTGCAATTTAAAAAGGACAGGCTGAGAGAAACATGCTCTTTTACTTCCACTGGGTCCATGGGGACCCACTGGCCCTTAGGGCTCCATGCAAGACTCACACCACTCTCTCCCTCCAGCTATATCCCCATGTGCTGCTTCAGTTTGGTCTCAGCTCCATCTTTAAGCTCTCGCCTGCTTTTGCTCTTGGCTACCTAGTTTGTTGTGTGCATGTTTGTTCTGTGAGTCTGCATTTTCCACAAAGATCCACAGCATTCCCTTCCTTCTGTAGAATTTCTACTGCAGTTTTCTAATTCTTACCTGAGAGTGCACTTCCTACACTTTTTAATTTTTTTGTACCATTTATCCCTAGCCTAGAGGCGAATGTTCATATTCTCTATTCTGCTAACTTGGACTTCTGAATAAAATCTTTTTAATAACTAACCTGGAATAGAAAATATGCAGCCACCATCTTACAGAGGCCAAGGCAGTGTATGTTTTTGTCTGAGAGACTCTACATACTAAAATTTGTGAATTTGTTTCCCTGAACTGTCCTGCCCTTCCTTCCACAGAAGGGCTGTCAGTGGGCTCCTTCCTTCAAGGTTTTTGGAAAAGTCTTTGTCATCTGGGAAAATGTCCTTGTCTGGATATAAAACCCAGCCTCTGATGTGCACATGATGGCTAGCCATGTGTCATGAGTCTCCCAGACAGTTACACTCAGAAGACTTCCAAGCACTGATCCTGACTGAGATGCTGAGAAGAGGGAGCATGAACTAATTCCTAATATCACTGACATTGCACGTAAATGCACTGAGTGTTTTCCATAGCATTTATTATTTTAAAAATGCTAATATAAGAATGCTTTCAACAAAACAATCCTGACATTTTTTCCTTAAAATTACTTTTTTCCATCACTGGACCTTGCCAGGTCCTTTCTTCCAGTTCTTCTTTAATGTTTTTTTTTTTTTTTGACAGAGTGGAGAGAGAGACAGAGAGAAAGGTCTTCCTTTTTGCTGTTGGTTCACCCTCCAATGGCTGCTGTGGCCAGCGCATCATGCTGATCCGAAGCCAGGAGCCAGATGCTTCTCCTGGTCTCCCATGCGGGTGCAGGGCCCAAGGACTTGGGCCATCCTCCACTGCCTTCCCGGGCCATAGCAGAGAGCTGGCCTGGAAGAGGGGCAACCGGGATAGAATCCGGCGCCCCAACTGGGACGAGAACCCAGTGTGCCGGCGCCGCAAGGTGGAGGATTAGCCTGTTAAGCCATGGCGCCGGCCCCTTTCTTCCAGTTCTTAATACAGGATGTTATATATACTTCATCATGAGCATACAAATTGGTGGCCTGGTACACTTGGTTTAAGATAGGTATATGTGTTGACAAGTGGCATTGTACCTCTTAGAAATATGAACGTATTACATGTTATTTTAAAACTTAAAAAGGTAAATAACTGAAGTAAAACACTTTTTACATTTAGGCTTACAGGTCATATGGAATGACATGCTAGTCAGATCAAACGTTACTACTTTCTTCCTAATGGATATCCATTTGATCCAGCAACACTGATACAGAAATGAAAAATAGTTCTTCAGGGTGAACTTGCTTAATTGTGTAGCACACACCAGCCTCTTCCTGGACTCCTCCTTGGTGCCATTTGTCCTTTTTTGCATCAGTATCCCCAGGCCTTACTTGATGTCCCTTCATATAATGTTGTTTTGCTCTGTTGTTCATTTCCAACAACATGTTGGAGATGCTTGGATCTTACCATTTCCAAATATTTCCTGAAAGGACTTGTGCATTTGCACAAAAATCTTATTTTACTGAAATATTAGTGTGTTTTGTATTATGTTCATTTTTAGAATGATGACTTTAAATTCATGAGCATGATCTTTTTATTTCTCTTCTTTTTCAGAAATCTTATGTATCTGTCATTAATTTCCATATGCATTAAGTGTTAACATACTGTATACTGTATTGACGTTTAAAATTCCATTTGCTGTTACTGTGTGTAATTCTGGCAGGCAGTGAAGCTGCTGAGCCAGTTTTTTGAAGTAAGATATGATCCTGACCCCTCGCTGAAGTTTCAAAAGCACTCATAGTGTTTCCTGAGTTTGAGTGAGGTTGGCATCATCTGTCACCATTGTTTATTGGTTATAGTGGAATCATTGAACATGATCTCAGATGGTCAAAGGATCTTGGTCAGGCTCTTCTGTTGGGGGCAGGGCAGAGGTGCCCTGCCTGTATTCCATTTGACATTTCCTGGATCTGAGGTGCTCTGTTCACACATTGTTGGTTCCTGACCTGAAAGTGGACATGCATCCTACTACAAATCTGCAGAGAGGAAAATTGCAGCCCATACTCAGCCCCCGTTGCACCCTCGCTGAGTCAGCCTTTACTGAAATGCTTCTGCTCACCTGGTGCATAGCCTCATGTATTGCCATTTCCAATTTACATTCTTGCCCTTCAGTAAACTGCAGATTGCTAAATATTGTATTCTGGATGTGGTGCCCTGGAATCTAAACATAGAGTTGATTAAAAAAAACATATTAGGGGCTGGTGCTGTGGCATAGCAGGTAAAGCTGCTGCCTGCAGTGCCAGCATCCCATATGAATGCTGGTTAAGTCCTGGCTGCTCCACTTCTGATCCAGCTCTCTGTTATGGCCTGGGAAAACACTAGAAGGTGGCACAAGTCTTTGGATCCTGCAACCTCAGAGTAGAATACACAATCAGAGCGTGGGTAAATGAATAATAAATTTTTGCTAACAACAGCCAATATGCTTTTTATTCTCCTAAGATTTATTTCTTTATTTGAAAGGCAGAATTACAGAGAGGCATAGGCAGAGAGAGAGAGAGAGAGAGAGAGAGAGAGAGAGAAGTCTTCCATCCACTGGTTCACTCCCTAAATGGCTGCAACAGCTGGAGCTGGGCCAATCCAAAGCAAGAAACCAAGAGCTTCTTCTGGGTCTCCCACATGGGTGCAGGGGCCCAAGGACTTGGGCCATCTTCCACTGCTCTCCCAGGCCATAGCAGAGAGCTGGATAAGAAGTAGAGCAGCAGGGACTTGAAATGGCGCCCATATGGGATGCCGGGAATGCAGGCAGCAGATTGACCTGCTTTGCCACAGTGCCAGCCCAATATCACTTCTTTTAAAAATTTTTATTTATCCATTTTTATTTTAATGGCAGACAGAGACAGACACAAAAAGAGACATCCACTTATGGGTTCACATCCAAAATGCCCACAGTAGCTATGTCTTGGCCAGGCTGAAGGCAGAAGCTGGGTACTCAGTACAAGTCTCCCACATGGGTAGCAGGGACACAAATACCAGGACCATCACCTGTTTCCTCCAAGAATGCACATAAGCAAAAGGCTGGAATTGTAAGTGGAGGTGGGACTCAAACTCAGCCATCTGGTATGGGAAGCACCTTGGCTGCTTTGCTAAACACCAACTCCAGTCATTGCTTTATGTCATTATTTTTTACCTGTTTCACAGTGTGGAACTTATAAAGATCATTTGTATTTGAGTAAAATAGGCATTCTTGAGTTGTTCCCCACCTGAAATACTTTAGACATTTTGCCAATGAGCATAAAGGAAGCTACCTTCTAGTTCACTTTTTCTTAAAATCCTATTGAAATTTTTCAGTGTCCTTTTATTAATTGTTTGAAATAATCATTTGTTTTTCATTATGGCTTATCAAGTAAGGCTGTAAACTTTATTCTTGCCGTGGGGTTGACTGAATTGCAGTTTCTAGAGGAGCTGATACATTATCATTCAGTTTCATGTGTTTTTAAGGTTTTTTTTTATGTAGGAGTTATTTCTTCATTTTAACACAGGTGTTTGACTCCAACTTATATTTGGAAACCCGAATTTTAGGTTTGTTGCTATAACATAACACCGCAGATTAGGTCCCTGATAAAGAATGGATTTTATTCTGGCTCACAGTTTTGCAGGCTGGGGAGTCTGAGAGCTTCTTGCTGGCATCTGGTAGGTGCCTTTGTGCAATGTCATAACGTGGGAGGGAGGACGGGCAAGCAAGCACAAGGGAAAGAAACACATGATGTGCCAGACTCCCTTTATACAAAGCCCTCTCTCAATAGTCAGAGAATTAACTTACCTTCACGAGAATGGCATTGATCCACCCATGAGGAAGGAACTCTCCTAATCACCTCCCTCCCATGTGCCCCACTCTCCTCGCTGGCACATTGGAAATAAGCTTCCAATATGCTTTCATGGAACTTATTCAGACCACAGCAGTTGCCTAAATACTAGACTGAATAGCTTCCCCATGCCATGTACTTCCATTCTTATTAAATCAACCCAAATAAAATCACAAGTTTTTCCTGTTGTATATGATGCGTTTGACATAAAATAAGTTATACACACAAACAAAAGTAAAAAATACAGGGACGACCCCAATGTGGAATAACTCAAACAATGACTTTAAAAGCCATGAGATATTTCCCTGAGTGTATCAGTTTTACTGGAAGTACAGCCTTTTTGTCAAACTTTGCTATAAATGTTTTTCTAACAAATTGTCATAAATTAAATACTATTATAGTTTTAATGATTTAATGTCTATATTTGAATTTATATGAATGAAGTTGAACATGTTTTCATTTGATTATTTTATGTAGCCCATGCCTATTTTCCTACTAGACTATGGTCTTTGCCCTTATTATTCCTTTGTCTTTATTTAGTGGAGCCGAAAAGCCTTTGACTATAATGAAAATTAAATTAAGTTATCAAAATAAGATCAAATATACAAAATAAGCTCATTTAATTCCTGTGTTACAGCTTCTAATAGGAAAGGCAGAGAGCTAGAGAGCGTCTGTGAACACGTGGTCATTGTCAGCAGAGCAATGAAGGGCACCTCTTCTGTGTCAGCCTTGACCACCAGTGCTGGAAGTAGCACTGCTTGGTTTGACGTGCAAAGTTCCAAGGCTCAAAATTGTCCCTCAATTCAGGAGTGGGAACTTGTGTGATGCCAGGGCTTCTGCTGTGCTTTGGTTCCTGCTCCACCGTGATGCTCTTCATGTTAAAAATACCTGTTTTCATCACCCATGATCCCTACAGCCTAGGTGAATGAAACGTCTCATTGAGGGAGTGAGTAGAAGGTGTGTCTGCAGCAGCCACTGTGAGTCACGTTTTCAAAGGTGGAGGCATCCCGGGAATGACAGAATCAAAAAGATCCCAAGGAAAGTGTCTAATGCAGCAGAGGTGTCCAGTCAGTGCAGATGTGAGAACGCTGCTGTAGCAGTATTGGGGAGATTAACAGTCCTTGTGAGAGCAGGGGCTGCGGAGTGAAGGAGTGGAGGGGAGGGCAGAGCAGACCAAGGCATACACGGGGCAAGAAAGTGGAAACAGCCAGTTTTTTCTGGACAGCTTTTTCACCAAATATTGAGGATAAAATGAAGGACTTGGGGAATCATTCCAACTGCTGAAACATGAAAGAGGACAGGCAACACAGCCAGATACCTGCTAGTACCTGTAGACACTAAGAAGAGAGAGAGAACTCATTTCAAATATAATGAAAAACTTCTGCTAACAAAGAGGAGAATGATAATAGGGAAAGAGCATTCACACAGTAACGTGGATCCCCTAGCAGCTTTATGAGGAGTTTAATGTAGATATCTTTGTAGCATGGTTATATGTGTGTTCTTTTTGTAAATTTAGAAATGAAGAAAGTGGTAGTCCTAGAACTACTCGTGCTACTCAGCATTCACAGTGACTAATTTAAAGAGCCCACAGGTTCAGAGACAGACATTGAGGTCAGCTTTTTTTCTCTGAGTATTTTGTTGCCACTGTGAATGTTAATGTTTAGTGAGCCATAATATACAAGCAGTAAAATTTAAGCCCCTTATATATGCTGAGAAAAAAATACCATCAGCAGCAGATACTGACAGTGTAAATAGAATACAATGAAAGATGATAGAGGGCTTCCTTCCAGAGTTTCAGAAATTAGATTGGTCTCAGTCTGAAATTCACAAATGGGTTAGATGCAAATGTGTTAGGAAATGCAGAGCTCACTCTCCCAGGCCATAAGACAAAACTGTCACAGCAATCGAAGGAACGTTTTGAAAATAAAACCATGAGGGCCGGTGCCGCGGCTCACTAGGCTAATCCTCCGCCTTGCGGTGCCGGCACACCGGGTTCTAGTCCCGGTCAGGGCGCCGGTTCTGTCCCGGCTGCCCCTCTTCCAGGCCAGCTCTCTGCTGTGGCCAGGGAGTGCAGTGGAGGATGGCTCAAGTGCTTGGGCCCTGCACCCCATGAGAGACCAGGATAGGCACCTGGCTCCTGCCATCAGATCAGTGCGTGCCTACCGCGGCGGCCATTGGAGGGTGAACCAACGGCAAAGGAAGACCTTTCTCTCTGTCTCTCTCTCACTGTCCACTCTGCCTGTCAAAAAATAAAAAAAAAACAATAAAAAAAAACAAGATACTCAGATGGGAAAGTGTCTCAGAGACAAATGTCATGTTGTTCATCTCAGCCCATTCCAGAGTAGATGGTCTGGCTCAGTGTGATCCTTGTTCACACTGCGGATCACACATATCCTTTGTGCAGCTCATGTGCCAGCATGGATGGGTGGTCATACCCACTGTAGGCTAACCCTAATCATTGATCACCTAGAAAGAGAGGATGTGAGGTTGTGATTACAGCAACAGATAAGATCATACGCTCTCCCCTGCTGACAATGGAGGAGATCTACCATGTCTAACTTTGGTATCAAAAGATCTGTTTAATGAGGAGCTGGTTTTTTGAAATACAAAACAGAAAAAAAATTGAAACTAGTGGCACAAAAAAAGAGAATGACCCAAATCAATAAAACCACAGATGTAACAGGATATGTAAGAAACAGATACCACAGAAATAAAAAGAATCACTGTAAGCAGCTATATTCCAACAAATTGGAAAATCTAGAAGAAATGGAAAAATCTGGACATACACATTCTATCAAAATTCTGTGAAGGCATGGAAAACCCAAATAGATTAATAACCAATACAGAGATTGAATATAATAAAGACACTCCCAACAACAACAAAAATCCCAGGACCAGATGGTTTCACTATGGAATTTTATTAGACTTTTAAAGAACTAATTCCAATTCTTCTCACACTATTTAAAACTATTGCAAGGGAGGGAATCCTCTCAAACTCCTTCTATGAAGCCAGAATCACCTTAATTCTAAAACTAGAAAAAGATAAAACAAAGAAAGGGAACTTTAGACCGATATCCCTAGTGAACTTAAATGGAAAAATCTTCAAAAAAATACTAGCTAACTCAGCAACACATGAGAAAGAATATTCACCTGAACCAAGTGGCATTTATTCCTAACATGCAGGCATGGTTCATCTTTATGCAAATCAATAAATGTGATACATCAAATTAACATTGAAGAATAAAAACCATAGGATTATATCAGTAGTTGAAGAGAAAGTATTTGATATATTAAAACATCCTCTTATGATACAAACTTTAAGCAAATTGAGTATAGAAGGAACATTCCTCAACACAATCAAGACAATAAATGACAGTCCCACTGCCAGCATCATGTAGAATGGGGAAAAAACTAGAAAGCATTTCCACTAGGATTTGGATACTCACTTTTACCGGTGTTCTTCAGTATTGTCCTGGAAGTTTTAGCCAGAGTCATGATGCAAGGAAAATACGTCAAGTAGATACAAATTGGAGAGGAGAAAGAAAAATTAGCCCTGTTTGCAGATAATATAATTCTATACATAGGGGAACCAAAAGACTACACTAAGATTATCAAACTCATCAAACACTTTGATGCAACTGGAAACCATTATACTTAGTGAAATAAGCCAGTCCCCAAAATACAAATACCACATGTTTTCCCCAACCTGTGGTAACTGTGAGTACCACAAAAATGTAATATATAGAGTGAAATTGACATTTTGTTATTTGATGATTGTTTACAGCCCTTGTCTCTATTGTTAAGGAATAGTGTTGTTTGCTTCTTACTTTGTTGAATTCTTTATTTAATGTATGGTTAATCTTAAGAGTATAAAATTGACCAAGATTAGATCATTGTAAAAAGTAAAGGAAGGAATTGGAAAGGAAACAGGAGGGAGGCTCTAGGAGCATGGGCAGGATGGAGAGTTGAGTGGGAAGTCCTATGCTCCTAAATGTGTACATATGAGATACACAAAATTTGTTCATCTTAAATTTTTTTAAAAGATAGCTACTTTAGCCTCCTCTGTGTATAAACTAATTGTGTATACGTGAGTGACAAAGATTTTCTCATTATAAGACTCTTCCCGATTGGCGGCAAGATGGCGGAATAGGCAGGGAGCACACTATTAGTCCGGGGGGAGAGAAAATTTAATATAAGTGGAGATACTGCAGGGTCAAGCAAGAGTAGGGGATGAAACAGCAGAGGAAACTCTTCCGGAAATAGTGATTCACAGTGGACCTGCGTGGAGAGCGTGGGAGCCCAAGTTCGGGACACCAGCGGCATACTCAACACACCAGCGCTGGAACGCAAGGTGAGCTGAACCTCAATAGCCCGAGATACCAGTGGGCAAGCGGAAAGAGGAGGCTAGAGGGAACGAGGCTTGAAACTCCGTGGGGAAAAGTTCACCAGGCTAACTAGAAGAGAGATAGGAAAAAAAAAAGTGACCGATACAGACACAAGTTTCTCTCTCTCCACTCACCTCTCAAAGGCGAGCAAGACAGAGCAGGCGCCATTTTGGACATACGTCATAAGCAGGGCGACCTCAGGTCTGCACCGGCCCTGAGCCTAGCAGAAAAACCTGACTCTTGGGGGAGGGGTGAAATAATAGGAGATTAGCATCAAACTTGGCAACCCAGTGGGAGACTGCAGGAGATTTGGGGCCCACACTGAGGGCAGCAGAGATTCCCTGTGTGGTCCTTGGGAAAGAGCTTCTGATCTCTGGCTCCTGTGGGTATATCATTTGCCTGCTAACTACCTCCAATTACGTTCAGCTGTGAGAATTACTTCCCTTTTAAATCAAAAAAAGAAAGAGAGATTTACCACACCTAACCTGGGAGTGTCATCTTTGACACACCCTCAACCCTGAGGAACCAAACACAGCTCTCAGTCCACACTCATCTCAAGCCTCTAAGGCTCCACTGAAAGCACACAGTCCACTTAATATAGAGCCATAGTGTAACAAGAAAAAACACCACAGTGAAGAAACCAAATATCTCCAACATGCCAAACAACAAACGCAAAAACCAAGCTAACAAGAACAAGGAAGACACTATGACGCCCCCAAATGAAAAAGACACCCCAATTCAAGATTATGAAGATGATGAGATCGAAGAAATGCAAGAAGTGGATCTCAAAAAATTGATAAGAACATTAAGAAGGTCTCAAAAACAAATTCTTGAACTACAGAAATCCTTAATGGACAAGATAGAAAATCTCTCTCGTGAAAGTGAAATATTAAGGAGGAATCAAAATGAAATGAAACAACTAGTGGAACAAGAAACTCTGATAGTGACGAGAAATCATAATGAAATGAAGAATTCAATAGATCAAATGACAAACACATTAGAGAGCCTTAAAAACAGAATGGGCGAAGCAGAAGAGAGAATATCAGACTTAGAAGACAGAGAACAGGAAAGGAAACAGGCAAACCAAAGAAAAGAAGAAGAAATTAGAAATCTAAAAAATATTGTCGGGAATCTACAGGATACTATTAAAAAACCCAACATTCGGGTTCTAGGAGTACCTGAAGGCATGGAGAGGGAGAAAGGATTAGAAGGCATTTTCAGTGAGATACTAGCAGAAAATTTCCCAGGTTTGGAGAAGGACAGAGGCATCTTAGTACAGGAAGCTTATAGAACCCCTAATAAACATGACCAAAAGAGATCCTCACCACGACATGTTGTAATCAAACTCACCACAGTGAAACACAAAGAAAAGATCCTAAAATGTGCAAGAGAGAAACGTCAGATTACTCTTAGAGGATCTCCAATTAGACTCACAGCAGACTTCTCATCAGAAACCCTACAAGCTAGAAGGGAATGGCGAGACATAGCCCAGGTACTAAGAGAGAACAACTGCCAGCCCAGAATATTATATCCTGCAAAGCTCTCATTTGTGAATGAAGGTGAAATTAAGAATTTTCATAGCAAACAGAAACTGAAAGAATTTGTTGCCACTCATCCTGCCCTGCAAAAGATGCTTAAAGAAACACGGTCACCAATATGAAAGAAGGTAAAGGAAGGAAACCTCACAGCAAAAGATCACAGGAAGCTCAATTTCTCTTTGACATAGAATTAAACTCTGATGCTCTGTTAAAGCAATGTGTTAAAGTAATCTATTATGTTCTCTTGATGTCTGTTAAATTCTAATTGTTCAAAAACAGCTGAATTTTTATTAAGAGCTATGGGTTATTGAAATATGTGCTTATTTTCAAAAATTTGAATCATCACCTTGTAACAATGATCAAATTTGGTCTATGTTATGTCATGATTTTAAGAAATCTTATTTCAACCAGATATTTAGGATTTTGAGCCTTCTTGGCATTCTTGACAGGCATTCAAAAAAATCAAAGTTCCAAACAATCTGGACTCTAAAATTTCCAGTAAATCTTGGACTTTGGTTTTTCCAGTTTGGGCCCAACTGAAAAAATCGAAGGACCTATGTCTCTCATCTTATAGAGACACCAACTAATCAGTCTATTTGGATTGTATTAGAAGGACTGTCAAGATGTGATGTGGTACCAGACTTTAAGTTTCTATAATGGAAAATGCTATTAATACAAATGTTTGAGAATTAAAAAGTCTAATGATCTTGTGTTACCAGACATGATAGTTATCTTAATGAGAAAGCCCCAGAGGCCTAAAGGCTTAAATACTTGTAAAATCCTACAGGTGCTTTCAAAAATACTGTGAAGTAAGCAAGTGCCTCTTGTTGGTTGATGAGTTTATAATTTTAAACATGGCGACTTAAAGTCTTTTGTCATCCACAGTTATATATGATGTGCTGCTCATAAAACTAAAGCGTTGTTGGTTCTGTGTTTAGCTGTCCTCCTATAGGTTCCTATGGACTTTTTCCAGCCACTTCCATTGTATTCAGTACTTTGGGATGGCTCTGTAAACAGATGAAGCCAATAATGTATTAACAGTACCAACTGAGAGAAAGTATGGTTAACTGAGGTTACTAAAAGGAAAAAGCAATTCAAATCAATTGGCAATCGACAAAAAGAGTTAAAGATTTTAAAAGCTATTATTAAAATTGCTATATTGGTCTATTATGCTATATTATATGTGTGTACATATTGTATGTCCACATGGGGAAATTTTATTAAGAGTTTTATTTTAAATGGCTTATAGATAAGATTGTCCATAAATTCAAGCTGCTAAAATCAATCAAAGATACATTTTAATTTGTGGGACCTGATTCTGTGTATCATGTGTTTTAGACTGTTGGTAGAAAGAAACTAAAAACATTTTAGATGGTTGTGCTTAAGTTTACTGGCTAAACAAACTACACCATGTTAGATATTTAAGAGGTGTTTTCAAATACATGATTCTTAAAATTTATAGAAGGCATTGGACCTTCTGGTAAATGTTTTCTTAAGTTGTTATCTAATGGTTGAAACTGTTTGCTAAGTATTCATGTGATATTGCTATTGTCAGCAAGCGATCTAGGACTTGCTCCCTCATTTCTCTATTCTAAGCCCTCCTTGTTCTTTCATTTCTCTATTCTCTTCAAGGTAGGAAACTAATTCTATTATGAAGGAATCTGTAGGATGCACAATTTAATCTTTAGACCTTATAAAAGAGATGGCTAACATTTTTCTGTAATAGCATAGCCAAAATAAGAACTTAAATAATAATCTCATAGCTAGATTCACTTGGCCATCAGCGAAGTATACAGTAAGTAGAAAAAACCTCCCTTTCAGACCAAAGGGAAAGAAAGTTTTAAAGTGAGAATATAATTTTCCTCATGGGCATTGTCTACCTTAGAAAAACTGCTACAGAACATGCCTGTGACTATAGACTTGTAGTTCAGGCCACCGAAGATTAGAGATGGGACTTGGGCACTCCCTTGACTTGCATCTTCTGGTCTGCTTTAACACAAACCAGAAGGAAAAGAAAGCTAGGCATCAGAAGCAATGGGTGGCAGGCCTATTAATGGCTGATCTGTACAGTGATCTGCCCTCAAGGAGACCCAATAGGCCAGTCCACTGCAGTGGCTTTCAATGTGGTAAGCCTGTGCTTCAGCAGAAGTCAGCTTGTGAAGAGCCCTGGCAGCTCTGCCAAGAGTTGGATCACTGGAAATGGACCTGCCCTGGAGTCGAAGGATGCCCAGGTCAGAGCCTCAGACCTTATTGGCTCTAAGCTGAAAAGCCCTTCACTCAGCCCAACTTCCAAAGTGACCACTGCAGCTGAGGGGATGGTCAAGTAGGGTCAGCAACATTGCAGGCAGAACTGTAAATTTCTTGTTAGTGATGCACCTGCCTTTACCTGGCCAGCTCTCCTCCCAGGCCAGCCAAGTCATGAAAGTCAACAGAGTGCCTTCCCCTAGGAGGTTCACACCTCCCTTAGGATATACCCCATGTGAAGAGATAGATAGGTCTGGGCCTCTGAATTTACAAGGCCTGAAGCCCACCAGATTATTATCAAGCCCCTTCTATCAGGTTCTATTTGCCTCTCAATCAGAAAAATTACTTGTAGCTTAGACAGCACCTTTCTTAGCTCCTCTGATAATGAGTCTGTCCTTTGTTCTAGGCCCTGTCTAGTGCACTTGGGCCTCATTCCTTTGTAATCATAACCTCTACCCTACCACCAATGGCTTTACTCCCAACCTGTGTGTACTGATGGTCTTCTTCCCCACTTAATGCTGTATAATTGTTCAAACCTGGTAAATGCCACTCTTAGGATCATTGGTTACTATCCTCACTCTGTCTTTTATGACCTCGTCTAAATATGATCAGAGTCGGCAAACTTGGAAGGCTTCTATAGCCTTGGCAACTCATGACGACAGCCTAGGATGGTTACTGGCACCATAAACTAGAGTGTCAATTTGTTGGGTCAACAACAGGAGTCACTGTGCACTTGCTCCTCATGTGGGATCTCTGTCCTTAATGTGCTGTACATTGTGATTTAATGCTATAACTAGTACTCAAACAGTATGTTTCACTTTGTGTTTCTATGTTGGTGCAAACTGTTGAAAACTTTATACTAAATTGATCTTCTGTATATAAAGAGAATTGAAAATGAATCTTGATGCAAATGGAAGGGGAGAGGGAGCGGGAGAGGGGAGGGTTGCGGGTGGGAGGGAAGTTATGGGAGGGGGAAGCCATTGTAATCCATAAGCTGTACACTGGAAATTTATATTCATTAAATAAAAGTTTTAAAAAAAAAGACTCTTCCCTGACTCTTGTGAGACATCTCCTTGGTTAGGTCTCAATGGAGATTTTTTTTAAAGATTTACTTATTTATTTGAAAGGCAGAGTTACAGAGAGGCAGATGCAGAGACAGAAAGAGAGAGGTCTCCCATCTGTCAGTTTACTTCCCAAATGGCCACAATGGCCAGAGCTGCATCAATCTGAAGCCAGGATCAGGTGCTTCCTCCTGGTCTCCCATGTGGGTGCAGGGGCCCAAGGACTTGGGCCATCTTCCATTGCCTTCCCAGTCCAGAGCAGAAGTGAAACAGCTGGGACTTGAACCAGTATCCATATGGGATGCCAGTACTGCCAGCAGTGGGTTTACCTGCTATACCACAGTGCTGGTCCCTTAAGATTCGAACAAAACAAAGCTGAAGGATCTGTCAACTTGGGATGCCTCTAGCATGCACTGATGTGTGCCCCTCTGGAGTAAACCAAAACCTGTGAAAGAATCTTATGCTCATACCTGAAGACAGAGGTCCATGTCCCAATGTCTATGGGAATGTTCTAGATTTCTTAGAGTTGTAAATAAATTATAAAAAAATGAAAATGAGTAAACTTAGTATTGCTCTCATCAGTGTGTAAAGAAAAAAGAGGGGCTGGTGCTGTGGTGTAATGAGTAAAGCCACCGCCTGCAGTGCCTGCATCCCGTATGGGCACTGATTTGCGTCCTGGCTGTTCCACTTCCAATCCAGCTCTCTGCTGTAGCCTGGGAAAGCAGTAGAAGATGGCCCCTGCACCCACGTGGGAGACCCAGAGGAAGCTCCTGGCTTTGGATCAGCATAGCTCTGGCCATTGTGGCCAATTGGGGAGTGAACCAGCAGATGGAAGACCCCCCCCTTCCACCTCTCTCTCTCTCTCTCTGCCTCTCATTCTCTCTTTGTGTAACTCCAACTTTCAAATAAATAAATAAACCTTTTAAAAGAAAAAAGAAAACCCTTAGACCAGTTAAATTTAACAATTTATTAAAGAAAGAAAAAAAGAACAGACCCAAAGAACTAGAGTCAGCATCGGGGGTCACAGCATTATGCAAAGAAAACAAGTGAGGAACAAAAACATCTTCCTTGACTACAAAGGGTGTTTTCCTTTCCTGAAACTTTTAGCCATCTGCAATTGACAGAAACGGAGCTGCTCTAATTGGCTGAGGCTCACCTGTTTGTTACAAAGTTTCCTAAGCTTGGCTTTCCTGGAACTGAAATGCACAATTACATTGCAGTACACCCCAGGCCAAATTTCCTTTAACTTGACAGCAATGGTCAGTAGGGTGAGAGTGAAGAGCCTCTCCTAACTCTACAGTTCAGGGAATAGGCCATTCAGAGGTTTTCTAACTCTTGAAGAACCTCCCACCAAACATCAAACTTTTCTGTTTCCACAGAACTGTAAATTAACCCAGAGTCTTTTCTTAAACAAAACTGTACCTTGAAGGTTCTGAAAGAATGCAGCATAACGCTTTGCTAACTGTGGGAGAGTGATCTAGACCAGGTTGGATCATGCAACAGCTATCAGAGCACAGGACATGCAAGACCACTAGCCCAGGAAAAAGCAGGGCATGGCCACCTGGCCAGCTGGAGTTTTTTTCTGGTCAACAAGAGGCCCCTAGATTGATCTCTAAACATTAAAGCTATTCTCTCACTTGGAGGCAGAGGAGCAGGACCACCTCTTGCCCACACAGCTCAGAAACAGGCTGTACACTGTAGGAGGCTTCGATCTTAGGTTCCCTGTAAAGTGGGAATGACTGAAGGGCTGGAGTAACAATGTTTTGAAAAAGTGCCTCCATTCGGAGAGGCAGGCCTGACTTCCATAAAAGCAGCCTCACTCTGGGGAAACCGCAAATTACAACGGAACAACAGCTTGCTAGCGTTCACCATATAAGGAAATCCCCTGGGTCTGACCCAATTAGGAACAACCTCGTTTGATCAGGAAGTACCAGAGGTGACCCCAGCCAATCCACTGTTACCCACACCCCTTGATGACGTAACCCGGCTTTAAAAGAGGCTTCAAGCAAGGCTCGGGCCTTCCTCTGCCCTCTGCTATGCAGTTGAGTAGACAATTAATGCTGAAATTTGATGTGTTACCTTGTTGAAAAATGTTGTCTTAATTTGGAGATTTTTAATAGGTTATTTCAAAATGTAAAGCAAGGAAATTGGCAGATAGAAAACATCACACATATAGAGATATTGAAGGACCCCAAATCTTGGAATCCAACGTACTCGGGTGGTCGCCCAAAGACCGAAAACTTCAGCCCAGTAGATGCAAAAGCAAGAGGATATTTATTAAACGTTTGCACAAACAGGCCCCCCAGCACCACAGGCAGTGAGAGAGCGAGAGAGCCCCGAGCAGGGGTTACAGCAGTTTTTAAAGACAATAGCCACCTGATTAACATATGTATGCGGGGCGTTTGGACTCCTGCAAGTGTTATCGCGTGAGACAGTTACACAGAGCAGTTTCACAAGGCAGTTTCCCAAGGTTATTCTGCAGGCAGGTGGAGACACAGTTATTTTAAGGGATGTCTACTGTCAGCAGCTAAACTTTTTAACCCTTGCTAAAATATTATTTTCATATTTACTTTTAGCAGGGGTCTTACAATATGTGCTTATTTTCAAACCCTTAACCTTGTAATAATGATCGAATTTGGTCTGTATTATGTCATGATATAAAATGCTATTGATACAAATGTCTTAAAATTGTAAAGTCTGGTAATCTAGTGTTACTAAACATAATGGTCATCTTAGTGAGGGCACCCCAGAGGCCTAAAAGAGTTAAGTGTGCCTTGTAAAATCCTAGAGGTGCTTTCAAAAATGCTGTGTAAACAAGTGTCTCTTATTGGTTAACATGTTTGTAATTTTAAATATGACAACTTAAGGTCTTTTGTCATCCACAGTTTTGTATATCAGATTTACTGCTCATAAAATAAAGTGTTGTTGGTTCTGTGTTAACTGTTTGCCTATAGGTTACAATGGACTTTGAACTTTTTTCCAGCCACATCTATTGTATTCAGTACTGTGGGATGACTCTGTAAACTGATAAAGCCAATAATGTATTACAGGTACCAACTGAGAAAAAGTATAGTTAACTAAGGTTACTAAGATTGGAAAGTAATCCAAATATATTGGTAAATCATAAAAAAGGGGTTAAAGATTTTAATAGCTATTACTGAAACTACTTTATTGCTCTGATGTAGTTTGCTGTAGAACTAAATGCATCTATCTGAATGTAAGCCTTAAATCAACTCCTCTGTATCATTTATGCATGTTTTTCTAATGTCTCTTCTGGTTTAAATGTTCTGTATACAAAAAAAGTAATCTCAAGTGTTACATATTGCTGTAGAGCATGATTATATTATAATCTGTACCAAATGTTCCCCATAAGTTTAAACAGCTAAAGTCGATCGAAAATTCATGTAACCTAAATCTCTGTAAACTTGCTAAAAGGGAGAAACTGAAAACATTTTATATACTTGTGCTTAGATTTGCTGGTTAAACAAGCTATACCATGTTGGGTAGTTAAGAGATGTTTCCGAGTACATGTATTCTTAAAATTTGTAAAGGACATTGGACCTTCTGATAAGTGTTTTCCTAAATTGTTGTCTAATGATTGAATCTGCTTGCTGAGTTTTCATTGGATATTACTCTTGAAATGTTTGTGCATGGAAGAGCTGCCCTGCCTTTTTGACCCTATTGCCATACATGATTATTCCTTGTGAGATTACTTAATTACTTGGATTAAAGAGTAGTGTAGAAAATTAAAGCCACTGCCAGGTAACACCACACAGAGTAACGTATCTGTTTTGCCTCTGGTGGTGCAAGGTTTTTAAGCATGGCTGGTAACTGGTAAGATTTTGTAGTGACAATCTGGCAGTATCCTTGCATAGCTATTTGGGTAAGGATATAAGTCAGTTCTGTTAAAGGTCAACCATGTTCAGGAATCAGAGTAACTCAGCCCAGCTAAATATTCATCAGTAACATGCCTATGACTATAGACTTTTAGTCTAGGCAATGAAAATTAGAGGTGGGACTGAGCACTCCCTTGACTTGCATTCTCTGGTCTGCTTTAACAAGAACCAGGAGGAAAAGAAAGCTGGACATCAGAAACAATGTAAAGATGGGTGGCAGGCCTATTATAGGCAGCTCTGTACAGTGGTCTGCCCTCAGGGAGACCCAGCAGGGCAGTCCACTGCAGTGGTTTTTGGTGTGGTAAGCCTGGGCTTCAGTAGAAGTCAGCTTATAAAGAGCCCTGGCAGCTCTGCCAGCCAAGGGTTGGATCACTAAAAATGGACCTGCCCTGGAGTCGAAGGACTTCAGACCAGAGCTACAGATTTTATTGGCTCTAAGCTGAAAAGCGCTCCACTCAGCCCAGCCTCCAAAGTGACCACCACTGTTGAGAGAGTGGCCAAATGGGGTCAGTAACATTGCAGGCAGAGCTGTAAATTTCCTGTTGGAGATGCCACCTACCTTTACCTGGCCAGATCTCCTCCCAGGCCAAGTAAGTAATAAAAGTCAACAGAGTGCCTTCCCCAAGGAGGTTCACACCTCCCTTAAAATGTACCCTATGTCAAGAGATAGATAGGTCTAGGCCCGTTAACTTACAAGACCTAAAGCCTACCAGGTTATTATCAAGCCCCTTCTATCAGGTTCTCTTTGCCTCTCAACCAGAAAACTTATTTGTAACTTGAACAACACCTTTCTTGACTCCTCTAATAGCAACTCTGTTCTTTGTTCTGGACCCTGTCTGGCCCACTCCTGAGTCTCATTCCTTTGTAATTTTACTGCTTATTAAAGTCAGTGCTATACAGACATTCTGTACACATCTTGTGGGAGCATCAGTAGTATTTCTTAAATAGTACTACCGTAAGTAGTGTACTTTAAAATGTAAATTACCTTGTTTAAAACTGTGACCTTAACATCTGTATAATTAGTGTATATGGTATCTACTCTCCATTATCAAGATAATTCATTATTAGGTAAATTTGGCTAGTAGGGAGTACAGTTCTGTGAGCAGTGTTTCCTATTAAATATCAACTACTGTCTCAGTTACACATAGAGGTAGCAGTTCCGCCTTGTTCAAAAAAGTGTATCTGACAAGTTTGTAAAAATACACAAAGTTAAAAAGTTAAAGACATACTGCAAATAACTAGTCATTATTCTGTGTATAAAAGCAGAGCAGAAATTAAATGCTGAGGATTTCTGTAAATTCTTTGTTCTCTGTAGCAGATTGCTGTTTATACTCCCAACATGTGTGTACTGGTAATCCTCTCCCACACTAATGAGTGGCTTTTCTCCTGGTCTGGGATCTGCTTTATTCTCATCTTGTCTTTATACTACAGTGTCTGTTTAAGTGTTTACAGCTGGTGACGGAGCGAACCAAGGCCTCCGGCAACCGGGCAGTCAACCAAATGTTACTACAGGAATGTCCTCGGCTCCCCACCCAGGAGACAGCGGCTTAAGGCATCGCCCCATGCTGGTGAAGAGTGCCTCATTGCCCCCACATCAGCAGGGGTGGCTCTGAAGATGGATTGTCATCCCTCTGCCCCACCTGGACTTTTGGGACTGATGTGGTGGCTGTGCACCACTCTGGAAAAGAATGCTGCTTTTACGCCGATCACTCGGGCCTAATGAGAGATAACAGGGCTAAAGTCAGGGAGGGGCTGGCAAAATGAAAAAGAATGGGAAGCCTCTCAGGGGTAGTTCGAGTCTTGGTTTAATTCATCTCGATGGCTAACCACCCTACTAACAGGACTCATAGGGCCCCTTGTTCTCCTAATTCTAATCTTAACCTTTGGCCCTTACATTATCAACAGACTTATGCAGTTCATGAAACAGAAATTGGGTATCATTCAGTTAGTGGTCCAACAGTCCCAATATAAGCCTTTAAGTACTACTGAAACTTATCAAGTGTCAGTCCACAACCCAGGATTGCTCTTTAAATATGCACAAAAACAAGGGGGGAATGAAGGGCTGGAGTAACAATGTTTCGAAAAAGTGCCTCCATTCGGAGAGGCAGGCCTGACTTCCATAAAAGCAGCCTCACTCTGGGGAAACCGCAAATTACAACGGAACAACAGCTTGCTAGCGTTCACCATATAAGGAAATCCCCTGGGTCTGACCCAATCAGGAACAACCTCGTTTGATCTGGAAGTACCAGAGGTGACCCCAGCCAATCCACTGTTACCCCACACCCCTTGATGACGTAACCAGGCTTTAAAAGAGGCTCTCAAGGCTCCGGGCTTTTCTCTGCCCTCCGCTGCGCGTTGAGTAGACGGGGTCCCTACTGCAGCTTGTACTTCTGAAATAAACCTTGCTCTTGCATTTCCGTGTGTTCAAGTCTATGGCGGCATTTGGGGATCCGACGATCTGGGCACAACGTGACCAGCCCACCCAGTTTGTATGTGTATGAAGAAAACAAACAGTAAGTGCAAAAGCTGCTGGCTCGGAGGAGGTCAGGTTCCCTCTTTGCCTGCTTCAAAGGGGTATAGAATTCATGAAGCTTCACTGGCAAATGGGTTACTAATTCCAGACAGCTTCTGACCTGCTGGAAGCTGAAACTTGGACTAGATTTAGGAAACATAAGGGCACCTTTTTGCCTTTGACCCTTCCCTCGTCAGCCCCTACTAAGGGCAGCTGGGGTCTGCCTCCTGCATTTCTGGACCTCTGGCTTTTGGGTCCAAAGCATCGAGTCTCCCTGGACATCTGTAGGGGGTAGGGCAGCCGGCTCTCTCTGCCCCGCCCCCACCTCTTTCCATACCCTGCTCCTTGCCATAGACAGCAGGCGGGTCCGGATACACCTGGGGCCCCCAGGTTCCAGCAGGTTCTCTCCGCTTGCGGTAGGAAGAGCAGCGGCCACATTGTGTGCACCGACTGGCTGAAGAAGTCACCCCCTGAAAGGAAGTTGGTGTACTACGTGAGTGTGGATGGGGAGGGGGCAGCACAGCCAGGCACCTGGGGCCTCCAGAGCTGCCTGGAGACAGGCGGCAGGTGCAGGCTGTGGCTCCACCTGTCCATTGTGGGCAGGCGTGTCGCGCAGCCCTTCCCCAGCCAGCTCCCTGAGGGTTTGTGCGGTGGATATTTGTGCAGACCGACGGAGGCAACTCTGGGGCTAAAGTAGCCGCTCTTACAGGGGATGATACCAGCAGAGTGAAGGGCTTCTTGGTCTCTCCCTTCCTCTTGGCTGCCTCCAGTCCTTACTTATCACTGGCGTTTTCTGTTGTTCACTGCACTGGAAGAAAAGAGCATTGGCATAGCACCCTGTCCCTCCAGGGCTCATGTCTATAAGGCTGGGTGTGAAGACAGAAGTTGTTGATTCCACTAAGGTGTTCCAGGCACTAGTTAGGGGCTGGAATCCAATCAGTTCATGAGCATTAACCAAGCCCTTCAGTCCCAGAAGATGACCTTGTCTTCACAGAGCAGATTGAAGTGATCAGGAATGGCTGTCTGTAGGCAGATTTACTGCTGCCCTGTGTCTGAGCCCCTTCTTCCTGGCCTCTGCCCTGAGATCCCAGATGGTAGACATCTCTCTGTACCAAGGAATATATCATCCTTCCTGTTGGAAACCCAGCTTCTCCCCCTCCACCTGTCCCTTCCCTTGTCTCATAAATGTGCTGTTTTTTAACAGCATTCTCTGAGCATTGCAGCAGCTGCTGCCCCCATGGCTTCCCCCTGGCTTTCCTGCCAAGCATATTAGTGGCTGTGACACTGTCCTGATGCTCCCACCTTCATCTGCTTCAGCGCAGAGCAGCCTGGCAATTGAGGAAAGCTCTCACAGAGGGACCAGGAACACCAGGTCACAAGTGGCTGAGGCTGGTTTTCTGCTCTTCATTGCTTGTTTCTCAGACACCTTCCACTTATCCTGAGTGACACCCACTTGCCTGGTTTTTCTCCTTTTCTGGCCACTTTTTCTGATCCTCACCCAGCCTTCTTCATGGGCCCCAGTGAGTGTGTGGGATTTGCCCTGGCAATCTCGGACATTCCCCTGGCCTCAGTTTTTCTTGCAGGCTGCTCAGAGTCAGAGAAAATTTCCATCCCATAGTCATGTTCTGAGCTCCAGACCACACATCCAATGGGAACTGGGCCTCTTGGGCTGTGAGTCTCCCATTCAGCACACGATGCCCATACCCAACCTAAACTCTTCCTCATTCCTGTCTTCCACACCCCAGTCTGCTCAGGCAATTGGCACCATAACCAGCTGCTTGCTCAGATGAAATCCATGACTCTCAGCCTTCCATCACCCCACGTCTAATATCTTGCAGCAGATCTCATTAGTGCCACCAACTTTTGTTGGACACTTCCTCTCCCCCATTTCCATGGCTCTTCAGATTTTGATTTTAATAGCCAGGCACTTTCTGTGTCCTTTGGTCTCTTTATTTAATCTTAGGCCCATGACGGGGGCAGTGACTTGCCTAGAACCAACTGGTATTAGCCAAGGGCTTGTGGCATTTATTTATTTTATTTTTAGATAATTTTAGACGAGTACTTTGTTATAAGAAATAGTAATGTGATATCCACATATCCTTTACCCAGGTTCACCAGGTTTACACCAGGTTCACCCTCCTGCACAACTGTAACAGTATCCTAATCAGGATGCTGAAAGTGATATAGGAAAGAGATTTCCATCACTATTGATTTTTTTTTATTTTGTATTTTTAGAGTCACATCTGCCACCACCATGCTGGCACCTTATTCTTAATCCATGACAACCAGTAATCTGCTGTTATTCATAATTTTGCAATTTCATTAGTGATATGCAAATAAATTCATGCTGTATGTAACTTTTTGGACTTTTTTCATGCAGTCTAATTCATTAAATTGTTTCTTTTTTGTTTTTGTAGATTTTTTTTTTTTTGGACAGGCAGAGTGGACAGTGAGAGAGAGACAGAGAGAAAGGTCTTCCTTTCGCCGTTGGTTCACCCTCCAATGGCCGCCGCGGTAGCGCGCTGCGGCCGGCGCACCGCGCTGTTCCGATGGCAGGAGCCAGGTGCTTCTCCTGCTCTCCCATGGGGTGCAGGGCCCAAGCACTTGGGCCATCCTCCACTGCACTCCCTGGCCACAGCAGAGAGCTGGCCTGGAAGAGGGGCAACCGGGACAGGATCGGTGCCCCGACCGGGACTAGAACCCGGTGTGCCGGCGCCGCAAGGCGGAGGATTAGCCTGTTGAGCCACGGCGCCGGCCTGTTTTTGTAGATTTTAAGGTACACAAATTTTAAGTATTTCATATATACAAATTTAGATCATAGTGCTACTTCCCACCCAACACTCTCTCCTGTCCATGCTCCCAGCATTCTTTGTCCCCCTCTCTTATTCCCACTCTTAATTTTTACAAAGATCTACTTTTAGTGTACTTTATACTCTTAAGATTAACCCTGCACTAAGAAAAGAGTTCAACAAATAGTATGAAAAAAAAAAAAAAACACTGATCCTCAACAGTAAAGGCAAGGGCTGTGAATGATCATCAGAGCTCAGAATGTCAATTTTACTCCAATACACTACATTTTAGGTACTCTTATTAGTTACCATAGATCAGAGAAAATATATGGTATCTGTCTTTTGGGACCTGGCTTATTTCACTAAGGATAGTGCTTCTATTTGCATCTATTTTGTTGCAAAAGACAGGATTTCATTATTTTTTGCAAATAGTATTCGATAGTGTATATATACATAATTTCTTTATCCATTCATCAGTTGATGGACATGTGGATTGATTCTATATTTTAGCTACTGGGAATTGAGCTGCAGTGAACGTGGGGGATGCAGATGACTTTTTCATCGGTTGATTCATTTTTTATATCAATATTTTATTCTCTTATTGCTAAGTAGTGTTCCTTGGAGTGGGTACTACTCTTTCTTTCTTTCTTTCTTTCTTTCTTTCTTTCTTTCTTTCTTTCTTTCTTTCTTTCTTTCTTTTTGACAGGCAGAGTGGACAGTGAGAGAGAGAGAGAGAGAAAGAGAGGTCTTCCTTTTTTCCATTGGTTCACCCCCCAATGGCCTCTGCAGCCAGCGCGCTGCGGCTGGCGCACCACACTGATTCGAAGCCACGAGCCAGGTGCTTCTCCTGGTCTCCCATGCAGGTGCAGGGCCCAAGGACTTGGGCCATCCTCCACTGCCTTCCCGGGTCACAGCAGAGAGCTGGACAGGAAGAGGAGCAACTGGGACAGAATCCGGTGCCCTGACCGGGACTAGAACCCCATGTGCGGAGGATTAGCCTATTGAGCTGTGGTGCCAGCCACATTTTGTTTATTTCAACATGAACACATTCAATTTTTTTTAAGTTGTTTTTTATTTATTTAAGAGGCGAACAGAGAGAGGAAGTTTCCATCTTCTGGTTCATGTCCCAAATGCTAGCAATAGTTGTGGCTGAGCCAGATCAATGCTAGGAGCCCAGAATGTCATCTAGGTCTCCCGTGTGAGTTTAGTAGACTCAATTACTTGAGCCCTCACCTGGTGCTTCCTAGGGTGTTCATCAGCAGAAAGCTGAAATTGGGAGCAGAGCTAGGACTTGAATGTAGGCACTCCAGTGTGGGATGCTGGTGTTCCAACTGGTGTCTTTGAACTTCCAGGCCAAATACCCATGCCCAGGTTTAATGTACATTTCTCCTTATGACCAGTGATGTAGAACATCTTTTAATGTGATGATTTTCAAATGTGTATCCTCTTTGGTAAAATGTCTCTTCAGGTCTCTCGACATTTTCTACATGGATTGTTGTTCCTTGTTACAATTAAGTCTTGGTAGGGAATTAACCCTCAATATAGTAAACCTTTGTTCAAAATGTTTGAAAATATTTTCTTGGCTGGCGCCATGGCTCACTTGGCTAATCCTCCACCTGTGGCACCGGTTCTAGTCCTGGTTAGGGCGCCGGATTCTGTCCCAGTTGCTCCTCTTCCAGTTCAGCTCTCTGCTGTAGCCCAGGAAGGCAGTGGAGGATGGCCCAAGTGCTTGGGCCCTGCACCCGCATGGGAGACAGGGAGGAAGCACCTGGCTCCTGGCTTCAGATTGGTGCATCACGCCAGCCATAGCGGCCACTTTGGGGGTAAACCAATGGAAGGAAGACCTTTCTCTCTGTCTCTCTCTCTAACTCTGCCTGTCAAAAAAATATTTTCTTCCAGTCTGTCTTATCTCTTCATCCATTTAACTGATTCTTTCACAGAACAAATGCTTTTTAATTTGGATGGAGTCTAGTTATCAGTTGTTCTTTTTCATAGATTGTACTGTCTTGAGTCAAATCTAAGAACCACATTTTGTAGACCTAGGAACCAGACTTTTCTTCTGACTCCCCTCCCTCCACCCCCCACATACACACACTAAACAATACAGTTGTATATTTTGCCTTTAAGTCTCTGATTTATTTGGGTTAATATTAACATAAAATACAAGATTTAGACTGAAGTTCTTTCTTCGTTTCTTCTTTTTTTGGTCAGTGGATGCCAGTTGCTCTAGCATCAGTTGTTGACAAGCTCATACTTCTCCCATTGAATTGGTGTTACAGCATTGCAAAAATTTGGTTGGACATATTTGTGTGAGGATACTTCTAGGTTCTCTGTTCTGGTCCACCTGTTACCCATATCTTTACCTCTTTCTGCTGGGTTTTAGGCCTGGAGGAAGTGCTGGTTCATCCTGCAGAGTGGCCAGCTGAGCGGTGACCCGGGTGTTCTGGAATACTGCAAGAATGAGCACTCCAAGAAGCCCTTGCGAATTATCAGCCTCAACCTCTGTGAGCAGGTGGACTGTAGGCATGACCTTCAGCAGAAAGGATCTGCCAAAGTGTTTTGTGTTTGAAATCAAGACCAGGGAGTGCACCTTCTACCTGGTGGCTGAGTCAAAGGAGGACATGAATATGTGGGTGCAGAACATCTGCCACATCTGTGGTGAGAGCACAGGTATGAGACCAGACACAGAGTGTCTGAGATGAGGCTCCAGGATTCCCTGAGTGAGGAGAATGGGTGCTCGCTAAGCAGAGGAGAAATCCCCTGAGGGTGGGAGTGTGCAGGCAAACATTAGAGGAACACCCAGACCCTGACAATGCTCCAGTGGAAAATCAAGATGCCAGGTGGTGATGCACTTATGCCTCATCCATGTCACCCCCTATGCCTGTCACCTGTCTTCCCTGCCAGGGAACTCTTGCCCTTCCACAGCCTCCTCTGGTCCACCTCTTTCCAGCCCATCTCAATACCATCTTGCCCAGTTGCACCTGATCCTAGATTAGGGATCCTGTGTGATGATGATTGATGTAGAACCCAATGTGCTTTTATATTCACTTGGGAGAGAAGGGGAAGGGAAGATGTAATGATTTATGCTTGGGTTTTGGTAACCTGAAAACATGGGATGCTGGGCTCTTGGCTTGTCTTAAATTGTGGAAACTCTCCTTGGCATTTGTTGGGGCTGGTCCTCAGTTCTCTGGGTTGGTTCAAGGGCAGGATCTTCCCGAGGAAGCTGGTGATCTAAACCAGTGATCCTCAAGCCGGGCTGCACATCTACACATCAAAACTAAGGAGGAGCAACATTTAAGCAACACTGATGCCAAGGACCCACACCCAGTCAGCTAACTAGAGCCTCAGAGTGTGGGACCCAGGGCCACTGTCTTGTGAAAGTGTCATTCTGGGGAGCAAGGGCCCAGGGTGCAGCAAACGTTTTCTGTAGATATTGTAGGCTTTGCAAGCTCTGAACACTTGGCATTTCACATTCATCTTCTTAAAAATTTTCACAACCCTTTAGAAATGTCAAACCTACTCCCAGCTGATCAAGTACATAAGCATCACCTGGGAACTTACTGGAAATGCAGATTCTTGGACCGAAGCCCAGGCACACTCAGTCAGAAACCTCAGGAGCAGGACTCAGCAATATAACAAGTAAGGTTATTCTCATGCCAGGACTCCAACTGAATCCTATAGAGAGAGGATTCTTGTGGCACAGGTGGCATCTTAATGTGCTGCAGTAGAATGCCAGCCCCAATCTATATAAAGTTTTATAGTTTACCTTTCACATTTATAAGTGTATTTCAGAAAGTTTGTGGAACAATGCAGTCGAAAGGTAAGTGGTCTTTCTATGTGCAACGTGTTTTGGAACTTGTGTGTAGATTCCTTTCCATAATACACATTTTCTGTGAACAAAGACCTCTCACATGTATGGATTTCAGAAATTCTTTGCACCAAGATAATCCTATGCGTTAATTATATTTTCTGTAAAATTTTTCAAGTATCTTCATAGGTCTTTGATTGATATTGAGTTCATTGTTGTGTGCAGCATACAGTAAAGGTCCAGCTTTATTTTTGTTTGTAGATATCCAGTTTTCATAACACCACTTTTTGAAAAGGCTTGAACGCAAGTTTTGCAAGGTTTTTTTTTTCTGGAACTCTATTTCATTGATCTATGTCTGTCTTTATGCCAGGGTCACATTATTATGGCTCTGTAATAAGCTTTGAAATCAGGAGATATAAATCCTCTCATCTTGTTGTTTTCAAGATTGGCTTGACTTTTGGGGTGTCTGACTCTTTTAATGAGGTACTTTAATTTGTTCTTTTTAAAGGTTTTATTTGTTTCATTTATTTGAAAGGCCAAGTTGCAGAGAGAGAGGAAGAGAAAGTAAGAGAGGCATCTTCCATCCCCTGAAATGGCCTCAATGGCTGGGACTGGGCCAGGCCAAAGCAGGAACCAGGAGCTTCTTCCAGGTCTCCCACGTGGGTGCAGGGGCCCAAGCACTTCAGCCATCTTCTGCTTTTCACACACCATTAATAGGGAGCTAGATCAGAAGTGGAGCAGCCGGGCTTTGAACCAGTGCCCATATGGGATGCAAGTGTCACAGGTGGCGACTTTATCCACTACTTTACAATGCCAGCTCTCTTTTAATTTGCTTTTGTCATCATGTTAAGTGTTCCATGCCTATGTGTTTTCTTTGCATTTTCCCTGTCTGTGGTTCGCGTAGCTTTCTAGTTGTGCATGTTGCTATTACTGATCCAGGTCAGCAAAATTCCCACCAGTTTGGTTTTTTTTTTTTCAAATATTCTTTCTGTCTAATAGTGTCTCTCCTCTGGAGGTTTCAGCTGCTCATTTGGTGGACCACTCGATACTGACCCACAGGTCACTAATATCTAATCTTGTCTATTTTTTCTATTTGTATTGTTTGGTGATTTTTTAAAATTTATTTTTCAGTTCTAAAATGTGTACTTTTCATTTTTATTTATTTTTTGGGGTTTATTAAACTTTAATTTAATGAATATAAATTTCCAAAGTACAGCTTATGGGTTACAATGGCTTCCCCCTCCCAAAACTTCCCTCCCACCCACAACCCTCCCCTTTCCCGCTCCCTCTCCCCTTCCAATCACATCATGATTCATTTTCAATTCTCTTTATATACAGAAGATCAGTTTAGTATATATTAGGTAACGATTTCAACAGTTTGCCCCCATGTAGCAACACAAAGTGAGAAAAAATACTGTTGGAGTACTAGTTATAGCATTAAATAAGAATGTACAGCACATTAAAGACAGAGATCCTACATAATATTTTTTTAAAAAATTAATTTTCTATGCCATTTCCAATTTAACACCAGGTTTTTTTTTTACACTCTTTTGCAGAACAACTGAAACACAGACAGTGCTCGCTTTGTAATCCATACTTCACCTCCCTCATTCCTCAGGAACCCACAACAACCTTTTTTTACAGGTTAATGTACATTTTCTTTTTTTTTAAGATGTATTTATTTATTTGAAAGTTGGAATTACACAGAGAGAGAGAAAGATCTTCTATCCTGTGGTTCACTCTCCAAATGGCTGCAATGGCCAGAGCTGGGCTGAACTGAAGCCAGGAGCCAGGAACCTCCTCTGGAGGGGCCCAAGGACTTGGGCCATCTTCCACTGCTTTCTCAGGCCTCAGCAGAGAGCTTGATTGGAAGTAGAGCAGCCGGGACTTGAACTGGCACCCATAACAGGATGTTGGCACTGCAGGCGGTAGATTTACCAGCTATACCACCACAACACCGGCCTCAATGGATATTTTCTAGAGTTTTAAATAAGTAGGATTATACTGTATGAACTATATGTCCTGACTTATCTCGTTAAACATCACATGTTTGGGACTCATCCATGCTAGTGTGTACATCATTAATATGTTTATTGTTACCCTCAAGTAGTAATTCAGTGCATCTTCATATCATGGTTGACTTATCCATGCACATGTCAATGGACATTTGGATTAAGACCCACTCACATGTTCATATTAGTTTTTTACTCTCTTGAGTAAATACCTAGAAAACTAAGCCCTGGGCAGTGCTGTGGCATAGCAGGTAAAGCTGCCGCCTGCACTGCCAGCATCCCATATGGGTGCCAGTTCAAGTCCTGGCTACTCCACTTCCAATCCAGCTCTCTGCTGTGGCCTGGGATAGCAGTACAAGATGGCCCAAATCCTTGGGCCTCTGCACCCACGTGGGAGACCTGGAAAAAGCTCCTGGTTTGTCTCCTGGCTTCGGATTGGCACAGCTCCAGACGTTGTGCCTAATTGGGGAGTGAACCAGCAGGAGGAAGACCTCTCTATCTCTCTGCCTCTCCTTCTCTCTCTGTGTAACTCTGATTTTCAAATAAATAAATCTCCAAAAAGAAAGAAAACTAAGAACAGATGTTTTGGTAAATTCTTTCAAATCTTCCAAGACGGAATAACACAAATGTTACCCACATTCATGCAGAAAATACTAGAGAAGAGAATCCTTTTGCAACCCATTTTATCAGACCATAATAATCCTCTTATCAAACCCTGGCAAGCAGTCCTAGAGAGAAAATCACAAAGAAGTGTATCTCTTGCATACAGATACATAAATTCTTTTTTCAAAAAAATTACTAACAATTGACTCCAACTAAGGTGTGTTTGGGGGGATATATTTTAGGGAAAATGCTTAGACATGGGAGACAAGATCTCATGTAAAATGGTGTTTATCCTAGTAATTTAAAGATGGTTTAACATTCTGAAACCAACCAATTTAATTAATCACAGTAGGAGAATAAATGAAAAGAAAACATTTGACAAAATTCAATAGTTAGTTTTGAAAGAATTTATTTGAAAACTATAGATCAAGGATAACTTCAGACTAATATACTTTTAAGGGTAACTTACAACTGAAACTACATCTATTGGAGAAATGTCTAAAGTATCCCCTAAGACTGGGAACATGGCAAAAACAACTGCTGTCTCCACTTCTGTCCCACAGTGAATTGGAGAGCCCACCAGTTCAATGAGAGGAAAATGAATTAAAACACACAGAAATCAGAAAGGGAAATATAATATTCTCTGTTTGCAGGTAACTTAATTGTCAAACAAAATGCTAGAAGTGATAAGTGAATGCAAGATGCTCAGAGGATAAGACTTTTCTGCAAAATTACATTTTACATATTAGCAAGTAATTAGGTAATAAAATCTTTTCAAGTATTTGTGACATGGTATCAGAAAACATGGAAAATGCAGAGATCAGTGACACAGCAGACATGTAAGATGTTTCCATTGAAAATGAAGGAACATTGCTGAGAGAAATTACTGACGTGGAGATTGATGGACTATGAAGAGCCATTATCATGAAAATTTGCCAATTCTTCCCAAATTATCTCAGCAAGATTTTAAGTATATGTTGATGAGGTGATTCTAAAATTTATGTGAAAATGCAAATGGATTGGACAAAATATTTTTTCAAAGAACAGTAATATTAGAGAATATATACTAATTTCAAGACTTCATGAAAACCAATGGTAATCAATACAGTTTTGGTTGGACTGGCCAAAAAGAATTGCCATAAAGATAATTAAGAAATCATGAAAGATATATTTACAATCTGTCATATGGAGAAAGGAAACTTCATCAGATGATGCTAGAAAAACTGGATCTCTATATGGGAGTAACTGAAACATCAACACTACCTTCACATCACACAATGAAAAGTTAAATGTATTGGAGCCTTTAATGTAAAATCTGATACCAGAAATTCCTAGAAAAAGACATCTATGTGATCTTGGGGTAATCAAGGATATGGGTCACAAAAACCAGGATTCATGAAAGAGAAAAAAATAGTAAAGTAGTAATTGTAAAATTTTAAACTTTGACATTTCCTTTTAAATATTTTTAAAGATGTATGTGTTTGAGCCAGTGCCGAGGCTCACTAGGCTAATCCTCTGCCTGCGGCGCTGGCACCCTGGGTTCTAGTCCTGGTTGGGGCGCCGGATTCTGTCCCGGTTGCTCCTCTTCCAGTCCAGCTCTCTGCTGTGGCCTGGGAAGGCAGTGGAGGATGGCCCAGGTCCTTGGGCCCTGCACCCACATGGGAGACCAAGAGGAAGCACCTGGCTCCTGGCTTCAGCTCGGCGCAGTGCGCCGGCTGCAACATGCTGGCCATAGTGGCCACTTGGGGGGTGAACCAATGGCAAAAGGAAGACCTTTCTCTCTGTCTCTCTCACTGTCTAATTCTGCCTGTCAAAAAAAAAAAGATTTATTTGAAAGGTAGAGCATTGGGGGGGGGTAGTCTTCCATCTGCTGGTTCAATCCCCCAAATGGTTACAACAGCCAAGGCTAGGCCACACCCATGACAGGAGTCAGGAACTCAACCCAGCTCTACATGGCTGGCAGGGGACCAGGCAGTTGGGCCCTCATCCACTGCCTTCCCAGGTGCATTAGTACAAAGCTGGATCAGAAGCAGAGTAGCTGGCATTTGAGCTGGAACTCTGCTATATGATGCCAGTGTCACAAGTGGTCGTGTTACTCACTAAGCCACAATCCAGCCCCTAAACTCTTGCCTTTTAAAAGATCCTGTGAAGGAAACAAACTGAAAAGTCACAAAATTGGAGAATATATTAAAATATGCATATCTGATAAAGCATTTGTTTCTGGAGTATATAAAGAACTTCTGGAATTTAATAGACAAGCAATTCAATTTTTTTAAAGATTTTATTTATTTGAGAGGTAGAGTTACAGACAGTAAAAGGGAGAGACAGAGAGAAGGTCTTCCTTTCGTTGGTTCACTCCCCAGATGGCCGCAACAGCCTGCACTGTGCTGATCCGAAGCCAAGAGTCAGGAGCCTCCTCCCGGTCTCCCATGTGGGTGCAGGAGCCCAAGGACTTGGGCCATCTTATACTGCTTTCCCAGGCCATAGCAGAGAGCTGGATTGGAAGAGGGGAAGCCGGGACTAGAACCAGCACCCATATGGGATGCCAGTGCTGCAGGTGGAGGATTAACCTGTGCCACGGTGCCAGCCCCAGCAATTCAATTTTAAACTTGATTGATTTGGAAGGCAGAGAGACAGCTAGAGACAGGGACAATGATCTTCATCCACTGGTTCACTCCCCCAGATGCCTGCAACAGCAAGCCTGGGACTGACTGAAGCCAGAAGCTCAGAACTCAGTCCAGGTGTCGCATGTGGATGGCTGGAACCTATGTACCTGAGTCATCCCCTGCTGCTTCTCAGGGTGCACGTTAGTGAGACACTGTAATTGGGAGCAGAGCCAGAACTGGATTCCAGGCACTCTTATAGGATGAGAGCACCAGAGGTTGTGTCGTGAGTGCTGTGCCAAATGCCTATCCCCGGTTTCCTTTAATGGGCAAATATTTGAAAATTACTCCACATATGAAAATAGAAGATACGGCCAATACCGACATGGCCAACACGCACTCATCTGGGAAATGCACATTAACGCCCTATGGGATTCTGCTTCATCTCCACTGGAAGAGCTAAACCACAGTATTGTCAGTGGCAAGTGTTGGGAGGTCTGCATGTGGGCCTTAATCCCACACTGCCTCTGACATGTTACATACAGCTGCTCTGGAGAAAGGGAATGATGTTTCACAGTTTACAAAGCACATGTGCATTGCCTACCTCATGTGGCTGAAAGGTCGCTGGAGGTAAGGAGGGAATCTTCTCTTTTATCTCTGCCTATTGTGAACCAGACACCAATGCCTGATTGGATTCCTGTTGGGAAACAGTGTTTGCTGATGTTCTTTTGGCCTAAGGCTGCTACCAGGTGAGCACAGCAGAGATACAGCTTTGCTCTATGCTCACTCGTTGTGATGGGGTTACTTACACTTTCATGTGCTTGTTCTGTCAACACTCATCCATTACTTACGAGATGACAAGCACTGATGTTAGTGCTGAAGATAAAAAAGTGAGTCAGACCCAGTTTTTAATCAAAGGATTCAGGGTGCTGGGGACAAGAAGTGCCCATGGTACATAACACAGGGGTTCCCTGGCTGCCTGCTCCAGGGCCAGGAGGAAGATGTGACTAAATGCTGTGCTTTTTGGACTGTATTTGAAGGATGAATAGAGTGAGAGCTTAAGAGACTGAGGAAGCCCTCATGATGCACGGGTGACACCAGAGCAGAGGCACAGTGCAGTGGGGCCGGCAGGGCCTGCTGTGGTTTGCCTTCTGTGGTTCCCACTTGGGAAGAGAATGAGGGAGGGAAAACTAGAGGGGTGAGTAGGAGAAAAAAACACTGGAGTGTGGGCAGAGTCCTCACTTCCTGAGATGGTGTTCAAAGTGTGCTGAGACAGCAGGAAGAGTGGTGTCAGTGGGTGCAGAAGATGGGAGAGGTCCTGGCCAAGGGCAGGAAGATAATGAGCTCCTTCATGAGCCCTGAAGAGAAACCGAGAGGAGAGGACTGAATTGGCATGGACTCAGTATGGCCTGATGAGGGGTATGAGTGTGAAGTCCTAATGTGGGCAACTCCCAGGTCTCTAGTAACAGGTGTCGTTCCCTGGACATCAGAGTCAGGCAGAGGATGAGGAGTTCTGGAACATGACCAATGTCACTGCTTGATTCCTGTGAGATTCCCTACCCCTCCCCACCTTAAAATCCTCATTCCCTACAGCCCTGGTGTGACTGCTCCACTGTCCTCTCAGCTCCCCTTCTGACACTCCTGCTTTGCACCAAGCATCCTGGAGTTGCTTGAGCTTGCCGTGTTGTGCTCTACATCTTTGTGTCTATGAGTAGAACACTTCCTTCTCTGCCTTTGCCTGGCCAGTTGCTGCCCTCCTTCCACACTGGTTGGGATGCATGAAGAAGCCATCCTTGACATTCCCCGTGGTCTCCACCAGGGGCAGCACACTCAGGCCCACTTGACTGTGATACATAGAAATGCAGGGCAGTGACATCTGCCTGTGTGCTGTGCCTTTGCCCAGAGAAAGAATGATGTCATGAAGGTTTGGTAATGAATACGTGCAAAGAGTGGCATCCAAGAGAGTGGGAAATTTGGAAATGTTCCAGAAAAAAAGGCAAACCATGTGAGCACCACATGTGTACCTTTGGCTTGGCATCATCTAAATACTGGGTATGCTTGTCCAGAATGGCTACAGTTGTGTAGTGGGTCGGTTGTGTGAGTGGATGGAATGAAAAAAAGACAAAAGAATGCAGAGGCCTAGGGAGGAGTTTGGGGGACTTCAGTGGAGCTCTCGGCCCCTGACAGTGCACAGTTAGAGAAGGAGCCTAGCTTCCTCTCTACCGCCCAGCCTGGCCACATCCAGGAATCACAGGTTCCCCATGAACTGAGACAGTTTCTCGGGAAGAAGAGCCATGGCTTGGCCTCTGAGAGCTGGGCACCTAGGGAATGAGATGCAAACTTGTCTGGAGATGAGACTGACAAGATTCACTGACCAGCTACAAGAGCTTTGTACCAGGTTCTATGTGGTTTCCGAAAGGCTGAGTTGCTCTTTATGACTAATTTTCATTTTTCCTTCAGAGTCCTATGAAGAATCATAGTTTAGTAGACCAGGATCCTTCCATGCCTGGAACCTCATCCTCCACTCCACCAAGGCACCCGCACAGGAGAAAACCACTCTTGCTAAGCCCAAGGCTTGTGGAGTGTCCAGAAGAGCTGGGCCCTGCGAACTCAGAGTTCCCAGTTCCTGCAGGGAGAGGAAGCCCGTGAGGCTCCCAGAGTGCCATCAGGTAGCACCAGCCCTGACACACAGCTCCCCTCACTGCGCCTCTCCTCACTCTCACCTTCATCCAAACTTCAATTAAACAGCGTAATCACCAAACCTTCCTGGTCCTGAAGGTAATCCCAAAACGGAATCCACCTACCTGTTGATTTTAGGTATCTGTAAAGAAACGTTGCCTTCCAAATTCCTCTCAAGGAGACGTCATACATGGCAGACAGTGGACCTCAAGCGGAAGCTCAAGCTTCTGTTTGAATAGTTCTTCATACTCACAGCTTCCAGCATCCCAGCTCTGAGCTGATTTATGTTGAGAAAACCAGGAGATGGAAGGACTCGGCTGTTTGCTGACATGCACAGGGTTGTTGCTCAGGTCGCAGAGCCTTTGGGTCTGGACACACATATTCTGTAGGGCCTGAAACACTGCAGGTGTCTGCTCTCTCTGACACAAATGAGCCAGCTGTCTGCCCATACCTGGGGACAGGGAGGGGTAAAGGAAGTCCTGCTGGGAAGCCATGTACCACACCCTGGCATTTTCACCATGTTATAGATGTGCAAACCAAACTTCAGTAAGAGAAAGTGCCTCGCCCAGTTTCAGAGCCAGAAATGGCAGAGCCAGGATAGGCCTCCTGTCTGCCTGAGCCTCTGCCTGGCTGTTTGCCCTGCAGCCAGCTGTGTGGGGCTCTGAACCCCCCCCCCCCGCCTGCCTCCCAGGGGTAGCCCTGGCCCCTCTCACACCCTGACCTTGTCCATTTTCTCTCCTTGGAGTGAGAGCTTCTCTCAAGGACCCAGGGACCCATTTCTCAGGAGGACACATGCAGCCCTGCAAAAGCCTGCTCAGAGCAGTGGACACTGTGTGGGGTCAGTGGTCATGACTAGGGCTTGTATACTCTCCCCAAGCCAAGCTGGCACCACATAGAACTGAGCGATGCTGGCTACAACCTCCCATGGAGCATGGTCTCCCAATCCAAGGACAGCTGCACAGGCTCTGAGACTGGCAGTAAGGATGTGCTCACCTTTACTGTGTTCATGGGAGTTCTGTGCTTGGAGTTTGGGGCCCTGCAGATGGACAATGTAGACAACCAGGCCACCCCACTCTCAGCCCACAAGATTCCAAGTGCATTCATGCTAGACAGAACCCCCATGCCGTGGTGATGGCTGCTTTGCATGCATGGCTCAGCAGGAACTCCTCCTCACTGATGCCCCAAGCCAAGGCAGGCAAAAACACCTCAATGGCCCCTGGGCAACCACTGCCCTTCTGTCGGAGCAGCAGATCAGTCCCTGTCACAGGAACCATCTCTCAGTGCCAGATCCTCTCTACGTTGAATGGCAGTCAACTTCACCCAGGTCAGTGGCAGCATCCACTGAGACCCAAGGGAGAGGGCAGGAGCACAGGCTTCTCAGGGTTGCCACTCTTTGGTGGCCCATGGCCAAAGGAGACTCCGGAATCAGCAGGTCAGGGACACTCAGAGTTCAGGCCTTTACCCCAGACCCTCTGCAGTGGTGCTGGGGAGGAACCCAGGAGGGAAAGAGGGGGCAGATCCTGCCTCAGAGAAGCTGATACTCTGCTAAGGGGGGATAGAACATTCTTGGTTAACTAGAGTACAGCATGTGAACTTGGAAGTCTAAAGCATAATATTGTATCATTTATAAATCACAGCAAAGATTTAAATGTAAATCTAGATAGCCAGGCTGGAGTCGACTCTATGTGGATTAACCATATGAAAACAAATTATGATGTGGTTGATAGTTTCTTCCTTTTTTTTTTTTTGACAGCCAGAGTTAGACAGTGAAAGAGACAGAGAGAAAGGTCTTCCTTCTGTTGGTTCACCCCCAAAATGGCCGCTATGGCCAGCGTGCTGCACCGATCCGAAGCCAGGAACCAGGTGCTTCCTCCCAGTCTCCCATAAGGGTGCAGGGCCCAAAGACTTGGGCCATCCTCCACTGCCTTCCCAGGCCACAGCAGAGAGCTGGACTGGAAGAGGAGCAACTGGGACAGAATCTGGCACCCCAACCAGGACTAGAACCCGGAGTACCAGTGTCGCAGGCAGAGGATTAGCCTAGTGAGCCATGGCGCCGGCCATGGTTGATAGTTTATAAGCCAAGCCTGAATCTCCTTGGTTGCCATCTGCAGTTCTGTTTGAAGCATGTCAGTCCATTGAGCACATTCCAAGTCTGCATGAAATCCCCTCTGTATGAAGAAAAGATAGAACACCATTAGTTCCTCTCAGTTTTCATCTTGCCTTACGGTTTGCAGAAACTTCTCTTGTCCATCTCTGTCTTTATCCATGCGGAATTTTCTGGGGACAAAGCCTCATTGTGCCTATTCCCTCTGGGGCCCTGGTGGTGACGAGACCCACCCAGTCTGGCAGACATGAGACTCAGAGCGGGTGCCCAGCTCCTGGCTGAGCTCTAGGGTCTTTAGCCCATCCATAATTTGAGCCACCACCCTGGGCTCCATACACGAGATGATGATGGAGACATTTGTAACATGCCCCTCGCCTTCAGAGCCCATCCTCTTTGGGAAGGTAAAAGCAGCGCATGCATTTCTGTAGAAGCCCTGTGACCCCAGTGTGTGCAGAGATGGGGCTTTGGGCACTATGCCGTTGGAGACAAGGGCTCAACCAGGGCAGATGTCCTGGAGGACTTCTCTGCAGAGACCAACACGGAGCACACCTGAGGCCTGGGAGGGATCTGAGCACAGAGGTTGGACATCCTATCATCTGGGGCTGAGACAGCACCTTGAGGAGGAGCCATCAGAGGCTGAGCAGCACTGGGCAGGGGTGGGAGATGCCAGCAAACAAGCAGGAGGCCCGGGGTCTCCATTCCTCCATGACAGCACCTTCCCCTGAGGCAGACGAGTGCCCCCTGCATGGAGCAGAGCATGTGGATCATGCTGCCATGTTCGGGAGCCTTGGAGTCAGTTCTTTCCCAGTGAGTGGGGTCTGTCAGTCCTCAGTTGATCCAGTGGGGAAAGGGGGCACCCATGTAGCACTAAGCACAGCCCCAGTGTAGAATGGAGCTCCCTTCCCAGGATGCTACCTGGCTCCTGTGAGGCTCATGAGGTTCAGCACCCTGGGTGGGTGGTTGGCAAGGAAAGCAGAGACTCCTCTTCTGGAAGAAATGTGTGTCCTGAGGTCAGTTGGAGTGCAAGGCTTGGCCCTGTGAGTGACCAGAGGCACTGGGAGGGTTCAGGTAGAGGTGTTTCAGACCCTCTGGGGTCTCACCTGAATGAGGTTGCTGCAGACCGATGCTCTGGGTCAGTCTGTGAAGCAGAGCCCTGGCTTACGTGCAGGCCCTAGGCTGCCTGGGAAAGGACTGAGCCATCTCCATGACATTATCAGGAGAGTAGGTTGTGGGACAGGCAGACAGGGTAGCCATGGTAGAAGCAGCACAGTCATTGTGGGGTCTTGGTAGTCACGGCCCAGCTGCAGCATTGCCCACCTCATGGAAGACCTGACTTCAGCTTGTGGCCACCCCAGGTCCAGTGGCAGCCAGTGAGCACATAGGGTTCTACCCCCAGCTTCTTCACATGCCCTGCCCTCAGCAGGCCTCAGGGTCTGCACTGCCCATGCTGTGCCTTGAACTGGAGGTGGCTGGTCCAGCCTCCAGGGTCTGTAGCCTGTGCCACTGCTGCCAGAACCATTTATCCCTGATTTATCACAGATGGCAGGTGGATCTGGGGCTCATGGGACCTATGAGGACCCCACAGACCTCATTTTCCTCTCTGTCTCCTGTTCTGCTTCTTACCTGGTCTCTGGGGAACTCCCTCACAGCTTCAATGTATGGCTTTGAAGCCATGTGCTAACTAGTATTGTATGCAAACTCTCACCCCTTCCTGTTTGTTCTTTGCATGATGGCTTCGTTTTATTTGCTTAGGACTAAGAGAATGAGAGACTCTCCCCAAATCTTTAACCTCTCAATGGTTTACTCCCCAGATGGATGTGACGGCTGTAATTGGGATTGGATGAAGCCAGAAACCAGGAATTCAATCCCAGGACTCCCATGTGAGCGCCAGGGACCCAGCCACTTGAGCCATTACCTTCTGCCTGCTGTGGTGCATGCTGTCAGGAAGCCGCAATCAGGAGTGGAGCTGGGAGTCAAACCCAGGCATTCGATAAGGGATATGGCTGTCTTAACTGGGGAGCTATGTCATGTTAATGTCTACATTAACAATTTTCTAACATGTTCCCTCTTTCCCTAGTCAGAGAAATCGTGTGTGAGACAATGGGACAGCACCAGTCCTGAAGATCTGTACGTGCACCTGAACCCAGGTTCCTCCACCTCACTGGCCATGCAGCAAGCACTTGAGAGATCCCAGTGTCCCCAGCCCCACAAGGCCACAGCTGCATCAGTCATGCCTGCTTGATTGCCAGGGCCCCGTCCCACTGGATGAGACCCAGCCTAGCTGGGGAAGTGAGTCCACTCTCTCCTGATCCATCTCCGAATGTCACCGAGGGCCTGTCTGCATTTCCTGGGGTGTCCTAGATTTGTTGTGTGTGGCTTATGGGAAATCATCTGAATCCTCAGAGGATCAGCTTTCTAATCTGTGAAATGAGTGTAGTTCCTGTGCCTGGGTAACTGGGAAGGTAACATCTGGAACAGTGACTCCAGTGCACAGCAGGTGTGCATGTCTCAGACCTGTGCCCACAGGGTGTGCCCAAGAAAATGGGCCTGGCTTCCAGTTCCTGGTGTGTTCACCTCCTGTGTGGGCCTTGAAGCAGCTGTAGGATCAAAAGGTGGAGAGGAGGACCAGCAGGGAGACCCCTGTATTTGGCCAGCAGGTGCTTCAGATCTTTGCATGTGGATCTGAAGCCACAGGGCCTCGTGGCTGTTTCCCTTCAATAAAGAGGAGGGGCTGCATGGCTCAGAACAGGAGAAGAAGGGAGGCGTCCCTGGGATGGCCCCTGTCCCTATGATCTCATGTTTTTCTATAAAGTCTTAAATCAAGGACAAAAGTCTGTTGTCTGATCATGTGTCTCCTTTGTGGATTCTGAACACCACAGGGTGGAAAGAATCTCATTTGGAGCCTGTAGACAGGATTTCATGGCCTGTCCACATGGGCTAGAATTGTATATGCTTTCCTGGCCTCAGTTTCTCCATACAAAGCTGAGACTGTGAAGGCCTTGACAGATGTGCTTGTGTGTTGGTGTGTGTGTGCACACGTGTCATTCCTGTTAGTATTGGCTGAGTGCTGGGGTTTCTGCTCCTGTTCCAGCAAAGCCAGCACCTCCCAACCTGAGAAACTGCAAACTAGCTATCTGGAAGTCTGGGTCTGGGACCATGTGAGTGTCTTTGTTGGGGGGCGGGAGATGGGAGCTCGTGTCGGGTGAGAGGCAGGCAATGAGTGTTGGCCTGTGAGTCAGGACAGCTGGGTGCTGATGCCAATGCTGTCATTGGCGGATTGTGTCTCCTGGTCTCTGGGACCCTGTTTCCTCATCTGAAACATGAATGGGTGTCTCTGTTGTGCATCATGTGTGTGAAGCCCTGAGGTCCAAAGTTGGTGTGAGGGTCAAGGCCAGTGGGGGCTGCAATGCAGCAGCTCTGGGGCTTCCCAGGGTCTCCTCTTTGTCTTCCTTCTCACAGCAGCCACACCACTGATGCCAGCTCCTCCTGGTTTGACTGCCCCAGCTCTGCACAGCGTATCCCCTGTCTGCATGCTGGAGGCAGTGAGGGGATCTACATGCCTCCCAGATCCGTCTCTCAGAAGAGCAGCTGCTGTGTCAAGTACCTGGTCCTGGATGCCCAGTCGCTGTCCCCTGCCCTCTGCTGCAATGTGAGTCCCATGTGGGTGGTGGTCAGTTAGTGCTTGGATGGGTTGGGGGATGTCCTGGAAGCTAGCACCTGCAGCCTCTCCTCCCTTGTCTAAGCTTTCACTGGAGTCGGGGTCCCAAGCCCTCAGGGCACAGGGTCCTCTGGCAATGAGCCACACCAGCAGCCCAGCTCATCGCAGAGATGTGCAAATGGGTGGAGAGTCCTTATCTGCTCAGGTGACAGTCCTGTGACATGTCTGAAGCTCAGAGTCTTGCCTCCTGGTGTCCAGCCCTTCCCTGAGAACTCCCTTTCTGGAAGCGGGGTGGGGTGGGGTAGTTGGTGCTGCAGGCCCCTATTCAGGCTGAAGCCATGGCAGCAGCCACTGGAGGCAAGAACGTGAAGGGCATGTGGCAGGAAGGGTGAGATGAGAGCAAGGGGTCAGATGGGAGGGAGGGTGAGTGGGGCAGATAGGAGGCAGGGCTGGGTCTGGGACAGGCAGGCCGGGCAAAGGACAGAACAGAGCATGGTGAGGGTACAGGGTGAGTGCATGGTAGATGGGGTGAGGCAGGACTGGGGTGCTGTACTAAGGTTGGAGGGCAGGAGCAGCAGGGGGAGAGCCCCAGGGAGCACACAGGGCACAGTTGTCATCTGTGCAGCTGGGTGGGGTTATCCTTAGTCCTAGGGCAGGAGGGCTGCTTTGCATAGCTCAACTCAGCTCAGCTCTGGTGCTGCCACTCCCAGCTTTGCAGGTGCCACCCTGCACTCAAACGTGGCTGCAAGGATGGGAAGGCAGACTCATCTGTGGCTCACAAGGTCATCAGATTGCCAGGGACGGAGGTCAGGCATCAGCAAGGCGCTTGTTCCTAAACCTGCAGAAGGGTGTCTGAATCATTCTTGTTGAAAGTTCTTGATCAGGCCGGCGCCGCGGCTCACTAGGCTAATCCTCTGCCTTGTGGTGCCGGCACCCCGGGTTCTAGTCCCGGTCGGGGCACCAATCCTGTCCCAGTTGCCTCCCTTCCAGGCCAGCTCTCTGCTGTGGCCAGGGAGTGCAGTGGAGGATGGCTCAAGTGCTTGGGCCCTGTACCCCATGGGAGACCAGGAGAAGCACCTGGCTCCTGCCATCGGATCAGCGCAGTGCACCGGCCGCAGCGCGCCTACCGCGGCGGCCATTGGAGGGTGAACCAACGGCAAAAAGGAAGACCTTTCTCTCTGTCTCTCTCTCACTGTCCACTCTGCCTGTCAAAAAATTAAAAAAAAAAGAAAGAAAGTTCTTGATCAAATTTTCAGGGATTGAAGAAGCAGCATGCAGGGCAGATGCCTCCCCTCTGCTGGGGTGAATGTAGCCTCCTTCTCCCAAGAGATGCCTGCCACCATGTTTGGTGGCCCCTGGGAGTGTGCACACCTCTCTGCCTGCTGCCTGGTCCTTCCCTAAGGGGTTCTGTACTGGGAGAAGTTCTTTTCCCTCCCCAGAAGCCCCTCCCAGCACATCAATTTCTCAGTGGCCCTGGAGGCACTGATCAGTGCTGGTGGCCAGGCCTCAGGCTTAGACACTGAGAACACAGGAATTAATCAGTCCTCGTCACAAAGCTGGAGAAGGTCACAATGTGAAAAGGACAAGGACCCAGACAGTGATGATGGCCACAAAAGTCATGTGGCATTGGTGGAGGCAGAAGTCTCCCTCTACAGGAGGGCAGAGATCGGGGATGCTGGTTTCCAGGGAAAGGGGAGCTTGAGGTGGGCCTCAGAGGAGGGGGTAGATGGTCAGAGGAGGAGGTAGGGCCGGGGTCCAACACAGAAAGAGAAGAAAAGAGGGGCTTGGGAACCCTGTGAACAAGACTTGAGGCTGTGGGCCCAGCCCCTCAGCAGTGTGGGGGCCTGGCCGCAGTGTTCCCACAGATGAGATGGTGGTTATACCCTCTGCCCTCTGCCCAGTTCCAACTGGGCACAGGAGGCCTTATGTGGCAGTTTTTAACTGGTGCCTCCCTTGGATCCCCAGCAGGCCACAAGTAGGTCCATCCCTTCCCCCCAGCCCCTGCTCTTCCCATGTTGACCCCCAGGTGTTACACAAGTGTTTCACATAGTAAGTGTGCCTTGCTGTGAGTGGGGCTGGCTGCAATGTGCAGAGTGTGAGGTGTGCAGATCTAACCTCCAGCGGCCTCCTCTACTTCTTAGTTCACCAGCTCCCAAAACCTAAGAGGAGACTTAGGGCTGGAGATGGAAGGAAGGGCCAGAGAAGGGGAGCTGGCCTGGGGGAGGGAGAACCAACCACAGACTGCAAATACCAGCCGCTCTCCACATCCCGCCCTCAGGACTCATTTCAGTTTGAAATTGGTCCTTTGGCCCATGTGTGGGTCCCAGCCCCCTTTCCTGAAGGCGTGGCAAGGGTGCGCCCCAATGTGGCGAGACCTCAGCCAGCATCACTCACACCAGGACTCGGCCTGAGTGCACTCTCCTCAGTGGGCAACACGGCCCCTCTTCCAGCCCCACGTCTGCAAAGGGGCTATAGAGGGGGAACAAGGAGACAAGAGCATTGGTGTTTTCTGAGGACCTTGGTTTGCCCTTGTGTGAAATGGGTGGTGGAACAAGATGGATGTTTCTGAGTCCCTTCTATGTTGAGGCACAGCTGCTATTAGAGAACTCCCTGCTCTGATACTTCTCTCCCTGGGGTCTGGATCCACCAGGGGACACATCAGACAATTAGCCCAGTGCCCTCTCTGACTTGATGTTGGGACCTATTGCTGTTGCACCATGAAAATAGACCCCATACCTACTGTCCTGACCTCACTGGTGTGTGGGTCTGCCCCCTGTAGGGTCTTGGGCTGCTGACCCTACCACCCCCACCCTCTGAGCTGTGACTGTGCAGGCTAAGAGGGTGATTAACAGCTCTTTCCTGTCTCTGCTTGTCTGTAAAATGGGGGGGGGGCTGACTTTACAGGCACTAAAGAGCTCCCCAGCCCTCGCCTGGAAGTGCTACTCCTAGGGACAGTCCCATTGTCGTAGCGTTCATATGGGCTATAAGCAGAGGGGCCTGCAGGAGACCTGGGGCCTCCCATGATAGCTGCTGTGTGTGGACCTGAGTGTTCCTGTGGATTTCTTAGTTCCTGGGGTTTTGAAACTTAGAATCCCTTCACAGAACTTTGGCCATTTCTCAGGAAGAGAAAATGGACCAGAAGAAGCCCTGTCTTGAGCTCTCATCTTGTTATTTAAAACTGACATTTAGTTTTCTGGGGGATTTCACATTTTACAAGTTTGTGGCAGGCAACTGCTATGAGCAGGTCTGGGGGTGGGACATGCCATGAACGAGGGTCATCTTTTTGCCATGGTGATGTGTGGTACCCTGGGAGCTTAGGGGACAATAAAGTCTGCTTGAAACACAACCCAGCAAGGGCTGCTGACTCTGTCCTGCCTGAAGGGGCTGGGGATGGAGTCCATGCTCACCTCAGCTAATGGGAGGGGTGGTCCTGAGGAACACCGGCCGCCATGTATGGGCTCACACTCCTCTTTTCCACAGGACAGTCATGTCAGAAGCTTCCCGCCAGTGAACCCAGGAAGGCTGATGGGCTGGCCTGCTCCACTTTCATCATCATAGGAACTTCCCTGGGGATGGAGAACAAGTCCCTTTCCCTCAGATTTGGTTTCCTAATGTGTAAGATGCAAACACTGCTGGTGTCTTCCAATCCATGTCTCTGTGACTTTGCATGCCACCACTCAGCTCCTCCACCATTGACACAACAGGAGGGCAGTCAGCCCGGGTCAGGCCATTGGTGCAGGTTCCACCTCTCAAGTGATGGATGGGCTCAGTGGAGGGGCCCCTGAGCTGGGGACCAATCCTTAGTTCCACACTGTGGCTCTCCTGTGCTCCCTCCAGTTCCAGGAAAGGGGTGGTGCACAGGGGAGGAGTGGGGCTCAGGCTCTGTAGTGATTTCTGCCTCTCAGCTCAGCCCTAGCCCAAGCCCAAGTTCAGTCCAGCAGACAGAACACAACCACTGCCACTGCAGCCTGTCAGAGGGAAGATGGGATCACAGCAGGTGTCTCTGGGGAACTGAACAGTCCTCACTTGATAGACAAATCCTCTGCAGGGTCCAGAGGGCATTCTGAAAGATCCATGCCCCTTCCTGCCAGCACCTGATCCTTAGTTCTGTCCTCTGTGGCCTCAAGTCCCAGTTCAGGCAAGGTGCAGCTCAGCACAGGGCTGTCACCTCTGCTACACCTTATAAGTAATGAGCAGGGGACTCGACTCTCCTACTGCAAGAGCCCTGGCCACTGTGAGTCTACCCAGAGAAAACCAGGGCACAGTGGCTACTGCAGCCTCCAGACAGGAGGAAGGATATCCTTCAAGGGTTTCAGAACACCTGCATCATTCCTGTGTGAGAACATGAGTCACCCCTCTGCATTGAGAAGGGGCTGTAGTGGCTTCAGCATAAGTGAGGTCCCACCAAGCCCTCAGGTGGCCAGTTTAGCAGTGCTCAATTACGCTGGCCAGTCAGCTTCCATAGGAAGCATACCTGCCAAATGACAAATGTCTCGACAGTGAATTGAGGACTCCATTAACCAGAAGGGATGCAGATGGTGACATCTCATTCCCTGAGGCAGCTGGGGCGAAGGACCACCCACTGTGAGAGGGCTGTGCCCCATGTACCTGTGCATTACTTTGTGTGTGGGAGGAGGGACAGGTAAGGAGGGGGAGCAGGTGCAGTTGCTGTCACCTTGTGCATTCCCTCTGGCCTCCCCCCATTCAGCCACTGCTGGACACCCAGGTGTTGCCAGCGCCACACTGTGACTGTGGTAGGATGTGTTTCTAGCTGATGTTGGGCATATGCAGGTTCACGTGCTCTTCCTGGGACCCTCCCTAGGGGTCGCACCACTCAATATTGTCTGCACAGGCCCCCACCTCCATCCATGCAGCCAAACATGGTCAGAGTTCTTGTGACAAGTCCCTCCTGCCAGCAGTGTGCAAGTGTTCCAGGGGTGTCCCAGTCAGCAGCTGGTGTTGGCTGTTGCTGTGCTATGCTGTTTTCATTTTCTCCTTTCTGGTGTGTGTGGGAAGGAGTCTCCCATTTTGACTTAAATTTTGCTGTTGCACAGTAACATTGTGAACCTGTTCTTGGCTGCTAGAATGTCCTCTTTTGTGGCCGGCGCCGTGGCTCAACAGGCTAGCGCCGGCACCCCGGGTTCTAGTCCCGGTCAGGGCACCGATCCTGTCCCGGTTGCCCCTCTTCCAGGCCAGCTCTCTGCTGTGGCCAGGGAGTGCAGTGGAGGATGGCCCAAGTGTTTGGGCTCTGCACCCCATGGGAGACCAGGATAAGCACCTGGCTCCTGCCATCGGAACAGCGTGGTGCGCCGGCCGCAGCGCGCTACCGCGGCGGCCATTGGAGGGTGAACCAATGGCTAAAGGAAGACCTTTCTCTCTGTCTCTCTCTCTCACTGTCCACTCTGCCTGTCAAAAATATTTAAAAAAAAAAAGAATGTCCTCTTTTGTGACATGTCTTCTCAGCGTTTAGCCCACTTCATCTAAGGTGATGCCTTTTTCACAACAGTTTTAGAGGTATTGAAAAATGCTTTCTGGAGGCCAGCATTATGGCGCAACAAGTTAAGTCACCACCTGTGAACCTGGCATCAGATATCAGATAGCCAATTCTAGTACCAGCCGCTCCACTTCCAATACTGCTTCTTGCTGATGTGCATGGAAATACAGCAGAAATGGCCCAAGTACTTAGGCCCCTGCCACTCATGTGTGAGACCAGAATGGAGTTGCATGCTCCTGTTTAGGCCTGGGCAAGCCTGGGCTGTTGCAAACATTTGGGGAGTGAATCAGTGGATGAAAGATCTCTTTCTCCATCTCCGTGTGTCACTCTGCTTCCAAATAAAACAAATATTTAAAAAATACTTTCCAGATAATTGTTCTTTGTTGGAAAAAAAATCACTATAAATGTATTCCCTAATTCAGGTGCTTACATTGCTTGTTCTTTTTCCCCTGAAATTTTTAAAGATTTTATGTATTTATTTGAGAGGTAGAGTTACAAACAGAGAGGGAGAGATAGAGAGAAAGGTCTTCCATTGGCTGGTTCACTCTCCAAATGGCTGCAGTGGCTGGAGCTGATCTGATCTAGAGCCAGAAGCCAGGAGCTTCTTCCAGGTCTTCCACATGGCTGCAGGGACCCAGGCACTTGGGCTATCTTCATTGCTCTCCCAGGCCTTCAGCAGAGCTGGATCGGAAGAGGAGCAGCTGGGACATGAACTGGCACCCATATGAGATGCCAGTGTTGCAGGCAGAGCTTAGCCCTTTATGTCATAGCGCTGGCCCCTTTCTCCAATGTCTGACTGCGAAAATACTCAAGCATAGAAAGCTTATGAGAATCCTGCAGTGATCACCCATATTCCTACTGCTGGATTCCATAACTAAAGCTGACTATATCCCTGTTGATCTCAGTCCATCTTAAGTCCTTGATGCATTTCACAATATGATGAAAACATTAGTACACATTGTTAGGAATACTTAGAATACTTTCATATCAATATATGCCTCACTTAGAGGTCACAGTGTATGTATTGGCTCTTGGATTTCTCCCCAGGAAAAACTAACATACAATGAAATGTGCAAGTCTTGAGTATGCCATCTATTGTCATGGAAGGAGTTCTGACAAATGCACACCAATTTCTCTCAAGGTGTGGAATATCACATCACCCACCCAGGACTCCCTAGGGGGTGTAAAACACTGTGGTTTCCTATATATGAAGATCTTGAATGGGTAAAACTAAGATATGGTGGGAACTTGTTAGACTAAGTCAGAGTGATTTTGTATCTCCCTGATGACTGATGAGACAGACAACTCCCTGTGTGCTTATTGGCTATCTGTTTATCTTCCTGGGTGATGGATAGTCCAAATTTTAGATCAGTGTGTTAATTTTTAACCAAGACATCCTGATAAGAATTTGACAGTTCAGTATGAAGACATTCTGGGAATACTCCCATTGGGATTGCATATGTTTGAAGATCAGTTTATGACTCATGGTTTCATTATAGGGCGTAGAAACTAGGAAAGAGCTTTACTCCAGTCTTTGTGGCAGTTCATCCATGTATTTATGATTTCTGGTGCTCCATGTTTTCCAGAAGACCTGAATTTTTCTCTGGTATTATTTTCCTTTGGACTTGAGCACCATACTGAGAGTTTCTTATGAAACAGCTTGTCTGCCAATGATTTCTCTTAGTTTCCCTCTATTTGAAAATATTTTCATTTCACCTTCTTTTTAAAGGATGTTTGCCATTTGGTGAATTCCATTGTTTTTAATGATAATTCAGATTATTACCCTGAATTTTTGTTGCTCTGTACTTTGGTTGATTTCAAGAGTTCCCTAATTTTAGCTGTTGGGTTTTGTTTTGAGACTTATTAATTTGAAAGGGCAATGGGGGGGTGAAGGAGAGAGAGAGAGAGAGAGAGAGAGAGAGAGAGAGAGAGAGAGAGAGAATCTTCTATCTGTTGGTTCATCCCCCAGATTGTCACAATGGCTAGCACTGGGCCAGGCAGAAGGCAAGAGATGTCTCTGATAGATGTAGGAGCCCAAACACTTGGACCATCAGCAAGGAAATGGGCTGGAAGCAAGACAGCTAGGACACAAACTGGAGCCCATATGGAATGCTGGCACTGCATATGGAGGCTGAATCAGCTGCACTACAGGGCTGGTCCTTACAGTCTCTCTTTTACTGTTTTTGTGTTGAAACTATATCTTCACTTACTACAGTCATAATTTTCCTTATGTTGAATATGGCAAAAGAGTTACTGTAAAATCTCTGCTGATTCCCAAGATCTGGACCATGTCTGATAGTCTGATGGACTTCTTTGCTCTTGGAAAGCATCCATTCTGCTACTTCACATGGAAAGTGATCTGGGATCTTGGACACTAGGTGTGACATGTTTTAGCAAATCTGGATTTTATGGGCTGGCACTGTACAGTGGGATAAGCTACAGCTTGCAATGCTGGCATCCCATATCAAGTGCAGATTTTAATCCCAGCTGCTTGACTTTTGATCCAGCTTCCTGCTAATGCTCCTGGGAAACTTGGACCCCTGCCACCCATGTGGGAGACCACGGTTGAGTTCCTGGCCCTGGCTTTGGCCTGACATATACCTGGCTGATGCAGCAATTTGGGAAGTAAACCAATGGAGAGATCTATATCTTCCTCCCTTTCCCCCTCCCTCCTTTCCCTCTCTCTCTATTTCATTCTGCATTTCAAATACATTTTTAAAAAATACTCTGAATTCTGCTGTGTCCCTCCAAAGAATTTATACTTGATTAACTCAAACTAAGAACTTCACATCCTGTGCTTTTAATGCTATTTCAAATCTCAATTCTAATCTTTCTGTGTCATCTGGACTAGTGCATAGGGCCCGCTCCATGAATGTGATTCAGCAGAGTCAGCCAGACATTCTGTCAGATTCATTTATTTATTTATTTGAGAGACCAGGAGACATAGAAAAATACATCTCCAATCCATTGATCCACTCCCTATATGTCTTCAATGGCTAACATGGGTCAGGCTGAAACCAGGATCTGGGAACTCACTCAAGGTCTCTCACATGCATGAAAAGGACCCAAATACCTGATGACTCCAAAGGTGTGCATTATCAGGAAGCTGGAGGCAGAAGCCAGACATGAAAATTGAGTATATGTTTTCTCAATATGGAATGCAAGTGCTTTAACCAGTGGCTTGACTGCTACACCAAACACTTGCCCTTTGACAGAGTTTAAACATGAGATTTTCCCAGCATTGGTTTCTCCTATTCAAGATCCCCTTTCTCATCTTTCAGTGTTCTGATAGCTGTCTTGAACTCTGTCTTCTGGTTCTCCAATACAATAAGGTGACATGGTCTGTATCTTCTGCCCCACATGGCACCCATTACTGCCTACTTTCAGACTAAAGACTGCAAAAACACAGGAAGTGCTACCAATGTTGTCTCCTGTTTGCAATTTATGGATATGTTCTATTTATCTATGTTGAAGTTCACTTATTTCCCCCCTTTCATCTCCATTCTTTTGGGGTTCATCTAATGAATTTCTCATTTCATACATTGTATGTTTTAGGGGTCTTTTCACTTACTACAGTTTTAATTTTCCTCACACTGAGTGAAGTAAGAGTGCCTTTCTTTCCTCTCCAGTGCTTCCAGGTAGTTGTTTTTTAGTGTTTTATCTACATTTTATAGTTACTACCTCATTGAAGATTGGTCTGATAGGAAACATAATGTATGATTTGCATTTTACTCTCATAATGGTATCTGTTGATAAACAGATGGTTCTATATATCCTTTATAAACAGTGTTTGTGTGTCTTATTTAATAAATCAGTACCTATTCCAAGACCACAGGTATATTATTGTTACTTGTGGAATTTTTGTTATTTTAATTTTCACAGGTAAAGAGCTCAGACTCTGGAACTGACTTCTTAGCGCAGTGTGATGTGGGGTTCAACACAATATTCAAGTGACCCAGCACCACTTATTTAAAATACTTTCTTCCTCACACTGATTGATATTCATTGGTACATTTGTAATAAGTCAGAAAATACACACACACACACAAAATCAACTCCAAGTTTTGTTACTTTGGTCAGCGCGCGCGTGTGTGTGTGTGTGTGTGTGTTTATCAACTGTAAATTTTGTTACTTTGGTCATCTTTTCTTTTTCTGTACGTACCTGTTCATTCCTTTGACCTCACAGTGAGTCATGGCATCTGGTGGGGTGAGCCGCCAATCTTTTTTGTTTTCTCCCTGTCTGCTCTTGATGCTTTCAATTTCCACATACATTTTAGTAGAATTTTACTGATTTCAGAAAACCTACTTGGGTTTGGATTGGGTATTTTTATGCTAGAGTATTCCAGGACATGAATGTGGTATATCCATACATGTATTTCTTTTAAGTGATTTCATATGTTTTAGTGTATAAGGGTCTTGCCTGTCTGTCTTGAATGTATTCTTTTGTGTGTAATGTTTTACAGTATCATTTCAAATGGCATAAATTTTTAGAATTGTACAAAACCGTATTTTCCAATTGCATGTGAGGCCATTGAAATAGCACTGTTTTGGGGATCCATGAATTGAGTCCAAGCCTTACTAAATATTAGACAGTTAATATTAAGGTTTTCAAGGCATCAGGTCTTCCATGTACAGAAAAGCTATGTCCGTGCACTCAATATTTGCTGTGTTTTTGACTCCAAACAGCCAGCCTACCTGTCTGCTTTCATTTTCATTTTATGTTGCTCTAAACAGGTCTCACTGTCCTCTTTTTTTTCAAACTTTTTTTTATTTTTTATTTTTTTAGCTTTTATTTAGCAAATATAAATTTCTAAAGTACAGCTTATGGATTACAATGGCTTCCCCCTCCCATAACTTCCCTCCCACCCGCAATGCTCCAAACTCCCACTCTCTCGCCCACTCCATTCACATCAAGATTCATTTTCAATTATCTTTATATACAGAAGATCAATTTAGTATATATTAAGTAAAGATTTCAACAGTTTGCACCCACACAGAACATAAAGTATAATGTACTTTTTGAGTACTAGTTATAGCATTAATTCACATTGAACAACACATTAAGGTCAGAGATCCTACATGAGGAGTAAGTGCACAGTGACTTCTGTTGTTGACTTAACAAACTGACTATCTTGTTTATGCATCAGTAATCATCCGAGGCTCTTGTCATAAATTGCCAAGGCTATCGAAGACTTTTGAGTTTGCCGACTTCGATCTTATTTAGACAAGGTCATAGTCAAAGTGGAGGTTCACTCCTCCCTTCAGAGAAAGGTACCTCCTTCTTTCTACTGGGATCTCACTCGCAGAGATCTTGGGACCAGCTTGATGTTAACCCCATCCATGGCTCTGGGATAAACCCATGCTCAGCCCATTGCATTACAGCATCATATTTCCTGGTTACTGTGGTTGGCAGGGGACTCACTCAGGCTCACTAACACATCTCAGACTGTCAGAAGGAGAGATGCTTCATTTGCTATGGGAGCAAGGCCTGGGAGGCATGGGGCTGATTTGTGGTGACTGTCTTCCCACTGCCAAGGTACACTCTGTCTGAAGAAAGAACCATGGGCTCAGGCAATAAACGCTTTGGCTGCCATAGGCTCTCTGGTTTGGTAAGCTCAATAGTCCCTTCCTCACTTTGTTCCATTTGGATCCAGCTTTGTGTCATGGGCTGCTAGAAGGTATTAAAGAGGAGTGGTCATCTCCTTGGATCTGGTGTGGGTCTTTGGGCTGAGTGTGATAGTGACTGTCCTGACCACCCTTGGAACCATTGGCAAATAAGAGCTGTGGTTGGGGCAAGTGGAGAGGATGGCAGGAGGTACCATCATACAACCCACCAGGAAGTAACTAGAGTTGGATTGCTAGGCTTAAGTCTCAGATCCTCCATGTCCTGTTTCCAAGGTATCAGAATGCACAACTGACATCACATCTCTGGTCCCCAGGTGCCCTTTGTGTGGGATGGGGTAAGTCTGCCCAGCTCAGTGTTCTGTTGGGATTATGAAATTGTGACCTGTACAGCATTTGGCATGTTTCTGGGGTTTGAGTGTTAGTATCACTGTTCCTTACATACTGTTAGAGTGCCCTGTGGCTGCTGTACAGATGATCACAATTATAGTGTTGAAGCCTTCACTATCATCCAGCCTGGAGGTCAGAATTCAAACTGGGCTCAAATATCAAGGTGTTTGCAGCACTGGCTCCTCTGGTACTTCCAGGATAAATCCAGGTTCTCACCTTTCCCAGCCTCTAGAAGCCACCCACATCCTTGGCTCAGGGTCCCTGTTCCATATTCCAAACTGGAAGCATAACCCTTTCAGATTTTCCTCTCCAGCTCTGACCCTCCTGCCTCCCCTTGTGAGGACCTTCAATGGTGACTCAGCCTAACTGAAAACTCAGAATCCTCTCTGTCTCAGGATCTGTAGCTATATCTGCAGAGTGCCTGTGGCCATGGGAGATGACATATTCATCAACTCCAGGATTTGGGTAAGGATGTCTTTAGGAGTCATTGCTTTGGTCACTCTGCTGCTCTTCTGAAGGGACCCCAAAGGGGATCAGGGTTGACACTGGGCTTGGGCTGTTGTGGGGATCTTCATCCAACTTGGAAACCTCAATTAGGCTGTGAGTATTCTGCTGTGCTCTGGTGATTCAACTGAAGACATCCATCACCTCAAGCTTTGTCTTGGACTGTGTGGATCTGATGAGGTTTGGGGGACCCAGGAGGGGAGCACTGTTGAGTTCCTCATCAGTGGAAACACTGAACTAGGGGTTGAAATGTTTTCACTTGGCTTTCTTTTTTTTTCTTACTTTTAATTGATTTATCATGAAGTTGTTTTAATTGCAAAACATATACAGAGTTCTGATGTATGTTACCCAGTTCCCCTAACACTAAATTATACACAACCATGACACAGGTCAACACTGGTAGAACTTTCAAGTTCACCTGCTCATGTTCTTCTGAGGGCACCCCAACCATTTGCCTATCCCTTAGCTTCTTCCAGTCTGAGACCGGCCCCTGTCATTCATCACCATGGTACTTTAGAATATGAAGTCAGGGCCAATTATTTTTTGAATGCCTCTCACCAGGCGTTTGACGTGTCCATGATCAGACTGTGGCTGCACCATCTGGCAGGAACACCATAGGGAACTTATGATGTGTGTGCATCACATTCCAGTGTGGACTCTGGTCATCTGCTTGAGTGACACACCAAATGAGTCTTTGTCCTTATAATTAATACCTATCCTGTGAAGAGATGCTTGCAATGGTTCTTCCTCTCGATCTGGCTCCCCAGGTGATTGCAGCATACAACAAATATTACTGCAGTGCCTGACAATGGATCCCTGTGCCCTTAATTCTTGCGGAGGTTATTCATCAGGCTGCAACTGTGAGAAAGGGCTGTCTGGGGTCCAGCATTGTGGTAAGGTGGGTTAAGAAGCCACCTGAAACACCGGCTTCCCATATGAGTGCCAACTGGGACACCAGTTGCTCTTCTGATCCAGTTCCCTGCTAATGTACCTGGGACCAGTGAAAGATGTCCCAAGTACTCAGGCCCTTGTCACCCATGTAGGAGACCCAGATGAAGATCCTGCCTCCAGTTTGGCCCAGTGCTGGCAGTTGCAGCCATTTGGTGAGTGAGTCAGTGGATGGATATTTCTCTGCCTTTCTATTTAACTTTGCCTTTCAACTAAATAAATCCTTTAAAAAAAGGAAAAGAAAGAGCTGACCTCCTAGATTTGTTTAATGGATTTGTATAGCCTCAATTTCTGTGGGGTAGCCCCTTTGCAGGTGGATTTCTGATTCCCTAAGAAGAGCCCTCTTGCTCTTCACTCAGAAAAGCTGTCTCAACCCATATACTTTACTGCTGCAAAGCACAGGACAGTTTATTCTGTATGTATACATGTTTTCAGATAAACAGCTTGTTTTAGAATAACTAGTTGTGTGGAAAGTTGCAAAAATGTATAGAATTTCCCTAGCTCAGCTCGATGTAACGCTTATAGTTTATGTAATCATGATACATATGAAAACTCAAAAATTATCATTGGTTCCATGAACTAAACTACAGGCATTAGTCAAGTTTTATCAGTTTTTTTTCATGTATTTCCTTTTTCCTGTTCCAGAGTCCCACTGCTCCATGTTGCAAGGGATTGACTCATAAACACAAAGTGAACTGAATATTTCAATTTTAGCTTCCCGTATTTCAACAAATAAAATTTCTAGAGTGAGAAAATTCTAAAAGAAATAAATTCTGCAGTGCTATGAACTTTCAATTAATGATGCATTTGAATCCCTAGTGTACGTAGGACTTCCCCTAAAAGCAGAGGTTCTTAGCATTGGTTTCCCACTGGAATCACCTGAAGAACATCAAGAGCATCAGTGTCCAAGTCCCCTCCACCTCACATTTTCATTTCATCAGTCTCATGATGGATGTGAAGTCTTAGAATTTTTAAAAGATACCCCTAGGAATTCTAGTGTGCAGCCAAGTTTGCAAACCACTGCCTCCAATGGCTCAGCATTTTGGCTGAAATTCAGAAGCTGAGGACAATGGAAACAAGTGTGCACACACTCAAATGAGTGTTGGTTGTCATATCTGGAATGCACATAGAAAGCCCGCTAGTCCGGGACCAACACAACCTGGAATCAAACATATGGTATCTTCTGGTCACATCTTTCCCACACCTACCCTCCCTCTTGCCGGACCTCTCCTTCCTAGTGGGCATTGTTGACTCTTCAGGCTTCGCCACCTCCATGCAGCAGCTCAGAGCTCCATTTTCTCCAGTGCAAGGCCCTACCTTGTTCCCCCTCTGGCTCTGCCTTAGAGCACTCTGGTCCTGCTCCCAGCCTGCATCTACCTCATTCTCTGGGATCCTAAAAAAATTATTGCTGCAGCACTTCCTGCAGCAGCTTAAGTTGCTCTTTTTGACACCTGCACAGCACATGTGCATGCCTGGTTCACATCCTGACTACTCCACTTCCAATCCAGCTTCCAGAGAACGCATCCTTGGAGGCAGCAAGGGATGACTCAAGTATCTGGGGCCTGGGACACAGATGTGGGACATTCTGGTGGAGTCTGACTCCTGGCTTCAGCATTGCCCAGTCCTGGCTGTAGTAAGTCTTTGGGGAGTGAACTAGCAGGTAGGAGAACTCTCCCTGTTTCTGACCTTGTCTGATGATCTGCCACTCTGTGTCTCAGTCACTCAAAGTAATGAATGTTGTAAGTTGTAAAATAGTTATGGTACTAAAAATTATAGGAATGTATAATCATAATTTTATAATATGATTAGACAGTTTACATATACAGCTAAGTGGCTGGTGTTGTGCTGCAGCAGGTTAAGTTGTCATTTGACACACTGGCACTCAATATCAGAGTGTCAATTCAAATCCTGGCTGGTCTGCTTCTGATTCAGTATCTGCTAGTGTGCCTGAGGATGCAATGTAAGATAGCCCAAGTTTTTGGGTCCCTGCCACCTATCAGGGAGATCTGTATGGATTCCATGCTCCTGGGTTCCGTGTGGCCCAGATCTGGCTGTTATGGCCATCTGGGGAGGGAAACAGCAGATGGAAGACTTCTGTGTCTCTGTCTTGATCTCTTTCATTTATTAAACAAGAAGTCTAGGAGAAAAAGTTTTGGTTAATAGTAGGAAATAAATTCCAAACTCACATATGTTCCAGACTATCACAAGTTATGAAATAGAGAAAGGTCAAACATTTTAGTTTTACACTTTCTAGTGGGCATTCTGGGGCTAAAGGAGAGAACGTGATGATTCTACTTCTATATCAGTCCAAAAAATTCTCTTTGCTACCTGTCTTGGTGCTTGCATGACAGTGTATGAACATTTGCTTGGGTGAGTGTGTGTTTGCAAACATTAGCGGCAGTAGGTATGTTTGCTATTGTATTTCTGGTATATCTGTTTAGTCTTAATAACAGGAGAATTGTAGAGTCAGGACTCTAGGTATGACCCTGATCTTCCTCTGGATTCAAAATGAGTAATGCACACAACAATTTGAATCAGAGCCAAATTGTGACCTCTTATCAGAAAAGGCAATGTAAACCTTTTGCTTCTAGATGTTAAAGACATGAAAGCCCTAAATTTTCTTCTCATCAAAGGCTTTGTTCAGAGGCATTGTTCCCTTGAATCCCATGAGGTCACTGTACTGGCACACAGAGTAGTATCCTGGAGCTCGTGAATTATTCTGCTTGGTTGAAGGCCTAGGTGCTGTCAGATTAAACAACTAACCAGATTATTCCACTAGATTAATTTACAATCAAGGTCATCTTACCCCATGATTAAAGTAGCACATTGAATTCCAATAACAATCTCTGTGTGTGTGGTTGATATCTCCGGCTAGACACCATTGCATAAGCAGGAATGGTGTCTTGTTCATGTCTGCAACCCTGTACAGCACTTGGTGTTCAAAAGGAATTTTTTTATTGAAATGGATCACATAATTTTCCACACTAAAATTTCATCTGTGAATTAGGAAGAAATACAAACTTATGCTCAGTAGGGTGATTGGTGAATTTCATTAGACTCTGATTGTTATAAACCTATTAAGCCAAGGGAGTATATGGTTTCTTGATAGTTTTGAATCTTTGGCTAACCTGAATGTCTTAAGATCCTATGTCCCAGGCATGACACATAGGATTAAAATTCTTTTCTCAAAGAATGTGCAGGGGCGGCATTGTGGTGCAGCAATTTTAAGCTGTCACCTGCAGTTCCTTCATCTCACCTGTGTAACAGTTTAAGTTACAGCTGCTCCACTTCCTATCCTCCTCCCTTCATATGTGCCTGGTAAAGCAGCAGAAGATGGCCCAAGGTCCTGGGGCCTCTGCACCCACATGGAAGACCTGGATAAAGTTCATAATTCCTGGCTTCGACCTGGCTCAGTCCTAGCCATTGCTTCCCTTTGAAGACCCCAATCAGCAGATGGACAAGATTCATATCCATTGATTTCTCTCTCTCTCTCTCTCTCTCTCTCAACTTCTCTTTCTCTCACCCCCCTCCCTCCCTCCCTCCCTTTCCTTGTCTCTCTTTATCAAATTAATAAACGAATCTTAAAAAAAAGAAAGAATATGCCATGTTCATTTATGCCTCAACCATACCTGAGATCCATGCCCTGTTTGGGGAACTCTTTATGTCACAGTTCTTCCCTTACTGTTCTATGCATTCTCAGCAGCAGACTCAACTTCCAGCACCTTCCTTTCAGGAAGCTAATGTTCTTCACCTACAGAACCTTGGAGCCTCTGAGATAAAACAAAGCCAAGTGTTTGCCAAAGACTGTGTGACCATTTTGGGTAGATTTCACCTTGAGAATTCAATTTTTAAGATCTTCTAATTAAATTCATCAATATTACATTTTATTAAAAATATTTTAGATTTCACATTTAAAACTAAATACAGGAGATTCCAAGATGGCACAGTATGGAAAGCCATACTAGTCTAAGCTAGGGGAAGATAATTTTTAAAAAGTGGTGGAGAGCACACTCTCAGGGAAGAGTAAGGGAGAAAATTGCAATGGAAATTCTATGGAAGGAAGAGGGACCCATGTGGATCTTAATCGAGGGTATGGATGAGCATGAGCACTGACACAACACAGGACCCCAATAATCAAGAGCCTGAGAGTCTGCCAGCTTTGAAGAGTGAGGTGAGATCAGTCTGCAACAGCCCATGCCACTGGCGATATAGCTGTGGGGAGAGCCTGGTGTGAATCCAGCCTGGAGCCCTATGGGAAACAGGGTACCTACTAACCTAGTGGGGAAAAAAGGGGGCATATTTCTCCCGGGATAGTCCAACATTTGCAAATCAATAAATGTAATACATCACATTAACAAACTGAAGAACAAAAACCATATAGTGACTTTCTCAGGCTGATCCAAGATAACAGAATAGGGAGGAATCTTACTACTCCAGTCTAGGAGAAGATAGTTTACAAAAAATGGAGAGTGCAGTCTTAGGGAATAGTTAGGGAGAAAACAGCAGAGGACACTCCATACAGATTAGAGGGACACTGTGGACCTATGTGGAGAGTGTGGACATGCACAACTCAAGACCCTAGCAACTGAGAACCTCAGCACCAGCTCTGGAGAGTGAGCTGAGACCAGACTGCTGCAGCCCAAGCCACAGGCAATAAAGCTGAGGGAAGAGCCTAGAGTGAATCTGGCTTGGAGCCCTGTGGGAGACAGTGTAGCTGGAAAACTAGAGAAAAAAAGGGGGACACATTTCTCTCTCTCCAGCCACCTTGTACCAATGTCCTGTAACTACCCCAGAGAGAAGGTAGGTGCCATTTTGGATATAAGTAACAGCTATGCCAGCTCATGTCTGCACGCTCAGCAACTAGCCAATGAAGACACCTGAGTCTGGTGGGGAGCACTAACAGGGCTTGGTGCTTGTGACTGTCAGGGACTTGTGTGCGAGTACTGTGAAAACACTGTGGCTGTGTGGCAGGGGTCAGGGTTTGGGACCTTGGAATGTCACTGTGGAGGTGCCACACACTCAGAGCTCTCTGAATCCATGGTGAGGGTCATTGCTGCAAAATCTGTACTTACGCTGAAGACTGCACATATCCTATGTGTGGTTCTTGTGGCAGTTGGATGAATATTGTACTCTCTGGAGCTAGTGCCCAGGCACTGATCTCCATTGAAGAGAGGAGGAGAAGTGAGATTATGCCAACATAGCTGAACAAGCCTTCCCTAATTTATAGAAAGGTAAAGATATCCAAGTACAGGAAGCACAAAGAACTCCTATAGGGGCCAGCGCTGTGGTGCAGTGGGTTAACACCCTGGCCTGAAGCACCGGCATCCCATATGGGCACTGGTTCGAGACCCGGCTGCTCCACTTCCTGTCCAGCTCTCTGCTATGGCCCGGGAAAGCAATAGAAGATGGCCCAGGTCCTTGGGATCCTACACCCACGTGGGAGACCGGAAAGAAGCTCCTGGCTCCTGGCTTTGGATCGGCACAGCTCCAGCAATTGCGGCCATCTGGGGAGCACACCATTGGATGGAAGACCTCTTTATCTCTGCCTCTCCTCTCTCTGTGTAACTCTGACTTTCAAATAAATAAATAAGTCTAAAAAAAAAAAGAATTGCTATAGACATGACCAGAAAAGATCTTCACCACGGCCGGTGCCGCAGCTCAATAGGCTAACTCTCCACCTGTGGTGCCAGCACACTGGGTTCTAGTCCTGGTTGTGGTGCCAGATTCTGTCCTGGTTGCTCCTCTTCCAGTCCAGCTCTCTACTGTGGCCCAGGAGTGCAGTGGAGGATGGCCCAAGTGCTTGAGCCCTGCACCCGCATGGGAGACCAGGAGAAGCACCTGGCTCCTGGCTTCGGATCAGCACAGTGCACCGGCCACAGCACGCTGGCCACAGCAGCCATTGGGGGGTGAACCAATGGAAAAGGAAGACCTTTCTCTCTGTCTCTCTCACTGTCCACTCTGCCTGTCAAAAAAAAAAAAAAGATCTTTACCACAACACATTATAGTCAAACTTTCCAGAGTAAAGCATAAAGAAAAAATTTTAAAGTGTGCATGAGAGAAATGCCAGATTACTTGCAGAGGATTTCCAATTAGCCTCACAGCTGACTTCTCATCAGATACCCTACAGGCTAGAAAAGAATGGCTAGATATAACCCAAGTCTTAAAAAGAAAAAAACTGTCAACCCAGAATACTGTACCCTGCAAAGCTCTCATTTATGAATGAAGGTGAAATTAACACCTTCCACATAACAAACAGAAGTTGAAAGAATTAGTCACCACCTGTCCAGCCTTACAAAAGATGCTTAAGGATGTGTTGCACACAGAAACATGGTCATCACAATGAGACAGTGAAGGCAGAATATAAAAGTACAAAGGAAATCCAAAGTAAATGATAGGAGTATTTATGGGGAAATGGCAGGGCAAAGCTGTTAATTACCAATAGTCACCTTGAATGTAAATGGTCTCAACTTCCCAGTTAAAAGATACAAATTGGCTGAATGGATTAAAAAACAAAACCTATCTATTTGCTGCCTACAGGAAACATATCTCACCAACAAAGACACATGCAGACTGAAAGTGAAAGGATGGAAAAAGATATTATATTCCATGCTAACAGAAACCAAAAAAAAGCTGGTATAGCTATCTTAATATCAGAAAACATAGACTTTAACACAAAAATGTTAAAATGGACAAAGAAGGGCACTATGTAATGATTAAGGGATGAACTCAACAGGAAGATATGACTATTATAAATGTATATTCACCTTATTATAGGACACTTGGTTATTCAAAAGAAATGTTAATGGATCTACAGGAGGACATAGACTCTAATACAATAATAATGGGGGAATTCAACCCCATTTTCAGCAATGGACTGATAAACCAGAGAGAAATTCAGCAAGCAAATAACAGAGTTAATCAACACTATGGACTAAATGGACCTAATAGATATCTACAGATCCTACAGTTGCAGAATACAGATTCTTATAACCACTGCATAGAACTTTCTCTAGGAAAGACCACATACTAGGCCATAAAGCAAGTCTTAGCAAATTCAAAAAAATCTCAATCATAGCATGCATCTTCACTGATCACAATGGAATAAAGCTGGAAATCAACAACTCAGGAACCTCTGGAACATGGGCAAACATATGAAGACTGAACAACACGCTCCTAAATGAACATTGAAAAAATCAAAATAGAAGTCAAAACATTTCTGGAAACAAATGAAGATGGCGGTACAACATATCAAAACTTACGTGCTACAGCAAAAGCAGTGTTAAGCAGAAAGTTTATAGCAATGAGTGTGTACATCAAGAGATTGGAAAAGGCACCAAATAAATGAGCTATTCATGCATCTTAAGGACCTAGAAAAGCAACAGAAACCCAACCCCAAAACTAGTAGGAAAAATGAAATAATTATAGAAGAAATAAACAAAATTGAAACACAAAAGATCAGCAAAATGAAGAGCTGTTTTTTGAAAAAATAAACAAAATTGAGACATTACTCACACAAATAACCAAAAAAAGGAGGGAGAACCTAAATCAACAAAATTAGAGATGAAAACATAAATGTAGCAACAGACACCACAGAAATAAAAAGAATCATCAAAAATTACTAAAAAGAGCTGTATGTCAACAAATCGGGAAACCTATAAGAAATAGATAGTCTCCTGTATGCATACAACCTACCTAAATTGAGCCATGTAGACATAGAAAATCTAAACAGACCTATAACTAAGACAGAAATTGAATCAGTAATAAACACCATTCCAACAAAGAAAAGCCCAGGACTGGATGGCTTCACTGCTGAATTCTACCAGATATTTAAAGAACTAACTCGAATTCTTCTGAAGCTCTTCCAAACAACTAAAAGGGAGAGAATCCTCCCAAATTCTTTCTATGAAGCCAGCATCAACTTAATTCCAAAATCTTAAAAGTATGCAACAGAGAAAGAGAACTAGACCAATTTCTCTGATAACATAGATGCAAAAATTCATCAACAAAATACTAGCCAATTGAAACCAACAACATATCAGAAAGATCATTCACCTGGGCCAAGTGGGATTTATCCCTAGTATGCAAGGATGGTTCAAAATTCACAAATCAATCAATGTGATACAGCACATTAACAAATTGAAGAACAAAAAACATATGGTTATCTCAATAGATACAGAGAAAACATTTGATAAAATATAACTTTCTTTCATGATGAAAACTCTAAGCATATGGGTATAAAAGGAACATTCCTCAGCACAATCAAGGCAATTTATGACAAACCCACAGCCAGCATCTTATTGAGTGAGGAAAAGTTGGAAGTATTTCCATTGAGATGCAGAACCACACAAAGTTGCCCACTCTCAACACTGCTGTTCAATATGGACCTGGAAGTTTTAGCCAGAGCCATTAGGCAAGAAAAAAATCAAAGATATATATATATATATATATATATATATATATATATATATACACACACACATACATATATATATATATATTCAGAAGGAGGAAGTCAAACTATCTCCATTTGCATATGACAGGATTCTACATATAGAGAATCCAGAAGAATCCTCTAAGAAACTATTGGAACTCATAGAAGAGTTTGGAAAAGTAGTAGTATATAAAATTAACATACAAAAATCAACAGCCTTGGTATACACAGACAATGCCATGATTAAGAAAGGACTTCTCAGATAAATCCCATTCACAATAGCTACTCCAAAATAAAATACTTTGGAATAAACTTAACCAAAGATGACAACGATCTTTAAACAAAGATGTCAAAGATCTCTATGATAAGGATTACAAAACATGAGAGCATTTCAAGCATGGAAAGCAAAGACACCATGGAAAAATATATCCTACATGAAGGATCTTTGTGAGTAAGACCCCATTGGGAAAAAGGAGCCATCAAAGAAAGATGTGGAGAGTGGTGGAGAGTACTTGGCCCTATCTAAATACTGATCGAGTTTGTGGACTCAAAGAATTTCCATGGCCTTGGCAACTCATGTCAAGAGCCTCAGGTGCAAACTGACATCATAAATAAGACTGTCAATTGTTAAATCGACAACAGGAGTCGCTGTGCACTTACTACCCATGTAGGACCTCTGTCCTTAATGAATTGAACCATGAGAATTAACAGTAACACTTGTTTTCAAATAGTAACGTATAGTTTGTGTGTCTGTGTGGGTGCAATTTGTGGAAATCTCTGTGTAGTATAGAGTTGTTCTTCTGTATATAAAGTTAATTAAAAATGAATCTCAATGAAGAATGGGATAGGAGAGGGAGGAGGAGGTGGGACAGGAGTAGGGATGGGAAGACGAGTATGGGGGGAAATTGCTATATTCCTAAAACTGTACCTATGAAATTTGTGTTCATAAAAAAAAGACTTCTAAAAAAACATTAAAGAAAGAAATAGAAGAAGATATAAAAATATGGAAAAATTTTCCATGTTCATGGATTGGAAGAATCAATATCATCAAAATGTCCATACTACCAAAAGCTATTTAGAGATTCAATGTTCTATCAATCAAAATACCAAGAAAAAATGATGCTGAAATTCATATAGAAACACAGGAGACCCCGAATAGCTAAAGTAGCCTTATGCAACAACATCAACAAAAAGCTGAAAGCATCACAACAACAGATTTCAAGACATAGTACAGGGCAGTTATAATCAAAACAGCTTGGTTCTGGTACAAAACCAGATAGATAGACCAATGGAACAGAATAGAAATACCAGAAATCAATCCATACATCCACAACCAACTTATCTTTCACAAAGGAGATAAAATCAATCCCTGGAACAAGGACAGTCTCTCCAAAAAATGATGCTGGGAAAACAGGATTTCCACATGCAGAAATATGATGCAAGACCCTTACCTTACACAAAAATCTCAAAATGGATTAAAGACCTAAATCAATGCCCCAGTACCATTGAATTATTAGAGAACATTGGGGAAACCCTGCAAGACATTGGCATAGGCAAAGGCTTCTTGGAAAAGATCTTATAGACACAGGCAATCAAAGCCAAAATTGACAAATGGGACTACATTAAGTTGAAAAGCTTCTGTACTGTAAAAGAAACACTCAGGAAAGTGCAGAGGCAACTGATAGAATGGAAGATATTATTTGCAAACTATGCAATTGATAAAGGATTAATAACCAGAATATAAACAGATCTAGAAACTAAACAATAAACAACCCAGTTAAGAAATGGGCAAAGGACTTAAACAGGCATTTTTCTTTTTTTTAACTTTTATTTAATGAATATAAGTTTCCAGTGTACAGCTTATGGATTACAATGGCTTCCCCCCCCATAACTTCCCTCCCACCCGCAACCCTCCCCTCTCCTGCTCCCTCTCCCCTTCCATTTGCATCAAGATTCATTTTCAATTCTCTTTATATACAGAAGATCAATTTAGTATAAAGTTTTCAACAGTTTTCACCCACATAGAAACACAAAGTGAAACATACTGTTTGAGTACTAGTTATAGCATTAAATCACAATGTACAGCACATTAAGGACAGAGATCCCACATGAGGAGCAAGTGCACAGTGGCTCCTGTTGTTGACCCAACAAATTGACACTCTAGTTTATGGCGCCAGTAACCATCCTAGGCTGTCGTCATGAGTTGCCAAGGCTATGGAAGCCTTCCAAGTTTGCCGACTCTGATCATATTTAGACAAGGTCATAAAAGACAGAGTGAGGATAGTAACCAATCCAAATGGCCAACAGACACATGAAAAAAAAGTGCTCAGGATCATTAGCTGTCTGGAAAATGCAAATCAAAACCACAATAAGATTTCATCTCACTCCCATTAGAATGGCTTTCATACAAAAATCAACAAACAACAAATTCTGACCAGGATGTGGAGAAAAAGGTACTGTTGCTGGGAATGTAAACTGGTACAGCCACTATGGAAGACAGTATGGAAGTAAAATAGACCTGCCATTCCCCCAGCCATACCACTCCTGGGAATTTACTCAAAATAAATTAAATCATCATATGAAATAATTATTTGCACCTCCATGTTTATTGTAGCTTTATTCACAGTAGCTAAGACATGGAATCAACCCAATTTCCCATCAGCTGAAAATTGGATAAAGAAATTATGGGATACATATACCATGGAATACTACACAGCAGTAAAAATAAAATGAAATCTGGTCATTTGAAATAAAATGGATGAAACTGCAAAGCACCATTCTTAGTGAAATAAGCCATTCCCAAAGGGACAAATACCATATGTTCCCCCCGACCTATGATTACTAATAGAGCACTTAAATGTCAATCTGAAGAAGTGAAATTGACACTTTGAGAAGCAAAAACTTGAACAGCCCTTGTCTCAACTGTTAAGTAACAGGTTTTATTTTTCATACTACTTGTTGAACACTTTACTTAACATAGAGTTAATCATACATGTATAAAGTTAATTGAAAATAGACCTTAGTAAAAAGTAAGCGTGGGAAAAGAAGGAGAAAGAAGAGAGGTGGGAGAGTGAGTGGGAGGGCAGGTACAGTGGGAAGAATCACCATGTTCCTAAAGTTGTAATTATGAAATGTATGAATTTTGATTCCTTAAATGAAAGGTTTCTGGGGAAAAAAACAAAAAACATATTGTTACCTCAATAGATGCAGAGAAAGCACTTGCTAAAATACAACATTTTTCATGATAGAAACCTTAAGCAAACTGGATATAGAAGGAACATTCCTCAACACAATCAGCACTATTTGGTAAAAAGTCATAGCCAGCATCTAATTGAGTGGAGAAAAGCTAGAAGCATTCCCTCTAAGATCCGGAAACAGACAAGGATGCCCACTCTCATCACTGCTATTTAATATAGTCCTGGAAGTTTTAGCCAGAGCTGTTAGGCAAAAAAATAAATAAATAAATAAATAAAAAATCAAAGTGAGACAAATTAGAAATGAAGAAATCAAAGTATCCATATTTGGAGATGATATGATCTTATATATCAGGGATCCAAAAGATTCCTGAGAAATTATTGGAACTCATAGAAGAGTTTGGTAGAGTGGTAAGATATAAAATTAACACAGAAAAATCAATAGCCTTAGTGTACATAGACAATGTCATAGCTGAGAAAGAACTTTTAAGAACAGTAAAAGAAGCAAATACCTTGAAATAAATTTAACCAAGGATGTTGAAGAGCTCTGTGATGAAAATTACAAAACTTTAAAGAAAGAAATAGAAGACATAGGGGGCTAGCGCTGTGGCGCAGTGGCTTAATGCTGTGGCCTGAAGCACTGCCATCCCATATGGGTGCTGGTTCGAGGCCCAGCTGCTCTGCTTCTGACCCAGCTCTCTGCTATGGCCTGGGAAAGCAGTAGAGGATGGCCCAAGTCCTTGGACCCCTGTACCCATGTGGGAGACCCAAAAAAAGCTCCTGGCTCCTGGCTTCAAATTGGCACGGCTCTGGCCATTGCAGCCAATTGGGGAGTGAACCATTGGATGGAAGACTCTCTCTCTCTCTCTCTCTCTCCCCCTCTCCTCTGTGTGTAACTCTGATTTTCAAATAAATAAATAAATCTTTAAAAAAAGAAATAGAAGACATAAAAAAGTGGAAAAAATCTCCCTTGTGCATGGATTGGAAGAATCACTATCATCAAAATGCCCATACTACTAAAGGAAATTTATAGATTCAGTGTGATCCAGTGTGATCCCAATAAAAATACCAAGAACATTATTCTCAGATCTAGAAAAATGATGCTAAAATTTATATGAAAACACAAGAGACCCCAAATAGCTCAAGCAATCTTAACAAAAACCAGGCTGGAGGCAACACAATACCAGATCTGAAGACACACTACAAGGCAGTTTTAATCAAAACAGCCTGGGATTGGCACAAAAACAGATATGTAGACCAATGGTGGAAAACAAAACTACAGGAATCAAGCCACACTTCTACAACTGACTTATCTCTGAAAAAGGAGCTAAAACTGTCCCCTGGAGCAAAGACCATCTCTTCACCAAATGATGCTGGGAAAACTGGATCTCCATGTGCAGAAGTATGAAACAAGACCCTTCCCTTCCATCTTACACAAAAAACACACTCAAACTAGATCAAAGATCTGAATCTATGACTTGATACTATCAAATTACTAGAGAACATTGGGGAAATCCGACAAGACATTGGCTTGGGGAAAGAATTCTTGGAAAAGACCCCAGAAGCACAGGCAATCAAAGCCAAAATTAACAAATGGGATTAATCAAATTGAGATTCTTCACTGCAAAAAACTCAGCACAGTGAATAGGCAAGTGATAGAATGGGAGAAAATATTTGCAAACAACCCAAATGATAAAGACTACTTTCCAGAATCTATAAAGAATTCAAGAAAATCAACAACCAAACAATCCAGTTAAGAAATGTGCAAAGGACTTGAACAGTCATTTTTCTTTTTTTTAAATATTTATTTTATTTATTTGAAAGAGTTACAGAGAGAGGTAGTGACAGAGAGAGAGGTCTTCCACCCACTTGTTCACTCCCCAGATGGCCACAATGGCTGGAGCTGTGCCAATGCAAAGCCAGGAGCCAGGAGCTTCTTCTGTGTCTCCCACGCAGGTGCAGGGGCCCAAGCACTTGGGCCATCTTCTACTGCTCTCCCAGGCCACAACAGAGAGCTGTATTGGAAGAGGAGAAGCCGGGACTAGAACTGGTGCCCAAACGTAATGCCGGCACTTCAGGCCAGGGCTTTAACCCACTGTGACACAGGGCTGGCCCCCTGAACAGTCATTTTTCAAGAGAGGTAAATCAAATGGCCAACAGACACATGAAAACATGCTCAGGATCACTAGCCATCATGGAAATGCAAATCAAAACCTCAACTTCACTCCTGTTAGAATGGATCTGAAACAGAAATCAACAAACAACAAATGCTGGCCAGGATATAGGGAAAATGATACCTTGATCCACTGTTCAAAATGTAAACTGGTGCAGCCACTGTTGAAGACAGTATGGAGATACCTCAGAAAGCTGAATATAGACCTACCATATAACCCAATCATCCCACTCCTTGGAATTTACTCAAAAGAAATGAAATCAACATATGAAAGAATTATCTGCACCTCCATGTTCACTGTAGCTCAATTTGTAATATCTAAGATATGGATCAACCCAGATGTCCATCAACTGAAGACTGGATAAAGAAATTATGATATATATACACTATGGAGTTCTACTTAGGTGTAAAAATAATGAAATCTTGTGTTTTGCAACAAAATGAATGCCAATGGAAACCATTTTACTTAATTTACTAAGCCAGTCCCAGAAAGACAGATATCATATACTTTGCCTGATCGGGGTAACTAATAGAGTACCTAAAATGCAATGTATTGAAGTAAAATGAACATTTTTGAGATTTGGTGATTATTTAAGCCCTGTTTTGTTTGTTGAGAACAGTGGTTTTTTTCTTCAAACTATTTGTTAAGTTCTTTTACTTAGTGTAGGATTAACCTTATAATCATTAAGTAAACTGAAAGTAGATCTCTGTAAAACTTAAGAGTGGGAATACGAAAGTGAGGAAGAACATGTGTTGGAGAGTCTAAATCTGTTTATATGAAATACATGAAGCCTGTATAATTTTTAAAAAATTTTTAGAAACTCAACATCACAGACACACACACACACACCACAAAATATTTTATTTATTTGAGAGGTAGAGTTACAGAGAGGGAGATACCGAATGGTCTTCCATACACTGGTTTACTCCCCAAACAGCCACAACAACCAGAGTTGGGCTGATTCACAACCAGTAGCTTCCTTTGTGTCTCCCATGTGGGTGCAGGGGCCTAAGCACAAGGGCCATCTTCCACTGCTTTCTCAGGCCATGAGCAGAGAACATTAATTGGAAGTGGAGCAGCTGGGACACGAACCAGCACACAAATAAGTGCTGGTGCCACTGGCAGAGATTTAGCCTACTATACCATAGCACTGACCCCTTTCCTCCAGAATTAGCCTACACTATGAACATCTCCTGACAATAGTGTTTAGGTTCTTGATTGATACACCAAAGATTAACTATATTTATAAACATGTAGAAATTAGCCACAGTCATGAGACAAACTGCTTAAACCTTCATATCAACTCCATAACACAACCCCTCATTACAGACAGAAGTGTTCAGGACATTGCATTCTTTGTTGGCATTTATGAGAATAATGTATTCTTGAGTGTAATTTCCCCAAACCAGGCTCTGCTCTGATCCTCCCTGTGTTTTGGGCTTCTTCCTCTGGAATTCCAACCTGCCACCTTTACAGAGTGTTCCGGGAACAGTCCATTTGGGGAACTACTCTGATTCCATGTTGAGAGCTATGTTTGCCACAGGTTTTGCTGAAGACAAAAGAAATACAGAATTAGTGATCAAGTAGGAGAAATAGAGTTTCATCCAATAGGAGGCAGACAGTGCCATGTAAAACCCTCTTAGAGACTGCTAAGAGAGATGCAGCAGGCAATGGAGGATGGGGGAGTGGATGTTCCCACACCTGAAGTCCCTGACACAGGATTGAAAATGCTGTGATCTCCTGGAGTCTGATTGCAATGGAGCTTCCTTATGAGGGAACCTGGTCTGAAACAGCAGATATTCATCCCATGCTTTGATAGAGATTCTCTAAGAGAAATTTCAGCCTTAACCACCTGCCACTGCATGCAATCTCAGTACAATCCCATGGGCCCAGCCTTGTCTTATCTGGTACACACAATCTGTGAGGTCACACCAGAACTCTGAAACATATTCAGAACTTTTGGTGTAAAGGCCTCAAAGACAGGATCCACTTTATTTTACAACCATGCATGGTGGAATCTGTGTGGGAGACAGAAGCAGATTCATACTGCTTTGCTGCCAGAATAGATCAAAGAGGACATGAGTATCAGATCTCACAGGTGTGCACACCTACCACCAAAACAATTTCTAATATGTCCTCACCTGCAGATCTTTTGAGACACCCAAAGAGTGAGTTTGAGCTTTGTGTTCCAGACTCATGATTCAATTACAGGACCTTGTGGACACTCTAGTCTGTGGGGAACCGCAGGCTGGCCACCTGTGAGAACCTCCTCATCTGCATAGCTTGCAGCAATCAGTCGACCACAAGGCCTACGAAAACAACCAGGTGAAACAGATGAAACAGAATGGACTCTGCATAAACAAGTAGGAGGAACCCGGTGAAACAGGTGAAGTTGAGGCAGGATGGACTCTGCATAAACAACTAGGAAGAACCAGGTGAAACAGATGAACTTTCGACCTGAGACTATACGCGTCCTTTCATCTGATTGGATGATACCAGCATGAACTGCACGTGAAGAGAGCTGCTATTGGCTGTGGAGCGGATGCTCCACGGGACTTGGGGTATAAAGGGACATTGGGAATTAGGCTTGGAGCTCCTCCTTCTCTTTTCTTCTCTCCCTCTCACTCTTTCCTTCTGCCCCCACAAGTAAAAGTTCCTTGAGAACCGAGAAACAGTGACCGTGTCATGATTGCATTGGACCCTTGCTGGCGAGGGTCTGACAAGTGGTGCCGTGACTCGGATAGCCGGACCAGTCGCTGGAAGCAGGTAAGAAAAAGTAGAACGTGTGTAAAACACGGGAATCTAGGTGGTGATATAAAAAGCCTAGGGTTGGTACTGGAAAAAAGGGAATAGGAAAAGTAGAACGTGTGTAAAACACGGGAATCTAGGTGGTGATATAAAAAGCCTAGGGTTGGTACTGGAAAAAAGGGAATAGGAAAAGTAGAATGTGTGTAAAACACGGGAATCTAGGTGGGTGGTATAAAAAGCCTAGGGTTGGTACCGGAAAAAACAATGGGAAACACTCCCTTGACAACCAGGTTGCACCTGTTATTAAGCTGTCTTTTTTTTTTTTTACAGGCAGAGTGGATAGTGAGAGAAAGAGACAGAGAGAAAGGTCTTCCTTTTTGCCGTTGGCTCACCCTCCAATGGCCACTGCAGCCGGTGCATCGTGCTGATCCGGAGCCAGGAGCCAGGTGCTTCTCCTGGTCTCCCATGCAGGTGCAGGGCCCAAGCACTTGGGCCATCCTCCACTGCCTTCCCGGGCCATAGCAGAGAGCTGGCCTGGAAGAGGGGCAACCAGGATAGAATCCGGCACCCCAACCGGGACTAGAACCCGGTGGGCTGGTGCCACAAGGTGGAGGATTAGCCTGTCAAGCCACAGCGCCGGCCTTAAGCTGTCTTTTCAAAGTAGCAGGGACGCCCGTGAAAGCGGCCACTATATGTGCATTCACTAGAGCCATTGCTCAGACCTCACCCTGGTTCGTGGAGAGTGGCAAGTTAGATCAGGAACAATGGCGTAGGGTCAGAAGACAATTGAGGGCAGCAGAGAAATCGCCTGAAGTCCTTAGGTCATGGCAACTGATTGACCAAGCTCTCCGTAATGACTTGGAGGAAATAGCAGCCCTCTTAGATGAAGGGGCTGATTTACTAGAGGAAACACAGAGAATTTCCATCTGGGAGCATAGACGGAGACGAAGAAGACGAAGACAGAGGACCAATATGGGTTGGGACAGAGAGATAGGATGAGAGACCCCTTCCTTCTGTACCCCCCTATTTGGCATATTTGCCCGTAGGAGGAATTCCTCCATGTTGCTGCAAACTGGCTAACCTAACTTTGCAGGATCGGCCATCATGGCAACCGATCACCTTAACCAAGACTCTCCCCCCTCCAGAGGACTCCTCCTCCATAAGAGAGATAAAAGGCGGGGGCTTCTCCCCGGAACCTCCTCGAAAAAAACTGGCAGGAGAATGAGGCACTCCCCCTAAGTGGGAAGAATATCACCACATAAATCAGGCTTTCCCTGTGATAGTGGACATGCAGGGCAACCGGGGATGGACCCCCCTGGACCATAAATTGTTGAAGGAATTACAACAATCAGTACAATTATATGGACCACATGCTAACTTTACTAAAGCGGTCCTAGATAACATAGGCACCAATGGACTAGTCCCAGAGGACTGGAGGAACCTAGTTAAGGCAGTGATTGGTGGGGGAGGCTTCCTCCTCTGGTCTGTGGCTTACAGAGAGCTTGTGAGGGCTCAGGCCCATGATAATGCTAGGAACGGTCAGCCAGCCTGGAATGAGGATATGCTAAATGGGGAAGGAGCTTTTAATGACGAACAGGCCCAGGCCAGTTGCCCTAATGAGGTTTTGATGCAAGTGAGAGAACTAGCTCGGAGGGCGTGGAAGGTCATTCCAAGGAAAGGGGAGATCAGACGCAGTTTATCCAAGATTATACAAGGCCCAACAGAGCCCTATGCTGATTTTGTGAACAGATTAATGGAGGCTGCTGGCAATATCTTTGAGACCATGGATGAGGCTATGCCTTTAGTCCGAAGGTTAGCCTATGAACAAGCAAATAAAACCTGCCATGAGGCTTTAAGACCCTGGCAGCAAAAGGACATTCCCACCTTTCTAAAAATCTGTAGGGATGTCATGGATGAAGTAGCCTCGGGAGAGCACACAGCAGTTGCCATGGCCAAAATTATATGCAATAATGGGCTAGGACAAAGATGTTTTAAGTGTGGAAAAGAAGGTCACATGAAAAGGGAATGTACAGAACAGAGACAATTGGGACGCCAACCAGGACTGTGCCCTCGATGCGGTAAAGGCAACCATTGGGCAAATGAGTGCTATTCCAAGCAAGATAAGGCAGGCAATCTGCTCCTATCACCCACCAGATTAAGTGGCCAGAATAGTACATTCCAAAAAAAAAAAATGAGTGGCGGGCCCCCACACCCAGGGGCCAGAAAACTCAATGGGTGAGAGGACAAACCATGGGAGGAGTAGGACCATCTCAAAAGAACCGGCAAGCATTTACTGCACAGAGCTGCGAGCCACCAACTATTTAGATTTAACACCTCAAATGGGAATCCAGGCAATAGATGTGGAACCTCAAGAGCCCATGGATGATATCAACTGTTTAGGCCTTACTATAGGAAGGGCTACAAATTCATTAAAGGGATTAGTGGTTATAATGGGGCTTATTCAGTTGCCTTGTTCACAGCTCAAAGTAATGTTCCAATCTACTAAGGGGATAGTGCAACTGTTGCCAGTGCAGCCCGTTGCTCAGCTGCTAATAATAAGCCCTGTAAAGGATACTAGAGGTAATCAAGGAAAGTATTTTGCAGCCCTCACTATGACTCTTGGCGAGCGCCCACTATGGACTCTTATTATCAAAGGAAAGGCAATCAAGGGGCTGTTAGATACGGGCGCAGATGTTAGTACTATCTCTGAACAAGACTGGCCTCCTTCATGGCCCCTCCAGGAAGGGGATAACACTTTGGTAGGAATAGGCACCACTGTTGCCCCATCCCGAAGCTCAAAATTACTAGACTGGAAAGATCAAGAAGGCACCACAGGCAAAGTACAACCTTATGTGTGTACCATCCCTGTAACTTTATGGGGGAGGGATGTCTTAGAGCAACTTCATTTGCAGTTAACTAATGAATCCCCGGGGTGGGAAATGATGAGAAAGATGGGATATGCAGGAGGAGGACTGGGAAAACAGAAACAAGGAATAAGATACTCTCTTGAACCCCGAGGGAGCAAAGGCTGACAAGGCCTGGGTTTTTCTTAGGGGCCACTGCGCTGCAGCCATCCACATTGCCATTAAATTGGCTAGATGACAACCCAATATGGATACCCCAGTTGCCCCTCACTCAAGAAAAGTTGGCTGCAGTTCATGAGCTCATTCAGCAACAATTAGAGGCGGGGCATATTCAACCATCCACCTCGCCTTGGAACACCCCAATTTTTGTTATAAAAAAGAAAGTGGGCAAGTTTCGATGGTTACACGATTTAAGGGCCATCAATAAACAGATGCAGCCCATGGGGGCATTACAGCTGGGACTACCAGTTCCCACAATGATTCCAAAGGCCTGGCCCATCATAGTGATTGACTTAAAGAATTGCTTCTTTTCTATCCCGCTGAATCCCCTTGACATGCAGAGGTTTGCCTTTACAGTTCCAACTATTAAACATGAAGGCCCAGATAAGCGCTTTGAATGGAAGGTTCTTCCCCAGGGCATGACTAATAGCCCAACTTTATGTCAGATGTATGTGTCACAAGCCATAGAATCAGTGCGGCAGCATTGTTTAGATGTTAAAGTCTATTATATGGATGACCTGTTGTTGGCAGCCGCGAGAGAGGACACCCTAGAAAGAGTGTTTACCATGCTAACCTCATGCTTGCAGACAGCAGGGTTACAAATTGCACCAGAAAAGATTCAAAAGGGCACCGTGGTCCAGTACCTAGGGCTAAGGTTAACACCAACTATGGTGGCCCCTTTAGATTTTGTCATATCCACCACAGGACTTAGGATGTTAAATGACTTCCAAAAATTATGCAGTAACTTAAACTGGATACGGCCTTATTGTAAACTAATCACTGATGAAATGCGCCCATTGTTTAACATCTTGGAAGGCAATGCACAGCTCGCCTCACCTCGTACGCTGACCCCAGAGGCAGCTTCAATCTTACAAAAAGTTGAAGAATGCCTTAAAATCATGCAGATGCAAAGGTGTGATGTGTCACAACCTGTAGAAGTTTTGGTTTTTCTAGAGCATTTACATCCCTTTGCAGTGATATGGCAAGGAGGTCCCCTGTTTGTGTATCCGCATTCCCACTTACCTCGGGTGTTGTACACTCAAGGAGTGGCCACAGCCGATTTAATCCTTGCTGCGGCCCACAGAACTATGGAAATTTCTGGAAAATACCTGGAGCGATGCATCGTTCCCTTTGGTAGGGAGGCTGTAGAAGCGTGGACGAAGGAAATTTGGACTTGGGCATATATTATCTTAACATTACATACAGAAGTGGATAATCACTATCCAACTCATCCCTTTGTTACATTCTGCACACAGGTTCCTGTAGTACGGATCAAAAAGGTGCGCTAAAGTCCTATAGAGGGAGCTCTGACTGTGTTTACTGATGGTGCAAAAGGGGGAACTGGAGCCGCAGTGCTAAAGGGCCAACGTTATTTTTGTATTAACTGCGTCCCCTTCTCCCCAACATGCTGAATTGGCCATTATTACAACTGTACTGAAAAAAGAAACAGGTCCCCTGAATATCTTATCGGATAGTGTGTATGTGGTTAATGCTGTTAGGATGTTAAAGTATACCACATTTCCAAGGCTTCTTCCATATATCCCTATTTGCAGCAAGTTGCTGAGTTATTATTACGAAGGTCACAACCTATATTTATAGATCATATTAGGGCTCACTCCAACTTACCCGGACCTCTTAGTCGGGGCAATATGTTAGCTGATTACTATTCTCGCTTTCTGCTTGCCTGCTCTACTTTTGAAGAAGCAGAGCAATTTCACTCTAAGTGGCATGTAAACAGTACTACCTTAAGTCAAAAATACAATATTCCTCGCAGCCAAGCTGAGGATATTATTAAATCTTGTAAGAAATGTGTTTTCACCGTCCCCAAACTTCTGGTGGGAGCCAACCCCCGTGGCCTCCGGCCATGCCATATCTGGCAAATGGATGTTACTCACATCCCGTCTTTTGGACGCCAGAGCTGTTTGCACGTGTTGGTGGACACGCTCTCTGGAATTGTGTCAGCCACAGCTCTAAACAAAGAAGGAACTCAACAGGTTATTCAACACTGTCTACAGTCCTTTGCCGCTTGGGGGGTGCCCAAAATTATTAAAACAGATAATGGACCGGCGTATACTTCGGCCCATTTTGCTACATTCTTAAAACAATTCAGCATAAAGCATGTTACAGGTGTGCCCTATAATCCCCAAGGGCAGGCAATAATTGAACGAACTCACCTGTGCTTAAAAACCTTAGTTAATAAGCAAAAAGGGGGAATAGGAGAATATGCGGTAGCTAATCACGATGCATTAGCTATAGCTCTATATACTATAATTTTTTTGAATAAGAAAAAGTGTGGCAAAACTCCTGCTGAGTTACATTCCTATTTGGCTGACAAGGAGCCAGTACAGTGGGATATGTGGAAGGACTTACAAGATAACCAATGGAAAGGCCCGTATCCCCTACTAAGAAGGGTATGAGGCGCTGTCTGCTTTTTTCCACAGGGGGCTTCCCAACTGATTTGGATGCTGGAAAGGAGGATTCAACTCCTCGCAAAAATCCCTGACGAACCCTTCCCAGTGGAAAAGACAACAGACTCATCAACAATAGAAAGTGACTAGCTTATAAGTGATGAAGAGATTGTTTCTTTGCCTATTGATAGTCTTATTGATTGCCTTCCTCCTAATCAGTGGAGTCATCCTGACAGTAGTCAGGAGTCAGCAATGCACTAACCTAGTGGTCCGACAGGCTATGTTTGCTATGTATCGCTCTGACCCTCAGCAGCAGATATGGCTTGACATGATGGAGCAGTAGCCAAAGACAGGTAATCACTAGTGAGTGCCCTAGCAACCTAAGACAGAACTTGGGACATGCTTCCCAATGTTTTGATGATGGGTAAGCAGGTGGCGCATTGCTGGGAACCTAAGACAGGCATGACTCCGCGCCATAAATAACAAAAAAGGGGGAGCTGTGGGGAACCGCAGGCTGGCCACCTGTGAGAACCTCCTCATCTGCATAGCTTGCAGCAATCGGTCGACCACAAGGCCCACGAAAACAGCCAGATGAAGCAGATGAAACAGAATGGACTCTGCATAAACAACTAGGAGGAACCCGGTGAAACAGATGAACTTTCGACCTGAGACTATACGCGTCCTTTCATCTGATTGGACGATACCAGTGTGAACTGCACGTGAGGAGAGCTGCTATTGGCTGTGGAGCGGATGCTCCACGGGACATGGGGTATAAAGGGACATTGGGAATTGGGCTTGGTGCTCCTCCTTCTCTTTTCTTCTCTCCCACCCCACTCTTTCCTTCTGCCCCCACAAGTAAAAGTTCCTTGAGAACCGAGAAACAGTGACCGTGTCATGATTGCGTTGGACCCTTGCTGGCGAGGGTCTGACACTAGTCCTCATTACATCCCAGTCAATCCTCATGCTACAAATCCAAAGCCAGGCCAATTTAGCTGCCCAAAAACAAGAGGCCAGTATCCAAATCCCATCCAGACAACTCATTCTAGGGTTCTTTAACTTTTCTGGGAATTTCCTTTATAGGAAACCTGAGAAATCATGGATTTAAAACAACATTTCTTGGTGAAAGGCTCCTGGTAAGTGACCAGCTTTTCTCCATGGCAGACTTTGCTCATTGAGAGAGTCAGGCACAGATGCTACCTGGGATTGTATTATAGCTAAGGACTTTTGGGAGGTGCATGATGGACAATAAGTATGCTCCTTCTTCCCTGGCAGCAAGGCTCTAGAGGAATGGCAAAATGGCCACAATGCTCTGCATGCCTGACTAATAGTGTGACTGTATGCAAAAGAGTGGGTGTCTGTGCCACTGGCTTTTGTTCTGGTCTGCATATTTCACATGTATGCAATGCCCTCTCATTCTGTCTTAGTCAATCTGGGATGCTGCAAAAGAGATGTTTCTTGACTTCCAATGGGATTATGTCCCAGTAAATTCATCACATGTTGAAAGTGTAAGGGGTAGATGCCACAGTAAAACAGGTTAAGTTACAACCTGCAACACCAGCATGTCATTTCTGAGTGCCAGTTTTTCTTTTTAAAGTTTTATATATAGCTGAAAGATAGAGAGAGGGAAGGAGAGAGGCAGCAAGCATGTGTTGCCATCTGCTGCTTCACTCTGCAAATGGCCAAATTGCCAGGGCTGGACCAAGTTCAAAGCAAGAACTCAGGAACTCTATCTGGGTCTTCCATGTGGGTGTCAGTAGCCCAAGCACTTAGGGCATCTTTTACTGCCTTCCAAGGCACATTAGCAGATAGCAGGATGAGAGGCACAGCAACCAGGACTCCAATATGTGATGGCACAATGCCAAGCCCGAGTGCTCAGGGTGACAGTTTGGGTCCTGGCCCCCAAATTACAATAACAAGAGCTGGCATTTGTGCACTTACTAGAGCTCAGGCATAGGTAGAAAATCAGAAACAGATTCCTCATGCTTGCTCCTCAGGCCTGATCCCAAGGGAGGCTAGCAGGTGCACCATTAGGGACAGCCACCTTACAATGCTGAGGTCATGGCAAACACTAGGGAGACTGACTGCTGAATAGATTGGGAAAGCTCATGGACAAACATGTGTTCCCAGAGGATGGACGGCCAGTGGCCACCCAGCATCAGAAACCAGGTATGGGAAGAGATCTCATCCTCTTCCCCAAAGAGCCTCAGATTCACCACTGTCCTGGACCCCAGGCTGCTGACATTGCATTGGATGTCTAAAAGTCCTAAACACAGCTGTGGTACACAAATATGGTACAAGCACCTGAGAAAACCTATGAAGAGCCACTTAGAGCTATGTAGACCCCATTTATGAGGACGCAGATCTAGGCATGGGGTAATCCAGCAGAGAGAAAAGGAGTGCCAGATCACCACTCTGCTGCCCACTCACTATGGTGACCCCTGCATTATATTGTTCACTTCCTCCCAGGGGACAACTGAGCACATACTCAGATGGGGACTTCTGCAAGCAGGAACTCACGATTGCAGGAAAAGTGCTGTACACATAGAACGAATCCAGATTGGATCTCTGTCACAGGCCTCCAAGTTCAGTTTTGGGGCCAGAAGTCTCAGGGCTCCCAGGGAGAGCATGGTCACAGGGAGGAAGCTGCTGGTCATGCCCTCCAAGAGGAGGCCAGTAGAGTATGCCTTTCACAGCCCACCCTCTATTCTCAAGTCCTGAGCGCTCTGTAGGCTGAGGCAGGACAGTGTGATGTTACCTGACACCATGCCTTACCAGCATAGGCCATCACAAAATCCCAAGGTCCCCTGGCAACAAATGGCCAATAAGGTGGGAGGCTGGAACCCTTATACCCCTGGAGCTGACTGCACAGCTGTGGTTTGGCCATGGGCAAGTGGGTAAAGACTTTGGAGACACAGGGACTGGGAAGGTGTGTGGTGACTGGGGAGGCAGAGGAAGGGTGTTATAATGCAGAATTAGAGGAATGCGGCAGTATTGGCAGACGGCTCTGAGACTATAGTACACAGACGTATGGAAGGGGGAGAGAGGGTGAGGAGGGGCCACTCAGAGAAGCCTTTCCAGTGCTACAAAATCAGCCTGGATTCTCTGACAGGGCAGCAATCAATACTCCTGACCTGCAGTGGACAGGCTCCAGCCAAAGCACCACTGAGGGGAAGGGTGCCGAGTCCCCACTCTCAGCTTGCTTCTCATCACAGATACCCTCTGATCTTCCTGTGGCCTCTTCTGGTCCCTTTTTGCAGGAAGGACAAGCATTGACCTTTGGAGGGAAAGGAAGACACAGGTCCCAGACTTGAGACCAATGTGAATGGCCTTGGGTAAACCCCTCAGTGCTGAGGGCAGCACCACCCAAACCAAGACAAGCTCTGAGGTCCACACAAAGCCCTAGCTAGTCAGTGCCTCACATTTCTGCCAAATGGTTCAGGATGCCGGGATCCCACTCCCCAGCTACTGCAGAGTAAAATCTTCCAGGAAAGGAAAATACTCTCCTCTTTAGAGGCTTTCTGCTCTTCAGCAACCACTGACATTGATACCTGCATCTGGGCACCAGCCTGTGAAGCAGCCTCTAACCTGATAAAAGTGGGAGGACAGAAGGTCTGCTTGGGTGGCAGACACCCACACACTAAATCTGCCCAAAATGTGTCCTGGGTGCCAGCAGTGGCCATTCTTCTGTGGCAGTTCATGCTCAGCCCTCTCACTCCAACACTTGACAATGAACTTCCAAGGTGCCAGTCCTGGGCCTGGAGAAGAAGCCAGACAGCCTCAGTCCAGCCTGGACCAGAAGGAAATGGAGGAGGGGTAAGATCAGCTGCTACAGGGGACTGACTTAGCATGCTGCCAGAGTTCTGTGAGTTCCTGGCCGCTGACCTGAGCTCTCCTCACACAAGCATGCCTACACATTTGTGGCTCAGGAAGTACTTTTTCTACATCAAAGCCTTCCTAAGAGTCTGGCCTTTGGTGATTTCAACAGGCTGATGCTGCCCAGTACCATGGTCCAGGTTCCTGACCCCGGGAAGTTCCAATGCGTTAAGAAAGTTTCCCAGCACAGCCTAAAATCCAGCTCCTGATGCTTGGGGCCTTCAGAAGCAGCTGGGAAGTTGCCACACTGTGCTGGAGGCCATGACCAAGTTGCCTGACCTCAGTCCTTCCTGGAGAGCTGTGGGCTCAAGGAGCAAGTTCTGACAGACTTTAGCCTTCATGGATAGCATTCTGCCCAAAATGGTGCCATAGTACCTGCACATCGAGTACTGCTTCATGCCCAACATCAGTGCCACTAAGATCCTGAGCATCTGAGTCATGCTGAACACCAAGACACTGGTCACGTCCAATGACAAGGAGTTGATGGCCCACCAGCCTGGTCGTCAGTGCTTGTTTCTCACCATTCAGCCATGGTGCCAGAGCAGGTTAAGTTGAGCTTCAAGCTGCTGGAGCTTCAGAGGCAGCTAGGGTGCATACAGTGTGGCATCATTCCCATGGTTGCCTGCACATTCCTAGTTCTCAACCAGCTATCCAGCTCCTCCCACAAATTCCCCATCAAGAAGACAGACAGCTGCATACTCCTGGACAAGTGCTACTAAGACAGCATACCATGAAGCCCAAACTATGCCACCAGGAGTATCAGTCCCCATCATATCAGTAAATCCAGTCCATTCCTGAAGATAAATTCTGAGAAACAAATTATCAGTATTTCTCTACTATTAAACAATATAAACAGATGAATAAAAATATGTGGAAGCATTAAAAGGATGAAATTAAAGGATTACCTACTTTTCTTTTAAAAATGTTTTATTATTTATTAAAATGCAGAGCAGCTAAGAGGGGGAGGAAGGGAGGGAGAGGTGGAGGGAAGGAAGGAAGGAGGGAGGGAAGGCGGGAGGAAGGAGGGAAGCGAGCAAGCAAGAGAGACCTTTGACCTGTTGGATCACTCCACAAATACCTACAACAGCTAGAGCTGGGCAAGGCCAGTCTGCAGGCTGCTTGCCTCAGGCCTGCTTTCACCAGACTCCCGGGGTCTGTGTGGTGACTCTGCACCTCTTGCCCCCACCACACTCCTCCTCTCAGAAGGAATCAACCTCAACATCTGGCACACCAACATGACTGAGAAAGAGACAGAATGTCAGATTCGGCAAGGTCCCCCATAGATTTCAGCAAGAAGTCCCCTTGGTGTTTTGTGTGCTGTTCAGTTCTGTGAGCGTGAGCACAGAACCCCCTCCTAAACCCCTTTCCTTATTCTTGTCCTTGGTCTAAGTGACCCCAGGTTAGGCACACACCACCCAGAAGCGTGCGCCGCTTCTTGGCTCCTCCTTTTACTTTCGGTTCGCCCGGTGAATTCGCATAAGGGACGGATCATCCTAGAATTCAGAACCAAGTCATCTTCCCTCACTCGAGAGAGGTGATGCTCCAGAGACACCATGTGGGAATACGGCCTTGACCTAACAAATCAAGTCCCCCACTAAGCACAAGACATACTTAAGATCTGATACACCACTGTCTGTTCATCTAACGTAGGGAACCCCCTGCAGAATGCCATCAGCCGCTGAGGTGCTAGGAATTTGCATTGTTATGGCAGCAGTGCTGTATGTGTCTTTCCTTTGGCTAGATTTGGCATGGCATGCTGCTCTTAAGTGCTCAAACATGGGAAAGATACCCTCCTCTCAGAATCCCTTGCAGATTACCAAACATAATGAATCTGTGAGTGATAAGAGCCTGACACTCAAGGCCTCTGACTCACAGACAACAGCTGATGACTTAGGGAGAGAGAGCTCTGACAGTGAAAATGACACGACAGCAGACAAGGTAGCAATCCCTTGTCATCCACCCCCCAAATACTTGTGGGATGAAATTAGACGACCTCGAGGCAATAACCCATCCCATCCACACCCAGTGAGGATCCCCACATTTGTGGCGGTCCCCAGGTACCCCAGGCTCTCAGGGCAGCCGCTAGAACCCATCCCACCCACATGTTTGCCGTTATTGTAGGAGTGGACGCAGAATTCAGGACCTGGGTTCCAACACTGGCAGAAAGGCTTCTGCTAACCAAGGGTCGAGGATATGCTTGTTTCTTTCCAGAGAATGCAGGACAGCCCATTTGGGTACCAGCAAGAAACATCAAGCCTGCAACTGACAGCCAACCAGAACCAGCTGAACAAGACTGATAGTCCGTCTTGTTAGCGGATGCACCTGTCCTATCATCCTTCCCTGAGAAACTGCCCATAGCCACATCCAATACTGTTTTATACCCCACTAGCTCTGGTCAGCCACTCCAATTGCCCATAGCCTGTGTGCAGTCATGCCATTCCTGATTAACATTGTTCCTCATTCCTACCCCCATCTGAGCAAGCACTCCTGTGTTCTCCCATTTTGAGCCCCAGTTATTCAATGATGGGTAAGATCCCCAGGGAGACAACCTAAGACAGGCACAGCTGCATACAGAGACCACATGGAAACGAGGTCAACAATGGTATGGCCAAGCATCATGCTTCCTGTTGCTCAAAAATAAACAAAAAGGGGGAAATGTGGTGGAATGAGAAGGCCATGCCAAGACGGCCACTGGCAACAGAAACTGCCTGGCAACAGGCTGTGATTGGATGGCTTCAGAAACTGCCTGGTAACAAGGTGTGATTGGTTAGGACATAGACCACCCCTTGACCGGATTGGCTGCCTTGGCTATATAAGCTGCTGTAGCAACTGAAATAAATGAGTCTGCAGGCTGCTTGCCTCAGGCCTGCTTTCACCCGACTTCCAGGGTCTGTGTGGTAACTCAGTGCCTCTTCCCCCCCCCCCACGCTCCTCCTCCCAGAAACCAATCCACAGCAACATCCCAGCAACCCAAAACTCCATTTAGGTCTCCCACTGGGATGTAGAGGCCCAAGTACTTGGGCCATCTTCTTCAACCCAAGGGATCCATTAACAGAAAACTGCAGCAGAAGCAGAGTAGCTGGTAATGAAACTGCAACTTTGCAATCCAATATATGACACATATGTCCCAAGTAGACACCACAATGTCCACATATTCAGAAGATCTACCTTGGCTAATACTTTGTGCTATATTAGGGAGGATATTGGCAGTGTTACCTCCATACAAATTTTTTTTTTCTCTTTTGGAGTGAATATCTATAAGTTTTAGATACCATTCCTTGGGAAATTTTTCATGGATGTGTTGCATGCTTTCTTAATAAAAACTCTTGAAATCAAACATCAAATTTTTGTTTATTTTGTTATTTCTATAAGGTGGACAAATTTCATGTATTTCAGATATACAGATTTAGCAGCATAGTGTTACTTCCTATCCTACTCTGTCCTGCCCATGCTCCCACCCTACCTCCTATGTTTCTTTTTTCTTTCTTTTAATGTTTAGAAAGTCATATTGTTCTTAAAAAATTCCTGCACAAATCAGGACATAGATAGCAGGAAAACACAAAATAAATATTAGCACTGAACTCACGGAGAGAGACACATAAAAAAGTAAGAATTCTGGCAGCAGAGTAGACAAAACACAAGAACAGGTCCCTGAACTTGAAGATTAATATTTTACTGTAATCCAGTCAGAGGGAAAAAGAAGAAAATGAAAACAAGTGAAGAAGCTTACAGGATTTATGAGGTATAATTAAGCAAATATTTATACAATAGGCATCTAAGAAACAAAAGAGATGGAGAAAGACACTACAAGCTTATTTACCAAACACCTGCACACATTCCATGTTAGCAGATGTATAGGAATCCAGATTAAATTATTTAAAAACTTTTTAAGATTTTATTTACACATGGGAGAGAGAAAAAAAAATCTTATCCACTGTTCATTACACAAATGCCGGCAATAACCAGTATTAGACTGTGGTTCAAACTAGGAGACTAAAACACACATCAAATCAACCATGTGAGTTGCAAGAACCAAATGACCTGAGCCATCACAGCTGCCTCCAGGGTCCATGCTAACAGGAAGCTGAAATTAGGAACCAGAGCCAGGTACTGTGCCCAGGAACTCCAACATGGGATATGAGTGTCTTAAATGGCATGTTAACTACTAGTATGAAAATGAGCTGCCCAACGTCACCTTGAATACAGATAGTGGATACCATCATGTCCCAGTCTCCTAGCCACTCTCCCATAGCATAACTAAATTGAGGAGATTTCTATTCCTTGGGGCCACCTTTCCTTCTGGGAACTCCTTTTTCTCTCCCTGCAACCATGATGTCCCATGATCACAACCTGCTTGGAAGAAAGGAAAGTTTTTAGAATGGCAACCTCAGACTGGCTACTGGTTATCTGAATATGCCACCATGTGCACACTCTGAGCCCCAATTCCACACTGGCATGGGAGGGTTATGAACATTCTAGCTCAATGTAGTCCCTAGGCAGAACCATTACAGTAGTAATTATCTTTTAGAGAGTCTGGGAACTGGGAGATTTGTTCCCTCTCTGGTTTGGTACTGGGGATGTTGTTCCCCTCGGTTCTGTGTTCAGGCTCCTAGAGAATCTATTCCCCTTTGTTCTCATTCTGGGGCTTCTGCCTGGAAAAATTAGATGACTATAGTCCTGTAAGCACTGTCTTTTAAGTTATCTATTTGGTCCCTTCTTTTATTTTCACTGTTGTGTTGTTCTAATCTCACCAATGGTTAATGCTACATCACATGAGGGTCTTGTGGGGAATCCCACAGGAGTTCAAAAATAGTCACATATCACTGCTTACCTGGCCAGCAGAAGATGAACTATGGAAACTCCACAGAAATGCCTAGAGTCAAACATTACCACTATCCACAAAGTTAAAGTAAAGAAAAATGGAGTCATTCATGCTAAACCAGAACCTGATGACATCACTTAAGTCAAGCTCAGCGCTTGCCAGAAAGACGCTCCTCATCAGACTGAACAGACATTTCTGGGCAGTCTGATAATCTGTGTGCTATGGACGATAACCTCGAGTTACCTTCCTACTCGCTGGGTGATTCGATGCACCCCAAGAATGAGTGGGAGACACTGTGGCCTAGGCATTGGATTGGTGGCACTCTGGGAAACTCCCAGAGAGAACACAACTGATTGGTGACCCCTACTGGAGACTCCCCCTTCAGAGTGACAAGGATAAGAGGAGAGCCTTTTCCACTGCTCTCCATCCTCTCGAGGATCATGGCCTGGTGTGTGTGAACCTCTGGATCTCTACACATTTGGAGCTGAAGAGCCAGCTCACTAGGCCCCTTGCTAAGTGACACAAGGTGACTATGGGATTAAACTCTAGAGGAGCTGCCACCTCGCCACCTCACCTGGACACTTTATCAGCCTGCTGCCAGACCTGACTGCAGAGCTGGACCAGGCCTCTCAGCAGGGGACCTCTCCATCTTCTCATCTTGCCACCCACCTGGGAACTCCAAGCCCATTGCCCAGAATGACAGCCATCCCACGACTCCCTGCCTGTAAGTGACTGATCCGAGATCCATCTCTGCCGAGACATTTAGCTTTGGACATTGAACACTGACTCTTTTTCATCACTGTGATACAAGCCTTGAAAACACAGGTTTTATAAATGACGTTAGGCATGTATGATGTAATGTAAATATGCTTTGACCCTATGACTAAAAATAATGTTAGATACCTTGCTCTACATATACTATTATAATTGGATATACCCTCAAAGTTACTTTAGCACTGTAAACTGTGATCTGTAGATTAATGAATAAGCTCAAGTAGTATTATTGATATTAATGGCATTAGTGTTAAGATTTAGATTCAGTAATTCTTTAGTATTGCCATTAATAGAAAATGTTATCATAGTAGTTGAGTTACCTTTTTAAGTGTTAGTAGTTGGGTCAAGTACTAGTAGTTAAGTATTGTTATAATAGTTAAGTATACTGATAGTGAGTGATAAGTACCTTGATACTGAGGAGTGTGTTAACAGTGATACTGATACGTGTATTGACCTTAATGAGCATATTGATAAGTAGTGTGATATAACCCATGGTGTGTAATCAATAAAGTCTTTCATTGTAAAGGCAGCCTTATGGGCTTGTGTTCCTTTTTAGTTCTAGACTGAAAAGGGAATGATAGGGAAAAGAATAAAGGAAGGTCAGAGAGGTTATGAGCACATCACAAAAGGCTTACAAGGGACACTGTTGTAAGAAAAATTTGTGTATGATGAAATTGAGCATAATTTAAAAGATACTATTTACAAAATTTTCCCAAACAATGAACATTAACATTAACATTACACCAACATAAAATTAAAATCTAGTCCTCTGTTGAAGAAACAAGGTTTTCTCTTAGTAAGAAAGTTTGCTTATATTTTGAGGCTAACTTCTGTTTCTTAAATCCCTTTAACAGCCACCTATACTGCACTGCACTTTTCCATTTTTACACTTTACATTTAATGGGTGACTCTACGCCTGGACTTCACAATCATTTCCTGTAGGGCATTTTCTTCCCTAGTTCTGACTGTAGTCTGAACGGACAGCTGAGGTAACAGGATAAACTGATCCTTTACTGTGGCTTTACCATTTGGTACCAGGCCAAGGCAACAAATATGTAGTGCTTTATTTAGGTCATTTCTTGATTTGCTATTTGTGAAATTTGGACTGTTTGGACACAGCCGAATTTCAAAGGAGTTATTATTTTGGAGTATCTTCGTATTTTAAAATATTTCAGAGTGCATCGCGCCCCCTCCCGGCATCCTTTGCGGGTAAACAGTCATGGCTGATGAGGAAGTCGCGCAGGACGCCGCGCGCGACTTGGGCAACCACCTGCCGCTGCTGCCTGCAGAGAGTGAGGATGAAGATGAAATGGAAGTTGAAGACCAGGATAGCAAAGAAGCCAAAAAGCCAAACATCATCAATTTTGACACCAGTCTGCCGACATCCCACACATTCCTGGGCGCTGACATGGAGGAGTTCCACAGCTGGACCCTGCACGACGACGACGACAGCTGCCCGGTGATCCCGGTGCTGCCACAGGTGGTGATGATCCTGATCCCCGGGCAGACGCTGCCGCTGCAGCTCTGGCACCCTCCGGAAGTAAGCATGGTGCGCAATCTCATTCAGAAAGACCGCACCTTTGCCGTTCTCACCTACAGTAATATGCAGGAGAGGGAAGCCCAGTTTGGAACCACAGCTGAGATCTACGCCTACCGAGAAGAACAGGACTCTGGGATTGAGATAGTGAAAGTGAAAGCGGTCGGCAGACAGCGGTTCAAAGTCCTCTAGCTCAGGACTCAGTCAGACGGAATCCAGCAAGCTGAAGTGCAGATTCTTCCCGAGCGTGTGTTGCCTTCAACCATGTCTGCAGTTCAGTTAGAGTCTCTCAGTAAGTGCCAGATATTTCCTTCAAAACCCGTCTGGTGGGAAGACCAGTGCTCGTATACATGGTGGCAGAAATACCAGAAGAGAAAGTTTCATTGTGCAAATCTGACTTCGTGGCCTCGCTGGTTGTATTCCTTGTATGACGCTGAAACGCTTATGGATAAAATCAAGAAACAGCTCCGTGAATGGGATGAAAATCTAAAGGACGATTCTCTTCCTTCAAATCCAATCGATTTTTCTTACAGAGTAGCTGCTTGTCTTCCTATTGACGATGTATTGAGAATTCAGCTCCTTAAAATTGGCAGTGCTATCCTACGACTTCGCTGTGAGCTCGACATCATGAATAAATGTACTTCTCTTTGCTGTAAACAATGTCAAGAAACAGAAATCACCACCAAAAATGAAATATTCAGTTTATCCTTGTGCGGGCCAATGGCCGCCTACGTGAACCCCCACGGCTACGTCCATGAGACTCTCACGGTGTACAAGGCTTGCAAACTGAACCGGATTGGCCGGCCATCTACAGAGCACAGCTGGTTTCCTGGGTACGCCTGGACGGTTGCTCAATGCAAGATCTGTGCGAGCCACATTGGATGGAAATTCACAGCCACCAAGAAAGACATGTCACCTCAGAAGTTTTGGGATTTAACTCGATCCGCTCTGTTGCACACAATCCCAGACACTGAAGATGAACTGAGCCCAGACAGGGTGATCCTTTGCTTGTAAACAGTTATGGTAGGGATAAAGTCACTAACAAATTGGTGTTCTCAATCAGATCTGCTGCCTCACCTAGAGGGTACGGTTAGGTCAGCACACTTGGGACAGACAGATGCACTCCAGGCACAAATGAGACCCTACCTACGTAATCCTCGGAGTGCAGGAGGCCACCAACGGGGTGCAGGGCGAGTCATCTTGTCTGGCCCCAGCCCTTGGCTTGCCCCGCTGGCCCGGTAGCTCAGGGCCGTTGTCCTGTGGGCTCTGCTGTGCCGGGCAGGAAGAGATGGCTCCACGCTGCTGCAGACGAACAGGGTAAAAGCCAGGTGCCAAGCACAAGGTGTGTCCCTTCTGGAAGGCAAGGTGACAAATGCTGTTTTAAATAGACTTCTTTTTCAGTTTCCTTTCGCTTCTCTGAGATACTAATTTGTAAATTTTGAAAATATTAAAGAGTAAGATATGTCATGTGAACCCCCAAATAAAGTTTCCATTTCCTGTGTTGGTTAGTGACAGCACAGTGCCCGTCCCAACACAGCCCTATTTAATGTCTGTACAACGTCCATAAGTCAGCTGTTAAACCTAAATGTGTTCTTTAAAAGTCATGTGAAATACTGCTCTTACAGGCTGTGTAACACCCTAGCTGCTTCAGTGGATGCTTTCACACATGTGAGTAATTCACTTTGGCTTTACTGACTGAAAAATCCAACCAGGAGAAATGTTGAATCAAAGTACCGCATCAGGACGCCGCTAGATGGTCCCGTTTTTTATCAGGAGTGCGTTTCCACCCCTCAGAAGGCCGTGCTGGGCAGCCCTGGTGGTCAGGCTTACCCTAAATGGATTCCCCAGACCCTCACCCACTTGCAGTGAGCGGCACCACTTCCAGAGCTCAGTGTCTGATGCCATCTACTAGCACCTGGTAATAAAATGTTCTGCTCCCTCCAAAAAAAACATTTCAGTGCTCACTTTATAACTATGTTTAAATGTGGTTATAAGTAGTTAAATCACCTTGACTAGAAGGATGGATGTTATTTCACAATGAAAAGGGATCCTATTTTGAGTAGATATTTTAAGCACTTTTTTTTATGTCTTTGCATCTTTTTTTTTTACTTTTATTTAGCAAATATAAATTTCCAAAGTACAGCTTATGGATTACAATGGCTTTTTCCCCCCATAACTTCCTTCCTGCCTGCAACCCTCCCAACTCCCACTCTTTTAACCTATTTAACAGACTTTCTCAAAACCCAAGTTCTAAATTTCTTTCATTTTGAATTTTCCAGCAAAGTCCCTAGAGATGTGAAAGAATGTATCTCTCTTCTTGTAGAGAAAAATAGCTAATCAGACTCTTAAGATTGTTTTGAAAATACTGTCAAGTTGTAAAATGATGCTAAACTTTAAGTAACATTCATATTGTCATGTCACTAATATAACTGTTCTGAGGATTACAAAAATTTATATAAGTCTGCTGGTCCTGTTGGGTTGTTGCCATGGTGGTAACCCTGATGAAAAAGATGTGCCCAAGGGCCTTTCCCAAATCTTTGAGCCTGCCCTATCTACCTCAGGCCCAGAGGCCTAAAAGGGACAGAAGTTTAATAAACTTCTTCATGTGTCTTCTAAAGTACTGTATGCTACAAAAATAACTGATCTCCTTGTCAGCTGCCCCAGACTTGAAATCCAATATAAAATTCAGATGATTTCAGAAGGCATGGACTGGGGCCTAGAACCAAGAAGTTAAACCTAAGACGACAAGTACCAGTATCACAAACCTAAGGGTTATCTCTTATCCCAAAGCAAGTGAAAAGTTAGGGGGAGAAGTGGCATAAAGACACAGGTCTCTGTGTGTAACACATCTTTAAGCATCTTTTGCAGGGCAGGATGAGTGGCAACAAATTCTTTCAGTTTCTGTTTGCTATGAAAAGTCTTAATTTCACCTTCATTCACAAATGAGAGCTTTGCAGGATAGAATATTCTGGGCTGGCAGTTTTTCTCTCTTAGTACCTGGGCTATGTCTCGCCATTCCCTTCTAGCTTGTAGGGTTTCTGATGAGAAGTCTGCTGTGAGTCTAATTGGAGATCCTCTAAGAGTAATCTGACGTTTCTCTCTTGCACATTTTAGGATCTTTTCTTTGTGTTTCACTGTGGTGAGTTTGATTACAACATGTCGTGGTGAGGACCTCTTTTGGTCATGTTTATTAGGGGTTCTATAAGCTTCCTGTACTAAGATGCCTCTGTCCTTCTCCAAACCTGGGAAATTTTCTGCTAGTATCTCACTGAAAATGCCTTCTAATCCTTTCTCCCTCTCCATGCCTTCAGGAACTCCTAGAACCCGAATGTTGGGTTTTTTAATAGTATCCTGTAGATTCCCGACAATATTTTTTAGATTTCTGAATTCTTCTTCTTTTCTTTGGTTTGCCTGTTTCCTTTCCTGTTCTCTGTCTTCTAAGTCCGATATTCTCTCTTCTGCTTCGCCCATTCTGTTTTTAAGGCTCTCTAATGTGTTTGTCATTTGATCTATTGAATTCTTCATTTCATTATGATTTCTCGTCACTATCAGAGTTTCTTGTTCCACTAATTGTTTCATTTCATTTTGATTCCTCCTTAATATTTCACTTTCACGAGAGAGATTTTCTATCTTGTCCATGAAGGATTTCTGTAGTTCAAGAATTTGTTTTTGAGAACTTCTTAATGTTCTTATCAATTTTTTGAGATCCACTTCTTGCATTTCTTCTATCTCATCATCTTCAAAATCTTGCATTGGGGTGTCTTTTTCATTTGGGGGCGTCATAGTGTCTTCCTTGTTCTTGTTACCTCGATTTTTGCATTTGTTGTTTGGCATGTTGGAGATATTTGGTTTCTTCACTGTGGTGTTTTTTCTTGTTACACTATGGTTCTATATTAAGTGGACTGTCTGCTTTCGGTGGAGCCTTAGAGGCTTGAGATGAGTGTGGACTGAGAGCTGTGTTTGGTTCCTCAGGGCTGAGGGTGTGTCAAACATGGTCACCAATATGAAAGAAGGTAAAGGAAGGAAACCTCACAGTAAAAGATCACAGGAAGCTCAATTTCTCTTTGACATAGAATTAAACTCTGATGCTCTGTTAAAGCAATGTGTTAAAGTAATCTATTATGTTCTCTTGATGTCTGTTAAATTCTAGTTGTTCAAAAACAGCTGCATTTTTATTAAGAGCTATGGGTTATGTAAATATGTGCTTATTTTCAAAGATTTGAATAATCACCTCGTAAGAAGATCAAATTTGGTCTATGAGTTTATAATTTTAAACATGGCGACTTAAAGTCTTTTGTCATCCACAGTTATATATGATGTGCTGCTCATAAAACTAAAGCGTTTTTGGTTCTGTGTGTAGCTGTCCTCCTATAGGTTCCTATGGACTTTTTCCAGCCACTTCCATTGTATTCAGTACTTTGGGATGGCTCTGTAAACAGATGAAGCCAATAATGTATTAACAGTACCAACTGAGAGAAAGTATGGTTAACTGAGGTTACTAAAAAAGCAATTCAAATCAATTGGCAATCTACAAAAAGAGTTAAAGATTTTAAAAGCTATTATTAAAAATGCTATATTGGTCTATTATGCTATGTTATATGTGTGTACATATTGTATGTCCACATGGGGAAATTTTATTAAGAGTTTTATTTTAAATGGCTTATAGATAAGATTGTCCATAAATTTAAGCTGCTAAAATCAATCAAGGATACATTTTAATTTGTGGGACCTGAATCTGTGTATCATATGTTTTAAACTTGTTGGTAGAAAGAAACTAAAAACATTTTATATGGTTGTGCTTAAGTTTACTGGTTAAACAAACTACACCATGTTAGATATTTAAGAGGTGTTTTCAAATACATGATTCTTAAAATCTATAGAAGGCATTGGACCTTCTGGTAAATGTTTTCTTAAGTTGTTATCTAATGGTTGAAACTGTTTGCTAAGTATTCATGTGATATTGCTATTGTCAGCAAGCGATCTAGGACTTGCTCCCTCATTTCTCTATTCTAAGCCCAACTTCTTCTTTCATTTCTCTATTCTCTTCAAGGTAGGAAACTAATTCTATTATGAAGGAATCTGTAGGATGCACAATTTAATCTTTAGACCTTATGAAAGAGATGGCTAACATTTTTCTGTAATAGCATAGCCAAAATAAGAACTTAAATAATAATCTCATAGCTAGATTCACTTGGCCATCAGCGAAGTATACAGTAAGTAGAAAAAACCTGCCTTTCAGACCAAAGGGAAAGGAAGTTTTAAAGTGAGAATATAATTTTCCTCATGGGCATTGTCTACCTTAGAAAAACTACTACAGAACATGCCTGTGACTATAGACTTGTAGTTCAGGCCACCGAAGATTAGAGATGGGACACGGGCACTCCCTCGACTTGCATCCTCTGGTCTGCTTTAACACAAACCAGAAGGAAAAGAAAGCTAGGCATCAGAAGCAATGGGTGGCAGGCCTATTAATGGCTGATCTGTACAGTGATCTGCCCTCAAGGAGACCCAACAGGCCAGTCCACTGCAGTGGCTTTCAATGTGGTAAGCCTGTGCTTCAGCAGAAGTCAGCTTGTGAAGAGCCCTGGCAGCTCTGCCAAGAGTTGGATCACTGGAAATGGACCTGCCCTGGAGTCGAAGGATGCCCAGGTCAGAGCCACAGATCTTATTGGCTCTAAGCTGAAAAGCCCTTCACTCAGCCCAACTTCCAAAGTGACCACTGCAGCTGAGGGTGTGGTCAAGTAGGGTCAGCAACATTGCAGGCAGAACTGTAAATTTCTTGTTAGAGATGCCCCCTGCCTTTACCTGGCCAGCTCTCCTCCCAGCCCAGCCAAGTCATGAAAGTCAACAGAGTGCCTTCCCCTAGGAGGATCACACATCCCTTAGGATATACCCCATGTGAAGAGATAGATAGGTCTGGGCCTCTTAACTTACAAGGCCTAAAGCCCAACAGATTATTATCAAGCCCCTTCTATCAGGTTCTATTTGCCTCTCAATCAGAAAACTTAATTGTAGCTTAGACAGCACCTTTCTTAGCTCCTCTAAGAATGACTCTGTCCTTTGTTCTAGACCCTGTCTAGCGTACTTGGGCCTCATTCCTTTGTAATCATAACCTCTACTCTACCTCCAATGGCTCTACTCCCAACCTGTGTGTACTGATGGTCCTCTTCCCCATTTAATGCTGTATAATTGTTCAAACCTGGGAAATGCCACTCTTAGGATCATTGGTTACTATCCTCACTCTGTCTTTTATGACCTTGTCTAAATATGATCAGAGTCGGCAAACTTGGAAAGCTTCCATAGCCTTGGCAACTCATGACGAGAGCCTAGGGTGGTTACTGGCGCCATAAACTAGAGTGTCAATTTGTTGGGTCAACAACAGGAGCCACTGTGCACTTGCTCCTCATGTGGGATCTCTGTCCTTAATGTGCTGTACATTGTGATTTGATGCTATAACTAGTATTCAAACAGTATGTTTCACTTTGTGTGTCTATGTGAGTGCAAACTGTTGAAACCTTTATACTAAATTGATCTTCTGTGTATAAAGAGAATTGAAAATGAATCTTGATGCAAATGGAAGGGGAGAGGGAGCGGGAGAGGGGAGGGTTGCGGGTGGGAGGGAAGTTATGGGAGGGGAAGCCATTGTAATCCATAAGCTGTACACTGGAAATTTATATTCATTAAATAAAAGTTTAAAAAAAAGACACAGGTCTCATGTAAAGATCCATGAGGGTGCTCCAGATGGAAAGGAAATTTAAAACGTATGACGCTTCTATAGCTATGTGAGAAGTTCTCAAATGCACATCCATATAGCAATATATATAGGGCATTTTAAAACTTTAATTAAAATCATCTGACAGTAACTGTTCAGAGGGATGAGGTGATGTTTCAGTACATGTTGTAAACACTGTATAATGTCCAATCAGAGTCAATGTATTTCTCTCTTCAAGCATTTTATGTACACTTCTGCAAAGCTTAAACAGTACTGTTAACGACACAGAACATGAACTTTCTTCCACAAGAAAAGCTTGGCTTCAAGCCTAAGCATTTCAGAGTCTGCGAATTCCACACCATTAGGGAAATTGAGTATTTCTGCAACCTTAAATCCATGAAACACTTTCCTCTGTTGAACTCATGCCCTTTGTGTTCCAGGTTTGGTATCAAGTGCAGCTTAAAAATTCAAGTTAATCGGAGAGTTTCAATGGTACTGGGGAGCAACAGATTAAGCCACCCTTGGGATATCCTCATGCCCTGTCAGAGTGCATTGGATGGAATCCTGGTCCTGCTGCTGATCCAGCTTCCTGTGAATGCACACACACTGGGAAGGCAGAAGCTTAAGCCTCAAGCACTTGGGTACCTGACACACACAGGAGACCCAAAATGAAGATCCTGGCTCCTGGCAGAGTTAAGCCTGATGTGGCTCTGACAATTGTGGGCATATAGGGCATTAATCATGGAACAGAAGAAGTCCTCTCTCTCCTCTTTTGCTCTTCTACATTAATGAATGAAGAATTAAATAAATAAAATACTTTTAAAATATCTATTTATCTGAAAGGCAAAGTTAGACAGAGAGGGGGAAATAGAGATATTTTCCACCTGGTGGTTCACTCCCCAAATGGCTGCAGTAGTCTGAGCTGGGCCTGATCCGAAACCAAATGCCAGGAGTCAGGAGCTTCTTCCAGGTCTCCCCCATGGACAGCAGGGGCCAAAGGACTTGGGCCATCTTCTGCTGCTTTCCCAGACACATGAGCAGGGAGCTGGATCAGAAGTGGAGCAGCAGGGACTTGAACCAGTGCTCATATGAGATGCAGCACCACAGGGAGAGGCTTTACCTGCTGTGCCAAAGCACTGACCCCAATAAAACACTTTTAAAAGATAATAAGAAACACCCCTGGCTATGGGCTGGGACAGATGTGCAGCCTTGTTAGTATTGGCTGAGCCCTGGAATGGACTGATGTCATCAATAGGTCACAGAATGCTGCTGAAGCCTTGGCGATGACTTGAAACCTAACAGTCCTGATGCTGTACTCAGCACGAGGCAGGATGGCCATCAGCTGATGAGAGTCTCTCGTATGATTTGTTTTCCTTGAACTTTTGCAGTTCAATCTTCACCACTATCTTCTAATTCCCTGAGAGCACAGCTGTGGGTAGAAGTTACCTGATCTGAGTAACTCCCCAAACGGACGAACCATGAAGCAGAAAAGAAAATGCAAGGAAAGCACATGCTCCCCACCAGCTGCAAGATGCCACGAGGTGGGTATTGGGCTGTTCTCTGTGCACAGGGTGATGAGGAATTGCCTCCCAAGGAGGTGGGGACGATTTGGAGTGGTGTTGGAGGAGCAGAGGAGACAGGGAAAGAGGAAGAGGGGCTGGGAGTGAAGGAGGGAAAAAGGGACAGCTGTGTGTGTGCATGTTATGGTTTTTTAGCAGGGTACAGATTTCTGTCTTTCTTTTTTTTTTGTTTGATAGGCAAAGTGGACAGTGAGAGAGAGAGACAGAGAGAAAGGTCTTCTTTTCTGTTGGTTCACCACCCAATGACTGCTGCGGCCGGCGTGCTGCAGCTGGCGCACCGCGCTGATCCAAAGCCAGGAGCCAAGTGCTTATCCTGGTCTCCCATGGGGTGCAGGGCCCAAGCCCTTGGGCCATCCTCCACTGCACTCCCGGGCCACAGCAGAGAGCTGGCCTGGAAGAGGGGCAACCAGGACAGAATCCGGCGCCCCGACCGGGACTAGAACCTGGTGTGCCGGCACCACAGGCAGAGGATTAGCCTATTGAGCTGCGGCGCCGGCCCAGATTTATTTCATACAAGCTCAATGACCATGTCTCTTCTCATAACTCAGTGCATAATATTAAGCAATGTGTGGGTGGTACAAATGATTGAATTGAAGAGACTGTATATCAAGGACCTTTGCTCCATTTTAGGCATCTCAAATTTACACCACTATGATCAACCACCTTGGTACTCTTTGGAAAAGACAGTGGCCAAAGAGACAAAAGCTGATATCAAGGAATTGGAATGCTACAGCCACCACCCCACTCCATCTGTGTCCTCTGACATTGGTAAGGGGGCAGAAAGACAGCTGAAGGTTGGCAGATCAGTGCAATGAGAGGGAGGAAAGCTGTAGGCACTAAACTCTCCAACAGCAATCATAAAATCCTAATGTCCACAATATAGGACACGTTGCTGAGATGAAGAGCATCACAAAAATATAAATAACATAAGAAATGTGGTTAAATAATTGTCACACTCTTAACAGAGGTTTTACAAAATGTATTTTAAAATGTATTTCAGGTGAACACATTTAATGTATTTCATAGGTACAGATTTAGGAACACAGTGATACTTCCCACTCCATCCTCCCTCTTGCTCACACTCCATCATTCCTACAAATACCTGTCTAATTCCCTGTCTTAATTTTCAAAATGATCTATTTTTAGTTTCCTTTATACTCATATGATTAACTCAAAGTAAATAATTCAACAAATATTAAGAAGGGAACACTGTTCCTCAACAGAAGAGATAAAAGCTGTGAAAAATCAATGAATCTCAAAATGTCAAATTCATTCATATGCATCACATTTTTGTTACAACAGATATGGGAAAGCATATGATAGCTATCCTTTTGTAACTGGCTTGTTTCACTAAGTATGATGGTTTCCAGTTGCATCCACCTAGTTGCAAAACACAGTATTTTCTTCTTTTTTATGGCTGAATTGTATTCTACTACATATATATATATATATTCCACAGTTGTTTTATATATACATAATATATGTGTATATGATTGTTATATATGTTATATATACATATATATGAATGATATATATAAAATATATACATATATGTATATGATTATATGTTGTTATATATTATATATCATTATATGATTTTAAATATATAATTACTTGTTATATGTGATTGTTTATATAGTTATATTTATTATATACGAACATTTATAGTTATATATTGTTATATATAGTTAATATATATAATTGTTCTATACATATATGTTAAGTATATATGTATACATATATATTGCTAAATATATATGATTGTATTTTGTTGTATACATTATATAATATTATATATATGTTAAATATATATATATAATTATTATTTATATAACAATCTTTATCCAGTATTCAGGACATCTGGTTTGACTCCATATCTTAGCTATTGTGAATTGAGCTGCAATAAACATGGGGGTACAGATAACATTTTTTATGCTGATTTCATTCTCTTTGAGTAAATTTTGAGGAGTAAGATTGTTGAGTCATATGGTATATTTATTTTCAGCTTACTGAGGTATCTCTATACTGTCTTCAATAGTGTCAGTACTATTTTCCATTCCCACCAACAATGGATTAGGGTAGATTTCTCCCCATATTCTTGCCAGCATTTGTTGTTAGTTGATTTCTGTCTGAGATCCATTGCAAAGGGCCGGCACTGTGGTGCTGCAGGTAAGGCCGCCACCTGCAGTGCCAGCATCCCATATGGGTACCAGTTTGAATCTCAGCTGTTGTACATATTATATGGGAAACCCAGGAAGGATGCTGCCCCCAAAAGAGAGTGCAAGAGTGCAAGAATTGACCTATGCTGTGAAGATTCCTAGAGAAGCCAGCCTCTCCAATGTGTCCACACGAGACCTCCTCACTGAGAGTGAGGGCAGCACAGACGTAGACAGCAAGAGTAGGAGCTTTGCAGCTCTGGAGGAGAGTTTCCGGGGAAGCCCTCCTGAGTGGCTTGCAGCACCTGAGAGAGGCTTGAAATGCATGGGCTGCTGCAGAGTCTTCCCCAGCTTGGGCTGCCTTCAGGAGCACGTGCGGCATGGGGTCAAGGAGGGCTTTAGCTGCCGTGTTTTCCGTCTTGCTTATGCCTGGATAAAAAACAAACCAAAGGAAGAAGATGAAGAGGAGAGGAAGTCCACCAGGAAGACCACATCTGGATGGACTAAGCTCTGATGTTTTGAGACGCTTCTAAGCAGCATGGGAAGCAACCTTTATGTACCTAAGTCATCAGCAGTGGGCAGAAGACTGTTGTCCACTGGGCAAGAACTTAGGGAGGAGAGGACTCGGGAAATTCTCATTTCTCTGCCCACGTTGAGTTCATGACTATGCCTCCTCAATCCTTTGATTTATTCTCCATTTGAACACCTGGATGATAATCTCGCACTGCAGACCAGATATCACCCTGCCTTTATTCCACTTAATCGTCACCCCCCCAAAGTATACACACATACAAACATCCATGAAGGCAAGCTTGATTCCAGGAAGTAAAATGAAATAGAACTGAAACCTTTCAAACTCTAATAGACTTCTCTCTTACACTCATCCCCACCTAATCCCTCAATATTCTTTGCTAGGAATTTGTTAAGACTGCTTTTTATAAATATATTTCTGTTTTAACTATTAATTTAGTGAATATCTTATAAAGTCTAAATACATTTTAGTTTCTGCCTCTAGTAGCCTGAGTCATTTACTGTCCTTTGTCATCTCGTGTACCTTAATTGATGCACACTGCCTTTAACACAGCTGCTCCCTCTAGTTTCATATGTGACATAAAACAACCGAGGTAAGGGTAGCACATTAAACTATCAGAATTAATGTTGAAACAGGAAGGGATTAAATGTGTACTCAATGGACCAGGGAAGCTACTGACAAGGTTTGACTGTCTGAACACAGTGACTGCACTGCAGTACAACAGGCCTGCACTTAGGTCTAACCTGACCTTAGCTCTGTAAACATGAACATCATAGGCAGCCACCTGAGCCCCAAGAATGCTGTCTCTTAGAAGCAAGGAGCACACACTCAACTAAGGCTTATTTTTGCCTCCATACAAAACAACTTACCCAAGTCTTCCTCATGGGGGAAGTATCTTCTAGAAAAAGTCTTGGAGACACAGGTGGATGAATTCCTGCCAGCAGGCCTGCCTGTCCTGTATGCAAGGGAAACTGCTAGCATTGACCTTCGACATGTCGCTGAGCTTGATCCCTGCCCTTTGGAGCTCAGGATGGTTGGCAGCCAGGCCATATTCTTCAGGATTTGGGGGCAGGCCAGTGACAGCCATCCCTGTTCACTTGCTCCAAGGCTCCTGTGGGAGGAGGAGACAAACTGGGCTGCAGGAAGGGGTGCTGGCCCAGTGGGAGGTGGAGGACATTAGGCATCAGTGTTTGCATGAAGGGCACAGTTGCAGCTCCACAGTCAGAAGGGGCCCTTGATGGCCACAGGAGCCACTGGCAAGGATGGCAGGCACCGTCACACAGTCAGCCCATGGCAGCAGGTAACTCTTTAAAATATTGGGGAATTCTGTACTGTCTAAACATAGTTCATGCATTCTGTTTCCTTTAACATTTACAAAACCTGCTTTGGGAGAGGAATATTAAGTCTACTTTAAAGCTGAAAAGAGTTGAGGATCAATTATTACCCATAGTCACAGAGCTAGCAAGCAGCAGAGGGAAACTCAGTCCCAGTTCTTCCTGGTTCCAAGTCCATAGCACCTTCAATAAGACCATATGTGGCATGCTCAGATCCAGGCACACGAACATAGGACATGCTATATAATCATCAGGTCACATGCAGCATTAAACACGTAAGTAAAACTTTTTTTTTTTTTGGACAGGCAGAGTGGACTGTGAGAGAGAGAGACAGAGAGAAAGGTCTTCCTTTATCGTTGGTTCACCCTCCAATGGCCACTGTGGCTGGCCCACCACGCTGATCCGAAGGCAGGAGCCAGGTGCTTCTCCTGGTCTCCCATGGGGTGCAGGGCCCAAGGACTTGGGCCATCCTCCTCTGCACTCCCGGGCCACAGCAGAGAGCTGGACAGGAAGAGGGGCAACTAGGACAGAATCCGGCACCCCAACCGGGACTAGAACCCGGTGTGCCGGTGCCGCAAGGTGGAGGATTAGCCTATTGAGCCGCGGCACAGGCCAGTAAGTATAACTTTTTTTTTTTAAGGCAGAGTGGACAGTGAGATAGAGAGAGCAAAAGGTCTTCCTTTGCCGTTGTTTGGTTCACCCTCCAATGGCCACCGCGGCCAGCGCGCTGCGGCTGGCACACAGCGCTGATCCAAAGGCAGGAGCCAGGTGCTTCTCCTGGTCTCCCATGGGGTGCAGGGCCCAAGCCCTTGGGCCATCCTCCACTGCACTCCCTGGCCACAGCAGAGAGCTGGCCTGGAAGAGGGGCAACCAGGACAGAATCCAGTGCCCCGACCGGGACTAGAACCTGGTGTGCCGGCGCTGCTAGGCAGAGGATTAGCTTATTGAGCCGCAGCGCCGGCCCAGTATAACTTTTCATATCAATATTCCACGGGATGTCAAACTTTTTCTGGAAAAGCTAGATGAACTCAATGCCCTGTCCCTGGCTCTCCTAATGGTTTTTAAAAATTGTATTGGTTCGTCTTTATCACTTAGCATATAACAGTAACAATAACACACAGAACTTCTTCAGAAACATTATCTTAAAGAGATAAGAACATGTTTCGCAGATTCCCATCTTAATCACCATAGTTACACAACTCACTCAGTTGTACTGCGTATTTAGCTGATCCTATATAAAATGGAGATAACAGCAGAACCTCTTTTATTAGACTGAGGGTTCAGTGTGTCCACATAGGCAAGTGCTTCATATGGGTTCTGTCTGGCTCCAAGCATGTACATACCACATCACCATTACTGAGAAAAAATGTGTCTGACTAAGATAGTTTGAGTCAGAAGAAAAGCACATCCTTGTTCCTTCCTAAGTTCAAATTACACTTATATCTTTTTGTCAAATGATACGATCTGGGGGCCAGTGCTGTGGCGCAGCTGGTAAAGCCGATGTCTGCAATGCCAGCATCCCAAATGAGCGCTGGTTCAAGTCCCAGCTGCTCCACTTCTGATCCAGCTCTCTGCTATGGCCTGGGAAAAAAGTGGAGGATGGCCAAAGTCCTTGGGCCCCTGCTCATGTGCAGGAGATCTGGAAAAAGCTGCTGGCTCCTGGCTTTGGATTGGTGCAGCTCTGGCCCGTGGGGCCATTTGGCAGCGAAGCAGCTGATGAAGCACTTCTCTCCCTGACTCTCTCTCTCCATGTAACTCAAATTTCAAATAAATAAATCTTTAACAAAAATGATAGGATCTGGACTCAGTTTACCTGTGTGTAATTTATCATCTGGACAAGGGAACACATGGTGCTGTTGTCAATTATTTGAGTATCTGGAAATGGAGTTAACCCACCTGGGGTAAGTGGGAATGAAGAAAGAACTCTGTCCCAGGTGAAAGGCTGCCAGGAAGAGGGATTTTGTGGCACCAATGAAAGTAGGAGCTGTCTGCAATGAGGGGAAGCTGCTTGGGTAGGTCTGCTTTTCTCATCCTATGTGCACAGGCCCAAGTGTGCTCACTGTGACTGCTGTTGAGCACTCTGAGACTAGTGAGAGGCTTTAGCTAATTCTTTTCTAAAAGCTCCTTTGAGTGGCACAGTGTAAGCTGCTGCCTGCTCGGCCAGCAACCCATATGAGCACCAGTTCAAGTCCCTGTTGCTCCACTTCTGACTGGCTCCCTGTTAATGTACCTGGGAAACCAGTGGAATTTGGCCCATGTACCATGGAACCTGCCACCCATATGGGAGTAACAGATGAAGTTCCAGACTCCTGCTTTAGCCTGGCCCAGTCCTGGCCATTGCAGCTATTTGGGCAGTATATCAACAGATGGAAAACTCACTCTCTCACTTTCTAGCTCCTCTGCTCTCTCTGTCTTTTTCCCTCCTCCCCCCTTTTCTGCCTTTAAGATAAATTAATAAATAAATCTTTAAAACATCATTTGAAAGAGTGGGAGTTTAGGATTCTGAGTCTGATACTCTTTTTTTTTCTTTGTTAGCTTTTATTTGGAATATTTTCTAGTTCTGTTTTTATAGTGAATGCATGTAATTTTATAGTTGGTGAGGGAGTGATGCTGAGGTTTTTAAAATTTTATGTGAGGTATACTAATTTCATATATATATATATATATATATATATATATATATAAATATAAATTTGGGAACATAGTAACACATACCACCCAAAACTCCCTCCTGCCCATGCTCCCATCATTCCTCATCCTTCCTCTCTTATTTCCTTACAATTTTTATAATTATCTACTTTCAGCTTACTTTATACTCATAAGAGTAACTCTGATCTAAGTAAAGAGTTCAACAAATAGTAAGAAAAAAAATCTATTCCTCAACACTAGAGACAATATTCTAATTTATTAAACACCTTTTCATTTAGGAATTTAACTATAACTTCTTATAAATTATGATTTATTCTTGGCATTCAGGGATTTTATACTTGAAAATACATCTACTTGCCAAAATTTATTAATAAGCTACATTCAGTATTCACAGCAATTTCATGGTCATGTTCAACCAAGCAGAGAAGCAAAAAATTTGATTCATCTGATGAACACATTCAATGAGGTTAAAGGAGGCAATATTTTCCCTTGTTTTAGTTTTCATGATGCAATCTATGTACTTTTCATTTTTTAGATAGTTTCTAGACACACAATAGTTGTACATATTTATGAGGAACACTGTAATATTTTGATACATGCATATGAATAATATATTTGATGCTATGTTTTTTTCCAGAGAGTTGTGCTTTTTCTTATTAATTTCACGGTTTAAAATTATAGCGCTGAGGCATTGTTAAGTGTTCCTAAATGCTGGAATACAGTGATGTGCCTTATGGAGAAAATAATTACAAGTGTCTAAGATAAGTTTCATTCAAGCATGAGTTATATCATTGCTAAGAGTAAGTTCAGTATCATATATGTCAAAGTACTTTTAGTCAGCAGCACACACTAAAAAAGCTTATGTAATAATTGGCTGAGGAAAATTCTCAGGCACCTAACTTTGTGTTTCCAGAGAGCAGACTCCAATCATTTCCTAATCCAATACTGGTAATGATTTTATAAAATAGAACTGCTGTGAATAATGTGAATAATTGTATGTGTATTTTATGCTGTTTAGAAAAATCCACCCACAGCTTGCAGGGAACTATGAAAGTTGCCAGAAAAGCAAATGCTAACAGCATAAATAGGAGGAAACTGGGATGACATCTATGGCCACACCCACCTTAGGTCATAGATGATGTGAAAAAGGAAAAAAAAATCTGCTCCACGTGGGTCTTGGAACAGAGTAAGACTAGTAAGACAGGCTATTTCATCTATGCTTTTAGCAAAGGAGATGCAAACACAGATCAGCACAGTTAATTCAAGGTATTTTAGAGATAACTAGATAGGGTACAGATGCCTGGACCACTCTCCCACTGGCTTTGTGGCCTTGATCCAGGGAAGTTTCACACAGACATCATTACCCTTTTTTGTGTCAATTTGCATCCACCCTGCGATTTATCCATGCACCCACCAACACATCATGTATATTCAGGAGAAGCACACCTGTCATGTGCTCAGGCTAGGAACCCAGAGGTACTCAAGTTATAATCCCTAGCTTCAACAATGGCACCTCATATGAGAAGAATATTGGAAGGTCACCAGATATTATTTTTGAATCTCTTCTATCATCTGACTCAGCTGAATCTTTTTGAACTTCTTCCCACTAGTGAGCCACCTAGCACCTCATGCAAATTTATCTGTAGCATGTATTCATCAAGGTGAAAGGAGAGCTCATTACATCTAATCAACAAATATTCATCCAGCCCAACAAGGCCCAGGTATCATGCTGGGAGCTGTTTCAAAAAGCTAAATGTGGAAAACTCATCTAGTCTACCTCCAAAACCTACCCTGAACCCTTCACATTTCTCACTGCTCCCTGGGCAAGGCCAGCAGGACTCTTCTGAATGACCTCTCTCCCTGCCTGGCTGGCCAGGCTGATTCCACTTGCTTCTTTCCAGGCCATCCCCACACTGCAATCTAGCTTTATTTTTTATTATTTTACTCTCACATAAACTGCTTCAGTGGTCTCCATTTATTATGATGAAGATCAAAATCCCTGAGTCAAATCTTCAACCTTCTCTTTTGCTATTCAACTCTATGAACTGCCTCTCACATTGGCTATGGTTCAGTCCTATCTCCTACCTCAGTTTGCTACAGCTATCCTCTCTGTCTTGGATCCTTTCCCATGCAAACTCCATTCCTGACATGATGGGATCTTTTTTCTCTTTCTTGATCAGTTTAAATGTAATCTCATCTGTGAGCCCTTCTCATATTCTTGTCAATATACACTTCCTTCATAGCAGTGTAATAATATTTGGAGATACCTTTGTTTCCTGATCTCCTGTATCCTTGTAATAGAATGCAAGTCTGTGAGAACAGAGACTGCCTCTCATCTGCCCTATGACATCTGTACCTCCTGAGGGAGACCAGGGACAAACATGTAGTAGGTGCTCACTAAATACATATTAAGCACATATAGATACAGACAAATGAGTAACAACACATTTCTTCACTACCAAGGCCATGAGGGGACTAGACTGAGGCCTAGAGAGGGGAGAGGGAAAACATGTTGATAATTACTTTCATTTCAGGTGACAGCATTTAGAATGTTTTCTGGGAAACTTCTAGGGAGCAATCATTACTGCCACTCAGTTTGTTGATTTGGAAATATTTGACAAATTGGTATATTACTTCCTGATGCTGAGAACTATAGGTATCTTACATTGAAGAAGCATATGAAAAGAATTAAATTCATATGAGTAAATGATTAGGTGAGGTAACTATATGTGGAAGCGTTGCCGTTGATTTCTCAACAATGTTGCAGCGGGTTCGTTTCTGAGAGGAGCAGCGTGGTGGGGGCAAGAGGCGCGGAGTCACCACACAGACCCCGGGAGTCCGGTGAAAGCAGGCTTGAGGCGAGCAGCCCGCAGACTCATTTATTACAGTTGGTACAACAGCTTATATAGCCAAGACCAGCCAATCTGGTCAAGGGGCGGTCTATGCCCCAACCAATCACAGCCTGTTGCCAGACAGTTTCCAAAGCCATCCAATCACAGCCTGTTGCCAGGCAGTTTCAAATCCATCCAATCACAGCCTGTCGCCAGGCAGTTTTCAGAGCCATCCAATCACAGCCTGTCGCCAGGCAGTTTCAAATCCATCCAATCACAGCCTGTTGCCAGGCAGTTTCCAAAGCCATCCAGTCACAGCCTGTTGCCAGGCAGGCTCCGTTGCCAGGTGGGTTTCAAAGCCATTCCTGAGTAACTGACACTCGCTTGCCAGTGGCCACCTTGGCATGGCCTTCTCATTCCACTACATTTCCCCCTTTTCGTTTATTTTTGAGCAACGAGAGGCATGATTCTTGGCCACACCATTGTTGACCCCGTTTCCATGTGGTCTCCGTACGCAGCTGTGCCTGTCTTAGGTTGTCCCCCAGGGGATCTTACCCATCATTGACTAACTAGTGCTCAAATCGAGAGACCACGGGATTGCTTGCTCAGATAGGGGTAGGAATGAGGAATAATGGTTATCAGGAATGGCATGACCACACACAGGCTGTGGACCATTTGAGTGGCTGACCAGAGCTAGTGGGGTACACAACAGTAACAGATATGGCTTTGGGCAGTTTCTCAGGGTAGGATGATAGGGCAGGTGTGTCTGCTAACAAGGCTTACTCTCGGTCTTGTTCAGCTGGTTCTGGTTGGCTGTCAGTTGCAGGCTTGATGTTTCTGGCTGGCACCCAATTGGGCTGTTCCGCATTCTCTAGAAAGACACAAGCATATCCTCAACCTTTGGTTAATAGAAGCCTTTTTATAGGCGTTGGAATCCAGGGCCTGAATTTTGCATACACTTCAACATCAACAGCAAACATGCTGATGGCATGGGATCTAGCATCTGCCCTGAGAGCTTGGGGTTTCCGAGTACTTCCACAAATGTGGAGATCCTCACTGGGTGCAGATGGGATGACATTGCATGAGTTATTGTGTAGAGGTCCTCTTAGTTCATCCCACGGGTATGTGGGGGGTGGCTGACTAGGCGTTGCTACATTGTTTGCTACAATGTTTTTTTCACTGTCTGAGCTCTCTCTCCCTAAGTCATCAACCATTGTCTGTGAGACAGGGACCTGGAGTGTCAGGCTCCTATCACTCACAGATTCACTATGTTTGATAATCTGCACAGGATTCTGAGAGGGGGGTATCTTTCCCATGTCTGAGCACTTAAGAGCGGCATGGTACGCCAACTCTAGCCAAAGGAAAGACACATACAGCACTGCTGCTGTAACAAAGCAAATTCCTAGCACCTCAGCTGTTGATGGCATTTTGCAGGAGGTTTCCCTATGTTAGACAAACAGATAGTGGTGTATCAGATCGTACGTATGTCCTGTGCTTAGTGGGGGGCTTCCTTGATTCGTTAGGTCAAGGCCGTATGCCCACACGGTGTCTCCGGAGCATCACCTCTCTCAGTGAGGGAAGATGACTTGGTTCTGAATTCTGGATGATCAGTCCCTTATGTGAATTCGCCAGGCGAACCGAAAGTAAAAGGAGGAGCCGAGAAGCGACATACACTTCTTGGTGGTGTGTGCTAACCTGGGGTCACTTAGATTGAGGACAAGGACAAGGAAAGGGGCGTAGGAGGGGGTTCTGTGCTCACCTTCACAGAACCGAACAGCACACAAAACACCCAGGGGTCCACTTGCCAAAATCCAGGGGGGACCTCGCGAGTCCGTGTTGTCTCTTTCTCAGTCACGTTGGTGTGCCAGATGTATCGGTTGATTTCGGTTGATTTCTTTCCTGGCCCCACATTGGGTGCCAGATGTTGTGATGATTTCTCAACAATGTTGCAGTGGGTTCATTTCTTAGAGGAGCAGCGTGGTGGGGGCAAGAGGCGCGGAGCCACCACACAGACCCCGGGAGTCGGGTGAAAGCAGGCTTGAGGCGAGACCTTACTATGCTAAAAAAGGCTTCTCAAGAGTCAGGTCCTGACTCTCCCTACTTTGAACAAGTGCTCAAACAATGGGCAACAAACCCCCAAACTTATTTTGACTGGGTTGTACTGCTCAAGGCATGTTTGTCAAGACCACAGTTTTTACAGTGGAAAGCCTCCTATCAGGAAGAGGCTGAAACTGTGGCAAGGAATAATGCTGCCTATGGAATAGCAGTAACCTTTGATATGCTTGCAAGCCGTGGCACCTACATATATCCTCAAGAACAGGCCCGCATTGGAGTAGTTGTCTATTTTGATCAGGTCAGAAATTTGACACTTAAAGCCTTAAAAAATATAAATCCTCCTGACTATAGTCAGCTCTTTAGAAATCTAATTCAAGGCCCAAGCGAATGGTTCCCCGATTTCCTTGTCAGAGTCTTGGAGGCAGTAGAGAAAAGATTACTGCCTGGCCCTGATCAAGACAATTTGGTCAAACAATTAGCTTGGGAAGGTGCTACCAAAGAGGCAAAAGCAGCAATTGCCCCAGTCCATAATGAAGACATTTCTAAATGGATAGTAGCCACAAAAGAGGTAAACCCTGCTGATACTCCCATACAGGCCCTGACTGCAGCCATTAACAAATTGAGCACAAAGAAGTCTAATGACCCTCCGGTTTGTTGGGGATGCCAGGAAATAGGACACCTATGGCGAAACTGCCCAAACACTAAAAGATGGGGCAAGCCCAAAAGGTTGTGTCCCAGATGTAAAAAAGGCTTTCATTGGGCAAAAGATTGCAAGACCAAACCTTTAAACTCCCAGTGGGGCGGCCCTCAGCCCAGCAAGTAAGAGGGAGTCCCACTACCATTAACTGGTCGATGTCCATCTTCAATCTGAGGCCAAAATTGACCCTATATTTAGATGACATTGCCTTTGTGGGTTTAATTGATACGGGAGCAGATGTTACTGTCTTAAAAGCTAGGGATGCAAGAAAAATACACCATTGGAAGACAGCACCCGGAACTGACCTCCAAGGTGTTGGAGGATTAAAATTGGCTGATCAAGTCATCACGCCTGTAACTTAGCGAGATGACAATGAAGATACAGGAACCATCTTTCCACTAATTGCTGAAGTTTTCATGACCTTATGGGGGAGAGATGTGCTCTCACAAATGCAAGCGGTCCTTACTACGGATCACAAATCTCCACAAGCCAGCAGCTTTAATGGAGAACCTACAAGTAAGATTCACCCCCAATTCTAGGGGCCACTGCTCACCTCATACAAAAGCCATCCAGTCACAGCCTGTTGCCAGGCAGGCTCCGTTGCCAGGTGGGTTTCAAAGCCATTCCTGAGTAACTGATGCTCGCTTGCCAGTGGCCACCTTGGCATGGCCTTCTCATTCCACTACCTAGGAGTTCATGTTCTCTCTTGAAAAAAGTACTTCTAACAAGCAAGGCCATGGATTTCATTACATTGTATCTTGATGGTTTTTGTTGGGAAGGGCAGGATTGAGCAGACAATGATACTCTTTTCCTGGTGTGATTGTTTACTCACTCAAAGCTCTTTATCATAAAGTCTATAAAACTGATCCAAGAACCTACATATAGCCTCAGGACTCAGAGTAAAACAAATCAGGCCCAGAAGTCCAAACAAAAATTGTTGCACTTCTCCAATATAACTTGTAATGTTTACAAACAGTCAAAATCTCAGAATTCCCAGAAAAAAATGCTTATACTTGTGCTTCTTTATATTGTACATCTCCAGCCCAGCTAAAGTGTTCATAGTGGACATCTACTAATGCCAAGCATTCAGTGGGCAGTTTCTCATTTCATCTCAAAAACTGTATCAGCCCGTGCCCACATTCTCCTGCTTGTGCATACAAGGAAACTAGGCAGATGAATGCTAAGGAATTAACCCAATTAACAACCAAATGTTAGTTGGTGGACAATTGGGGTTCAAGTAAGTTCAGCTGAGTACCAAGCAAGATGCCCTATTACTTCTAGACAGAAGAAGTCTGCACATTAACACTCCTGTGATATCTAGGACCTTGTCAGTGGATGGAGCCCACTGTGCTCAGTTCCTTGTTCCCCTAAGGTGAGTTTATCTTCCCAGAATACTCACTTAAACCCAGGATAAGATAGACCAGTGCAGTACAACTCTGAATGGAAAGGGATGGCACCACCCCATTAATACTGAATTCCACTGAGACCAAACCAGGCAGCTGGCTCTGGGAATGCCTCAGCTCTCTCTGTGGATGCAGGAGGTTCCCAGAGTTGAGTCGACTCTTTGCTTCTTGTGACTGTGGGGATTCTGAGACTGTGCAATAGGGTATGGGGTGTGACTTTGTCTTTAGGCAATCACTGTGGTGCCTGGGGTGAGTCATTACAGAGGGTTCCATGCCACACTGAGAAGAATGTAGATCCTTTGTGCTGTTCATGTACTTGCATGTAAGGCCATGTAGACACTGTGGGCTCACCCTGAGCAGTTGTTTCACCTTGGCAAAAAGGGTATGAGGTGGCAATTACTCTAGTTGGCATGATCATACCCAAGCCAATGCAGACAATTCAGGAAATCTACTATGCCCATCTTGGATGTCATTCTGGAATCTTGCCCCACTCTCAAGCACTGTCCAGAGCTCCCTGGATACACCCAACCTACGCATAGAGATATCTACTCCTGAATAAACAGTTGGTCATAGAAGAAATCAAAAGGGAAATTAAAAAATTCATAGACACAAATGAAGACAACACAACATATAAAAACTTATGGGATACAGCAATAACAGTGTTAACAGGAACATTTCAGCTATTAGTGCCTACATAAGAATTTAGAAATGCATCAAATAATTGATCTAATAATTTATCCAAAGGATCTAGAAAAATAACAATAAGCAAAATCCAAAATTTGTAGGAGGGAAGAAATAAAAAATAGAGAAGAAGTAATTATACAAAAATTACAAAAAATTATACAGAAAAGTCAATGACATGAAAAGCCATCACATTGAGATGCAATTCTTTTTTTTAAATGCTAGAACTGCTTACTCACATCTAACTACACTTTTTTTTATTTGACAGGTAGAGTTACAGAGATAGAGAGACAGAGAGAAAGGCCGTCTTCCACTGGTTCACTCCCCAAATGGCAGCCACGGCCAGCGCTGTGCTAATACGAAGCCAAGAGCTAGGTGTCCCCTCCCAGTCTCCCATGCAGGTGCAGGGCCCAAGCACCCGGGTCATCCTCCACTGCACCCCTGGGCCACAGCAGAGAGCTGGACCAGAAGAGGAGCAACCAGGACTAGAACCCGGCACCCATATGGGATGCTGGCACCGCAGGCGGAGGACTAGCCAAGTGAGCCATGGCGCCAGGCCCCAAGATGCAATGATTTTTAACAGCCCTTGTCTGCGCTGTTGAGAATGTGGGTTTTTTTCCTTCCATACCATATGTTAAATACTTTACTTAGTGTTGGGTTAATATTATGAGTCTAAAGTTGAATGAAAATAGATCTTGATAAAAAATAAGTGTGGGAATAAGAGAGGGAAGAGGAAGAAGAGTGGAAGCAGGGATGAGAGGGAGGGTAGGTGGAAAGCATCACTATATTCCTGAATCTGTATATATGAAACACATGAAATTATACTTAAACAAAATTAAAAATAAAATTAAAAAACTAGAAAAACAATTAACAAAATGGATACACCATTGGCTCAGCATACAAAAACAAGGGAGAAGATCCAATTAATAAAATCAGCAATGAAAAAGGAGATATTACAATGGAAACCACAGAAATAAAATGAATCAACAGGAATTACTACAAACAGCAACATGCCAAGAATCTGGAAAATCTAGAAGAAATGGATAGATTTCTGGACACACACAATCTACAAAAATTGAGCCATGAAGACACAGGACACCATAATAGATAAATAATCAAGATGGAGATTTCTATCAGCAATAAAAGCACCCCCAATCAAACAAAGGCACAGAACCAGATGGTTTCCTTTCTGAATTCTAGCAATCTATTATTTATTAATCTTTTTAAGATTTATTATGGGGCCAGTTCTGTGGCATAGCAGGTTAAAGCCCTGGCATGAGGTGCTGGCATCCCATATGGGTGTTGGTTCTGGTCCTGGCTGCTCCTATTTCGATTCAGCTCTCTGCTATGGCCTGGGATAACAGTAGAGGATGTCCCAGCTCCTTGGGCCCCTCCACCTATGTGGGAGACCTGGAGGAAGCTCCTGGCTCCTGGCTTTGGATTGGCACAGCTCCAGCTGTTGCAGCTGTCTGGGGAGTGAACCAGCGGATGGAAGATCAACCTCTCTGTCTCTACCTCTCTCTGTAACTCTGCTTTTCAAATAAATAAATAAATTTTAAATAAAAGATTTATTTACACAGAGAGAGGAGAGGTGCAGAGAGAGAGAGAGAGAGAGAGAGAGAGAGAGAGAGATCTTCCATCCAATGGTTCACCCCTCAATTGGCCACAATGGCCAGAGCTGCACCGATCTGAAGCCAGGAGCCAGGAGCTTCTTCCAGGTCTCCCACGTGAGTGAAGGAGCCCAAGGACTTGGGCCATCTTCTACTGCTTTCCTAGGCCATAGCAGAGAGCTGGATTGGAAGTGGAGCAGCCAGGACTTGAACCGGTGCCCATATGGGATACCAGTGCTATAGGCCAGGGCATTAACCCACTGTGCCACAGAGCCGGCTGTTCTAGCACATTTTTAAAGAACTAATTCCAATTCTTTTCACACTATTCAAAACAATTGAAAGGGAGGAAATCTTCCCTATCTCCTTATGAGAACAGCCTTACCTTAATTCCAAAACCAGGAAAAGATCAATCATGGAAAGTGAACTTTAGAGCAACATACCTTATGAACATTGATGCAAAAATCATCAACAAAATGCTAGCTAATCAAATCAAATAACACATCAGAAAGATCATCCACCTGAACCAAGTGGGATTTATCCCTAGCATGCATGGATGGCTTAAAATATGCAAATAAATACATGTTATATATCACATTAACATACTGAATAGAACCCTATGATTATCTCAATAGAGGAGAGAAAGCATTTGATATAACATTCTTTCATGGTAAAAACTTTAAGCAAATTGGGTATAGAAGAAACATTCCCCAACAGAGCATCATGTCAAATGAGGAAAGTTGGAAGCATTTCCACTAAGATTTGGAACCTTCAAGGATGATTACTTTTACCATTGCTATTCGGTGTAGTTCTGAAAGTTTTAGCCAGTGCCATTAAAAAAGAAAAGAAATCAAAGGGATACAAATAATCTCTGTTTATAGATGACATGATTCTATACATAGGGAAACCAAAATACCCCACTAAGAGATTATTGAAACTCATAAAAGAGTTTGGTAGTGTGGCAGGATATCAAATTAATACACAAAAAGCAATAGCCTTTGTATACACAGATATGCCAATGCTGAGAAAGAACTTGTAAGATCAGTCCCATTCACAATAGCTACAAAATACTTAAAAATCTCATGATGAACTTAACCAATGAGATGAAAAATCTCTACAATAAAAATTATAAAACATTAAGGAAAGAAATAGAAGAAGACAGAAAAAAGTAAACATCTTCTATGACATGGATTAGAAAGATGAATATCATCAAACTGGCAAGGCTACTGAAAGCCATTTACAGATTCAATGCAATCCTAACCAAAATACCAAAGATGCTCCTATCAGATTTGGATTAAATGACCCTAAAATTCATGTAGAATCACAAGTGCTAAAGCCATCCTTAACAGTAAAAATAAGCTGGAGGCATCACGACATTGCATTTTAAGGCATACTATAGGGTAGTTATAATCAAAACAGCCTAGGATTGAAACAAGAATAGACATATTGAACAATGGAACAGACTAGAGCCCAGAAAGTAGCTCACATATCTTTGACCAATTAGCTAAAATCACTCCCTGGAGAACACAGTCTGTTCAGCAAATGGTGTTGGGAAATTGTATCTCTGCATGCAGAAGTATAAAGCAAAAACCTTATAACCCATACAAAAATGAACTCACAATTGATCAGGAATCTAAACCTAAGATCTGAAACCTCAAATTATTAATGGAGGGGCCGGCGCTGTGGTGTGGCTTCAGGCCCTGCCCTGAAGCACCGGTTCCAGTCCCAGCTGCTCCACTTCCTATCCAGCTCTCTACGATGGCCTGTGAAAGCAGTACAAGATGGCCCAAGTCCTTGGGCCCCTGCACCCATGTGAGAGACCCAGAAGAAGCTCTTGTCTCCTGGCTTTGGATCGGTGCAACTCTGGCCATAGTGACTAATTGGGGAGTGAACCACTGGATGGAAAACCTCTCTCTCTCTCTCTCTCTCTCTCTCTCTGTCTGTCTCTCTGTCTCTCTCTGCCTCTCCTCTCTCTTTCTTTAGCTCTCACTTTCAAATAAATAAATAAATCTTAAAAAAATTACTAGTGGAACACATAGTAGAAACTGCAAGATATTAATATAAGAAAATACTTCTTGGAAAAGAATCCAGATGCATAGGCAATAAAAGCAAAAAGAGATTGATGGTATTACAAAATGTTAGTAAGCTTCTGCACTACAATGAAACACTGGAAAAAGTAGCTAGGCAAACAACATAATAGGAGAAAATATTTCCAAATTATACGTTTGCTAAAGGATTAATATCCACATTTTAAACCTATATATAGATATAGCTATATGAGAACACATGCAATCCAGTTAAAATATGGGATATAGGGCAAGTGCTGTGGGTAGCAGATTAAGCCACCATACGAACTGCCTGTATATCATTTGGGTGCTGGTTCAAGTCCCAGCTACTATAAATCCAATCAAGATCTCTGCTAATGTGCCTGGGAAAGCAGCAGTAGATGAGTTGTATCTTGGGCCCCTACACACTTGTGGGAGACCCGGAAGAGGCTACTGACCATTGGCTTTGGCCTGGCACAACCCCAGCCATTTCAGCCATTTGGAGAGTGAACTAGTAGATGGAAAACCTCTCTGTCTCCTCTCTCTCTCTCTCTCTCTCTCTCTCTCTCTCTCTCTCTCAATTCTGCCTTTCAACTAAATAAAACTAATCTTTAAAAAATTAAAAATAAAAAATGGGCTAAGGACAGGCATTTTTGAACAAATGAATAACAAATGGTCAAAATACACATGAAAAGATTTCAGAATCACTAGCCATAGTGAAATGCAAGTAAAAACCATAATCAGAAAAAGAAAACCATAATGAAGCTTCATCTCACCCCATTCAGAATGGCTATCATCCAAAAATCCAAAAACTAAAAAAATAACAAAAGTTGGGAAGAATGTAGGGAAAATTTACCCTAATACACTGTTGGTGATTATATAAAATAACTAGTACAACCATTATGGAAGACAGTACAGATATTCCTTAGAAATCTGAAAATAGATCTTCCACATATCCCTGCCAATCCACTCCTGGGAAATTACCCAGAGGAAATGAAATAGTTATCTGCATCACCATGTTTACAGCAGCTCAACTCAAAACATCCCAACCCCCATCCCACATCCTACCTTGCCTAGGCTGCATCTCTGTCTTTACTGCCTCCCCCCATTGAAAGAAGTCAACTACTTGAAGCTCAACTCAAATAAATAACTTAAGAAAGGCACTGCACAAGGTTCCAAGCAGGGTGTAGCTTTCTTCCAGGATCTTGGCACTCCCAAATCCAACTTCTACAATGGTGCCACATTTGGGTAACAGCTATGCACTCATAGTAAGTTAATTCCACATAAACAGTGTCTTTTGGCTTAACTCTCAAACATTTAGCATGTACTGAGGGGATGTCTTTCTACAAAATATAATGGTGAAATAATCAGTTGCATTCAAAGAAACAAAGAAAATCAAAGCCAAAACAAAAAAAATCAAATCTACCAGAGGGTACTCCCTGTTCCTCAGAAATCATAGGTGTACAACGGAGTCTTATAGGAACCATTTCATAACCACAAAGTAGGAGCTATTGGTTTCTGTGCAATCTGTGACTACTCAACTATGAGCATACCCTCTAGGGTCTTCCAGTATACTGGAGACTCTATGAGAGCAGGCCATTTATATTCTGCTTCTCTATTTGTTCAGGCTGTGAAAGTGAAGGCAAGTGTTCCAGAAGTGTTTAGTCAATGAGTGAATCAAAGAATGACCACAATTCTGTGTTACTATTAGCTGTTAAGTCATTTCAGTTAAAAGAGGTGAAAAAAAATCCCCATAAATACGAGCCCTGTATTCAAGGCAGAGATTATTTCAAATTTTCCTTTGGCTTCTAATGTATCTTACACTCATGGCTTGGCAGAAGACTCAAAGATCACCAATGATAAAGATGTGTCCACTGCCAGATGAAAAACTCACAGATTTTAAAATCTAAGGAAGGTAAGGTACCAAGTAAATGAAATTTACAGGTCCTGAAACATAGGAAGTGAAGGCAGCATGAAAAAAAAATCTTCAAGAGATATGCTTCCTTTGTTGCCACAAACTGCCACAAATAAGAGTGTGCATCCCTGGGAAAAATCCTCTTAGGAATTAGTTTCCTGGCCCCCCCAAACCCAGTCATTCCCACAAGGGAGATGTTTCAAAGTCCCTTGTAACTGGAGGGTTTTTGACAGAGGATGCAACTGTACCACAGTTAGTTGAGCATAGAAAAGAAAGATGCAAGTGGTAAGGTGTGGAAAAGTGAAGAAGGGAGAGACATTCAGAGCATGCAGTGATATGTCCAGAGGGTAAGCTAACAGCTCCTTGACACGTATTAAGAACAATGGCTAGGGGAACAGGGTGCCCCTCCCCAGGAACACACATGAAGCCCCAGATTACAGACCCCACCCATGACTTGACACCAACACCTGGCAACAAGCACATCTTTCCAGTAGTATTCCTGGTAAAGTTCATTGGTAAATGCACATTCAACGACCCATGTTCCTGGATTCCTGTGAAGTGTCTGGCAGAGCATCTTCCAGGCCTGCCAAGTAAACATCAAGTCCCTTCAACTCGGATCCTGGTAGGAGCCTGCCCATGGCGTCCAGAGAGTTAAGGGAGGCAATGCAGAGCAGCCCCCACTTAGCAATGACTCAGCCCCTCTGCAATAGCATTTGCTAGTCCCTGGAGAGAGTCCTCTTGCCCAGAGTATTTCTTGGCTTTTTCCTGCTGAAAAGGGAGTGGGGCTCAATCCTAAGTTCATGAAGGCCAGAAATCCAGACACTTTCCCTTCCAGAGACAACCAGGGAAGAAAAAGGCAATGAACCTCATCTTCACAGTTGGTCACAAACAAACCTCTCCAAACCCTGCCATCATCAAGCTTGTCACCTGGTTGTAGTGAGCCCTCCAGCCCACACCCAAGTACAAAGTGGCATCACAGGCCACCTCCAGGCCTCTTTGGGGAAACTTCCCTGCCTGATGGGGAGGAGGTGGTGAGGCTCAACTTCTCCCTGCTAGACAGGAGGCTCTGGCACTGTGAACTCTCACCATCTGACAGGTTATGCTCCACTGGAAATCTGCCACAAGTTCTTTCTCAGCTATGGCATTTTCTGTATATACAAAGGTCTCTGATTTTTGTGTACTAACTTTATGTTCTAAAACTTTGCCAAATTCTTGTATGAGTTCCAATAGTCCCTCAGTGGAGACATGACAGAATCATGTCATCTGTAAAACAGGCATAACTGAAGTCTTCCTTTCCAATTTGCATCCCTTTGATTTCTTTTTTTGACTAGTGGCACTGGCTGAAACCTCCAGGACTATATTGAATAACAATCATGAAACTCAGCATTCTTGTCTGGTTCTAGATCTTAGTGGAACTGTTTCCAACTTTTCCCCATTCAATATGAAGTTTGCTGTGGTTTGGTTGTACATTGATTTAATTTTGTTGAGGGATGTTCCTTCTATACCCAATTAGCATGAAGGATGTTGTATTTTATCCAATGTTTACACTGTGTGTATTGACACAATCATATAATTTCTATTTGACTCAATAATGTGCTGTGAAACATTTATTGTTGATAAATAAAATGTTGATTTGCATATGTTAAACCATCCCTAATGCCTGGAATAAATCCAACTTGCTTTGGGTGAATGATCTTTCAGATATGTTGTTGGATTCATTTAGCTAGTGTTTTGTCAAGAACTTTTCTGTCATTCCTGTAATAGTATTTCCTGATGATTTTATTTATTTCTATGGTATCCATTGTTACATCTTTTTTTCATCTCTGATTTTTTTATTTGGGTCTTTTCCCTTTTTTAGTTAGTTGGGCCAATAATGAATCAATTTAGTTCATTTTTTTCAAAAGAAAGCTCTTCATTTCACTGATATTCTGTAATTTTTGTTTCAATTTTGTTTCTTCGCTAATTATAATTAATTTTTTTCACTTTTAGTCTGTGTGTACTTTGTTGGTGAGGTATGTTTCTTGTAGGCAGCAAATGGATGGCCCTTGTTTTCTAATCAATAGAAGTCTCCATCTTTTAACTAGAGTGTTTAGGCCATTTACATTCAAGGTTACTATTGATAAGTAATGATTTGGCACTGCCTTGTTTCCATAAACATTCCTATTTTTTACTGTGAATTTCCTTAGGAATTGAATTATGTCTTTCCATTTTATCCTAGCTGGTAGGCTTTCTGATGAGAAGTCAGCTTTGAGTCTAATAGAAGACCCTCTGAAAGTAATTTGGTATTTCTCATGAATATTTGACAATCTTTTCTTTATGTTTTACTGTTGAAAGTTTGACTACAATGTGTTGTGGTGAAGATATTTTCTTGTCATGTCTAATAGGAGTTCTATATACTTCCTGTACTTGGATGCCTCTTTCTTTTTCTAAATTGGGAAGTTCCATATTGTCTTTATTTCTATGTTTCCAAATGCTTCATGCATGGAAAAATAAGTAAAACCAGTGAAATACAGTGGCTATTGCACCTGCTATACAACCATTTATAGGCTAAAACAAGGAAGTCTCTTCTTTTACATAAGTGACTAGTCTGTGCTAGCTGAGAATATGTTATAAACAATCTTCCCACTCCTTCATAGTCCCTGTGAATTCCCTTCAATCTAAAAGTCAGGTATGTTTTTCACTTTGAGAGAACTTCTTGCCTTTGGGATCCCACTTCTTAAAAAACGAAATCCACAGATTTTTCATTAATTAGCCAATCTGGCTACCTAACGTGCAAATCATACTTCAAATATGACTGTCAATGTCACTTTTTAAACTTTTATTTAATGAATATAAATGTCCAAAGTACAGCTTATGGATTACAATGGCTTCCTCCCCACAAACTTCCCTCCCACCCACAACCCTCCCCTTTCCCGCTCCCTCTCCCCTTCCATCAATGTCATTTTTTATGAACTAGAAGGGATTGTTGTCAACTCTAAAACACATCATATCACTGTCCTGACAAATTCTCTAAAACAGTTTAAGAATCTCAATTCTTAACTTACACAATCACAGTGGTTTTTTTCCCCATCCCAAATGGCTTGAAACATTTTTTTGGTTTGGTTTTGAGTTTTCTTCTGATATGTACATATGGAGGACAGCTCTGACCAAGAAAGTTGGAAACCAAGTTTTAATAAGTTATATAAGGAAGCCTGCTGACACTTTGATCTCAGCCTTCCAGCCTCCACAATTATGGGGAAATGTATTTCCGTTCTTTAAGCCAAATAACAACAATAAAATACAGCAAATAAAAGAATTACACAGTTCAGAAAAGGAATGATGTGCACAGTGAGATGAAAGCAGATAGCAGGAGCTTCTTCGTTGTGGGACCGGGTTTACCCAGCTAAGCTTACTTCAGGTTCTTCCTCCACACATATAAGAAATCAAATGTGGAGGCATATGGATTTACAGGAAAGAAGGAAGTATTTGGAGCCAAACAAAAGTGCAAGTTCAAGACCCAAGTCATGCATGAATAAAACAGCCAAAAATGAAAAAGCGCTCCAATAACTCGTCTCTCAGGAAAACCATACAACTGTGAGAAACTGTTCTGGAAGCAAAAACCCCAAGAAACCTCCAACTGATAAAAAGCCTTGATTATGAAAACAAGCAACATCAGCAAGTTGAAACTTACCTTATCCTTCTAGGGTACTGGGATGGGAAGATACCCAGAATGGAGCTCCACTGAATATTCAAAAGGGGTGACGTTATGGATGGGCTCAAGCACTACCTGTTTCCATGGCCAACTTGAGAAATAGCAGAAATAGAGGGTCAGCTTTGTAGCATGTCAGGTAAAGCCACCACCTGCAGTGCTGGTAGCCCATAAGGGAGCGGGTTCAAGTCCTGGTTGTTCCACTTCTGATAGAGCTCTCAGCTTGGCCTGGGAAAGCAGCACAAGATGGCTCAAGTCGTTGGGCCCCTGAAACCTCATGGGAGACCCAGAGGAAGCTCCTGTGTCTCAGCTTCAGATCGGCACAGTTTCAGCCAATGTGGCCATCTGGGGACTGAACCACTGGATAGAAGACTTCTCTTTCTCTCTCAACCTCTGCCTCACTGCAATTCTGCCTTTCAAGTAAATAAATAAAATTTTAAAAAAAAGGAATAGCAGAAATCCCTTGGTGTCAGGTATATAATAATGGGTGTACCCCATGGTAATATTATTATAATGACCTACAGGTCAAGGGGTGCTAAACACATGCAGCAACCATGTTGGATATTTCCAGCTAGAGCTAGGTTCAAGTTTCCAACACTGTAGAACTTGCAGTTTCTGTTACTCTTAAAGGGGGGTGCGGCTTGCTAGTATATAGGAGTAGGGCCTGCACATTCTACAGGAAAGGAGGGCTGGCCTGTACACAGGCAGGAGAGGAGCCAGGATAGTGCACAGAAGAGTACCCATTAAATGGGTGGATCCAGGTCATCACAGGGGTCAGCAGCAGCTGTCCTGCTGCATGCCAGAAGTGGACATCAAAAATGTGATCATTTAGAAACGTCAATCAAGGACTTCCATGATAACCAATAACCTGGGATTGTGGATTACATGCTCCCATTGTGGCCAGGTTTCACTGGGGCTGTTGAAATCAGGTTTTGAACCTCACTGCTAAACTCCACCTCAGATGGAGCTGTCCAGTCACTAAACTACAATGTTGGGCAGGTCAGAAAGGAGCAATCAGACATTAGCTGTCAAACTGCAGCATGGCTGAAGTTGTCAATCATTAGCTCCTCTCCTTAAGTACCAATCTTCCACAATATCTTGAGTATTTCAGATGAGAACTGATCAGCAGAGGTAAGGAAAGGCACTGACTAATGAGAGGGAACCACTCAAAGAATCATAGGTAAAAATGTCCAGATATCAGATACATCTGGGCCTGTGCCTGTTCCCTCCAGCCACAGTGAATCCCTCATCATTTCTGATGCATGCTGTAGAATACTAAAAAAATTCTGGGTTTTGTCATGGGCAAACGCTAACTCTAGGCTCAATGCTATTGTAGACATGCCTTACCAAGGATAAAATTAAACTAGAAACCAAACTGCTCTAAAGTGACATAAATTGTTTCCAGAACAGACCAAAGAATTAAAAATATACAGCACCTAAAACAAATGGACATCCAGATGAGAAAAAAAGATCATACCTACATACGTTACATCTTATACATGATGTTATTCAAAATGGATCATAGACCCAACTATAAAATACAACACACCAAAATGTCTTTATGGAAAAAAAAATGTAGCTTTGGTAATTACTTTCCAGCACAAAAAATGTACATAAATAAAGAATTCATAATTCAGTTTGTGGAAAGTTAAACATTTTGGTTTGTGAAAGACTCTTTTAGAATGAAAGGGAAAGGTATAACTATAAAAATATAGGTGTAAGTCATAAATGAGAGAAAGGACTAGTATCTAGAATACAATTACCCTCTTAAAACTCAACAAGAAAAGAGACCCCACCACACCCACAATTAAAAATGGAAAAAGTCCCTACAAAATACTTCTCCACGATTGACCTCCAGATACAAAGAAGCACAGGGAACAATGTTGCACATCAAACACCATGAGGTAATTGGGAAGGACACCACACATCAATCCCCACACACACCCATTACAATCGCATAAGCTCAAATATCTGATAAGGGGAACAGATGACCAGAATGCAAAGGGAATTCCAATCCACTGCTAATGAGACTTCAGTTTGGCAGTACTGTATAGAGCTAAATGATGTGTGAACATGACTAAGCTATCATATACCAAGTCATATTTACCTATCTGATTTGAAAACATAATAGGTCCATACCAAAAACCTTCATGTGGATCCTGATAGCTTCTTTGAGTTGCAAGTTATCAAGATGACTCCATAGACAAATGGGTAAACAAACCCTGACACATATATCAGAATTCTATACAATATTTTTGAAAAAGAATGAGCTATCAAGTGACAGAAACCATGGTGGAACTCTGAGTGTCTATTTCTATGTGAAAAGGCAAAGCCATAGAGACCAACATAGATGAGTGGTTGCAAGTTATGGGATGAGGGGTGAAGAGGGAAATACAAGGGTGTTGTTTGTATGATGAAAACATTCTGTCAGATACTAGAAATGTGGGTATGTTACCATGTTTCTTAAAGCCCATAGGACATTTAAAGAACTTAGATCTCTATACACTGACAAAGTGAAAAGCCATGAAAAAATGGATAAATGCCCAGACACATAAAACCTACCAAAACTGAATGATAAAAATAGAATACCTGAGTATGCCAAGAAGAAAACTGAGTCAGTTTAATGTAAAGTCTTCCAATGTAAAGACCACAATTAGACTGATACATCCTGCTAAATTCTACAATAATTTTAAATAAGAAATAATGCTAATTCTTTTGCAATTATTCCAAAATTTTGAATTGGAGAGAATCAATAGAAACTCATTCTATGAATCCAACCTTACCCTGATCCCTGAACAACAAAAGGACACAACGGAAAAAGAAACTTACAGAAAAAAATTCTCTGATGAAAAAAGATACAAAGATGTAAAAAATATGTTACAATTAAGTGGAATTTAAATAAGGAATGCGAGACTTGAGACAATAGATATGATACATCACATCAAAAACAGTGAAGGAGAAAAACTTAATTTAACAGATGAAATGAAAAAGCAAAGTAAAAATTTCAATATCCTTTCAAAATAAAACTTATCAACATATTAGGTATAGAAGGGACACACCTATACAAATTAAGTTCACATTTGACAAAATACCCAGCTACTGTCATACTGACAAAAAGTTGAGTGTATCTATCCTCTAAGATCCATAACAAGACATGGATATCCACGTTTTCTATCCTTACTCAACCTTGTGCTGGAGGTCCCATTAAGAGCAATGAACAAGGGGAAAATAAAGCAAATACATGTTGGAAAACAGTCATCAAACTACCATACTTACAGAAACATAATTTTATAAAATTTTTATACAATGATTTATTGATTTGAGTGTCAGAATTATGGGAGTAGGCAGAGAGGAAGCAGGCGAGGGAGGTAGGGAGGGAGAGAGGGAGGGAGGGAAGGAGAGAGAAGAGAGGAGAAGAGGGAAGAGAGAAGTGAGAAGAGAGGAGAGAGAGAGAGAGAGAGAGAGAGAGAGAGAGAGAGAGAGAGAGAAATGTCTTCCATCTACTGGTTCACTCACCAGATGGCTGCAACAGCCAAGGATGAGCCAGGCCAAAGCCAGGAACTTCTTCCAGGTCTTCCACATGGGTAGCATGGTCCCCTCTCCAGTCTATTACTAGGGATCTGAATTGTAAGTGGAACAACTGGAACATGAACCAGTGCCTTTTTGAGATACTAGCATCCCAGGTGGCAGCTCTACCCACTGTGTCACAAGGCCAGCCCCCAAAACACAATTTTATATAAATAAAAACCCAAAGACTATACCACAAAACTATGAAAGATGATAAAATAATTCAGTAAAGCTGAGGAGTACAAGATCAACATGCAAAAAATCCGTATTTCCATGCACTAATAGAGTCAGAGGAAAGAAAAATGAAGAAAAAAATATTTTACAATAGTTTTTAAAAAAATCTAGGACAAAATTTAACCAAGAGGTGAAACCTCCACAACAAAGCCAATAAAATATTCATGAAAGAAACTGAAGAAGACAAAAATTGGAAAGATAAACCAGTGCTCATGGATGGGAGGAATTAATATATTTTAAAATGCCCATATTATCCAATACAATCTACATATGCAATGCATTTCTTTTTTTAAAGAATTATTTATTTATTTGAAAGTCAGAGTTACACATAGAGAGGAGAGGCAGAGAGAGAGAGAGAGACAGAGAGAGGTCTTCCATCCGATGGTTCACTCTCCAATTGGCCGCAATGGCCAAAGCTGTGCCAATCCAAAGGCAGGAGTCGGGAGCTTCTTCCAGGTCTCCTGTGCAGGTGCAGGGGCCCAAGGACATGGGGCATCTTTTACTGCTTTCCCAAACCATAGCAGAGAGCTGGATTGGAAGTGGAGCAGCCGAGCCTCAAACTGGCACCATATGGGATGCTGGTGCTTCAGGCCTGGGCGTTAACTTGCTGCACCACAGTGCAAGCCCCACAATGCTGTTCTAATATTGAACAAATGACATTCTTCACAGAAAAAAGGAAGCAAAAATAAAATTCGTATGGAGACACGGAACACCTAAATAGTCAGAACTATCCAGAGCAAAACAAATAGAGTTAGTGGAAAACACAACAGTGTCTGACTTCAAAACATACTGCTAAGACGGTATTAACCCAAATAGCAAGGTTGTGGTGGCAGTTATGGTCCTTGTATTGAAAAAGACACATAAAGCAGCAAGACAGAATGAAGAATACAGAAAAAAGATCATAAATCTCTGACAAAGGCATGCAATGGAAAAAGGGCAGTATTCTCAAGAAATGGTGCTATGAAAACTGGGTATCTAGCAGAGGAACAATGAAAATACTACCTCATCAGCAAATAAAAACTTTAATTCAAAAGGACCAAGAGAATAAAACTCGAAGATGGCAGAATAGGAAGGGAGCACACTGATAGTCCAGGAAGAGACAGTTTAATAAAAGTGGAGATACTGCAGGGTGAAGGAAGAGTTGGGGAAGAAACAGCAGAGGAAACTTTTCCGGAACTAGTGATTCACAGTGGACCTGCATGGAGAGCGTGGGAGCCCAAGTTCGGAACAGCAGCGGCAGACTCAACACACCAGCACTGGAACACGAGGTGAGCAGAACCTCAATAGCCCAAGACACCGGCGGGCAAGCAGAAAGAGGAGACTAGAGGGAATGATGCTTGAAACTACTTGGGGGAAAGTTCACCAGGCTAACTAGAAGAGAGAGAGAGAAAAAAAAAGTGACCACAACGGACACGAGTTTCTCTCCACTCACCTCTCAAAGGCGTGCAAGACAAAGATAAGGCACCATTTTGGACATACGTCATAAGCAGGGTGACCTCAGGTCTGCACCGGCCCTGAGCCTAGCAGAAAAACCTGACTCTGGAGGGAAGGGTGAAATAACAGGAGATTAGCATCTAACTTGGCAACCCAGTGGGAGACTGTAGGAGAATTAGAGCCCACACTGAGGGCAGCACAGAATCCCTGTGTGGTCCTTGGGAAAGAACTTCTGATCTCTGGCTCCTGTGGGTATATCATTTGCCTGCTAACTACCTCCAATTACGTTCAGCTGTGTGGAATTACTTCCCTTTTGAATAAAAAAAAGAGAATGAAAGAAAGAGAGATTTACCACGCCTAACCTGGGAGTGTCACCTTTGAAACACCCTCAACCCTGAGGAACCAAACAGAGCTCTCAGGCCACACCCATCTCAAGCCTCTAAGGCTCCATTGAAAGCAGACAGTCCACATAATCTAATGAAATAGTATAACAAGAAAAAACACCACAGTGAAGAAACCAAATATCTCCAACATGCCAAACAACAAACGCAAAAACCGAGGTAACAAGAACAAGGAAGACACTATGACGCCCCCAAATGAAAAAGACACCCCAATTCAAGATTATGAAGATGATGAGATCGAAGAAATGCAAGAAGTGGATCTCAAAAAATTGATAAGAACATTAAGAAGCTCTCAAAAACAGATTCTTGAACTACAGAAGTACTTAATGGACAAGATAGAAAATCTCTCTCGTAAAAATGAAATATTAAGGAGGAATCAAAATGAAATGAAACAACTAGTAGAATAAGAAACTGTGATAGTGATGAGAAATCATAATGAAATGAAGAATTCAATAGATCAAATGACAAACACATTAGAGAGCCTTAAAAACAGAATGGGCGAAGCAGAAGAAAGAATATCAGACTTAGAAGACAGAGGACAGGAAAGGAAACAGGCAAACCAAAGAAAAGAAGAGGAAATTAAAAATCTAAAAAATATTGTCGGGAATCTACAGGATACTATTAAAAACCCAACATTCGGGTTCTAGGATTTCCTGAAGGCATGGAGAGGGAGAAAGGATTAGAAGGCATTTTTAGGGAGATACTTGCAGAGAACTTCCCCGGTCTGGAGAAGGACAGAGACATCTTAGTACAGGAAGCTCATAGAACCCCTAGTAAACATGACCAAAAGAGATCCTCACCACGACATGTTGTAATCAAACTCACCACAGTGAAACATAAAGAAAAGATTCTAAAATGTGCAAGAGAGAAATGTCAGATTACTCTCAGAGGATCTCCAATTAGACTCACAGCAGACTTCTCATCAGAAACCCTACAAGCTAGAAGGGAATGGCGAGACATAGCCCAGGTACTAAGAGAGAAACACTGCCAGCCCAGAATATTCTATCCTGCAAAGCTCTCATTTGTGAATGAAGGTGAAATAAGGACTTTTCATAACAAACAGTAATTGAAAGAATTTGTTGCCACTCGTTCTGCCCTGCAAAAGATGCTTAAAGATGTGTTACACACAGAAACACAGAAACATAGTCATCAATATGAAAGAAGGTATTGGAAGGAAACCTCACAGCAAAAGATCACAGGAAGCCCAATTTGTCTTTGACATAGAATTAAAATCTGATTCTCTGTTAAAGCAATGTGTTAAAACAATCTATTATGTTCTCTTGATGTCTGTTAAATTCTAATTGTTCAAAAACAGCTGAATTTTTATTAAGAGCTATGGGTTATTTAAATATGTGCTTATTTTCAAAGATTTGGATAATCAACTAGTAACAATGATCAAATTTGGTCTATGTTATGTCATGATTTTAAGGAATCTTGTTTCAACCAGATATTTTGGATTTTGAGCCTTCTTGGCATTCTTGACAGGCATTCAAAAAATCAAAGTTCCAAACAATCTGGACTCTAAAATTTCCAGTAAATCTTGGACTTTGTTTTTTCCAGTTTGGGCCCAACTGAAAAAATCGAAGGGCCTATGTCTCTCCTCTTACAGAGACACCAACTAATCAGGCTATTTGGAATTTATTAGAAGTACTGTCAAGATGTGATGTGGTACCAAATTTTAAGTTTTTATAATGGAAAATGCTATTAATACAAATGTTTGAGAATTAAAATGTCTAATGATCTTGTGTTACTAGACATGATAGTTATCTTAATGAGAAAGCCCCAGAGGCCTAAAGGCTTAAATACTTGTAAAATCCTACAGGTGCTTTCAAAAGTACTGTGAAGTAAGCAAGTGCATCTTGTGGGTTGATGAGTTTGTAATTTTAAACATGACAACTTAAAGTCTTTTGTCATCCACAGTTATATATGATTTGCTGCTCATAAATCTAAAGTGTTGTTGGTTCTGTGTTTAGCTGTCCTCCTATAGGTTCCTATGGACTTTTTCCAGCCACTTCCATTGTATTCAGTACTTTGGGATGGCTCTGTAAACAGATGAAGCCAATAATGTATTAACAGTACCAACTGAGAGAAAGTATGGTTAACTGAGATTACTAAAAACAAAAAGCAATTCAAATCAATTGGCAATCTACAAAAAAGAGTTAAAGATTTTAAAAGCTATTATTAAAATTGCTATATTGGTCTATATGTTATGTTATATGTGTGTATATATTGTATGTCCACATGGGAATATTTTATTGAGTTTTATTTTAATTGGCTTAGAGATAAGATTGTCCATAAATTTAAGCTGCTAAATTTAATCAAATATACATTTTAATTCGAATGACCTGAATTTCTGCTTCATATGTTTTATACTTGTTGGTAGAAAGAAACTAAAAACATTTTATATGGTTGTGCTTAAATTTACTGGTTAAACAAACTACACCATGTTAGATATTTAAGAGGTGTTTTCAAATACATGATTCTTAAAATTTATAGAAGGCATTGGACTGTGGTGGAATGAGGTGAAAATGTCTTATCAAGATGGCTGCTGAGGTGAAAAGTTCATGCCAAGATAGCCACTGAGGTGAAAAGTTCATGCTAAGATGGCCGCTGACAATAGAAACTATTTGGATGGCTTTGGAAACCACATGACAACAAAGGAAATCACATGACAACAGAGCCTGACTGATGGCAGGCCGTGATTGGATGGTTTCAGAAACTGTCTGGCAACAAGAGCCTGACTGGCAACAGGCTGTGATTGGTTTGGGCATAGACAGCCCTTGATCGGATTGGCTGGTCTTGGCTATATAAGCTGTTGTACTAACTCAAATAAAGGAGTCTGTGGGCTGCTCACCTCAAGCCTGCTTTCACCCAACTCCCGGAGTCTGTGTGTTGACTCCGCGCCTCTTGCCCCCACCATGCTTCTCCTCTCAGAAATGAATCCACTGCAACATTGTTGAGAAATCAACCGATACATCCCCCCCTGGATTTTGGCAAGTAGGCCCCTCGGTGTTTTGTGTGCTGTTCGGTTCTGTGAAGGTGAGCACAGAACCCCCTCCTACGCCCCTTTCCTTGTCCTTGTCCTCAATCTAAGTGACCCCAGGTTAGCACACACCGCCCAGAAGTGTACGTTGCTTCTTGGCTCCTCCTTTTACTTTCGGTTCGCCTGGCGAATTCACATAAGGGACTGATCATCCAGAATTCAGAACCAAGTCATCTTCCCTCACTGAGAGAGGTGATGCTCCGGAGACACCGTGTGGGCATACGGCCTTGACCTAACGAATCAAGGGAGCCCCCCACTAAGCACAGGACATACGTACGATCTGATACACCACTATCTGTTTGTCTAACATAGGGAAGCCTCCTGCAAAATGCCATCAACAGCTGAGGTGCTAGGAATTTGCTTTGTTACGGCAGCAGTGCTGTATGTGTCTTTCCTTTGGCTAGAGTTGGCGTACCATGCCGCTCTTAAGCGCTCAGACATGGGAAAGATACCCCCCTCTCAGAATCCTGTGCAGATTATCAAACATAGTGAATCTGTGAGTGATAGGAGCCTGACACTCCAGGTCCCTGTCTCACAGACAATGGTTGATGACTTAGGGAGAGAGAGCTCAGACAGTGAAAAAAACATTGTAGCAAACAATGTAGCAACGCCTAGTCAGCCACCCCCCACATACCCGTGGGATGAACTAAGAGGACCTCTACACAATAACTCATGCAATGTCATCCCATCTGCACCCAGTGAGGATCCCCACATTTGTGGCAGTACTCGGACACCCCAAGCTCTCAGGGCAGCTGCTAGATCCCATGCCATCAGCATGTTTGCTGTTGATGTTGAAGTGTATGCAAAATTCAGGCCCTGGATTCCAACTCCTGTAAAAAGACTTCTATTAACCAAAGGTTGAGGATATGCTTGTGTCTTTCCAGAGAATGTGGAACAGCCCAATTGGGTGCCAGCCAGAAATATCAAGCCTGCAACTGACAGCCAACCAGAACCAGCTGAACAAGGCCGAGACTACGCCTTGTTAGCAGATGCACTTGCCCTATCATCCTACCCTGAGAAACTGCTCAAAGCCATATCTGTTACTGTTGTGTACCCCACTAACTCTGGTCAGCCCCTCAAATGGCCCACAGCCTGTGTGTGGTCATGCCATTCTGAAGGACCCTTATGGGGGAGAGGGACAAGAAACTAGGCCTGGGCAAATATCAGGGGCTTCTTAAGAGGTTAGATGTTCCCCAGAGTCCAGCGGGCAGGATGTTCTCTGGGAAGGAAAAGTCAATCCCCTTCAGAGAACCTCTAGGCACGCCCAGAGCAGAACTGCTCCTCCCCTCTGGGAAACCTCTGGGCGCGCCCAGAGCAGAGCTGCCCCTCCCCTTCGGAGAGTCTCTAGGCGTGCACTTATGATGTCACTGCGACCGGCCAATCCTGTAATACCTCAGCACTCTCCCTCAGCATTCTCCGGTATGCTAATTGTCCCTCCGAACCAGCCAATCCCGTGCCACCTCTGCATTTTACACCAGCACTCTCCACCAGCATTCTTCGCCAGCATTCTCCCATATGCTAATGGTCCCTCTGAACTGACCAATCCTACGCATGCACATTAGGAATATGCTAATTCGTTGCCTATATAACCTGTGTGAAACTGCCGCTCAGGGCTCCTCACTACCTGAGGTGGGGGCCCGTTTGCGCAAACGTTCAATAAAAACCTCGTGCTTTTTGCATCAACTGGTCTGGAGTCTGGATCTTTGGGCGTCCTCCTGAGCAAGTGGGCATCTCTGCAACTGAGAGGTCCAACATTTTCGTGGCCCGTATGGGGATTTTAGGTCGCCCTCAGACCCATTCTCTGCGGACCAGTTTGAGGTACGATTAAGTGTTTTCTGTTTGTTGTTCTTCGTCTTGAGACTGGCCAGTACCTGACTCTGTGAGACCAGTGGGGGAGGCAGGCGTGCCCAGCAACCCCTGGTCCGTTCCCCCGGAAGACGCTCCCGGGGTGGTCTGGAGGTGGGTCGGAGACCAAGTCTCCCTCCTTCCTGGGGAGGGCTGGTCAGGCAGCCGCTCCCAAAAATAGCGCAATAGTGTTCGATTTATCCTAGATCTGGTGCCATGTGGTTTGTCTTGTTTATTGTATGTGTCTGTGCATTGGCTATTCTTTTTGATTGGGCTGAAATCCTTGCACCCATGGGTCAACAAATAACCACCCCTTTAAGTCTCACTCTAGATCACTGGAAGGACGTTCAAGAACGCGCACACCACCTCTCAGTGGAGGTGAAAAGGAAACGATGGGCAAAATTCTGTTCCTCAGAGTGGCTGGCCTTCGAGGTCGGCTGGCCAAGGAACGGCACTTTTAACCTCGATATTATTTTACAGATTAAGGTGCGAGTCTTTCAGCCAGGATCCAATGGACACCCTGATCAGGTGCCCTACATTACCACGTGGGAGGATCTTTCACGTAACCCCCCTCCCTGGATAAAACCCTTCTCCTTTCCGACGGAGCCCATGCGGACCCTGTTACCCCTTCCTCGGCCATCCCCAACTCCTTTAATACCTTCCTCCCCGATACCCCCTCCTCCCATCCCGGTTGCGCCAACCTCCTCCCTATACCCTCTGAAGGAGATTCGAGATCCAAAACCTGACAAGCCACCGGTTCTTCCGGCAGATCAGGACCTTCTGCTCTTTGACTCTCCCCCACCCTATCTTCCCGGCCAGCCTGCTCCCCCGCAGGAACCCCCACAACAACCAGAGCGGGATGTGCAACCTTCTGCACCATCCCCTGATTCCACGAGGGCAGGGGAAGAAGTCTCAGTGCCTTCCCCGCCCTCCAGCTGCCTGCGCCTCCGTCGGGGGCAGGCAGGGGGCTCGGGAAGCGTCTGGACTTCACAGACCTTTCCTCTTCGTTCGGTGGCTGGCCAGATGCAGTACTGGCCATTTTCTGCTTCCGATCTTTACAATTGGAAAACCCATAACCCCTCTTTCTCTCAGGACCCCCAGGCTCTGACTGGGCTGATTGAGCCAATTTTATTGACTCATCAGCCCACCTGGGATGATTGTCAGCAGCTTCTGCAGACCCTCCTCACTACTGAGGAAAAGCAGCGTGTCTACCTTGAGGCACGGAAAAACGTCCCTGGAGCAGATGGCCGACCGACCCTACTGCCAAACGAAATCGAACAGGCGTTTCCCTTAACCCGTCCTGATTGCGACTACACCACCGTTGCTGGTAGGGAGCGACTTCGTCTTTACCGCCAGATTCTCCTTGCGGGTCTCAGAGGGGCTGGAAAGCGCCCCACCAATTTGGGCAAGGTACGTGCAGTAGTGCAGGGGGCTGAGGAAATGCCGGCAGGCTTCCTAGAAAGATTAATGGAAGCCTACCGTATGTACACCCCGTTTGACCCCCTGGCAGAGGACCGGCAGGGAGATGTAATCATGTCCTTTATAGGACAGTCAGCGTCGGACATCCGCAATAAATTGCAGCAGCTAGAGGGGCTTCAGGGGTATACTATACAAGATTTAATGAAGGAGGCAGAAAAGATTTACAACAAAAGGGAGACCTGAGAGGAGAAGGAGGAAAGGATCCTCAAGGAGCAGGAGGAAAGGGAAGACAAAAGAGACAAAAGACATAATCGAGAGCTTAGTAGAATTTTGGCCACCGTAGTGCAGGATACAGAAAGGAGTAGACCAGGACAGAATAGGGACTTGGGAGACAAGCGAAAGCCTTGGGTGGAAAGAGATCAATGTGCCTATTGTAGAGAAAGAGGACACTGGGTCAAAGACTGCCTGAAGAAACCACAGGGACCAAAGAAGAGACCAGTTCCAATCCTGTCCCTGGAAGAAGATGATTAGGTGAGTCAGGGCCAGGAGCCCCCCCCTGAGCCCAGGATAACCCTTGAAGTGGGGGGCAGACCGGTAACCTTCCTGATTGACACGGGAGCCCAGCACTCGGTACTGACTTCAGAAAAAGGGCCTTTAAGCTCCAAGACTTCCTGGGTTCAGGGGGCAACTGGAGGGAAGTTATATCGCTGGACAACCAATCGAGAGGTCCAGTTGAGTACAGGACTTGTGACACACTCGTTCTTACTAGTGCCAGACTGCCCCTACCCCCTCCTGGGCAGGGACCTACTCTCGAAGGTAGGAGCCCAAATTCACTTCCATGAGAAAGGAGCTACCATCACAGACTCAGGAGGGCGGCCCCTCCAGGTATTAACACTACGCTTGGAGGATGAACACCAATTATTTGAGAGGCCCTCGTCCACCATGGCTCCCCTGGACCCCAAGTGGCTCGCAGATTTTCCTCAGGCCTGGGCAGAGACTGTGGGAATAGGGCTGGCCGTCAACCGGCCTCCCTTGATCATAGATCTGAAGCCCACGGCCATTCCCGTGTCAGTTCGTCAATATCCGATGGGCAAGGAAGCTAAGGAAGGTATCCGGCCACATATCCAGAGACTGTTACACCTAGGCATTTTAAAACCTTGTCGTTCACCTTGGAACACCCCCCTACTACCAGTAAAGAAGCCCGGTACGGGTGATTACCGCCCGGTACAGGACTTGCGGGAGGTTAACAGGAGAACGGAGGATATGCATCCCACAGTGCCCAACCCCTACAATCTGCTAAGTACCTTGCCTCCGACCCACATATGGTACACTGTGTTAGATCTAAAAGATGCATTCTTTTGTTTAAGACTGAGCCCTCAGAGCCAATCCATCTTTGCTTTTGAGTGGAAAGACCCAGAGACCGGGTTTTCAGGACAACTTACCTGGACAAGGTTGCCCCAAGGATTTAAAAACTCGCCTACTTTGTTTGACGAAGTTCTGCACCTAGATTTGGCCGACTTCCGAGTCAACCATCTGGACCTGGTCCTCCTGCAATATATGGATGACCTCCTCCTTGCCGCTGAAACTGAGCAGGACTGCCTAAAAGGTACCGGGGCCCTGCTACAGAGACTGGGGGAATTGGGCTATCGAGCCTCCGCGAAAAAGGCCCAAATATGTCAGAAACAGGTGGCCTACCTAGGCTACCTCCTAGAAGGAGGGCAACAGTGGCTGACGGAGAGCCGAAAAAGGGTGGTTGCTCTAATTCCACCCCCCCACCGATGCCAGAAAGATGTGGGAATTCCTCGGGAGTGCGGGATTCTGCCGCCTTTGGATTCCTGGGTTTGCGGAGCTGGCAGCCCCATTGTACCCCCTCACGAAGTCCAATGCTCCCTTTCAATGGAGAGAAGAGCAACAGCGGGTGTTTGACAACATAAAAAAGGCCCTATTGTCAGCCCCAGCCCTGAGCCTCCCTGATATGACCAAGCCCTTCACATTACACGTGGATGAGAACAAGGGAGTGGCGAAGGGAGTGCTAACACAAATGCTTGGACCCTGGAAAAAGCCGGTGGCATACTTTTCAAAAAAGCTAGACAATGTAGCGGCCGGCTGGCCTCCGTGCCTCCGCATGATAGCGGCTGTGGCAGTTCTGGTGAAAGACTTGGAGAAATTGACTCTAGGCCAACCTCTCACCGTAGTGGCACCTCATGCTGTGGAGACAGTTATCCGCCAGCCACCAGATCGGTGGCTCTCAAATGCTCGGATAACTCATTACCAGACTATGTTATTAAACTCAGAGTGGGTCCGGTTTGGGACTGCCACCTCTTTAAACCCGGCCACCCTGCTCCCGGAACTGGGGCCCCAGGCCCAGGTAATCCATAACTGTCACCAAATCCTGGCTGAGGCCCACGGCACCCGAGAAGACCTAACCGATCAGCCTCTGCCGGATGCCGAAATGACCTGGTTCACGGATGGGAGCAGCTTTCTACAGAATGGTGAGCGGAGGGCTGGGGCAGCGGTGGTGGATGGAAAAACCATTATCTGGTCAAGTGCCTTAAAGCCTGGAACTTCTGCTCAAAAAGCCGAGCTCATAGCCTTAACTCAAGCTTTAAAACTGGCACAAGACAAAAAGGTCAACATTTACACAGACAGTCGGTATGCTTTCGCCACTGCCCATGTACATGGGGAGATATACCGGCTAAGGGGCCTCTTAACCTCAGCAGGCAAGGACATTAAAAATAAGCAGGAAATCCTAGATCTTCTACAGGCCCTGTTCCTGCCCAAAATGTTGAGTATAATCCATTGCCCCGGGCACCAACGAGGAGACAACCCCGTAGCAAGGGGAAACAGGATGGCAGACGAGGCCGCTAGGGCGGCAGCCCTGAGCCAACAGGTGCTCCCGTTAAAGACAACTGAGCCCACCCAAGTATCGAGGGAACCACCTTTCCTCTATTCGGACCAAGACTTAGATATGATCCAGCGGCTCGGTGCGGAGTATGACGAACAAATAAGGGTTTGGAGGCTCGGAGAGAAAATAGTCCTGCCACACCAATTGGCTAAAGAAATAATTACCAACCTCCATCAATGGACTCATTTGGGACACAAAAAGCTAAAAGCAGCCTTACAGGAAGATAGGCAGTCTTATTACATCCCCGGACTTGACTCTTTAGTCCAGCAGGTGACTGAATCCTGTGTTCCGTGTGCCAAGGTAAATGCCAGACACCTCAAGCTCCCGGAGGGAGCTAGGGTAAGAGGAGACTGACCAGGAATCAACTGGGAGGTCGATTTCACTGAGATAAGGCCAGGCAGTTATGGGAATAAGTATCTTCTAGTTTTTGTAGACACCTTCTCCGGATGGACTGAGGCATTCCCCACAAAACGGGAAACCGCCCGGGTGGTCGTCAAGAAGATCACAGAGGAGATCTTCCCCCGGTTCGGCTTGCCTAAGGTAATCGGGTCCGACAACGGCCCAGCGTTTGTCTCCCAGGTAAGTCAGTTGGTGGCCAAAGCATTAGGCATAAATTGGAAATTGCACTGTGCCTATAGACCCCAAAGTTCAGGACAGGTAGAAAGAATGAACAGAACAATTAAAGAGATCTTGACCAAATTAGCGTTGGAGACTGGCGTTAAAGACTGGGTCCAACTCCTCCCTATGGTGTTGTTCCGGGTCCGAAACACGCCCTCTCATTGCGGGCTGACGCCATACGAAATCCTTTATGGAGGGCCCCCACCAGTAGCAGGCTTGCTTGACCTTGCCAGTGACTCCATTGCCAATGCCCCTAAATTACAGGCCCGGTTGAGAGCACTCCAGATCATCCAGAACCAGGTCTGGAAACCTCTTGCAGCAGCCTACCAACCCAAGACGACAACCATCCCACATCCTTTCCAAATCGGAGACTCTTTGTATGTCCGAAGGCACCAATCTAAGACTCTAGAGCCCCGGTGGAAAGGCCCCTTCACTGTGCTATTGACAACTCCCACCACTCTCAAGGTAGACGGAATCACTGCTTGGGTCCACGCCTCACACGTGAAGCGAGCACCCCACCCCCCCAGGGCCCCGAGGATCCGGATAGACCAGCCAAATGGAAGCTCCAGCGCACTCAGAACCCACTCAAGCTAATATTTTCAAAAACTGTTTAATATTTGTGATGTTCCTGGCCTTCCCCCATTGTTTTTCCAATCCGCATGCTCCACAATTGTTAACGTGGGAAGTAATTTCCTCCACAGGACGGGTGGCCTGGTCTGTTAGTGGGTTACATACCCCCGGGGCATGGTGGCCCACCTTATACCCGGACGTATGTCAACTAGTTACTGGGTTAGATACCTGGGATATACCTGACCAGGATAATTTGACAAAAATCCCTGGAAATAGTCTTAACTATTGGGGCGTGTATGGCTCCCAGTCCCCAGTCAGTGGGACCCAATCCAGTCCAGCAAGAACAGAGTTCCCTCCCTCCAGTGAGGCAGGCTCTCCCCAGGCCACCCCTCCCGCCAGCCACCCTTTCGCCTAGCTTGGCAAGTTTAACTCCAAATGCTTCAAGCTCCCGTACAACCGGACAGCGGCTGTTTAACCTTTTGACAGGGGCCTTTCTGGCCCTCAACCAGACCAATCCGGAGCTGACCGAGTCCTGCTGGCTATGCCTAGCCCCAGGTCCACCTTATTACGAGGGCCTCGCGGTCCCCAGGACCTGGAATGGCACTACAGAGGCAAATAATTGCCTCTTGCCCCTTCGGCCGCGTCTCACTCTTACAGAGGTGTCGGGACAAGGTACTTGTGTAGGAAATCCTCCCTTGTCCCACCGACACTTGTGCAATGTCAACCACAATGTTACTATACGAGACGGCCCATGTATTATTAACAGGTTGCTCCAGTTTATCCGCGAGAGGCTTTTCCTTGTCCAAACCCTGGTGCTGACTCAACAGTACCAGTGTCAAGCTTCAAAGACCTCCGAGGTCCAATAGATTTTAGGATTAAAATCTGTGCAAAAAGAAAAGGAGGGAATGAAGGACCCTTATGGGGGAGAGGGACAAGAAACTAGGCCTGGGCAAATATCAGGGGATTCTTAAGAGGTTAGATGTTCCCCAGAGTCCAGCGGGCAGGACGTTCTCTGGGAAGGAAAAGTCAATCCCCTTCAGAGAACCTCTAGGCACGCCCAGAGCAGAACTGCTCCTCCCCTCTGGGAAACCTCTGGGCGCGCCCAGAGCAGAGCTGCCCCTCCCCTTCGGAGAGTCTCTAGGCGTGCACTTATGATGTCACTGCGACCGGCCAATCCTGTAATACCTCAGCACTCTCCCTCAGCATTCTCCGGTATGCTAATTGTCCCTCCGAACCAGCCAATCCCGTGCCACCTCTGCATTTTACACCAGCACTCTCCACCAGCATTCTTCGCCAGCATTCTCCCATATGCTAATGGTCCCTCTGAACTGACCAATCCTACGCATGCACATTAGGAATATGCTAATTCATTGCCTATATAACCTGTGTGAAACTGCCGCTCAGGGCTCCTCACTACCTGAGGTGGGGGCCCGTTTGCGCAAACATTCAATAAAAACCTCGTGCTTTTTGCATCAACTGGTCTGGAGTCTGGATCTTTGGGCGTCCTCCTGAGCAAGTGGGCATCTCTGCAACTGAGAGGTCCAACAATTCCTGATAACCATTGTTCCTCATTCCTACCCCTATCTGAGCAAGCAATCCCGTGGTCTCTCGATTTGAGCGCTGGTTAGTCAATGACGGGTAAGATCCCCTGGGGGACAACCTAAGACAGGCACAGCTGCATACGGAGACCACATGGAAATGGTGTCAACAATGGTATGGCCAATAATCATGCCTCTCGTTGCTCAAAAATAAATGAAAAGGGGGAAATGTGGTGGAATGAGGTGAAAACGTCATATCAAGATGGCTGCTGAGGTGAAAAGTTCATACCAAGATAGCCACTGAGGTGAAAAGTTCATGCTAAGATGGCTGCTGACAACAGAAACTGATTGGATGGCTTTGGAAACCACATGACAACAGAGGAAACCACATGACAACAGAGCCTGACTGATGGCAGGCCGTGATTGGATGGTTTCAGAAACTGTCTGGCAACAAGAGCCTGACTGGCAACAGGCTGTGATTGGATGGCTTTGGAAACTGCCTGGCAACAGGCTGTGATTGGTTGGGGCATAGACAGCCCCTTGATCGGATTGGCTGGTCTTGGCTATATAAGCTGTTGTACCAACTGTAATAAACGAGTCTGCGGGCTGCTTGCCTCAAGCCTGCTTTCACCCACTCCGGAGTCTGTGTGTTGACTCCGTGTCTCTTGCCCCAACCACGCTGCTCCTCTCAGAAATGAACCCACTGCAACATTTTTGAGAAATCAACTGCAACATTGGACCTTCTGGTAAATGTTTTCTTAAGTTGATATCTAATGGTTGAAACTGTTTGCTAAGTATTCATGTGATATTGCTATTGTCAGCAAGCGATCTAGGACTTGCTCCCTCATTTCTCTATTCTAAGCCCAACTTGTTCTTTCATTTCTCTATTCTCTTCAAGGTAGGAAACTAATTCTATTATGAAGGAATCTGTAGGACGCACAATTTAATCTTTAGACCTTACAAAAATTAGATGGCTAACATTTTTCTGTAATAGCATAGCCAAAATAAGAGCTTAAATAATAATCTCATAGCTAGATTTTCTTCGCCATCAGCGAAGTATACAGTAAGTAGAAAAAAACCTCCCTTTCAGACCAAAGGGAAAGAAAGTTTTAAAGTGAGAATATAATTTTCCTCATGGGCAATTAGAAAAACTACTACAGAACATGCCTGTGACTATAGACTTGTAGTTCAGGCCACCGAAGATTAGAGATGGGACTTGGGCACTCCCTTGACTTGCATCCTCTGGTCTGCTTTAACACAAACCAGGAGGAAAAGAAAGCTAGGCATCAGAAGCAATGGGTGGCAGGCCTATTAATGGCTGATCTGTATAGTGATCTGCCCTCAAGGAGACCCAACAGGCCAGTCCACTGCAGTGGCTTTCAATGTGGTAAGCCTGGGCTTCAGCAGAAGTCAGCTTGTGAGGAGCCCTGGCAGCTCTGCCAAGAGTTGGATCACTGGAAATGGACCTGCCCTGGAGTCGAAGGATGCCCAGGTCAGAGCCACAGATCTTACTGGCTCTAAGCTGAAAAGCCCTTCATTCAGCCCAACTTCCAAAGTGACCACTGCAGCTGAAGATATGGTCAAGTAGGGTCAGCAACATTGCAGGCAGAACTGTAAATTTCTTGTTAGAGATGCCCCCTGCCTTTACCTGGCCAGCTCTCCTCCCAGCCCAGCCAAGTCATGAAAGTCAACAGAGTGCCTTCCCCTAGGAGGTTCACACCTCCCTTAGGATATACCCCATGTGAAGAGATAGATAGGTCTGGGCCTCTTAACTTACAAGGCCTAAAGCCCACCAGATTATTATCAAGCCCCTTCTATCAGGTTCTATTTGCCTCTCAATCAGAAAACTTAATTGTAGCTTAGACAGCGCCTTTCTTAGCTCCTCTAAGAATGACTCCGTCCTTTGTTCTAGACCCTGTCTACTACACTTGGGCCTCATTCCTTTGTAATCATAGCCTCTACTCTACCACCAATGGCTCTACTCCCAACCTGTGTGTACTGATGGTCCTCTTCCCCACTTAATGCTGTGTAATTGTTCAGACCTGGTTAATGCCACTCTTAGGATCATTGGTTACTATCCTCACTCTGTCTTTTATGACCTTGTCTAAATATGATCAGAGTCAGCGAACTTGGTAGGCTTCCATAGCCTTGGCAACTCATGATAGAGCCTAGGGTGGTTACTGGCACCATAAGCTAGAGTGTCAATTTGTTGGGTCAACAACAGGAGTCACTGTGCACTTGCTCCTCATGTGGGATCTCTGTCCTTAATGTGCTGTACATTGTGATTTAATGCTATAACTAGTACTCAAACAGTATGTTTCACTTTGTGTTTCTATGTGTGTGCAAACTGTTGACATCTTTACTTAATATATACTAAATTGATCTTCTGTATATAAAGAGAATTAAAAATGAATGTTGATGTGAATGAAAGGGGAGAGGGAGCCGGAGAGGGGAGGGTTGCAGGTGGGAGGGAAGTTATGGGAGGGGGAAGCTATTGTAATCCATAAGCTGTACATTGGAAATTTATATTCGTTAAATAAAAGTTAAAAAAAGTATAAAACTCTTACAGGAAACTACATAGGGAGAGATTGTATTGGTCTGATCAAAGAATTGTGGGATAGGACCCCAAACAAAGGCAACAAAGGCAAAAACTGACAAATAGGATATCATCAAACAAATGAGCTTGTGGATGGCAAAACAAACAAGATATCTCACAGGAACTTCATAAGGAGAGAAAAATTCTGCAAAAAAAATTTCCAAGAAGGTAGCTAGAATACAAGGGCATCAAAAACTCTGAGAAAATGCAATTAATGGTTATAATTATTTCTCTGCCAAAAAGATTTCTGTAATCCAAGGGGAGCTTTTTCATAATATAAACTCTTCATATACTTTTTGAAGAAATTGGAATGCATGGATTTCAGAAATTTTGCACCAAAATTCAATGCTCTGCTACTTCCATGCTCATGTTCGGGAAACATGAAATGTACATGCTGATGCAATTTTTTTTAAATTCAGGAATATGAGAGGTCTTCAAAAAGTTCATGGACAACATGAACTATGAAGGAACTATGCATGTACTTCAAAAAATTTGCACCAAAATGCTGCTATCCTTAATTCCATATTTCTTTTTATAATTTTGCCCTAATGCAACTTAATTCTGTAAATACATAAAACTACCATTTTTCTTACATAAATAAAACAAACTTGGCACCACAAATTTTCTTACCTAATTCTTTGAAAGGCAGACATGTGCATGCGTGTGTGCATGTGGGTGTGCATTTACACAGCATGCTTTTATCTCCAAATTCTTAGCTTACTACCCCAATGCCTGCAGATGAGGTTGAGCTGAGACATGCTGAACAAAGGAAATCAATCTTAATCTCTCACATGGGTGGAAGAAACCCAAGCACTTTAGCTATCACTACTGTCCCCCAGGGTGCACACTAGCAGCAAACTGAAATGGGGATCTTGGGATTCTAACTCACCCAATGCAATATGGCATATAGGCATAATGAGGGAGAGTTAATGGCTATGTCAAATATCCAGACACCCATCAATGCTTTTTAAAGAAGTATTTATTTATCTATCTAGATATCTATGCATTTATTTATTTGATGGAGAGTGAGGGAGAGAGGGAGAGAGGGAGAGAGGGAGAGAGAGAGAATCTTCCACCTGCTGGTTCCCTTTCCAAGTGGCCTTAACACCTAGGGATGGGCTAGGATGAAACCAGGAACCAGGAACCCCATCCTGGTCTCCCACATGGATGCAGGCATCCAAGCACTTCAGACATCATCCACTGCCTTCCCAGACACATCAATAGGAAGGTGGATCAGAACTGAAACATACAGGAATAGCAGCAGCAATCCAGTACAGGATGTCAGCTTCACAAGAGGCAGCTTGCCCCACATGCCACAATGCCAGCTTCAAGCCTCCACAAGCTTTCTGAATTACCTTTTTCATCCCTGGCTTCCACAGAAAGGGAACACAGCCCCTGAGCCCAACCCCATCACTGCACACTCCCCTACATCTGGCTCCCACTACAGACAGGCAGGGCAGCAGCTTACAGGAGGAATGTGCTTGGGGCACCAGGCCTAGGTGGTTGATGAGGCAGCAGGTAAAGGCAATATGGCCCTGACATAGTATGCCTGGTTTCACCCAGTTCAGGCAGAGTACCTGGGATGCTTCTAGCAGCTGATGCTGGATAGCCTGGCAAACTGGGGTTCCCAAATATGTTTTCATCAGATTTTGGGCCCTGTATCTCAGGCAGTGACTAACTCGACATCCACACATTAAAACCTTAAATTACTGGCCGGCGCCGCGGCTCACTAGGCTAATCCTCCGCCTTGCGGCACCGGCACACCGGGTTCTGGTCCCGGTCGGGGCACCAATCCTGTCCCTTTTGCCCTCTTCCAGGCCAGCTCTCTGCTGTGGCCAGGGAGGGCAGTGGAGGATGGCCCAAGTCCTTGGGCCCTGCACCCCATGGGAGACCAAGATAAGTACCTGGCTCCTGCTATCGGATCAGCGCGGTGCGCTGGCCGCAGCGCGCCTACCGTGGCGGCCATTGGAGGGTGAACCAATGGCAAAAGGAAGACCTTTCTCTCTGTCTCTCTCTCACTGTCCACTCTGCCTGTCAAAAAAAAACCAACTTAAATTGCTATTATGTTACACCATGCCATTAAAATCAACTTAAAATGAAATGAAGATTTACTCAGAAGATCCAAAATTTTACAATTTGTAAAAAAAAAAAAAAAGGTAGGAGCAACTTCATTTTCATTAGTCTCAAAAATAACTGTTTAGATATAACAGAAAAAGCATGGGCAAGTAGCCAGATATGTAAAATGGAGCTCAACACTGCTAATGCTCAGGGAAACTCAAATCAAGACCACTATGAACTCACATTACTAAAATGGCTACTATCAAAAAATTAAGACATCCAGTCTTGAACTGGATATAGAGAAAGGAGAATATATACATAGTTGGTAGGAAGGTGAATTGGTCTATCTACTATGGATATCTATATGGAGGATCTTCCAATAAAATAAAAAATGGAACTACTTTATGCTAAATCAATTCCACTAATGTGAATGTCTGCAGAGGAAACAAAATAAATACCTCAAACAGATACCTGCACCTCCATGCTCAAGTCAGAATTATTCACAGAAGCAATATATATATATATATATATATATATATATATATATATATATATATATAAATAAGCCAACTGTCTATCAAGAGATAGAAAATTTCTTTGTGTGGTGTACACACAAAGGAATCCTATTCAACCTTAGAAAGGAAGGAAATCATGGTGTCTATCACACATGGATCTAAAAATATGGATGGATCTGGAGGACACTGTGTTGTGTGAAATAGGACACAGAATGAAAAGTACCACATGATCTCACTTCCTGAGGAATCTAAGGAGGTCAAACTTAAACAAGCAGAAAACAGAAATGTGTCTGCCTGGTTCTAGAAGTGAAGGCAATGGGAAGACAACACAAATTTGGAGCTATGAAATTTATTAAGTTCTTAGACCTAATGTAAAGTACAGTAGCTATAGTTAATACCATGTTATATACTTGCAATTCTGCTAAGATCATAAATATGCTTTAAAGAAAGATAACTATGTAAGGAGACAGATATGTCAGTTTGATCATACTCATCACCTCATAATGTATATGTGCATGGAGAGTCCAAAGACTTTGTTAATTTTTAGGATTAAAAGAAAAGGAACCCTGAAGTTATATGCTCTTCTCCCATCAAGAAGTTAAATGATTTTGTTCAAGTACCAGTATGTGTAAACACAGAGTCATATATTGTAGGAGGGCTGTAAGTCACACCGATCAACCTATGGAAATGAATAGACATGCCAGCTTCATGGGCTTGTTGATCAGCACATTAGCACTCGGTCAGTGCTCAGTAGAGGACCCCCAGGCTTACAAATTAATACTCTGGTTGCTGCTGTGGATTTCTTATCCAATTTGACTTGCATTTGTGTTCTCTTAGTGAAATCAGATAGGATGATGGTACATGTATTGGGGCTTGGAATTCATTCACAGTTTCACATTTCTCTGCTTTACTGGAATGGTCTTGGCCACCTTCCTCAGCAACATGGCCCTAAAAAGCCTTCCCTTTCCCACTCTTGTCTGTGACCACTGCAGCCCTTGGTTCCAGGCAATGGTTGGGTGTGGTCACATTATGTTTTGGGTTATAGATTTTCAGAAGGGCCATGGTAATTTCTCAACTAAACTCAATCTCAATTCATTATGTTTCCATATTTAAATCCTTAACAATTTGCAAACAAGTTGTTCCGCATTTTCAGTGTTTCCTAGGTCCTACCAGCTATGGAGCTTGTCCCGTGAAAACTAAGGACTCAACTGGAAAAACTGGAGAAACAAACATACTGACAAAATGAAGATACTGCAAATCCAAAGCAGAAGACAAAGCAAAAATTACTAAAGCCAAAAATATGAAGCCAGGCCCCACACAACTGCAAATATGAAACCTCTCCCTGGGATGAGGAGCAGTACAGCTCTGTGGCATCCTAGTCACCAGGGACATGGACTCTGCTGGAGACACGAGAGCCCCATCTGGACTTTCTTCTCCTTTGGCATCATCACTGGATCAAGGCAGCCATCTCTCTACTAAACAGGGTGCTCTGTGCCCTTTTATCATAAACACTGGGAACACAATAAATATCATGAAACATTTTCACTGGAAAACTATAGGAGCCAAATACATATTTCTGTGAGCCTCAATAATGCTGGATGCCCTGGGAATCACTTTGTTTCTGAACACATGGAACACAGGGCCATGTCCAGTGAAGGCTGCTCCAGCACAACTGTCTGTCTTCCCATGTGACGGGCTTGGCTCCTAGCCTGCAAAGACATCAGGAGGCAAAATGACACAGGTAGCTTCACGGGGATAAGGGGTCACAGAGCTCTTGGGAGCTCAGTAAGTATAGAGAGAACAGATTTCTTTCCCATAACTAAGAGAATATGTAACTTATTACTCTGATTTTGAATTTAACATCTGATGTATGAATTTATTTAAATGTGTATCTTTGAAAATAGCACTATTTAAACTGAAGATATACCATTTCAGGCAGGGATTCACTGTCCTCTTTGTCCTCCCACAACAGTAGCATGATGCAAAGCTCACAAAAACTTGCAATGTTGAAGTAGAAGTGATACTGTAGCTGCCCCTTATACATGTGCATGTGCACCCCATTGACAACCAACATTCTAATATTGCTGATATGAATGAATTTCTATTAATTCCCCATCTGCCTCTGTACATTCTGCAACAGTACTGATCAACAGGGAAAATGCACCCTAAGATGTTGGGTATAAATTATTTAATGTTTTGGATTTTTTGTTAAAAATTTGGCAAAGTTTAATCTCCTACCAACAATACACTGTGTGTTTATAGCCTAGGGTCCCTGTATGTGGTGGTCACAGAAGCAAAGACGGAGAAAAGGTGACTGAATTGAGAAAGATCCTGAAAGCAAAAACCAAACAGTCACATATGGGTGTGGCTTTAAGAGAAGCAAAGGGAACAGATTCAGATTTCTGGATTGTGTTTCTGGAAAGACTTTGTTGCCAAAAACCATAAGAAGGGCAAAAAATCATTTTCCCCCTTTGGCTTCTGTTGTTTTTGTGTGTGGGGTGATTATGATGAAATTACGGAGCCAAGCTAGAAAAACATAATACAGCAAGAAGACAAATTCATGAGCTGTTAGAAAGAATTCTAGCTAAAGATGGGAGAAAACACAAGACCAACTCCAAACCTTGCAAAGTCGCAAAGCTGTCTAGGAAGAGAAAGCCTAAAAGAAAATACACCAATCTATTCAGATTCACATGGTCATTTTAACTTGAGGACTGGAACAAACAAAAGGGACTCAAAGAAAGATCTAGAGAGAACAAAGAACAGCCAGGCACATTGCAGGTAGCTTCATCAAAGGGCGGTTTCTAAGCCCTCACCAGTAAGGAGCTGGTAAGGTGAACACTGAGGAACACTGGGGCGGCACCCGCAGCTCAGGGCTGACCCAGAGGATTGAAGGCCGACCTCCCCACACCCCCAGGAGGAGCGAAGCGCTGCCCTGAGCCCGCTCAGCATGCCCTCAGCACAAGGGTCATCGCCTGATGCTAAACTTCAAGCCTCGACAAAACCACTCAAACGAAACCGCTTTCTCTCACCTAACCCAGCTTCTTGTATCTGCCCTCAGCAGGATAAAACAGAATCGGGCCTTAGTAGGAGCTGGGCTGAGAGGACAGGGTCCTGAAACTGAGACCCCTGCTTCCCTTAAGTCAAAACACTCACGGAAATGAAGTCACCGCCAGGGAGGAAGGGGGAACCAAGCAACTGAACAACGGCAGCTCCGCCCCCGCAGGAAGCCCCTGTGCACAGTCCCGCTGCTCCCTGCCCACCCTCCCCTCCTCCATGCACAAGGGCGCGAGGCGTGAGGCTGCGGGGCACGCGCTGGGGCTGAGGGAAGCCCCCGCGTGCCCGGACCCGCTAGGACGCTCAGGTGCCGGCAGCGGCCCAGCCTCAACCCGGGGGCCAGCGAGGCCCCACGAACGTGCTAGGCCAGCGGTGAACTGACGTCCACGTAGCCCAGAGCCGCCCTCTGGAAGGGGCTTCCAGCCACAGCCGGCCAGCAGCGTCCAGCACCGCCGCCTTCCCCCTCCCGGACGCCCCGCCCCCACACTCAGCATTCCCGTGGCCTCTATGGGGTCGGCGTCCTGAGGCCAGGGACGCTCGGGGAGCACAGAGGCTGAGTCACCTGCGGGACTCAACAGCGGAAGGGCCTCGCTGGGTCTCTGGCTGCACAACCCGGAACCGATGCCCAACTGTGGCGTCAAGACCCCATGAGACCCTGTAATATGGTCGCCAGCGCGCCTCACTGGACACACCGCACAGCCTATAGGCGCGCAGCACGTCACAAAAGATGCAGCCAATCACAAGCCTTCCTAACACAGAGACTCCCGGGCAGGGCCCACAAATTCATGATTTTAAACAAGTTCTCCCCAGGAGGGCTGTGATCAGACTACTGTGCTGCTATGTGATTAGAGTTCTCTGGAATGTCACAGTATGTTTCTTGATGAATACATGTAATTTATTTTTAAGGATCAACCAAGTCATTGATGTGGTATCTGGTTTCCTTTTACAAAACATCTGAGTAAAATTTTCTATTTTTTCAAAATATGTTCCTAAGAGAGGAAGATGAAACCAGCTTCTCTGTTTCTCGAAGCAGAAAGTTCCTGCGGTGTGAACTCAGGTTTATTCAGCACCGTGGCATTATAATTTACATACTGGGTGAAAAGGCCAATTTTCCTATCTACCTTTTCCAGGTAAGTACATTTCCTGAACTCTGTCATGGTTCTATTTTGGCTTTTAATCAGAAAAATAGAAAGAAATTTGTCAAGCTGTACAGTATTCCTCATAACTGCAGTAAGAAACAGCTCCAAGAGTGTAAAACAAATGTCACTCTCAGAGGTGCCTTAAAAGAACATTTACCTTTCAAGTAAAACGTTTCTCTGAATGTACGATGTAGAGATAATTATAAATTTGAGTTACATGTTAGAAATAAAACTGGAAAGATGAAAATAACATATGGACTGTAATGAGACATCATAAGGTCAAGAATGTTCAGTAAATCGATCACATCCAAACAAGGGAAGAAAGGAAACCACAAACACTCCAGCAACCAGGGGAACCTGCTCCCTATACCTAAAAGTTCTACCCTGGAGGCTCCTGGGTAACATTCTGCCAATACAAAGCAGATATGCAGACAGTGTACACTGGGCTGTGGATGCTGTTTGCCAAACTCTGAGCTTACCCTCCAGGTAAGTTCCCTGCAGTATCTTGGAGGGCATGCAGGTTGGTCACTTTTTTTTTCCCAACTTTTCAGAATCTGTGACTGAGGACAAGCTCTCCAGAAGCGATCAGTGAATGAGTGAATCTGTCATTGGAGAGCCACAATGCTGTGTTATGTGACTGCTACCAACTCAGTTTCCACAGATGACGAACTATCCAACAAATTCTGGCACTGTCCTCTGGCTAGAGCAGACCTCTATTGTTTTGGCTCTTCCTGTGCGTCTTTCTTGGGGCTGGGCAACTGCCTCAAGGGAGTGACAAAGAAGAATGCAAGACCTTGGCCCTCTGCAAAAACTCACAGGTCCTACAACCTGGGAAGTGAAAGGAACTTCTTCTTATATGCTTCCCTTAGGGCCTCCAACTGCCAAAAACATCAGCACCTTTCACAGCCAACACTTGGCAGAGGCATTTGTTTCCTGCCACTGGAAACTGAATCATTTCCACTTGGCACCTGGATTCAAGTCGCTATCACTGGAAGCGCATGCAGACAGGGTGCTGCAGCAGCACAGCTGACTGAGCAGAGGGGACAGCCGGCAAATCCCATGACCTGGAGGGGTAGTTGCAGGTAAGGGATGTTCAGAGCATGCACAGTGATGTACCCAGCAGCGGAAGACAACAGCTCCTGCAGGCCTCTATCAAGAGACCTGGGTACCCTTCCCCAGGAATACACACAGAGTCCTGCATCACAGACCCAGAAACACATTATCCAAAAATTAACACCTGGAAATGAGCACCCCTTTTCTGCACACTTCCAGATAGATGTAAGTGGTAAAGAACCATCCAAGAAACCAACCTTCTTTTTTTTTTTTAAAGATTTTATTTATTTGAGAGAAAGTTACAGACAGTGAGAGGGAGAGACAGAGAAAAAAAGATCTTCCATCTGTTGGTTCACTCTCCAGGTGGCCGCAATGGCCAGAGCTTTTCCAATGCGATGCCAGGAGCCAGGTGCTTCTTCCTGGTTTCCCATGTGTGTGCAGGGGCCCAAGCACTTGGGCCATCCTCCACTGCTTTCCCAGGCCACAGCAGAGAGCTGGACAGGAAGAGGAGCAACCGGGACTAGAACCGGTGCCCATATCAGATGCCAGGGCCGCAGGTGGAGGATTAACTTACTTCGTCATGGCACCAGCCCTGAAACCAATCTTCTTGTAACTTTGCTGACTAACCAGCAGTTCCTATGCCAGCCTCACCAAGGAAGCATGTGGTCCCTCCAACTTCCAATGGAGTACCAGGAATAAGAGAGAACCGAAGACTAGCTCCACTTTGGGGTTTTTGCAGAAGGATTTTTGATTCCCTAGGAAGGAGCCTCTTGCCCAGGGTTCCCCTTTTCATCCTATCCACTGGCTCCTGGGAGCCAGTGTCCTAGGACATCCTGATACCTGAGTTCATGTAGGTCACCTGCAGCCACTATGCTCCAAATGCCAGAAAATCTCCCTCCTTGAGATGGCCATGATGGAAAACAGACAAAACTCACCTTCCTCTCCCACTCCAAAACAAAGCCTCCTGTGCCTTGCTGCCATCCAGTAGGTCACTTGCTGGGCACCATGAGCCCAGGACCAGAGTCTTCCAAGTTCAGACTTCCTGTCAGGCCAGTTCCCACAGGACCTAGAGCGATGGTTCTTGGCCTGCTGGACAGAACCCTGCCCTGCGCAATGGGAAAGGGGACGGCAAAGCTTAACCTTCTCTGGAATCCACTTTCCCCTGTTCAGAGGCCACCATGCCACGCCTCCTACCTGAAACTGCCATGCCTTCTTCCTTTGGCCTTTCAGGCTGAAGCCATGCACCCTCCTGGACTGGAACCAGAGGGCAAAGCGACGTGGGAAATTGACTATAGCAGTAGAGCAGTAAAGCTCCTCAGGCCACCTCGGGGCTGTGAGCCCCTCCCAGGTCTCCACAGCTGGAAGCACTTCTCACCTCTGGGACACTCACCCACTCCATATTTGCTGGAATCTCTCTGGTGGTTTTGGGTTTCTGTTCGGGTCCCTGTTGTGGGTGCTCTGTATGGCAAGCAACCAGAGCTTGGAAAGTGCCTGGGGAGGGCAAGCGGAACTCTGCCCACTAGCTGTGCTGCCATCACCTCTCAGATCCATAGTCTTCTCTCGCCGCTGGCTCCCAACTGAGCACCTGTAAGGAGTTCAGGGAGATCAGAGCCTTGGGCCACAACCAGGATGCACCTGCCTTCCTTCCTGCCCCTGCAGATGACAAGTTACTTTTTTTATGTTGGGTTATTTATTTTGTGCATGTGTAGCAATAAATGAGATCTCAGCCAAGGCATGGATATGATTGATCTCTGTAACTCTGCATGGGAAAGGTCTGGAAAATGATAAGCTCAACCCAGAGTAAGGGGTGGGGAAGGCTGGAGAGCTACATACCTGGCTGGCAGAGGCATCAAAGCCCAGCAAGGAAGGGGTGCGAGGAGAGTAGTACAGGGAACACATCCCATCTCCTTGCATTGACCCAGGATGCTGAGACTAAGTTGCATGCACCTCTGAAGCTGAAGGACCAAAGGCTGAGGAGATAGTTGGGAGGGAGGGGGAGGGGAGGGGAGAAGAAAAGAGAAGAGAAGGAAAGAAAAGAAAGAAAAAGTGAAGAAGTAACAGGAACTTCTGAATTTTCAGCTCCTTCTACCAAATGTCTGATGAGTGGATGTTCTACTTTCGTGCTTACATGTACATAACACCTGCACACACATATGCACATACACAAACAAACAAACACACACAACACACCAGAATGAATATATGGTGTTGGAAACTGATGTGCTCCACAGCTCAGTGGGTCACTCATGGACTTTTTGCTTCTGAGCTTCCCTGAGAGTTTGCTAGAGTAGAAGAATGCTGTCTACTCCTGCTGCTCTATACCTCTCAGTTACCTGGCTGCAGAACAACATCAAATGCTAGGGCTTCTATGTCTCCAGCTTGTCCTAACTTGCAAAGCTCTAATAGTCCCACCTGTGTTACAGAGCAACCCAGGGTGTGCTATTATTCTTAAATAAGGAAATGAATGGCCAGAGAATATTAAAATTAGAAGTCTCTGGACAATGCCATTTAAAGACCATCTTCCAGTGCATCTGTCAAAGATAGATCCTAGATTTGTGGTCCCTGGATCAATGTGGTATGCCAATTCTGACAATCCTGAGGGAGTATTTGCCTTGAACGTGTAAAAATCAACACAGGGATTGGTGCTGTGGCACAGTGGGTTAAGCCCCAGCCTGCAGCGCTGATATCCTATATTGGCACTGGTTCATGTCCTGGATGCTCTCCTTCTGATCCAGCTCACCGCTAATGTGCCTGGGAAAGCAGTAGAGAATGGCTCAAGTCCTTGTTCCCCAGTGCCCACATGGGAGATCTGAAGAAGCTACTGGCACCTGGCTTCAGCCTGGCTCAGCATCGGTTATTGAGGCCATCTGGGGAGTGAACCAGAGGATGAAAGATCTATCTCTCTCTCTCTTTGTCTCTGTCTCTTATTCTATGTAAGTTTGCTTTTCAATATAAATGAATGAATCTTAAATGAGAAATCAACACAATGTACCAACCTGGCTGTATAATAGAGCAGACGACACTGTAGTAAGTTTCTCCAACCTGTCAGCATGAACATTGGAGGCACGACTTGGCCACACCCAAACCATCCAGGAGTTGGTCTTCTCTGTTAGTCTTTTCAGAACATCAGCACTGGTACCCTGGTGTGTGTCTGGAAAGCAATCTATTTGAAACCAGAATGGAAGAACATGCCTAAAAATGAGACTCAATCTTTTATTCCAGCTACTCATTCTTCAGTATGGATTTTTATTATCTGCACTGTTCTTGCCCCAGCAGACACAATCAACTGTTGTGGCCCATGAGTAGCTGGCTCTGGCACAAGGTGCACACCTCATTTCAACTCACACTGTGGACTACAGGAGGCCTGCTCAAGGCGTTCTCTATTCCTCTCTGTTACGTGAATAGGAGCAACTACAGATGTCAGTACCTTGCCGTCTGGTCCTTCCACTTGATGGCTGTGTGATCTTCCTCAATTCCTTTGATCTCACTGTGCTTCAGTTTCCTTATCAATGAAATGGAGATGGTATAAAAGCATCTTTCTCATAGGGTTGTTATGATCATTAAGCTAAATGAGATACTACATGTGGACAGCTCAGTGCTGCACATGTCCTACAACAAGTGTGATGAAATATAAGTATTATTTTTACATTGAATTACTATACTTTATGTATTTCAGCTACATTCATTTCATTTATTCAATATAAAACCATGTGGATAAACCAGACCAGAAATTAAAACTTTCCTTTGCAGTTAAGGCAAATGAGATTTGGTTAATTTGACTCTAGACATCCTATGGATTCCAGAAACTAGGCATAGCCTTCTGACTCTACCAGCCCGCAGTGCTGTCACACCAAGTCTCTACCACATCACAAATACAGACAGACATTCTACATAAATGTCAAAGCAGGCATCACTAGATGTACTTGTGGTTGTCACATGGCCGTATCAAGAAGTGAACAAAACATGGATCCACAGCATATGTTCTGCTTTACCTCCCTGAACATACTAGTGGTGAGGCCAAGGCAACTTCAGCCAGCTGGTGTGGTCACAGCAGAAGGTCTTTTTCAGCAAGGCACGAGAATGACAGCTGTGGTCCTCTTGGTGGTTTTAGGTTCATTGGGAATTATATTCTGCATAAGAAAGCCGGAACTTCCTGGTGGTCCTGCTAATGATTGCTATATTTCTAATTTTAGGGAAAAGTTACAAAAAAAAAAAACTAGCAAAAGAGGGGGTACATTTTAAAAAGGGACTGCTTTAAACTTTGGGGTTTCTAGTAAAGATTAAATTAAGAAGGTATTATTCTAGCTTGTGTAACCAGTTTCTGTATAGCTCAGCAGCAATCCAGGCCTTGGTTTTTGTGGGCAACCTGTTATCTCACACCTGTCTATGATTGTAACCCTTTGCTCTGAATATGCCCTTTAAAATCATTGTCTCGCACCAGTCTGTAATTTTAACCCATGCTCTGAATATGCCTTTGAAAATCAAAGAAATTATAATTAGATGTAGACATAGAATCTAGAGGCAACATAAAATACAAGGTCAATGGTTTTAAGAAAATGGACAACAGAATTGTTATTGCAAGAAGAAATAAAAATTATGTGACTTATGATATAAAAATAAAGTCTGGTGTTCGAGAGCCAGAGCCATGCCTTCATCCTTGCTGTGAATGTGTCTCTCATTTCTTCCTGTACTGACACCTCTCACACCTTTGGGAACCCCTGGACTGGCTGGAGCTGGACTCTGATATACTAGGATTCAGGGTCTTTCTCATTTTAAGCAGAAACTTCTAGGCACTGATGATCCCACTGAGCTAAATTCATTGCATATGCTAGGCCTGGAGAAAGGGGCTTGGTATTCCCCGAAAAAGTGAGCACCATGTGCATGTGATCCAGAGATTGTAGCAGGGGGGGAAACTGTGTTCCCCTCTAACATTGAGCCTGGCTGGCAAGATAGACAGGGACCTAAACACTCTCATAGGACTGTGTGTGCGGGCCAGCTGCACCAGTCGAATGGAACCTGAAGGAGTGAGTGGGAATGAAAAGAGGGACAAGGGCACAGAGAATGGAGCCAAGACAACAAAGCTGATCAAGGCTCGTTTATTCCAATGTCTAGGTGGTATTTATACATAAGCAGCACAAAGAAGCACAAAAGATAACAACATGTGTAAGCAACTTATCGGGGCTCTGGTAACACAGATAATTTTAACAAAGTGTTCTTGATTAACATCCTCCTTCAGGATGGGAGTATGTGACTTCCTTTTTTTTAAACTTTTATTTAATGAATATAAATTATCAAAGTACAGCTTATGGATTACAATGGCTTCCCCCCGCCATAACTTCCCTCCCACCTGCAACCATCCCCTTTCCCTCTCCCACTCCCCTTCAATTCACATCAAGATTCATTTTTAATTCTCTTTATATACAGAAAATCAGTTTAGTATATATTAAGTAAAGATTTCAACAGTTTGCACCCACACAGAAACACAAAGTGAAAAAATACTGTTGGAATACTAGTTATAGCATTAAATCACAATGTACAGCACATTAAGGACAGAGATCCTACATGAGGAGTAAGTGCACAGTGACTCCTGTTGTTGACTTAACGAATTGACAGTCTTGTTTATGGCATCAGTAATCACCCTAGGCTCTTGTCATGAGTTGCCAAGGCTATGGAAGCCTTTTGCGTTCACCGACTCTGATCATATTTAGACAAGGTCATAGTCAAAGTGGAAGTTCTCTCCTCCCTTCAGAGAAAGGTACCTCCTTCTTTGATGACCTGTTCTTTCCACTGGGATCTCACTCACAGAGATCTTTCATTTAGGTCTTTTTTTTGCCAGAGTGTCTTGGCTTTCCATGCCTGAAATACTCTCATGGGCTTTTCAGCCAGATCCGAATGCCTTAATGGCTGATTCTGAGGCCAGAGTGCTGTTTAGGACATCCGCAATCGTATGAGTCTGCTGTGTATCCCGCTTCCCATGTTGCATCATTCTCTCCCTTTTTTGTTCTATCGGTTAGTACTTTCAGACACTAGTCTTGTTTGTGTGATCCCTTTGACTCTTAGACCTATCAGTGTGATCAATTGTGAACTGAAATTGATCACTTGGACTAGTGAGATGGCATTAGTACATGCCAACTTGATGGGATTGAATTGGAATCCCCTGGTATGTTTCTTTTTTAAAAAATTTTATTTAATGAATATAAATTTCCAAAGTACAGCTAATGGATTACAATGGCTTCCCCCCCCGCCACATAACATCCCTCCCACCCACAACCCTCCCCTTTCCCGCTCCCTCTCCCCTTCAATTCACATCAAGATTCATTTTCAATTCTCTTTAAATACAGAAGATCAGTTTAGTATATATTAAGTAAAGATTTCAACAGTTTGCACCCACACAGAAACACAAAGTGAAAAATACTATTGGAGTACTAGTTAGAGCATTAAATAACAGTGTACAGCACATTAAAGACAGAGATCCTACATGATACCTTTAAAAAATTGATTAATTTAGTATGCAATTTCCAATTTAACACCAGTTTTTTTTTCATTTTCAATTATCTTTATATACAGAAGATTGATTCAGCATATGCTAAGTAAAGATTTCATCAGTTTGCACCCACACAGACATACAAAGTGTAAAAATACTGTTTTAGTACTAGTTATAGCATCACTTCACATTGGACAACACATTAAGGACAGATCCTACATGAGGAGTAAGTACACAGTGACTCCTGTTGTTGATTTAACAATTTGACACTCTTGTTTATGGCGTCAATAATCTCCCTAGGCTCTAGTCATGAGCTGCCAAGGCTATTGAAGCCTTTAGGGTTCGCTGACTTTGATCTTATTCCGATAGGGTCATAGTCACTCCTTGGAATTTACCCAAAGGAAATTAATTTGGTGAGCAAAAAAGCCATCTGCACATTAATGTTTATTGCAGCTCAATTCACAATAGCTAAGACCTGGAACCAACTCAAATGCCCATCAACAGTAGACTGGATAAAGAAATTGTGGGACATGTACTCTATAGAATACTATAAAGCAGTCAAAAACAATGAAACCCGGTCATTTGCAACAAGATGGAGGAATCTGGAAAACATCATGCTGAGTGAATTAAGCCAGTCCCAAAGAGACAAATATCATTTGTTTTCCCTGATCGGCGACAACTTACTGAGCACCAAAGGGAAAACCTGTTGAAGTGAAATGAACACTATAAGAAACAATGACCTGATCAGCTCTTGTCCTGATGTACAATGTAATACTTTATCCTTTTTAGTATTTTTGTTGTTGTTGTTCTAGTACTAGTGGTTGAACTCTGTAATTAACACAAAATTATTCTTAGGTGTTTAAATTTAACTGAAAAATGATCCCTGTTAAATATAAGAGTGGGAAAAAGAGAGGGAGGAGATGTACAATTTGGGACATGCTCAATCGGACTTGCCCCAAATGGTGGAGTTAGAAATGTGCCAGGGGATTCCAATACAATCTCATCAAGGTGGCATGTACCAATGCCATCTCACTAGTCCAAGTGATCAATTTCAGTTCACAATTGATCACACTGATAGGTCTAAATTCAAAGGGATCACACAAACAAGACTAGTGTCTGCTAATACTAACTGATAGAATCATAAAGGGAAAGAACGATCCAACATGGGAAGCAGGATACACAGCAGACTCACAGAATGGCAGATGTCCTAAATAGCACTCTGGCCTCAGAATCAGCCCTTAAGGCATTCGGATATGGCTGAAGAGCCCATGAGAGTATTGTAGGCATGGAAAGCCAAGACACTCTGTCAAAAAAAAAAAGAAGACCTAAATGAAAGAACTCTGTGAGTGAGATCCCAGTGGAAAGAACAGGGCCATCAAAGAAGGAGGTACTTTTCTCTGAAGGGAGGAGAGAACTTCCACTTTGACTATGACCCTATCAGAATAAGATCAAAGTTGGCGAACTCTGGTATGTTTCTAACTCTACCGTTTGGGGCAAGTCAGCTTGAGCATGTCCCAAATTGCACATCTCTTCCCTCTCTTATTCCCATTCTTATATTTAACAAGGATCACTTTTCAGTTAAGTTTCAACACTTAAGAATAACTGTGTATTAATTACAGAATTAAACCAATAGTATTAAGTAGAACAGACCAAAAAATACTAAGAGGGATAACGTATTAAGTTGTTCATCAACAGTCAGGGCAAGGGCTGATCAAGTCACTGTTTCTCATAGTGTCCATTTCACTTTAACAGGTTTCCTTTTTGGTGCTCGGTTAATTGTCACCAATCAGGGAGAACATATGATATTTGTCCCTTTGGGACTGGCTCATTTCACTCAGCCTAATGCTTTCCAGATTCCTCCATTTTGTTGCAAATGACTGGATTTCATTTTTTTTTACTGCTGTATAGTATTCTATAGAGTACATATCCCATAATTTCTTTATCCAGTCTATTGTTTTTGTTTCTTTTTTTTGACAGGCAGAGTGGACAGTGAGAGAGAGAGATACAGAGAGAAAGGTCTTCATTTTTGCCATTGGTTCACCCTCCAATGGCCGGCGTGGCTGGCATGCTGCTGCTGGTGCACCACACTGATCCAAGGGCAGGAGCCAGGTGCTTCTCCTGGTCTCCCATGGGGTGCAGGGCCCAAGCACTTGGGCCATCCTCCACTGCCTTCCTAGGCCATAGCAGAGAGCTGGCCTGGAAGAGGGGCAACCGGGACAGAATCCAGCACCCTGACCGGGACTAGAACCCGGTGTGCCGGCACTGCAAGGCGGAGGATTAGCCTGTTGAGCCGTGGCGCCGGCTCCAGTCTATTGTTGATGGGCATTTAGGTTGATTCCATGTCTTAGCTATTGTGAATTGAGCTGCAATAAATATTAAGGTGCAGACAGCTTTTTTGTTTGCCAATTTAATTTCCTTTGAGTAAATTCCAAGGAGTGGGATGACTGGGTTTAATGGTAGGGTTATATTCAGGTTTCTGAGGAATCTCCAGACTGACTTCCATAGTGGCTTAATCAGTTTGCATTCCCACCAACAGTGGGTTAGTGTCCCATTTCCCCCACATCCTTGCCAGCATCTGTAGTTGGTAGATTTCTGAATGTGAGCCATTCTAACCAGGGTGAGGTGAAACCTCATTGTGGTTTTGATTTGCATTTCGCTGATGACTAGTGATCTTGAACATTTTTTCATGTGCTTGTTGGCCATTTGGATTTCCTCTTTTGAAAAATGTCTATTGAGGTCCTTGGCCCATCTCTTAAGTGGGTTGTTTGTTTTGACGTTGTGGAGTTTCTTGATCTCTTTGTAGATTCTGGTTATTAATCCTTTATCTGTAGCATAGTTTGCAAATATTTTTCCCATTCTGTCAGTTGCTTCTTCACTTTCCTGACTGTTTCTTTTGCAGTACAGAAACTTCTCAATTTGATGCAATTCCAATAGTTAATTTTGGCTTTGACTACCTGCACCTCCAGGGTCTTTTCCAGGAAGTCTTTGCTGGTGCAAATATCTTGCAGGGTTTATCCAATGTTCTCTAATAATTTGATGGTGTCGGGTCATAGATTTAGGCCTTTAATCCACGTTGAGTGGATTTTTGTGTAAGGTGTAAGGTAGGGGTCTTGCTTCATGATTCTGCACATGGAAATCCAGTTTTCCCAGCACCATTTATTGAATAGACTGTCCTTGCTCCAGGAACTGGTTTTAGATCCTTGATCAAATATAAGTTGGCTGTAGATGTTTGGGTTGATTTCTGGTGTTTCTATTCTGTTCCATTGGTCTATCCATCTGTTTCTGTACCAGTACCATGCTGTTTTAATTACAACTGCCCTGTAGCATGTCCTGAAATTTGGTATTGTGATGCCTCCGGCTTTGTTTTTGTTGTACAAGATTGCTTTAGTTATTCGAGGTCTCCTGTGTCTTCATATGAATTTCAGTATAATTTTTTCTAGATGTGAGAAAAATATCTTTGGTATCTTGATTGGTATCACATTGAATCTATAAATTGCTTTTGGGGGAATGGACATTTTGATGATATTGATTCTTCCAATCCATGAGCATGGAAGATTTTTCCATTTTTTGGTATCCTCTTCTATTTCTTTCTTTAAGATTTTGTAATTCTCATCGTAGAGATCTTTAACGTCCTTGGTTAAGTTTATTCCAAGGTATTTGATTGTTTTTGTAGCTATTGTGATTGTGATTGATCTTAGCAGTTCTTTCTCAACTGTGGCATTGCCTGTGTATACAAAGGCTGTTGATTTTTGTGTATTGATTTTATATCCTGCTACTTTCCCAAACTCTTCTATGAGTTCCAATAGTCTCTTAGTAGAGTTCTTTGGATCCCCAAAATAAAGAATCATGTCGTCTATAAAGAGGGATATTTTGACTTCTTCCTTCCCAATTTGTATCCCTTTAATTTCTTTTTCTTGCCTGATGGCTCTGGCTAAGACTTCCAGAACTATGTTGAATAGCAGTGGTGAGAGTGGGCATCCCTGTCTGGTACCAGATCTCAGTGGAAATGCTTCCAACTTTTCCCCATTCAATAGGATGTTGGCCGTGGGGTTTTCATATATTGCTTTGATTATATTGAGGAATGTTCCTTCCATACCCAGTTTGCTTAGAGTTTTCATCATGAAAGGGTGTTGTATTTTATCAAAGATAGATGTTAATAAAGCTTTAATTTACTATGTGCTAAAAATACTACAATGGTTAGGATGTCAAAACTGTAGAATAGATCTAAGTAAACCTTTAAATAAGTGCAATAAAGAAATTAAAGAATTGCAGAAAAAAATGCAAAGAGGGGATACATTTTTAAAAGGGTCTGCTTTGAACTTGGGGCTTCTAGTAAAGATTAGATTAGGAAGGTACTATTCTAGCTTATGTAGACAATTTCTGCGTAGTTCAGCAGCACTCGAGTCTTTGGCTTGTGTGGGCAGCCTGTTATCTTGCACCTGTCTGTGATTGTAACCCATGCTCTGTGTATGCCCTTGAAAATCAAAAAAATTGTAATTAGAAAAAAATGGACAACAGGCCTTTCATTGTAAGAAGAAAAAATCGTTATGTGGCTTATAATATAAAAATAAAGTCTGGTGCTCAAAAGCCAGAGCCATGCCATCAGCCTTGCTGTGAGTGTCTCTCATTTCTTCGGGCACCAACACCTCTCACACCTTGGGGCCCCTGAACTGGCTGGAGCTGGTCTCTGGCAGGTGGTGCCCGAACAGGGACCCTAAGGTAAGGTATTGCGTTTGTGGGGAGGTTAGGACTTCGTCCTGGGTGCTGCAGACCCCCCAACTAGTGATTGTTGGGTAAATGAAGGGACGAATAGTTAACAAGATCTTATTTGAGAAGTCATGGGCCATATTGAGTCTAAAGAAAGAGGACTCTTTATAGACATTATAAAACACATGCTAAGTAAGAAAGGAATAAAGCTTCTAACCAGCAATTATCTAAGTTTTTTCATTTTGTGCAAACTTGTTGCCCTTGGTTTCCAGAACAAGGGACCTTAGATTTAGATTTAGATTCTTGGAATAAGGTAGGGAAAAAATTGAAGCTATATTACACCTTGCATGGACCTGAGAATGTGCCAGTAGATGCCTTCTCATTATGGAATTTGCTAAGAGATATGCTTGACCCTGAGCATGAAACAGTTTCTTTGCACAAGAAAGTGAAGTCTCAACTGCATATAGAAAATCCTCCTATCCCCTCAGCCCCCTCTGATGAAACCCCGATGTTATATTCAAAAAAGACGTCGCGGGTAGATAAAGTTCATAAATGGTCAGGCAAAGACAAACTTTCCCCAAGTGAAGAGGAGGATTTAGAAGAAGCAGCTGCTAGATGTTACTCAGGAAATGATGATTAGCCAATGGCTATGACAACAAAAACAAAAGAAAAAACAAAATCAAAAAGAAAGTCTTAAAATTAAGATTTGGCAATAAGCCAATGCCTTTAACTTCTATATTTGAAGGAGCTCTGAGACAAGCCCAGAATGAGGGAGATCTCTCATTTGCATGTTACCCTGTGGTTTTTAAACAATCTTGGAATAACAATGGAGAGAAGGTTTCTTGGAAACTGTCTTGCAGCTGCCTCAACTTTTGTTTCAGAAGCAGTCCCAAGTGCTTGATTGTTGACTAGGGCATCATTGTCCTAGGAAGTTCTTAAGGTAAAAAAGCAACTCTAAGTAAACACTGAGTTTTAAAAAAATTTTCTCTCTTTAATTCTAGAAAGATCACTGCCTTAAAAAATATTGTCTTGTAACTTGCCAAACTCATTTTGTAATTTGTTTTAACAGGTTTATGATGTTATAGCAACAGGTAATCAGTACTCAAAGAAACAACAATGGGTAATCAATACACATTATAGATGAATGCAAATTTAATTTTAATTTAATTCAGATAAAGATATAATATCAACATCTTAAGTAATTTAGGTGTAAAAGCTAAATATAAATTGGGTAAAGATAAATAAGACAAATGTGCTTAAATATAAATTTTGGTGCTCTTAGCACCTTATATTCTATGAAAAACTATTTGGTTTGTTAACAAATATGTGTTTTCATAAACTATGGAAAATAGTTCAACATTGTTTAAAGTAACTAAGGCTAAAATCTGATATGCTAACTTCTTAAAAAATGTTGTCTTAATTTGGAGATTTTTTTTTTTTTTGGACAGGCAGAGTGGACAGTGAGAGAGAGAGACAGAGAGAAAGGTCTTCCTTTTGCCGTTGGTTCACCCTCCAATGGCCGCCGCGGTAGGCGCGCTGCGGCCAGCGCACTGCGCTGAGCCAATGGCAGGAGCCAGGTGCTTCTCCTGGTCTCCCATGGGGTGCAGGGTCCAAGGACTTGGGCCATCCTCCACTGCCCTCCCTGGCCACAGCAGAGAGCTGGCCTGGAAGAGGGGCAACCGGGACAGGATCGGTGCCCCAACCAGGACTAGAACCCGGTGTGCTGGCGCCGCAAGGCGGAGGATTAGCCTACTGAGCCGCGGCGCCGGCCTGGAGATTTTTTTTAAACAGGTTATTTCAAAATGTAAATCGAGAAAATCAGCAGATGGATACAAAAGCTATTAATCTATTTCTCTTTGACATAAAATCTGATCCTCTATTAAAGCAATAAAGTTTTTACAGTACATGTGTTAGTACATATTTTTAATTGTCTTAAAAATCTGTGTAAAACCTGTAGCATCTCCTTTTGATAGTTTTGTTTAGTTGGTGACTCTGTTCAGCTTTCTAGCCAATTCCAGTAAGCTATTGTCTCTCCTCTAGTTCTGACTCTGTTAAAACTGTTCCAATTTATGGGATTTGATTGTATACACCAGCTCTTAAATTTGAGGTTTTATTTCTTTTTTTTTTTTAATTTTTGACAGGCAGAGTGGACAGTAGAGGGAGACAGAGAGAAAGGTCTTCCTTTTTGACGTTGGTTCACCTTCCAATGGCTGCCACGGTAGGCGCGCTGCGGCCGGCGCACCGTGCTGTTCCGATGGCAGGAGCCAGGTGCTTATCCTGGTCTCCCATGGGGTGCAGGGCCTAAGAACTTGGGCCATCCTCCACTGCACTCCCTGGCCACAGCAGAGAGCTGGCCTGGAAGAGGGGCAACTGGGACAGGATCGGTACCCCGACCGGGACTAGAACCCAGTATGCCGGCTCCGCAAGGCGGAGGATTAGCCTACTGAGCCGCGGTGCCGGCCTGTGCTGTGGTTTTCTAATGTTTTACAACAACCAAAGAGACACAGATTTTGTGTTATGTTAAAGTAATCTATTATGTTCTCTTAATGTCTCTGTTAGGTTTTAATTGTTTTAAAACAACTGAGTTTTAAAGGAATTATGATTTGTTTGAATATATAATTATTCTAAAATATTTGAGTAATCACCTTGTAACAATAATCAAATTTGGTCTATATTATGTCATCATGTTAAGGGATCTTATTTCAACCAGATATTTTAAGCCTTCTTGGTATCCTTGACAGGCATTCAAAAAAAAATTCAAAGTTCCAAAAAACATGGACTTTGATATTTCCAGTTGGGCCTCTGGAAGTGTCAAAGGATATATCCTCTCATCTTGTAGAGACACCAAATAATCAGGCTGTTCAGATTATATTAAAAGTACTGTCAAGATGTAAAGTGGTACTAAAACTTAAGTTTTAATAGTATAAAATGCTACTGATACAAATGTTTATAAGTTCAAAAGTCTAATGATCTTGTGTTACTAGACATGGTGGGTATCTTACTGAGAAAGGCCCAGAGGCTTTGTTAGTATTTTGTAAAATCCTACAGTTGCTCTCAAAAATACTGTGTGGAGTAAGCAAGTGCCTCTTGTTGGTTAATGAGTTTATAATTTTAAATGTGTCTATTTAAAGTCTTTTGTCATCACCAGTTTTGTATATCAGATTTGCTGCTCATAACACTAAACATTGTTGATTCTGTGTTTAAATGTGTCATTTTAGGTTTCAAAGGACTTTTTTCCTGATTTCAAAAATGTTCAGTACTCTAGGACAGTCCTGTAAACAGATAAAGCCAATTACATACTACAGTTTCCAACTTCAAAAAAGTTTGGTTAATTTAAATTATTAAGAGCAGAAAGTAATTGTAATCGGTTGATGGTAATAAAAACAGTTAAAGATTTTAGAAAGCTATTACTAAAACTGCTTCATTGTTCTATCTTGTATGTTACATTATGCATGTGTACATATTATATGTCTACATAGGAAAATTTATTAAAAAATCAATTTTAATTGGCTTATAGATAAAAAATTGCTCATAAATTTAAACTGCTAGAACTAATCAAGGATACATTTTAATTCATGTGACCTGAATCTCTGTATCAGATGTTTTAAATTTGTTGGTAAAAAGAAACTAAAACATTTTTATGTTTGTGCTTGAGCTTACTGGTTAAAAAAACTACACCAGGTTAGATATTTAAAAGATGCTTCCAAATACATGTATTCTCAAAATTTATAGAAGACATTGGACCTTCCAGTAAATGTTTTAATAAGTTGTTATTTAACAGTTAAAATTGTTTGCTAAGTTTTCATTTAATATTGTTATTGTCAGTATGTGATCTGGGAACCCTGATTTATTCCCTCATTTCTCTATTCTTTTCAAAATAGGAAACTAATTCTATTCTAAAAGACTCTCAGGGATGTATAATTTGATCTTTAGACCATATGAAAGGGGTGGCTAACATTTTTCTCTTATAGCATAGCCAAAATGAAAACTTAAATTATAGTTCCACAACTAGATGTACTGTGCCATGGACACAGTAAGCAAGCAAAAACCCCTTCCTCTACAACCCCTTCAAGCAATCTCCTCTTTGTACTGTGCAACACCAGGTAGTGCAGGACTGGAACTTGTGCCTCCTCCACAACAATACTAACTAAAGAACACCCAGTAACTCTTGTCCCCACAGGTGTTACCAGACCTCTTCCTGATGGAACAGTGGGGTTGTTACTAGGGAGGAGCTTGGCAGAATTAAAGGGAATTAATATTGTTCCTGGGGTAATTGATTCTGATTTTAAAGGGAAAATAAAAATTATAGTGTCTTCTGAGAGCCCTGTAGATTGTATACAAAAGGGATGATGAATTGCTCAATTAATATTACTTTCTTCTGCAGGTACTAATAATTTAATTGTTTCCCCAGAAAGGGGGGCCTCGGGGTTTATGTCTACTGACATGGCCTTTTGGATCCAGGAGGTAAAGAATAATAGGCCTATAAAGATTCTAAAAGTCAAAAATAAAGATATTGAGGGACTTATTGATACTGGGGCTGATGTATCTTGTATAGCCAAGAAAGACTGGTCCTCTAAATGGACTGCTAAGAAAACCATGGCTTCCTTGGTAGGAATTGAAACAGCCTCCAACATAAAAGTCAGCTCTGAAATTTTCAAATGGTCAGATGGAGAAACTGAGAGAACATTTCAGCCTTATATTATTCCCTCTTTGCCTTTCACCCTATGGGGCCGGGACATTCTTAGTAAGATGGGATTATTGATATATAGTCCAGAAGAAACTGTTTCTACTCAGATGTTAAAAATGGGGTTTAATCCTACAAAAGGGTTGGGAAAAAACATCTCAAGGAAGGCTATATCCTATAGTTGCTACTCCAAGACCTGATAGAAAAGGCATAGGATATATTGAAAAGGCTAAATCTATGCCTCAGGATTTATCTTAGGGGCCACTGTGAAAAAATATGCAGATGCTATAACCTGGAAAACAGAAACCAGTTTGGGTAGAGCAGTGGCCCCTGACACTAGAAAAGTTGGAAGCAGCATCTGCACTAATTACAGAACAACTAGAAAAGGGACACATAGAACCATCAACTAGCCCTTGGAATACTCCTATTTTTGTTATAAGAAAGAAATCTGGTAAATGGAGGTTATTACAAGATCCTAGAGCTGTAAATGCAGTAATGGAAGATATGGGGGCTTTACAGCCAGGATTGCCTTCCCCCATGGCTATTCCTGAAGGACATAATGTTGTTGTTATTGATCTGCAAGACTTTTTAAAAATTTCCTCTTAATCCTGATAATTGTAAACATTTTGCCTTTAGCCTTCCATCTCCTAACTTTCAAATGCCCTATTTAAGATTTCATTAAAAAGTTCTTCCTCAAGGCATGAAAAATAGTCCAACCTTATGTCAAAAGTTTGTAGATAAAGCCCTAATTAATATCAAAAAATTGTCTCCTGAAATATATTTGATTCATTATATGGATGATTTGTTATTAGCACATAGCAATTATAATCAATTACAGTTGATATAACAAAAGGTTATAGAAGAATTAAGAGACCAGGGGCTTATAGTAACACCTGAAAAGGTTCAAATAAATGCTCCTTTTAATTACTTAGGCCATATCTTACATTATCAATCTATCTCCCATCAAAATATTCAACTAAAAATGAATAAACTAAAAACCCTAAATAACTTTCAAAAATTGTTGGGAGATATTAACTGGATTAGACCTTATTTAAAAATAGCCACAGGGGAGTTAAAACCATTATTTGATATCTTAAAGTGAGATACTAACCCTACTTCTCCCAGAAAATTGTCTGAAGAAGGTTTTCAGTCATTACAAAAAGTTAAACAAGCCATCAATATTCAAAAATTTCAAAAGGTAAATTATCATCATTCATGGGAGCTGCTTGTTTTTAAAACGTGTTATACCCCTACTGGCTGTCTGTGGCAGCATGGCCCTTTAGAATGGCTACATTTGCCTTCTACTTCTAAAAAAACAATTAATGCATATCCTTCTTTGGTTGCTCAATTGATCATTAAAGGGAAACACAGAAGTAGAAAATTATTTGGTAAAGATGTAAATTGTATTTGCATTCCCTATAATAAAGATCAATTCAATATTCTTTTAGAATTTCGCAAAGACTGGCCTCTTGTGTTAGCCGGATTTACAGGCCAGATATTGTTTCATCTGCCAAAACATCCCTTAGTACAATTTCTCAATGAAACTGATGTTATTTTTCCCACCCATTGGTCAAAAGAACCTATACAAACTAAAGCTGCTCTGGTATTTACTGATGGATCCTCAAATGGGATTGCAGTAACTGTCATAGATGGTCACAGCTACACACAAAAACCAGGTTATACTTCAGCACAAAAAGCTAAAATAATACCTGTCTTAAGTGCCTTTAAACAGCTTATACATAAACCCTTTATTCTTTACACTGACTTTCAGTATATAGTAAAGTTATTTGCAGCTATAGAGACAGTAAGTATACCTATAAAAAATCCTCTATTTTTGTGCTCCTATTAAAATTACAAATATTAACTCAACAAAGGGTTCATAAATACTTTATAGGACATATTAGAGGACATTCTAATTTACCTGGACCCCTTAGTGAGGGGAACAATTGGCAGACTTTTTAACTCGCCCAGTGGTTGCCACTATAACGTCTCAGGCAGAAGCTGGTCATGCATTGCACCATCAAAACTCAGCTACTTTGAGAAACCAGTTTGGTTTAACCTGAGAAGCTGCAAGACAAATAGTAAAAGTTTGTTCAACTTGCCCTCAATTCATACATTCTATGCCAATGGGAGTAAATCCAAGAGGGCTCAGACCCGATGATTTGTGGCAAATGGACATAACACACATTCCGTCTTTTGGAAAATTAAGTTTTGTTCATGTCTCTGTTGATACTTTCTTTCATCTTATCTATGCCTCTGCTAAAACTGGAGAAGCTGTAAAGGATGTAGTTAATCATCTTTTTGCACGTTTTGCTTATATGGGACTCCCCTGTGCTATTAAAACAGACAATGCTCCTGTATATACCTCCAAAGCCTTTTCTGCTTTCTGTGCTATGTTTTCTATCTCACATTCTACAGGCATTCCTTGTTATCCTCAAGGACAGGCTAGAGTTGAGAGAGCCCATCAAACACTAAAAAATCAGATCCACCAATTACAACAATGAAAATATAAATAAAGCTCATCTCATGCTATTTTAAATCATGCTATCTTTGTATTAAATCATTTAAATATTAATAACAATCAAAATTCTAGTATGATGCACAACTGGGAAGTAAAGGATTTGCATTTATATAAGCCTTCAGTAATGTGGAAAGATTTACTTTCTGGTGTCTGGAAAGGACCGGACATTCTTCTAACCTATGGGCGAGGATATGCTTGTGTTTTCCCCAAAACACAGATACACCTGTGTAGATTCCCGAACGTCTTATCCAACATTATGGCCCAAACACCCCTTCCTCCAACACCGCTGCTCCATCAGGAAAACTCCCCTTCTCCACAGCCCCCAATGTGGCGATGGAGGGTTGAGGATGACACTATTCAACCTTTGACATCACCTCCTTCATACACACCTAAACCTTCCATCGATCAACTCCTTCATCTGCTTAGTAGACTATGGCTTGCTCCACCACCAGGACAATGGGCACGATCTACTAGAGAAGCAGGCCCCCCTACCTGGGGACAACTAAAGACTATCTCATTCTGCTCATGCTCTTGTGCAGGATCAAGGGTTACCACTTACCCCTGAGTGCCTCTTTGTTGCAATGCTTGTTATCATCTCTTGCAGGTAACAGCCGTTAATGGGGAGGGAATATATTGGACTTATATACCTGATCTTCCGTTGTTTCATCCTACAGTGTGGGTCTCCACTGATGTTAAAATCTTCACTAATAATACACAATTGCTAGGGGAAGAGGATAATGGTTTCCTCTTAAAAAGACAAAGCTCTCATTTTTTTTATATTGGTCATGCCAATGGCGCTCCATCGTACTTTAGTACTAAAGATGAAACCCCCTCAGGCTGCCTTGAGATTAGCCACCACACTGTGTTAGCTGACTCTCCATATTTTGACCCCCAAAAGTGTAATCTTTGGTCTCTTTCCTTATCTGCTGTCAGAAGATCCGATTATGTAGAGACATTAAGTTCCCACGTGTTACCTTCCAATTTAGCTAGTAAGTGTCAAAAGCTGTTATCAGGAGAGGATCATGTTTGGGATTTGATTGATAAACGGATAGGTTACTTTCCTTGGCAACGATGTGTTTTTTATCATCAGGGTTATGTTTACTATCCAAAAAATTCTACTGTGCCTATTTTTGATTCTTCTATTTCTAGCCCTGAACATGATTATCAGACATCTAAAACGCAGCTCTAAATTTAATTGGTCTAATCAATATGTGCTTCCCCCAGAACCTGTGTCTCACTGGTACTCTGCAGGATAGGCTGCTCCCATTCTTTAAACTAAAACCTATCATGAAGTATACAAATCTATGTCTGGTATGTTCAGGCTTATAGCAGCCATGAGTACAGTTATATTGGTGCGCCCCCAATGGAGGGCTGAGATTACATCTTTGTCTGCATGTGTTGAGCCTCCTCATGTTTTACTAATTCATGCTCAGTATATGGGTAGGTTAGATATTACTTCTGACAAAGGAAATAGTTTCTTTATTTCTTGCAAAAATTGTACAATAACTAATTGTATAGATTCTACTCTTGGGATTGCCACTATTCTTACTGTTCATCAGCCTGCTTATGTCATGCTTCCTGTTTATTTAAATGAAACGTGGTATGATGATCCAGGCCTAAATGCCCTTCAAGCCATTTCTGCCTCTAGAGACCTAAGTGTTTTATTGCTACCTTTATCCTAAGCATAGTGGTTTTAATAGGAATTCTAACTTCTGTAACTACTCCCTCTAGCTTTAGTTCAACAGGTTAATACTGCCCAGCATGTAAATGGCCTTTCACAAAATTTAGCAATTGTTTTGATTTTACAAGAACAACAGATAGGAAATTAGAAGCCCACATTAATGTTTTAGAGAAAGCAGTTCTTTTTTATAGGTAATGAAATCCAAAATCTTAAAACCAGACTTACAGCCAGTTGCCATGTGAATTATAGATTTGTATAACACCTCATGAATAAAATAATGATACTCATTCATGGGAAAAGGTTCAAAAACATTTATTAGAAATATGGAGTAACACTGATGTTGGTCTCGACATTCAAGACCTTAAAACAAAAACAAAAGATATTAGCTTAATAAAGGTCTCTCAGGGGACTGCAACTGATATCCTGTGGCAGTTCACCTCTAGCATTTCTTCATATGTACATTCAGAAACTCTATTCCCTTTGCTAGTAAATGCTGGAATAAGTTTACTAATAATTTTATCTCTTCTTTTCATTTTGCCAGTCATCTTTAGACTATTAGGAAGAGGCGACAAAGCAGCTCACCTGGAACTATTGGCTTTAAAATTAAAAAATAAAAAAGGGGAGATGACAAGGCCAAGGCAACTTCAGCTGGCTGACAAGATCACAGCAGAAGGTCTGTCTCAGCAAGGCACGAGAAGGACAGCTGAGGTCCTCTTGGTGGTTTTAGGTTTGATGGGAACTACACTCTGCATAAGCAAGCTGCAGCTTCCTGGTGGTCCTGCTAATGATTGCTCTAATTCCTAATTTTACGGAAGAGCACTTAGTCTCATAACCTCCAAAATGTCCATTGCCTTGTAGAATTTTAATCAAGCAGAATGTTAGTGTAGAAGAAAGGGTTAATGCCTTATGCAAGGTTGAGCTGTCTGTAGAAAAGAATTAAAAGGCAACAGGCTCTCTGGTAAATACTTCCCACTGGAATAAAGATAGATGTTAATAAAGCTTTAATTCACTATATGCTACAAATACTACAATGGTTAGGATGTCAAAACTGTAGAATAGATCTAAGTAAACCTTTAAATAAGTGCAATAAAGAAATTAAAGAATTACAGAAAAAAATGCAAAGAGGGGATACATTTTTAAAAGGGTCTGCTTTGAACTTGGGGCTTCTAGTAAAGATTAGATTAAGGAAGACAATGAGAAGGAAGGACAGTACAGAGAGCATCAACACCACTGGAAGGTCCATGTGGAGAATGGATTATATGTGTGAGATGGACTAGGAGACATGCACTGGGAAGCTACTAGATGTCTGAGCCTGGAAAACACTGATGGCAGTGGACACAGGGTGACCAGAAGAGAGATTTACATGTGGGATATGGGACAGACAGGACTTTGGTAGGAGACACAAAGTGTTGACAAAATTCCCAGGTTTCTGCATGAACTTCCTAGAAGACATCAGTGTCATTACCGGGGCAAAGAGGGAGGGGTGGGGAAGAGGGAGAGAGAGAGATGGAGAGAGAGATCTGAATAGACCCAAGTTTTGGAAAAGAAACCTTTAGGCAGAAGAACATATCCAAATGGAGAGAACAGTGTACTGGGGTTAGAATGGGAGCTGCACAGACAGATGTGGCTGCTGATATGAAATTGAGAAACAAGATGCAAATGGTGAGCTGGTCAATGAACTGCTAAGACCGGCTGACCCAGTAGTGGCAAATCTCTCTTCTTGCTGGATTGCCAGTCAGAAGCCCAATAGTCTAAATCTGAAACTATATTTCCAAATGTTGGCAGCAATGCTATCTTTCTTAGGCTAAGCCTCCACCCCCCCACACACACCTATTATTTTAACATCATGGTTTCAATTATTGCAGAGTGGGCGTCTAGCATATACCAAAAGTCATTTGTGGTTTAGGCACTGGAACTCCAACAGGAGATGGTGAAAGAATGGCGACTAGGGAGGAGGGAAAGACCACTTGTGTGTCCCTCACCAACAATGTATTCTTACAGAGGTACAAAGAGTGCTTTTGAAGCCAAAGTCTAATTTACATTTCCGCATGACTCTGAGAGCACCACTCCTTGCGAATTCTTTCCTCCTCCCCAGGCTGAAACTGTTTCCAACTTGCTTATTGCTTTAGCTTTTTTTCTTTTCTTTCATCCGGTAGACACTTTTTTACTGAATCTTCCTACCCAATTAGTCTTTGCCAGCTAATCCACCATCTGCTCAGTCCCGGCTTTTTTCATTGTGTTTGGTTTGAAGTCTACTTCTCAAAGGCTGAGGCCCCAGCATATTCACTTGAGGGGCTAAGCAAGGTCGGCCGCCTCCAGTTTTCGGAGTGATCCCTGGTCAGGTAGGGGAGCTGGTTAGAATTCCAAGCTCTCTGGGCGCGGCTCAGACCTGCAGAATCCCAAACCCTTCTGGTGATTTGGATGTCTCTTGAGCATGTCAGCATGCAACAGGTAAATGTCACCACTCTGCCCTCATTCCCAACGGATGCAGAAGTAACAGTCTTTGCTCCAGTTTACCAGCAACTGCGACTTAACTACTGATTATTGCATTCGCAGCCTTCTTCTGGCTTTCATTTTAATCGTATGTAAAGTCAGCTCCTGTCTGACAACAGACAAGAGAATTTAATAAACAGCAACCCCGCAGCTCAACACACCACTAGACTCCTCCTGCCCCCAAGGCGCCCAGAACCCAGCTCAGGTCGCGCAGGCGCGCTTGGGCGGTGACCAGGCGCGGAGAATCATCCAATCGCGACGCGCGGTGCGGCGCGCCAAGGTGGAAAGGGCGGCGCGCGCCTTCTGGAGACCGTTAAGCGACCGAGAGGCGGCGGCACCAGTGAAGATGTCCCCTGGTTTCCGCGTTTGTCGACTTAACGTTTGCTTTGTGGCTTGAGCCAAGGCCAAGGCTCTTTCCGCGCCATAGGGTACGCAGCTCTGCCCTGCTGTGCCCCTTCTCGGCGGGCGGTCGCGCGTGGCCTGCGCGGGACGGGACTGAGGGAGTGGGAGTTGTGGTGCTGTGGCTGGCGGGCACCTCCGGCCGTTGAGGGAGCCGGGGAGAGGCAGCTACGGTTGGGTCCACCTGGGGTGAGGGTCCTGCCCGGGCACGCGCGAGCCCTTTCCGGGCATAGTGGGCTCCTGAGAGTCGAGTCTGTGAGGAGTCTGTGAGACAGATCCCTACTCGCTGGTGGTGGCTCTTTTTGAGTTGTGTCTTTTGACCTCTGTCGTCTCAGGAGCTGAGAGCGGCAGGTTTTCATTGGCGCTGCCCGTTTTTCCCAGATGTGTCTGTTGCCACACTTTCCATCGCACCCCAAGCTTTCTCTAGATCGTTCTCTACTGGCTACGGTGGGAGAGGTACTTGGAGCTGGTGGCTCCTGGTCCCTGTACCAGAGCCTCTCGCAGTGTGTGGGTGCTGTTGGGTGAATGAGGCTTAAATGCTGCCGCCTCCAAGTGAAGACATCCTTTTTATTGTTAATTGTACTTGTCTTGTTGACTCTGCCAATTATTTTCCTGCATCTATTGGGATAGTGGTATGATTTTGTCTCATATTAATATGACATATCACTTTAATTAAATTATACATTTTAATATCATTCTTAAATTCCTGGGAAAAATTCCTATTGGTCATGGTATATAACCCTTTGTATATATTACTGTATTCACTCTGTTAGCATTTTCTGAAGATTTTTGCATATTTATAGGTTATACTGGTCTGTGTTTTCCTATATTGGTTTTGTTTAGTTATCAGAGTAATTTGGTTGTGTGAATTGGAAAGTATTTCTTCTGTTTTCTGGATGAGTTGGGAAGGATTGATATTAATGCTCTTTTATTTTGAAAAATGTTTTTCATTTAGTTGAAAGGTCAAGAGAAGAGAGAGCTCTCTTCCATTTACTTCTTTATTCTCCCAGTCCCCACAACAGCCAGTGCTGGCCCAGATAGAAACCAGGAGCCAAGAACTCCATCTGGATGTCCCAAGTGGGAAGCAGGGGAATAAGCACTTGAATCGTCATCTGTTTCCTCCCTTGATGTATTAGTAGGAAGCTGGATTAGAAGCAGAGGAGGTGGGACTTAGACTGGCATTCCCATATGGGATGAGGATATCCATGTAGAGGTTTAACCCACTGTGCCACAACTTTTACCCCATCAGTGCTTTTTAAAATGTTTGTTAGATGTCACCATTGGAGCCATCTGAGCTACAGCTTTTCTTTGTGGAAGTTTTTAAGCACTGATTTAATATCTTTGTCACAGATTTTTTTTTAAATTTCAAATTAAATTTTGTTACTTGTGTCTTTTTAGACATTGTCCATTTTATTTTAGTTATCTAATTTGTTGGGACACAGTTCTTCATAGTATTTTCATAATTGATTGATACCTTGGCTGGAAACAGGCATCTTGACTGGAAATATAAATTGAATTTTCCTCAGAATTTATTTATTTATTTATTTTTTCAAGATTTATTTATTTGAAAGGCAGAGTTGCAGAAAGGCAGAGAGAGAGAGAGAGAGAGAGAGAGAGAGATATCTTCCATCGCTGGTTCACTTCCCAATTGGCCGCAATGGCCGGAGCTGCAGAGATCTGAAGGCAGGATCCAGGAGCTTCTTCTGGGTCTCCCATGCAGGTGCAGGGGTCCACAGACTTGGGCCATCTTCTGCTGCTTTCCCAGGCCATAGCAGAGAGCTGGATCAGAAGTAGAGCAGCTGGGATATGAACTGGTGCCCATATGGGATGCTGGGATTGCAGGGGGCAGCTTTACATGCTACTCCATAGCACTGGCCCCTATTTTATTTATTTATTTTAAGATTTATTTATTTATTTGAAAGGCAGAGTTACAGAGAGGCAGAGAGAGAGGGAATTTTTAAGTCATTAATCTATCTTCTGTTTTTGAAGTTTGTTTATTTATTTGAATGGCAGAATGAGAGAGACAAAAGGAGAGATCTTCTACCTGTTGGTTCACTCCTCAAATTCTCTCAATAGTGAAGGCCTCCCTGGACTGAAGCTAGGAGTCAAGAACTCCATCCAGGTCTCCCACGTAAATAGCAGAGCCCAAGTACTTGAACCATCATCTCCTGCCTCCCAGGGTGTGCATTAGCAGACAGCTGCATTTTGGAAGCACAGGCAGGACTCAAGTCAGGCACTCCCTTATGGAGTGCAAGGGTCCCAGGTGATGGGATCTCAGTGTACACCCCTCCTCTACTATCTGCTGACATGCATTTTGTTTTAAGTGATTCAACTGAAACCATAAGTGGGGTTAGGATTGGAGGTAGGGATATTCAAAACCTACAGATGTTATTTGGGAAAGGAAAATTAAGACATAACTAAGTACTTCTACTATGTAAAAACTCTGTTCCATCTATAGGTAATGATCAGGAAGGATAATGGGCTAAGATGGAGGGAGAGAAAAGTATGGGTATATAGAAGAAATGGATTGCAAAAAAGCAAGAAATAGTCTTTAGGAAAGAAGAAGTATGAAGTGAGTAGTTATGTTGTTTTCAGATACTTTGTAAACTTGTTTGGATGTTTTTACTCTGAGTGTCATTGCCCTTTGACATGATTTTAAATGCTGGTTAGAATCTAAACACTGAGGTCATCCTTTTTGGGAACTTGGTAGCTACTATTGTTACCAGTGTTTAATGTTTTTATGTAACCAGCAGGGGGAGTACTTATTCACGTTCTTTTTGGAACAAAAACTCAAGCTAGAGAATTCGAGTTATAATTTGTGCAATTTAGAACAGTTTTTAAATCATTCTCCTGATCATAAAATATACTAATTGTAAGTTTGTTAGAAAGTAAAGAATACAATGGAAAAAGTGAATAATAACATATCATCGGATAGTATATACATTTTGGTTAACGCCCTGGCCTGAAGCGCTGGCATCCCATATGGATGCTGTTTCGAAACCTTGCTGCTCCATTTCCAATCCAGCTCTCTGATATGGCATGGGGAAGCAGTAGAAGATGGCCCAAGTCCTCGGGCCCCTGCACCCGCGTGGGCGACCCAGAAGAAACTCTTGGTTCTTGGCTTCGGATGGGTGCAGCTCCGGCTATTGAGGCCAGTTAGGGAGTGAACCATTGGATGGAAGAGCTCGCTCTCTTTCTGCCTCTCCTCTCTGCTTAACTCTGACTTTCAAATAAATAAATAAATCTTAAAAAAAGAAGTAAAAGAAGTATTTCTCTCTATATGTTACCTCTTTAAGTCTTTTATGTTTTGAGCTAGTTTGTTAATTTTTATGTTCAGCTCTGTGTCCTTTACATATTAATAAAATGTTGGTAACAAATATACATCTATAAGTATGGATAAATATAGTAACCAATGGGAAATCGTTTAGATGAGAGTTTGTACATATATAAAGTAGAGTAAGTCAAATATTCATGGAGTCAAATCCTGTATAAGTCTATTGGGAAAGGAAATGAGTCAGCTACATGAGGTCAAAGGGAAGATTTTTTTTTAAATTGACTTCATTGTAATTGAGTGATGTACTAAGTGATGGAACAAAGTCAATTGAGAGGAATTGGGATCCTGAATGTGGTGTCTCATGTTCAGCATCCTGTTCTTAGGGATTCCCTCTTTATAGCCCCAAACCGATAGAATGTATGACTTTATAGTTTTATAAGTTTCATCCCCAACTTTTTTTTAACCTAACAGCATCAGTAGTATTGTTAAGCAACAGGGTATATTTATTCCAATTAAAAAAAATTTGCAGCATGCACAGAGAAGCTTGTGGTTTTGAATTTGATCCTAAGACTGCTTTGTTAAATTTGCCCATTAGATTAAATTCTAACCCACTGTGCCTGCAGGAATTCTTAAATTCTGATAACACAAGAATCACCTGAGGTGGCAGTCAAATGCAGATTCTTGAGCCTCCCTTCAAGATTATCACTTGTGATTTGAGGACCTAGGTATCTGTAAATGCATCCCTGTTGATTCTGATGTTCAGATACCTTAAATTACATTAAAATACAAATATATATATAAAATATGGAATTTACCGTTTTAATAATTTTTAAGTATGTAGTTCTGAGGCATTAAGTACGTTCACACTGGTATAAACTGAATGTATCTCTACCACATTCAGATGTTGTAACCTATTCCCTGATGTGATGATTTTTAGTTGTAATGCCTATGGATAGAACCCTTATGGGTGGGATCTGTGCTCCAGTAAAATGATCCTAGTAATGTAAAGTAGTTAGAGTTCCTTTGCATTCTTGCCAATATGTGTTATTTTCTGTTTTTTGTTGTTGTTGTTTTGACTTTTTAAGATAATCATACTGGATGTAAGTAGTATTTCATTGTGGTATTTATTTGCATATTTCCATAGTGATTAGCATGTTAAGCATCTTTCTTTTAAATTGTGCATGTTCTTAAGGATACTAGACCCTTATTACATATATGATTTGCAAATATTTCTCACAGTTATTCAGATTTTCTTTTTTTTAAGATTTATTTTATTTATTTGAAAGAGAGAGAGGTATATATAGAGAGGTCTTCCATCCACTGTTTCACTTCCCAATTGGCCACAACAGCCGGAGCTGCGCCAATCTGAAGCCAGGAGCCAGGAGCTTCTTCCAGGTCTCCCACATGGGTGCAGGGGCCCAAAGACTTGGGCCAAATTCTACTGCTTTCCCAGGCCACAGCAGAGAGCCGGATTGGAAGTGGAACAGCCGGGACCAGAACCGGCACCCATAGGGGATTCTGGTGCCTCAGGTCAGGGCCTCAACCCGCTGCATCACAGCGCCAGCCTCCCAGATTTTCTTTTTACTTTCTTCATTGTATCCTTCAGAACTGATGTTTTAAATTATGATGTTCAGATTATATACCTTATTTTCTGTCACATGTACAGAAACTACTGGCTAACCCATGATCGTGAAGATTTATTTGTGTGTTTGTGTTTTAAGATTTACTTATTTGAAAGGCAGAGTTATAGAGAGAGAGGGAGACACACACACACACAGACAGAGAGAGAGAGAGAGAGAGAGAGAGAGAGAGGTCTTCTATCCCTTAGCTCACTCGTCAAATGGCTGCAACAACCAGAGCTGGACCAGGCCTAAACAATGAGCCAGGAGTCTCATCCAAGTTTCCGCCAGGGGTGGTAGGGGCCCAAGTACTTGGACCATATTCTGCTGCCTTCCCAGGTGCCTTAGCATGGAGCCAGATTGGAGTCTGGTGCCCATATGAGATGTCAGACTTGTAGGTAGTGGCTTAACCTGCTGTGCCATAATGCTGGCCTTTGTGTTTCTTTGAAATTATTTACTGTTATATTAAGGTCTTGATCCATTTTGAGTTAATTTATATATCTATATCTTGTATTCTTTTGTATGTGATTTCAGTTGTTTTTTTTTTCTTCTGATATTGAATAGTCTTAGCATGTTTTTCAACAATCAGTAGACCATAGATCTCTGGATTTAACTCTGGACTGTGAATTCTATTTCAATGAATAGATCTTTTGTTATGCCAGTACCATATTGCTTTGATTAAATTTATAGTAAACTTTATAGTAAATTTAAAACTGGTATGTGAGTTTTCCAGTTTTGTCTTTACTTTTCAAGATTGATTGGGCATTTAAGACTCTTCGAACTTATGAATTTTAGGATAACATTTTACATTTGAGTACAAGAGGTTGTTGAGATTTTGTTAGGGATTACACAGAGCCTATAGAAGGCTTTGTGTGTTATTGCTGCCGTAATAATAGGAAGCCTCCTCGTCTATTAATATATGGTGTTCTTCCATTTATTTTTTATTCCTTTCATCTGTGTTTCATGGTATTCTATGTAGAAATCTTGTAGCTACTTGGATACATTTATCCCTAAGTGCTTTTTTTTGTGATACAGTAGATGGAATTTTTTCAAAAATTTGCTTGTTGGAATGTTTATTGCTATGGTATGGAAATACAGCTCATTTTTCTGTATTTCTCTTGTATCCTGGAACTTTTCTGTATTTATTAGCTTTAGTAGTTTTGTGTGGGTTCATTTGTATCCTATTTATAAGATCATGTCATCTTCAAATAGAGATCATTTTTCTTCTTCCTTTCAAATTCGGATGCGCTTATTTTTCTTGCCTACTTCCAGCACAGTGTTTAATTGAAGTGGCAAAAATGTTATCCTTGTCTTGTTCCTGATCTTAAAGGGGACCCCTTTTAGAAAAGCAATGTGTCACATAAAGAAATTGCCTTGTATTTAGTTGTTAAATCTTTTATTCATGAAAACATATTGAATTTTTAAAAACATTTTTCTGCATCAATAGATTACCTGTTTTTTTCTTATGTTCTCCTAATGTGGTCTATTACAGTCATTGATTTTGAGGTATTGAACCACTTATGTATGCCTAGTATAGATCCCACTTGGTAGTGATGTATAATCCTCGTAATCTTTTATTTGATTCAGTTTGCTAGTGTTTTGGTGAGGTTTTTACTATTTTCATAAAGGATATTGGTTTTATTAGGGTATGCTGACCTCAGAAGGTTTAACAGTGCTGTTGTCTTGTATGTTTAGGAGAATTTGAGAATGATTTGTGTTCATTTTTAAATAATTGATGGAATTCATTCCTAAATTCATCTATTCCTGCACTTCTCTTTGTTGGCAGGCTTTGGTTATTGAGTCAGTCACTTTACTTGTTGATGTGTTCAGATTTTTTAAATTCTTCTTGAGTCAGTTTTGGTGGTTTCTGCATTTCAGGAATTTGTCTATTTCATCTAAGTTCCCTTATTTTTGTTGTTTATTAATATTCTTTTTTAATTTTTAAAAGTTTTATTTTATTTACTTGAAAGGCAGAGATACAGAGGGAGGTAGAGGCAGACAGAGAGGTCTTTCATCTCCTGGTTCACTCCCCAAATGGCCACAATAGGCAGAGCTGAATCGATCAGGAGCCAGGAGTTTCCTCCAGGTCTTCCACATGTGTGCATGGGCCCAAGCATTTGGGGCTTCCTCTTGTGCTTTCTCAGACAATAGCAGAGGACTGGATTGGAAGCAGAGCAGCAGGGACTCAAACTGGCACCCATATGGGATGCCAGTGCTGTAGGGCAGGACTTTAACCCACTGTGCAACATGCTGGCCCCTAGTGTTCTCTTAAGTTTGGTAGTAATTCTCCCACTTCTTTCTGTTTTAGTAACTTAAACCTTATATCTCATTTTCTTCATCAGTTTAGTTAAGTTTTCAATTTCATGTTTTTCAAAGAAACAACTTTTATTGTTTGTTTTGTTGATAAACTCTACTATCTATGTTATCTGTCTCTGCTATAGTCTTCATTATTTTCTTTTTTTGGTGTTAGCCTTAGATTTAGCTTCTCTTTTCCCCCTCTAGTTCCTTCATATGTAAGGTTATTGATTTTGGTGTCTTTTTATCTCTTTAAGATATTTACATCTGTAAATTTTTCTGTGAACACTCTATCTCCTAGATTTTGGTATGTTGTATTTTCATTTTCATGGTTTTGAAATCATTTCCTTATTTGCTTTGTAATTTATTTCTAATTTTTCTTTGACTCACTGTATTGTGTTGTTTAACCTCTGCTTATTTGCGAATTTCCCAGTTTTACTGTCAAAGATTTCTCCAGTGTAATCAAAGAATGTATTTTGTATGATTTCAGAGTTTTAGGATATATTGTGTTTTGTGGCATACATGTAGTCTGTGCTAGAGAATGTTCCATGCACACCTGAGAAAAACTAGTCTTTGTTGGTATTATATGTTGTGTTCTTCATATGTCTGTAAAATTTAGACAGCTTGTAGGGTGTTCAAGCCCTTCTATTTCCTTACAAACTTTCTATCTGATTCTATTGAAAGTAGCGGATAAGGAAGGGAGCACACTGATAGTCCGGGAAGACACAGTTTAATAAAAGTGGAGATACTGCAGGGTCAAAGAAGAGTAGGGGAAGAAACAGCAGAGGAAACTCTTCCGGAACTAGTGATTCACAGTGGACCTGCGTGGAGAGTGTGGGAGCCGAAGTTCGGGACACCAGCGGCAGACTCAATACACCAGCGTTGGAACGAGAGGTGAGCCGAACCTCAATAGCCCGAGACACCAGCAGGCAAGTGGAAAGAGGAGACTAGAGGGAACGAGGCTTGAAACACCATGGGGAAAAGTTCACCAGGCTAACTAGAAGAGAGAGAGGAAAAAAAAAAGCGACCGATCCGGACACGAGTTTCTCTCTCTCCGCTCACTCCTCAAAGGCTAGCAAGACAAAGAGCAGGTAACATTTTGGACATACGTCATAAGCAGGGCGACCTCAGGTCTGCAGCGGCCCTGAGCCTAGCAGAAAAACCTGACTCTGGGGGAGGGGTGAAATAACAGGAGATTAGGATCTAACTTGGCAGCCCAGTGGGAGACTGTAGGAGAATTGGAGCCCACACGGAGGGCAGCACATATTCCCTGTGTGGTCCTTGGGAAAGAGCATCCAATCTCCAGCTTCTGTGGGTATATCATTCGCCTGCTAACTACCTCCAATTACGTTCAGCTGTGTGGAATTACGTCCCTTTTGAATCAAAACAAAAAAAAAACCATGAAAGAAAGAGAGATTTACCACGCCTAACCTGGGAGTGTCATCTTTGACACACCCTCAACCCTGAGTAACCAAACAGAGCTCTCAGTCCACACTCATCTCAAGCCTCTAAGACTACACCGAAAGCAGACAGTCCACTTAATATAGAGCCATAGTGTAACAAGAAAAAACACCACAGTGAAGAAACCAAATATCTCCAACATGCCAAACAACAAACGCAAAAACCGAGGTAACAAGAACAAGGAAGACACTATGAAGCCCCCAAATGAAAAAGACACCCCAATGCAAGATCATGAAGATGATGAGATCGAAGAAATGCAAGAAGTGGATCTCAAAAAATTGATAAGAACATTAAGAAGGTCTCAAAAACAAATTCTTGAACTACAGAAATCCTTAATGGACAAGATAGAAAATCTCTCTCGTGAAAATGAAATATTAAGGAGGAATCAAAATAAAATGAAACAACTAGTGGAACAAGAAACTGTGACAGTGACGAGAAATCATAATGAAATGAAGAATTCAATAGATCAAATGACAAACACATTAGAGAGCCTTAAAAACAGAATGGGCGAAGCAGAAGAGAGAATATCACACTTAAAAGACAGAGAACAGGAAAGGAAACAGGCAAACCAAAGAAAAGAAGAGGAAATTAGAAATCCAAAAAATATTGTCAGGAATCTACAGGATACTATTAAAAAACCTAACATTCAGGTTCTAGGAGTTCCTGAAGTCATGGAGAGGGAGAAAGGATTAGCAGGCATTTGCAGTGAGATACTAGCAGAAAATTTCCCAGGTTTGGAGAAGGACAGAGGCATCTTAGTACAGGAAGCTTATAGAACCCCTAGTAAACATGACCAAAAGAGATCCTCACCACAACATGTTGTAATCAAACTCACCAGTGAAACATAAAGAAAAGATCCTAAAATGTGCAAGAGAGAAATGTCAGATTACTCTCAGAGGATCTCCAATTAGACTCACAGCAGACTTCTCATCAGAAACCCTACAAGCTAGAAGGGAATGGCGAGACATAGCCCAGGTGCTAAGAGAGAAAAACTGCCAGCCCAGAATATTATATCCTGCAAAGCTCTCATTTGTGAATGAAAGTGAAATAAGGACTTTTCATAGCAAACAGAAATTGAAAGAATTTGTTGCCACTCGTCCTGCCCTGCAAAAGATGCTTAAAGATGTGTCACACACAGAAACACAGAAACATGGTCATCAACATGAAAGAAGGTAAAGGAAGGAAACCTCACAGCAAAAGATCACAGGAAGTTCAATTTGTCTTTGACATAGAATTAAACTCTGATGCTCTGTTAAAGCAATGTGTTAAAGTAATCTATTATGTTCTCTTGATGTCTGTTAAATTCCAACTGTTCAAAAACAGCTGAATTTTTATTAAGAGCTATGGGTTATTTAAATATGTGCTTATTTTCAAAGATTTGAATAATCACCTTTTAACAATGATCAAATTGGGTCTATGAATGTACTGATGTTAAGGAATCTTATTTCAACCAGATATTTTGGATTTTGAGCCTTCTTGGCATTCTTGACAGGCATTCAAAAAATCAAAGTTCCAAACAATCTGGACTCTAAAATTTCCAGAAATCCTGGACTTTGGTTTTTTCAGTTTGGTCCCAACTGAAAAAATCGAAGGGCCTATGTCTCTCATCTTATGGAGACACCAACTAATCAGGCTATTTGGATTATATTAGAAGTACTGTCAAGATGTGACGTGGTACCAAATTTTAAGTTTCTATAATGGAAAATGCTATTAATACAAATGTTTGAGAATTAAAAAGTCTAATGATCTTGTGTTACTAGACATGATAGTTATCTTAATGAGAAAGCCCCAGAGGCCTAAAGGCTTAAATACTTGTAAAATCCTACAGGTGATTTCAAAAATACTGTGAAGTAAGCAAGTGCCTCTTGTTGGTTGATGAGTTTATAGTTTTAAACATGGCAACTTAAAGTCTTTTGTCATCCACAGTTATATATGATTTGCTGCTCATAAATCTAAAGTGTTGTTGGTTCTGGGTTTAGCTGTCCTCCTATAGGTTCCTATGGACTTTTTCCAGCCACTTCTATTGTATTTAGTACTTTGGGATGGCTCAGTAAACAGATGAAGCCAATAATGTATTAACAGTACCAACTGAGAGAAAGTATGGTTAACTGAGGTTACTAAAAACAAAAAGCATTTCAAATCAGTTGGCAATCTACAAAGAGTTAAAGATTTTAAAAGCTATTATTAAAATTGCTATATTGGTCTATTATGTTATATGTGTGTACATATTGTATATCCACATGGGGAAATTTTATTAAGAGTTTTATTTTAATTGGCTGATAGATAAGATTGTCCATAAATTTAAGCAGCTAAAATCAATCAAAGATACATTTTAATTTGTGTGACCTGAATCTGTGTATCATATGTTTTATACTTGTTGGTAGAAAGAAACTAAAAACATTTTATATGGTTGTGCTTAAGTTTACTGGTTAAACAAACTACACCATGTTAGATATTTAAGAGGTGTTTTCAAATACATGATTCTTAAAATTTATAGAAGGCATTGGACCTTCTGGTAAATGTTTTCTTAAGTTGTTATCTAATGGTTGAAACTGTTTGCTAAGTATTCATGTGATATTGCTATTGTCAGCAAGCGATCTAGGACTTGCTCCCTCATTTCTCTATTCTAAGCCCAACTTGTTCTTTCATTTCTCTATTCTCTTCAAGGTAGGAAACTAATTCTATTATGAAGGAATCTGTAGGATGCACAATTTAATCTTTAGACCTTATGAAAGAGATGGCTAACATTTTTCTGTAATAGCATAGCCAAAATAAGAACTTAAATAATAATCTCATAGCTAGATTTCCTTCACCATCAGCGAAGTATCAGTAAGTAGAAAAAACCTCCTATTCAGACCAAAGGGAAAGAAAGTTTTTAAGTTAGAATATAATTTTCCTCATGGGCATTGTCTACCTTAGAAAAACCACTACAGAACATGCCTGTGACTACAGACTTGTAGTTCAGGCCACCAAAGATTAGAGATGGGACTTGGGCACTCCCTTGACTTGCATCCTCTGGTCTGCTTTAACACAAACCAGGAGGAAAAGAAAGCTAGGCATCAGAATCAATGGGTGGCAGGCCTATTAATGGCTGATCTGTATAGTGATCTGCCCTCAAGGAGACCCAACAGGCCAGTCCACTGCAGTGGCTTTCAATGTGGTAAGCCTGGGCTTCAGCAGAAGTCAGCTTGTGAGGAGCCCTGGCAGCTCTGCCAAGAGTTGGATCACTGGAAATGGACCTGCCCTGGAGTCGAAGGATGCCCAGGTCAGAGCCACAGATCTTACTGGCTCTAAGCTGAAAAGCCCTTCACTCAGCCCAACTTCCAAAGTGACCACTGCAGCTGAAGATATGGTCAAGTAGGGTCAGCAACATTGCAGGCAGAACTGTAAATTTCTTGTTAGAGATGCCCCCTGCCTTTACCTGGCCAGCTCTCCTCCCAGGCCAGCTAATTAATGAAAGTCAACAGAGTGCCTTCCCCTAGGAGGTTCACACCTCCCTTAGGATATACCCCATGTGAAGAGATATATAGGTCTGGGCCTCTTAACTTATAAGGCCTAAAGCCCACCAGATTATTATCAAGCCCCTTCTATCAGGTTCTATTTGCCTCTCAATCAGAGAACTTAATTGTAGCTTAGACAGCGCCTTTCTTTGCTTCTCTAATAATGACTCTGTCCTTTGTTCCAGACCCTGTCTAGCATACTTGGGCCTCATTCCTTTGTAATCATAGCCTCTACTCTACCACCAATGGCTCTACTCCCAACCTGTGGGTACTGATGGTCCTCTTCCCCACTTAATGCTGTATAATTGTTCAAACCTGGTAAATGCAGCTCTTAGGATCATTGGTTACTATCCTCACTCTGTCTTTTATGACCTTGTCTAAATATGATCAGAGTCGGCAAACTTGGAAGGCTTCCATAGCCTTGGCAACTCATGTCGACAGCCTAGGGTGGTTACTGGCACCATAAATTAGAGTGTCAATTTGTTGGGTCAACAACAGGAGTCACTGTGCACTTGCTCCTCATGTGGGATCTCTGTCCTTAATGTGCTGTACATTTTGATTTAATGCTATAACTTGTACTCAAACAGTATGTTTCACTTTGTGTTTCTATGTGGGTGCAAACTGTTGCAACGTTTATACTAAATTGATCTTATGTATATAAAGAGAATTGAAAATGAATCTTGATGTGAATGGAAGGCGAGAGGGAGTTGAAGAGGTGAGGGTTGCGGGTGGGAGGGAAGTTATGGGAGGGGGAAGCCATTATAATCCATAGGCTGTACACTGGAAATTTATATTCATTAAATGAAAGTTAAAAAATTAACCAATTTTAAGTTAAAGACATATTGTGAATAAAAATGTTAGGAATAAGCAGAAAAAATGTAGGATATTGAAGTCCCCATCTATTGTGGAATTGTCAGGTTTTTCTTCAATTCTATGAGTTTTTGTTTAATATATTCCAATCCTATGTTAATAGAATTATGCTTATTTTAGATTATTATATCTTCTTGGTGGATATTTTTTTAAAAAATATTTATTTATTTACTTCTTTGAAAGGCAGCTACAGGGGAAGGGTAGAGAGACAGTGAGAATCTTTTCCATCTGCTGGTTCACTTCTCAAGTAGCCTTAATGACCGGGGCGGGGCCATGCAGAAGCCAGGAGCCAGGAACTCCATCTTGGTCTCCTACATGGGTGAAAAGGGCCCAAGTCCTTGGTCCTTCCTCCACTGCCTTCGTAGGCACATTAGCAGCAAGCTAATCTGGGACTCAAACTGGCTCTCTGATCTGGGGTGTGGATGTTGCAGGTAGAAGCTTAAGCCACTGCAACATAATGCCATTTTTTAAAAGACATTTATTTATTTGAAAGGCAGAGTTACAGAGAGGCAGAGGCAGAGAGGAAGAGAGAGCAGTCTTTCATCCTCTGGTTCACTCCCCAGATGGCCACAACAGCCAGAGGTAGGCCGATCTGAAGCCAGGATCCAGGAGCTTCCTCTGGTTCTCTCACACAGGTAACAGGGGCCCAAGGACTTTCCCAGGCCGTAGCAGAGAGCTATGTATGGGATGCCAGCACTGTAGGCGTTGACTTTACTCCCTATACCACAATGCCCGCTCTAGTGCCCCCTCACTTAATTATAATTTGCCCTTTCTTGTCTCACATAACAGTTGTTATTTTCAGGTTGGTTTTATGTAATACTGATGTAGCCACCCCTGGTCTCTCTTGGTTGCTATTTGCATGGATTATCTTTTCCATCCTTTCACTTTCAATTTTTTTTTGTGTTTTTTGGACTTAAAGTGACTGTTATAGACAGAATATATTTGATTCATGCTCTTTTAATACACTCTTGTGTCTCGTCTCTGCCTTTGGAATGGAAAGTTTAATACATTTATATTTAATTACGGATTATGATGTCTGTCATTTTATCTGTATATTTATACCTTTTTTCCCTTAATTTCTCCATTACTTCATTTTTTGTGTGAAAATTTATTCTCTAGTGTGCTGTTTTAAATCCTTGTTTCTTTTTCTTTTTCTCTTTTAGTTTTTTTTCTCTTAGCTGTTTACCTGGATTTTACAATTTATAATAACATAGTCTGAATTAATACCAACTTAACTGAAGTAACATACAAAAATTCTGACCTTGTAGAGCTCCAGATCTTTAGTTCCTATATTTTCACCTTTATGCATCATGAACCCATTATCACAGAGACGTAATTGCTGTTTTATGAATTTCCTTTTAAATAACATGAGGAAGAAAGACTTATAAACTGATAATTGCGACATTGCTTGCTTTTATATTTATATTCATATACTTGCCATTCTTTTTTATGCGTATGGATTTATGTTATCTAATTGCTATACATTTCATCCTGATAAAGTTTCTTTAGCATTTCGTGTAGGATATTTGTACTACTTATGAACTTGGTCAGCTTTTGTTTATCCAGGCATATCTTAATTTCTGTTTTATTCCTTCAGGATAGTTTTATTCAATATAGAATTCATGGTGGACCTTTCCCTCCAAGCACTTTACATGCAAGTATGTTATCCCAGTGCTTACTGGCCTCCATAGTTTCTGATCAGAAACCTATTGTCAGTCTTTAATGAGTATCCCTTTCATGTGACAAGTCACTTCTTTCTTGCTCCTTTCAAGATTCTGTCTTGGGCAGTCCTTCTTAGTGTGGATCTTTTTGTGTTTTATTTTGGTTAGTTTTTATCGAGCTTTTTGCATATTTATATTAATTTCTTTTATCAGAATTGTCAGCCATTTCTTCATATATTCTCTCTTCCCGCTTCTTCTCTCTTTTTGATCTAGCACTTTTATTATGTTGGTGTACTTGGTGTTATGTGGGTCTCAAGTTCTGTTTATTTCTCTTCACTCCTTTTCCTGTCTGCTTCCTTAGGAGAGATAATCTCAGTTGAATCTGTCTCCAAATCCACTGATTCTTCTTTCTTCAAATCTGCTGTCAAATCTGTCAGTGAATTTTCCTCTAGAATTTACATGTGGCTCATTTTTTTTTTTTATTTTTGACAGGCAGAGTGGACAGTGAGAGAGAGAGACAGAGAGAAAGGTCTTCCTTTGCCGTTGGTTCACCCTCCAATGGCCGCCGCGGTAGGCGCGCTGCGGCTGGCGCACCGTGCTGATCCGATGGCAGGAGCCAGGTGCTTCTCCTGGTCTCCCATGGGGTGCAGGGCCCAAGCACTTGGGCCATCCTCCACTGCACTCCCTGGCCACGGCAGAGAGCTGGCCTGGAAGAGGGGCAGCCGGGACAGAACCGGTGCCCCGACCGGGACTAGAACCCGGTGTGCCGGCGCTGCAAAGCGGAGGATTAGCCTAGTGAGCCACAGCGCCGGCCTGTGGCTCATTTTTTAAAATTTCTTTATTGATAGTTTATTTTGCAAATTGCTATTCCAGCTTCCTAGTTTTTAGTTCTTTGTGGTTTTATTTAATTCTTTGAGTATATTTAATATCATTTATTTAATACCTTTGTAAAGATTGGTATCTGGATTTTCTCTTTTATATAGGCTGTATTATCCTATTTCTTTGCATGTCTTCAAAAATTATATTGAGAACTAGATTCGGATATTACAGTGTGACAACTCTGGAAATTACATTCTCCATTTCCATGAGGTTTGCTGTTGCTGTTTGTAGTGTGATATTTTAGTGACCTTCCTGAACTATATTTTGAAATCTCCATTTTCTGTATTGCCACTGACATCTTTAACTTAGTGGTCCTTTAACTTAGTGGTTAATTAGTGCATTAATAGAATTTCTTGAAATGCCTGAAGACAGAAAAAAGAGAGAGTGGAGGGGAGGGAAGGAAAGAAGAAAAGAAGAAAAGAAAGAAAAAAAAGCAAATACAGAAAGGTAGAGGGAAAAATCTGAGGGAAAATAATACCTTCCCCATTTGCAGATTGGCTCTGTGTACAGGTGTGTTTTTCACATGTAGCCAGGATGTTTGTAACTGTCTTAACTTTGACTTCTTGCTTGCATGCATGGATCCTTAATGTCAGCCAGAGTTGAGTGCTTCAGATATTCTTAAGTCTTCTATGAGTTTTCTAGGTCATTCCTGTGGCCTTTTGATTCCTTTGTATATAAAGGAACTTTTATAAGCTTTTTTTTTACCTCATATCTCCTTTCCCAGTTTGTTCCTTTTATTGTATTTCATTCTGTGTATCTTGTCCTGACTGTTGTCCATTGCTCTAGGCTGCTGTGTCCCATACTTGCTCTTATAGATGTGTTGAGTAAATGCTGCATAAGAATTGTCACAGCTCTGGGATGGCTCAAGTTTTCTGAAAAGAAGTCAGACTCATGCCACAGTTTTTCAGGGAGTTACAAGACAGGTCCAAACGGAACAGCTCTTTGAGAATGAAGCACATGTTGATTCCCCCTAGAAGTAGCAACCTGCGCCAGGAGTGTGAGCTGCTATCCTCATGTAGGTGGGTAGTTTAAAACAGCACACCACAATGTTTTCTGAATGCAGTGTAGCAGGTGTTTCCTTCACTAGACTGCCTTGCATTGCTGGAAGTTCTTGACTTAATTTTAGACTTTCCCCATTTTGAAGTGAATATGTGATTCTTGCCCTATTCTACTCACAGGGTTACTGTGAGACTTTACTGAAAGAAATTAAAGTGATTTTTAGAATTACATTTTCATGTTGTATATACTGCCTATGTATTCTCCCATTGATTTCTCTTATTACTCTTGTACCTTTTTTGTGTATTTATTTGTGTGTGTGTGTTGACATCCAGTAATTGTGTTGATTTATTGTGGGCAGGGCTTATCATGTATCTTTTTGTTTCCTGTGTCTAAGCTATTGCAAGTTCTAGTTTGCTGAAATTAGTTTTTAATAATAAGAATGCATGGATTTCAAAAATTTTTGCCTCAAGGTAAACTTATGTTTGAATTCCATTGTCCATGTACTCTTTTTATTAATACAAAGAGAACGGATTTCTCCTATTTCATAGGTACATTTCTAAATAATTGTACTTCTCTCCCTCCCTCTCCTTCCCAGTATCTCTCCTTCCCTCCCATCTTTTCATTAATTTTTGTGAAAATGTGATTTCAACCCAATCTTAATTCACCACTAACCATAATATTCAACAATTAAAAAGTAGGAAGACAGGGCTAGCATTGTGCCATAATTGATTGAGTTGACACCTGCAATGCTGGGATCCCATATGCTCCACTTCTGATCCAATTCTCTGCTAATGTGCCTGGGAAAGCAGTAAAGGGTGGCCCAAGTCCCTCGGCTTCTGCACCCATATAGGAGACAATGATGAAGTTCCTGGTTCCTGGTTGCAGTCTGGCCCAGCCCCCGGCCTTTGCAGCCATTTGGGGATTGAACCAGTGGATGGAATAGATGGAAGTTTTCACTGTTCCTCCCCAACTCCCATAATTCCTCTTTTTAAATAGACATTTATAAATAATAAATAGAAAATAAGAAGTAGGAAGACCACAGTTCCACAGGAGTGTAAACAAGTGCTAAAAGCAACAATAATATCACAAGATATCTGTTTTGTTCTTGTATATATATTTTTGTATTCTGTATTAACTGCCATATATCAAAGAAAATATGATATTTGTCTTTTTGAGACTGGCTTATTTCATTTAGCATAATGGTTTCCAGTTGCATATATTTTGTTGCAAAAGACAGGATTTCATTCTTTTTTTATGGGCAAATGTGTATATATACCATATTGTGTATATACCATGTTTTCTTTATCCAGGCATCAGTTGATGGACATCTGTGTTGATTCTATATGTTAGCTATTGTGAATTCAGCTGCAATAAAGGTAGGGGTACAGATAACTCTTTCATATGCTGATATCATTTTGTTTGGGTAAATCTCAAATTGGGATAGCTGGGTCACTTGTAGATCAATTTTCAGATTTCTGAGGCATCTCCATGTCTTCTATTTTGAAATAGCTGACTAGGGTCTGGTGCTGTGGCGTAGTGGGTAAAGCCACTGCCTGCAGTGCCAGCATCCCATATGATTGCAGGTTCGAGTCCCAGCTGCTCCACTTCCTATCCAGCTCTCTGCTATGGCCTGGGAAAGCAGTAGAAGATGGTCCAAGTCCTTGGGCCCCTGCACCTCTGGGAGACCCAGAAGAAGCTCCTGGCTCCTGGCTCCTGGCTTCGGATCGGCACAGCTCTGGCCATTGTGGCCAACTGGGGAGTGAATGAGAGGATCAAAGTTCTCTCTCTCTCTCTCTCTCTCTCTCTCTCCTTTTCTCTCTACCTCTCCGTCTCTCTCTGTGTAACTCTGACTTTCAAGTAAAAATAAATAAATATTAAAAATAGCTAACTGGTAAAAAGTACTGAAATTCCATTAGCTTTTAGTATGAGAGCAGGTGCCTTTTGTTGTATAGATTGAGAACTTCTGTGCCTTATGGAGCCTCATTAGTGGTGAGCACCTGTTAGACTTGCATGTTTGTTGTGATACTGTTCCACAGTGTTTCCTAACAACATCAATCCATTAATGGCAGTTTTCTGATAGGTTGAACTAAAAGGACATGGAAAGGGGTGTCTTTCTCATTTGTGTAAAATTGTAGCCATATTAAGGATAAGGTCCTTGGGTTTAGACCAACCTGGTTTTGGATCTTATGGTAGTCATTTATAGATATATGGCATTACATGGTCTCTTCTTAATTTGTCTACAAAATGGGATTAATCATATTCATTATATTATAATGTAATGTATAGGACCTGGATGAGATAATGTGTATGATATGTTTGCTACAGTGTCTGGCACCTTCAGGTGCTCAGTGAATAATATGAATCATCATGCTTACTTTCACTGGAGCTGGTTACACTTTAGTAGCATATGATTAGATATGTTTCAAATGACTTGTAATTAGGGTAAAGATTTAATTGAAATACCAGCTTATCATATATTTTTTAAACTGATTGCTGTTAAGTTAAGGACTGCCTTGTTTTCTTCACACTTCCCTCCTCTGAGGTTAGCAGTGAACCACTAGCATAGATTTGGTCAGATAACTTAGAGGAAGTGAGAACAAATATTTGAATCTGTGACCTTTGAAGGGATTTTGATGGTGCTTGCTAGTGTGATCTTTGTATGGATTAAGTCATAGCCTCAGTTCATAGGTTGCTGTGCATCAACTATTTAACAGTGGGGAATCAGGAATGGGAAAGAACCAAGATGAATTCATTGTTCAGTTTTTTTTAATTATTTTTTTGAAAGGCAGAGCAACAGAGAGAGAAGGAGAGACAGAGACAGAGAAAGAGGTCTTTCACCTGCTGATTCACTCCCAAAATGGCCACAACACCTAAGGTTGGGCCAGACCGAAGCCAGGAGTCAGGAACTCCATCCAGGTCTCATGTGGGTGGCAGGTTCAACAACTTGGGCCATTTTCCGCTGCCTTCCTGGTTGCTTTAGCAGGAAGTTAGATCACAATTGGAGCAGCTAGGACTTGAACCAGCCTTCTGATACAGGATGCTGACATTGCAAGCAGCAGCTTAACCTGCTGCACCATAACACCGGCCCTCATTGTTCACATTTGAGTGGAAAATGATGAATAAAACTGGACCATGATTGTGATGTATTAGTGGTTTCCATTCATTTTTGAGTTTTAAAATCCTGGATTGAGTGAGAGTGGGGTTTGCAGGGTGATTGCAGGGTGATTGTAGCAAGCCTGGTATGGGCAGTTTTTGTACCATAGGGATTTTTCATTTCATGGCGAAAAAGAAGCGTCCAACTAATGGCATCCTGATCAGGAGTGCAGGTACAGCGGAAAATATTTCTGCCACTTTTCCTTTCAAGTGATGAAAATAAAACAGATCACCAAATTTCTGACATTGTTACATTAAAAAGCTCCAGATTGTTGAGAAGAGTGAAAACGGAGAGCCAAGTTAACAGATGCAGGATCCTAGTATCAAAATCTTTTAGTTGAGCTGTATTGAAGTAGTCCGGGTTGTTTGAACATTGCCTAGGTATTTGATGGTCCCCAAATTAGGTAATTATCCTATTGTAAATCCAAGCAGAATTGCATACTTCAGGATTTACTACTTAGGATATAATAATCTTCATTTTGAAATTATATGAAAGTTATATAAAATATGACAGCTGTTTCCTTATTTTCTCTGAGAGCAAAAGAACAACTTTAAATACATTTAAGCTGTTAGACCCTTCAGAGTTTTTCAGCTGAACACTTTGAAGCATTGGAATGGTTATGCCCTTTCCTTAAACTCTTCCCTGAGAGGAAAAGGTAGCATGGAGATAGCATAGATGTGGGCCTGAGATAGCATAGATGTGGGCCTATATAGTTAGAGTGATTATTTATGTTGCCTCTAACTTTATTCCACTAATGCTAAAATTACTTACGTATCAATCAGTAAACCAGGAAGTTCTGGAAGCTAGAACTTTTAGAACTTGCCGCATGTAGAACATACGTTATACATGAAATCCTGATTTCAGGAGGAAGAAGACAACAGAGGAAAGCAACATTTTACAAGATAACAGGGGTGGTGCTATTGAAAGTTAATTTGTGTCTTATTTCCAAGTGAATGTGTCAAAGAAAGCCACTAAGGCTAAGGTAATACAGAAGGTATCCCAGAGGGGGGATTGCTGAGGATTACATCATAGTGAGACTGAGGGAAGTTGAAATGACAGCCTGGGCAGAAAGCCAGATGTGGGCTAAGGAAATTTTTTTTTAACTTTTATTTAATGAATATAAATTTCCAGTGTACAGCTTATGGATTACAATGGCTTCCCCCTCCCATAACTTCCCTCCCAACCGCAACCCTCCCCTCTCCCGCTCCCTCTCACCTTCCATTCACATCAAGATTCATTTGCAATTCTCTTTATATACAGAAGATCAATTTAGTATAAACGTTGCAACAGTTTATACCCACATAGAAACACAAAGTGAAACATACTGTTTGAGTACAAGTTATAGCATTAAATCAAAATGTACAGCACATTAAGGACAGAGATCCCACATGAGGAGCAAGTGCACAGTGACTCCTGTTGTTGACCCAACAAATTGACACTCTAGCTTATGGTGCCAGTAACCACCCTAGGCTCTATCATGAGTTGCCAAGGCTATGGAAGCCTACCAAGTTCGCTGACTCTGATCATATTTAGACAAGGTCATAAAAGACAGGGTGAGGATAGTAACCAATGATCCTAAGAGCGGCATTTACCAGGTTTGAACAATTATACAGCATTAAGTGGGGAAGAGGACCATCAGTACACACAGGTTGGGAGTAGAGCCATTGGTGGTAGAGTAGAGGTTATGATTACAAAGGAATGAGGCCCAAGTATGCTAGACAGGGTCTGGAACAAAGGACAGAGTCATTATTAGAGAAGCAAAGAAAGGCGCTGTCTAAGCTACAATTAAGTTCTCTGATTGAGAGGCAAATAGAACCTGATAGAAGGGGCTTGATAATAATCTGGTGGGCTTTAGGCCTTGTAAGTTAAGAGGCCCAGACCTATCTATTTCTTCACATGGGGTATATCCTAAGGGAGGTGTGAACCTCCTAGGGGAAGGCACTCTGTTGACTTTGATGACTTGGCTGGCCTGGGAGGAAAGCTGGCCAGGTAAAGGCAGGGGGCATCTCTAACAAGAAATTTACAGTTCTGCCTGCAATGTTGCTGACCCTACTTGACCATATCTTCAGCTGCAGTGGTCACTTTGGAAGTTGGGCTGAGTGAAGGGCTTTTCAGCTTAGAGCCAGTAAGATCTGTGGCTCTGACCTGGGCATCCTTCGACTCCAGGGCAGGTCCATTTCCAGTGATCCAACTCTTGGCAGAGCTGCCAGGGCTCCTCACAAGCTGACTTCTGCTGAAGCCCAGGCTTACCACATTGAAAGCCACTGCAGTGGACTGGCCTGTTGGGTCTCCTTGAGGGCAGATCACTATACAGATCAGCCATTAATAGGCCTGCCACCCATTGCTTCTGATGCCTAGCTTTCTTTTCCTCCTGGTTTGTGTTAAAGCAGACAAGAGGATGCAAGTCAAGGGAGTGCCCAAGTCCCATCTCTAATCTTCGGTGGCCTGAACTACAAGTCTGTAGTCACAGGCATGTTCTGTAGTGGTTTTTCTAAGGTACACAATGCCCATGAGGAAAATTATATTCTCACTTAAAAACATTCTTTCCCTTTGGTCTGAAAGGGAGGTTTTTTCTACTTACTGTGTACTTTGCTGATGGCGAAGTGAATCTAGCTATGAGATTATTATTTAAGCTCTTATTTTGGCTATGCTATTACAGAAAAATGTTAGCCATCTCTTTTATAAGGTCTAAAGATTAAATTGTGCATCCTACAGATTCCTTCATAATAGAATTAGTTTCCTACCTTGAAGAGAATAGAGAAATGAAAGAACAAGTTGGGCTTAGAATAGAGAAATGAGGGAGCAAGTCCTAGATCGCTTGCTGACAATAGCAATATCACATGAATACTTAGCAAACAGTTTCAACCATTAGATAACAACTTAAGAAAACATTTACCAGAAGGTCCAATGCCTTCTATAAATTTTAAGAATCATGTATTTGAAAAAACCTCTTAAATATCTAACATGGTGTAGTTTGTTTAACCAGTAAACTTAAGCACAACCATATAAAATGTTTTTAGTTTCTTTCTACCAACAAGTATAAAACATATGATACACAGATTCAGGTCACACAAATTAAAATGTATCTTTGATTGATTTTAGCAGCTTACATTTATGGACAATCTTATCTATAAGCCAATTAAAATAAAACTGTTAATCATAAAATTTCCCCATGTGCATATACAATATGTACACATATATAAGTTAGCATAATAGACCAATATAGCAATTTTAATAATAGCTTTTAAAATCTTTAACTCTTTTTGTAGATTGCCAATTGATTTGAATAGCTTTTTGTTTTTAGTAATCTCAGTTAACCATACTTTCTCTCAGTTGGTACTGTTAATACATTATTGGCTTCATCTGTTTACAGAGCCATCCCAAAGTACTGAATACAATGGATGTGGCTGAAAAAATTCCATATAGGAACCTATCGGAGGACAGCTAAACACAGAACCAACAACGCTTTAGTTTTATGAGCAGCAAATCATATATAACTGTGGATGAGAAAAGACTTTAAGTTGCCATGTTTAAAACTATAAACTCATCAACCAACAAGAGGCACTTGCTTACTTCACAGTATTTTTGAAAGCACCTGTAGGATTTTACAAGTATTTAAGCCTTTAGGCCTCTGGGGCTTTCTCATTAAGATAACTATCATGTCTAGTAACACAAGATCATTAGACTTTTTAATTCTCAAACATTTGTATTAATAGCATTTTCCATTATAGAAACTTAAAATTTGGTACCACGTCACATCTTGACAGTACTTTTAATATATTCCAAATAGCCTGATTAGTTGGTGTCTCTATAAGATGAGAGACATAGGTCCTTCGATTTTTTCAGTTGGGACCAAACTGGAAAAACCAAAGTCCAAGATTTACTGGAAATTTTAGAGTCCAGATTGTTTGGAACTTTGATTTTTTGAATGCCTGTCAAGAATGCCAAGAAGGCTCAAAATCCAAAATATCTGGTTGAAATAAGATTCCTTAAAATCATGACATAACATAGACCCAATTTAATCATTGTTACAAGGTGATTATTCAAATCTTTGAAAATAATCACATATTTAAGGGGAGAGCGGCAAGATGGCAGAATAGGAAGGGAGCACACTATTAGTCCGGGGGAGAGACAGTTTAATAAAAGTGGAGATACTGCAGATTTAGGGAAGAGTAGGGGAAGAAACAGCAGAGGAAACTCTTCCGGAACTAGTGATTCACAGTGGACCTGCATGGAGAGCATGGGAGCCCAAGTGCGGGACACCAGTGGCAGACTCAACACACCAGCGCTGGAACGTGAGGTGAGCCAAACCTCCATAGCCCGAGACACCAGCACGCAAGCAGAAAGAGGAGACTAGATGGAACGAGGCTTGAAACACCATGGGGAAATGTTCACCAGGATAACTAGAAGTGAGAGGGGTAAAAAAAAAAGTGACCAATACGGACACAAGTTTCTCTCTCTCCGCTCACCTCTCAGAGGTGAGCAAGACAAAGAGCATGCGCCATTTTGGACATACGTCATAAGCAGGGCGACCTCAGGTCTGCAGCGGCCCTGAGCCTAGCAGAAAAACCTGACTCTGGGGGAGGGGTGAAATAACAGGAGATTAGGATCTAACTTGGCAACCCAGTGGGAGACTGTAGGAGAATTGGAGCCCACACGGAGGGCAGCACAGATTCCCTGTGTTGTCCTTGGGAAAGAGCTTCTGATCTCTGGCTCCTGTGGGTATATCATTTGCCTGCTAACTACCTCCAATTACGTTCAGCTGTGTGGAATTACTTCCCTTTTGAATCAAAAAAAAAAAGAAAGAAAGAGATTTACCACACCTAACCTAGGAGTGTCATCTTTGACATACCCTCAGCCCTGAGGAACCAAACAGAGCTCTCAGTCCACACTCATCTCAAGCCTCTAAAGCTCCACCGAAAGGAGACAGTCCACTTAATATAGAGCCATAGTGTAACAAGAAAAAACACCACAGTGAAGAAACCAAATATCTCCAACATGCCAAACAACAAACACAAAAACCGAGGTAACAAGAACAAGGAAGACACTATGAAGCCCCCAAATGAAAAAGACACCCCAATTCAAGATTATGAAGATGATGAGTTCGAAGAAATGCAAGAAGCGGATCTCAAAAAATTGATAAGAACATTAAGAAGTTCTCAAAAACAAATTCTTGAACTACAGAAATCCTTAATGGACAAGATAGAAAATCTCTCTCGTGAAAATGAAATATTAAGGAGGAATCAAAATGAAATGAAACAACTAGTGGAACAAGAAACTGTGATAGTGATGAGAAATCATAATGAAATGAAGAATTCAATAGATCAAATGACAAACACATTAGAGAGCCTTAAAAACAGAATGGGCGAAGCAGAAGAGAGAATATCAGACTTAGAAGACAGAGAACAGGAAAGGAAACAGGCAAACCAAAGAAAAGAAGAGGAAATTAAAAATCTAAAAAATATTGTCGGGAATCTACAGGATACTATTAAAAAACCCAACATTCGGGTTCTAGGAGTTCCTGAAGGCATGGAGAGGGAGAAAGGATTAGAAGGCATTTGCAGTGAGATACTAGCAGAAAATTTCCCAGGTTTGGAGAAGGACAGAGGCATCCTAGTACAGGAAGCTCATAGAACCCCTAGTAAACATGACCAAAAGAGATCCTCACCACGACATGTTGTAATCAAACTCACCACAGTGAAACATAAAGAAAAGATTCTAAAATGTGCAAGAGAGAAATGTCAGATTACTCTCAGAGGATCTCCAATTAGACTCACAGCAGACTTCTCATCAGAAACCCTACAAGCTAGAAGGGAATGGCGAGACATAGCCCAGGTACTAAGAGAGAAAAACTGCCAGCCCAGAATATTATATCCTGCAAAGCTCTCATTTGTGAATGAAGGAGATATAAAGACTTTTCATAGCAAACAGAAATTGAAAGAATTTGTTGCCACTCGTCCTGCCCTGCAAAAGATGCTTAAAGATGTGTTACACACAGAAACACAGAAACATTGTCACCAATATGAAAGAAGGTATTGGAAGGAAACCTCACAGCACAAGATCACAGGAAGCTCAATTTGACTTTGACATAGAATTAAACTCTGATGCTCTGTTAAAGCAATGTGTTAAAGTAATCTATTATGTTCTCTTGATGTCTGTTAAATTCTAATAGTTCAAAAACAGCTGAATTTTTATTAAGAGCTATGGGTTATTGAAATATGTGCTTATTTTCAAAGATTTGAATAATCACCTTGTAACAAGATCAAATTTGGTCTATGTTATGTCATGATTTTAAGGAATCTTATTTCAACCAGATATTTTGGATTTTGAGCCTTCTTGGCATTCTTGACAGGCATTCAAAAAATCAAAGTTCCAAACAATCTGGACTCTAAAATTTCCAGGAAATCCTGGACTTTGGTTTTTCCAGTTTGGGCCCAACTGAAAAAATCGAAGGTCCTATGTCTCTCCTCTTAAAGAGACACCAACTAATCAGGCTATTTGGATTATATTAAAAGTACTGTCAAGATGTGATGTGGTACCAAATTTTAAGTTTCTATAATGGAAAATGCTATTAATACAAATGTTTGAGAATTAAAAAGTCTAATGATCTTGTGTTACTAGACATGATAGTTATCTTAATGAGAAAGCCCCAGAGGCCTAAAGGCTTAAATACTTGTAAAATCCTACAGGTGCTTTCAAAAATACTGTGAAGTAAGCAAGTGCCTCTTGTTGGTTGATGAGTTTATAGTTTTAAACATGGCAACTTAAAGTCTTTTCTCATCCACAGTTATATATGATTTGCTGCTCATAAAACTAAAGCGTTGTTGGTTCTGTGTTTAGCTGTCCTCCGATAGGTTCCTATGGACTTTTTTCATCACTTCCCTTGTATTCAGTACTTTGGGATGGCTCTGTAAACAGATGAAGCCAATAATGTATTAACAGTACCAACTGAGAGAAAGTACGGTTATCTGAGGTTACTAAAAAAGCTATTCAAATCAATTGGCAATCTACAAAAAAGAGTTAAAGATTTTAAAAGCTATTATTAAAATTGCTATATTGGTCTATTATGCTAACTTATATATGTGTACATATTGTATGTCCACATGGGGAAATTTTATGATTAACAGTTTTATTTTAATTGGCTTATAGATAAGATTGTCCATAAATGTAAGCTGCTAAAATCAATCAAAGATACATTTTAATTTGTGTGACCTGAATCTGTGTATCATATGTTTTATACTTGTTGGTAGAAAGAAACTAAAAGCATTTTATATGGTTGTGCTTAAGTTTACTGGTTAAACAAACTACACCATGTTAGATATTTAAGAGGTGTTTCCAAATACATGATTCTTAAAATTTATAGAAGGCATTGGACCTTCTGGTAAATGTTTTCTTAAGTTGTTATCTAATGGTTGAAACTGTTTGCTAAGTATTCATGTGATATTGCTATTGTCAGCAAGCGATCTAGGACTTGCTCCCTCATTTCTCTATTCTAAGCCCAACTTGTTCTTTCATTTCTCTATTCTCTTCAAGGTAGGAAACTAATTCTATTATGAAGGAATCTGTAGGATGCACAATTTAATCTTTAGACCTTATAAAAGAGATGGCTAACATTTTTCTGTAATAGCATAGCCAAAATAAGAACTTAAATAATAATCTCATAGCTAGATTCACTTCGCCATCAGCGAAGTAAACAGTAAGTAGAAAAAACCTCCCTTTCAGACCAAAGGGAAAGAAAGTTTTTAAGTGAGAATATAATTTTCCTCATGGGCATTGTGTACCTTAGAAAAACCACTACAGAACATGCCTGTGACTACAGACTTGTAGTTCAGGCCACCGAAGATTAGAGATGGGACTTGGGCACTCCCTTGACTTGCATCCTCTTGTCTGCTTTAACACAAACCAGGAGGAAAAGAAAGCTAGGCATCAGAAGCAATGGGTGGCAGGCCTATTAATGGCTGATCTGTATAGTGATCTGCCCTCAAGGAGACCCAACAGGCCAGTCCACTGCAGTGGCTTTCAATGTGGTAAGCCTGGGCTTCAGCAGAAGTCAGCTTGTGAAGAGCCCTGGCAGCTCTGCCAAGAGTTGGATCACTGGAAATGGACCTGCCCTGGAGTCGAAGGATGCCCAGGTCAGAGCCACAGATCTTATTGGCTCTAAGCTGAAAAGCCCTTCACTCAGCCCAACTTCCAAAGTGACCACTGCAGCTGAGGTTATGGTCAAGTAGGGTCAGCAACATTACAGGCAGAACTGTAAATTTCTTGTTAGAGATGCCCCCTGCCTTTACCTGGCCAGCTTTCCTCCCAGGCCAGCCAAGTAATGAAAGTCAACAGAGTGCCTTCCCCTAGGAGGTTCACACCTCCCTTAGGCTATACCGCATATGAAGAGATATATAGGTATGGGCCTCTTAACTTACAAGGCCTAAAGCCAACCAGATTATTATCAAGCCCCTTCTACCAGGTTCTATTTGCCTCTGAATCAGAGAACTTAATTTTAGCTATTCAGCTCCTTTCTTAGCTCCTCTAATAATGACTCTGTCCTTTGTTCCAGACCCTGTCTAGCACACTTGGGCCTCATTCCTTTGTAATCATAACCTCTACTCTACCTCCAATGGCTCTACTCCCAACCTGTGGGTACTGATGGTCCTCTTCCCCACTTAATGCTGTATAATTGTTCAAACCTGGTAAATGCCACTCTTAGGATCCTCACCCTGTCTTTTATGACCTTGTCTAAATATGATCAGAGTCGGCAAACTTGGAAGGCTTCCGTAGCCTTGGCAACTCTTGATGACAGCCTAGGGTGAGTACTGTTGCCATAAACTAGAGTGTCAATTTGTTGGGTCAACAACAGGAGTCACTGTGCATTTGCTCCTCATGTGGGATCTCTGTCCTTAATGTGCTGTACATTTTGATTTGATGCTATAACTAGTACTTAAACAGTATGTTTCACTTTGTGTTGCTATGTGGGTGAAAACTGTTGAAATCTTTATACTAAATTGATCTTCTGTATATAAAGAGAATTGAAAATTAATCTTGATGGAAATGGAAGGGGAGAGGGAGCGGGAGAGGGGAGGGTTGCAGGTGGGAGGGAAGTTATGGGAGGGGGAAGCCATTGTAATCCATAAGCTGTACACTGGAAATTTATATTCATTAAATAAAAGTTAAAAAAATCACATATTTAAATAACCCAGAGCTCTTAATAAAAATTCAGCTGTTTTTGAACTATTAGAATTTAACAGACATCAAGAGAACATAATAGATTACTTTAACACATTGCTTTAACAGAGCATCAGAGTTTAATTCTATGTCAAAGACAAATTGAGCTTCCTGTGATCTTTTGCTGTGAGGTTTCCTTCCTTTACCTTCTTTCATATTGATGACCATGTTTCTGTGTTTCTGTGTGTAACACATCTTTAAGCATCTTTTGCAGGGCAGGACGAGTGGCAACAAATTCTTTCAATTTCTGTTTGCTATGAAAAGTCTTTATATCTCCTTCATTCACAAATGAGAGCTTTGCAGGATAGAATATTCTGGGCTGGCAGTTTTTCTCTCTTAGTACCTGGGCTATGTCTCGCCATTCCCTTCTAGCTTGTAGGGTTTCTGATGAGAAGTCTGCTGTGAGTCTAATTGGAGATCCTCTGAGAGTAATCTGACATTTCTCTCTTGCACATTTTAGGATCTTTTCTTTATGTTTCACTGTGGTGAGTTTGATTACAACATGTCGTGGTGAGGATCTCTTTTGGTCATGTTTACTAGGGGTTCTATGAGCTTCCTGTACTAGGATGCCTCTGTCCTTCTCCAAACCTGGGAAATTTTCTGCTAGTATCTCACTGTAAATGCCTGCTAATCCTTTCTCCCTCTCCATGCCTTCAGGAACTCCTAGAACCCGAATGTTGGGTTTTTTAATAGTATCCTGTAGATTCCCGACAATATTTTTTAGATTTCTAATTTCCTCTTCTTTTCTTTGGTTTGCCTGTATGAAAATGTTTTTGAACAGTAGTGTTTAGTATTTGTTCTGTCCCATTGTTATGGTTTTCTCCTTCAGGATCTGGGACTCAAATCAATTCTCCCACTTGGGTGGCACAGACCCCACTGCTTGAGGCATAACCTGTGCATTTTCAAGAAGCTGGTGTTGGAATTGGAGCCAAGGGTGGAACACGGGCACTCTGGTCTGATATGGGATGGTTTTCCCAACTGGTTGCTTAACCTCTGTGCCAAATGCCCATCCCCTGTATTTATTTTAATGTCATCTTTTCCTGAATTTGAGAAGGATTACAGACTTAGGGTATCTTGTGTACCTTATTGTTGCTGTTTTTTCCTTGCTGTTTGCGAAAACATGTCCACTTGTTTATATGTAGATACTCCCTGTCACCTGGTACAGGTGCGGTTCTTAGGCTGAGGTCTGCTCTGCTTCCCTGTGAGCCCTGGATGGCTAGGATCACAGGGCCGGCTTTCCCCCCTGGCTCCCCTCAGCTTCCTTCCTTGCAGATCCTGTTATTGTGTGAGACTTCACAGGGTTGGTAGTTTGTACTCACCTGCTTGATTTTGGAGTTTGTTGACTACTTGCAGGTGCTGTCTACATGCTTTTGGTTTTGTTGATCCAGGTGCTCTATCTTTATGTGAAGATTCAGAGAGTTACAAAAATGGCGCCTTTGCTGCTGTTACTGGATTACCAAATTGTCTGCTGTCATTTTCACATCTACTTAATGGAATTGACTTAGTTTTTTTTTCCTCTTAAAAATCACCTCAGAGAAAGAAGAATCGGGGTATAGAGTATCCATCCTTCCCAGGAGACGGGCCACTGCAGTGCAGAGGAGCAGGTATCAGGGCTGGAGCAGCAGCTGTCTCCCTCTTGGAATCATGGCGCAGGTGTGGAGAAGGAAATCAGGATACTTCTGGAACTCCGGTAAAGTAGCTATTGAAATAATATCCCTGAAATACTGAAAAAGAAATCCTGGATTCCTGCACATTTAGGCCATTGCAATTACATTTCTTTGGGATTCCCTTCTTTATTTTCTTTCAATGACACTGTAATTAATGCATAATTCCCTCCCCTCATTCCTTGAATTCCTTTAACAATTGTGGCAGATCAGTATTACTGCTTTATGTCATGCAGAACCTTTCTGCTTATTTGTAACTGAGATTACATTCGAGAATGTTCTCAGAAGTTGAAGCCATTTTGTGCACGCTAGTCTTCACAAGAACTATATTGATGAAATGACCAGATTATTCTGTGTTTTTTTTTCAAATTTATTTATTTATTTGGAAGACAGAGTTACAGAGAGGCAGAGGCAGAAAGAGAGAGTTCTGTCATACATTAGCACACTCCCCATATGGCTGGAGCTGAGCCATTCCAAAGCTAGAAGCCTGGAGCTTCTTCCAGATATTTCATGTGGGTACAAGGACCCAAGGATTTGAGCCATCCTCTGTTGCTCTCCTAGGCACATTTGCAGGGAGCTAATTTTGAAGTGGAGCAGCCAGAACTTGAACCCACACCCATATATGATGCTAGCACTGTAGGTGGTGGCTTTTACCTGCTACACCATTGTGCTGGACCTGGAATATTCTTCATTTTCTTTGTAAATTTATTTAAGGTGTACAAACTTCATGCATTTCACATATAGAAATTTAGGAACATAGTGATTCTTCCCACCCTACCCTCCTTCCTGCTTGCACTCCCATCATTCTTCCTCCTTTCTCTCATATACCCACTCTTAATTTTTAGAAAGAAATCTGTTTTCAGTTTCTTTTATATTCATAAAATTAACTCTACAGTAAGTAAAGAGTTCAACAAATATTATAAGGGGCAAAAAAAAGCAAAAAAACTGTTTCTCAGCCGTAGAAAGACCTGTAAACAAGGATATTCACAATATTTTTAGTAGCGATCTACTGTTAATTTTTGTCTATGTGGCAATGTACAGTCCTCATAGAGAATTTCTGTCATAAACTCTCAAGATAATTTGGGTACAGTAATTAAGATCTTCTAGGTAGTCAGTGTTGTAAAAATGAAGTTATTAACATGAATATTAACATGAAATGTTTCTATCAGTCTACTCTGTTTAGATTGTTGAAAATATAAAAAAATTATAAGTATATAAGGAGTATGTGCCTTAATAATCCTTAAATTGGTGCATATAAGTATAGGAAAACAATAATGTGTTAAAGGAGTGTGTAATTTAAGATTTGGATTATTATAAAAATCAGATTTTTTGCTCTTGTCACGTAAATTCCATCACTATTCTTATTTTGCCTGCAGTCATTGTTGACAGCTGAAAAGAAGACCATTACAGAAAAGTATCTTGAATTATCCCCTAGACCCAAGGAAGGTAATATCACTTTGATGATTTCTTGACACAGAAGGTACAGAATGATACCCATTTATGGTTGTTTTTCCTTTCTTTTAAAAATTACTAACAAGGTTTGGATAGACTGTATTTATTGTTAAAATAATTACAACAGTGTAAAAGGGTATTTTTGAGACCTCTTACCTCTGTCTTTGTCACCATATGCCCATTTTTCCTGTCCTTATGGATAAAAGCTTTTTCTGTGTGTCCTTCACTTCTATCCCAGAGCCCAGACTCATTACCCCAGGGTTTAAAAGCAGATATGGCTTGGGAAATGTAAGCTTATGAACTGTGTTACATAAGAACTGTACTGATTCAGGTTATGAAGTTTTTGGTGAATTCATTAGGAAAGTCTTTCCAGCTACAAATGGTAGGAAACTCTTGTTTCCCCCTAGTGTCTGAACAAATGAGGTTGACTGTATCTCCTGCAAGAAGACAGGCAGAAGGCCAGTCTTTTTTCCAAGTTGTACAGTCATAGTGTGGGCTTGGTCTTCATGGCTGTGAGGTGGTAACTAAATTCTCCAGGCTGAATCCATGGTGGGAGTGTAGGTGCTGAAGATTTTCTCCAAGTGAGCATTGCGTTTCCTTTGGAAAAGAATGCCTCTCGAACCTGTTACATGGGGTCACTACCAGTAAAGACAGGGAGTGAAATCAGAAATTTTTTATAGAGGTATGTTGTTGCCCAGATGAAATTGGTATTTATTAATAATAAAGAAGAGAGAGCGTGGATATCAGGTAGGCTGCTAGATCTGCTGCTGTGGGCAAGTAAGAACAGTGGGAACTTGAACTTCAGAGGTCCTGGTGTGTCCTGAGTATAATCTTGGGAAAACAAACTAAATACCCTGAGCTTCAATTTTTGTGACACAGAAATGGGTGTAGTTGTGTGTGCTTCATTGTGTTATTAAAGTAAGTGAGTTCAACAAAAATATAAAATACCTTGTTCAAACGTGTACTCTTAAGTACTAAATTGATGGCAGCAGCTTTAAGTCTGATGGTATTGAGAGCTAAATGAGAGCCTGCCTTGTGCAAAGTGACATAACTTTCTGTGACTAAGAGATCAAATATCCTAACTGTATTTTTTTAACTTTTATTTAATGAATATAAATTTCCAGTATACAGCTTATGGATTACAATGGCTTCCCCTTCCCATAATTTCCCTCCCACCCGCAACCCTCCCCTCTCCCGCTCCCTCTCCCTTTCCATTCACATCAAGATTCATTTTCAATTCTATTTATATACAGAAGATCAATTTAGTATAAATACTTCAACAGTTTGCACCCACATAGAAACACAAAGTGAAACATACTGTTTGAGTACTAGTTATAGCATTAAATCAAAATGTACAGTACATTAAGGACAGAGATCCCACATCAGGAGCAAGCGCACAGTGGCTCCTGTTGTTGACCCAACAAATTGACACTCTAGTTTATGGCGCCAGTAACCACCCTAGGCTGTCGTCATGAGTTGCCAAGGCTATGGAAGCCTTCCAAGTTCCCCGACTCTGATCATATTTAGACAAGGTCATAAAAGACAGGGTGAGGATAGTAACCAATGATCCTAAGAGTGGCCTTAACCAGGTCTGAACAATTATACAGCATTAAGTGGGGAAGAGGACCATCAGTACACACAGGTTGGGAGTAGAGCCATTGGTGGTAGAGTAGAGGTTATGATTACAAAGGAATGAGGCCCAAGTGGACTAGACAGGGTCTAGAACAAAGGACAGAGTCATTCTTAGAGGAGCTAAGAAAGGTGCTGTCTAAGCTACAAGTAATTTTTCTGATTGAGTTATTTCACTAATATTTAAGGAGATATCCTATGCCACTAAAGATATATATTTTTCTAAAATGTTTCTTTCAGTGCATAAAACACTATATTATAAAATAAGGCAGCATACATCTTTTTGTAATACTAGTCTACGAGGTGAATTTCAGGCTTTTATTTTTCTTCTTATTAGTGCCAAATACTATGATATTCAAAGATCAATTTATTTTTGATTTGTCAATCTTCATAACATATGGAGAAAACAGCATTTTTCTGTATATATGTATGACTTTGCGTGTTTTTTTTTTTTGAAATTTAAAGTAAGTAAAGTTGCTTTGAGAGAGAAAGAAATACTAAATAAGTTGCTACCTATGTTTAATTACTGAAGGATATTTTGGGCTAATTTTCCTGTGCCAGTGCATATTCACACCACTGTGCTGTTCTTTCTACCCTATGGAAGGGCCCTTATGTCCTGGCAGGCTGAAAGGGCTTGTGTGATTGTGCAATCTGTTTGTTTAGCAAGGTTGGGGAACAGCCTAGGAAATTGTTTGGTCTGGCCCTGCCAAGGCAACTGTAGGTGGGAATTAAAATTCAATAAATGTGTAGCAAACTAAGGTGATGATTTTGTATGGTCCATGAATGATGTTATAAGCAGCTAAATGGCCCTTGGCAGCAAAAATGTTCCCCACCCCTGATTTATAGCGCACACAGTTTGTATGGCAAGAAATTATTGTTGCTAATAATTTAATTAAGGCTTAGAAACAGAGATTGAAAGGAAAGGGATTCATGGCATTTTCTAAAGAGGCTCATTTTGAAAATAGTCACTCCTTGAGTATTAGTTAAAGACAGCCTAATAACCAGAATTACAGGATTCTGTATCACATGTAGGGTGAGCAAGTAACGTTTTCATTGGAACATACTTGGGAATTGTGTGTGAGGTCAGAGACAGGTCTCCATGTCTCTGTTTTCTCAGCTGTGCAGCACTGGAACAGAGACCACAGAAGAAGGAAGGAAGGAGAGGAGACAGAAGGGAAGAGAGTAAGAAGAGCCAGCACATGAATGCTGGAAAAGGATCTTGCCTGAAGGCTCAAAGAAGAAGGAAGAAGATAAACACTTGGGCTAATGAAGAATCTGGACCCTTTATAGATAGGGATTTTCTTTAAAAGGCAGAGCATCAAACAACAACAAAAGAGGGTATTTACCAGGAAAAGTGAAAATAGGAAAAATAGAAAAATAAAAGGAATTCTTATTTAATTTTTTCCCTAAAATTCCTTGTGTGTTATTTTCAGAAATCTTTGTGGGTTGAGGTCAGAACTTCCTGCCATTTGAAGACATTACTATGTTGTTACTGTTGCTTATTGACATGCTTTTCTCCCCCATGAACCATTGGGGTAGAACTATGATGGCTTGCTTCTCGGTTGCTCTTCTTTGTGTGTTGGGCAGAAGAGTTTCCACCAGTTGCTGGTTGTGGTAGTGATGTTCCATAGACACAGTGGCTTAATTAACAGAAACCTACATCTCACAGTTCCAGAGACCAAAGTGCAATCCAAAGTGGAAATGTGGCAGAATCTATTTCGGGCCTCCCTCCTTGACTTGTGGACATCTTCTCCTGTGTCTTTTCACATTGTTCTCCCTCTGTGCATATCTGTCTATTTCTAAATTTCCCCTCATTTTAAGGTGGGCTAGGGCCCACCCTGATGGTCTCACTAACAATTACCTCTAATGAGATCCCATCTCCAAATGAAGGCACAGTCTGAGGCACAGAATGCTAGGACCTCAGTGAATGCATTGGAGGGAACACATTTCAGCCTATGTGCTAGCACAATGGCTGGTACTCAGTGGGCAGGCAGAAATGTTTATAAATGTGTTATAACTGTGGTCATAATCCAGCCAAATGTCCTTCCTAGAATTCCACTGGAATTGGCCTTGCTCTCAAGGGCACACAAGTCCTTTTCAGACAGCAGAATGAGTTACTGACTAATAAATTGTTGGCATGGTGTTAACTATTTGATTTATACAGTTAAGTGCTTGTAACTTATGGGTTTATAAGTCTAGAGTCTTGGTCTGTGAAAATTTGAATGGCACAGCTATTATAAATCTGATCTCATTTAGTCGATGGTGTAGAAGTGCAGTCAGTTACATATTTTCTTAGAGTCCCACACTGAACCCGTGGTGAAAGAGACAGCAGGTCTTGAGCCACCTTAGGGGCTTTGCATAATGGTTAACAAAATGGACTCAGAAGGTACATCACACCACAGGAAGCATTGCAGTTGAGAACTGCTTTTTAACTCATGTCTCACAGTCTTGAAGCCATGACAATAAAGGTTGTTAAGTTAAATAAAAAGAGCAAAACTATAGCCAAAATTATACACCACACACACACACACACACACATACCAACCCTGTTTAAAACTCTGAAAAACTGAAGAAAATATTTTTAACTCATATCATGCACAAAAGCTGATTTTTCTAATAAAGAATCAGTAGAAATCAGTAAGGCGGTGCCTACATGTGTCAGAGATGGAAGAACTACTGGCTTCGATGCTGGCATCCCAAGAATGTTGGTTAGAGTCCCACTTGAGCCACTTCCTATCTGGCTCCCTGCTAATATGCCTGGGAAAGCAGCAGAAGACTACTGAAATCCATGGGAACCTGCCACCCCTGTGGGAGACCTGGAATCAGTTCCAGGCTCCTGATTTTGGCCTGGCCCAGCCCCAGCCATTGCAGACATTTGGGGACTGAACCTGGGGATGGAAGATCTCTTTCCTTCTCTCTTTCTCCACCTCTCTATCTATAACTCTGCCTTTCAAATAAATAAATAAATAAATAAATAAATAAATAAATCTTTTTAAAAAAGGAAGAAACTAGGGGGGATAGAGAGCTATTATAAAAATAAAGATTGTGAATAGACTATTTTCAGAAAAGCAAATGGAAGTGATTTTCACCATGTGAAGAAATGCTCAGCTTCAGCTTAATAGGAGAATTGCACAACAAAACTGTGCTGAGAGACCATATTTTGTTTCTGATCAGATCATCAGAAATCTTTCATTTCTGTTCATGTTCTGTTCATGTTTGATGAATTTCAAACCACATTTCAATTTGCTATAAATAAGATGAAAAATTAGACATTTATAATTCATGTTTTAGGGATGGGCATTGTGATGCAGGCATCCCATATGAGCACCAGTTCAAGTCTGCTCCAATCTAGCTTCCTGCTAATGTGCTTGGGAAAATACTTGTGTCCTTCTGACATGGTTTTGAAGTTTTTTTTTAAATTGTATATACTATACAAATGCTACTGTCTTTTTTAAAGATTTATTTTATTTACTTGAAAGAGTTACAGAGAGAGGTAGAGACAGAGAGAGAGAGAGAGAGAGAGAGAGAGAGAGAGAGAGAGAGAATCTTCCATCCTCTGGTCCACTCTGCAGATGGCTGCAACGGCCAAAGCTGCACCGATCTGAAGCCAGGAGCCAGGAACTTCTTCCGGGTCTCACACGCTGATGCAGGGGCCCAAGGACTTGGGCCATCCTCCACTGCTTTCCCAAGCCAAAGCAGAGATCTGGATCGGAAGAGAAGCAGCTAGACTAGAACAGGTGCCCATACGGGATACCAGCGCTTCAGGCCAGGGCGTTAACCCACTGTGCCACAGCGCAGGCCCCTGAAGTTTTCATCACTTAGATTTTTCATATCTTTTAAGTTTCCTGTATGTATTTTATTTTTTGCTACTGTTTTAAATTTGATTTCTGTGTTTCCTGCTACCTATGTGGAAGTTTCTTATTGTTGATAGTAGTGTTTCAATTGGCCTCTTGAATTTTTTATTAAAAATTTATTTATTTGTTTGAAAGTCAGAGCCTCTGAGTGGGAGGAAGGGGGAGAGAGAGAAAGAGAAAGATCAAACTTTCATCTGTTGGTTTACTCCCCGGATGGCTGGAATGGCCAGGGTTGAGCCAGGCTAAAGCCAATAGCAATGAGATTCTTCCAGAACTCCCATGTGAGTTTAGGGCCCAAGCACTTGGGCCATCTTCTGCTTTTCCCAGACCATTAGCAGGGAACTGGATTGGAAGTGGAGCAGCAAGGACACAGACTGACACCCAAGCGGCAGCTTTACCTGCTGTGCCTGAACACTGGCCCTGGTGTCTCGAATTTTGTATGATTCTTATGCTCTACAAATAGGGACAACTTTACTTCCTTTTTTATTTACTTTTGAGATGAATAATACTGAAAGAGGTGGAAAAGGTTTTTTCCAAGTAAGTACAATGCTTAGTTTCATCAGATAGGCTCTGTAAATAGTATTGAATGTATCTGTTTAACATGCCAGCCTAAGTTTTATCTTCCTGTAAAACATGAAATTTTAAAATAGATTTATTTATTTGAATGTCAGAGTTAGAGCGAGAGCGAGAGTGAGAGAGACACAGAGAGTCAGAGAGATCAATCTTCCATCCGCCTATTCACACCCCAAATGACCAAAATGTCTGGGGCTGGGGCAGACTGAAGCCATGAACCCAAGTACTTGGGTTCCATATGGGTAGCAGGGACCCAAGTACTTGGGGCATCCTCCAGTATTTTCCCAAGCACATTAGCAGGAAGCTAGATTGGAGCAGACTTGAGCTGGTGCTCATATTGGATGCCTGCATCACAATGCCTGTCCCTAAAACATGAATTATAAATGTCTAATTTTTCATCTTATTTATAGCATATTGAAATGTGGTTTGAAATTCATCAAATACCATACCATTTGGGGTAAAGCTAATATATATGTAATATCTATAATTAATAATATAAAGAGACAAATTGATTTTTAAAATCTTTTTAAAGATATATTTATTTATTTGAAAATCATGGTTACAGAGAGAGAGGGAAAGAGAGAGAGAGATTCCATCTACTATTTCACTTCCCAGATTTCCACAACTGCCAGGGGCTGGGCCAGGCAGCCAGGAGCCACGAGCTTCATCCAGGTCTCCCACGTGGGTGACAGGGACCTAAGCACCTGGACCATCTTCTGCTGGTTTTCCTAGGCCATTAGCAGGGAGCTGGATCAGAGGTGGCACAGCTGGGATACAAACCGGTACCCAGATGTGATGCCCATGTCACAGGCTGCAGATTTACCCTCTATGCCACAACACTGGCCCCAGAATAATTGATTTTTATTATTTGTTCCTTTCCTCATAAATATTAGGCAAGTTTGCTCTTGGTGCTTAGTGTTGTAGTACAGCAGGCTAAGCTGCTGCATACAATGATGGCATCTCATATTAGAGTGCCCATTCAAGTACTCACTGCACTGCTTTCCATCCAGCTCTCTGCTCATGTTCCTGTGAAAGCAGCAGAAGATGGCCCAAGGAGACCTGGATGGAATTACAGACTCCTTACTTTGGCATGACCCAGCCCAATGGTTGCAGCCATTTTGGTAATAAGTCAGCAGATTGAGGATCTCTTTGTGTCTTTGTCCTTCTCTCTGTCACTCTGTCTGTCAAATACATCTTTAAAAAAAATCTTGCTGTTGACATCTGGTTCTCCTGAGACGGGTAGCCTTATTCCTTCTAAGTGTTCTGCCTATCAAATGGCTAAAACTAGAAAAAAAAGTTAATAATAATAACCACTAAAATACCATGAAGTTGTAAAAAGCTTAGTTCATGATTACATGGCTGGCAGACTGTAAAATCATAGAGCCAAGAACTGGTTTGGCTGTTTTTCATAAGACTGAATATGTAAATTACAATACAACCCATTAATTTCACCCTTGGAAATGTATTCCAGAGAATGAAATCACATTCACATAAAATCCTGGGCATGGATATTCATAAGCAGTTTTATAAGCAGTTCATAGCCATGAACTAGAAACAAGGCAGATATCCTTCAGTGGGTAAATGAATAAACAAACTGTTGTACATCCATATTGTGGAATACTGTTTAGTAAGGAAGAGATTCCATAATATGATTTCCTTTATATACCATTCTTATAGAGACAAAGTTACAGAAATGTAAAATCTGCACAAGAGTTGATATGTGTGTGAAATGAGGAGCTGGTGTGTCTGTAAAAAGGGTATATAAAGCAGCTTGTGGTGGTGGAATTTTTTTAGATTTATTTTATTTATTTGAAAGAGATACAGAGAGAGGTAGAGAGAGAGAGAGAGAGAGAGAGAGAGAGAGGTCTTCCATCTGCTGGTTCACTCCCCAAAGGGCTGCAATGGCCACAGCTGAGCCGATCTGAAGCCAGGAGCCAGGAGCTTTTTCCTGGTCCCCCATGTGAGTTCAGAGGCCTAAGGATTTGGGTAGTTCCCTTCTGCCTTACCAGGCACATTAGCAGAGAGCTAGATGGGAAATGGAACTGCTGGGACCCACTATGCCACAGTGCCAACCCTGGTAGAGTTGTTTTGATCTTGGCAGTGTCCTGGTTGTAATGTTGGTCTTCAGTTTTGCAAGATCCTGTCATTGGAAGTACTAGGTGAAGGATACAATGGCTCTCAAGTATTACAACTATATATAAATTTATTATCTCAGAATAAAAGTTTAATTATAAATACAAAACTTTGCTGTTAAATGTTTTAAGTACCTTGCTGCTACCAGGTGTCATTCCTGCTGCCATAGCAGAGGCAGCACACAGAAGCATTGCTATTATGGTAAGTGTTGATTTTGTGTTTTTCTTTGTGTCAAGTTGTTTTCTTTTGGTTTCATCAGATATTCTAGCAAGTTATATAATTGTTGTTTGAAGTCTCGTTTTTTTCAGGTTCTTCTTCAGGTTCTTTTTTTTTTTTGGTGTTCCAGTCATTTACTTTGTTTTTGATGATCTATCAACCAATACTATTTTTTTTCTTGTAATTTTGCCTTAATTCACAGAATCCTGGTGAGGTTATCCTTAAAACTTTAGGCAAGAAGATTTTATTTTTAAAGATTTTATTTATTTATATGAGACATAGAGTTACAGACAGTGAGAGGGAGAGACAGAGAGAAATGTCTTCCTTCTGTTGGTTCACTTCCCAAATGGCTGCAACGGCTGGAGCTGTGGCGATCCGAAGCCAGGAGCCAGGTGCTTCTTCCCAGTCTCCCATGTGGGTGCAGGGGCCCAAGCACTTGGGCCATCTTCTACTGCTTTCCCAGGCCATAGCAGAGAGCTGGATTGGAAGAGGAGCAGCTGAGACTGGAACCGGCGCCCATATGGGATGCCAGCGCCGCAGGTGGAGGATTAACCCACTGTGCCACGGCGCCAGCCCCTAGACAAGAAGATTTTACATAAGACATTGATTTCAGTATTGCCAGAGTTTTGTACATTGCTATTTGGGCAAATAACATTTTAAAATCTCCGTTTGATAAATAACCATAGTGGTTGACACACTTATGTATTTTCTTTATCAGAAACTGCCACACCTAAGAGTACCAGTGGGCTTACTGACATAACTTGGAGTTCCAGTGGAAATGATCTGTCAAATGAAAGTAAGACACTTTCTAAATCACAGTATGATGGTGGATACGGCCCTAGAACATATAGGCTTTGTAACAGGAATATTTTACATTCAGACTTTAGGACCAGTAAATGGTAAATGGCTAATTTTGTAAGAAATTCAGTTTTTGTCAAACATTCAATTCATTATTGGCTGCAGTTTGCATTCCTTTCTAATATTTATTGTTGGTTATAATTTTTTCTGAGTTCTAACCTCTATGGCAAGCCTTTAGAAATGTTTTCTTATTTAGTATTTCTTTTTTTTTTTGACAGGTAGAGTGGACAGTGAGAGAGAGACAGAGAAAGGTCTTCCTTTTGCCGTTGGTTCACCCTCCAATGGCCGCCGCGGTAGGTGCGCTGCAGCCGGCGCACTGTGCTGAGCCAATGGCAGGAGCCAGGTGCTTCTCCTGGTCTCCCATGGGGTGCAGGGCCCAAGGACTTGGGCCATCCTCCACTGCACTCCCTGGCCACAGCAGAGAGCTGGCCTGGAAGAGGGGCAACCAGGACAGAATCCGGCGCCCTGACTGGGACTAGAACCTGGTGTGCCGGCGCCGCAAGGCAGAGGATTAGCCTATTGAGCCGTGGCGCAGGCCTAGTATTTCTAAATAAGGTGGAATGAGAAGGCCATGCCAAGATGGCCGCTGGCAAGTGAGCGTCAGTTACTCAGGAATGGCTTTGAAACCCCTGGCAATGGAGCCTGTCTGGCAACAGGATGTGATTGTATGGCTTTGAAAACCACATGGCAAAAGGAGTCTGCCTGGCAACAGGCTGTGACTGGATAGCTTTGTATACTGCCTGGCAACAGGCTGTGATTGGTTAGGGCATAAACCGCCCCTTGACTGGATTGGCTGTCTTGGCTATATAAGCTGTTTTACCAACTGCAATAAACGAATCTGCAGGCTGCTTGCCTCAGGCCTGCTTTCATCCTGCTCCCAGGAGTCTATGTGGTGACTCCGTGCCTCTTGCCCCCACCATGCTCCTCCTCTCAGAATGAATCCTCTCAGAAGAAATCAACTGCAACATTGTAGCTCTACAAGATAGGATGACATAGGTATTCTTTGTAACAACATAAGTTTGGGTCTTTAAACTTTGTTGGGATTCTGTTTTGGATCCCTTTGACTTCAAAGCCAGTTCTCTGAACTCCTACAGAATCTTACACCCACACTACTGCCTAGCTAACTTGTGGTTATTGGATCAATACTATAACAATGAATATGTGATTGAAGTGTAACTTTTACCAGTTTTGTTTGCTGTTAGAATTTTGTGTTGCCTCATGTTTTAGACAGTTGGAAATAGGGTTTCTCAGTCTTGGCACTGTTATTGCTTGGGTCCAGATGCCTCTGTTGTGAGGAGGAGGACGTTCCTGTGTGTTGCAGAACATTTTGCAGCTTCTCCAACCTTTACCCAGTAGATTACAGTGACGCCACCAGTCCCCGTGGACACAACCAAACAGGTCTTCTAAGGTTAGGCATCCCCTGAAGGACACACCCCAGTTGATAGACAACATAGACTAGAATTAGAGAAATCATGTAGTTTTTTTTTAAAGAAGCCTTTTATTTAATGAATACAAATTTCATAAGTACAATTTTAGGAATATAGTGGCTCTTCCCCCACACCCGCCCTCCCACCGCTACTCAACATCCCACCTCCTTCTCCCTCACCTATCCCATTCTTCATTAAGATTTGTTTTAATTAACTTTATGTACAGAAGACCAATTCTATAGTAAGTAAAGATTTCAACAATTTGCACCACACACGCAAAGCTCTGATGGTGCTTGTGTTCCTTTGTCTTCTTGCTATGAGCATTCAGCAACCAGGAGAATTTCTCTTGCATTTCCTTGCATGCCTCCATGACTAAACGCCATGTTGGATATAGGGAGTAATTGCTATTGTGTATCTGCTTCTCTCAGTGGTGGCCTGAACTTTGGGTTTCATAATCATTATAGTGGGCTTGGACTGCGTCTTCTGGAATATCAGTAGCAGATTAAAGAAGACTTTTTGTCTTATCTCATTTTAACTTTACTCTCTTCCTTTTTTTTTGACAGGCAGAGTGGACAGTGAGAGAGAGAGACAGAGAGAAAGGTCTTCCTTTTGCCGTTGGTTCACCCTCCAATGGCCGCCGTGGTAGGCGCGCTGCGTGGCCGGCGCACCGCGCTGATCCGATGGCAGGAGCCAGGTACTTCTCCTGGTCTCCCATGGGGTGCAGGGCCCAAGCACTTGGGCCATCCTCCACTGCACTCCCTGGCCACAGCAGAGAGCTGGCCTGGAAGAGGGGCAACCGGGACAGGATCGGTGCCCCGACCGGGACTAGAACCCGGTGTGCCGGCGCCGCAAGGCGGAGGATTAGCCTAGTGAGCCGCGGCGCCGGCTCCTTTTTGTTAAGATTTATTTATTTATTTGAAAGTCAGAATTAAAGAGCAGAAAAGAGAGGGAGATCTTCAATCTGCTGGTTCACTCCCCCAGATGGTCACAATGGTGAGGAGTGAGCCAGGGGCTTCAACTGGATCTCCCACATGGGTGACAGGGGCCAAAACACTTGGGCCATCTTCTGTTGCTTTTCACATATGCATTAGCAGGAACTGGATCAGAAGTGAAGCAGCCAGGACATGAACCAAGGCAAGATGGGATGCTGGCATTGCAGGTGGTAGCTTTACCCATTACACCACAGCACCAGCCCTTAAATTTTTTTTAAGTTTTAAATTTACTTCAGGCATTAAAGATAATGTGTTATTTTTAATGTTACTTCATTGCATTTCAGAAGAATTTTTTTTGCTATCAGACTGAAGTAGGACCATGTTATTTTTTTGATATTTCTGTGCTGCTGCAGTAGCTCTTAGGGAGCACTTAGGTGTTGGTGTGCAGAAAATGTTTATGTGATATGCTAGACCTCAGAGACTAATCCATCTTTAATAATGATATTTGTTTCTTTAAGCAGACTGCGTTAAAATCAAGACATTTGGCTTTTTAAGATGAACATAATTTTAATTTTCCACCTTAAAATTTTGCAAAAGTAGCATCCAATTAATAATGCTTTGATTTGATCTAAAAACTGAATTTATGCCAGTGCTGCCATAGCTCAATAGGCTAATCTTCCACCTGTGGCACCGGCACACCTGGTTCTAGTCCCGGTCGGGGCACCAGATTCTGTCCCGGTTGCCCCTCTTCCAAACCAGCTCTCTGCTGTGGCCTGGGAGTGCAGTGGAGGATGGCCCAAGTGCTTGGGCCCTGCACCCCATGGTAGACCAGGAGAAGCACTTGGCTCCTGGCTTTGGATCAGTGCAGTGCACCGGCTGTAGCGTGCTGGCCTCAGCAGCCATTGGAGGGTGAACCAATGGCAAAGGAGGACTTTTCTCTCTGTCTCTCTCACTGTCCACTCTGCCTGTCAAAAAAACAAAACAAAACAAAAAACTGAATTTACTTTTATGGTTTCCTTACTTTAATGGTTCCCTTATAGAAGAAATTAATGTATAGAAAAATTTGAGTGGAAAATAATGTTTGAAAAAAAATTTTTTTTTGCCCTGGAGAACTGGCTAAGTAAACACTGGTTCACTGACACAGTGGAATTCTATATTGTAGAAGGGAATGAGGGTATTCCCTGCTTACTGATAAGGAAAAAAATCTTAATTATAGTGAAGTGAAAAAGATTATGGTTTGTAAGAAAGGAGGAAAAATAAAGCATGCACAATTACTTATATTTACTGAAACAGGCAATGGAAACTCTGCAAAGATATAAAACAGATAGTTAATGTAGTTAACTTAGATTGGGGTGGAGGTAAGAAATGGGAGAAAAAAGTGACTAGAAATAAGGCTAGGAATATATTTTCCCAGACTTAATGTATTTTTAAAATTTATTCAGAAATGGGGATATAGTAACTACTGATAATAAAAATAGATTTAAAACTTTTAAAGATTTGAAATTAAGCAAGTTACAATTATATTTTTTAGATGAATTATATTTCCTTGACTGGGAGCTTGACAGTGACAGGGGAGGTGCTGGTGAATGTTAACGAATTTGAAGATGGCGTGAGTGCAACAGATATCTCAGACTGCACTTCTTGTGCAAGTAGCCAGTCTTTGACGAGTGATGACAGGCTCTCTGAGTTTCCAAAGGTAAGAATGAATCATTTAAGAAACTTGTATTCTTTTATAACCTATGTTAATCAATGTTAATCAAGGCCTTTTGGTGTTTCTCCCACCGTTCCTTCTCAGGGATCATCCTTTTCACTCTTAGATCTTTCTTCTGAGCGCCACACCTTGGTCCTTAAATCACATGCTGGTGCTGTGCTTCTCAACATGGGGAAATATGGAGCTCTCCTCCCCCTAACTCTCCACTGCCAACTAGGCAATGAACTTTGGCTGTCCCTCCAGTGCCCTAGTACAGATATGTCAGGGTGTGGTTAGTTTAGTATGCAGCATTTAGCTCATTGTGAGTAAGGAATATTGATAACCAAGAACCATGTTAATTATCAGTATTTTCTTTAACAACTATTTGTGTTTCTCAGACAATTACTTGGATTTTAAAAAATGTATTTGTTTGAAAGGCAAAGAGACACAGAGATTGCCCATCCACTGAGTTCATCCCCCAAATGCTCACAACAGCCAAAGGCTGAGTCAGGCTGAAGCCAGGAGCCTAGAACTCCATCTGAGTCTTCACTTGTGTGCCAGGGACCCAAGTACTTGAGGCTTTTCCTACCACCTCTCTGGGTTCACATGAGCAGGAAGCTGGAATCAGAATTGGATCCAGGACTCAAACACAAGCACTCTAAAATGGAATGTATGCATCCCCAAGTGGCATCTTAAGCAATCCATGAAATATCTGCTCCCCATATTGACTCTTTGCTTAGGTAATTTTACTGAACATTAATGGAATCCTAATATGTCATCATTGTCTAACTCTGTCATGATCATTTCTATACTTAGCAGACTTTCTGTCAGTTTTATTTTCTTGGTGAATGTTTCCCTACAACCTCCTAGTTACTCCAATTTAGATTCAAGATCCTCTTCTCTTTGTGATGTTGTCACTGTGGGGGTCTCTGTTGCCCATCATTCTATGAATTGCAATCTTGTTTCCTACATGGTGCTTCTTTATCTTGCATTTCTTGTTTTCCTCTTTCTTGGTTTTCACCATGTTTTGGTTGAATGCATCTTCTGTTAGCTTCTGAGAAATGATGCATAGAAGTTTTTTTGATGCTTGGTATGTCTAAATATGCTTTTATCTTACTGTACTTTGACACATTATTGAAAATTTGTATAGAATCTTAGTTTCAAAATAACTTTTTCTCAAGTTTTAAAGGCATTGCTTCATTGTCTTTTAGCTCAAGAGTTTTTGCCAGTCATGCTGAAGCTTCTCATTTATGATTTTTTAAGATTCTTTTTTCCCTCTCTGTGAGTATGCCTTTCAAATAAATAAATAAATTTTTAAAAATAATATAAGTGCATTTAAAAAATTCATGAAAAACAGAATGAAAAAATAGTTATTTTCATGCAAAAATTTTTGAATTTTGCCAGATTTTTTTAGAAACCTTTTATTTAATGAGTACAAATTTCATAAATTTCACAGCTTTAGGAATATAGTGATTCTTACCACCATACCTGCCCTCCCATCCCCACTTCCACTACATTTCCTTCTCCCTTTCCCATTTCCAGTCCCATTCTCCATTCAGATTCATTTTAAATTAACTTTATACACTGAATACCAACTCTATACAATAAAAGATTTCAAAAATTTCCATACACGCACACAAAATATATAAAAAAACTATTTGAAAGCAAGTTTTACAGTTAATTCTCATAGTAAAATTGATTGAGGACAGAGGTCCTGCATGGGGAGTAAGTACACAGTGACTTCTATTGTTAATTTAACAATTAACACTCTTATGTATGACATCAGTGATCACACTTGGCTTTTAACATAAGCCTCCAAGATATGGAAGCCTTTTGAGTCCACAATCTATTTCAGTATTTAAACAAGGCCAAAAGCAAAGTGGAAGTTCTCTCCTCCCTTCACAGAAAAGTACATCCTACTTTGGTGGCCATTCTTTCCACTGGGGTCTCACTCACATAAATCCTTCATGGAGGACATTTTTTTGCTCACAGTGTTTTGGCTATCCATGCCTGAAATGCTCTCATGGGATTTTCAGCCAGACCAGAATGCCTTAAGGGCTAATTCTGAGTTCAGAGTGCTATTTAGACTGATTGTCATTCTATGAGTCAGCTGTGTTTACTGCTTCTCATGTTGAAACCTTCACTTTTTTAAAAATTCTATCTATTTCATTACCAGACACTTGATCTTATGTATATAATCTGTTTAACATTCAGTTCTATCTATATGGTCAATTTTATACTTAATATCACTTTAACACTTAAAATTGCATTATTACCATGGGATCCAGAGTCCCATGGGAAATTTTTAGCTTACCCTTTGAGGTAATTCCATAGGAATGTATGCAGAACAATACAGCTTTACAATTACAAGCTTCCTCCTTCCTCTCTTATTCTCACTCTTATTTTTTACTGGAATCTATTTTCAATTGACTTTATACCAATATGATTAATTCTGTGTTTTTTTAAAAAATTTTAAACATTTAAATAATAAATATAAATTTCCAAATTACAACTTTTGGATTATAGCGGCTTGTTCCCCCCAAACCACCCTCCCACCCACAAACATCCCATCTCCCACTCCCTCTCCCATCCCATTCTTCTCAAGATTCATTTTCAATTATCTTTATATACAGATCAATTTAGTATATACTAAGTAATGATTTCAACAGTTTGCACCCACACAGACACACAAAGTATAAAGTACTGTTTGAGTACTAATTATACCATTAATTCACATAGTACAACACATTAAGGACAGAGATCCTACATGGGGAGTAAGTGCACAGTGACTCCTGTTATTGATTTAATAATTGACATTCTTATTTATGACATCAGTAATCACCCGAGCTCTTGTCATGAGCTGCTAAGGCTATGGAAGCCTCTTGAGTTAGCCAACTCTGATCTTATTTAGAAAAGGCCAAAGTCAAAGTGGAAGTTCTCTCTTCCCTTCAGAGAAAGGTACCTCCTTCTTTGATAGCCCATACTTTCCGCTGGGATCTCACTCACAGAGATCTTTCATTTAGGTCATTTTTTTGCCACAGTGTCTTGGCTTTCCATGCCTGAAATACTCTCATGGGCTTTTAAGCCAGATCCAAATGCCTTAAGGACTGAATCTGAGGCCAGAGTGCTGTCTAGGACATCTGCCATTCTATGAGTCTGCTGTGTATCCTGCTTCCCATGTTGGATTGTTCTCTCCTTTTTAATTCTATCAGTTAGTATTAGCAGACCCTAGTCTTGTTTATGTGATCCCTTTGACACTTAATCCTACCATTATGATCAATTCTGAACTGACACTGATCACTTTGACTAGTGAGATAGCCTTGGTACATGCCACCTTGATGAGATTGAATTGGAATCCCCTGGCACGTTTCTAACTCTACCATTAGGGGAGGGATAGTTTGACTTCTTCCTTCCCAATTTGTATCCCTTTAATTTCTTTTTCTTGCCTGATGGCTCTGGCTAAAGCTTCCAGTACTATATTGAATAGCATTGGTTAGAGTGGGCATCCCTGTCTGGTACCAGATCTCAGCAGAAATGCTTCCAACTTTTCCCCATTCAATGGGATGCTGGTCATGGGTTTTTCATAAATTGCTTTCATTGTATTGAGGAATGTTCCTTCTATACCCAATTTGCTTAGAGTTTTCATCATGAAAGGGTGTTGAATTTTATTGAATGCTTTCTCTGCATCTATTGAGATAATCATATGGTTTTTCTTCTGCAGTTTGTTAATGTGGTATATCACATTCATTGATTTGCAAACACTGAACCATCCCTGGGATAAATTCCACTTGGTCTGTGTGGATGATCTTTCTGATGTGTTGTTGCCAGAATTTTATTGAAGATTTTGTGTCTATGTTCATCAGGGAATTTGATCTGTAATTCTCTTTCTCTGCTGCATCTTTTTCAGGCTTAGGAATTAAGGTGATGCTGGCTTCATAGAAAGAATTTGGGAGGATTCCATCTTTTTCGATTGTTCTGAATAGTTTGAGAAGAATTGGAGTTAGTTCTTCTTTAAATGTCTGGTAGAATTCAACAGTGAATCCATCTGGTCCTGGGCTTTTCTTTGTTGGGAAGGCCTTTATTACTGTTTCAATTTCTGTCTCAGTTATGGGTCTGTTTAGGTTTTCTGTGTCTTCCTGGTTCAATTTAGGTAGATTGCATGTGTCCAGGAATATATCCATTTCTGATAAGTTTCCCTGTTTGCTGGCATACAAGTCCTTGTAGTAATTTCTGATGACTCTTTTTATTTCTGTGGTGTCTGTTGTTAACATTCCCTTTTTCGTCTCTGATTTTATTGATTTGAGTCTTTTCTTTTTTTAGTTAGTTGGGCCAATGGGGTGTCAATTTTGTTTATTTTTTCAAAAAAACAGCTCCTCGTTTGGCTGATCTTTTGTAATGTTTTTTTTTTTATTCAATCCTGTTGTTTCTTCTCGAATTTTAATTATTCCTCTTCTCCTACTAATTTTGGGTCTTCTGTGCTACAGTTTTCCTAGATCCTTGAGATGCATTGATAGTTCATTTATTTGGTGCCTTTCTAATTTCTTGATGTAGGCACCTATTGCTATAAACTTTCCTCTTAACATTGCTTTTGCTGTATCCCATAAGCTTTGATATGTTGGGTTGTTATCCTCATTTACTTCCAGAAAGCTTTTGATTTCTCTTTTGATTTCTTATATGACCCAGCATTCATTCAGGAGCATATTGTTCAGTCTCCATGTGTTTGCATATGCTCTAGGGATTCCTGAGTTGCTAATTTCCATCTCCCTTCAGCCTGGTGGTCTGAGAAGATGCATGTTATGATTTTGATTGTTTTGAATTTGCTGGGACTTGCTTTATAGAGTAGTATGTGGTCAATCCTAGAGTAGGTTCCATGTACTGCTGAGAAGAATGTGTATTCTTTCAGTGTGGGTTGAAAAGTTCTGTAGATATCTGCTAGATCCATTTGGGCTATAGTGTCGATTAAATCTGCTCTTTCCTTGTTGATCTTCTGTCTGGTTAATCTGTCTATTTCTGAAAGTGGAGTATTGAAGTCCCCCAATACTATTGTATTGGAGTCTAAGTCTCCCTTTAAGTCACTTAACAAATCTTTTAAGTAAACTGGTTCCCTGTAATTAGGTGCATATACATTTATAATAGTCACATCATGCTGTTGAATTGATCCTTTAATCATTATATAGTGCCCCTCTTTGTCTCTCTTAACAGTTTTTGTGTTAAAGTTTGTTTTGTCTGGTACTAAGATGGCTACGGCAGCTCTTTTTTGGTTTCTGTTGGCATGGAATATCTTTTTCCAACCTTCCACTTTCAGTCTGAATGCATCTTTGTTTGGAAAGATGTGTTTCTTGTAAGCAGCAAATAGATGGGCTTTGATGTTGAATCCATTCAGCCAGTCTGTGCCTTTTAACTGGGGAGTTGAGGCCATTTACATTTAATGTGACTATTGATAAGTAGTGACTTTACCCTGCCATTTTTCCAGATATTTCTAATACATGCTTTGAACTTCCTGTGATCTTTTACTGCGAGATTTTCTTCCTTTACCTTCTTTCATATTGATGGCCATGTCTATGTTTCTGTGTGTAACCCATCTTTACGCATCTTTTGCAGGGCTGGACGAGTGGTGACAAATTCTTTCAATTTCTGTTTGCTATGGAAAGTCTTTCACCTTCATTCACAAATCATAGCTTTGCAGGACAGAATATTCTGGGCTGGCTGTTTTTTTCTCTTAGTACTTGGGCTTTATCTTGCCATTCCCTCCTAGCCTGTAGGGTTTCTGATGAGAAGTCTGCTGTGAGTCTAATTGGAGATCCTCTGAGAGTAATCTGACGTTTCTCTCTTGCATATTTTAGAATCTTTTCTTTATGTTTCACTGTGGTGAGTTTGATTACAATGTGTCATGGTGAGGATCTCTTTCATTCATGTTTATTGGGGATTCTACGTGCTTCTTGTACTTGAGTGTCTCTTTCCTTCTCCAAACCTCGGAAGGTCTGCTAGTATCTCACTAAAAAGGCCTTCTAATCCTTTCTCTCTCTCTCCATGCCTTCAGGAACTCCTAGAACCTGAATGTTGAGTTTTTTTTAATAGTATTCTTTAGATTCCCAACAATATTTTTTAGATTTCTACTTTCCTCTTCTTTTCTTTGGTTTTACTGTATACTTTCCTGTGCACTGTCTTCTAAGTCAGATATTCTCTCTTCTGCTTTATTAATTCTGTTTTTAAGGCTTTCAAATGTGTTTTTTCATTTGTTCTATTGAATTTTTCATTTCATTTTGATTTCTCTTCAATGTATCAATTTCATGTTCTACTAAATTCCTCATTTTATTTTGATTCCTCCTTAAGATTTCATTTTCTCGAGAGAGATTTTCTGTTCTGTCCTGTATTGATTTCTGTAGTTCAAGAATTTGTTTTTGATAACTTCTAAATGTTATAAATTTTTTGAAATCCATATCTTGCATTTCTTCTGTCTCATCATCTTCATAATCTTTTATTGGAGTGTCATGTTCATTTGGGAGCGTCATGATGTCTTCCTTGTTCTTGTTTCCTCGGTTTCTGTGTTTGTTGTTTGGTACTGTGGATATATTCTTTGGTTTCTTCTTTTTTTCTCACTGTGGTAGCTTTTCTCATTATACTATGACTATAGATTGAGTAGACTGTCTGCTTTTGGTGAATATCTAGAGGCTTGTGGTGAGCGTGGCCAGAGAGCTCTGTTCAGTTCCTCAGAGTTAATGGTTTGCCAAAGGTGACACACCCAGGTTTAGCATGGTAAATCTCTCTCCCTCTCTCTCTCTCTCTCTCTCTCTCTCTCTCTCTCTCTCAGAAGGGAAGTAATTCCACTCAGCTGAGATCTTCTCCTTGATGACAATAAGTGCCTGAACACTAGCCCCAGTGGGTATAATATTTGTCTGCTCTGTCCCAAAGACCACACAAAATTTCTATGCAGTCCTCAATGTAAGCTCAGATTCCCCTGCAATGTCTCTCACCATGTAGCCAAAGCCACCCAAGTTTGTGGTGTCTCCCAGCGAGACTACTCACATCTCAGCCATGCAGTGAATTCTCCCACACACCCTCAGTTTTTTTTTTCTTCACAATCCGGGTTCATAAGCTCCACACAATCAGTAGGTCTTAGTCTCCTGTTATTTCTCCCTACTAGAGTCAGGTTGTTCTGCTTGGCTGAGGGTGGGCGCAGCCCTGAGCTGGCACAGCTTTTACGTATGTCCAAAATGGCACCTTCTCTATTGTCTTGCTCGGCTTTATAAGGTGAGTGGAGAGGGAAAATCCTGTCCATACTGGTCCCTTTTATTTTTTTTTCTCTCCTCTAGTTAGGCTGGTGTACTTTCCCCCATGGGGCTTCAAGCCTCATTTCCTCTAGGCTTTTCCTGCCACGTTTCCGCCAGTGTCTCAGGCTACTGTAGTTTTGCCTCACCTCCCTTTCCAGCACTGGTGTGTAGACTTGGCATCTGGGGTCCTGAGCCTTGGGCGCCTGTGCCCTCCACATAGGTCTACCTTGTGCCAATAATTCTGGAAATTTTCCTCTGCAGTTTTTCCCCTAACTCTTCCCTGTGACTACAGTGTCTCCACTTTTACTAAATTATCTTTTCCTAGACTATCAGTGAGCTTCCTCCATATTCCTCTATTTTGGAGCCCTTCTACACATGTAAACTTAATACCTGAATTTAAATGGTTAATATAAAGATTAATGAAAAATAGCAAATGGACACATTTACAATCATATTCCATGACATTAAGACCATAACAGAAACAACATTTTTGAGTGTCTAACTACAAGAATATAAGGATTTTAAATCAGTTTATTATAAGTACTACTAATTAGGTACAGAGACAAATGGACAGCATTTTCACTAGTAAACAGAAGAAATACATTATGTTCCAAAAATAGAAAAAATTAAATGTCAAGTCTTTAGGCATCACAATGTTGTTAACTCCATAACGACAAAATTTCAGCAGGTATTAATTACCTAGATACTGAAATGATAGTACAGCATGAATTGCAAACAAGAAATGATATCCAGCTATACTCAAATTTCATTTTTTCCTTATTGTGAATTACATGAAAAGTTCAGATTATGTTTACAGAGTCAGAGATATGCTAAGAAGCAGGTATAGTGACTAAAGCCAAAAGACCTAAGCTCAGATAACAAATTCAAGAGTCCAATCTTACTATTACAGAAAAACAGAAATTCTGACTGCGTCACTGACATGGAGTATATCCTTTTAGAAATGTGCACAAAAATAAAATGTATTTTAAGTATGAATAATCATCTTCTACAAATTGTGATTACCACAGGTTGTTCTTGGGATGCTCCAAATGATGAAATTTGGGGTATCTTATAAGATCCCAGTTGTATGCAGCATAAAACCTGGGTGTAACATTTAAGTCACATCATGAAGGACAAAAGGAATTATCCATAAGGTGTCTGAAGAAAGCATATGCACAAACTTTGCACATTGTAGGTATTCAGAATGCTACAAAATGATGATGAGCAAAAGGGATTCTATTATGTACTTTTGTGGAAAGAAAAAAGATTACATAGTGTAAAAAGCATATTTGAATAAGACCCAACTATAAGGTAAGCAGTAGAAAAGTTTCAAGCTAAGAGTCAGTGTATGGGTTACCCATTAAATTAAACTGAGGTGATGACAGGACTAGTGAATTAGAAAACTGAGCAAAATGAATATAGTAATGAGGGGGAGATTTTTAACTATAAATATTGTTATATATAAAGTAAACTAGCTTGAGGAGTAAAACACACCAAAATGTTTTCTGGAACATATGAAATGAATGAGTAATAAAATACATGGTGATACATAAATGTCTAAAACTTATAATCGGACAGAAATACGTGAATTTAAACATCCAGTGTTTCAAAAAGAAATAAATAAACAGAGTTTACAAAAGTAATAGTCGAACACCATAAAAGCAAGGAAAAACCCTTATAGGAAAACATTTAGAAGGGGGGAAAAATAGACACAGCCCAGAAAGGTGAGACCCCAAACATTTGTACTTCTATTTGCCTTAAAGGCCCTAGCCTCCCATTGCCATGCCAATTCCTATGTACTTATCAATTCTGGACCCAATAACATTAGTTTCTTTCAACTTTCAAATCTGAAACTTCCTGCTCTTGACTTTCATGGGAACTTCTGATCCTTTGATGATGGTATAATAATACTAAAATAATATAATTAGTTGTGCAATTATCTGTTTATCATTGGTTCCACCTCTGTGCTGTAAGTTGGTGCCGCATCTAGCATCTTCACTTTTACATTCCTTGCACTTAACACAGGGTCATCCACATATGAAGTCTTCAAATGATTTATATATATATATATAAATAATCATTATGAAAAAGAAATAGCTGGCCAAGGTTGCATAGCTAATATGTGTTCAAAATTAGAACCCACATCTGAAAGACCATGCTTTCTCTACTATGCCATCACTACTAAAGTAATAAGGAATTATCTATTAACATCCACACTCACCAAAAAAGGAAGTATCTTTAAGGAAGATGAATCTGTGCAGGAATAGCTTCTTGCATCCTCTCCAGTTTCATAGCCTCCTCAACAAACACTCAATGCCAAACACCAAAATGAGTAAGGAAATCCTTATTTTAACATGTTCCTCATCAAGCTTTTTGGCTCACTTGTTTTCTGCAGATGTCCGTGGACTTCACTCTTCTTGATCAACAGGACCCCATGACGGGGTAGGACAAGTCTTGAGAGCACCTCTGCCTCATCTCCAATACAACTCTTTTTTTTATTTTTTAACTTTTATTTAATGAATATAAATTTCCAGTGTACAGCTTATGGATTACAATGGCTTCCCCCCCCCATAACTTCCCTCCCACCCGCAACCCTCCCCTTTCCCGCTCCCTCTCCCCTTCCATTTGCATCAAGATTCATTTTCAATTCTCTTTATATACAGAAGATCAATTTAGTATAAAGATTTCAACAGTTTGCACCCACATAGAAACACAAAGTGAAACATACTGTTTGAGTACTAGTTATAGCATTAAATCAAAATGTACAGCACATTAAGGACAGAGATCCCACATGAGGAGCAAGTGCACAGTGGCTCCTGTTGTTGACCCAACAAATTGACACTCTAGTTTATGGCGCCAGTAACCATCCTAGGCTCTCGTCATGAGTTGCCAAGGCTATGGAAGCCTTCCAAGTTTGCCGACTCTGATCATATTTAGACAGGGTCATAAAAGACAGAGTGAGGATAGTAACCGATGATCCTAAGAGTGGCATTTACCAGGTTTGAACAATTATACAGCATTAAGTGGGGAAGAGGACCATCAGTACACACAGGTTGGGAGTAGAGCCATTGGTGGTAGAGTAGAGGTTATGATTACAAAGGAATGAGGCCCGGTCCCATGGGGAAGAAATGTTGGACATCTACTAGTTTATATTCTTTTTAAGTCTAGTAGCAAACAGTTCTCTGAACTACAAAGTGATATTTAATGTGTGTGGGGGGGTGGGGAGGAACTGCCAAGGTACAAGATGAGAATGAAACACGGACTTAGCTCAGTTGCTAAGATGCCCATATCACAGTTCCTGCATTCAATACCTGGCTCCAGCTCCTGATTTTAGCTTCTTGCTAATGCGGACCCCAAGAGGCAGTGGTGATGACTCAAATAATTAGTTCCCTGCTATCCACATGGAGACCTGAGTGGAGTTCCCACCTTCAATCCGGCCCCAGCCCAAGCCATTTTAGACATGTGGAAAGTGAACCAAGAGATAGAAGCTTTCATCTTTATCTCTCTCCCCATCTCTCTGCCTCTCCCAGAAGAATAGAAAACATGAGCCATTCATTTATTATCTGAGGGTAGGAAATGCAGACAGGCTTCCCAACTGTGATTCACAATTCATGCATCATAAAAGAAAAGATTGATTAATGCAACTACATAAACACTCTAATTTGTGCATGATAAATCCAGATAAAGCACAAGTAAAGACAAATAGCAAAATATATTTAAAGTGTACTTGGAAGTCATAATATATCAAAACAATCAATCCCTAATGTACAGATTATTCTTGGAGACTAGGGGGACATGACCAAAAAAAAATGGAAAATGGACAAAGTACAAGGACAGTTCACCAAAAAGAGGAACACAAATGGCTTTTGCTCATATGGAAAAGGTGACATCTTACTTCTAATAAGGGAAATTCACCAGAATGCAAATACATAATAGCACATATTGGAGTAAGACACTGACATATATTGTGAATGGGTGTGACAAATGATACAACTTCTATCAAGTGAAACTTGGCAGTATTATTCAAAATGATGAGTGTGTATGCCAATGCAAGCTAAAAGTGCCACTTCTGGAGGCCAACCTCACAGATTTAGCTGCACACATGTTATCTTCGTCTGTTTGTGTTTGTCTGGCAGAATGACTGAGACTGGATAATCAATTAAGATAAGAAATTTATTGTTCTTTCTCACAGTTTTGGAGGCTGGGAAGTCTAAGATCAGGGCATCAGAATTAATTGTGTGGTGAGGGCCTTCCTCCTCCCATGGCAGAAGACAGAATGGCAAGAGAGTAAGCTAGCTGAACACCATGTGAAATCTCTTTTATTAGGCCCTTAATCCCATTAATGAGGAAGGAGCTCTTACAGCCTAATTACCTCTTAGAGGCCACACATCTTAATTCTGACATATTGTTAGCAACTGGATTTTGGAGATGACACACTCAAACCATAGCACAGATGATATTATATGTGTAGAAGAATATTTACTGAAAGCATTGTTTACAATAACAAATGAGTAGAACAACCAAGTTACATAGAGGGGACTATTAAATAGCCCCTGGACAGCCTACATAACAATATTCAGGGGGAACATTGGAAAACTAGGAGTCATAGTGTTTTTGCCATTCTAGTGAAAGAAAAGAGGGAAAGTACATATAATGCTTACAAATATATTGTTTGTATCTGCATAAAAAATGCAAGACACCTACAAAAATAAATATGTGTAAAAGTGGGTACCTGGCAGAGGAGAGGAACTAAGTGGTTGGAATGAGAGTAATAAGACTTCTCCATGTCTACCATTATATATCCTTTAAATTTTTGTACCTTCTGTACACATATTTTAAAGAACAGACTAAAATTACGAAAAAATGTGCTCTCTAGAATAATTATTTCTGTACAATTCTTCTTTAAGAAATATTTATTTATGTGTTTATGAGGCAGAGGAATAGAGACAAAGAAAAAGATACAGAGACAGAGATTTTTACCATTCACTGATTAACTCCTTGAATGGCCACAAATCCAGGGCTGGACCAGGTTTAAATGTGTAGTAGAATTCAGCAGTGGAACTGTTGGGTCCTGGGCTTTTCTTTGTCGAGAGGGTATTTATTACTGATTAAATTTCCATCTTGGCACTGGGTCTGTTTAGGTTTTCTGTGTCTTCATGGCTCAAAATAGGTAGGTTGTATTGTTACAGGAAACTATCTGTTTCTTCCAGATTTCCCAGTTTTTTTGTATACAGCTCTTTGTAGTAATTTCTGATGTTTCTTTTTATTTCTGTGGTGTCTGTTGTTTCATATCCTGCTTCATCTCCAATTTTACTAATTTGGATCTTCTCCTTTTTTTGATTAGTTGGACCAGGGTGTGTCAATTTTGTTTATTTTTTCAAAACACCTTGGGGCCAGCACTGTGGCATAGCCAATAAAGCCTCCATCTACATTGCCGACATCCCATCTGGGCGCTTATATGAGTCTCGTCTGCTCCACTTCCGATCCAGCTCTCTGCTATTGCCTGGGAAAGCAGAAGATGGCTCATGTTCTTGGGCCCCTGTACCCGTGTGGGAGACTCAGAAGAAGCTCCTGGCTCCTGACTTCTGATCGGCACAGCTCTAGCCATTGCAGCCATCTGGGGAGTGAACCTTTGGATAGAAGACATTTCTCCCTCTCTACTTCTGTCTATCTGTAACTCTGTCTTTCAGATAATTAAATAAGTCTTTTAAAAAAGAGAACAGCTCTTGGTGTTGCTGATCTTTTGTATTTTTTTTTGTTCCAATTTTCTATTTCTTCTCTGATTTAATAATTTCTTTTCTCCTACTAGTTTTGGGTTTGGTTTGCTGTTGTTTTTCTAGATCTTTGAGATGGAATGATAGCTCATTTATTTGGTGCTTTTCCAATTTCTTGATATAGGCACCAATTGTTATAAACTTTCCTCTTAACGCTGCTTTTGCTGTATCCCATAAGTTTTGATATGTTGTATTGCCACCTTCATTAGTTTCCAGAAATTTTTTTGATTTCTCTTTTGAATTCTTCTATGACCCAGTGTTCATTCAGGAGCATGTTGTTCAGTCTCCATGTGTTTGCATATGCTCTAGGGATTCCTGAGTTGCTAATTTCCAGCTCCATTCCCTGGTTGTCTGAGAAGATGCATGGTATGATTTTATTTTTTGGAATTTGCTGGGACTTGCTTTATGGCCTAGTATGTGGTCAATCCTAGAGAAAGTTCCAAGTACTGCTGAGAAGAATGGGTATTCTGCAACGATGAAAAGTTCTGTAGATATCTATTAGATCCATTTGGTCTATAGCATTGATTAACTCTGTTGTTTCCTTGCTGATTTTTTGTCTGTTTTCTTGCTAATTTTCTGTTTTCCATTGCTGGAAGTTGAGTATTGAAAGCCCTCATTACTACTGTATTTGAGTCTGTGTCTCCCTTTAGATACCTTAATATTTCTTCTAAATAGCCAGGTGCCCTGTAATTAGGTGCATAGACATTTATAATAGTCACATCTTCCAGTTGAATTGATCCCTTAATCATTACATAGTGTCCTTTGTCACTTTTAACAGTTTTTTTTTTTGTTAACGTCTATTTTGTCTGATATTAGCATGGCTACATCAGCTCTTTTTTGTTTATGGTAGTGTGGAATATCTTTTTCCATCATTTCACTTTCAGTCTGCATGTATCTTTGTTGGTGAGATGTGTTTCTTGTAGGCAGCAAATAGATGAGTTTTGTTTTTTAATCCATTCCGCCAGTCTGTGTGTTTTAACTGGGGAGTTGAGGCCATTTACATTCAAGGTGACTATTGATAAGCAACGACTTTGCCATGCCATTTTTTCTTTTTCTTTTTCTTTTTTTTTCAAAGTGGAAGTTTTCTCCTCCCTTCAGAAAAAGGCACCTCCCTCTTTTTTTTTAAGGGAAAGGGTTTATTGGGGAACACCCAACAGTCTGGAGTGAAGGGGAGGCGAAGGGAAAGAGAGAGAAAGAGAGTATAAGAGAGAAACAGAGAGGAGAGGAGCTAAAAGAGAGGAGAGAGCAGAGAGGAGAGAGAAGAGAGATGAGAGGAGCCAAGAGGGGCCAAGAGAGTGCAGGAGAGAAGGGCCAAGAGAGAAGAATCAAGAGAGCAGGAGGGAAGAGCTGAGAGAGCACGTGTTCAGGAACAGGCCCTTTTAAAACTTCGCCTGAGGCAGGCAGGGAAGCAGGAGCAGCGAATCACATTAGGATGGGGGGTGGAGCCTGGCTCAGCTGCCTGGGCCATGTGGCCACCTGGCTAAAACTGCCTCAGTTTCCTAACATTCCCCCCTTTTGTTTTTTATAAAGCAGGAGTTGTATGGGATTACATTCATCCCAAAAGTCCAGGAGGGGTAGAGGGATGATGATCTGTCTTTAGAGCTACTTCCTGCTGACATGGGATGACGAGGTACTCTTTGCTGGCATATGGCGATGTCTCAGGCCGCTGTCTCCTGGGTGAGGAGCCGAGTATATCCTTGTAGCAGCATTGGTTGACCATATGGTTGTTGAAGGCCTTTGTTCGTTCCATTATCACCTGCTGTAAACACTTAGACACTGTAGTATAAAAGACAGGGTGAGAATAGTAACCAATGATCCTAAGAGTGGCATTAACCATGTAATGAGAGGATTTCATAGAGGAGATGAAATGGGGGGGGGGTGTCTCTGGACCCTTGTGGGGACAGTTTGATGGATATGGCTTAAAGCTGATTCCAGCCAAGACTGGGAAAAAAGTCACTCATCTTTTGTAGGTAGAGGGGTTTGTCTGTAGAGAAATTCTGAACAATTATACAGCATTAAGTGGGGAAGAGGACCATCAGTACCCACAGGTTGGGAGTAGAGCCATTGGAGGTAGAGTAGAGGTTATGATTACAAAGGAATGAGGCCCAAGTGCGCCAGACAGGGTCTAGAACAAAGGACAGAGTCATTATTAGAGGAGCTAAGAAAGGTGCTGTCTAAGCTACAATTAAGTTTTCTGATAGGCAAATAGAACCTGATAGAAGGGGCTTGATAATAATCTGTTGGGCTTTAGGCCTTGTAAGTTAAGAGGCCCAGACCTATCTATCTCTTCACATGGGGTACATCCTAAGGGAGGTGTGAACCTCCTGGGGGAAGGCACCCTGTTGACTTTCATGACTTAGCTGGCCTGGGAGGAGAGCTGGTCAGGTAAAAGCAGGTAGCATCTCTAACAAGAAATTTACAGTTCTGCCTGCAATATTGCTGACCTTACTTGGCTGTCCCCTCAGCTGCGGTGGTCACTTTTGGAAGCTGGGCTGAGTGAAAGGCTTTTCAGCTTAGAGCCAATAGGATCTGTTCAATCCTCTGAATGGTATACTTTAAAGATGATCTTTGGGTATTTGAATTATATCTCAAGAAAACAGTAATAAAAAAGTTTGACCAAGCACTGGCAGCATCAGCATCATCGCTAATAGAATATCCTCAGAGAATCTCTATTCAAGTACATGAGATGCTTCAATGCAGATATATAGTGAATAATTTGAAAATAGAAGAGATAGCATTGATGTGTATGAGATGGGAAAGAATAAATTGTGATGAGAGAGCACTCCCTCAGTGTTGACTGTAGCAGACTAAATTCATGTGTGCTTATAGGGGAATGACCTCCAAATACCTAATGTAGTGGAAAGTCATTAAGGCAGATAAGGGTGCACACACCTAATTTCATTTCAATAGAATTGCCAACAAGATTAGTCACACATACTGGTTATGGATAAATACAATTAAAACAGAAAAGGGATTGGAAGGATACATTTATCAATGGCAATGTACATCTGGGCGATAACAAAGGGTTGGAATGGGCCTGGGATGACAGTAAAAGAGATTCTGCTCTTGATTTTAGGATTAAAGTTAATTTTTTGGGTGTCCTGTGTTTTTACTTGATACATTTGGCAGTCCCACTCTGGAATAATCACTAACAATAGTTTGCTACTGCCCTGGGGAAGTGGAGGAGAAAAAAGTTTCAGGCAGATCACCCGCAAATCATAGTGTAGGGCAGAACTGGTTCCAATCTTTCAAAATGAAAACCTGAAACTCTGAAGGGCCAGCTAAACTCTCACTGTGAGGAGTGAGGACTGAGTGGGGCTGGGTGGAGAGTGAAGCCCTCAGGAGTTAGGAATGTGGACAAAAAGATCATCCCCCTGTTCTGTCTTTCACCGTAAACCATCCTAAGTGTTGTGAGCCCCAGTGTACCTGTGCATTCAAGGATCACAGTAGGGAAGACATCACCACTAAATGCACCAGGAACCCAAGACTGCTGATGAAATATTAGGTTTTAGGTCAGACATGTGCAGGGAAGACAAGGGGTGAACTGAGAGTAGGAAGCCAGCAACAGAGACACAAGGGCTATACTGCACACAAATAACATGGTTTCTGGAAAGAAATCACTTTTATCTAGCATCTTTTCTCATCTTTAGCACAACATCTGATTATTGGAGTATTGTTGTTTTATGAGTGATAATTTATGTTATTTTTAGTAGTGAATGCATAAGTACCATTGCATTTTATTTAGAATTAAGAATATAATTATAGGTCTCTCTCCCTTCACAGTCAGTTCCTAAAGCTCTCCTTGGCAAGCATGGCCTATGGGGGAAGCCAGGCTGCCAGAAGTCTCAGCATCACAGTTGTTTTACTTAATGTGGCTTCCTGTAAAGGATTTGTAGAAGATTCGGGTTTATCATTTAAAGGCAATTGAAAAGATGGCATTTGGCATGTAGATTTTTTGGACCAAAGTTGGAAATTTGGAATGAATGAATGAAGCTGACCTTGAGATGAATATTATTGATTCTCCAGTTAAAGTTGGGAAGATGGATGCTACCTCACTTTCTAATTAATAAGGGACTTGAGGGGCTGGCGCTTTGGTGTAGTAGGTAAAGCCACCACCTGCAGTGCCGGCATCCCATATGGCTTCATCCCATATGGTTCGAGTCCTGGCTGCTCCACTTCCAATCCAGCTCTCTGCTATGGCCTGGGAGAGCAGTGGAGCTCCTGGCATAGGATCGGCACAGCTCCGGCTGTTGCAAACATTTGGGGAGTGAACCAACAGATGGAAGACCTCTCTCTGCCTCTGCCTCTTCCTCTCTGTAACTCTGCCCTTCAAATAATAAAATAAATAAAATTTTTAAAAAATAAAGAGGGACTTGGTGGCTGGCACCGTGGCTTAACAGGCTAATCCTCCCCCTTGCGGCACCGGCACACCAGGTTCTAGTCCCGGTTGGGGTGCCGGATTCTATCCCGGTTGCCCCTCTTCCAGGCCAGCTCTCTGCTATGGCCCGGGAAGGCAGTGGAGGATGGCCCAAGTGCTTGGGCCCTGCACCCGCATGGGAGACTAGGAGAAGCACCTGGCTCCTGGCTTCAGATCTGCGAGATGCGCCAGCCGCAGTGGCCATTAGAGGGTGAACCAACGGCAAAAATGAAGACCTTTCTCTCTCTCTCTCTCACTATCCACTCTGCCTGTCAAAAAAAAGAGGGACTTCGTATGTAATTACATAGTACCATGATCTAAAGATGATGGTGTTGAATTTGGTCACAGAGTATCTGGGGCTCTAATCTGGCTACTTCTGGGTCAGCAAATGTTTGAACATGAGCAGGAAGAGATATCGTGTGTTTTTCATTTAGAGAGGTGGAGATTCATCTTTCAAAGAGAAATATATCAATGACACTTTAGAATTGATTGTATATGCATACTTTTCCCCCAGGCCTGTGACAAAGTAGTTTCTTCTTTTTCTTATTGTAGAGTTAACTTTATGATCATTAAGAAAACTGAAAGTAGATCTTTGTAACAATCAAGAGTGGGACTGAGGGGGGAAGTAGGGTTGGAAAGTGGGTGGGAGGGAGGATAGGGTAGGAAGTAATACTATGTTCCTAAATCTGTATATATGAAATACATGAAACTTACATAACTTAAATAAAAAAAATAAAAAACACTAAAAAAAAGTAGTTCCTGGGTATATGACACTAAAAGAGATGTCTGTTGTGCTTGTTTTCCAAGATGAACTCACTTTATTTATGATGAGTATGAGAATCATGATCTGTGATAATGGATCAACTGGGAGAAGTTTCAGAATTACATTACTGTGGTTGGCTTACTTTTATGTGAACCTGGATTCGCAGGAAAGCTTGTGGCTATTGCAGCTATTGAGAACAATACATCAGTTGGAAATACCAGTTGAAATTGAAGTCAATTCTTTAGAAATTCATTAGAAATTACAAAGACCATCTCCTTAAGGATTTTCAGTTTGGCAACATGGATAGAAATGAATGAAATGAATCTACCATGTCTATATTCAAGATCTGACTGCTCATAGGATGCTTTCTTTTTTGCCTGCCATTGGATGTCAGCAGTAACACATGTGATGGAATCTACACAGCAGATCCTGATGGAAGTCACATAAAGGAGTGGTAAAAAAATGTTTAAAGTGAAATTGAAAGTCAAGAACATGTAGAAGAAAACAAGGAATAACAGTAGCCAAGCACTGCAGAATCTCTAGTGCCAACTGTGCAGGAGCCCAAGGATGTATTACAAAGGAAGATTGAGATGTTACTATACACAATATTTGAGAGCATTTCAAATTATTAGAGTTTATTTCTTAATGTTAGATATTTTATTATGATCTTTACCAAAGAGAACATATTCCTTGTATTTTGCTAATATTGACTGCATAGGTTAAAACAGTCTTTTCATAAATAGAGAAATGTTTGGAACAAAGAAATGGATGGATTGTCTAAAAGAAACTAAATTACATCACACCATCAGATTTACCTTATAGATGCTATCATAAAGCATCCATTGTTTTTGCATGTTTCTCTTTCTGAATATTCTATAACAAAGTTAAGGTTCTTTAGCAGAATATGTAAACTGGTCATTCAGTAGATGATACATGTTTCATAATACATCTGCATCCTACAATCCTTTCTAATATGTGTTGGATATGATGTATATGCACAAAATAAAGTCTTTGAGCTTGGGCTGTGGTGCAGTAGGTGAAAGCCCTGGACTGCAGCGCCTGCATCCCATATGGGCACCTGTTTGAGTTCCAGCTTCTCCACTACCAATCCAGCTCCCTTCAATGTGTCTGGGAAAGCAGCAGAGGATGGCCATGTCCTTGGGCTCCTGCACCCATGTGGTGACCTGGAAGAAGCTCTTTGCTCCTGGCTTCAGGTATGCTCAGCTAAAGCAGTTGTAGCCTTTTGGGGAGTGAACCAGCACATGGAAGATTTCTCTCTCTCTCTCTCTCTCTCTCTCTCTCTCTCCACTTTCTTTCTGTCTCTGTCTCTACCTCTCGCTGCAACTTGTCTTTCAAATAAATAAAATAAATCTTAAAAAATAGGACTTTAGGTGCAGGCATTGTGGTATAGTGTGTTAAACAGTCTTTTGGATGCCAGAATCCCATATGGGGACTGGTTCTTATCCATCTGTTCCACTTCTAATCAGCTTCCTGCTAATGGTGTTGGAAAGCAATGAAAGATGCCCAAGTGTTAGGGCCACTGCCATTCATGTGGGAGGCCCTTGGAGTTTCAGGTTCGTGGCTTGTAGCCATTTGAAGAGTGAACCAGTATAGATTCTCTCTCTGTAACTTTGCTTTTCAAGTAAATTTTTTTTTTAAAAAAAGGCACTTTAAATAAAAAGTCACTTTTTCTGAATATCAAATAATATTATGAGGCAAAAAATAATTTGGTTTTACTTGGCATAGTAATTTTTTTTTGACAGGCAGAGTTAGACAGTGAGAGATAGAGATAGAGAGAAAGGTCTTCCTTTTCCATTGATTCACCCCACAATGGCTGCTATAGCCGGCGCTGCACCTATCTGAAGCCAGGAGCCGGGTGCTTCTTTCTGATCTCCCTTTCTGGTGCAGGGCTCAAGCACTTGGGCCATCCTCCAGTGCCTTCCCGGGCCACAGCAGAGAGCTGGAATGGAAGAGGGGCAACCAGGACAGAATCCAGCACCCCAATCGGGACTAGAACCCGGGGTGCCGGCGCCACAGGCGGAGGATTAGCCTAATGAGCTGCGGCGCCGGCCCTTGGCATAGTAATTTAATCTTATTATTTGCTATTTTAAAGGAGAAGAAAAGTCATCTTTTTTTTTTTAAAAAAAAGCTTTTTTAAAAAAATTTGTTTATTTGACAGGCAGAGTTACAGATAGTGAGAGAGACAGAGAGAAAGGTCCTCCCTCCACTGGGTCACTTCCCAAATGGACGCAATGGCCAGAGCTACGCTGATCTGAAGCCAGGAGCCAGATGCTTCCTCCTGGTCTCCCATGCGGGTGCAGGAGCCCAAGCACCTGGGCCATCCTTCACCGCCTTCCGGGGCCACAGTAGAGAGCTGGACCAGAGAGGAGCAACTGGGACTAGAACCCGGCATCCGTATGGGATGCCGGCACCACAGGCAGAGGATCAACCGAGTGTGCCATCGCGCCGGCCCCAGAAAAGTTATCTTTTAACTTTGCAGTCCAGTGTATTGTTGTAAAATATTTGCATTGGCATATATTGTGGTAGAAAAAAAGTGTTGTGATCGACCTTTCTGAAATAAACGTGATTCTCTGAAAACAGTGGTTTCAGCCATGCCCTGAAACACTCTTCAACAGGTGTCTATCATGTATTGTTGTGCTCATAAGGAGCAGTAAAGGACATAATTTGCATATCAAATGACCTCCATTCTGAATTCTGTCATTCTCTTCAGTGAGTGACGTTTCATTTGTCTACAATGAAATCATATGATCTATCACAAACAATGTGTAGCATTAGGTATTTCTTAAGTAATAGTTTGATAGGTATATTATAGATTAGTGCTATTTCTGAGACCTTTATCTCAGCTAAGTTTAGAACTTTTATTATGTAACCATTATTTGAGTGATTATTCATCGAATAGTTCTTCACTGTACGTGGTTCTGTTGAACATTTGAAGAAACGCAATTTATGATCCTGACACTGGAGTTATTTGGGGCTTTGGTACCAATGGCTTCCTTTGGTTTCATCTGATGCATTTGATCAGAACTAAAGGAAAATTTCTGTGTCTTATGTACTAAGGAATGACTAGTAATTGTCATTTAATTAATAATTAAATATACATTCTTATATTCGGTATCTCATTATTATTTTATTTTTATTAATGAAAAAAATTTACAACCATAGGGAATTTCAGGAAATGCTAGAATATAATGTTCTTAAATGGGAACTTGAGATAAATATTGTTAATTTAGTAAGTAGATCCCTCTTCAGAGAGTAATTAGGGTTCATTGGGAAGACAAATAATAATGCTTCAAATTCTCAAGCTTATTTTTGCAATAATGAAAAACTTAGATAGCACAGAAGCCCCATTGGAATCTCAGGCTAGTAAGCAAGAGAATTGAGCTCATAGTTACAAAAATTTTACTAATTTTTTCTTTATTTTAATGTTTAGGTGTTGGTTAACTTTTTAGTCATCATCTATCAATGAAACAGTTCAACACAGAAAAACAAATGATTACATGCCGTGTGTATTAGCAAGCAAAATCCAGTGGTCTTCCTTTCTATTCTGTGCTGTCATTCTAAATAAATCAGTGTCTTAGTTCTCTGTTATCAATTTCACAAACTACCATTGCCTCATTTTTTTTTCCTGCTTTAAAAATAATTGTGGGGGGCAGAGAAATGTGTGTGTTGCTTGTAACTGAATACTGTTATTTACTTTTGCATTAAAATTTTGTTTTGCTTGTTTCTATTTGAAATATGTTTATTTACATTGTCAGTGTGCTCACAAAATAGATTTTAAAATTTCTTCGCTGATACAACTTTCTCTAATAAGCTGTGATACTGGAGCTTTACTATGAATGCTACTTTCTTTTCAAGAACAAGTAGTTTCAAATGAAGGCAGATATTTTGATAATTGAGTCTTGTAAAACTTTAACAGTATTGTAATTTGGTGGTGAATAGTAGCAAAACTATGTACGGATAATGTGGTCTTTCTGGAAGCTGGGGTTTTGCTGTTTCAGTTGCAATGAAATTCCACTTCCAACTTCTAAAATCCAGAATTCTAGATCCTGGCTTTGCTGAATGTGGTGCTCACACAATAGTCAAGGGTACTTCAAAGAGAGAAAGTGTATGTTTTTTTAAAAATTTATTTATTTATTTGAAAGAGTTACACAGAGAGAGGAGAGGCAGAGAGAGGTCTTCCATCCATTGGTTCACTCCCCAATTGGCTGCAACAGCCGGAGCTGCACCGATCCGAAGCCAGTAGCCAGGAGCTTCTTACAGGTCTCTCAAGCTGGTGCAGGGGCCCAAGGACTTGGACCATCTTTTTCTGCTTTCCTAGGCCATAACAGAGAGCTTGATCAGAAGAGGAGCTTCTGGGACTAGAACCGGTGCCCATATGGGATGCCGGCGCTTCAGGCCAGGGTGTTAACCCTCTGCACCACAGCGCCGGCCCTCAAAGTGTATGTTTTTATCAAGTACTCTGCACACATTATAGCTTACAGTCCTTTTAGGTTGTTTCATTGTATAAATAATTTCTTTTAGTGTTTGAGGTATGTTAGTCCTGGAATCTTCATTTTCCTCCTCACACACAGTATTTCACGGTATCTAGAATAGAAATAACATTTTAAAGTGCCATATGTCTAGAGACATATGAAAAGATAAATATTAGCCTTTAAAACATCTAGCTATATTGTTTTGTTTAGTGGACTTCTTTTTTTTTAACTTTTATTTAATGAATATAAATTTCCAAAGTACAGCTTATGGATTACAATGGCTCCCCCCCCCAACTTCCCTCCCACCCGCAACCCTCCCCTTTCCCGCTCCCTTTCCCTTTCCATTCACATCAAGATTCATTTTCAATTCTCTTTATATAAAGAAGATCAGTTTAGTATATATTAAGTAAAAATTTCAACAGTTTGCACCCACACAGAAACACAAAGTGAAAAATACTGTTTGAGTACTAGTTATAGCATTAAATCACAATGTACAGCACATTAAGGACAGGGATCATACATGAGGAGTAAGTGCACAGTGACTCCTGTTGTTGACTTAACAAAATGACAATCTTGTTTATGGCATCTTGTCATGAGTTGCCAAAGCTATGGAAGCCTTTTGAGTTCACTGACTCTTGTTCTTAATGATATTTCTTGTGCTTTGGGGATTTTTTGGTTTTGGTTTTATAAAGAGTACATTTTCATCATTGCATCATATGACATGGAGATAAGACAGAAGGAAATTTCACTGAACTTTCAGATGAAGAAATTGTTAAATAAACCCATGTGAGATATTAAGAGTTGTTGTAGGATCAGGTTTTCTGTTACATTTTTATAAATACATCTATATTTTTCTGAATGTGCTCAAGTCCAGGAGAAGGCATACATTAATTTTCTACTTTGGGCTGATCTATAAAGTTTTTTGAAAGTCTGTTTTGTTAGCATTTTGAGTTCATGATATCCATCGTTATGGCCCCAATTATAAATCTTTGTTTTTCTAAAATACATTAAAATAGAACTGTTCTGTTTTACGTTATTAGTATGTTGATCATATACATTAATTTTATTATAAACTTTCAATTCTATGATACATGACTGGGCCATGACAGTAGGGAAATCATCATGAGAATTTCAGGTGCTTATGTGAGGGAAGCAGATTGATAAAGTGTCCGTTGGTGGCAACATGAATGAAATCACTAGAAAACTGAGGAAAGTAAATATTTCTCACATAAAGACTAATTCCCTGCAAAGATCTTGATGAAATGAATAAATTCCAGAAGAGTAGTTAGGGTAGGCATTTGATACTATGGAGATTACTGTAAGGGGCACTGGAAGCACAGAGCTGCTGATAAGGATGTTTGTAATCTCACTCTAACTTCAGCTAATGTAGGATAAGTGTCACAGTGCAGGTAGGAGACAGAAAGCCCTAGCAGGGCCTGATTATAAATCATATACCTTGAATTTGGGATACTCTAAAATGCTCTCTGAAAGTACATTTTTAAAAATATTGATTTTATTTATTTGAAAGAGAGAAAGAGAGAGAGAGAGAGGGAGGGAGAGAGAGAGAGAGAGAGAGAGAGAGAGAGAGAGAGAGAGAGAGAGAGAGATCTGAATAGTGAATGTAACAGGAGTGGCACAGTAAGTTAAAGCCCCAGCCTGCAGCGCTGGCATTCTTTATGGGCGCCAGTTCAAGTCCCAGCTGCTCCACTTCCTATCCAGCTCTCTGCTATGGCTTGGTAAATAAGTAGAAGATGTCTCAAGTCCATGGACCCCTGCACCCCTGTGGGAGACCTGGAAGAAGCTCCTGGCTTCGGATCGGCCCAGCACTGGCCATCCCAGCTATCTGGGAAGTGAACCAGTGGAAGGGAAGACCTCTCTCTCTTTGTCTCTACCTCTCTCTGTAACTTATTCTTTCAAATAAATAAAATAAATATTTAAAAAAAGAAACATAGCAAGGAGTGGAGAATGTGTCCTCTCTTTGGGTCCCCTCATCAGGCCCACTGAGGTACAGACTTCCCCACACTTCCCCCCATAATACACAAGTGCAGAGTTCTGACATGAAAGATTTTAAGGAAGATTAAGAGCGCCATAATGTCTGGAAAATTAATAGAGATTTGCTGTGATTAACTTTCTTGATGTTCTGATGCCCAGGTTGCCCCAATGGACAATGTCTGTCATTTTGTTCTTGTTGGTTCACAACAGTATCCTAATTCTGGGGTCTATTCCATTTTAAGGGCTCAACTATTAGAAATCACTCTTCTTAATCAATTTAGACCATATAAACAGGAAATGTGCAACTTAGTAAACTGAGTTATTAATCAACAACATTTGGAGGCAGTCTAGGATTTCTATATTGTATGAAAGCATGTTCTGCAGAGTCAGTTTCACTTCTTCTCTGGTTTGCTATTCTTCCTGCTACTTCATTGCCTGCCTGGGACTTTCAGGACTGCATTGAGTAGAGTAGTGCACCTGGGAGTCCTCACCGTGTACCCAATCGTGGTGGAAAATGATCCACATTTTCACCATCAACTGTCAGGGTCTGTGGGTCTGTCATTTGTAGTCTTTATTGGTACTCAGTGCTTTCTTTCTACAACTGATTTGTTGACAGGGTTTACAATGAAATATTTAATCTCTACACAGCTTTTTGGGCATCTGTGAATGCTTTTTTGTCATTCATTTTGTTAAGGTAGTATATTATATTATTGAGTTGATGTAAACAGTGGCTATAGATATAGGGAAGAGAGAAAAATGCATTGGAGAAGCACATTAAATAGATTCAAATTAGGCCTCACATTGAAGAGCAGAGAGATCAAGTCACCATGCACAAGGCTAAGACAAGGTGGGGTTGGGAACTCCACTGTCCATTCCCAGAGCACATACTCATGCTAAACTTCACTGAGCTCTAAGGTTCTCTGACCCTGCTGGCCCACGAACTCAGTCACAATCACATTCACTATGGCTTTGAGGGTGTTTTGGCCTTCTAGTACACAAGATCCAGTAGGTTGGACAGGTTGTAGTTGCAGTGGCAGCATGAGTCCAAGAGCCTATCCTAAGTTCTCCCTCCCAGGGCCTGCCCAGTAACTGCAGTCCTGGAGACACAGTGGTCCCCATGTAACAGGACCTGCAGCTGACCAGGGAGTCACGGACACTGCTCTCTTCAGCTGCACAACAATGGGAGCAACCCCAACACTTCCAATGCCCACCCAGTTAAGATTATTGTTGCCAATCAGTAACTTCAGGATAACATATCCTGCATCCTTTTCCTGGTTCATTTTCATACATGTTTGCATGTGCACACACACAAACTCAAACTATATCACAAGATGGAACCCTACATGTCTAGATCTTTTGTAATTATGGATTCCTTTTCTTCAATAGCAGAGTTGATCAAAGAGAAAAAAGAATCAGTGTGCTAGGAGAAAGGCTTTTTTAAAAAAGCAGAGTTTGAGAAGGAATAAGAAATCCACTGGAATGGATAAAATTTACAGGAAATTTGGGATTGCATGAAAATAGAAAATATCTGAGTCACTGGAGCTTAAGAGGGACTTGAGAATGCCAAGAGAAGGTGGAAAGCACATTGAAAGATAATAATAACAGAAAAAAATCCCAAACCTAGAAAAAGATACAACTGTGCAGGCACAGGAAAGTCAAAGGTTATCAGCCAGGTTCAACTCAAACAAGGCTACTCCAAGAAATTTGATAAGGAAGCTCTACAAGTTTAAAGAGAAGAATCTTGAAGCTTCCAGAGAGAAGCAAATAACACACAAAGTATTTTCAATTCTGCTGACTTCTCACCAGAAACTTGCAGCCCAGGAAGGAGTGGGATGACAGTTTTACTTTACTGAAAGGGAAAAGATGCCAGCTCTGTAAATCCTTTACAGATGAGGACAAGATAAAGACACTCCCAGATAATTAAAACTGAATTTGTCACCACCAGACATGTCAGATAAGAAATAATAAGTGGACTTCTTGAAACAGAAAGACAAAGATTCTGATGAGTAAAAAGAAAATATCATAAAATAGAAAATATCTGAAAATATACAAGAGTCTGAAATGCTCTAATATTTTAACATATCACATAAACCATTCATTTTCATAATGTGAAGACTAAAAAATAATAATATTTATATGAAAATGTTAAGAGACAAGCAATACAGGAAAATAAAGTGAAATGTCAAACTTTCAATATGTTGGGGAGAAACAGAATATAGCTGTAGAGTTTTTTACTAACTGCATTTTTTAAAAAGATTTTATTTATTTATTTGAGAGGTAGAGTTATAGAGTTACAGACAGTGAGAGGGAGAGACAGAGAGAAAGGTCTTCCTTCTGCTGGTTCACTCACCAAATGGCCGCAATGGCCAGAGCTGTGCCGATCTGAAGCCAAGAGCCAGGAGCTTCCTCTGGGTCTCCCACGCGGGTGCAGGGGCCCAAGGACTTGGGCCATCCTCTACTGATTTCCCAGGCCACAGCAGAGAGCAGGACTGGAAGAGGTGCAGCCGGGACTAGAACCAGCGCCCATATGGGATGCTGGCACTGCAGGTGGAGGATTAACCTACTGAGCCATGGCGCTGACCCACTAGCTGTATTTCTTATGCTTTTCTTTTTGTTTATTTTTTTCTGTATTTTTAAAATCAATGTTATGTTGCTATCATTTCAAAGTAGCTTGCTAAAACCAGAAGAAGGAGCTGGCACTGTGGCATAGCAGGTAAAGCTGCCAGATGTTGTGCCAGCATTCCATATGGGCGCAGGTTCAAGTCCTGGCCGCTCTTCTGATCCAGCTATCTGCTATGGCCTGGAAAAGCAGTAGAAGATGGCCTAAGTCCTTGGTTATCTGCACCCATGTGGGAGACCTGGAAGAGGCTTCTGTTTCCTGGCTTTGAATCGGCACAGCTCTAGCCATTGTGGCCATCTGGGGAGTGAACCCTCGGATTGAAGACCTCTTTCTCCCTCTTTCCATCTCTCTCTGCCTCTGACTCTCTGTAACTCTGCCTTTCAAATAATTAAATAAATCTTTAAAGCAACCAAAATATTTTTCTAAACCTCATGGTAATCACAAAATAAAAACCTATAATAAACTCCCCAAAACATTAAGCAAGAAAACCAAGTATAGACTAAGAGAAACTTAATTAACCAAGAGAAGGAAAAATTAAGAAAGGAATGAGAAAAAAAACCTACATAGAAAACAAATATCAAAATGGAAGCAGTAAGACTTTACTTATCAATAACTACCTTAAAAGTAAATGCATTAAATTTCCCGATTAAATGACCTAGAGTGATTAAATGGATGAAAAACCTAACTACATGTTGCTTACAATAAACTCATTCACCAAAAAGGACACAGAATCTGAAAGTGAAAAAATGAAATAAGATATTTCTTTTTTAATTTTTTTTAAAATTTTTAACAGGCAGAGTGGACAGTAGAGGAAGACAGAGAGAAAGGTCTTCCTTTGCTGTTGGTTCACCCTCCAATGGCCGCCACGGTAGGCACGCTGCAGCTGGCGCACCGCGCTGTTCCGATGGCAGGAGCCAGGCACTTATCCTGGTCTCCCATGGGGTGCAGGGCCCAAGCACTTGGGCCATCCTCCACTGCACTCCCTGGCCACAGCAGAGAGCTGGCCTGGAAGAGGGGCAACTGGGACAGGATCTGTGCCCCGACCAGAACTAGAACCTGGTGTGCTGGCGCCACAAGGCGGAGGAATACCCTGTTAAGCTACGGAACCGGACTTCTTTTTTAACTTTTATTTAATGAATATAAATTCCAATGTACAGCTTATGGATCACAATGGTTTCCCCTCCCATAACTTCCCTCCCACCCGCAACCCTCCCCTCTCCTGTGCCATCTCCCCTTCCATTAACATCAAGATTCATTTTCAATTCTCTTTATACACAGAAGATCAATTGAGTATACATTAAGTAAAGATTTCAACAGTTTACACCCACATAGAAACACAAAGTGAAACATACTGTTTGAGTACTAGTTATAGCATTAAATCACAATGTACAGCACATTAAGGACAGAGATCCCACATGAGGAGCAAGTGCACAGTGGCTACTGTTGTTAACCCAACAAATTGACACTCTAGTTTATGGCGCCAGTAACCACCCTAGGCTCTCATCATGAGTTGCCAAGGCTATGGAAGCCTTCCAAGTTCGCCGACTCTGATTATATTTAGACAAGGTCATAAAAGATAGGGTGAGGATAGTAACCAATGATCCTAAGAGTGGCATTAACCAGGTCTGAACAATTATACAGCATTAAGTGGGGAAGAGGACCATCAGTACCCACAGGTTGGGAGTAGAGCCATTGGAGGTAGAGTAGATGTTATGATTACAAAGGAATGAGGCCCAAGTGCGCTAGACAGGGTCTAGAACAAAGGACAGAGTCATTCTTAGAGGAGCTAAGAAAGGCGCTGTCTAAGCTACAATTAAGTTTTCTGATTGAGAGGCAAATAGAACCTGACAGAAGGGGCTTGATAATAATCTGGTGGGCTTTAGGCCTTGTAAGTTAAGAGGCCCAGACCTATCTATCTCTTCACATGGGATACATCCTAAGAGAGGTGTGAACCTCCTAGGGGAAGGCACTCTGTTGACTTTCGTTACTTAGCTGACCTGGGAGGAGAACTGGTCAGGTAAAGGCAGGTAGCATCTCTAACAAGAAATTTACAGTTCTGCCTGCAATGTTGCTGACCCTACTTGACCACCCCTCAGCTGCAGTGGTCACTTTGGAAGTTGGGCTGAGTGAAGGGCTTTTCAGCTTAGAGCCAATAAGATCTGTGGCTCTGACCTGGGCATCCTTCGACTCCAGGGCAGGTCCATTTCCAGTGATCCAACTCTTGGCAGAGCTGCCAGGGCTCTTCACAAGCTGACTTCTGCTGAAGCCCAGGCTTACCACATTGAAAGCCACTGCAGTGGACTGGCCTGTTGGGTCTCCTTGAGGGCAGATTACTGTACAGATCAGCCATTAATAGGCCTGCCACCCATTGCATCTGATGCCTAGCTTTCTTTTCCTCCTGGTTTGTGTTAAAGCAGACCAGAGGATGCAAGTCAAGGGAGTGCCCAAATCCCATATCTAATCTTCGGTGGCCTGAACTATAAGTCTGTAGTCACAGGCATGTTCTGTAGTGGTTTTTCTAAGGTAGACAATGCCCATGAGGAAAATTATATTGTCATTTAAAAACTTTCTTTCCCTTTGGTCTGAAAGGGAGGTTTTTTCTACTTACTGTTTACTTCGCTGATGGCGAAGTAAATCTAGCTATGAGATTATTATTTAAGCTCTTATTATGACTATGCTATTACAGAAAAATGTTAGCCATCTCTTTCATAAGGTCTAAAGATTAAATTGTGCATCCTACAGATTCCTTTATAATAGAATTAGTTTCCTACCTTGAAGAGAATAGAGAAATGAAAGAACAAGTAGGGCTTAGAATAGAGAAATGAGGGAGCAAGTCCTAGATCGCTTGCTGACAATAGAAATATCACATGGATACTTAGCAAACAGTTTCAACCATTAAATAACAACTTAAGAAAGCATTTACCAGAAGGTCCAATGCCTTCTATAAATTTTAAGAATCAAGTATTTGGAAACACCTCTTAAATATCTAACATGGTGTAGTTTGTTTAACGAGTAGACTTAAGCACAACCATATAAAATGTGTTTAGTTTCTTTCTACCAACAAGTATAAAACATATGATGCAGAGATTCAGGTCACACGAATTAAATTGTATCTTGATTAATTTTAGCAGCTTAAATTTATGGACAATCTTATCTATAAGCCAATTAAAATAAAACTGTTAATCATAAAATTTCCCCATGTTGACGTACAATATGTACACACATTAATAGACCAATATAGCAATTTTAATAATATCTTTTAAAATCTTTAACTCTTTTTTGTAAATTGCCATTTGATTTGAATTCTTTTTGTTGTTAGTAACCTCAGTTAACCATACCTTCTCTCAGTTGGTAGTGTTAATACACGATTGGCTTCATCTGTTTACAGAGCCATCCCAAAGTACTGAATACAATAGAAGTGGCTGGAAAAAGTCCATAGGAACCTATAGGAGGACAGCTAAACACAGAACTAACAACACTTTAGTTTTATGAGCAGCACATCATATATGACGGTGGATGACAAAAGACTTTAAGTTGCCATGTTTAAAATTATAAACTCATCAACCAACAAGATGTACTTGCTTACTTCACAGTATTTTTGAAAGCACCTGCAGGATTTTACAAGTATTTAAGACTTTAGGCCTCTGGGGCTTTCTCATTAAGATAACTATCATGTCTAGTAACACAAGATCATTAGACTTTTTAATTCTCAAACATTTGTATTAATAGCATTTTCCATTATAGAAACTTAAAATTTGGTACCACGTCACATCTTGACAGTACTTCTAATATAATCCAAATAGCCTGATTAGTTGGTGTCTCTATAAGATGAGAGACATAGGTCCTTCGATTTTTTCAGTTGGGCCCAAACTGGAAAAACCAAAGTCCAAGTTTTACTGGAAATTTTAGAGTCCAGATTGTTTGGAACTTTGATTTTTTGAGTGCCTGTCAAGAATGCCAAGAAGGCTCAAAATCCAAAATATCTGGTTGAAATAAGATTCCTTAAAATCATGACATAGCATAGACCCAATTTGATCATTGTTACAAGGTGATTATTCAAATCTTTGAAAATAAGCACATATTTCAATAACCCATAGCTCTTAATAAAAATTCAGCTGTTTTTGAACAATTAGAATTTAACAGACATCAAGAGAACATAATAGATTACTTTAGCACATTGCTTTAACAGAGCATCAGAGTTTAATTCTATGTCAAAGACAAATTGAGCTTCCTGTGATCTTTTGCTGTGAAGTTTCCTTCCTTTAACTTCTTTCATATTGATGACCATATTTCTGTGTTTCTGTGTGTAACACATCTTTAAGCATCTTTTGCAGGGCAGGATGAGTGGCAACAAATTCTTTCCATTTCTGTTTGCTATGAAAAGTCTTAATTTCACCTTCATTCACAAATGAGAGCTTTGTAGGATATAATATTCTGGGCTGGCAGTTTTTCTCTCTTAGCACCTGGGCTATGTCTCGCCATTCCCTTCTAGCTTGTAGGGTTTCTGATGAGAAGTCTGCAGTGAGTCTAATTGGAGATCCTCTGAGAGTAATCTGACGTTTCTCTTTTGCACCTTTTAGAATCTTTTCTTTATGTTTCACTGTGGTGAGTTTGATTACAACATGTCGTGGTGAGGATCTCTTTTGGTCATGATTACTAGGGGTTCTATAAGCTTCCTGTACTAGTATGTCTCTGTCCTTCTCCAAACCTGGGAAATTTTCTGCTAGTATCTCACTGAAAATGCCTGCTAATCCTTTTTCCCTCTCCATGCCTTTAGGACCTCCCAGAACCCAAATGTTAGGTTTTTTACTAGTATCCTGTAGATTCCTGACAATATTTTTTAGATTTCTAATTTCCTCTTCTTTTCTCTGGTTTTCATGTTTCCTTTCCTGTTCTCTGTCTTCTAAGTCTGATATTCTCTCTTCTGCTTCACCCATTCTGTTTTTGAGGCTCTCTAATGTGTTTGTCATTTGATCTATTGAATTATTCATTTCATTATGATTTCTCATCACTATCACAGTTTCTTGTTCTACTAGATGTTTCATTTCATTTTGATTCCTCCTTAATATTTCATTTTCATGAGAGAGATTTTCTATCTTGTCCAGTAAGGATTTCTGTAGTTCAAGAATTTGCTTTTGAGAACTTCTTAATGTTCTTATCAATTTTTTGAGATCCGCTTCTTGCATTTCTTCGATCTCTTCATCTTCATAATCTTGAATTAGGGTGTCTTTTTCATTTGGGGGCGTCATAATGTCTTCTTTGTTCTTGTTACCTCACGTTCGTTTGGCATATTGGAGATATTCTTTGGTTTTTCCACTGTGGTTTTTTTTTTATTTTTATATTATGTCTCTAGATTAAGTGGACTGTATGCTTTCGAAGTAGCCTTAGAGCCTTGTGATGAGTGTGGCCTGAGAGCTGTGTTTGGTTCCTCAGTGTTGAGGGTGTGTCAAAGGTGACACTCCCAGGTTAGGCGTGGTAAATATCTCTTTTTTTTCTTTTTTTTTTGATTCAAAAGGGAAGTAATTCCGCTCAGTTGAACTGAATTGGAGGTAGTTAGCAGGCGAATGATATACCCACAGAAGCCAGAGATTGGAAGCTCTTTCCCAAGGACCACACAGGGAATCTGTGCTGCCCTCCGTGTGGGCTCCAATTCTCCTGCTGTCTCCTGCTGGGTTGCCAAGGCTACCGAACTGTAGTGTCTCTGTAGAGCACTGAATTCCATGAGTTCTCTCCCCCACCGTCTCCTTCTTCACAGTCTCATTTCACCAGTACCACACATTCATTAGGTCCTAATTACCTGTTATTTCACCCCCCCCCCAGAGTCAGGTTTTTCTGCTAGGCTCAGGACCAGTGCAGACCTGAGGTCGCCCCGCTTATGATGTATGTTCAAAATGGTGCCTGATCTTTGTTTTGCTTGCCCTTGAGAGGTGAGCGGAGAGAGAGAAACTCGTGTCCGTATCGGTCACTTTTTTTTCCCCCTCTCTCTCTTCTAGTTAGCCTGGTGAACTTTTCCCCACGAAGTTTCAAGCCTCATTCCCTTTAGTCTCCTCTTTCCACTTTCCCGCTGGTGTCTCGGGCTATTGAGGTTCGGCTCACCTCTCGTTCCAGCGCTGGTGTATTGAGTCTGCCGCTGGTGTCCCGAACTGTGGGCTTCCACGCTTTCCACGCAGATCCACTGTGAATCACTGTTTCCGGAAGTTTCTTCTGCTGTTTCTTCCCCTACCCTTTCTTGAACCTGCAGTATCTACACTTTTATTAAACTGTCTCTTCCCGGACTATCAGTGTGCTCCCTTCCTATTCTGCCATCTTGCCGCTCTCAAAATAAGATATTTCTTGCAGATGGAACCAAAAAGAAAGAAAGAACTGCCACTCTTCTATCAGATAAAATAGGTTTTAAAATCAGAAGTGGGGGCCGGCATGGTGGTACAGTAGGTTAATCCTCCGCCTGTGGCGCCGGCATCTCATATATGTGCTGGCTCTAGTCCCAGCTGCTCCTCTTCCAATCTAGCTCTCTGCTATGACCTGGGAAAGCAGTAGAAGATATCTCAAGTCCTTGGGCCCCTGCACCTGCGTGGGTGACCCAGAAGAAGCTCCTGCCTCCTGGCTTCAGATTGGTGCAACTCCATCCATTTTGGCCTTTTGGTGAGTGAACCAATGGATGGAAGACCTTTCTCTGTGTCTCTACCTCTCACTGTCTGTAATTCTACCTCTCAGATAAATAAATAAAATTTTAAAAAAATCAGAAGCAAAAAAGAAAAGAGAGACAAGGAATGTCACTGTATGTAATAAAGGGTTCAACCCAGCAAGAGGAAACAACATTATAAAAATATAATGTTGGAATACCTAAATATTGCTTTATATAAAACAAATATTAATATACCAAATGGGAGAGATTGACTCCAATAGTGTAAAAAAGGGAACTTTAACACATCACTTCTGGAAATGGACAGATCATCTAGACAGAAAAGAAACAGCAGCGTTAAATTGCATCTTTGATCACTGGACCTAAGAGACATCTAAAGAACATTCCAGGCAATAACTGCAGAATATACTTTTTTCTCAACTGCACATGGAACATTTGTAGTATAGATCCAATGGGAAGACACAAACAAGTCTCAATATTTTTTAAAAACACAAGTAAAATTTTTATCACTATACTAATACTGGAAAGGATAATAAGAAAACTTGAAAACTACATAAATATATACAAATTAAATATCTTTAATCCTGAACCACTGGTGAATCAATGAAGAAATTAATGAGTACATTTAAAATGTATTGAAATGGGGGCCGGCGCCATGGCTCACTTGGTTAATCCCCCACCCACGGCACCAGCATCCCATATGGGTGCCAGGTTCTAGTCTCGGTTGCTCCTCTTCCAGTCCAGCTCTCTGCTGTGGCCCAGGAAAGCAGTGGAGGATGGCCCAAGTGTTTGGGCCACTGCACCCTCGTGGGAGACCAGAAAGAAGCACCTGGCTCCTGGCTTCGGCTCTGCGTAGCTCCAGTCATAACAGCCATTTTGGGCGGTGAACCAACAGAAGGAAGACCTTTCTCTCTGTCTCTCTCTCTCTCACTGTCTATCTTTGTCAAATAAATAAAAAAATGCATTGAAATGAATAAAAACAGAAATACCACATAACAACCATGGCAGGATAAAGCAAAAGTAGTACTAAGAAAGAAATTTATAGAAGGCAATGCTCTAATAAAAAAAGCAGAAATATCTTAAGTAAACAATGTATTATTGCATTTCAAGAAAAAAAAGGAACAAATAAACCTGAAATTAGTGGAAGGAAAGGAATAATGGAATTCAGTCTACAAATCAATGCCATAGGGACTAACAACATACAAAAAATTAATGAAATGAAAAGATAAAGAAATTTGGCAAATTTTAGCAAGACTAGAAAAAAGAGAAAAGATTCAAATATATAAAACCAGAGTGATAAAGGAGACATTACAATGAACACCACAGAAATACAAAAGATCACTATAAATTATTACAAACTGCAATATGGCAACAAATTTTGTAGCACAGAATGAATAGAATTCCTGAATGCATACATCTTACTAAGATTGAATAATGATGAAATTGAATGCCTAAACAGATCAATAATGGGTGGCAGGGCCAGCGCTGTGGTGCAGTGGATTAATGCCCTGGCCTGATGCACTGGCAACCCATATAAGCGTGGGTTCGAGACCTGCCTGCTCCACTTCCAATCCAGCTCTCTGCTATGGCTTGGGAAAGCAGTAGAAGATGGTCCAAGTCCTTGGGCTCCTGTGTCCATGTGGAGACCTGGAAGAAGCTTCTGGCTCTTGGCTTTGGATCAGCGTAACTCTGACCACTGTTTCTCATAGTGTCCATTTCACTTCAACAGGTTTCCCCACAAAGGGCAATTTCTAATCACATCCCCTACCCATTAGTTCACACTCCTCACTCTGCTTTAATACTGGATCAGCTTCACTATTAAGAGTCAGGGATGGAGGCCAGCGCTGTGGCATAGTAGGCTAACTCTGCCTGTGGCACTGGCAAACCATATGGGCGCTGGTTCAAGTCCCGGCTGCTCCACTTCCAATCCAGCTCTCTGCTATGGCCTAGGAAAGCAGTAGAAGATGGCCCAGGTCCTTGGGTCCCTTCAAGCACGTGGGAGACCTGGAAGAAGCTCCTGGCTACTGGCTTCAGATTGGTGCAGCTCCAGCTGTTGCAGCCAATTGGGGAGTAAACCATCGGATGGCAGACCTCTCTCTCTCTCTGCCTCTCCTCTCTCTGTGTAACTCTGATTTTCAAATAAATAAATAAATGAATGTTTTAAAAGAATACTGGGTGGCAAGGTTGAATAAGTAATAAAAGTTTTCCATCAAATAAAATCCCAACAGAGGATGGCTTCACAGATGAATTCTACCAATTTTTTTTTAATTTTTAATTTTTATTTTTTTTTTAATTTTGACAGGCAGAGTGGAGTGTGAGAGAGTGAGACAGAGAGAAAGGTCTTCCTTTGCCGTTGGTTCACCCTCCAATGGCCACCACGGCTGGTGCGCTGCGGCCGGCGCACCACGCTGATCCGAAGCCAGGAGCCAGGTGCTTCTCCTGGTCTCCCATGCAGGTGCAGGGCCCAAGCACTTGGGCCATCCTCCACTGCACTCCCGGGCCAGAGCAGAGAGCTGGCCTGGAAGAGGGGCAACCAGGACAGAATCCGGCACCCAGACTGGGACTAGAACCCGGTGTGCTGGCGCGGCAGGCGGAGCATTAGCCTGTTAAACCATGGCACCGGCCCCCAATTTTTTTTTATTTGACAGGTAGAGTTACAGACAGTGAGAAGGAAAGACAGAGAAAAGATTTTTCCTTCCGTTGGTTCACTCCCCAAATGGCTGCCATGGCCAGCACTGTGCTGATCTGAGGCCAGGAGCCAGGTGCTTCTTTCTGGTCTCCCAAGCAAGTGGAGGGGCCCAAGCACTTGGGCCATCCTCCACTGCTTTCCCGGGCCAAAGCAGAGAGCTTGACTGGAAGAGGAGCAACCAGGACTAGAACCCAGTGCCCATATGGGATGCCAGTGCCGCGGGCAGAGGATTAACCAAGTGAGCCATGGCGCCAGCCCCTCTGCCATAATTTTTTTAAAAAAGATTTGTGTATTTACTTGAAAGAGAGAAGGAGAGGCAGAGGCAGAGAGAGAGAGAGAGAGAGAGAGAGAGAGAGAGAGAGAGAGAGATATCGTTTTTCCATCCACTGGTTCACTCCCCAGTTGGCCACAATGGCCGGAGCTGCACCGATCTGAAGCCAGGAGCCAGAGCCTCTTCCAGTTCTCCCATGTGGGTGCAGGGGCCTAAGGACCCAGATCGTTTTCCACTGCTTTCCCAGGCCATAGCAGAGAGCTGGATTGGAAGTGGAGCAGCCGGGTCTCGAACTGGCGCCCATATGGGATGCCAGCATTGCAGGCGGCAGCTTTACCCTCCATGCCACAGCGCTGGCCCCTCTACCATAATTTAAAAAACAATTCATGTCAATACTTCTTGAACTATTACAAAAATACCAGAAGAGGAGGTTCTTTTGAACTCATTATATGAGGTAAATATTATCTTAATGCCAAAACCACACAAGGATACACAAAAAAGAGAAATCTGTAGGCTAATATACTCAATGAAAATACATGAAGAAAATCCTCAAAATAATAGCAAACAGAATCCAATAGCACAGCAAAAAGCATGACACAACACATCAACAGAATGAGGGACAAATTTATATGATCATTCTAATAGTTTCATAAAAAGACTTTGATAAAATTCAACATTCCTTCATTGTTAAATCTCTGAACAAAATAGGTATAGAACAGATTTACCTCAACGCAATAAAGGCCATATATAACAAGCTAGCAGCTAATATCCTGAATGGAGAAAATTATAAAGGCTTTCTCTTTAACCACTAGAACAAGACAACAAGATGCTCACTTTCACCATTTTTATTCAACATAATGTTGGATGTCTTAGCCAGAGCAATTTAAGCAAGCAAAAGAAATAAAGGAATCCCAAATCAGAAGGGTAGAATTCATATTGTCACTGTTTCCAGAAGACATGATCTTCTACCTAGAAAATTTCACTCTACCAAAAAGGTATTAGAATTACAAAATCAATTCCAAAAATTGTAGAATATGAAATCAACATGCAAAAACCAGTAGCATTGTTATACATCAACAGTGAATCCTATAAAAATAATCAACAGAGTAATCCCATTTCTAATGGAAAAAGAATAAAACAATATAAAATAAATGAATCAAAAAGATAAATTTCTCTCCAATTTTCTTTTTAATTTTTATAAATCACTGATAAATTGAAAAGGTCACACAAAGAAGTGAAAAGGCATCCTGTGTTGAAGGATTCTAAGAATCAATATCATTCAAATATGCATCCTACCAGAAGCAAATTTGAGTCAATGCAATCCTCACCAATGACATTTATCACAGAGCTAGAAAAAAATAGCTCCAAAGTTTGTACGGAATAAAAGACTATGAATGGTCAAAGAAATCTTGAGCAAAAAGAACAAAGAAAGAGGCATTACACTTACTGACATTGCTACAGTAATTAAAATAGTGGGCACTGGCATAAAAACAGATCCGTAAACCAATAGAGCATAATAGAGACCTTGAAGCAAAACCATGCATCTACATCCAACTGATCATTGACAAAGGTGTTATGATCATAATTGGATAAAACATAATCTTTTCAATACATCGTGTTGAGTAACTTGTATATCCACATGCAGATGAATGATAATAGACCACTGTATCTCACCACAAAAATCAACTCAAAATGAATTAGAACTAATTGCAAGACCAGAGACTTAAAAACTATTAGGAGAAAAAATAGAGTAAACACTTTTAGAATATTGGATGGGCAAGGATTTCTTTGGATCAGATTCCAAAATTCAAGAAAAAAAGCAAAAATAGACAAATGGGCTTTCATCAAATGAAAGAGCTTCTGCACAACACAGGAAGTAATCAACCGAGAGAAGAGACAACGTACAGAATGGGAAAATATTTGTAAGCTATAATCTAACAAAGGGTTAATAACATGTAAGAAAGTCAAAGAACTCCATAACAAAAATAACAAATAATCCCATACAAAAGGGCAGTAGATATAAACATATTTCTCAAAGGGAGGTATACAAATGTCCAACATATACATGAATAACATAGACAGGAATGGAATGGACAAGATCTCATGAGAAGCAATCAGGAGAGGGATAATTGAGTATAGAACTCCATCTGTTGGGGTCAGCACTGTGACGTAGAAGGCTAAGCCAATGCCGGCAGTGCCGGCATCCCATATGGGTGATAGTTCGAGTCTTGACTGCTCTGCTTCTGATCCAGCTACCTGATAATATGCCTGGAAAAGCAGTGGAAGATGTACCAAGTACTTGGGACTCTGCATTCATGTCAGGGAGACCCAGATGAGGCTCCTTGCTCCTGGCTTTGGCCTTACCCAGCTCTAGCTATTATGGCCATTTGGGGAGTCTCTCTCTCTCTCTCTCTCTCTCTCTCTCTCTCTCTCTCTCTCCCTCTCCCTCTCCCTCTCCCTCTCCCTCTCTTTCTCTATCTCCTCCTCTCTCTGTATGTCTCCATTTAAAACAAATGAATAAATATTAGAAAGGAATTCCACCTCTTATTGCTGGCCAGTGACAAATGAGGAAAAACTGTGCAGATCATTTTAAGCAGAAAGGAAACACGATGGTTCCTATGTAGTGACTAAATTGCATGTAGGTACAAGATACAGGTTTTTTGCTCAGATTGTCTCTATTTTGTAGGCAGGGGCTCTCACCTGGCCCATGTCTCAAAAACTACAAAAGCTCAGGCAATGGCCTGGTTCCCTAGCATTTGATGCAGGCTCATTCATTTCTGAACAGAGAACTATGACCATTGGATTGGAGTTCTCTGATCACCTCATTGTAATCATGGGTCTCCCACCTGAAACAGGCAAAATAAGCAATTCCTATACAATTAGAAGACTGGAAATGATGACCACAGGGTGAATGAAGGGTGGATTCCCAAAGGAGAAGGTCTGCTAGTGGGGACAAATAAAGGTAGATGTATTAATTGTAAATGGCAGAATGAGGACATTGCTGACTCACACCTGAATGATCAGTGCTGACAACACTGTCTAGTACACATGATACACTCAATAACCATTTGTTCAATAGCTGCTTTCACTAAATACATGCAAGCATTGCCAGAAGATGAATATGTAAATAAAATCAATAACTTATATCTTACTAAAGAGTATCATACTCCAAAGAAAATTTCAACATCAGGCAGGTATTATGACACAGTGACTTACTCTGCTTCCATTCAACTTCCTGCTAATGTGACTGAGTAGGTACTGAATAATGGCTCAAGTATTTGGGTCTCCTCCACTCACTCACATGGGAGACGTAGGGGATGTTTCTGGCTCCTGGCTTTTCCTGGTCTAGCCTTGGTTGTTGTAAGCATATGGGGAGAGAACCAGCTGATGGAAAATCAGTCTTTCATCCATCTTCCTATCCTTCTCCATCACCCATCTTGATCTGTTGCTCTGTCACTTTGCCTTTCAAGTAGATGAAATTAATTGAATAATTTAAAGAAATACAACCAGATTCCTCCCTATTCCCAATTAGAAAAGAAGTCATTCAAAACTAAATCTTGGATAGATGCCAAGACGACTGAATAGGGAAAAGATGTGCTGCTTTTGATCAGGACTCTCAGCACACAGAGTGCTGCAATCTCAGGGTGCAGAGGATCCACCAACCTCACTAGCCTGTCCCTGCACAGAGACAGTAGAGATGTTCCCAGAGCAAGCTACCCAAGGTGCTCTGCCTTGGTGATTTGAGCCTCAGAGCCAGTGATACGTTGAGAGACTGGGGACGGCTCACAGGCCTACTTGGGTGCCCAGCCCCCTATTAACTCTCCCAGCCAGACTCATAATGAGGAATGCAGATTTTTTTCCCTCTGGTAATATCCCCAGGTCACACATTCACACAAAAACCATCACATTCACTACTGTTGTCAAAAAGGCCCATTCTCCCTGCTGATTGCCAGGTTCTGTTGAGGAGGGGTAGGGAAAATGACAAGTGCTTTTTGTTCCCTGAGTTATGTGGATACCTTATCCTCCATTAGGGAAATATTATGTCCCTAAGCTTACAAAATAATGAGCGAGTGGCTGATCCAAGAGGCAGATATGGTTGAATGCTCTGAAAAGGATTCAAACTAGCTATTTAAAATAACATAAACTGAAAGATGGATTTAACAGAGGTTGACATAAAAAATATCCAGCAGGAATATCAATGTGATGAATACAATAAATGAAATAAAAATTGCAAAGAAGAGAATCAACAGCAGAGAAGAAATTTGTAGGTATCTTTGGGATTCTTCTAATCCATAATCATAAGATATCTTCCTAATTATTTATATTCTCTTCAATTTCATTCATCAACACTTTATAATTTTCACTGCAGAGATTTTTTATCTACTTGCTTGAATTTGCCCCTAGATATTTTATTTTATATTTCTGTAGGCATTTGTAAATGGTAGTTTTTTAACTCAAAAATTTTGTCACTGACATATAGAAATGTTACTGATTTTTGCTTGCTGAGTTAGAATTCCATTGCAATTACTACTTCCTTAAATATTTGGTAGAGTCCTGAGGTGAAACCAGCTATTCATGGGTTTTTCTCCATTTGGGAGTTTTTGATTAGTGAATCAATGTTTTTACTGTTATGTCTGTTCAGATTTATTTTTCTTCTGACTCAGCCTTGGTGGAATCTTTTTTCTCTAGGTTATTGAACTTGGTATAAAATTGTCTATTGGAACCTCTTACAATCCTTTTTTTAAGATTTCTGTACCATCAGCTCTAATGTTTCTAATTTTGTTAAGTATTCTTTTTTGTTTAATCTAAATAAAAGTCTGTACATTGTGTTAACTTAAACATTTTCTTTGAGAAGCAGTAGAAAGAGATAACAAGAAACAGACTTCTCATCCACTGGTTCATTCCTGAAATGCCAGGGCTGGAGCCAGAGGCTGGGTCTGCTATACAGATTGCCCACAAGGGTGGCAGAAACCCAATTAATGGAGCCATCATAATGTGTCCCAGAGTCAGGACTGATAGCTGAGAATTAGATTCAGACACTTCACTGGGAGATGTGGGTATCTAAATCCCTTAGTCTAAGTGCCTACTCCATTTTGATCCTTTTACAAAGCCATTTTTTTTTCAGATCTATGTCTATTTTTTACTGTTTCATTTCTTTCTGTTCTATTCTATATTCTTTTATTGATTTCATTTGTTTTTAGTTCTTTACTATTGCCTTGAGATGTAAAATTATCTTATTATTTTAAGATCTTTCTTGTTTTTAATGCAGGCATTTATCATTATAAACATCTCTCTTAGTTTTCTGATTTTGCTGCATTCCAAAAGTTTTGGTGTGCTGTGTTTTCATTTGTCTCAACTTATTTTCTGGATTTACCTTGTGAATTATCCCTTGGTAAAGTGTTTTTACAAGAGTGTGTTGTTTAATTTCCACATTTTTCTGAAATTTCTAGTTCTACTGTTGCTTCTGATTTTTGGGGCTATTCCCATGCACTGAGAAGACATTCTTGGTATGATTTCAATCTTGTCAGCCTTGTTAAATCTTGTTTTGTGGACTCACATTTACCTGTTCTGGAGAATGTTTAAGATAATATCTGTTCTCTTTTTGGGTGGAGTGTTGTGTCATACATCTTTTAGGTTTACCCTATAGGATTGTATAAATACTCTGTTAACTTATTGACCTGTTTGTTCTATTCATCATTGAATGTAAGATACTGAAATCTTCTATTATTATATTCTATTGTCCATTTTTGTCTAAAATTGTGCCAATGTTTGCTTCCTGTCTTGGGTTCTCTGGTGAGATGTATATACAAATGTCATATTTTCCTAATGGGAAGATCCCTACTTGTTATTAATGTTCTTCTTTTCTCATATCATAATCATTGACATAAATTCATTTTTATATCATAGAATTATGATTTCCTATGGTCTATTGTGATTACTATTTGCGTTGGGCATATTTTATGCCCTTCATTTTCAGCTTATATGTGCTCATAGGAATAAAGTGAAACTCATATATAGTGTGTAGTTGATTCTTGCTTTTTAAAAATTCATCTAGTCATCCTATGCTTTTTCATTGGTGAGTTTAATCCATTTATTTTAAAATAATTGTTAAAAGGCAGTACTGTATACTATCATTTTATTAATTAATTCTTTTTAAAACTTATTTATTGGTCCAGCACAGTGGCATAGTGGGCTAAAGCCTCTCCCTACAGTGCCGCCAAACCATATGGGCGCTGGTTTGAGTCCTGGCTGCTCCTCTTCTGATCCAGCTCTCTGCTATGGCCTGGGAAAGCAGTAAAAGATGGCCCAAGTATTTGGGCTCCTGCACCTGTGTGGGAGATCTGGAAGAAGCTCCTGGTTCCTGGCTTCAGATCAGCCCAGTTCCGGCCATTATGGCCATTTGGGGAGTGAACCAGAGGATGGAAGACCTTTCTCTTTGTCTCTCTCTTTCTCACTGTCTATAACTCTACCTCTGAAATAAATAAATAAATAAATAAGAAGACATTTATTTATTTTTGAGAGGCAGAGTTATAGATAGAGAGAGGGAGAGACAGGCACTTATTCGAGATGCCGGCACCACAGGTGGATGTTTAACCTACTATACCACAGTGCCAACCCCTATTAACTACTTCTTATCTGTCTTGTGGCTTTTTGTCTTCTTCATCATGTTATTGTTGTCCATTGTGTTTGGCTGATATTTCTGTACTAACATACTTTGGTTCCTTATAATTTTCTTTTGTGTATCATCTATAGGTATCTTCTGTCTCATTACAATGGGGAATAGAGAAAATTTTCCCACATATAAAGGTCTAATTTAGACATTAATATTAATTTCAACCACATACACGTTTCAGTCACAAATTACATTTTATAATACAAATGAATATACTTATTCTAAGTTCTGTGATTTTATCTTAAAATTCTATGCAAGTTTTCAAAGTGATTTATGTACCATTGCAGTAGTGAAGAGCTTGTATTTGTCTATACATTTTATCTTACACTAGAAGCTTTGCATTTTTTGTGTTGTTATATAGTATCCCTTTGCTTCCACTAGAGGGTAATGTAGCATTCTTGACAGGGAGATCTAATGTTGATGAACTCCCTTAACACATACGTGTTGGAGAAAGTAGTCATCTCCCCTTCATCGTTTAAGGACAGTTTAGCCAGATATTTCCTTCAGTTATGTAAATATATTCTTCCACAAGATTCAGGCCTGTAAACTTTCTGGTGAAAAACCTGATAATCTTATAGAAATTCATTTGGTTATGACAATTTTCTTTTCTCTGCTTTTGAGTGTCTCCCTTTGTCCAGCAAAACACAGAAAGAATCCGATTATTTTCATAACAAAATACTCAACAAGTATATACTTACATATAAAAACAAACTTATATACATATATATGCACATAGATGTATATATTAATACATAAAATACTTTGTCACTGTTTATTTCACAAAATTTTTCATATCTATTATATGCATTACCACTGAATGTCAGTGAGTAATCTCTGGTACCTAAAGCTGGGCTGTATTCTTGGGACATTTACTTGATAACTGGTGACAAACATTACATGGAAAGCAGAATAAAGAGAGGTCCACATCTGAGTCACAGAGGCCTTGACAAGCAACATCCAAAATCCCATGGGAGAAAGTAGGAGAAGGAATGAGATAGTGTTTTCTGAAAATTGATCCCTGTTAAAAATAAAAGTGTGAATAAGAGAGGAAGGAGATGTACAGTTTAGCATATGCTCACTCAGACTTACCCCTAATGGTAGAGTTAGAAACATGCCAGGGGACTCCAAATCCCATTCAGTTGGCCTGTAACACTGCCATCTTACTAGTTAAAGTGATCAGTTTAAGTTCATAATTGATCATAAAGATAGGATTAACTGTTAAAGGGATCACATAAACAAGACCAGTGTCTGCTAATAATAACTGATAGAATTAAAAAGGAGAGAATGATCCAACATGGTAAGTGGGATACACAGTAGTCTCATTGCGTGGAAAATGCCCTAAACAGCACTCTGGCCTCAGAATCAACCCTTAAGGCATTTGTATCTGGTTAAAAAGCCCATGAGAGTTTCTCAGGCATGGGAAGCCAAGACACTGTGGCAAAAAAAAATGACCTAAATGAAAGATCTCTGTGAGTGAGATCCCAGCGGAAAGAATGGGCCATCAAAGGAGGAGGTACGTTTCTCTGAAGGGAGGAGAGAACTTCCACTTTGATTATGGCCTTGTCTAAATAAGGTCGGAGTTTGTGAACACAAGAGGCTTCCATAGCCTTGGCAGCTGATGACAAGAGCCTCGGATGATTACTGACGTCATAAATAAGAATGTCAATTCTTAAATCAACAATGTGATTCACTATGCACTTATTTCCCATATAGGATCTGGGTCCTTAATGTGTTGCACTATGAGAATTAATGGTAAAACTAGTATTCAAACAGTACTTTATACTTTGTGTGTCTGTGTGGGTGCAATCTGTTGAAATCTTTACTCAGTATATACTAAGTTGAACTGTATATAAAGATAATTGAAAATGAACCTTCATGAAGAGTGGGATGTGAGAGAGGGTAGGAAATGGAATGGCTTGCAGGTGGAGGGTGGTTATGGGGAGAATTGCTATAGTCCAAAAGTTGTACTTTCGAAATTTACATTTATTAAATAAAAGTTTTTAAAAAGATAAAGTTATCTGGTATTTCTCTCTTGCACATTTTAGAATCTTGTCTTTATGTTTCACTGTGGTGAGTTTGACTACAATGTATCATGGTGAGGATCTTTTCTGGTCACATCTATTGGGAGTTCTGTGAACTTCCTGTACCTGTATGTCTCTTTCTTTCTCCAAACCTGGGAAATTTTCTGTTATTATTTCACTAAAAAGGCCTTTCTCTCCATGCATTCAGGAACTCCTAGAACTTGTATATTCATTTTTAAATAGTACCCTGTACATTCCCAACATTGTTTTTTAGTTTTCTGATTTCAGCTTCTTGTGTTTGATTTGACTGTATACCTTCCTGGGCTTTATCTTCTAAGTCCAATATTCTCTTTTCTGTTTCACTGATTCTGTTTTTAAGGCTCTTCACTGCAGTTTTTATTTGTTCTACTGAGTTCTTTTTTCATTTTGATTTCTCTTTAATATCTCAATTTCATGTTCTATTGAATTCTTTACTTGATTTTGATTTTTGTTTAAGATCTCAATTTCATGGGACAAATTTTCTTTCATGTTCTGCACATATTTCAGTAGTCTGTGCATTTGCTTTTGTCTACTTCCATGTAATTTTATGATCAATTTTTTGAGTTCCATTTCTTTCTTTCATTTCTTTTATCTCCTCATCTTCACAATTTAGTATTGAAGTGTCATGTTTTTTTGCAGGCATCAGGTTGTCTTTCTTATTCTTGTTTCTTGGATTGGTACATTTGTTGTTCAGCATTTGTGGAGATAATGCTTGGTTGTTTCCTCCTCTTCCTCCTCCCCTCCTCCTCCTCCTCCTCCTCCTTCTTCTTCTTGCTGTAGTAGCTTTTATCTTTGTACTATGACTCTGTAGATAAGTGGAATGTCAGCTTTCAGTGAATCTCTAGAGGCTTATAGTGGGTGTGGCAGAGAGCTCTGTTCAGTTCTCCAGGGTTAACAGCATGCCTATGGTGAAACACAGGTTTCACATGGTAAATCAATCTCTCTCTCTCTCTCTCTCTCTCTCTTAAAATCAGAAAGGAGATATATTCTGTTCAGCTGAGTTCTCCTCAATGGAGGCCAGAGCCTGAGCACTTGCCACAGTGTGTAAAATATTCATCTGGTTAGTCCCAAGGACCATACAAAGGATTTGTGCAGTCCTCAGTGTAAGTTCAGATTCCCAAGCAATGTCTCTCACCAGGTAACCAGGAACCCCCGAGCTTGAGGAGTCTACCACTGAGATTGCTCAAAGTCCCACCCACACCATGAGTCCTCCCACACACCCTCAGTTTTTTTCACAGTCCCAGTTAAGCTTTACACAGTCACAAGCTCCTAGTATCCTGTTATTTCTCCCTACTGGAGTCAGGAGTCTCTGCTCAGCTGATTGCTGGGTGCAGACATGAGCTGATACATATGTCCAAAATGGTGTCCACTCTATCTGCTTGTTACAGTATACCTTTTTAAAATTTATTATTTATTTATTTATTTATTTTTTGACAGGCAGAGTGGACAGTGAGAGAGACAGAGAGAAATGTCTTCCTTTGCTGTTGGTTCACCCTCCAATAGCTGCCGCGGCCGGCACAATGTGGCCAGCACACTGTGCTGATCCGAAGGCAGGAGCCAGGTGTTTCTCCTGGTCTCCCATGGGGTGCAGGGCCCAAGCACTTGGGTCATCCTCCACTGCACTCCTGGGCCACAGCAGAGAGCTGGCCTGGAAGAGGGGCAACCGGAACAGAATCCGGCGCACCGACCGGAACTAGAAACCAGTGTGCCAGCGCTGCAGGTGGAGGATTAGCCTATTAAGCCACGGCGCTGGCCTACAGTATACCTTTGTAAAGTGATCATAGAGAGAGAAACATGTCTGCCCCATTCTTTTTTTTTTCTCTCCTCTAGTTTGGCTGGTACACTTTCCCCCGTGGGACTCCATGCCTGGTTCTCTCTAGGCTCTTCCTGCTGTTTCCTCACCAGTGGCTTGGGCTGCTGCAGTCTAGTCTCACCTCACTTTCCAGCACTGATGCATTGGCTCTCTGCTGTTGGAGTCCAGAGCTGTGGGCACCCACACCCTCTGCATAGGGCTACCATGTCCCTCTAATTTCAATAGAGTTTCCTTGGCCATTTTTTCCCTAACTCTTCCCTGAGACCATACTACCTGCACTTTTTAAAAAACTATCTGCTCCTTCCTACTCTGCCATCTTGGTACTCCCCCTATGATCTCTCTCTCTCTTTTTTAAAAGATTTATTTATTATTTGAAAGTCAGAGTTACACAGAGAGATCCCTGTGATCTCTTATGACACTTTTACAATTGGCTTCTGTCTACATCCAATGTACTAAACTTTATGAAATTGAATTAATTAAATAAAAATAACAAAAAGCTAAATTAAATAAAAAACTAAATAACACAATCTTGAAACATTCTCTCAAAATGTCATATTTGCATGCAATCTAATATTTTCTTGTTTCCATGAGGACAGTGAAGCAGAAATCTCTTTAACTGCCATCCAGGTCCATTCCATCCCTTCTGTTATCTCCCCAGACGTACATTACAACTGATAAAAGTATCATTCCAATTCCTTTTCTGTTTTAATTGTATTTATCTATAATCTGTATGTAGGACTAGTCTTGTTAGCAGTTTTATTGAAATGAAACTAGGTGTGTGCACTCTTCTCTGCATTGATGACTTTTCACTACATTAGATATTTGGAGGTTATTCCCTTATAAGAACACATGAATTTAGTCTACTACAGCAACACTGAGGGAGTGCTCTCTCATCACAATTTATTCTTTCCCATCTCTTACACATCAATACTATCTCTTCTATTTTCAAGTGATTCACTGTATTTCTGCAGTGCAGCATCATGTATACTTGAATACAGTTTCTCTGAGGATATTCTGTTAGGGATGATGCTGATGCTGCCAGTCCTTGGTCAAACTTTTTTTATTACTGTTTTCTTGAGATACAATTCAAATACCCAAAGATCATCCTTTAAAGTATACCGATAAGTGGGTTTTATCATATTTATAAAATTGTTCAACAATCAGAGTCTGCATTAAGCCACTGCTTGTTATATTAGCATTCCATATTGGAGTGTTATTTGTAGTCCTGGCTGCTCTGTTTCCAATTCAGCTTCCTGGTAATGCCCCCTGGGAAGGCAGCAGAAGTTGCCCCAAGTACTTGAGTACTCCCACCCCACCTCATATGGAGGACCTGATAGGGTTCCTGGCTTTTGGCTTCAGTTTGGCCCAGCCCTGCTTTTGGGAAGTTAACCAGTGAATGCAAAAATCTGTCTCTGTCCCTGTCTCTCTCTTTATCTCTATCCCTCTGCCTTTGAAACACATACATAAATATTCCCTAAAGAAGAATTGTACAGAAATCATTATTCTAGAGGGCACTTTTTTCTTAATTTTTAATCTGTTCTTTAAAATAAGTATAGAGATTGTTCAAAAATTAAAGGATATATAAAGATAGATATGGTGAAACCTTATTACTCTCATTCAAACCACTATTTCCTCCATTCTGCTAGGTAACCACTTTTACACATATTTATTTTTGTATGTACCATGCATTTTTTCATGAAAATACAAACAACATATTTGTAAACAATATATATCCTTTCCTTCTTTTCTTACACTGGAAAGGCAAAAACACTGACTCTTATTTTGCCAATTGTTTGTTTTCATTGAGTTCAACCCAGATATTGTTATCTAGGCAGTCTACTGGCTATTTATCAGTCCCCTTTTGTAAATTGGTTGCTCTAGTCACCTACTATTGCAAATGATGCTGCAATAAGTATTCTCATACACACATTAGGCCATCTTTGCTATGGTATGGATGGGTCCTCTCCAAAATTCAGGTGTTGCCAAAAAGTTAGAATTAAGATATGTAGCCTTTAAGAGGTAATTAGACTATGAGAACTCCTTCCTCATTAATAGGATTAAGGCCCTTATAAAAGGGATTTCATGCAGTGTTCAGCTAGCTTACTCTCTTGCCATTCTGTCTCCTGCCAAGGGAGGATGGAATAGGAATGCCCTCACCAGACAATGAATACTGATGCCCCGAATTTGAACTTCCCATCCTCTAAAACTGTGAGAAAGTAAAATAATTTCTGATGGTAATTATCAGTCTCAGGTATTCTGCTAGAACAACATAAACAGACTAAGACAACATGTGTGCAGCTATGTCTGTGAGGTTAATTCCAAGAAGTGACACTGCTAGCTAACATGGCAAACACACATACTTTTGAATAATATTGCCAAATTTCACTTGATAGATTTGAATGATTCTATATACCCCATTAGAAATATATGACAGTGTTGTACTCCAATATGTGCTGTTAATTATTTGAAGTTTAACTAATTTCTCTTATCATAAGTAGGGAGGCACCTTTTCCATATGAATAAAAGCCATTTGTGTTCCTTATTCTTTACACTGT